>NC_066626.1:74760695-76010695 GCF_025201925.1 Gopherus flavomarginatus
AGCCTCTCAATCCCTCCTCTCTCCCTCGCCCCCCCAGTACCATCTCTTCTGGGATCCTAATTATTTCTTCCTTCCTAGGTTAACATGCATCTACTTAGTAGTACTTCGTTTCTTCCAGCTATACACATTTCCTGCTGGGATGAATGTAAATCAGTGAACACTTGCCAGGTGCATTGGGCTGCTTGCAACTTTATTATATTTTATCTGAAAATGAGTATTTGTGCCACATGCAGCACAAAGCTTTAAAAAGGCAAGACCTCACCTATGTGGCCTGCTCGGAAGTCCCACTGGAATCAGGGTGGATAAAAATCAATGATTTAAAAAAAAAAAAACCACAAAAACTAGATTTTTTTAAATTTAAATTGGATTTTTTTTTTATAAAATGCTTGAGGAAAAACGTATCTAAAGATATTTTAATTAAGATATCTTTGAGCTATAATTATCTCATCATGGAATAGGGATTATAAATTCTAATTTTATAGTATGAGACAATATATTCACGTAATGTTTAAGAAAAGTTTTGTAAATGAGTTCCAATACTTCATGGATTGGGATCCAATCTTATGGAGTTCTACAGGCTTCTGTACATATTGTTTAGGTTAATCTTTCTATCTACCCAATGAGACTCAGTGCTCAGTCTAGAAGATACCATCAGAGATGCTTAGTTTTGCAGTTCTCAAACTGTGGATTTGTCTCTCCAGAGGTAACATGCTTGTTAACAGCAAAAATGTTTTTAAATAAATAAATAATATATAGAGGTGAGAAATAACAGACCTCAACCCTACTGTCCCTCTGCAAATCTGTGTACACAGAGTCACTCTCTTACTTCTCTCTAAAAGTGCAAAGTTTCAAAAAGTTCAATGAATAGAAGATTGTTGGGGGCGGAACAGATCTGGACAAGGACAAGAAGTCTGGATATAAATATGAGAAGTGAGCGGCATATGCTTGTTTTGTTAAAATATTATGTGTTTGCTGCTGAAGAAAGAAGTCCAGAACACTTAATGCTGTTGTTTTAGTTAAATAAAACAATTTAAATGTCTGTCTGGTGATGTTCTCCTCCTGATACAGCATGGCAAGAAAATCCTCCAACTATTAATGATTAACCTGTTGAATTGGAGATAGTTCACCCCTCAATGACTTCATAAACATCTCTCAATGTTTCAATTACTTTTGGTAAATGAAATAACCAAACAATCATTCATTTTCTGATATAGCTGTAAAACGAATCTGAAAAAATTTCAAAAATAAATCAGTTTAAAAATGTATAGTGTGTACCTTCTAAAAATGAAACCTACATCTATCTCTGTGAAGAATCTGTATTAAGGTTATAACAACCAACAAGTATGCACTTTTATGTAGAAAATCATGATTAAATCGAGTCTTCCTGACTAGTGATTTAAATCATGATTTAAATCAATTTGATTTTAAATCAAATCCACCCTGACTAGAATTCAGTATGGATCAATTTCACGATATACCCCACATTTTTGTCTGTATGACTGCGGTTTAATAGGGATGGCTGTTTCATGTACTGGGGATGCCTTCAGTTGATTTAGCTGTGCTTAGGCCTACTGTACAGCAGGTTTTAATTTGAAATGGTTTCTGTAAGTTTTCTCCTTTAATTAAAGGGGTCCATCCCACAGCTGTGAGTCAGGCAGAAAGTAATGTTTTGATTCACCCCAATTTAATTTGCTCCTTCTATGCCAACCACACATGCTGTCTGTTTTGATGGTCATCTCACAGCTGCTATTGCTACAGGCAGTGGGCAAGCAGCAAATTCCTCTTAATGGAGAAAAGGGCATTCCTATTAAGAAGTTTCTATTGTGACAGAGGCTGTGACACATTACTGCAGAAATATTCTGGTTCCTTGCGGTAATGTCACATGATTCCTTTCTCACATGGCACCAGGACAGGAGATCTGTACTTACGGCCGCCATCTCCAATGTTCAGTATTGTTTTCCGAGAAGCCAACAGGGAAGCTCTATTCGCTTAGCTGCTGTAAGCAGAGCCATGTGAATTTTTTTTCCCGCAGCAAAAAGTAAATTAACAGAGAGATGCATTTTTCGGGGCAGCCAAACTATTTGCAAATTCAAGCCAAATTTGGTGAACCGTTCTTTTCTGACAAAACAGATTGTTTTTTTTAAAGTCACAATGCTTTGTTATCACCCTTTCAAAATAAAACCTTTTGACTTTTCTTTTTTAAATGATTTTGTTTAGAAAATTGGCTAAATAAAAAAAGCAAAAACACCCCAAAATGACACAGAACAACAATATGTTGTGGCACTATGCACCATATTCTTCCTAGAGATATTATGATATTAATATGGCATAATTAAGATGTGTTCTACGCAAGCTTAGTCATGTGAGGTATCATTGGAAAGGTTATGATTTACTGAATATGATTATCTTATTTATAGGCATTTATCATTTCTGTATCGAAGTTAGGAATATTGACTATGTAACCATTACAAGTGGGTTTACACCTGGGGAACGCGCACCAGACAGAATGTGATCAAACTGGATGGGCCATTAGGGAGAACAATAGGACTTTGAAGATGCTAATCTCTCACCTTTCTGACAAGCTTCCTGGGATGCTGCTTTGACACTGCAGAGTCATGTGATCATGTCACCTGGTACTGGACTCCATCTTGGACAACTAGTATTTTTCCACTAATAGCGGGTGGGGATCAAACTGGGAAATAAAAGGATTCCCACCATATGTAAATCCAATTTAAGGCAGGGGAGTGAGTTAATCAAGGGTCATTCTTCACTGAATCCTCACCCAGGATGACTCCTGGAAACATCTAGGAAACATCTAAGAAACAAAGGGGGGAGGGGAAAAGAGCTGAGCCCAAGCTAGAAAAAGGTGTCTGCCCTGTAAAATAAATGCCTACAACAACATTTAGGGTGAGCAATTACTACTGGTAACCAGTTTCTTTAATGTAGTAAGCTTAGTTTGCATGTTTGTTTTATTTGTTCAGTAACCTGCTTTGATCCATTTGCTATCCCTTATAATCACTTAAAATCTATCTTTGGTAGTTAATAAACTTATTTTTTCCCTTTAAACGAGTTTGTGGAATTCATAACTGGGGGACAAAAAGCTGTGCAGATCTCCCTCCACACTGAGGGAGGTTGCGAATTTCATGAACTTATGCTGTACAGTTTTCTGTGCAGAGCAAGACTATACATATTTTGGGTTTACTCTCCAGAGGGGGAGTGCACTAAGTGCTGGGCAGTCCCTAGCTGTTTTCCCAAACAGAACTGATTTTAGTGTCTGTGTCTTTCTGTAGCTGGGTGTGTCCCTACCTGTGTTTGTGCTGGAGGAGGGCTTGAGGGCCTGGCTCAGGAGGGCAGTGCAAGGGGCCCCGACTGGTGGAACTGGAAGGCTCAGTGGTATCCCAGTATATCAGATGGCACCCTGGAGTGGGGGGTAACCCATCACATGTATGCTTTTTCATTTGTAAGAAAAACCCAGTTTGTTTAAAAATGAATCAAAACTTTTCAAACCAAACCAAAAAATAAAACAAAAAAAACAGTCAGTCAGCTTTAGTTATCATTGAACATCATTTTTCTGTCTAAACAGAGTAATCCCAATTTGTTTAGTACTTACATAGAATAGCTAACTAGGAATGAACTTAAATTCCATCACTTCTCCATCATGCTCATTGCCCTAGAATGACTCATCTTCATCTTCCTTAATTCTCCAGAAGAAATGCTATCCAGCCTTGAGACTTGTCTACACTTGCATTTTAGAGAGCTCTAATTTGCTGGCTCAGGGGAGGGAAAAATCACAACCCCTCAGCGCAGCAAGCTTGAGCGCTTTAAAGCTCTGGTGTGAACAGGCTCTGAGCGCTGGGAGCTATTCTCCTCGTGGAGGTGGATTACCACGAGTGCTGGGAGTGCTCTCGCAGCACCACTTTGAAGTTTCTAGTGTAGATGCAGCCTTACTGGTTTTCGATCATCTCTCAAGCTTATTAGTGATCCAAAATAGTATCTTAAATTAAGTGACTGTTGAACATTTTAAAATCTCTCCTTTTATACTAAGTGGTGGCAAAATTTAAGAACCTATTTTAGTGATTTTATTGTCCATTTCCTTTAATGCTGTATAGACTTCACCCTTTAATGATATTTTTATTCAGGCCGGAAAATGACTCTGAATTTGTATGAATGGCCTCTTCTTTCATTAGAGTTGTTCTGTAGGCTCTAATATCTTAGGTTTTGCTCCTTTTTAAAATTTGCCTTCCTATCTTCATTTTTCCCAACCATCCATTTAAATTAAACCCCTGGTTATTTTCTCTAACATTGTACAAGAGTCCAGGAACTCATTTCCTTATGCCTGCATTATAAATATTTACAGAAAAGCAGCTTATTTTTAATCCAATTCCCCATAAACCATAACATTTTAACTCTAGATCTAGTGCAGATTTCATTATAATGCTAACCACAAACTCTGATTTTCTGAAGTCCCCAACATCAGTGTCTGAAGATGCCTCTATTTTTATCATCCAGCTCCCACTGGTATGGAAGGTCAGGACTCATATAGCTATTTCCATACTCAAGACTGGGAATCTTGTCTTTGTCATACACACTAGTTGGCCCAGTTCTGTAATCACTCTGTGGAGCTTCTGTTGACTTCCACACACACACACACGGCTCCTACATTCAAGATAGGTAGCTATCCCCTGCAGAAACAGCCATGCTAACAAAGACCATTCCAAGATCCAAGCCTCTCCAAAGCTCAGGGGAATTTAAATTAGCCGTTTTGGTTTGAGCTCTATCTTTGTTTTATATGGGCAGCTCAGTAACAAGAATGATGCTCAGATGCCATGGGGATGGGTGCCAGTGTAAGAACTGAGGTAGAGATACACAGATAGAGGAGGACAACTGCTGCTACTTCTGCAAGAAGCTGCTCCTTGGAAAGCCAGATCATGTACTGTTAAAAAAATAATTACACTTACTGAACTCTACATGCCAAAGCAGGTTACCTGAACAGCTGATGAGAGAACAATGAAGCATTTACAGGCCCTTGAAGTTTCTAAAGAGACCTGTTGCATTGCAGTTATAGAGTAAGCAGCTGGAAAAACACATTACTACCACTGAGGCTTTATAGTTACATAAGAGCAGTCAGTGCCTGCAGGCACTTAAGACAAGACTGTGCTAAGCCAGGGTAGCAGGCAGGCAGCTTTCTTTAATTTTTTTTAATTGCTCTATTTGCTGACTTGCAATTAATCTGAAGGCAGGTCTCCATTCCCCCGGTGCACTGAGTATTTAGTATGGAGTAATTGTGTAACACCAAACAAACAAAAAGTGGCCTAGTGCGTTTTGTGGATTCTGGTGGAGTTACACCGTGAAGAATCTGACATAATGGGCTAAATTCTGAGTTATATTCCAAATCTAGGTCTCCCCACTTTACAGGCAATGCACTTCAGTCTTGACCTTTACTACTTCTGTTTATGTTAGCTTTAAGCTTATTCTGAGAAGAGACAAAGCAATTTAGCTTTGAGTTTTAGAATCAGCCAATCTACAACTTCTTTTATTCCTCAGCTTTCCCTTGACAGCCACAACACTGAACTCACCTGGTCAGAAGCCTGGATAACTGACAAATATGGCTTTGGCGACTTAGAGGGAGATCACTGGCTTGGCAATATGTTTATCAACCTCATCACCAAGCAAAAATGGTACAAAGTCTGGATAAATTCAGTTGATGCCCAGAGCAGGCACAAACATGCAGAATACGACAGCTTTGACATCAGAGACGAGGAAGATTTTTACCAGCTGAAGTTAGGGACGTACGAGGATAATGCGGGAGATTCTCTTAGCTCATCCAGAACCAAGAACATGCATGATAACATGAGATTTTCAGCTAAGGATACTTATAATTACAGGACAAGTTTGGAAAATTGTGCAGATGTTAGTGGAGGGGGGCAGGTGGTACGATTCCTATTATGATGTCCAGCTGAACTGCACGGGTGGCCTTCACTGGCAGACCTTCTGCGACAGCGACTGTAGAAAATCAAGCGTGCTACTGAAGCCCATTCATATGTATTGCAACAGGGTTTAGAACACACTCCCATCCTGGTACACTGTAATCTGATGAGCTGATGCAAAGTTTAATAGAAAAATAAAAATGCAGACTCATGCTACCTTATGTTCTGTGAGCTACAGGGTTCTCCGCTTTCCTTACGGAAAGGGTGTCTGATTTTGATTCTTCTGCTAATAAAAATGTCTTTATAGCATGGTAAACCTCTCTGATCACATTCAACTGTCAGTAAGGAGCAAGCAACAGTGCAAATGGTACCAAACCCAATACAATTATTTTTCATCTAGCACACATGCTGTGCAGTGTCTTTTACCCAAAGTCAAATATTTCTAAGTCAAGTTACTTGATATTAAGGGAAAATTCCAGCAATTTGTCATCAAAATCCCCCCCCCCCCCCCAAAATAAACACATACATAAAATCTCTCTGACATACAAGTTGCTGATGAAGTATGAATATTCCTTTGGCTGGGCTCACAGCCCGTGGTGGCTATGGGTACAGACAATTTAGGAAAGCATGAGCTCCACTGCTTGGTGTAGTCATTTGCACTAGTGGAGAGTGGGTGTAAAATGCTACATCATCAGAATGGTGGCATTTCACACTGACTTTGTGCTGGGAAAAACAACTACATGTGGTCCAGGGCAACGGAGAATCAGGTCCATTCTTTCTCTTAGATTAAAAGGGTTCTTGGAGTGCTGCTGTTTTTAGGGAAGTTTGAATCTGTTTTGAAAGAGCCGCCCGCCTGCCAACAAACGTGCTTAGCTTTGCTTTTACTCTCCTTTGAGGTATATTTGTTTTTCTTTAATAATTATAAAATCTAGCTCTTATATAATATGCTTTTCACCAGCCAATCTCAAAGCACTTTAGGAAGGTCAATATCATCTTCACTTTACAGAGGGTGAAACTGAGGCACACACAGAGGTGAAATGACTTACCCAAGGTCACCCAGCAGCAGAGACAGGAATAGAACCCAAAGCTCCAGAGTCCCAGTCCCATGCTCCAGCCACTACGGCCACACTTTATAGAAAGAAGCTTTAAAGAATACAATCTGTTTCCTAAATACCCTGTATTCCTCAAAACCTGTCCCCCTTCCTTTAGCCTAATTTTTGTCCAAATGCCAGGTTCCCTGCCCAAATCCTCCAGTTTCACCCAATATATACTTACAGCTCTCCCCAGCCTTGCTTTTCCACCAAACATTTAACGACTCACCCAACCTCACAACACTGGTGTTAGCCTCGCTCACTCAGCTCTTCCTACCAGCCTCCCCCAATTACACTTCAGATGCAAAGCGACATAATGAAAATTAATTATTTCCATAAAGATTCCAACTCACTTAAAACAAAATGGTAAAAACCCTGTTCAAAGCACCTTGCTTCTCCCATGCAAATTAATGGGGAGAGCAAGTTTTTTCCTGTCTTAATTTATCAATAGGCAGCAAGATGGCAGCTCCCACATTCTGAGTAAGTTGAAAATGGAAGAGTTAATGACTCTCTTGACTTTTAGCCACAGCTCTGAATTGGGGATAAGGAGAAGCTGCCTCACACCAGCTGGACCACTCGGAGACACTGTCCCTTACAGCATAATCGGCACAAAAAAAAAAAAATGTAATTCACGAGCAGAATGAGAGCAACTTACACTGTGTTGTCTAGTCCAGGGGTAGGCAACCTGCGGCACGCAAGCTGATTTTCAGTGGCACTCACACTGCCTGGGTCCTGGCCACCAGTCCGGGGGGCTCTACATTTTAATTTAATTTTAAATGAAGCTTCTTAAACATTTAAAACACCTTATTTACTTTACATACAACAATAGTTTAGTTATATATTACAGATTTACAGAAAGAGACCTTCTGAAAATGTTAAAATGTATTACTGGCATGTGAAACCTTAAATTAAAGTGACTAAATGAAGACTCAGCATACCACTTCTGAAAGACTAGACCAGGGGTTGGCAGCCTATTTTAAATGTCTTGGGTGTGATAGAGCTCCCACCATTCCTTTAGGATGTACCATATGAGGGGTAGAGAATACGTATAACATATATACACACACGCACACACTCACCCCTCTTTAAATTAATGCCACAAAAATTCTCTTTATCTTTTGCATTCTTTAGAAATTATTTCAAAACTATAGGTGAGTAAAGTACCAGCATTTCCAGATCAGTGTCTGAGAAGTAACACTCCCTGAGTGGGCTTTAGTGTTTAAGATGAATGTAGGACAGAGGACTTTTGAAATAGGTCTTTAATTTTTTTAAGAGATATGTGTCCAGTGAATGAAAAATTAAACACTATTTCCAGACTATATGCAAAAATAAAAAACAGCGCACAAATGAAGTTGCAGGGGAGGGGAGAGGAAGGCAGTACAGTGGCGTTCCAAGAGAATACATAATTCACAAGTTTAAAATCCAATCACTCCCTTCCTATGCCTGGGGCACTCTTAAAATATTAATGATCAAGTCTCTTCTGGAAGTGTATGGAGCGTGCTTTAATCTGAACCAGTACCTAGGGAAAAGATTACCACTAGGGGCATAAATTTTCTCTCCTTGTTTGCCCAAAAGCATGCGGAGAGTCCTGTTGCGGGACAGGATTTTGTCATAGAATTCCACCCCACCTCTGGCGTAGTCTTTGGAAATAGTGGCCGCCCTTCTGTCCAACCTGTAGTCTAGTGCGTGGCTCACGGCATCATAAGCAAGAAAGTAGCCGACAAGTCCGATTGCTGCAATGGTGATGTTATAAATGCCTCGAAACACTCTGGGGCCAGAATACAAGCCCAGAAGCTGCTTTATAGCCACCCCAGACAGACAGGTGCCAGCTAAGCAAGTAGGAGGCACAGCTGCATAAACTACAGGGCTATTGCTTTGCAAGTACACAATCTCTCTGGCAATGGCAAACTTCTGAGCCTCTGGTGAAAACATCAAGGCTTCCTTCAAAGCTAGCCCTTGTTTACTCTCCCAATCCACTTCTCTGCCATTTATCACGATGACACGGTTGACAATTCCTTGTCTGTCCGCCGCAGTGCTATTGAAATTGGCAGGGATGCCCACCAGAGAGCCTGCTGGCAGCCACGGGATCCCAGCACTCACTGGGTGGAAGCCAAAAGCTGCAAAGGGTTGGTAACAATTCACGGACTTCACGCCAACATCTTCCAGAACATCATGGAAGAGGCTGCGTAGTTTCTCCGAGAGCTCAGCTGGTTGCCCCTTAGACCAGCACTGATACCACAGTTTGAACGTCTGCTCGGGAAAGACATGATAGGAAAGGTTAGCCCCAAACAGTCCTGAGCAGGAAACTGCCAACAAGCCAGTTCTGTGCTTCTCTACCAACGCAGCTGCCTTCCACAGGAACGGAACTGCCATAGCCAACTTCAAACCTGTTCATAACAACATACAAACATGGAATTAAAAGATGCACATATGGGTCCCCTTTCATTTTAAGATTATTTTAAACAAGTAGAGCCCGATATCCAGGAAATCACACCACTCTATTTATACACAAAGGTATAAATACAAGAATAAGTACAGTACAACCCTACTACAACAAAGAAAATGCTGCATCCTTTTGCTATACAGAGATTTATCTCATGCTCTCGTGCTTCAGAATGCAAACTGGTTGATACAGAGGACCAGAAGGAATCACTCTCTTTCTCCTCTATTAAATCAGTTCATTGTAATAAGGGTAACATATCAGTATTATGGTAAAGTCATCACATCCATCTACTAACATATTCTGAACATAATACCCTGTTTTACCCAGTACCACATATCTGCCCCTTGCCAGAACAGTTTTCTGTAACTCAGATGACTTCTGTTCCATCAGTCACATAGTTTAGATATTAATGGCAGAGGGATCATTGTGATCATCTAGTCTGATCCTCCTGTATAACACAGGCTCTTAAATTTCACCGAATTACCCTGTATCAAGTGCAATAAATTATGTTTGGCTTAAGCATATCTTCCAGAAAGGCAGCCAGTCTTGGTCTGAAGACATCAAGCACTGGAGAATCCACCAGTTTCCTTGGTCATCACAGTTAAAAATGCGAGCACTATTTCTAATTTGAGTTTGTTTGGCATCAGTTTCTAGCCACTGATTCTTGTTATGCCTTTCTCCACTAGATTAAAGAACCCTTTAATACCTGGTATTTTCTCCCCTTGAAGGTATTTAAAACACTGTAATCAAGTCACCTTTCAATCTTCTTTTTGATAAATTGAACATATTGAGCTCTTTAAGACTCTCATTGCAAGGCATTTTCTCCAGCCCTCAAATCATTTTATGTGGTTCTTCTCTGCATCCTCTTCAAATTGTCAACATTCTTTAAAAAAATATGGCCACCAGCAGTGTATGCAGTAGTGAGATTGATACTGGACCAGTGCCATATACAGGGGTAAAAGTGCCTCCATACTCCTACTCGCAGCTCTCCCATTTCTATATCCAAGGCCTGCATTAGCCCTTTTCCCCCCCACGGCATCGGACTGAAAACTCACATTGACTTGCTCATCCATTATGACCCCTAAATCCTTTTCAGAGTTGCTGCTTTCCAGTATACAACTTCCCATTCTGAAGGCATGGCCAGCTTTCCTTGTTCCCAGATATTTAAATTTATTTTATTTAGCTGTATAAAAAACACATTTTGTTTGAACGGTCCCAGCGTACCTAGTGATTCAGATGGGTCTGTATAACTGCCCTGTTTTCATCATTTTTACCATTCCTCCCATCTATGTCATCTGCACATTTTATCAGCAGCAATTTTATATTTACTTGATGAAAATGATGAATAACTTAGTGCCTAGTACTTATCCTTGAGTGACTCAAGAAACACACCAATTCAGCTATGATTCCCCACTGGCGATCATTTTTTCATTTAATGTGTAAAAAACCAGCATGATACAATATCAATAGTCATAATGTTGTGTGGTACTAAGTCAAATACCTCATTAAAGTCTAAGTACATTAATGTGCGCAGTTGCGTTTATCAACCAAATGTGTAATCTCCACAAAGAATGAGATCAGGTTTGTTTGACAATGCCTATTTTCCATAAAAGCATATTGACTGGTGTTAATTGTCTTAACACACTTCATGTTAGATAGTGCCTTCCGTCAAAGAACAAGACAGTTAAGATTTCATCAAGACTTGCTGACGAAGCAGAAATATTTTCAAGCAAAGTTGCAGTTTCTAAATTTGAGTGAAAGGCTGAAAATTATTCTGTTATCGACAACTGAAAACCAAGGCATTTTTTGCTTTTTTTAAACAGAGCCTGAAAAAATTAAAAATAAAAATAAAAAATCAGTTTATTTGAAAATAAAATACATTATTGAACAGTTCTACATCTGAGGAGTCCAAAACTGATACTTCTAACAATAATTAAATCTAACGATGTAGGGAAGGATTATTATCCTCTTTTTTACAGATGGAGGAAACCAAGACAAAGGAAAAGGGAATTATTTGCCCAAATACCTGTAAAGGGGGACTAATCACCACTAGAGGGGGCACAGAGTGCCACTGTGAGTAGATTACACTAGTATTGCTGAAAGCTCTCTTGACTCGGAGTCGTTTGTTTGCTGATAGCATTACTCTCCTTATTCTCCCAGGAAAAAAAACGAACAAAGAAGGATTCTTCCAAAAAAATTCAAATGGCCCTTTAAAGAGCTCTTTCTGAAATAATTACCTTCTTAAAAAAGAAGTGCACAAAAGGTAAACTAGTCTTGGCCAGGGTAGGACTTGGAACAGAAGTAGTTTCCAAGCAGGAAACTCTTCTCCAACTCTCTAAAGAGAAAGATGAAGGGATGGGAAAATTTTAACCTGACAAATCCTTTAGTTCAAGATTTTCTGCTTCTCTGAGCACAGATAGTGGCATCAGTGATACCTATGGCTCCAGCCCTGCAAGTTTTTAGGCACAGAACAGCCCTATGCTCACGTGGAAGCCCAGCGACTGTGGCATCTGCCCCCATAGGTCCTAGAATCACATCATTTTAGTAGGAGACATATAAAGAAATAGAAAGGGAAATTGGCGTGCTTCATTGATGGTGAACGAGAATTGGAGGCCTAATTCCCCTCTGTGCCTTTGAAAATCTCCTCCCTTAGCGATCAGCAGCAACAATGAGTATTAAACAGAAAAACCTAAAAGTGATCAAATTAATTGGATCTCTTTATAGTCTTACATTTCTCTTTCCTCTTCCTAGGACCGTCTTTCAGACTGTACATTTTCTGATGCAAGGACTGTCTTGATAAATGCCTTGTACAGCAGTGAGATCATAGCAGGTGCTTAATAAATAACAATAATGCCTGTCTTGGCACATAAATTAAGGCAGAACTATGGTATTGTATTTAGCTATCATCTTACAGTCTACTCTTATGTTCTGTTAATGATTTGAGATGCTGAGTCCCCCACCCCCCGCCCATCCCCCCAAAAAGACGTTTAAGTTCATCACAGAAGATTAGGTTAAAGAGCACAATTTTCAGGATCAGGCCCTAACATATTAGAAAAAAGCCTCTTGATATTCTAGCCGAGTTGTACATTTCAGTTACACTTCAGTGACATTGCTAATGATAAACCTGAAAAACCTCTTCGGCATTAGTGACTCTGGCATATTCACAAGGCTAATGTGTCATTGGAAATGTCACTTCATTTAAAGTGAAGCAGCCAGCACTTCAAAGGGAGATGATAATGTGACAAATGCCACTTTAAGCCAGATGGGGAATTGAACCAGTGACCTTCTGAGCTAAAAGCACACACCTTTACAGCTTCAGACAAAGAGGCAGGTCCTCAACAGGTGCTCAGTAAAAGATTCATATGCTCAGAGGCACAGGAAACAAGCTCTCAGCAGCACAAAACAACAGGCCTGCAAATAGTTTTCTTAAAAGCAATTATCTAGTTGTGGGGTTGGCTTAGCAGGAACCAAGGTTTCAGAAAGGTTAAAAAAAAAAAAAAAGTGAAAAACCAAAATAATCATAGAAGAAAAACCAGATAATACCTTGCGCGAGATTTTGAAGAATTCTGCATAGATGATGCACATTTCAACATTGTCATTCATAGTTTCTCCTATTTTCCCTCTTCAAGTCATAATCCTCAATTTGAAAAATCATAACTTCCATAGCAGATAAGGCTTCAATCTTACAACTGACCTCTGCCGGCACAGTGCTTGGAAGCCAAGCGAGATGGCCCTTATGTCCATGCTGAGCTCATTACAGGTTTGGAACCTAGCTGCTCTACCACATACATAGACAGTGTGGGGAATAAGCAGCGTAACCAGGGGAATTTGGAAAAATCATCCTGGGTTTTTTTTTCATAAAAACCTTTAGTAATAAAAACAAAGGACTGTTTCTCAATAGCTTTTTCAAGTGCTACCCAATCTTTAGACCAGATCCTCAGCTGCTGTAAACCAGGTTTGCAAACCAGCTAAAGACATGGTGGTTTAAGTGTATGATCGATATTTTTATTCATAATCTTATACAACATACTTACAAAGAAGGCAACTGAAAACTAAGACTAAAGGATGGTTTTTAATGGCACAAATTTTGGATTTTCTTACTTATTTGATCAGTCTCCATAGTTTACAACACTGGGCCCTAATGTAAGGTGCAATGCTTTTGTTTCTATTATTGGGCCTCATCCTGCCCGCAGTCCCTAACTCAAGCAAGGAGATCTATTGACGTCCATGAGGACTAGTAGCAGAGGACTGCAAGATCACGGCCCTTTATTTCCGTTGTATTATCTCTCTGTTAAAATTACTTCTTAAGAGAGGGCAGGCTGGGCAAAAGATATATTAAGGAGCTAGTGACCAGAGTTTGGGGCGTGTGAGGTGGTCAGGGGACGGGGAACTGGGGGGTTGCACAAGTGTGGGAGTCCCGAGGGGCCTGTCAGGGGGCAGGGGTGTGGATAGGGGTCAGGAGATGGGGAACATGGAGGGGTTGGATAGGTTTGGGGTCCCGGGTGCCTGTCAGGGAGTGGAGGTGTGGACAGGGGGCAGGGCAGTCAGGGGACTGGGAGCAGGGGGGCTGGATAGGGGGTGGGGTCCCAGGAGGGGGTGGTTAGGGGACAGAAGCAGGGGAGGTTGGATAGATCAGGAGTTCTGGGGGGCAGCCAGGGGGCAGGAAGTGGAGGGGGTGCATAGGGGGCAGGGGCCAGGCTGTTTGGGAAGGCACAGTCTTCCCTACCTGGCCCTCCATACAGTTTTGCAACCCCAATGTGGCCCTTGGGCCAAAAAGTTTGCCCACCCCTGCAATAAGAGACGTTCTTTTACTTAAAATAAATGCGCCCAATTCTCCAATTCACACCTGAACAAAGTGGGGATCAAACACAGCCACCATTCTAATTTGGCAAGGCTTCCATCCCTTTCCACAGGTGGAAGTAGTGCTGCCAACCCCAAGTGTTCAAACACCATGAGTCAGTGTCATGTTTTTACGGGACCTGGTTTAAAAATTATGAAGTTTTAAGAACAAAGAGGAGTCCCGCTGACACCTTAAAGACTAACAGATTTATTTGGGCATAAGCTTTCGTGGGTAAAAAAACCCCACTTCTTCATAGAATCATAGATCATTAGGGTTGGAAGGGACCTCAAGAGATCATCTAGTCCAACCCCCTGCTCAAAGCAGGACCAATCCCCAAATGGCCCCCTCAACAATGAACTCACAATCCTGGGTTTAGCAGGCCAATGCTCAAATCAGATGCATCAGAAGTTTTAAGAAAAGTCTTTTCCTTAGCCTGCTTTTCCTAGCCTAAAGGATTAATGATTTCAATCTTTTCTCTATAATCTTGACACTTAGAAAACAATTTTTTAAACATGAAAGTAGAAACTCTGATCTAATCACATAGCTCTGGGACCTGAACTTTAAGAAAAACACCAACTAGCATGATAATGGCATCACTGTGTACATGACAACACAAAGTGAAAGTCAGCTGGGAATCAGGCCCTTAAAAGTCTCTTACTGCCCTTTGAGTAAAACTCCCTTATAAACCCTTGTAACTGATGTCAGTGGAGTTACACCGGCATAAGAAATTGATGTGGCCACTCAGAATCGGGTTTCAGTCTTACTCTCATTGAAGTCCCTGACAGTTTTATTGGTCACCTCAGTGAAAGCAGGAATGGGCCTAAAAGGAGAGGCAGGAGGGGCTTCATACCTTATCTCATGGAACTGAAAGGGACCTCGAAAGGTCCTGGAGTCCAGTCCCCTGCGTTCACAGCGGGACCAAGTACCATCCCTGACAGATTTTTGCTCCGGATCCCCAAAGGCCCCCCACAACCCTGGGTTTAGCAGGCCAGTGCTCAAACAGGATTTCTGTGAAAGGGGGAAGAAAAAACAACCCCAGATGATTTCACACGAATCCTGACAGCGGGGGGTACACGGCCCAACTCTTCTCCCCCTCACCTGCGTGTCACCCGGCAGTAACCTCCAGGGAAACGCCTGGAAACCAGGCTGAGAAAACCTCGTCTTCGCTCGGCACAACGCGGCGCAGGCAGCGCCCTCGGCTCGCCCCGGCCCCTGCAGCCTGCCCGCCCCCAGCCCGGCGAAGGAGGCCACCAGGGTCACCCGCCCCGCTCCTCACCTGCCCCTCCAGGCGGCAGCGCCTGCGCGTGGGGAAAGGGCTTGCCGTAAAGCACAGCTCTGCCTGCCGCGAAAGCTAAGCACGGCTGCAGAGCAGCGGGGGGGAGTGCCAGGCGACTGCGGTCGTCATAGCAACGCAGGCAGAGTGTAACCTTTGCATGTTGCAGGCCTGAGGCTGTCTGACCTCTTTGGGGGGCACTTGGGCTTTGACTGTTTAAAGCTCAAATTGAAAAATCAGCTGCACTGGGAAGTATGGACCATGTGTTACACTTCTGGAGCTGCAGGGCATTGCATTTGCTCTGTGTTAACCCTTCACTATCATCCAGGGCCATAGAATTTGCATCCGGGGCTGGCTATCAAAGACCTCCAAGTTTGGGAGTGTTCGTCTCTGGGGTTTTAGACACACAGCTTTGAAAGTGCTGGCTTGTGTTTACTTACATTAGCATCCTCAGGTTAAATTGATGGCTGAGGCAATGTGCTCACTACCCGCACTTTCTTTTCAAGCTCATAAAGACCACATTGGTTCTCAACCTTTCCAGACTACTGTACCTCTTTTAGGAGTCAGATTTGTCTTGCATACCCCAAGTTTCACCTCACTTAGAACCTATTTGCTTACAAAATCAGACATAAAACTACAAGTGTCATAGCACACTATTACTGAAAAATTGCTTATGTTCTCGTTTTTGCCACATAATTATAAAATGAATTAAGCGGAAATAAATATTGTACTTACTTGTCAGTACATAATATACAGAGTAGTATAAACAAGTCATTGTCTTTATGAAATTTTAGTTTGTTCTGACTTTGCTAGTGTTTTTTATGTGGCCTCTTATAAAACTAGGCAAATATCAAGATGAGTCAATGCACCCCCAGGAAGACAGCTGCGTACCCCTGTTGAGACCTGCTGTTATAGAAACGAAGTGAGTGAGGTAATATCTCCAACTATGCTGCATACAGTATGGTTAAATTATTGCATTAACAAATAATGTGAATTATTATTCAAACTTGGAGCTAGGAGATAGGTTTTCATCAAAACAAGAAAAATGTCTTTTCAACCAAAACGAATAGTTTGCAGAAAGCTTTGTGTGGTATTTTGGCTGAAAATTTCAACATTTTTCAATAAGAAACTGAAAGACAATTTGGTTTTAAAATACCAAAAAAGTGTTTTTCCCCTTCCTTTTTGGTGGAGTTGGGTGGGGCAGGAGAATGAAGGAGGAAGAGGAAAAGGAAAGAAAAGAGGTGGGAGATTCTGAAAATTTCTGTTTTCCAAAAAACAAAATTTTGTGTTTTGGTTTTTATTTTATTGGGGTTTTTTTAAAATCTACCTAAAAATAAATGAAAATGAAAATATTTTGTTTAATTGTAAAAGTTTATTTGTGGAAAATATAGAGCATTTTTCAACCAGACCTATTCAGACTTTTCTTTTTGCAGGTCAGAAGTTCTGTGTTTCACTTGCAATAATTTAGGCTCCCTGAGTGAAATCCTGGCTCTATCGAGAAAAAAAATTAATGGCAAAATTCCTATTGAGTTTGATGGGACCAGAATTTGTCCCTCTGATTTTCTGTGCATACTGCCAAGACAAAAAGAAAGGCCTGATTCATCTCACACAAAGCTTCTCCAAACAGGCTAACACAACTCTTTCCCCCAAATATGCTGGCATCTCAAGGTTTCTGTTAAACCATTGACACATGTATGGTTCGATACTACCATACCTCTGGGGAAGAAAAAACAGAAACAGCTGTTGAATTGCTCATTGGTGCCAACTGGAAAAGTTGCCTGTTCACATATGCTCTGGACAGCTGTGCAAACTATATCCAGTACAGATGCAAAGAGCAAGCAGTTATTTAAGCAATGTGTGTGTGTGTGTGGGGGGGGTGCTCTGAAATTGATGCATTCTGGGAAGAAGAATCCCTCTGAACAGCTCCTTTCTCCTAAGTCACAAAGAAGAGCAAACAGGCTTGTTAGGAGGAGGTTAAATTTAAGTAAATAAATAAAGAATAGACTACTGTCAGCACAAAATAATCCCAAAAATGTGATGAGAGTAGCACACGTTAATAAGGGATATGTTTCCACAATGTTGGCAGAAATGAATATCTCATTACCACTGAAAGCAGGACCTCTCATATTGCAACCTAGAATTGGCCCTGGGTTTGCTGATATGAGTAATAGAAAAATGTTGATAAGTCCCTGTCCTGAGGATCCAACAACTGACGGGCCAGATCCTTTAACCCTTACTCATGTGATTAAGGCCTTAATTGCACGAGCATCAAACTGAAGCCATGGGCACCCCACGCCTTCCTTGGGGACGTGCCTGCAATCCGTATAGCCACAACTTTTACAGGTTATGCAATGAAAAGAGAACTTCACATCTTGGAAGTACTCTAGCTATTTTGTCTTCCAGGAGGCCACACGTTTGTTACAGTAGATTAGGCTCAGGAAAAAAAAAGTACGTTATTCCGACTTCAATTAGGAGCAAGTGAATTTCAGTAGGTTCATTGCACCCATATGCATTTCAATGCGGCAACTCCAAATGCTTTCCTGCAAAAGGATCTATATAGGTTCTTATATGCCCCTCATCACCTTAGTATCTTATTAAGAATTCATTAAATGATGTGACTAACATCTGTTGTGTGTGGTCATTCTCTTTCCCATCCTCTCCCCAGAGGGAGATTAGCATGTGCAGTGTGTAGAAGGTTATTTTATTGTTTGTTTTTTAAGTAATGGCTTGCACTTGGAAAGGAAGGTGGTGAGGTTTGCGATGGCTCCTAGGTCCTGCGGGAGTTCATTCCAAACTCTGGGATCAACACCTCCAGAAACTCTGTCTGGCACAGGACCGGCGCTAGGGGTTTTAGCGCCCTAGGCGCACAGCAATTTTGCCGCCCCGCGTGCTGGTCCCGAGGCTCCGGTGGAGCTGCCGCAGTGGTGCCTGCGGAGGGTCCGGTGCTCCGCGGCTCCGGTGGAGCAGCCACAGTCATGCCTGCGGGAGGTCCACCGGAGCCGCGCGAGGAGCCGACCGTCCGCAGGCACGACTGTGGCAGCTCCACCGGAGCTGCGGACCAGTGGACCCTCCGCAGGCTCCACTGCGGCAGCTCCACCGGAGCTGCCTGCTGCCCCCTCCAGCAAAACGGTGCCCACCAATTATTCTGGCACCCTGGGCGATTGCCTAGGCTGCCTAAATGGTAGCGCCGGCCCGGCTGGCACAGATGAGTTTTACTCTTGTAGTAGAAAGTTCCTTCATGCCAGTGGAGCAAATTTGTCAATTATGAGTCTCATCAGAGAGTTTTACACAGATTTCTTTTGACGGTTTCATAATAAATAAGATTTATTTTAAAAAATGGAGACCCAAACCCTATTGAATTTCTTGTATCTTATGTCAAGTTCAATGTCTAATCCAAAACCTGATTAGATTCTGGTTTCAGTAGGCATACGTTTAGGAATGAATCAATGATATGGTAGGACAGAACTGTGCTTTCACTTTATTATCTATTTACACATAGACAAACAAAGATCTAGGCACATAGATCACTTTTTAAATTAACCTGCTAGGTGGTGCTATAGGACATGCTGTAAGCTATTCATTAGATTAGAAATTACATTTTCAGTTTGATCTTTCACAGATTTCTAGACAACCTATTCCCCCATCCCCAAATCTATAATTTTCTGGACAAATCCTTGCTGATTGATACTATGTATCAGTTGAAATGTTGGTTCTTGTTAAAGAGTGAGCTGTAAACGTGTTTGACCTTTTGGTCATTGACTTCAGTTTCTGTTGAAGAGTTTGTTCCCTTATGTTGCTTCTTTGACTATATGATTACCTGGGTAAGGATGGTTATGTCAGTGATTCTTTATGAGTTTGAAGCTGATCCATGACAACAATCCATAAGATTCCAAGTCTGTTCTATGAGATTCATCCATGGAGCTGGCCTGAACCTTGAAACCAAACTTTAGTGGTGGTGTAGGGAGGGAAATTACACAATCCAGACATAAAACCATACTGGAATTGTGTGTTTCAGGCACACCTCTACTTAATGTGGCACTTGTATATTTCAACAGAGTCATGGGGTTATTGTACAATATATTGTGTGAACCATTGGTAGGAGAACAGGATTAGTAGCAGGAAAAGGCAGGAAAGGAGATTATTGGGCCCGGGTCTACACTAAAATGTATGTTGGTATCACTATGTCGCTCTTTGGTGTGGAAAATCCACCCCCCGAGCAACATAGTTATATGACCTAACTCCCAGTTTAGACAGTGCAACATCAGTGGGAGGGCTTCTTCCATTGACTTAGCTACCGCCTCTTGGGGAGGAGGAGTACCTACGCTGATGGGAGAAGCTCTCCCGCTAGTGTAGGTAGCATCTTCATTAAGCGCTACATGGGTGCAGATGCAGTGCTGTAAGTGTAGATAAGTGCAAACTCTCTGGAGCAAGGACCAATTACTACCTTGTATTTGTACAGTACATAACACAATTGGGACCTGTTTCTGACTGGTCCCTAGGCACTACTGTAATAAACATAATTAATAATAAAAAAGAGGACATAGAGGAGAGGGAAAGACACAGCGAAAGCCTGGAATAGATAAGAGGAGAAAGAAAGCAAGAAAGCGCCACTACTGAAATAGAGAGCAATCCTACAGCCACCAGGGGATATACTACTTGGACTTCAGAAGTCATGATTTTAGGACAGGATTTCTCCAGTAAAGAGAATGCCTGAAGGACAGAGAGGGAGAAAAGCCTGAGTGATGACATAGGGGTCTTCAGAGCACAGAAGAGGCTTTGGTTTGAAGAGACAAGGCTCTGGAAGAGTAATGGTGTCCTACAGACAGCAGAGAGGGAATATCTGAGGAGGATCCAGCCAAGGAGGCTACGACTGAGTCAGACTCTGGTTTTCACCACACAGGAAGGCACAGTCACTGGTTCAGAGTGATCCAGGCAGCTGGAACACTTTTTTTTATCCTAGTGCTTCAGTAGCTCATAGCATTTACAGTTAACAAGAGGGGATGGGTGGTGAGCATGTGGAGGACCATTGTATGGAACATAAACAAAATACAAAATGATAGCTGATATGCTTGGACAGTACATAGATTAAGGTGATGCAAAATGAGGAATAATTTTGAATGGGTTTATTGGCAGGCAACGCACCGAACACTAACATGATATCAGATGAGTTAGAGGAGAGAGTGCTGGCAGTTTTCAAAAGACCAGTCGGGAGAAGGTCTATTTTCACATCTTAAACTCTTGTCCTATTTATTCTACATGAGGGGAAGAAAGGCTAAGCACTGACTAGCTTTCCCAGTCTTGCCAATCTCCATGGGATCATGCATCCTAATGCAGCAGTGATAGGGTGTGGAGGGGCTTGAAAGGAGGAGTGCAAAGTTACAGGCCCGTTAGGTCCCAGCAACCCCAGTAGATAAGGGGGAAGAAACCCACCCATATTGGGTTTCAAAGCCCTGCCTGTTCCACCCCACACTAGGATGATATGGTGGCAATTCCTGATGGACCCTATCTGAGTACCTAAGTGACCCTCATCACTATAGCATCTGAGACCTTGGAATAGGAAAAAAGGTGCATTTTAACCAGTGTTAACTAACCCTGTAACAGGATGTGCTTCGTCAGGAGCTGACTCCGCACCCTGTCACTCAAATCCCCACCAGTATACATAAAACTGGGACCTGACTGAAAGACAGGCAGTTGGCACAGGGTGCCAATTAACTGAGTAGAGAGACAGTTGAGGGGCTAATTGGGTGAACATAACCCCCCACCCCTTACTGGGACTATGTACGCAGACAGGGGGGTAGTGCTAAGGAACTAGGGAGCCTGAAAGAAGGTAGGATTAGCCAGGGCTGGCAGCTGCTCCTAATACTGTACCCTTCCCTAGGAACAAATGGGGAAAGCTATTGACTGCAAATAGTATGTAAATAGCATTCCAGGCTTGGCCTGCGGAAAGGATATAAAGCAAGCAACATGGACCACGGTGGTTAAGAGCACCTGGAGTTGTAGTGGTCACTCGTTGAGATTAGAAAAGACTTTCAGGGAACCACCTCATGATAAACCTGTAGAAAATGTATACAAGGCAGTTGTGGTTTTAACCTACGTTAGCTGATTGAGGTAAACCCCAAAGTCCCCTTTACACTAGGATTTTACTATGGGTTAATTAACAGGTTTAAAGTACCTCCGTTCCCCAGTAAAGACTTGGCCTGAATACCAAATCCTCTGCCAATCTCATACTGGTACTTGAGCCTCTATTTCCTGAGTGAAAACCCAGCTGCGGTATCCTATGGGAAAAAGATTCCTGCCCCCTAAATGGGTGTTTCCGACATGGAGAAATGATCTGCCCCATATTGTTTGTCATAGCTTTGGTGCACATGCAGCTTTACAGCTACATAAGAAGACAACTCCCTTGTTTGAAGAGTTTAGACAAACATAATAAAGGATGAGCGTTGTTAGGATATAGATATCTGCAAAGGCCTATACTTCAAGAATTTAGGTGTATTTTTATCACTTAGCTAGTTATAGAGGTATAAAAGAAAGGATCAAAATCACTGTCTGCTGGTGTAAGGGTCTTTTCTTACTGTGACAGTCTGAGACCCTGTTCTTAGGCTAAGGCCTTTGGCTAAGTAGCAGAGGCAGCGATAAGCTGGGAAGCGAATGGTCACATCCTCACATTCCAAACTAGTCACACTGAAAAAAGGTGCTATTGGGCTGTTAGGAATACAATCCTGTCCTGATAACGCCTATCACCTCCAGAGAAAGGGAAGAGCCTAGAAGATGTAAAAGGAAACTTAGTTTGATAGCATCCTGTCTGGCAAGAACTCACTTATTAATAGCTGAGGTGTAAAATCCTCATTTCTGTGTTGTTCTATCACTGTAGTATCCACTTCCCTATTGTTTGTCTGTATAATCTGATTCTGTGATTGTTTTTGTCTGCTGTATAATTAATTTTGTTAGGCGTAAACTAATTAAGGTGGTGCGATATAATTGGTTAGATAATCACGTTACGATATGTTAGGATTGGTTAGTTAAATTTCAGTAAAATGATTGGTTAAGGTATAGCTAAGCAGAACTAAATTTTACTAAATAGTCTAAAGTACTAAAGTATCAGAGGGGTAGCCGTGTTAGTCTGGATCTGTAAAAGCAGCAAAGAATCCTGTGGCACCTTATAGACGTCCAAAACGTCTGTTAGTCTATAAGGTGCCACAGGATTCTTTGCTGCTTTTAAAGTACTAAAGTACTCCTGTTCTTTTTACGGATACAGACTAACACAGCTGCTACTCTGAAACCTAAATAGTCTGCAGTCAATCAAAAAGTAAGGGGGGGAAATGGGAACAGGGAATGAAGGTGGGGAATTAAAATCATGGTTTGCTAAGGGTGGGAATGGGAACAGGGACACAGGCAAGGCTCTATGGTGTCAGAGCTGGAACACTGAGGAAGGAAACTGGAATCATGCTTGCTGGAAGTTCATCTCAATAAACATTGAATTGTTTGCACCTTTGGACTTCGGGTATTGTTGCTCTCTGTTTATGCGAGAAGGACCAGGTAAGTGAGCGGGTAAAGGAATAAGCCCTCTAACAACAGTAAACAAGAGGGGTGTGGGAGTGGGGCTCACATCAAACCTTCAAATTCCTGTGCTCCAAAAATTGGTCAAAATGAAGTCACTCATCTCTAGTGTGTCATTACAATTTGTAGTTATGCAGGCTAAATTAATCAAACCTCAGCTTCAGGATCTAAATTAATTGCACAGATGGGCTTGTTGTAATAACCAGGCCTACACATTTACTCTAATAGTAAGCTCAACTGGTGAAAAGTGAGCAAAGGTTCATGAATTGTCACAATGATCTGTTATATGTCTTGACCCAGGCCCTGGGTTGTATATAACTGATACCACTCAGGGCCTAGGTCAAGAGTCTGACCAGTAGACAAGAGCTGCAGAAAATTGGAAATCAAGGAACCAAAACTGGTATATTGGAAATTAGACTTAATTGGGGAACAAAATAATGAGACTGGGCTATTTTGCTCATCGTTCACTTTTTGGGGTCCTTAGAAAGAGACTTTGAGGGAGATCAGCAGGAGAGGGTTTTTTTACCATCACTGGGGCTGTCGTGGAAGGATTGTTGCTGTGACACTAGACTTTGATATTCCAGTAGGAACATTTGGCCATCATCGCTGTCCCAACACAGACCCCAACCTCATACCTACAAAATCCTGCTCTGTCTTCCCTTCCCTCATATGCTCCTATCTTCTCCCTGTCCTGTCTCCCTCTCTCTTGGCTTTTCACTGGATTCTGAAATCAACTGCACTGTACAGCACTAGCAGGGTGAGATGAGATGGCCCATCCAGCTCACACTGAGAAGGACTCGTGAAGGAAAGGGACCTGACCATACCAACCACATGATATAGTCACAGAGAGGCAAGCCAGTGCCCAGAGCAAGAGCTGTCATGACCGACCTACCAGGCCAAAGCATCCCGTGCCACTCTGTATCCTGAGAACATCTCTTCTCTCCCTTCTGTGTCTGTCTGTTTTGTAGAAGGCAGGAAAGTCACTATCATTCTCTATTCAGAAATTAACTCTCTCCCCCACCATGGACCATTTGACTGAATAAGAGACTTTAGCCAATATTCAGTGTTTCCAGTAAGGACGTTGATAGGTTTTGATTAAGTTTGTTTTGCATAAACAACCAATTTCGAATGTTCTTTACCTTGTTTTCTTGTTTTCCTTTTGTATGTTTCGGTTAATACATTTCTAACCTTTGGTCTGAGTTTTGTAACGTGTTTGCCATGGTATTAACAGGCTGATGTCTCTGTATATCAAATCCCAGACCTTGTCTTACACTGTTTAATGTTGGACAATGACTGGGTTATGTTAACATCTTTAGCCCATATGTTACATCTAAATTAATACAACAGGCCCAGATGAGATTTTCTCCCCTCAATGTACAACACGACTATCGGTTTGTGGCCTATATACCTTGTGCTTTAGAAAGTGATCCAAATCCCATAATGCACTTGGCCAGCTGTACAATTCTGCAGTACATGAGAAACTCCTTTCTGATCCCAGCTGGTCATGCTCTTATACTAAATGCAGAACTATCCCTCCACCGGTCTTGGCCAAGACTTGAACAGAACCCGAGCAGGGCCCCTGTGGTGACCAACAGGGAATAAGAAGAACATGAAGATGATTAAACTCTTACCATTCCACTTTAGCTAGTACAGCTCCAGATTGTGGGCCTAGTCTGACAATTTGCTAAGCTTTCTTAATACTTATCAGCTTCACTGGGAGTTGAAAGTCCTGGGTTGCCCTCAGAATCAGGCCTTCTCTAGCAATGATTAAAATTACCAATGATTAAGTTCTTTTTCTTATACAGGATTATTGATTTTAAAAAAATAGGTGTGTTTATATCACACAGAGCAACATCCTGCCACTGGGACAAACATGGTAATCAAAAATGGATTCAGTATCTTATCTGGGACTTCTTAGCCGGTGCATATTGGGCAGATTTACTGCACCATGGGAATGAGGACAACAGCATATTGTCTGCCATGAATATAGCCTTTATTTCAAGAGCTGCAGCTCCACAATTAAATAGTTCTGGTGAAAGGAAGCTAGCTCTAGTAAATTAAAATGCCATGTATCACCATATCAGAGTGAATTTGTATAATTTCCCTTCAGGATGAGAGATAGTCCAGTTTGTATGAGAAAGGCGGGTCTTGATTACAAGCAGTGTGGTAATAATTAGCAGATTTACTCTTAAAAATCAATAGCAGTTACTCTTGCAGACATCCTTACCCTAAGAATAATGGAGCAGCTGTTTGAATGCAAGCAGAAACCCCAGTGCTGCTTCATTGAGGAAGTCAGCTAAAAGGAGATGAATCTGGATGGAGTCATTGTAATACCCTTGCCAAAAGAGGTCTAATTTAACCATTCCGAGCCTTCTACAACACACGTTTTTCAGGTGAAGTTTTCCCCATCTTCTTTGCAGCCATGGAAGGTCCTGGGCACAGTCAGAGCCACTGCAGCACGTCTGAGCCGGGAAACAGCACCTGCACAGTAACTGGAGTCAGTGGGTCCTGACCTCTGTCACGGGACAGGTGTGTGAGACTTTTGTAATCCTGACCCAGATGCATAACTTGTGCCAGGCAATGAGGCTCAGTCTCTTACCAGCCCTACTGGTTGTCACAGCTTTATTACACTTAAACTTCTCTTCGGTAAAGGACATGAATTATGAAATCTCACAGCACACTTGTATTATCCTCATCCTTAATTGCTACACCATGATTTACATGGCCAAGGCCACACAGCAGGTCAATAGTAGAGACGTTAGTACCTGGAAGTGTTGTCTCTAGTCCCTTGTTCTCATATACACAATGTAATGATACAAGCACAAACATTTTGTGTGTGTACAGCTGCAATGCAGGAAGTGACTTGGGGGAGAAAGAGCAGGTAAGTGAACTCTAAATACCCTTGAACATTGGCGATATAAGTGCAGCCCCTTTCCTCGGAGTGCTCTTGCCAGACTATAGATTGGCTTGCTGGTATCTGGTGCGTGTCTGTGCTCAAGGTAAGCCAGAATGTGAGTCAGGATCTGCACAACTTTAACTGCCATTTACTTCCCAGTGAAACATACACAAATCATAAGAGAAATACTTTACTGACTCACTGAGCTTTTCACACATGCAGGCTCATGTCTGGAGGCAAACCTCTTAGCAGGAGCCCGTAGAAGGAATAAAATTATGTAATCTGGGTTAGACCACAATGCAGATAAGGTACCATAGCAGTTTATTAAACCTACAATGTACTGTCTGATAGGGTGACACATGAATTATAGTCTCCATAAGAAGCCCTTCTCTTTACAACATCACTGATAAACAGGACTGGGAATACATGGGTAAAGACTGCCTCCCCCTTCAGAAGAAGCTCCACAGAAAGCGGCTGATGCACGTCCAAATTGACACTAACTCTTAGCAATGAAGATGGCTCAGCGTTTCACAGTGGGGAAGAAGCACACGTCTGCAGTTTTGGGCCCTGCTTGAGGTCTCGCCCCCTTGACTCTGCCCTGTTTTATCTGCATTGAACCCATTCAATATTTTTTTTCTCTTTTTAACAAGATCTGGGGTTCAGTCTGGCCATTCGCAGCCCCTGACTGCCGTGAGAAGAACACAGCAGCCCACGCCTCCGTGCTGTGATAGTGGATGCTGGTGCTATGAGAAAGCTCAGAGGCAAACGACGCTATGTGGCTATTTCTGCTGTGGCCCCACTCTGCTCACCCTGGATCCAGGGTCTCTGGCTGCTACACTCATCACTGTGCCCTGATCCTGCATTCCTTGTGTAGTCACGGCTCCCACGGCAGTTAGTTGGAGCTGTAAGTGCACAGGGAAGGCCGAATAAAACCTTTGCTTATATTTCTCCATTGTGTTCTTTTTTCAGTAGGAAAATGAGTGAAGTTTACAGGCAACACATTGGAATGACATCAAGTAACATAGTTAGCCCTAGAAGACAGAAGAACAGGCTGAATTTATTTCTCCTAAAATTTTAGCTCAAGTTGTTGGAGCCACAGAAATTTGGTTATTAGCAACACTCTCATTAGGAAATAATCCTGTGGCACCTTATAGACTAACAGACGTTTTGGAGCATGAGCTTTCGTGGGTGAATACCCACTTCGTCAGATGGATGTGACGTATTCACCCACGAAAGCTCATGCTCTAAAAAGTCTGTTAGTCTATAAGGTACCACAGGATTCTTTGCTGCTTTTACAGATCTAGACTAACACGGCTACCCCTCTGATACTTGACTCTCATCAGAATATGTGTGTGTCTGATCAGAGAGGTTGGTAGTGCCTGGTGCTCTGGCACCAGGGCCAGCTCCAGGCCCCAGCACGCCAAGCGCATGCTTGGGGCAGCATGCCGCAGGAGGCGCTCTGCCGGTTGCCAGGAGGGCGGCAGGCAGCTCCGGTGGAGCATCCGCAGGCACATCTGCGGGAGGTCCACCAGAGCCGTGGGACCAGCGAACCCTCCACAGCCACGTCTGAGGGAGATCCACCGGATCTGCGGGACCGGCGAGTGGCAGAACGCCCCTTGTGGCGTGCCGCCATGCTTGGGGCTGCAAAATGGCTAGAGCTGGCCCTGTCTGGCACATAGAGGTTGTGTGGGTCAGATAACATTACAAAAGGTGAGGTTATGTCTATATTTAAAATGCTTCAGCAGCTCTGCTATATTGCATCAGTGTAGACACTTACTACAGCGACAGAAGGGGCTCTCCTGTGGCTATAGATAATCCGCCTCCCTGAGAGGCAGTAGCTAGTTCAATGGAAGAATTTGACCATCTACCTAGCGCTGTCTGCACTGCGGGTAAGACCAGCTTAACTACATCTTTCAGGGGCGTGGATTTTTCACACCTTGGAGAGACATAGCTATGTCAATGTAACTTTTCAGTGTAGACCAGCCCTAAGACTTCTGAAAGACCTATTCATGAAGATTTCCATTTGTGATAAATGAAGGAGGGTGGGGGGAGCTCCTTTTTATGGACACGCAGCCAGTCAGTAGCTATAAAATCCCTCTTCGTAGCTGTTCTCTAATTGCTCTACCTGTAAAGGGTTAAAAAAAATCTCACTGCTAAAGGAAGTGAGTGGGCACCTGGCCAAAAGATCCAATGGAAAGGCTAGAACTTTTTAAAATTGTGGGGAAAAATACTTCCTTTTTGTCTGTCTGTTGTTGTTCTCCCAGGGAGAGGCAGATAGGGAAACAGCTATGCTTTAAGAAGCTTGGGCCAGGTATGAAAAAATCATCAATATTATATTTAGAAACTACTTATTTAAACCTCAGATATGTAAGTAGATCAGGAAATATCTAGGAAGACACAATTAGGTTTATCCCTTTTATTTCATTATGGCTTGTGGATTCCTCTATTCTAACCCGAGATGCTTTTGTTTTGCTTGTAACCTTTAAGCTGGACCTCAAGAAAGCTATTCTTGGTGCTTAATCCTTGCAGTTGCTCTTTTAAAATCTAACAATAGCCTGAGTTCCCAGATGTATTTTCTTTCTTTTTTTTAATTAATAAAATTTACCTTTTTTAAGAACTGAATTGGATTTTTGTGTCTTAAGAGGTTTGTACACATGTTGTTTAATTAGCTGGTGGCAACAGCTGATTTTTTTTCTTTCTCAGCTCTTCCCTGGAGGGGGAGGGGGATGAAAGGGCTTGAGGGTACCCAAATTCCCAATTGCACCTTCCTGGGCTCTCAAAGGGGTTCTGCACTTGGGGGTGGAAGCATCTACTACTCTAAGGTCAGAGAAAAGCTGTAACCTTGAGAGTTTAATACAAGCCTGGAGTGGCCAGTATTAATTTTTAGAATCCTTGTGGGCCCCCACCTTCTGCACTCAAATGTAATACTCTTTTTTAACCCTTATTGGCCCAAACTCTGTTGATTGGATCAGACCCATCGTAGTTAATGGGAGGACTCCCATTGACTTAAGTGGACGTTTGGATTGAGCCCAATGAGCATGTGATGAACGTACAAAGAATCTATAGTACCTAGCATTAGCCTGTGAACCAAAGTCCACTTACATTGGCAGGTGACCTTTAATGTACAGTCTCTGCATACATTAGTGTCAAAAGATTTGTCTATATATAACCTGTGTCTCAATTTATATATGTACATATTGAGTTGTGGAGAATTAATAACTCAGGCTCTTTAAGGAAAGGGTTTCTGACTACTTCTGTTAAATATTTAAGTTACAAAATGGGATATAAACTAGAGAGGTAACTATTAAAATAGTGCATTTACTAGCTAGAATTTTTGTAATATTTGATGCTAATTTACAGATTATACTGATATTCAAGGGCCAGAGTCTACCATTGATTTCTACAGAAACTCTTGTTGATGTCAATGTTTTTCCAATGGGAAAATGATAGGACATGTCTGTCCATTCCAGGATGCAATCCAGACTAGTGAGGGACTGTGTTACCACTTGCCCCACCAACTGGGGTGCCTCACAATGCTTTGCTATTGTAGCTGCCAACCAGGGCCGCTCACAAACAGCCAAACAGCATGCAAGTCACACGCTAAGTACCCGTGTATAGCTTTAACCCTGGTCCAGCAATTCTGACCCCAGCGGCCTGTCAGCCTTACAACTTGCAGGGTTACCTCAACACACTCCCAGTCCTGAATTTACTCAAAATGTGTTCTGCTCTGTCCGGCCCTCCCCTGGACAGTTCAGATATTATGGGTCTGTTGCCCCTATGAAGGGGTGCTTTCAGTCACAATGGCCCATGAAAATCTCTGCTAACTATTCACAATGCCTCAAAACCAGGAGGAATTTAGGTTGGAGTTCCTTATTTGCACTTCGTGAAGTAATAGGCCTACAAACCACTAGAATAACATTTTACGTTAAACACAGATGCTTTGTTTGAATATTAATTGGACTCAATAACCAACTGCACACTCCAGTTCCAGCAGAAATGTCATTGGTCACCTAGTGAAGGTGCCGCCGGACTCCTTGTTGTTTTAGTGAAGATGTTCTTCCAATACTGCCTAGCTGTCTTCCTGCTTGCAATGCAGGAGATGTTACCTTGCAGATTCTAAAATTGGCACTGTATTGTAGTGAGTAATTGCCAAAACTCAGAGCTACTGCCCTCTCACAAACAGATTTGTGTCTTTCCTTAACTTAACCTATATTGCTGTATACTCTAGATCTTCCTGGTTTCGCCCAAGATTTCTCTCCTAGGGATCTACTAGCAAGTCTGCCTTTGCCACGAATCATAACAAGTGGGTTTTTGGGACACACAGCTCAATTCTGTTCTCATTTTTTACACCAGAATAATAATTCTTATTTCAATGGAGTTACTTCTAATTCACACCAGAATCAAGTCCACAAATTGTATCACACACCATCTGTAACATACTCTTTACCATGGCATATGAGTTTCCCTCTGGAAAACAGTGAATTGACAAAATTCAAACATTTTGTGAGAATGTACCTATTTTGATGAAAAAATCTCAGTGTGCTTTGTTTCAACTTTATTGTATTAACTTTTATATCTAATACATTGATATGTTTTGACTAATATAATAAAGTTGAAAAAAAGCATTTTATTACAGCTGTTTTAATATTTGTGAAATTATTTTTTTTTTTTGCAAATGTTGCTTTATGGGAAATTTAAACTTTTGGTTCCAGTTCAGGATGAAAGTAAATTTTGAGATGGTGGAATTTCCCATGGAACAGAAATCCTGAGTTTTGACTCGCTCTGCTACATAGAGTGGAGTGCCTGGCAGATAGAGACTGTGTGCATAAGATAATATTACAAAAGCTAAGACTTCTCAAAGATCTAGCCATGAAGATGTCTGCTGTACATTGTGATCCTTGTTCTTACTAAGCTGAACCCCAGTGAATGACTATGTGAGCTTTCTTAGCAAGCCAATTCCTGCTGATTTCCTGTATGCATCTGTGCACCCAAGTCTATTTACATGGATTGATGCATTCTACTTGCAGCCTGGGTTTTCACTTCTCTGTTTCATAATAATTACTATGTACATGCTGTATAGCCAAAATATCATCTAGGATTACTCTGGAAGGTCCTTCCTTGTCTTCTTCCCCATCATTTCTCCCACCTTCTGTTAAATCACTCCTTAAAAAAATACGTACTGGAGAACACTAAAGAGTTAGCCATCGTGTGATCTGTACTCCACTAGGGTAAGATGCAGCCCTTCTTATGGCTGTAGTGAGCAGATTTTACCAAGTTATGACAGTCAGTGTCCAGAATCTGCCCTATATTATGTGAGTGACCTCTAACTCTTTAGGCTGCTTCATTATTAAGGTCATAATTTCAGAGGGGGTAAGACGGTAAAAGCAAACCTGTACCACAGCTGACCTCTCTGTGCCCCAGATCACATCTATGGCACTTGAATGAAGCAAGTGGCAGTGAGAGAAGTTTCCACTTAATCTTTTCACTTCCCTTTGGGGCTTTGCCAGAAGAGCAGAAAGAAATGTAATCTGAAGCATTGGCTTTGTTTTCCTGTCTCTCTTCTTCCCTCCAAAACAGACATTTAGTCACCAGCAAATTTTTCCCTCTTATCTTTCCCATCATGAACAATCATTTAGCTTTCGAAGTCCAAACACCTCCGTCTCTCGCTCTCTGTCCAGTGTATTTGGTGTGTGTTAAGAATCATTTCTACAGCATGACTGGCAGCAGATTAGAGCCCTTTTACACAAAACTCAAGACCTTTCCAATTAACTGTTTAATGTTGTTACAGTAAGAAAAATCCAATACCAGCCCTGAGTCCAATACCCCATTCTGACAATAGCTACCGCTGGGGCAGCACAGCCCTGAAGTGCCTCCTACTAACACAGAACATGCCTAAAAGGTTTACCCTAGTAATTTAATTTCCATTCATCCTCTGCTGTTAGCTGTTACTTTCCTCTAATTATGTTATTTCACAGTGCCAGGCTTTCTGAGGTGAAGTGTCAATGACTGACTCCTCCAGGCAAGTCACACCCCCTTGCCTCCACTTCATCTCTTCGTTCCTCAGAACACTCAAATAGAGGCTTTTACAAATCCAGCAGCAGCCCTCCTCAGGAGCTTGTTGATTAACTTAAAGTTAAAACAAAAAAGCACACAACAAAGTCTTCCCTTGAGCCTTCAGCTGGGCACAATTTTCTGAGCTTCCTCCTCCCTCTGCAGCTTCCTGCTGTCCACTTTAGGGCAGTCTGCTCGTCCACACCCAGCTGATTCTAATGAAACCCCACACCTCATCCCAGGGGAGGTAGGCAGGGCTAATTGTATGGGGCTGGTTACCTCATCACATGCAGACTGCATGAGAGGTGCTATCGAAAGTAAAGTTGTGTATTACACATAAACCTACACAAATTAATAGCTCTGCATAAAATTTTGGGGGAAAAACACCCGACTGCCAAACACTGGAGCAAATAAACACTTTGAATGTAAGGTGTTAAGTTTGTTACTGTAGGAGCCCACAAAGGTAATTGACTGTAACAAAAAACATACTGAAACGGAAGAAAAGATGTTTCCATTTTTCAGGGAGTACATACTGCAGCTCTAACCAATTGCATTCCTGGCATAGTCTTGCTCTAGCACACACAATGAATCTCAGAACGAATTTGTTATGTGGTTTGCTGCACTCAGTTCATTTTTAGAGTGAATTTAGTGTTGGTGAATAGCACTGGATGGATGACCTGGGAGACCAAATCTTCTTTATCCACAGCTGCATGGCAGGGTCAGCCTCTCTACCCTGCCCAGCCAATGTGCATGTGTTGATCTGGAAGGACTCTTTTCCCAATGGACAGAGGGTGCTTGGATTCTGTCCTTGGCTTCTCTGCTAACTGTGGGTACCTTTAGGATCAAGTTGTGATGGTAGCTTGAGCTATGTACACTAGGAATCAGACTGGCAGAAGCATAGACTTTGTGATTTGCTGGGGGGGGGGTGCTTGAGACCTGCTCTGCCCCATGCCCCGCCCCCACCCCATCCCTTTCCCCAAGCCCCACTCCTGCCCCACCTCTTCTGGCCCCTACCCCGCTCCCACCCCGCCTCTTCCCATCCCCGTTCCACCCTCTCCTGTGAGCATGCCCTACCCCCCTCCTTTCCTCCCCCCAACGCCTCCTGCACATCATTGAACACTTGATCATGGTGGGCAGGAGGCAGTGGGGGGCAGGGGAGGAGCTGATTGGTGGGGCACCCCAGTAGGCAAGAGGCACTGCGGGAGGAAGGGAAGGAGCTGATTGGCAGCGCCTGTACAGGCTAGGATCAAATGATTAGAGGTGAAGGAATTAAGCCAAAGTCTACTGAAGTCTGTAGACTTTGCCTTAATTTGCTTCCTCAGATCTCGTCCACTCATGCCCCTTCTCTACCTAAGCTACATTGATGACATCTTCATCATCTGGACCTATGGGAAGGAGACTCTGGAAAAATTCCACCACGATTTCAACAGCTTCCACCCCACCATCAACCTCAGCCTGGACCAATCTACATGGGAGGTCCACTTTCTAGACACCACAGTGCAAATAAGTGATGGTCACATTATCACCATCCTATACCGAAAACCTACCGACCGCTATGCCTACCTTCATGCCTCCAGGTTCCATCCCGGGCACATCACACGATCCATTGTCTACAGCCAAGCACTGAGGTACAACTGCATCTGCTCTAACCCCTCAGACTGAGACCAACACCTACAAAATCTCCACCAAGCATTCTCAAAACTACAATACCCACACAAGGAAATAAGGAAACAGATCAACAGAGCCAGACGTGTACCCAGAAGCCTCCTACTGCAAGACAAACCCAAGAAAGAAACCAACAGGACTCCACTGCCCATCACATACAGTCCCCAGCTAAAACCCCTCCAACACATCATCAGGGATCTACAACCCATCCTGGACAATGATCCCACACTTTCACAGGCCTTGGGTGGCAGGCCAGTCCTTGCCCACAGACAACCTGCCAACCTGAAACATATTCTCACCAGTAACTGCACACCGCACCATAGTAAGTCTAGCTCAGGAACAAATCCATGCAACAAACCTCGATGCCAACTCTGCCCACACCTCTACACCAGCGACACCATCACAGGACCTAACCAGATCAGCCACACTGTCACCGGTTCATTCACCTGCACGTCCACCAATGTAATATATGCCATCACATGCTAGCAATGCCCCTCTGCTAGGTACCTCGGCCAAATTGGACAGTTTCTATGGAAAAAGATAAATGGACACAAATCAGATATTGTCGAATGGCAATATACAAAAACCTGTAGGAGAACACTTCAACCTCCTTGGCCACACAATAGCAGATCTTAAGATGGCCACACTGCAGCAAAAAACTTCAGGACCAGACTTCAAAGAGAAACTGCTGAGCTTCAGTTCATGTGCAAATTTGACACCATCAGCTCAGGATTAAACAAAGACTGTGAATGGCTTGCCAACTACAGAATCAGTTTCTCCTCCCTTGGTTTTCACACCTCAGCTGCTAGAACAAGGCCTCATCCTCCCTGATTGTACTAACCTCATTATCTCTAGCTTGCTTCTTGCTTGCATATATATACCTGCCCCTGGAAATTTCCACTACATGCATCCGACGAAGTGGGTATTCACCCACAAAAGCTCATGCTCCAAAACGTCTGTTAGTCTATAAGGTGCCACAGGACTCGTTGCTGCTTTTACAGATCCAGATTAACACGGCTACCCTCTGATACTTGAAGTCTGTAGAGTCTTTCTATTGACTTCAATGGGCTTTGGATCAGGTGTACAGAGAATAAAGCTCTAACAATTAGAATTTAAATGGCAATACCTCAGATTCCACCTAATATTTAATTTTGCATAGTCAGAGGCCACTATCATGATTATTTAGCTGTTAGATTGCTGTCGGTGCTCTTATGTGATGAGAGCTAAAGGACACTCCCTGCAAAGCTGTAGAGAAAGTATGTATTGGACTTAATGAACTTCATATCAGACCCTTATTAAAGGATTAGTGCTGGACAAACATTGCACAGATCTAATCTCGTGTCAAAGTCTTTACTGGGAGTTCAGCAACAGTCCAACGGTGTCTCAGCTGCAGACGACACAAATAAGGTCAGGTCAGGGCTTCTGCTCCTCCTTTAGCCCCTTGGGGAATTCAGACTCTCAGGGTAATGTCAGAGGAGTGGGGTGATCAGCTTTCACTGTTATCTGAAAGTTGGCCATATAAATAGCTTCCTCTTTTTTTAAGAATTGCTGGGCCTTAGTTCTCATCTCATCCTGTTTTGCACCATTAATTTCTCCACAGTATGCTGGGTGCCTTATAGAACATATAGGCAGACATACTAATAGCCCAGAGGAGCTTACAATCTAATGGTAGACATGAGACAATGAGAGAGAGCTACAAACTGCAGATGGAGATGTAAGTGTAACCCCCTCACCTCCTGGGTGTGGTGCTCTGACCCATCTAGTGGCACTGAGACCACTTAGAGAGAACTATAAAATGAGTCTGCTCTACAACCTTTGCTAAGAGGCCACTGGTTTTTAGCTCATGGGGTAGAGGCTTATGCATTTAGCTCCAGAACCCCGAGGTTCAATCCTGCCTGCTGATGTCTGTTGGTGTTACATAAGCACTTAGGAATGGGAGGGTTACTAAACTAGGGTCACCTGATTACTTATTGTTACTTAGTTGTTATGAAACACGTTTGAAAATATGTACCCAATTCCCTCTGTCATCCTCCCCTGCTGTGCTAAAATCCCCTTCCAGGGCAGAGTGCCCTATTAACCGAATTTTTTCCCTTCTCCGTGCACCCACTTTGCCTTACCACCTAGTGCCCTCCTAGCCAATCTCACTCTTCATGACATCCTGCCAGTATCCCACATCTCCCTCTCTCAGCCCCTCTCTTTCCTCAGCACCAGGCCTCTAGCCCACCACCTCGCACCTGATGTTAGAGGTTCTCAGGGCCCTGGGTGGTTTCCATTCCCTTCCAAAGCTGCTTGTCGATCTGACCATGCCAGAGCAAGGGGCAGCATAAGTGAAAGGAGAACCAAGCCTATCCATTCATTACAGAAAAATCTGTAATGGTTAGAGTGTATTTGTTTCTTTGCTATGAAGCCTGTCCTTAGCCGGAATTTAAGGGCATCACACATACCCACCAGCAGGGCCTACATCATATGCAATTTTTCTGTGCCACACTCTGCTGCCTTATGAGTCAGGCTATAAGAACAAAAGGGAAGATGCTTCAGGACTGAGTGATCTGCTGGTTTAAAAAGGTTTGGTCATGTAACAGCAAGCCAGATATCACACCAGTGCACATGCTAAAGCAGTGGGACAAATCCTCAGCTGGCATAAATCAGGAGAGGTCCATTGAAGTCAACGGAACCATGCTGGTTTATACCCGGTGAGGTTCTGGCCTAGTCTTAATAATTTGTAAGCAATTTTTGCATGTTGAGTGGGGAGAGAATGCCACATGTTTGCCTCCTCTACTCCTCTCCTGGTTTTTAAAGCCTGTAGGTGATGTGTTGCTATGTTCATTTAAGGGCTGTGACGAGCAAGAGAAAGTGGGAGAGGTTAAAGTCATTCTGTGTGGCAATGTAATGTTTCCTATTATTATTAGCATTACAGTACTGCCCCAGACCCCAACCAGGATCAGGGTATCATTGTGCTAGGGGCTTTACAGACACTGTGTAAAAGACAGTCCCTGCCCCAGAGTCCAAATGGGCAAGCTAGACAAAGGAAGTATTATAATCCTCCTGTAATGGATGGAAAACAGAGTAGAATGATTACATGATTTGCTCAAGTGTAGGCATGGTCATAAGGAACTTGACACAAGTAACTCACCTCATTTCTTAATGGGCATGACGGGAAAGTAAACGGATCGGTAGGCAAGAGACAGGAGGTCTGTACTAGCTGAGATAAGGGGGAACAGCCTGGTACTATTTACAACACACAAGATAACCCTGAAATATAAGGTGAGGTAAAGAGTAGGTCGTGCATGCATAGCATGTGGACAGAGTATGCTGTATAGGGATTGATTCCTGCAGAATAACCAAATCAATCTGGACATGTGTGTTGAAATGTATAGTTAAGAAGGCATGTGTTATTAGTGTTGGTAAAAATCTATATAAACGTTTTGCTGTGTAACTTTGGAGGTGTGGTACATCCTATACTGACCCTCGATGTTTGAATCTGATCAACTCATTGCATCTCTGATGTATGCCAAATAAAGGATCCTGAGTGACAAAACAGGAGTCAAACTGAATTCTTGGAGAACTGAGTGGAAGAGGAAACGCCAATGCAGTGGTGCCATGACTTGGATTCCATTTGGAAGGGTTCAAATTTCAGGTAGTTTCCAGAGCACTGGAGGAGTGGGTTAGATCTAAAAGAGATCCCTATGGATTCCTCCAGGAAGTGATAGGGGAGACTAGGACTGGGTAGAAAATGAACTCCACCAAACAACATTAAAAAGAAATGCAAGAAAAGAAAACAAAACCATCATATTAGTGAATTATAGTATAGAATTTTCTCATAAAGAGAATTTCAGTAACATCAGGGGAATAAATGGAAATACTTTGGATACGTATGTAAAAGAATGCTTGGCAAAACACAGCACAGGTGTGTTGAACACCACTGAAAATTTAAAGAATAAGATTTCTGGGTGACCATGGAGAGAACAGTGATTGTAGCTAAAGAATGAATGCAAAAAAAGCGCAGGAAAAAGCTCAGAGCCGCTGAGAGAAATCAGCTGAGAAAAGTATCACTTTGGGAGAGAAGTAAGCGATTTAGGGAAATAAAATGAGGTGTTAAATGGGAGCATTTATGCAGATATGAAAAAGTTTACAGAATGCTGATGAGATTAAGCAGGCTAGTGTGGTACAGGTACTGGACAGAACATTAAATCAGAAGGGAAAAGAGAATTCTTGGTTTGATAATAAAACCCGGTTATGGCAGTACAACTCAGTGCAGTCTCGTCAGGTGGAACATTTTGGGCCAAGAGATCCACACATTTCTCAAACTACAGTCTATAGCATTCCATGTTCTCTATAGCCAGTGACCCCATTCGATGATACACAAATCACACCGATTGGACAAAAAAAAAAATGGTCAGGGATAGTCTAGGCTTACTTGGTTCCGACTCAGCAAAGAGGGCTGTACTTTTTGACCTCTCAAGGTCCCTTCCAGTCCTACATTTCTATAGTTCTATAATTAGGGTGATCAGACGTTCTCATATGATCAGGGCCGTCCTGACATTAGCAACTTTGTCTCATATATGCAACTATACTTCCCTTTTCCCCCCAAGAAAGGTGTCCCAATTTCTCACACTTGCTGTCTGGTTACCCTGCCTATGAATCACTGAAAGTGGCTAAGCAGATTGATAATGAAATCTGAAATGAGAAAAAATATTCACGCATCATTTATTTCACACAGTCTAAATGATCCAGCTGGAGGCACGTATCTACTGCCTTTCTACAGTAGACAGACTGTAGAAAACGATTGAGAGGAATAATGCTATCCACTTTTATAGCATCTTTCATTTGCAGTGATGACAGCAGAACAAAAATGTAGGCAAAGAGGCTTGAATCAGTCGGAATTCCCTAGACACATTAAGGGCCAAATCCTGGACAATAAAGTGCATCCTGGGAGGCTAGGCTGAGGACCTTGGTACTGTTTAGAGAAGAGAAGAAATCCACCATACCAGGCTTTCCTAGACACCACAGGTTACAATGGTTATTGATCTTTACAATGAAACACGAGTAGCTTATATGGGGAAACGCCTGGGCCTCACACAGTCCTACTGTATGCAGGAGACCCTCTCCATGATGACAACAATAGGGTTGTCTCTCATCTGTATTAAGCTCTACAACTTCCCATGCTAGTGTCTCACAATTGCTGCTCATGTGGTGCAGTCCAAGCAAGGGAACTCAACGGACTCAGTGAAAAGAGAAGCCTGAAAACTGACACTTTCAAAAAGGGCATATCCCGACCTGCTTTCTTGCCCTCTCCAGTTTTCTGTATGTTAAAACGTATGTATTACAAGACCTAGATAATGTGTATGTGTCACTACTGCCCCTTGTTGGCTAGGATTAAAACTGCTCAGCTGTATCATAGGCCTTATACTTAGAACATTTTTGCCTGGTGGTTGACAGCAGGAAAATGGGCCAGGTTCGGTATATCTAGAGTCTCTACTGAGAAATAACCAAATTGGCTCCATCCACATCCAGAAACCTGGAAAATTAAATGCACCTTCCCTGGGTCCCTTAACAGGCAGAACTTCCCCATCTACAGGCACTCCAAAACTGCACACAAACGAGGAAATCTGGATTAGGAGAAAGGGAACAGTCATGAACTTGGGAAGCTCAGCAACACAATAGATACACGAATAAAGAGTCAAATACTGCCCTCCACTGCCCTGCCAGTGACTTCGGCAGTAATTTGTATAACACCCTTGTGTTTGTTTGATAGTCTTTGGCTGCACCACCTCAGCCATACACCAAGCTCCACTCACGGTTGAGATCAGCAAGCAGTATCCAAGAGTCTCTTTGCCAGTATGTTTCCAGTCCCAAGGGAGATGCTTGCCTGGACATGCCACTACTTGGCTTAATTAAGGTGCTAGGTATTCAGGGCCTCACTGGAATCTACTCAGGTCTGCTGCTATCCTCTGCATTATCTCTTGCCATGCAATTCACCCAGGAGAACTACCAGGAGTACTTAGGATACTATGAATAAAGTCCTGGCTACTTACAAAAGAGCTCTGTACTATAAGAGAAGAGCTTTTCATCTCCCTGACTGCTCACTACTGCCCCAAATCCAAGTTCCGGCATGGTTATGGTGACCTCCCAAGTGTCATTGTGGGTAGGCAATGTATGTAAATGAAGCTTTCAGGCAGCATTTTCCCCTTTTCACCAATAGAGGGAGTAGAGAGAGTTCCACTCTGGAGCTTCTGGCCATAGCTTACATCCTGCTAACAGGAACTTTTCTTTAGCTCAGATGGTAGGAGCATGTGCTTTTCACTAAGGCCTGGTCTACACTGTGTGTGTGTGTGTGTGTGTGTGTGTGTGTATGTATGTAAGATAAGCAACTTCAGCTATGAGAATAGCGTAGCTGAACTCGACATATCTTATTTCGACTTACCTCCTGTCCTCATGGCGCAGGATCGATGGCTGTGGCTCTTTTGTTGACTCCACTTCCGCCTCTTGCCCTGGTGGAGTTCCGGAGTCGATGGGGAGCGCATTCGGGGATCGATTTATCACGTCTAGATTGATCGTTACCAGCCGATCTGGCGGGTAGCATGGACATACCCTAAGAGGAGGCTATTCCAGCTATCACCATGTAATTTCAAATAGTCACAGTCTAAGACACAGCAATCATGAAGTCCTGGAAAGACGCAGCTTGTTACGTTATTTGAATTTTTTTCTAAAAAAACAGTTGTTTTTATGCAACAAAGTCTATATAGTTAAGCTACATACAGATTCTAGAGTTTATCAGATCAGAACACCTCAATCGGAGTTACCCAGAGTGTGCTCTTCTAGTTTACTGGCTCTGGCATCCTAAGCCTCGGTTTTCTACCAACCACTCTATGAATTTGTTACCATGAAAAGAGATTTTCCCCACTCCCTCCTTCACTGAAAGATCTAGGAAGCTTAAACTGGTTTTAATTCAACAGATTCTTGTGAATGCCAAGTCCAAAGACTTGTTTATTTTAACAAGAACAACAACAATAAAACGAAAATCCTGTACAAAGGAAACTGAGAAGAAACAGCAAACAGTTAGAACATACGGGGTTTGCCTTCTCGCCAGTGAAATAACATAGACATTTTAATAATTAAAGGGGTTTCATCATGTTTATGGAGGGAAATTAAAGTTTATTGCTTCTGACAGCTCTGTAAAGGGATAGGACCCAGCCAGAGTTACTGAAGATTGTGGCAAGGAAAGAAAACAGGATGATGGTTTATAAAAACAAAAAGGAACAAATCCTGAAGATCTTAGATAATATTTATAGTCTGTCAGTGCTGGGTTGGCTAAGAAAGGAGTGAGTCAGGGCAGGAGGCCTCATTGTGTAAATAAACACTTGAGAATGTGCGTGATTTTCCTAAAGACAGATATTTCAGAGGGGAGTCTCAAGACTTGGCTCAATTCAGGGTAGATTGGGCCATCCAGACTCATGTTGGAGAGCAGCAGTTCTCAAACTTTTTGCCTGCATGACACCATTTTCAGATGTATTGCTTCCTATGGCCCCCAACAGCACGGAGGATGCCATTTTGTAGAGCAAAATGGCATCCTCCTCACAGTGTGACCTGGCATGTACCATATGTGTGTGGCCATTCTTCATGGAGGATGACATTTTGTAGAGCAAAATGGTGTTCTCTGCACACTTGGGACCATGACCCCATCCGCTGACAGTGCAACATGGAACCGCTGTCTTAGACCTCGATCCTGTTCCATTTAAGTTAGTGAGATTGTTTCCATTGACTTGAATGGCAGCACGATAAAGGTTTTACTCTGCAGCTAGACCCCTTGAAGAACGTGGGAGTAGGAGTGGAATAAGGTATTGATCAGTGCAAGTAAGTGTAATACGATCTGCCCCTAAAGTAACAAGTTATATTACTTGTTTCCTTCTTCAGAAAAGAGACTTGAATTAAAAGCAAGGAGTTAAATTTTGCTCTCATTTACACTGGTCTCAATCTGGATTAATTCCATTGACTTCAGCAGAATAACCCACATTTTCAGCCATGTAAGTGAAAGAAGAATGTGACCCAAGGTATTTAGAACCAAGTGATTTTAACCATGACGATTATAGGCTGAATTCAATACAAAAGGGAGAGATTAGTCTTTCTTTGGATATTTCAGACACTAGTCTTGATTGATTCGCTGCTAAAGCCATGATATAACTGCTCTGCTGAGTGGGTTTTGTAAATTAAAATGGAAAACTAAGGAGTAACGGAAGAGATCAGCTATGATCAGCTACAGACAGGACCGGCGCTAGGGGTTTGAGCGCCCTAGGCGGACGGCAATTTCGCCTCCCCGCGCGCTGGTCCTGCGGCTCCGGTGGAGCTGCCGCAGTCGTGCCTGCGGGAGGTCCACCGGAGCTGTGTGAGGAGCCGACCGTCTGCAGGCACGACTGCGGCAGCTCCACTGGAGCCGCCTGCCACCTCCTCTGGCAAAACAGTGCCCACCAATTATTCTGGTGCCCTAGGCGATTGCCTAGGCTGCCTAAATGGTAGCGCTGGCCCTGGCTACAGATTGCCATTTTGCATTTGAAATGATTTAAAGGGTTGACCAGTGGATGACTGCAGAGTCTGATATTTGAGAAGAGGATTTAAAAGTCATAATGCCTCTACTGGTAGCAGCATGGCCATATAGCTACAATGTGCTCTTGCAAATTGCTTAATGGGAGTGACACATGTACACATGGATATCTAGGCCCAAACAGACCACACAAGGAGGAAGCAGCAATTAAAATCAGTAGAGCAGGTTGAAAACAAGGAAATATTGGTCATGAAAAGTGTAAAACCTTCCTTCTCCCCATTTCAAAATTTCAGAATTCCAGCACTTTTCAACCAGCTCTATAAATCTGTTTTAGTCAAAGTTAAAGAAATTTAATCACACCACATATGAATAGTCAATAAGAAGTGGATAGCAGATCCCTGCTAATTTACTGAGTGATCCACTGTGGTTTACTTAAATTAGTAGGGGGTCTATGTCTGTTTCCATTGGTGTCCTGGTATTCCCACCACCACCATTATGGGCTTGTCTACATCGGCAATTGACCAAAGCAGAGATCATAGAACAGCTCCCAGTGTGGACACACTATTCTGGAATAAAAATCTCTTTATTCCAGAAGAATCAGTCCATTTACAAAGTAGCAGACAAGCCCTAACTTGGATGGGAGCAGGATCAGCCATGATGTGACATATAACAGCCAAATTAAGGACAATGCATCACAACATTTACCCCTTTAACTATGTCATTTTAGGTTTCATTGCCTTTAATAGTTCTGCATAGTATATTAACAGAAGTGGTGCACCATGTTTAGCCAAGAGTAATAAAACCCTAGCAACAGGAGGCTCCCCAGGACATCAGACTGGTATGAAGTCTTTGCTGAGAAATAGAATACGGTGATGAAGTTGTACTGACAGTTACTGGGTTTGTGATGCAGTTTAGGCAAGTGAAATTCTGCCTTGATCGTGCTAACGCAAAGGCAAATTACCAAATAGAGAAAAATCATACATCAAGTGTCAAATTTTGACACTTGTGTGGGCCTCAAGCATGCCTTTAAAAATGCAGATGCTTTCATAGTCCCTGCAAAGTGCACATGAGTGGATGTTTAAGTGCTTATTTGCATATGCACCCACCTGATGTGAATGTGTCAGTGTGGCTTATTTCGGTGCAGCGGATGTGCATACAGTTTAGAGGCATTATTTAGATGTTTATTGTTCAAAGCATGGACCTAAGCATAGCATTAGGGTAGTGTTTACTGCTTTCTGGTATGCCAGGGATCTAAACATATGGCGGGAGGTGAGAAGCAGGGGGTGTATTAGCTAGCTTGGGAACTTTATATAGCCCCCTATTACTGGAGTATCAGAGCACCTCAGAATCTTTAATGCATTTAAGTTCACAACCTCCTTGTGAGGCAGGGCGGTGCTATTTATCCAGGGCCAGCTCCAGGCACCAGCGCAGGAAGCAGATGCTTGAGGCGGCCAACAGAAAGGGGCAGCACGTATGGCTCTTCGGCAGCAATTCAGTGGCGCGTCCCTCAGTCCTTCTTGGAGGGAAGGATCTGCCACCAAATTGCCACCGGTGAATGAAGCAGCGGCAGTGGAGCTGCCACTGAAGTGCCACCGATCACAGCTTTTTTTTTTCTTTTTTGCTGCTTGGGGTGGCAAAAACGCTGGAGCCGAGCCTGTATTTATCCCCATTATACAGATGTAGAAATGAGATCCTCATAGGTATTTAGGCTTCCAACTTCCATTGAAATCAAGGCAAATCCATTGCCTGCGGTCAGTCACAAAGGAAGCCTGTGACAACAAGGAATTGAATCCAGGTCTCTCAAGTACCATGTGTTCACCTGAAGTGCTTTATCATTCTTCTTCTGTGTAGGGTGGCGGGAGAACAGGAGTAGGAAGAGGACTAGTTACACTGTTACTTTTCTTTTTATGCTGTGCTGCTACTAGGTTACCAGAAGGCAAAATTAACCCTCGATTGTAGATATGTAGAGAACATGATAAGTTTTTATCAGCATACTACCAGATGGTGAAAGAATGAGTGACTTACATGTTATTTCAAAAGAGTTCCAGTGAAGTCTTGATAGCATTCTACTCCCACCAAAAAATTCTATAGAAGGCCCCTGGTATTTAGCTAGTTACTTATATGGCTCTGATTACCTGAGCTCCTTTACAGAAAGGCTAGTAGAAAAATGTTTGAGAGCAATTGGGGAATCTTTTAATAGTATTAATTTTTCGTGTCCCTCTGCCTGGTACCTTACTTACCCCAGGCTAACTCCTACCCTCTGTTACGTTAGTTAAATCGCCTTTGAGATCAGTGGAGGTGCTCTGGCTTTACAACAGGATTCAGAGGTCAGAATTTGGCCAGTAGACCGCTCTTTGTGGGAGAGAAAAGTAACTAATATTTTTAGAAACTGCTAAAAAATTGGGTAAAATAGCTTTTCTGTACATGATATGACAGGACAAGAGGCAATGGGTTCAAACTACAGCACAGCAGATTTAAATTAAAGCACAGGAAAAACTTCTTAACTGTAAGACCAGTAGGACAATGGAACAGACTGCCCGGGTCCTGGTCACCGGTCCGGGGGGCTCTGCATTTTAATTTAATTTTAAATGAAGCTTCTTAAACATTTTTAAAACCTTGCGTACTTTACATACAACAATAGTTTAGTTATTTATTATAGACTTATATAAAGAGACCTTCTAAAAACATTCAAATGTACGACTGGCACACAAAACCTTAAAATAGAGTGAATAAATGAAGATTCGGCACACCACTTCTGAAAAGTTGCCGACCTCTGGTTTAGATACATCAGAGCCTGCATCCTGGCAGGGGGTTAGACTAGCTGACTCTTGTGGTCCCTTCTAGCCCTATGATGCAATGACAATATAGTGGCTCTAAAAGCCTAATATCTCAGGATCTTCTAAAGCCTGAGTCTACACCTGACCCTGACACAACACAAAGCCTGGGTCTGCCCCAGAAACACCCCCGGGCCCTGCCTCTCTGTGTCAGGTGCACCAGGTGTGGGGCAGGCAGGCTCAGCAATGCAGGATCCAAGTGTGGAGGGGCTCAGTGTGGGGGGGTCCAGGTGTGGGGTCAGAGGATTCTGTGTGGCACAATCTGGGTGCAGGTAGCTCCGTAGGCGGGGGGTGTCTAGGTGTGGGAGGAATCTGGATGCAGAGGGGGTTCCAAGTGCAGGGGCAATGGGACTCTGCAGGGGCTTCCAGGTGAAAGTAGTTGGGGATCAGGAGAGGGGTCTGGGTGCTGGGGGAATGGGACCTGGTGGGATGTGGGTCTGTGTGCAGCTAGATGGGGGGTCTGTGACATGGGTTCTGGATATGGGGGTTCAGGGTGGTGCAGGTAGGCGGGGCTCATCAGGGTGGGGGTTTGAATGCCAGAAGCTCAGTGGGGGGTGATCTGGGTGTAGGGGTAGGGTTTGGTGGCAGGATGGGTCTGAGTGCAGGCAGGCTCCAGATGCAGGGGTTGAGGTTCAGTGGGGTGGAGTTCAGGTATGGAGGGCTAGGGGGATTCTGGATGTACCAGGTGAGGCTTGGCAGGGGTGTCTGGGTCTGGGAGGTCCAGATGCATGGGGGTTGGATGAATGAGGGAGCAGATCCCTTACAGTGATCCCCCTCCCCCAACAGCTGAGGTGTGATGGGAACAGGAAACAGGGAGGATGCTGAGTTTCCTGTAGCTGGGGGAGGTTTCTACGGGGTGGGTCAGACACAGCCCCAGCCACTCCTTGCAGGGGAAGAGGAAGTCTCATCCTCCCCTGCTTCCAGCCCAGCTGGGCTTAGCAGCTGATCCTGGCTCAGGGTAGGAGTCACTGGCTGGGATGTCCCCAGTTCTGCAGTGAGTCACTTCTCCGTTGGCTGCTCTGGCTGCCTGAAACGATATACCTGCGCAGCTAGGGAGTGGTGTGTGACTGCTCTTGCAGCTTCCCTGTCAGAAAGTCATTTTTCTGCAGGGGAAGCAAAGAATTCTAAGGGGGACATGAATTCTGTGCATGCATAGTGACACAGAATTCCCCCAGGAGTAATTAAGAGGTCAGATATGGAGTGATTGCTTTGTAAAAAGGGTTCACCCAAGGATGAAGTGGTGGTTTGGGATTTTATCATTTTTCTGTGTGAGTGCAGTCAAGAGGCTAGTGAATGTCTCCTTTCACCCACATAGTTGCTATTGGGTCATTTAGTGCACTGGATGGGTATACTACATGTTATGATAGGCATGTGTAGGACTCCTGGATTTTGAAAGGTGTGTGGAGAGGGGTATCATCATAGCAGTGGAGATATGTCTGTAGACTTTGCATCCATTGTTCTGACGGGTCTGGGGCCACTTTGAGCTGGTGTGTCCTGAGCTGGGTGGAGCTTGCTTCTGATGATGAGTTTTGGGGGACTCTCTGAAGGGCAGAAAACAGGATTTGGGAGATATTTCTTTCAGTATGTGGGTTGTAATTGTTTAATGATACCCCATAGTATTTGTTTGGCAAGAGATATAGGACATCCTGGCATTTGCTGGGTTAAAGTGATTGATGCCGACCCAGCCTGCATTAATGAAGGGCAGCAACTCAGCAAGTAGGAGTAGGAGTGAGATTTGCTGTGAGCATTACAGGCCGTTCAGTATAATGCTGCCCTGGAAATTAAAGCAGGAAATAAATAAAAGTACTGGAAAACGAGAGCAAGGAGAAGACAAAGGCTGCAGCAACAAGGACGTGCTAAGAAGTCAGCTATGTGGATATTTGTTGTTAAGCAACTTATGCTGAGCCTTAATTAATAGCAACATTATTCTACTGAATAAGAGCCTAGCAGCCCTGAGGGATGTTCACACTTGCTTGCAGGGGTGAGTTTTGCTTCTCCAGTCTCCCATCTGCAACAGCCATTTCTGTGTTCCCATGAAAACTAGAGATGTCCTTTTAGTCTAGATCAGAAATACAGTGTGCTCCTCTCTGTTAGGTAGCATCCATACTGTACTGAGTGCTTTAAAAAGCAGCAGCTGATTCCCCACAGCTTTGCACCTCCTCCAGTAATTTACACATTGGCAAAGTGGGTGTGAGTGGAATGGCAGTTGCTTTAATTGTGCTACCAGGATGGCATGGGAGTGTTTTACAGCACACTCACTTTACACAAATGTGACTGCACAAGGGAGACAGCAGTGGAAAATCAGGGACAGAGTCCCTGCTCTAAAGCACTTGCTTTCTTCTCTTTTAATTACAAACAGCATCTATTTGAACAATAGCTGCTCCCCAAAGCCTTCGGCTCTGTGTGTGCATTAATCCACAACTGGAATCTCTTGTGGAGATTATGAAAATGCAGTCCAGGAAAGGAGACAGTCATAGTGAGATTATCAACGGGTGCCATAGGAATGGGTGTGCGTTGAAGAGTGAGAACAGGGTAAGAAAGATTAAATGACGATGTCATTATCTTAATGGCATTGAAGGGTAAAACCACACCATGAGATTTCAGTCTTAGCTGATGCTCTTCTCCTGAAAGCAAGATTGTGTCCCTCTGCCTCCATAACAATATTTTCCTCCCCTACTCAGGAAATTTGGTTCTAGGCTAATACACTGCTCATTAAAGGGATTTTTAATAAACCTTGGCAAGGCTAGTGACAAAGGCCCAGATCCTCAGAGTTATTTACATTCCTGTCTGTCTTTGAAATCAGTGAAAGTCAGGAACCTAAATACCTTTGAGGCTCTGAGCCAGGATTTTCATTCACCTGTGCAGAATGGTTTTACGTGTCTTCAATTTTGCTTTTCTCTCTCTGGTTTTAGCAAATGCCTGGTTTTTTTTGCCTAGAAAAACACACTGAGTTTCAAGTGTTGAATTTCAGTGCCACGTATGCATGGAGCAGGCTGTGGTCTGTCTATGTTTATACTGCCTGAGTGCTTATCATGGGACCTGGACATAGAGGGCTGGACAGAGAGTTCACAGGCGGGTAGCATTGAACACAATGCACAAGATGCCTGGAATCAGCAAATGACTGTCTCTCCCTGCATGAGGCAAGCCAACCCTCACTCACATGTCTGAGCCTAACAAGGCACAGCTGCACTGGAGTGACTCCTAGAAGCAAACCCAGCTGGGGATCTGCAACCTCCTGCTGGGATTTGGCTAAACCCCTCTACTGCTTGTGGCTCAGAAGAGCTCAGCTGGAGGCCTCTGCTCAGATACAAGAGGGCGGTGGGACCTCTGCAGGAGGCACTGAATGACCTGTGCACCCTATCGCAGAACTCATTAGTGAACATGGACGCTGAGTAACCTTAGCAAAGGAAACAGAGCAATGCCATGTAAGCAGCATTTGGTCTAACGGATCAGGTCACTGTCTTGAGAGATAGCTAGCTAATCTCAGGCAGGAGCTAGACCATACTTCAGAGGAAGGCACGAACTATTCATAATGCACTGGAAACTGTGCAGTGTTGTATCAAAGGACCCCCCCCCGTTCTTTCCTAGCTTATGGTGTTCAGTTTGCATCCTGAACCATACAGTTTGGACTCCTTTATCTTAAGGATTACTATAAACTCTTAACAGTACAGACTTCCAGCTCAAAATCTCATGGTGAATGGCTTAGTAGTCTCATTTTACAGATGGAGAAACTGAGGCACAGAGCTATGTAACAACTCACCTGAGTTCACATAGGGAGGTGGTGGTAAATTCAGATATAGCATGAAAGTCTCCCAACTACCTGTTCCCTTCTTTAACCACTATACTATGCTGCCTCTTTGCAGGCAATCATCAGATAAAGAAAATACCTGTTAAAGCTCTGCTTTCAGCTGTGCATCAGTTCTCAGTGGCATGTGCTAAAGAAAGGCTTCTCTGTTTTGTATATTTCATTGGAGCTGCTCCACTTATAAAATGGAGCAATGACTTGGGGCATTTAGGCAAGAAGGTGGGACTATATATTAGGGATGAGCTCAGCCAAACCTTGCACCTGTGGTCCCCATCTCTGCTTTAGCTTGTTCATTTTCCTCTCTTTGCATTCCCCTTTTAGCCACACTTCACTTTACTGATGCAGGCATCGAAAGAGAGATTCAAGTTGCAGCAGGTTTTGGAAGTAGTTCAAACCCGCCATCTGTCAGCTCCCAGCCGGCCACAGAGCTGCTCTGAAATCTCACATACACCACATTACCGCGCAGCACCGAGGGTGCAAATGGAGGTAGAATGCAAAATGTGGAAAGAGGGTATGCAAGGCTTGAGAGTAAAGCTACCCTCCCTCCACCCAGAGATGTGAGGCAGGGCCGCAGCTGGTGCAAACTCTCTTGCTGAAGTGAGAAACCACACCATGCAGCCTCATGCACGCAGTGAGATCGTTCATTCTCCACATCTTACTACTTTCGAGTGATGATTTAGTTTAGCTGATTGTTCTCTTAGAACAGAGGGGGGCATGCTGTAGTTTATGCAGAGTTACCAGCCTGAGGCCATAATAACCCAGCACGCTGTGGGAAAGGGTATTGGTGATGCAGAAGATGCATTGTTCCCTTGGAGTCAATACTGACTCAGTGCCCCAGTATGGTAACTGGGGATAGGTATTGTGCTAGAGGAGGATTGGCATTTTTTTGGGAAGATTTGAACTAGAATTGGACCCATCCCCCCCATCAAACCACCATTTCCCATGGTAATTTCCTTAAGTCCTTAAAGGGAATTCATTTCTGCCGTACACCTGTGAGCACTGCTGTGCCTATGTTTCACTGGCCTGAATGTTCATGGCCAGCACATTGCCAAGGTGAGCACATGTGGATTTGCAGTAACCAAGTTTTAGATATGCACACATGACTATTTGTATTGGAAGTACTGGTACACTCACCCAATCTGGAAACTGAAAAAAATACCATGTGACTTCTCACCAGTCAGAACCAACCAACACAGCTCAAACATCAGACACCCTTAAAAAGCTCTCAGCAATAAATGCATGGAGTAAAGAAAGACTTTTGAAATAGTTATTTACAAGGCAGATGCATTTTTTTCAGTGAGCTTTACCCAGTACCCACATCCTGATCCCTGGTGCTCCTTAAAGATCTCATGAACTTTATTGAAGAGGGAAGTGATTTTTACACACGTTTTGGCCAAATGCCAACTTCAATTATTACATTCCACCTACTTACTTTTCTCACTGCTGTCTTGGCTGCAGTATTCTCTTCTTCCTGCCCTATATTCAGCACACAGCATCATATTTGACACTTTATACTGCAGTGGTGAAGTAAGATATACAAAAGGCTAGACTGTGTCTGCTTCTGCGGGATTGCCCAAATCTCACATCCAGCCTAGCAGAATTTTGCTAAGACATCCAACCTGCAAAGATCTCCTGTAGCAATTCAAAGAGGGGAGAATCTTAAAAGAATTATGGGCCTTCTGTTGACCATCTCCGTGGATAAGCTGAGGATATTATCAGGCAAAGATATTTGGCACAAACTTTTTCAAACCTGGGAACTTGAATTAGGCTTCTATCGATATTCTAAGTACAGGTTGTGACAGATATGGCAATTTCTGGCAATATCTTTGGGAGATCTTATTGATGAAGTTTAAACAGCTTTGGAATCCATTGTTTTATAAAGGCAAAGTTTATGTACTATTGTGGGATTGTATGACACTTTTCTTGAAGGGAGCCATGGCCAAGGTAAACCCTGGGAAGGGTCTGAGCTTCAAAGGACTACTTTAAACAATGTGTCAGCCAAGAAGGCACTTTCTGGATGAACATAGTTGTGGGTTTCCTAGGAAATACCTCCTCCAGACCCAAGCTTTTGAAACCATGCCCTTAAGAGGAAACTACTGTCTGGCTGATTATCTCTTTGCAGTCTCTGCAGATCAAAGATCTAGGCTGTATAAAGTAGTGACTCTCAGATTCCTGAGTGTTCTTGTTCCAAGCAAAAGATTTCATACACTTGTAACCACAGAAAAACTCCTTAGGGGGGTTGAAGGACTTATTGCCCATCAGAGTCCATGTTGGAACTGAGGGTGATCTCTAGTAAGCCTTTTAGCAGGCATGTAGGTTCTTTTATTGTTTTTCATATGTTTTATTTTTAAGGTGAAAGCATTATAGACAAATGTGCTTGCTTAGAAGGTGCCATGTGATAATTTAGAGCTATGAGCAATAACTCTGTTTATAGCCTCTGGAGAGAAAGCAAAGCAGGCCTGCTTAGGCAGTCTGACTCGTTGAGAACCTCGGGGTAGGCAAGGGAAAGCTTGGGAAAACCCAGGCAGGAAGGAGACAGATGCAGGTCTCTGGCCAAGAGTGGTAATGGCTGGGAGTTGGAAGCCTAAAAGTACCGTTTTCCTGAACTGTGATACAAGTGTCCTGTTTTCAAAGGTGCTGAGCACATACAGATCCCGATGCTTTGTGTCAGACAATGACTAGGTGGCACATGGAGAGCCTCTGGATAAAGTATTTCATTTTGTTTTTAAAGACTTGGTTGGAGTGAAGCTTCAGTACTGTAGAGATGTGCGGGGAAAGTGAAGACAAAAATATTCTGAATAGATCCAACAAAAGACTATTCATGTTTAATTGGGTTATTTGTAGCGTGTTTTGGAACTAGATTCGTTTACTTAGGGGCATGGTCCTTCCACTGAAGTCAATGGCAGCAGGGTGACCTGCCCCCAAAGGGTTACCCTTTGATCATGCTCACTTCATTTACTGCAGAAGAAATGATTAGCATATGCTCACTGTGGCTTGCTGTGCTGAAACAATCCATCTGAACCCTGATGGCATAGACTCATTTAGGCAGTTATGGAGCTTAACCCACTTCTGCTGCCGTAAAACTCTACAAGCTGTGTCTGTCTGTTCACAACAGGAGTCTGTTTTAAGTGTCCAGGCACTTTATGGTAGAGAAAAATTGGGCTTTTGTAAACTTTAATTGGAGTAATGCATTCTTTTAGGAAGCAGCAGGGGAACAAAAAAAGAGTGGGCAACCACTTTTGCTCCTAAGATTGGCAGACTGGCAGCCTCTGAAACAGGAGAGGTCTTTGTTTAGCTCCATCACTGGCACAGTGCAGACAGCTGACACGTCAGTTTCTCCCACACTACCAAGCTAATAATATCCACCCTAATCTGGAGGAATTGCTGTACTCAATCTAACAAGGAAAGTCAGAACAGAGACTCATCAGCAAGCAAGACCCTTGAATCAATGCAACCAACGGGCCAGAAAGCATGCCAACCAGCTGGCATACACCTTGGAAATCTAATGGAGCTTACATATACTACACATTCCTTCCTCCATATCAGGTAAAATAATGTTGGAAGAGATCTCTGACATCATCTCCCTCCTGCAGAAATGCAGCCTGTGACACTGCTTCCCATACGTTTCATAGTAATAAGGTTATGATTGTGTCATAATCATAATGTATTTTATGCAAGAGAGGTCATGTGAAGTATCATTGGAAAGGTTATGATTTACTGAATATGATTATCCTATTTGTATGCATGTATCATTTCTGTATCTAAAGTTAGGAATATTGACTATACAGCTGTACTACAAATTGTTTGTACCAGGGGAACACCCAGGAGATAGAATGCTGGCTATCTGGGAACAAGTCAATGGACCACTAGGGAAAACAATAGGTCTTAGAAGATGCTAATCTCCCATCTTCCGTAGTAGCTTTCCTGGGATGCTACAAACAGCCTCTGATTCATGACTGCATTGCCACTGCAGGATCATGTGATCCAGTCCAGTGATGGTACTGGACTCCATAATAGAATACCAGTATTTTTCCACTGAGGGGGTGGGGGGACCACACTGGAAAACAAAGGATTCCCACCATATGTAAAACCAATTTAAGGCAGGGTAGTCACATAATCAGGGTCATTCTCTGCAGAATCCCTGCCCAGAATGAATGTTGTGAACATCTAAGAAACAAAGACAAAGAGGGTGGGGGTGGGGAGAAGGACTGAGTCCAGGCTGGAAAAGGTGTCTGGCCTGTGAAAGAAATGCCTGGAGTTTTGAGCTGCAAGCAAGAGCAGCTTGTCTTCAAGAAACTTTGCAATCTGCCTAAAACAACATTTAGGATGAGAAATTATTACTTGCGACCAGTTTCTTTAGTACAGTGATTCTCAAGCGTTTGTAGTGGTGACCCCTTGCACATAGCAAGCCTCTGAGTGCAACCCCCCCTTATAAATTAAAAACTTTTAAAATATATTTAACACCATTATAAATGCTGGAGGCAAAGCAGGGTTTGGGGTGGAAGATGACAGCTCGCGACCCCTCCCCATAATAACCTCATGACCCCCTGAGCGGTCCCGACCCCCAGTATGAGAACTCCTGCTTTAGTATCTTAAGTTTGTATTGAATTTTTGTTTTATTTGCTGGGTAATCTTCTTTGATCTGTTTGCTAACCCTTATAATTACTCAAAATCTATCTTTTGTAGTCAATAAACTTTTTTTTCTTTTCTAAATCCAGTTTGTGGAATTCATAGCTGGGAGAGGGGCAAAAAGCTATGCATATCTTCCTCCACTTTGAGGGAGGAGGCAAATTTCAATAAGCTTACGCAGTACAGTTCTCTGTGCAGCACAAGACAATGCAATTTTGGGTTTACACTCCACAGGGGGTGTGCACTTGAGTGCTGGGCAGTTCCCTAGCTGTAGCCTTCCCAGGCAGAGTTGATTTCAGTGCCTGTGTCCTTCTGCAGCTGGGTGTGTCCCTACGTGTGTTTGTGGTGGAGGAGGCTTGAGAGGGCCTGGCTGGTGGAAAGCAGGCAGGCTCAGTAGTACCCAGTACATCAGGTGGCACCGCGGAGGGGGGTTAACCTGTCACAGTGGGACAGCACCAAGGGTTCCTTTTCTGCAGCCTACTCTTTAGAGTGGGTTAAGTATCTGCTTCTAAAGTTAAACTATAATTCAACCCTTGCTAGTTCTTACCCTGCCCTGTCCCATCCCTCCAGAGTGGGATGCAAGGAGCAGTGACTATGTGTGGCTGGACAGGAAGAAGAGTGGTAAAATCCTGAATGACAGGGACAGCATTTTTGACACGCCTTAATATTCAGAAGAAAAGGCCTGGGAGATGCTGAACTGAATTAATCACAGACAAACAGAATGTTATTGGGGTGTGGGCAGGGCTGGCGCTTTCATTTAGGCGGCCTAGGCAATCACCTAGGGTCCCAGGATTATTGGTGGGCAGTGTTTTGCCGGAGAGGGCGGCAGGCGGCTCCAGTGGAGCTGCCGCAGTCGTGGCTGCGGATGGTCGGCTGCTCCGCGGCTCTGGTGGAGCTGCCGCAGTCGTGGCTGCGGATGGTCGGCGGCTCCGGTGGACCTCCCGCAGGTACGACTGTGGCAGCTCCACCTGAGCCGCGGGACCAGCGGGCGGGGCGGCGAAATTGCCGTGCGCCTAGGGTGCTAAAACCCCTAGCGCCAGTCCTGGGTGTGGGGGAAGAGGGAGCAGATTTAGTTAGTAGGGAGCAGATCTTACCCTTGAAGTTTAAGAAATGAGCAGGCCTTGACTGGAATCCTGCACGTAGGGCTTGAGCATCAGAAGTGCAGAGAACCAGCAATGCTCATTGACTGCAGCTGTGTGGGCTCAATGCTTCTTAACATCAGGCTCACATTCTAGCTATCCCATGTAGGAGAAAATACCTGGAGTCTCTCTTCTTTTACACTGAAATCTGATCACTCAGAGGCCGTGCCACTGTACCGATGGATGCAGGTCCCAGGTGTCCTGTAGACAATTGGAAGTTACATCTCACTGCCCCAGGAGCATAGAGAGTCAGAATGACCACAAGCAGCACAAAGATGGGCAAGGGAGACCAGGGGCAGAGGAGGATAAACATGTATTGTTTTACACACCCCTGTTTAATGCCTTTAAAATCATCTCTATTAAATCTGAGAGTTTGCAATAAGGGTGTAGAAAGGTGCTCGGAGGGGAGACTTTTGAGAGAGAATGAAGCTGTCTGGTGAATGGAGTCAGAGAGGGTATCCTAGGAATAGGGCATGATGCCACTGCCAAATAGCTGTTTGGTGGCTAGGGGAGGGGCTTGGGGGGAGAGTGGAGAGGGGTGAGTGGGGGCCTCAGGAAAGGGACAGAGTGGAGGTAGGAGGAGATGGAACAAGGGCAAGGCCTCGGGCAGGGGGCAAAGGAGGGGCAGGAAGAGGCAGAGTGAAGATAGGGCTTGGGAGGGGAAGGGGCAGAATGGGGGCAGGGCTGTGGAGCGGAGCACCTCCAGGAAAAGTTGGCACCTGTGAAACTTACAGTTTTGTTTTTTTATTATTAAAAGGAAGGCAGTGTTGTCTAGTGGATCATGCATTGGCCTATGACTCAGGATATGTGGGTTCTGTGACCAGCTTTGCCACTGTGCAGAGAACTGGGTGACCTTGGGCAGACACTTTAATCGCCCAAATGCCTCAGTTTCTCCACCTGTAAAATGGGGATAAGGACACTTGCTGCCTTCGTAGAGCACTTTGTGATCGATGGATGAAAAGTACTGTATAAGAGCTAGGCAATTAACAGTTTCCACAGTGTTGCTTTCTATGGCAGCTTTGAATGTCTCTGCTGCTGACTCCTTTCTCAGCCACTGGGTCTTTAATCTTATTTCAAGCATATCTGACCTATTGCTTGACCTCTGAAAAAATTCTTTGTGCTTTCAGACAATATCTTACATTCCTTCACAGTCTCTGGCTCTCTTAAACAACAACAACATTAATTAATTCACAAACTACATTACTGAAGACTATAGATAACATCTCTGGATGTTTACAGGAACAACAGTTTCCACCAGTAGCTTATTATTAGTAAGCTGCCGAGCCCTAGCACCTCTGTGCAAAGCGTGAGGTGCCCAGAAAGGGGGTTGCATACGTGGCTCAGAGCTGATGTCAGGACTGTGAGGAGAGAGAGAGCCTCCCACCTCCACCCCAGACCAGACCTGCTCACAGCCTGTGGTCCAAGCATGCGGGGAGCAGAGGTGGGGCCTGAGTCAACATGTTTTGCTCACAGCTTCTCTCAGCCACATTCAGATTGCAAGTTAAACAAGCAAACAAAGTGAGCAAGGCTCATTTCAGGAAGCGAGCAGGGTGGTTGCCTGGGGCTTTATTAGACTTTGGCCTAGGTCTGCTCTTAAACCTGCCTGGCCTTAGTTTCGTATTAAGTAGGAAGGGGAAGAGGTTGCCCCTTTTAGTCACCCTCTCCAGCCAGCCTCTGCCACTCATCAGCCCAAGTGTGTGCAGTATTCTCTCTTCTCAGTGGCAGCTTCTCCAGGTATGTGTGTGGACAATTCCTCTTCGCTGTTCCTGTTTCAGGCTGTTCACCCATTCCCTGCCTATCGGGCTGCTGGGTTACAGCATACACCACTACAAGACCCCAGAGCACCCCACTGTGGGAGCCAGAGAGGGACCTCATGAGTGACCCCAGTGCACTGTCACCAACATCAGTGAGTTTTGGTGTCATTCTTGTTTGATGTCTAGGTCTCAGGCCTTGCTAATAATGACAATTGCCCAATACCACAGCATCTGAACATACTGGCATCTCCCAACACTCCTGTGAGCCCGAGAGCTCCCTTTTACAGATGGGGAAACTGAGGTACAGGGTGGTTGAGGGACTTCAAAAGCCCATCCCAGAGATTCTATTGGCTGGCTCCAGTTCTGTGCTTGCTTTAAGCATAAATCTCTCTCTCTCTCTCTTTGCAGAGATTTTTTTAAATCCTCCTCCCACCAGTAACTTGCCCCCCTTTCTTCCCTCCAAGACACTGCAGATGGATTTCTGAACCTTAGCCCATCATTCACAGCAGCAGTAAATTTGGGACAATGTATAGTATCAGCTGTGCAGGCCTCATTTATAAAGCTAGAGTTATGGCTTCACTCAGATCTGCAGATAGATTTTAGTGTGATTAATGCCCAAGTGGCTGGAGCCCGTATATAAGAATTACCTGTTGTTGCAGACTCCCCCTTATTTTAGAGCCTTATCTCTCTTCTGAAAGCAGAGACCACTTAATCACAACTCTCTATACTAAGAATAAAACCTTCTGATTTACCTATATCCCTGTTCTCAGCTTGATCAGCTTTTGTGATGGTAGGACTAACCCTATGAATTATTCTGCAGTATATGTAGCATTGCAACTCTGTATTTAAAATGGTTCTTCAGTGAGCCTTGGTAAAATTATTTTCTCTGCAACTGTTTTAAAGGATCCTAGAGATCTGTTGGGTCATCTAGGCTCAGATTTTTAAAAGGTATTTAGCTTCTACCACTATCCTTGGAAGACTAATTCACAGTCTAATAGAATCTGGGTAACATTTTCAAAAGTACCTCAGTGACTTAGGATCCTAAGTCCCATTTTTAAAAGGTATTTAGGGCCATATTTTAAAAGATGCAGATGGGCACTTTGTGGGATTTTCAGAAGAGCTTAGGTACCTAACTCCCTTTGATTTCAAAAGGACTTGGGTACTTAAATACCTTTTAAAAATCTGGCCTTTTGTGTGGCTTTTGGGCCTTAGACTCGTAAGTCACTTAGATGCCTTTAAAAATTTTGCCCCTAATGGTTAGGAATTTTTTCAATGCTTGGGTGTATATACTAACTGCTACAACATCATTAGGATTATCTAACTTTTGTGAACTCCAGTGAGAGGTTCCTTTATTTTTCACATGGGGAAAACCACATAAATGCAATGGTAAGGTTGCACAGTTAAGTACTTGAAAGTCTGGAAATGTGAAAGTAAAGGCTGAATGTATAACCTTAACTGTGCCCTAAGGCAGATGAAGTCAATGGAGTTACACCAGTTTAAAACAAGAATCAGGCCCTCATTGTTTACTTCATCCTTATTTGGGCACCCTGTCACCAGATTCCTTCCCCAGGACACCAGTTAGGTCCTGAGCTAGGCCTCTGCTCTGCAGTGTCTATGTAGTTCACCATGCCAGTCCCGTCATAAGAAGCTCAGCCTGCCAGCTAAGCCCCAGTCTGCCCCTTCCAGGGTTGTCAACTGGCAAGAAAAGAAATTAACACAAATGAATTGTCCCACAGGTGGGCTAAAGCTCTCTTCATTCAAAGGGCTTCTGTTAAGCTGTGGCCCTAACTAAGCTCACAACCTAATATAGAGAAATAGACTCCAGATCAGCATCAGGCACTCCCTTCTTTCAAGGAGGGACTGTCAGGCAGCAGTCATCCAAGGCATTTTTGCCTTCAGTCCACCTTTGCTCTAGAAGCCAAGGACTCTCCTCTTTGGTCTGCCATCAGTTGTGTTGTGTTTTCCTCTTTAACCTCCTCCCTCACAGGTCTGACATCCCTTACAAGTATGGCTGGGCAGGGATGAGTGAGCCCACAACAGATCATTAACTGGTGTTGCCCAGAGTGGGGATTGTACACCCCATCACACAAACTCATATTGAAGACAACAGAAGGAAGCTAGATACAATGGGCCTGATTTCCCACTGTCTGGCCCATTGTGTAGTTATAGGCACTTGTAGGGGGAGAGAGAGTATAGGGCCCAGATCCTGGAAGGTAGGAGTCTAAATACCGTTGACGATCAGATCAGAACGCTAGCATTTTACACCTGCTTTTCACAGGTGTAATGGAGTGACAAGGGGTGAGGTGGAAGATCTTACTGTGGCCTTGCAGGCTGTGCCTTTAAGGGCTGAGCTTCCCAGACTGAGAATATGGGCAGGACACTGTGAAGCTCTTGTTATGATCAGCCAGTTGGAACCAGACACAGAATAAAGCAGTTCCCTAGCAAGCACATTCAATACTGTGTGATCAGTGAACGTACTTATATTTAGACCTTGCTCCTTACAGTTAGCTCTCATAGGCAGACCCTGTACCCACACAGAAGCACAGTGTTTTCAGTGTGGCTTTGTGTGGCTGCAGGGATCTGGTAGGAAGGAGCTAGTTGTGGGATCGGGACCTAAATCTTTATTGAGGCCAGCTCCCTTTGACAGTGCTATCTGAGTGTTTTACAACATTACAAAGAGGCAACAGATCATCTTGACCCAGATTCTTTGTTAAGGCAAAGCAGGATTTTTTTAAGCAAAGCAAAAGCACTAGTCTCAAATGAGGGCTATACCCAGGCCAAGTTTCAGTTGCCAGCTGTTCTTACTGCCTCCCCGTTCAAAAAAGTGTGGAAAGAATTTTTTTAATTTGGAAAATTAGTTTCTTCTCCATCTTCTGTTGCTCAAAAAGCAACTGATGGGATTATAAAAAAGATCCACTTTAAAAGCTATAATCTCCCAACACTATATGGGAGCATCACCCAAGTCTTTCTATTATAGCTCCCTGTTTTCACATACACGTACTTTAAAAACAAAAATGCAGCCCCCAGCGATAGATGTCTTGGAAAGGGAGGAGGGGGAGTATGTGTATCTGTGTCAGAGAGAGAGAGAGAGAGAGAGAACAAGAGATTCCAATGCAAAGAGTTTTGTAGCCTTTTAGGGAGGCCTAGAAACATGTATGGTCCTACCCAATGACCTTATATTTGTTTAATTGGAAGAGCCTACGTGCTAAAGCTGATGAGATTTGGTGGAAGAGTACAGCTGCCCTGGCTTAGAGGCAGGTGTGTATGTGGAATGGGGATAGGGTGGGGGTCTACAGGAAATGCAAAGCAGAGAAATAAATATACTAAATATATAGAACCTGATTCTCAGGTACTTGGTCTTTGTGCATGGAGCAGGGACAGAAGGGGTAGGTCTTAAGGTGGCTTTGTGAGGTCTCTCTTCTGGGGCTGTGCAGGGGCCTGTCTGGTCACCAATGTAAATTAGAGCAGCCTCTGGGCTGCTCTAACTTATGCTTTGCTTCCCATGTCCTCTTATGGGACTCCATGCACTCCAGCCATGCCGCTGACACATCTCAATCCCTCCCCACATCAGATACCAGGATCAGGACCAGGATAGTGTCCTTATGCCATTTCTACACCAGATAGGGCCTCTCCCCAAGGAGCATTCTGATGGGTTTTCACTCACTTTAAGGTCCTTTTATGCGGCCTTGAAAGGACCTTATTGTAACTGAGAATCAGCCCCATGTAGTGAAAGAGAAAGCAGTGATGCTATCATAGGAAGGGGATAAAACCTGTCATATTATTTAATGCTTTGGATAGTATAGCCAGTAACATAGGTTGTTCAGGGCTTTTAGGATGTTGAACTTCTGATTTAAAGACAATAGGTGCAGCTTGCCTTCTGGGTGGGCTAATCTCCACTGCTGCTCTATGGGTGAACTCCTGCTTCAAGCTTTACAAGCGTCTCCTCAAATAATTGAGTTACTGGGCTTACCGTATATAACTAGGACCTGAAATATATGATAACAACCAGCTGCCAAGTCAAATGTTCTAATGATGATAGAGCCAGTCGTACAAAATTTCATGCATAAACCTTGATTGTGAGCTTGACTTACCCATCACGTCACCAATAGTTCCATGCCTATCTTCTGCATGTAACATTCATTAATATGCAGCTACTATGTAATTAGCATGACAAACCCCGGGTCATTTTAGCCTTGGAAGAAATGGATTTTGAAAAACCAAACATTATCATCACAGTTTTTATATTAAGCAATGAGGATGATCAGGAATTCTAACCAGCCAGACACCAAATGGAAACTTTATAGTCAAATTAATAGCAAATGACATGCATTATTAATGGTGGTTGTAGAAATGCTGAAGATGGGTGCCATCTGAACAATGCCACATTTCAAAACCCATCATTCTTATGTGGTTTCAAAAGCACCTGCTGAAGAGAGAGGTCCAGTGAAGAAGGAATTAATTTGAAAATAAACATACATACAGGGCTGTCCTTAGCCATAGGCAGGACAGGCTTTCGCCTAGGGCACCACTAGGTTTGGGGGCACTGCTGTGCCGGGAGCCCGGACAGACGGGAAGCAGTGGAGAATGTAAGAGCAGGGCTGCTGGATCCTAGAGAGAGCCGAATGCAGCACAATCTGAGGGAGGGGATTGGCTGCTGGGGTCTCTGGGAAGGGGTGGGGGAAGGATCTCACCTGTGAGTGTGACTGTTTCCCCCGGCATGAGGTGAGGCAGGCTTGGCGGCTCTTGCAGTATCCTTTGTTGTCCCCCATAACATCCATTCTTCTCTCCCCTGCCCCACAAAGCATCCCCCCCTTTTCTCCCTCCCCCCCACGGACCACTCCTCTCTCCCCCCTCCCCTCTGTCAGGGCTGGGTTGCGTGGGAGGGGAGGCTGGCTGGCTGCCTGCCTGCTGAGGAATGACAGTGAAAGTAACTCACAGTGAAAGTAACTCCTCGCAGGCAGCCAGGATTGGAATGGTCACACACGGCTGGGCTGGGGATAGCCAGATAGCATGTGTGAAAAATCAGGACAGGGGGTTGGGGTAGGGTGAGCAGATGTCCCACTTTTATAAGGACAGTCCCAATTTTTAGATCTTTTCTTATATAGGCTCCTATTCCCCCCCCACCTCCGTCCTGATTTTTCACACTTGCTGTCTGGTCACCCTAGGTGCGGGTAATTGGTGCCTATATAAGACAAAGCCCCAAATATCGGGACTGGCCCTATAAAATCAGGACATCTGGATCTGGTCACCCTAGCTGGGGAGCGCGTCTCTCCCCCGGGCTGCCAGTGATCCATCTCATCGTGGGGGAGCTGCACAGGGCAGGATGAGCTGCTGTGGCTCCATGGGTGCCCCATCCCTGAGATCAGATGCTGTGCTAACTTCACCATGGTCCGTTGGGCTGGCGGTGGTGCCCACTGGCATGTCATCAGACCTGAGGGTTTGCTGCTGCTGTTGCCACTCTGCACCCCAAGAGGTGGATTTTGAGGTCCTGCAGTTTTCCACCTATCTCCTCCTCTACTGCAGCTGTTGGACCAGCAGCCTGAGGGGTGAGCCAAACATGAAAGCAGTACTGTGTTGCCATTTAAATTGTAATTTAACAAATATGTTCACTAAAAATGCTTGCTAACAATCCTGAATTCAATTTCAATATTTTTTAAAAAATCAATATCTTAGTCAAAAATGGAAAATTAAGTTGTTGACAATTATTTGTGACAAGTTTGGTATGGAGAAGGGAGTGGGTCAGTTTTCATCAGAGAAACAAAAAAAGTTGACTGACTTTCCTATAGCCTGTTACTGCTAAATAGAGCCCTCCAATAACTGTAATATGCTCATCTCCTGACTAGTGTATAGGGCAGGGATCGGCAACTTATGGCACACATGCCAAAGGTGGCACGAGAGCTGATTTTTGATGGTACGCAGCGGTGGGCTGAGTGGCTCAGCCTGCCGCTGCTCTGGGATTCTGGCTGCTGCCCCATTGCCACCCGGGGTCCCAGCCGCCAGCCCTACTCAGCACCCGCTGCTGGCCTGGGAACCCCCAAGGAACCCCAGGCTGGCAGCGGGCTGAGCGGGCCGGCGGCTGACACCCTGGCTGAGCCACTCAACCCGCTGTCGGCCTGGGGTTCCATTCACACAGCTGGCAACGGTCTGAGCAGGACTAAATTTAACGAAATAGGAAAACAAGAGCAACTAATGACAAAGTGCAAGAACCTAGAGCAGTGGACCCCAACCTTTTTCGTCTGGCAGTCACCAGACAAAGGACTGTGGCGGCAGATGAGCATCCGCTGAAATGCCACCGAAATTCGGTGGCATTTTGGCGGCGACGCCTCTGGATGATGCTGCTTGTCAGCGGCAAGCAGCATCATCCAGAGGCGTTGCCGCCGAAATGCCGCCGAAATTCGGCGGCATTTTGGTGGATGCTTGTCCACCGACCAGTACGCAGGTGCACTGAGAGGCCCCTGCAAGCGCCATGGCACCCACGGGCACCGCATTGGGGACCCCTGACCTAGAGATCCTCCTGAAGCACGGCGATTGTTTTGATTTAAATGGACTTGAACTGTACGAAGAATTGAGTACACTGTCATCAATGTTGCCACATTCAAAATCGATGATGGACATTGTACAGTTTATTCATACCCGCAAACCTGTTGACATATATCCTAATGTGTACATTGCCACTCGTATTCTACTGACAATTCCTGTAACAGTAGCATCAGGAGAATGGAGTTTCTCAAAACTAAAGCTCATTTAAAAACTATCTCCGCTCTACAAGGAGTCAGGAACACTTGACTGGTCTTGCTATTCTTGCAATCAAACAAGACAGCACTTTGTCTTTGTCATACGATGACATTATTACTGATTTTGCAGCCAAAAAAGCCAGAAAGATTGCTTTTAATTAAAAACAAATTCTTGTTTCAATATAAATTTCCAATAAAATGTTGACAAATTAAAAAAATTATATTATTTGCATCATTCTGTCAAATCAGACTTTTTTCTATAGTGCTGCTTCTTTAGTGCTAGTCCATCAGCATTACAGTGTGCTTAATAAAGTTAAACTGGTTTTAATAACATGCATGTGGCAAGTTTTCCAGTAGTGTAAGCTTATGTTTGTGTTCTAAGAGCAAGTCAGGCACAGGGGCACCAGTTTAATAATCCTGCCTAGGGCACCATAAATCCTAAGGATGGCCCTGCATACATAGCGAGTGGTCAATATTCTTTGAAAAACAATAGAGCAAACAAGAGCTTTGAATATTGCTGATTGCCCCCTGCATTCAAATGGTGGCATAATTCTCCACAGGCTTGTCTACATGCTTTTAAACCAATTCAGTTAAGCTGGTGCAAAAGGCTGTGTGTGGATACACTAATTTCACCTTAAACCAGGCTTATTACGGTTCAGTTCAACCTGATTAGGAAGAGGTTTAAGTTAAACCAAAATAAGGCTCTCTTAAACCAAAATAAGAGTGCACATACCGCGAGCTGTGCTGGTTTAACAAAACCTGTGCAAGTCCTTGGGGAGACAATGCGTCACGTTTTTAAAGACGCAAATCTGCACATTTGACTCACACGTGCCTCTCCCACTGGGTATGTGCAACTCGTAATCTGTGTGCATAAAGTAGGGACTGTCAGAGAAAATCCAGAACTGTTCCCATGCATCCAGAGTTTTGTACACATGGGCTGGACATATGCCAAGAACATGCTCTCTCTCACTTATGTGGCTAGTCCACAAAGAGGCTAAAGTCCGGAGCCTCGACGGTATTTAGGTGAAATCCGTGGGAATTAGGTCCTGAAAACCTTTGAGAATCTGGCCCTGATGGCCCACTACTGCTAACAGATAAGGGAATTACTTCTCACTTCAAATGGAATATATCTTCCTTTTGTGTAGTATTCCAGCCTTGTCAGTAACCATGGATAAGGATCACAGCAATATTATGCAAAATTATACCTTTCAAATTCTACCCTCACATTAGGCCTCTTGCTAGGACATATCAATCAAATGGCAACTTTCAGTGAGGGAGCCTTATGCACCATACACAGTTATGAGAATAGTGGCTGACATTATGATGTTTTGAAATGTGTTCATTTTTGGAATATATCTAAATAGGCAGGTATAGATACAGCAAGCACCCTTAATCTTCACCTGTTTGAAAGAATCCACCCATTTTATAGATATTCCCCCTGTATTAAAATGGGAAATCCCATTAGAACTGGCAGAACCATTCCAGCCATTTTAACTTTTTAAAGTGTGCCCACTTCTCTTGTTTTGGCTAGTGAGCTGTTATATGAGTATGTAGCTAATCCTTGCAGGTTTCATTTAAGGGCACTGTTGTAGGTGGCAGTTCATTAAAAAGCTCTGGGGAACTAGTATAAGGTTTTTATTTTAAAAGCTATAAGCTTAGGGACACACACAATGTTCTCTTGCAACCAAGATTAGTGACAGCTGGTTGCTATGCAGCAGCCATTCTCTGTTGTAAATCATCTTCAATGTGATGTCATTATAATTGACAACACATTTCCCAAATGACATTGTAGCTGATTGGCGTAGGATAGTATATGAATGAGTTAATTTATGGTTAAGGAAAGAGGGTGGGGGAAGAGAGAGAGATCTGGCTGCTGCTCCCTGTGTACAAGTTGGTTTTCCTTTCTGAACAAAGAACAGTACCTCATGTGAATCACTGGTGTGGTAAAGTCACAAAGTTGAGGGCTGTCCAGATTCAAGTTTTTGCTGCAGTCCATTATAAAGACAGGGGCCACTTGCAAAAGTCAGATCAAGATAGGAGTTCAAATTTTGGTTGTTCAGAGCGGGGAGGTTTAATCTGGGCCCATCAATAGGAATCTCTTTTATGCAACTTTATTCCATGTGGAACATAGGGTCTTCACCACTGGCTTCCATCTTTGCTGGTCTCCTTCTGCAGTCTTAGCTTTCAATTTTGCTTCTCTTGTGTGTTTCCACCTTGTCCATGGTCTAACCTTGTCACCTCTTAGTCTAGGGGGTTCCAGTCCAATGCCTGTTATGTTATTCGGGCCTTTCTTCCACGTAGATTTAGCCATCTTCATTTTCATTCTGTAATTCCTTGTTCTATCAGTTTCTGTTTCCTCCTCCTCCAGAGGTCTTAGTTTGTGATTTTTTTTTCTGGCCATTTGATATTGGAAAATCTCCCAACCCCCAGCCCTAAGCCTCCCACCCAAACTCCTGTTGCTGCTTGGGAAGTGGGGTGGTGGCCTGAGACTGCCCCAGCAGCAGATGGTGTGGCTAGTCCCGGGGCCCCCCCAAGCTGCTCAGACGGCACCTGGGCCAGCCACATCAGTCGCTGCAGAAGTCACAGAGGTCACGGAAAGTCATGGAGTCCATGACCTCAGTGACAAACTCGCAGCCTTACTCATGAGTGCCCTAAAAGGATAATTATTCTCTATACCATTGACATAGGATTTTCTATCATCATGTCAGAAATGAGCTTCTCATTCCCATGAAAAATGGACTCTCGCACAAGGCACTTGCATGCCAGTCACCGTGGGGTTTCCAATTAGATAGAATTGCTGAATTCTAACACTCCTCGCACTGCTGTTTCAGGCCTTCAGCTGAAAGATGGGAAAAAAATGGCTTCAGTGTTAAACTTTACATTGTGTACTCACCACCCAGAGTGTGTGTGAACTCCTTTCAATCGCCAGTCTGAGCCATTATAAAACCCATACATACAATAAGACCAGATCCAAAGCCTGTTGAAGTCAACGGTAACACTCCCTTTGACCCCAATTAGCTTTGTATAAGGCCCTCAGTACAGCACAGCTTTATTTTGCAGAAAGTTTTTCATGCAAACATGGTTCCAAAATACTTTACTGTCAAATAATGTTTAAAATGAAATTTGCAGATGATTTAAGACGTTTAAAAGCGAGCTGCAAAGTTGATGAGATAGAAAAACAAAGATAGGTGAAGGCTTTCATTTCAACCATGAAGGAACAGCTGGTAACAGCTGAGTGGAGTGCATGGGTAGGAGAGAGGGTGGGAAAAGCAGTTACGTATGTGTTCAAAAGAAAAATAATCTTTCCTAGTGACAAGCTGTCGTGTGCAGCATGATTCTTGTACTTGTCAGCTCAGACTGTATATGTGCAAGGTGGTGTAATATGTTAGCCTACAGCATTCCTGCACCTGCTGACAAAGGTTGCTTACAGCATGTATCTCAGTCCCCTGCAAATGAAAAGATCACCATTAAAAAGAAAAAAAAATGCGACCACAGTTATCAGTGACCGACCAGTATAACTCACTACTGCAGGACATTATTGTTGTAATTTCTTATTTCTATAGTGTTAGCACCTGGGCACCCCAGTCAAGGGCTAAAATCCCGTTATGTTAGTGACGGTACAAACACAGAACAAAGAGATGGCCCTCGAAGCACACAGTTTGGTAAGATTCAAAAGCGTAGACAAATAGGAATAGCATTTTCATTCAAAATAGGTACATTCACATATACAAATTTGATTAATTCACATGTATAAGGATATAAATTTATCACCCACTGAAGCCAGGAATAAATACTCACCTATGTTTGTTACTGTGCATCAGCTAGATCAGTGGTGGGCAACCTGCAGGCAGCCCTTCAGGGTAATCTGATTGCAGGCCGTGAGACATTTTGCTGACGTTGACCATTCGTAGGCACCACCTCCCGCAGCTCCCAATAGTTGCGGTTTTCTGTTCCCAGCCAATGGGTGCTGTGGGAGGCGGCGCCTGCAGGGAAAGGGGCCACAGGGATGTGCTGGCCACTGCTTCCCACGGCTCCCATTGGCCAGGAACAGAGAACCGCAGCCACTGGGAGCTGCGGGGGGCAGTGCTTGTGGACAGTCAACATCAGCAAAATGTCTCACGGCCCACAATCAAATTACCCTGATGGGCTGCCCACCACTGAGCTAGATGCTTTAGAAGGTTATTATGCCTTACTCTAAATTGCCGAATATAGGTCATTGCTGGATGGGAGGAGCATAGTTATGATGGACTTTTGAGTTCTTCCTAGTATTGCGTGTCCTTTTCAGTAAATATATGAGCTGGTCCAAAAAAAAATCATCAGTACTATTATTGACTGGAAAAGTGGGTCACTGATTACAGGAAAATTTTTGTGGAAAGTGTTTTCTTTCATCAGAAGTTTTTGATTTTTTTTTGGTCAGAAAAACCAGTCCTCCCAAACTGAATATTTTCTGCCAAAACTCAGTTCATTTTGTTTTTTTTATTGGCAGTTTTTGTTCAAAAGTATTGAGTTTGTGTGTTTTGGCTTTTTGATTAAAAGTTAATTTTCCTCAGGGAAAAATTTTCTTTTCTGTCCAGCTCTAGTGAATAAACAAAGTAGTAGTTAGGAGTAACTAAGTGCAAGAATACAGCACCCTAGAACAGACAATGCAGGTCAGGAGAGACAGGCTTCCTTTGAAAGGAGCCGTGAAAGCATCTGTTCTGCTGAGGCGCATAAGGTTCACAGTGGCAAGAAACTTTAATGATACCATTATCATTCAGGCAATTATTACATGCTGGCATGATCTAACACCAGCGCAGCCATTATTTGCCATGGAAATGGATTACTGTAACATACACTGTCAGAAGATCATTTCGGAGACTGCAATTTACTAGTGTCCCCAGCAGTGCCACTGAAGGTTGCATTTAACCTCAAGCCACTAGCATGTGGAATCGCATAAAAAGCACTCATGGGCACATTTGTTCTTTAAAAAAAAAATGTGCACTCTGCTGGAAAGTCCCTCAGTGTGCATGATAACGTATGTCCTTGTGCATAATTTCAAAGAGTGCAGAGTAGGTTTCATTCTTATGAGGCTTCTAACATCCTATTAAGTCAGATCTGAACCTGCGAACTCTAGAGGTGTTAAGTTGTGCATTATGGATTATGTTTTTAATGACATAGCCTAAGCCTTTTAAGCATAAACAAGTGTACATTTAACTGTTTGTGTGTGTATGATGGTTTTATGAAGGTAGAGCAGTGGTCCCCAAACTTTTGAGGGTTGCACCGCCTCTCCCTCCAATCTGGGAACCCCTGCCTTCCAGCCCCACCTGGGGCTGGGAGTGGGTCCTCAGCTCTGGGATGGGTTGGGGGATGTGGACGGGGTAATGGGGCCAAGGCTGGGGCCGCAGCTGGGGGTGGTGCTGAGAACGGAGCAGAGGCCAGTGACAGAGGCTGAGGCGGGACCAGGAGTGGAGCTGCGCTGAGGATGGGGATGGGGCCAGGCATGGGGGCTGGGAGCCCAGGATGTAGCTGGTGGTGCTCCTTCCACGTCCCCCCTGCGGGCCGGGGGCTGGCCCAGGTGCTGCCCCACCCCCTGTATGTTCTTCCATGCCCCCCTAGGAGGGCGCACCCCACAGTTTGAGGCCTCAGCGATAGAGGATAAGTTATCTCCCCCATCACTTTGCTGTAGCTGTCCAAGCACTTGAGTGTAGCGTTATAAAGCCTCCCATTGGCAGCTCTTAAAGTAATGTAAGGCTGCATGCGAAAGATCCTCTTGTTCCCAGAGCCTGAGAGAGGCTGATATGCGAGCCAGGGTCTCTATGGCGAGAAATCCAGGCTGCATCAGGTCACACACAACAGCTCAGATGCAGAGTGTAAGTTCCACTGCTGCCCTGCCACAATCCAGGGGGATACATTTCATTAGTGTGGGAGGCTGTTCAGAGAGGAGCAAGGCTATTCGGGTCACCAATGCATGCTTGGTGCCTCACAAAAAGAATTCATTCTGGAATCTGATTTAATTAACAGAATGCACCAGCTCTTAATGACACTCCATCTGGATATCTGCTAAAAACACAGTAGCTACAGTTTTAGGTTAGCACATAACTGAATAGAACACTGATTTGAGCTTGACCTTTACAATACATCTTACTTAGGGTTCTCCTACCAGCATCTGATTCAATCAAGCATGGGCCATCCCTACACTAGAGTAACTTAACGTCTGATCCAAAGTCAGTAAGTTCCCGCTGCCAGCACTGGGTTTTGCATCAGGCCCCTGAAGAAAAAAAAAAAATCTGTACTCTCTCTGTTCAGAGGCATCATTCATTATCTGTACTTGATCTAACCTGTATGTCTTGATAGAAGGGAACCTGGTATTACTTGGAGCCTTACGAGGATGGGTGGTGTTTGGTCAGAACTTCCTTTCCATCTGTATGTGAATGGTCATTATAAACTATTGGTTTTGCCTCTCACTTTTTTGCATTCTACTTCCCTTTTTATTTCTGCATAATTCTCTGTTTTAACACTCATCTCTGTTTGTTTGTGCCCCCTCATAAATTATACATTAAAATAAACATTTTCCAATCAGCCACGCTGCAGATTCGGGTCAGAATGGGAATATTCGGCATTTTGAAAAGCTGCTTTATGCTGATCTCCTTGAGTATAAATCTATAGAGCCTGCAAAGCTTTAGGTTACTAATGAAGATCGGGACCTAAAAAACTGAACATTTTTTGATTCAAACAACAAAAAAACCCCAGACAATTCCATGCAAGTTTCAAATCAACTGAAGCTTGTTTAGCTTACGTACATTTTTTTTTCTTGGTAGAAGATAGTTGCCATTTGGTCAGTCATCTTCAAGCATGACCCTGGCTATGAACTCACTCAGGTATCAAGGGAGCTTAAAGAGCCCTTCCACTCCCCTGCACTTTCTGCTGGCATAATGGGTTGCGCTGTGGATGGCTGGGAGGGTGTGACAGCAGCCACTGCTGGGCTCTTTCTCCCCTCCTGTGCAAGGGCAGTTAGGCAATGGGAAGATCCAGGGCTGGACTAGACCTGCACTCATGATTCTCTACTGCTGCAGGCACCAGAGAGGCTATGACTGTGACAAGCACAGCTTAGGGCAGTCCTAAGGCTGCTCTAGCTTGCACTTTGGCTTCCAGCAGCAGCAGCAAAATCATGAAGGTACTCATAGCCCGCTCCCCGTCCTTGCACCAATGCTACAGCTGGCACAGGGGTAAATCTGGTACAGGCAGAGATGCACTTTGAGTGGCAAAGAAAGAGTAAAAATTATTTAAGTGCTGGATTCTGAAAATCCTTTGCCCCCAACCCTGAAAGTCTTGCTGAAGTTTATAGGAGTTTTGTCTTGCAGGCACAGGCCATATTTTAGCCTATTTGATCATTTGTGTGTGTTGCCCTAGGACAACATTGCCCAAAGATGTGTTGTAATTTAAAAAAAGAATGTTATTCTCTTAGGAATAAGCCCCTTAGAAACTGAAAACAAACCCAGCTGTTTTGTCTTCCAAATTGTTTAGCCTGCGTGGAGGGGTGCATGCTAATTTGTTATTCTAGGATGCTCCTCAGGGCTGGGAATTCTGAGGCTGATATTTTTGAAATGGAAGTAGTACTGTTGAAACATTTGTTTTGGGAGACAAAACAAACAAAAGATTCTATTAGCTTTACATTCCCCACCCCCCCCAAAATGGATCAGATTTTGGGTCTTCCAAGCTAATGTCCCTTGAAATGTTTATTTTATATCCCCACAAGGTATTGAATGGCTGACAAATGAACAAGCAAAGAAAAGTACAGAGCAAAAGAAGAAAAAAAAATCAACTGTAAAACTAAGAAATACGCAACTTCTAGGAACAGGTGTACTGCCAAATGTTTACTGTATTTACAGGAGGACGAACAGACCTGAGATAGCTGGTCTCTATCCTGGCTCTCGGTGACTTGCTGAGTGAGTTTAACCAAGTCATTAAACCGAAATTTTCAAACACATGTCTGCTTATTTTGGGTGCCCATCTTGAGATACTCAGGCATCATTTTCAGGGGGGCTGCTGAGCGCACACAGTCCCATTGCCTTCAACTGGTTTTGTCTGAAGCGTTTTGAATGGCCGGCCCTAAACCTTTCTGTGCCTCATTTTCATTTCCCCAGTCTATGAAATAAGGCTTTCAACACTTATCCAGCTTCACAGGGGAGTTGTAAGGATTGGTTGGAAAGTGCTTTGAGATCCTTGGATTGAAGACCATCAATGCAAACTATTATCAAAAGCTTGGAAAATTTCCCAAACACCAATTGGTCGCAGGACTAAAGATTACAAGCCTAGGTGAAAAAAAATACCTGTGCTGCTAAGCCTCCAAAGCCACAACCCACTTTGGGGCCTCCATATTGTCAGTCAAGTCTCTAAACCATAGAATCATAGGTCATCTAGTCCGACCCCCTGCTCAAAGCAGGACCAATCCCCAACTAAACCATCCCAGCCAGGCCTTTGTTAAGCTGGGCCTTAAAAACCTCTAAGAAAGGAGATTCCACCACGTCCCTAGGTAACCCATTCCAGTGCTTCACCACCCTCCTAGTGAAATAGTGTTTCCTAATATCCAACCTAGACCTCCCCTGCTGCAACTTGAGAGCATTATACCTTGTGTTATTTACAAGATGTGGTGGTAGATGACAGAACATCTTTACAACTCATAGGCTTTTGTTAGGTCTTCCTTCATTTCCTGGCTTCGCTCCATTTAGCCTCCCTCACCCTCACCATTCCCCAGCAAAGCATAATATATATCTTTCCCTGCCTTGGTTTCAGGGTTCATTTTCTCTTTGTCCCCTCTCTTCCTCCTCCCCCTTAGCACTGTCTCCCTACTTTGTGTTCTCAATTTCCCCCTTTGTCGGGGGTTGGCTGGGAGCTCCGGGCTGGCAGTATGGCTAATGACGATACTCTGGGGCTTAAATGCCTACTAGCGAGCGTTCAAAAGGGGCTGCTTTGCCTAGTGGTAATATCATGGGAAGAATTGCCTAGTGGTGAGAGTAGGGGAAACTGGGCCTGCCCTACTCCACTGGGTTCCAACTCAGGGCCCTTCAAAAACAAGATCCCCTGACACAGGGTTCAGGTCCCAACACTCCCAAGTGCGTTCCCTGGGGCTCCTCCTACCCTCGTCCCAATCCCTTCTGCAGCTTCTCCAGGTTGTCTGTGGGCTCCCTCTCATGCCCCTTCTGCCTCTTCTCTGGCAGCTCCTCTGCTGGAAAGAGCAAGTCGTTCCCTTCAGTTCCTGCAGTTGGCTGGTAGGAGACTCAACCCGGGTGGCTTGGAGTCCCAGCTGCTTCCTGACTTCCTGCTTCAGACTGAGCTGAGCTGCTTCCTTATGAAGGCTCCCTCCACTAGGAGCACGCCCAGCAGGGATGATGGGGTGTGGCCTCTTGGGCCAAAAATTGCTCTTAACCCTTGCTTTACCAGTGCGGGGTTGATGGACCCCATTACATCCTTACATTTCCTATCTTCATCCCCAACATCTCTCTCTTTCCCCATAACACACTTCTCTTCTCTGATTTATCCCATTTCCCTCTCTTCTCCCCTCCACCTACCCAACAACCTCCTCAGAAATAGGCTGGCAGACACTGGGCTTGGAGCTCTTACCAGACATCTGTGAATCAGAGCACAAGATCTATTGTGGAAAATTGTAGACCCCACCCCGACACAGCAGTTGCAAAATGTGGGAATAAAACCCTATAGGACAGTCAATACAAAAACTGGCTTAAGCTCTTATGAGGTTGCGAAACCAACATTCCCAGGAGCAGAAAGCTCACAGAAAAGGGAAGTTCAGGGCCTAACTCACACCATTGTGCTTTGTTCACCTGCCACAATGGTGTAAGCAGGGATGGGTGGATCAGCCTTCACTTTGAATTTCCTGCTTTTTGTTGGTTTGCATCTCAAGCACTGTTATTCAAACCACAGACTTCACAAAAAAGTGCACAGACAGGAACGCGCTGCACCCTAAGCACGTGCCAAAACTTTTCAGTGGGCTCCTAGAGCTAAGGCACCAGCTGTGCTAGAGCAGTGAGATTTGCTTTGGCATTCCTAGGCAGGCTGATTGAAGTCAATCAGGAGCTGCAACGGCTGCAGATTAATGGTCTCTGTGTCCAGCATTGGCCCAAGAAGCAGCTTTTAACTGGAGTGGGTTTACTGAGGCTGTATTTGAAGAAGAGGTGGACCAAAACCAGAACCAGGGAACCATCCCTCGAGTTTAAGCTTTGAGGTCTGGAGGGAGTAGGCTCCAAACTAGCTTTTGGTTTGGTTTTGCAGGACAAAATCCCCACTAACAAAAAGTCTCCTCCTGCTTTTGCCCATCATTTCTTATTGAAATTTACAAAGCAAAACCAGAAGCGTTTTATTTGAACCCTTCCTCTTCCTCCTCCCCCACCCCAGAGGTGGGGGTTCACACAGGCTGTTTGACCTGATGAATTCAGGGTAGGCAGTGCCTGCCCAGCTTTTCAGTGGTCTGTACTAGCCTCAGAGTGGAAAGCAAGGATGGGATCGGAAGGCACTCAACCCAGAGGAAGCAGAGTCAAATCAGCCCCTCTATAGCTCCATCACAGCAACAAGAGTTTGCAAAACTAAAACCAACCTTGGTTTCCTTGTCTCTGCGTGTCAATTCTGGACACTGTCACCACCTAAGGCCTCAACAGTCTAGTACAGGGGTGGGCAAACTTTTTGGTCTATGGGCCACATTGGGTTTTGTAAATTCTATGGAGAGCTGGTTAGGGGAGGTGGTTGTGGCCCAGCCCCCACCTCCTATCTACCTCCCCCCCCCCAAGACTCCTGCCCCATCCAACCCCCCCTGTTCCCAGATGGCTCCTCTGGGACACCGGCCCACCCAAAGCCCCCCGCTCCCTGTCTCTTGAATGCTCCTGGCCTCCCACTGCCGCTCCATCCAACCCCTTCTCTCATTCCTGATGCCGCTCCCCCCCGGGACCCCTGCCCCCATCCAACCACACCTTCTCCCTGTCCACTGACTGCCCCGCCACCCCATCCAATCCTCCCTCCTTCCTGACTGCCCCCTCCAGTAACCCCTGCCCCCATTCAACCCCCATTCCCTGCTCTCTGACCGCCCCAATCCTATCCACACCCCCACCCCCGACCATCACCCTGAACTCCCCTGCCCTCTATCCAACCTCCCCTACTCCTTGCCCCCTTACGGTGCTGCCTGGAGCACTGGTAGCTGGCAGCACTACAGCTGTGCCACCTGGGCTGGAGCTGGGCCAGGCCACTGCCACCATGCAGCACAAAGACCAGGTCAGGACGGACTCTGCAGCTGTGCTGCCACAGCAGGAGCTCACAGCCCCACTGCCCAGAGCATTGCGCTGGCAGCGGAGCGAGTGAGCTGAGGCTGCGGGGGAAGTGCTGGAGCTAGCCTCCTGGGCCAGGAGCTTGAGGGGCTGGGCAGGACAGTCCTGCAGGCTGGATGTGGCCAGTGGGACGTAGTTTTCCCACCTCTGGTTTAGTATAACTCCCTGTGACTACGTGAACAAAGGAATCACTATCGCGTTCATCCAGCTCAAAGCTATTTCATAGCACTGTTGATGGGTGAGCCTAATCCACTGGTGAGCATGTGTTACATGTCTCCCCCTATGCTTGATCCATGCAGGACAGGAGTCTGTTACAGCACCAGCTGGAGAGCCTTGCTTCTTTAGCTCAAACCTCAGCGGCTCAGGCTTTAGCTCTGCAAGTCCCCAGTTCAATTCCTTGTGGGCTGATTTAGATGATGGCTGTCACATCGGTTCTGGGACCACAGGGCCAGGAGGTGCATGTGTATTCACTGCATTTTTTGCAAGCAAGGGTTTTGTAGAGCCAGGGGATGAATGTAGTCTCCAGATTCAATGAGTGCACTGTGCTAGGGAAGAGGGGGCTGGGGGGTGGGGTTGGAGAGAGCCCTGTGGGGTTACTACGCTTCCTGCGGGAAATGGGGGAGGCTCAGCCCTGGATGCACCTGTGGGCTAAACCTAGTCCCACCTCCAGCTTTGTTGCTGGTTGGAGCAGTATCCTCAACCCCACTCCTCCTCTGGGCTCTTGGCCTGACAGGTCACCTCCCGTCTGGCAGCAATGGGAGGATTCTGGGCCTTGCTGGGGCAGGCAAGTTACTCTCTCTGCACTATTGACAGTGGGTGTCAAACCTGAGTGGCATGGAGACTATTTGCTAGGTTGCAACCTGACCCACTACAGGGCAAAACCTGAGTGGCATCACATGTTCAGTGGGTGCAATTCAACCCCTGCTAAAGCTTCCTCTGCATAGAGCTCTTCTTGTGATCCACCGCTCCACCCTGAATATGCACAGGAGTGGTGAAAAGCAAAATAATCCATAAATTGTACCCAGAAAAGTCTAACAAGCTTAGACAAGAGGAAGACTATAGGAACCCTGTTCTTCATAGTCTGATTGCTTAGCCATGCAGCATGGAGATCATTCAGTCTCCAAGCAACTGAGCACTGTTTGCCATGACCCCAAAATCCACCTGTGCTTGAAGTCAATAGCATTCCACAGGATGCAAGGAAGGCAAAAGCCAGACCAACAGCTCTGCAACATTTTCAAGGAACTGATTAAGCACAGAGTGGGCAACATAAAATATCATCTTTGGATATTTCTTTCCACCATAAGAGGCTAGTCACATTATGTGTGTCTAAAACACACTCAGTGCCTACGCCTGTTTACAAAACGCAAGTACAACTGTAGGTTTAATTATTCAGCCAGAATGAATGATGACAGATTAAAGAAGAGAGCACATTCTGCAGTGGACTTGTGTTAAATAAGAACAGGTGATCCATACCAGCTCACTTTTAATTTCCTATATAGCCCTGTCTTTGCCATTGTCATTCTAACTTTCCCATCTAGAGGTGTGAATGCTGTACATCCACCTGTACCCAAACTGTCATGCAGTATAACCACGGGTTGCTTTGAAATGGATATTATTCCTCTGTGGTCATGCTTGCAATGAAAAGGGGTTTGTAACTGACTCGCCTTCCACAGTACCTGGTGATCCTGTTTTTCTGGTCAGTGGACACAACTCAGGGGATGCAGCCTGAGGGGTTGTTATAAATCTGCTGCTCACATGAATAGAGGAAACAAATCCAAAGTGGCTACATTAGAGATGGAGGCAGAGAAGAGATTCATTTTAATTAGGCTTCCTCCTCCCACTGTGACTTGCCTTCTCTTCTTCGAATGCATGTGGAACAGAAATAAATAATATCTGGTTCTTATATAGCACTTTTCATCTGGAGCTCTCAAACTGCTTTACAAAGGAGTTCACTACCATTATCCCCATTTACCAGGGCATTGGGATGGGGGTGGGGGGAAGCTGAGGCACAGAGAGAAAATGACTAGAGCCCTGCAAACGTGCAGCTATCCGCTTTATAGCCACAGACCATGTTTGGGGGATCATGGATCAGATGCGGATACAAATTTTGTAACCAAGAGGGCTCTAGAAAGGACTCTCTCAAGGGCACCCAGCATATAACGGAGGTGTCCTAACTGCCCCCTCCCCACCCCTGACATGCTGCCTCCTGTGCATATGTAGCCGGCCCCCATCCCTTTGTGAGTTTGTTTACTAGGACTGGTTGACAGGTTTTTTTGCTGGAATTTTTTTGGGATGAAATATGTTCTTTTTGGACTAAACAGAAGTTTTTAAAGGAGGTTTCTGGTTTTATCAATTTTTTTTTCTGAAAAAAAAACTCCAAAATAGGCTCTCTCTAGTTGTCATTAAAAGGAAAAATTCTGCATTAAACAAAAAACCACGAACAAAACTTTTCCCCCCCATGGGAAATAAAATACAAGACCTGACCAGCTCTAGTATTTATAGTGGTGTTAACCAGGAGTGGTGATCTATTGATGTCAAAGGAGTTAAATTGGTGCAAGGTGAGAAGCAGAAACGTGGAGCGATAGCATGAATTTGAGGGCATTTTATCTAATTTTTTTCTCACAACTTTTCAGAGAGGAAAAACTACTTGCATTCATATCAGGAACCCAGGCCCAGATCTTCAAAGGCATTTAGGTACATCATTTCAATGGGAGTTAGGCACCTTAATACTTTTGAGGCTCTGGCCCAAGTTCTTACAGTATCCCCACTTAAGCAGCAGCACAATGCTATGAGGCTGTTAGCATCTCCATGCGTTTCAGTGAATGTTACGACCCTGGTCTTGCCAAGGAATCTGTGTGGGCCTAGCCCTTTGCAGACATGAGGCCTGGGGGGTGTGGGAGTACATTGCTCACACAGTTTTTCTTTTAATTCAAAATTGCTCATGTGAATTGAGTACTTTAAAAGTTGCCCGATCAGAGTGTGGTGCACTCTGTCCCCAGGGCAGGGACATGGCAGCACAAGCAGTGAGGGTGAAAGCTTCTACTACGCCGTCTTAGCAACATGCCTAAACCTGGACCTAGACTGGCCACTTCTAATATTGAGATAGCAGCTCATCTCATTATAACAACAGACCTGAGCTGCATCTGAAGTGATGAACAAAACCCATTACCTGCACTCTGAGCAACCCAGTGCCTTGAAAAACAACCACTTCACAATTCACAGCTTATCAGTAAGGTTTAAGATTGTCATGGTTATTTTTAGTAAAAGTCAGGGACAGGTCGTGGGCAACAAACAAACATTCATGAAAGCCTGTGACCTATCCCTGACTTTTACTAAAATAACTGTGACAAAATGGGACTGAGGGGGAGATGAGAGCCCAAGCTCTGCTGTAGGAGGGGAAAGAGGTGGGAGCTTTCACTGTGACTGACAACTCTGGGTTTCCACTGCAGTGTCTTGGAGCTCCGGGTCCTCTCACCAACCGTGTTGACTGAGAGCTGTGGGGGCCCCTGCCAGCTCCAGCCCTGCTTGCCCAGGGCTGAAGCGGAAAGTGTCACAGATTCTGTGATGGTGAGACCTCTGTGATATAATCTTATCCTTACTTATTAGGCCTTGTCTACGCTGGTGCCAATGTATAGGGTATGTGTAGCTACATGTGGCAGTGAAAGGCTCCGTCAGCCAGGAGGCAATGGGGAAAGGCTCCCACTGCCTCCCCTCTACCAGAGACTTCCCCCACTGCTGGAGCCTTTTCCTGTAGCAGAGAAGGATTCCAGCAGTGATGAGGCAATGGGACACACTACACTGCTAAAACAGCAGTGGAGACAGGGAGGCTCTGCTTGGGCGTGCAGAGAGCCGGGTAGGGCACCTAGCTTAAGGTTCTGGAGTATCTTTACTCACCTAACCAGTGCCCCACCGTCTACACTGCTATTTATACCACTGAAAGGGTGTGTGCTGTGTATATACTGTACAAATTGCCATAAATGTAGATATAGCCTTAGACATGCGACTACTACTGGGAATCACTTTCATTTAGAAATAATTTGATTAACATCGTTTGTGCTGTGTCCTTCTTCCCCATTTTTTACTACTCTTGTACTTTAAATTAGGAGTTCATCTGTTCTGGCTTATTTTCCACCTTACAATCTTCCATGACATTAGTTGTTTGCTGAAGAAATGATTAGGACATTTCAAAAATTACTGGACTATACTTTCACGTATACAATGAGCACTGGCACCAGATGTGATTTAAGATTCAGAGATCTTCCGGGAAGTATTGGATTAAAATAAAATCAATAAATTCCCCTAGAAACATTACATAAAAACCAGATTATTTCTAAACAGGATGGTCCTAAGGGTGGCAGATATGGAACTCTTTGTAGAAGGGACCTCATGGGATCAGATGTTAATATAAATCTGATTTTAAAACTACCTGGTAAATCACAGTAGAAAGGGATTCCACCAGGGATGCAACAGAGTCAACCCTAGTCTTTCTACACTTTAGAGTCATCATGGACTGTGGACTGGGTAACTTGCAGATTAATTGATACTGAGCCATTCACTTCTCTATGACAACAGCAGGGAAGGTATAAATTCCAAGGGTGAAATTCTGATCCCATTGAAGTCAATGGCAAAACTCCTTTTAACATCAAAAGGGCCAAGATTTCACTCTTAGGCTACCAGACCACAACAGCTCAGGCACTGAGAAAACTATGTGACAGAAGAGAGAATTTTGGGCCAGATTCTCAGCTGAAATATACTGGGCTAGCTCCACTGAAGTCAGTTGGCCCTTCCTACTCCACTGTATAAAATATGGGGGTCCAGGAGAAATATTTCCTCATGTTTTCAGAAATAAACATTTTTCCATGAAAAAGCATTGAAGAAAAATGAGGTCTGCAACCTAGGAGGAAGGAAAACACCAGCTGAGATAGCATTACACCATTCAGCCTGGAAAAACAGCCTCGGACAGTTACCAGCCAAGGAACAAAATCTACTAGTTTGACTTAAGAGAATACAATCTGATTAGGAGTTTTCATTAGTTTTACTTACCTGTCCAAAAAGTTTACTCACTCGTGGCAAGGAGAATTGTGCAAAGATGTGCTATGAAACAGCCTGGCCCCAAATCAAGAAATAGACAATAATGACAAATGGACACAGGGACAAATGCAAATAGGCAAGTTGGTGGAGCCCCATCATGGGCACATCCTTTATGTTTTGTACAAGTATCTACAGCTTTCAGATACCCAGGGTTTCTGGTTTTCAAGCTTTGGTAACATTTTTATAGCTTGTCATGCCAAATAAGGTGTAACCAAATAGAATTGAGTACAGCCTGGGCTGGTGACAAATGAACATTTTGTTACTCTTACAAGTGCTTGGCAGCCCACCCTGAAAGAGCTGGTGGTCTCAGTCCGGTGGACGACTGTCCATTCTATTAACGCCCCCACCACCACAATTAGCAGTGAGAGGTGCCAAGGACTGAATGGATATTTCAATTCCTCCCTCAATCTGAAGGATGGTCTCTCAGGACTAAGGTCAACACTTCTGTGAGGTGATGGAAGGCAGCTTGAATACCTGCACCTGCTCTGAGGGTCCGACCTCTTTCATCTCCACGCTGTCAATGGCTCACTAAAGTCATGAAGGGACAAATCTCACTTGAGTCAACAGCAAAACTCCGACACGATGTCAAAGGCAGCAGGAAGGAAAAAAGAATAAGGAGATGGAGCCAATCCTCCCGAACTGAGAACGTGGATGGGGAGAACAAACCAATTAGCCATCTCCATATTGTGCAGTTACTGGTTTTGCAGGGAAAGGCAAGGGAGATTCCAAGAGCTACTTGGAATCCAAGGGCTGCTTCACATACACTTGGAAAGAGGAATGCAGCACCTAATGTCTGTTCCTCTACATAAGTCAGTACAGGTTTGTCTTAAAAACACCCAAGGCCGTTCCTTCCATTTGTAAATTACTTTAATTTAAATATTCTGAGGTTAACAAAATACCTTTTGAATCAGACATGCCCCCAAAATACAAAACAGAAACAGAACCTCCTCACAGAGGGTAACCCCCCGCCCGTTCTTTCGACACTGGAGTTTATGGACTGTGAGCTGGCTGCCCTCCAGGGTCTGACACAAGGTCTGGAGTGCGGAGAGCAGCTGGAATTCATTTTCTTTCTTCAAATCGATGCACTCTCATGTGAAGTTGCGTTTTGGCATCTCCGTTTAAGAGAGAGTTCAGTGCAAAAGGAACTAACCCCAGCCGGGTTTCTTTCCAACCCAGTGCTCACTGAGCAAGCAAAAAGCCCTTCCCCTTCCCCCGCACATACACACTCGACTAACTGTACCAAACAAAGGGTCATTCACGGCTGTTAGAAATGGGTCACATGGAGAAATGTTTGCAGATAAAACCAACACTTTAAACCCACCCTCCCACACTTTTTAAAACAAACACCAAGGAGCTGGGGATTGTTGACCTCTGAGAGTCCTGGTCCTGGATATTCCCTCCTCCTCGCCACACTTGCAATCCACTCTGCACCGCACGTAAACCAGGCCAAGCTCTAGCAGTTTGGCCACTGCTCAAGTATGTCAGTGAGTCCAACCCCCCTGGCAAGTTCCTCGGTGTAAGGTCCACTGTTAGAAGCGTTACGGTGCAGTTAGGTGGTACAGTGCGTCTCGCTAGTGCTTTTTTAGTTCACATTAGGTCAGGCGGGGGTGCCAAGAGCCCCTGGGTCACAAAATCACACACTGCAGTTTGTGGGAGCTGGTTGCTCTGTCTCCTCTCCATTTGGTCTTCTTCTTCTTCTGACTTTTCTCTGGGATCTGTTGCCTGTTTGGAGGAAAGAAAGAAGCAAACCTAGTGAACCATCCCTACTGTTTAGGCTTATGGGTAGATAGGTGAGGATCTCTAGAGCGCTAGGAATCAGTCAGAAGAGACCCCACTCACTGACCCCTACAACAGGTGAACCTCTCCTCTTCCCTCCTGCACAAGGAGACATGGGGCCAAAAGAAAGAAAGAAAGAACAAAAGGGACAGAACTCTGTCAGTGAGAATTTAAATAGCTGTGCTGTTAAAAGGGCCAGCACCTTGGCACAGCTCCTACTTACGCTGCCATACAGAGAGAGCGAGCGAGAGTTTGTTCAGGAACAAACTGTTTTTCCTGGGCTCAGACCAGCAGGCGCTGCATTTATCCAGGGCTCCCTCACCATGTTTCTGGCCAGTTTCTTAGATTGCTAGTTCTTTGAGTCAGGGACAGTGTCCTCCTGGGTGCATGAGCAGCTCCAAACCCATGGTAAGCCCTCCTGGTACTCAAGAATAGTAATAATGCACCAGTTCACTGCCAGCTGCCCCATTAGCGTCAAGGAGCTGAAGTTAATGAAATTAGGAGTGAAGAACAGCCATCCATCTGGGATGGGGGGAAGGGAAGCCTCTGCAGCAGCAGCTGCTAGGAAAAAGGAAGGGAAGTATTGTGGCTACAGCAAAGGTTACAAAAGGGGGCTAGGGTGATGTTGCCATGGCAGTGGATTGCAGAGCCACATTTGCGAGGAGATTTGCTGTCCTTACTCCTGCTAGAGGGAGCGTGACCGCTACTCACCCTGCCCCCACCAGATGATTTACCATGTGAGTAGTTAGCCAGTGTTCGAGGCATAGGGGAGAGGAGCATGCACAACATATTAATGCTAATGGGAGTTTTAATGGCTGAAGTGAGAAGGCAATATACCGGGTCCTGGTTAAAACACAACCCTTCCCTCTGCCCCTAATGGCAGGCTGGGCCCCTGTCATCTGGTAAATATGGTTACCCTAGTGTTCTGACATGCTGTATTATAGCTTACTCCACCGCTGGGGAAACTGAGTTCTGAGCAAGGGACTACAGAGAAACAGAAATCAGTGGAGAATGAAAGCCTGTTAAAGATTTACATCTGGCTGGAATTTCCCCCTAGTCAAATGAATTGATTTGGAATCAATTAGCATTGGGTTTTTTTAAACCTGCTGTTCAAATGGGTTCTGCCCTGGGCTGATAAATAAAACATTTTCCAATCTAAAGCGCTGAGTGGTTCAGAAGGAGAAAGTGCTCTGGGTCATCACCAGACACCAGCCCTTAGGAGGACACTCCAGGCAGCATGAAATCAAAGCAATCAGAAATGCACAGCTGGGATTCCCTCACTGCTGTATGCCACTGCAGCTCTCAATCACTTCATTCAGCAACTTCTGTGGGTGTTGGATGAGCAATATCTTTAATGCTCCTACAATTCCATTCGATTTACATTTCTGTATCACTGAGGGCCTCCCAAATTCTCTAGGTTACACACTATCCAGAGTCACGTCATTTAGAAAAGAGGACTGACTGCTAAACAGGGTCAGATTCTCAGCTGGTATAAATGGACATAGCTCTGTCAACCACTAGATAGTTTTCCCTTAACACTAATGGGAGTTTACACCAGTTTACGCCAGCTGAAGATCTGGTCCAGAGTTGCAGAATAAATAGGAGAAAGGAAGGCCGCGTAGTTAAATGCAGGACTAGGAGTCAGTGGGTTTGATTGCACAGACTGGCTGTGTGTCCTTGGCAACTCACAAAGGGCCGAACCATAGTCTCAGGAATAAATCAAATCTGTGTGTTTGGGAACTCCTTGTGCCATCTCCTCAGCTTGTTACATACTGAGCGCTAAAACAGAAAGGACAAGCTAGCCACACCAGATACGGAACACAGCCTGTGTTGCCAACTCTTGTGATTTGATCGCGAGCCTTGAGATATTTGGTGTTTCCCCCCCTCAAAGCCCCAGCTCCTGGAGTCCTGTTACTTATGTGAGAATCTTAGCTTTGATTTGTTTTTAAAAATGCTACTAGCTCTTATGGTTGCAGAGAAAAGCATAAAAATGAGATCCTAAAGGGCTCAAAGGCTAGAAAGCAAAAAACTCCTTCAAAAGCCAAACACACACACAAAAAATATTAAGCCGATCTTATGATGTGTGGAGCCTGATTCATGATTTTGGAATGCTTGGGGTTGCCAGTACTGCATAGCTAAAGATAAGTGATTGGTCTTTGACTTCTTCCCCTCACCCTCAACCACAGTCTATTGAGATAAAATTTTGAAAGACATGTTTAGTGAGTTCTTTCCAGACAGGTAAATCTTCAGAGAACAGATCAGACCTAAATCTATTGTTTATTAGTATTATTAGGAAGCAAAGTAACATTAGCAGCATTATACAAAGCTGATTTCTGGAAAATGATCCCAGAGACAGAGAATTACCCTCTGTCCTCTGTCACAGTGGAAGAATGCTCCACGGTGAATTTACAGCAGAACAGAGGGCAGATCAGGAAGATCCTGATAGATCTACCTACCAGTTAGCTGCTGGTACCACCAACTATACAGATTGCCCCAGGCTCCTTCCAGCCAATCCCAGCACTTGGAAGAAAAATTGGGAATCAACCAAATGCAGCTCTACTCAGAAGGAGCACAACCATTGGCTGACAGTTGCCACAGTATCCATCAGAGTATGACTCATGCCCCAGGTCCTGTCAAGAGCTAGCCCCTTATGTTCGTGAAGCAATTTGGAGATAGGTGCAGAGCATTAGGAAGTTTTAAATGACATTTTCCTGACTACAGCTGAGCTAACAATTTGCAATAAAAAAAGTTTAACAGATGATTTTATCCTATTTTTGATTGTGGCTAGTCCTTGATAGTCTTTCAACAGTCTTCTCAAAACAGTTCAGCAAAATGTAGTTAGTTTCAATTGGCCAGCTAAGTCATGTGGCATCATTTCTATTCTTTAATTGAATGAATGCACAAATTTTTTTTTGATACTGAAGGCAGCAAGACTGAACAGGTGTCTAGTTTGGCTGGTGGAACCTTTATAACAACTACTGATGCACACGAAGGAAAGAACCCTAACTTGACTGTAAGGCTCTGGGGTCCATTTTGAGGCCTGGCACATACAGAATATAAATTTTCAAATTTAACTTGTTAACTGAGAACATTTGACCTGGAGTCACTGAGAAACAATATATAGGGAGACCCACCATACCAATTATTTTGCAGTGATTTTTCAGGATAGCATTGGATAGTGATAAAAGCTCAAATGTAATAAATACTAATGCCTAGCCTACTAATTACAAGGTATAGAATAGTTCAGAAACATCCAGGGACATTGCCAGCTTATGTCTGTAACCCTCCAATAATTATCCGCCCACACCCTCCGTCTGCCAGCTTGACAGGATTTTGGAAGAGTGGGTAGCACCATCTGCTTTTGATGCATGCTGACTTGAAGCTGTGGTAAGATAAACACTAACTGAGAGGCACCTGTGCATAAATGCCTAACAAGTTTAATTGCTGGGGAAGCCAATTCTTCCACCTCATATGGAAAAAACTATAGCGTCACCTGATAGCATTAGTTATTAACCTAATAGGTTTCTTTGACAGGGTAACAAGCCTTGTGGTTAGGGGGTAGAAGAGGTTGATATGGTATAACTTGACTTTAGTAAGGCTTTTGATTCTGTCTTGCATGACCTTCTCATAAACAAACTATGGAAATACAACCTAGATGGAGCTACTACAATGTGGGTGCATAACTCATTGGAAAACTGTTACCAGTGAGTAGCTATCAATGGTTTGCAATCAACCTGGAAGGGCATATTAAGTGGGGTCCTAGAGGGATCAGTTCTGGGTCCAGTTCTGTTCAATATCTTCATCAATGATTTAGAGGATGGCATAGAGTGTACACTTATAAAGTTTTTGTACGATATCAAGCTGGAAGGGGTTGCAAGTGCTTTGGAGGATAGGATTAAAATTCAAAATTGTCTGGAAAAACTAGTGAAAGGATCTGAAGTAAATAGGATGAAATTCAATAAAGGACAAACACGAAGTACTCCACTTAGGAAGGAACAATAAGTTGTATGGATACAAAATGGGAAATGACTGCCTAGAAAGGAGTACTGCGGAAAGGGATCTGGGGGTTATAGTGGATCACAAGCTAAATATATGTCAACATGTAACACTGCTGCAAAAACAGCCAACATCATTCTCGGATGTATTAGCAGGAGTATTGTAGGCAAGACACGAGAAGGAATTTTTCTGCTCTACTCCGCATTGATTAGGTCTCAGCTGGAGTATTGTGTCCAGTTTTGGGCACCACTTTTCAGGAAGGATGTGGACAAATTGCAGAAGGTCCAGAGAAGAGCAACAAACATGATTAAAGGTCTGGAAAATATGACCTATGAGGGAAAATTGAAAAAACTGGTTTATTTAATCTGGAGAAGAGTAGACTGAGAGGGGAGATGATAACAGTTTTCAAGTACATAAAAGTTATTACAAGGAGGAGGGGGAAGAATTGTTCTTAACCTCTGAGGACAGGACAAGAAGCAATGGACTTAAACTGCAGCAAGGGCAGTTGAGGTTGGACAAACACCTGTTAGGAAAATGTCTACACAATACTTAGTTCTGCCTTGAGTGCAGGAGAGTGAACTAGATGACCTCTCAAGATCCCTTCCAGTCCTATGATTATAGAAGAAAACTGTCTGCAAAAATACAGGTCACTGACATGGGAAAAAAACCACACTCAAACTTAAGGCCTTTAAAGATTCTGCAGATGGCACAATTGGTGTCATAAAAAGAAGACAGAAACCAAATATTTACAGAAGTTATCAGTGTTGGAGGTGAAAAAAACATACAAAAAGGTCCATATTCCAGATTGAGCAACTGAAGAACAGGGGTGAAATCCTGACTCTGCTGATATTAATGGAATTTTGCCCAGGATTTCACCCAGAGTGAGGCCACAGATGAAGTTTGTGACAAGACTGGAAACAAAACCCTGCTCTCCAAGATGGAAGAGCCATGGCTTGTCCAGTAGATCTCATTGTTTCTCATACAAATTGGGTTACATTTCACTACTTAGTGGGTAGAAAAAGTGAAATGTCACCTTCAGAATAGAAAATAGCCAATTCCTTCAAGTTTTGGCCACAAGAAAACCACCAGACATTATAATCAAAATGATAGTGTAATGGAAATCCAAACAGTGCCATCCTCATTTCACAGAGTTGCACTGATTCAGGAAGTCAGCAAACAAAAGCAGGGTGGAAACAGCTATAAGACTCTTCTGTACAGTACAATAGTTTATCTGCCTCTACAATAATTTTGCTCAGCAAATGCCAGATGCTGTTATCTGTATCATGTTTTGGACTATAAGTGAAACGGGGGCCTTAGCCACTCATGACAGTTGAAGGTCCCCCTGCACTTATCTCAGAGTAGGTGCATTCTTACCAAAACCCTAGTGTTTTTGTCTGTTTGTGATTAAATTCTACCTAATGAAACTTCATCCTGGAGTTTCAGTTGGGTTACTCACCTCCCCTACTTAAAAAGCTGCTGTGTGACATGCATGTGTGCTGCCAAACAGAAACAAAACACCCAAAAGCCCCCTGCCACAACAAAAGGTGGCTGCATTTCAGTGATGGGGATTTTTTATACACACACACACACACACACACACACACACACACACACACACACACACACACACACACACACACACACACACACACACACACACACTCCCTGTATTTTTATATTACAGCCCTCATGAGGTCAACTGAAACCAATGATATACACAAATGTGCGTGTCAGATTCCAGTGGATTAGGTCATATACAGGACTAAATGCTGCTTGCAGACCAGTCATTCTGTAACTCTGGAGTTCATATCTTTGAGGTTCTACTGTAATATTATTCACGCCACTGTCTAAAGTACTTTGGAGTACTGCCCTATAAGCAATGCTATGTATTAAACACAATGGGACCCTGGTTATCTAATCTAACTGGGAGGGGCCAGATTAGATAACCGAAAATCCAGATAAACCGGAGAATGGGTGGCAGGGCTCTGGCTGTCAGGGCTCTGGCTGTCAGCCCTGGAGGCTAGGACTCCTGCTGTTAACTTTGGTTAAATGGGGTTCTACTTTATATTACTTCAAAATTAAAACTCTCTGCGTTGGAAGTCACATCTTAAACTGGGTGAAACATGTAGTGGAGTTATGGAAATCAGACGATTCCAAGCCTTAAAACAAGGAGGATACCTGGGAGAACCATGAGCAAAATTTCAAAGACAGGTGTGAGCCACACTCAAAAGATTACTGGCATCAAAACAGAGGTCAGAGTTAAGGATGTCTGGATGTGACCCATGATGTATGTGGAAGATTGGGTAGGGGAAATGGACAGTGTGTCTGTGAGTATCTGCAGGAGAAGGTTATACATGTAGATATACTGTTTTAAAATTTTATTTTCTGATTTTTGCTCTGGTGTTCCGTCTGACTTTCAAGAATACAATATTACGCCAGATACGTAGTGTCAATTGGTATAACTCCATGGACTTCAATGGAGTTATGCTGATTTACATTAGCGGAGGATCTGGCCCACAGTTTTCATATGCCAATACAACATGTTGTTATTGATCACTAACGTAGTGTCTGGATGTATTGTAGGTGAATCCACTAGATTTTAAATTTTTTATATGCAGTTAGATCTCAAAATGTTTAGCACTGACAATGAAGATTTTATACCTTAAAAGAACTACATTTTGATAGCGACAAAGAGTCCTGTGGCACCTTGTAGACTAACAGAAGTATTGGAGCATAAGCTTTCGTGGGTGAATGCCCATGTGTCTGACTCTTTGTCGCTTTTTACAGATCCAGGCTAACACAGCTACCCCTCTGATACTTGACACATTTTGATAGTTGTGTGCAGTTATGGAACAAGCAACCCTAATAAAGAATAGAAGATCAGGCTCTTGGTTCCACGTGTTATAATGATTCATGAGCCTCCTGACAATGGAGGTTAATAGATGGCTGAGTAAAGTGTTTTATGGCTCACCTGATTACTCTAACAAGATCATGGAAGGCTTTATCAACATTCAGAGGTGGGTCCTTCGCACTAGTTTCTATGTACGGGATCTGAAAGACAAAAGCCCAACATAATAAATATTAGCAACATCTTACATGTGGACAATGAACCTATCTCAAGTGACAACCCAAAGGACTAGATGGAAAACAGAGGGCTCTCCTAGAATGACTAACGCAGAAGGACTGTACTGAATATATTTGGAGACACTTTCAGGTAGTCTCTTAGAACAACAAACTGTTTAATAAGGGTGTTCTCAACCACGGAATTCCTTGCCCCATTGAAGTCAATGGGAGCTTTGCCACTGATTTTAATGGAGTCAAGATTTCATCTTACATTTAGAGATCACTTCACTCACCACTGAAATGAGCAAAGGGTGGAATGCAGCCTCTGTGTAACAATGTACAGCTGTGCTACACTGGAGTTTGGGGCACAAAGTGAAAGTTATATTCAAATGAAACTGCCAGGAGAAAGGCAGGTAGTGAAATGTTGCCATGATATCAAGGTTAATTGGCAGAAAGGACACAAAAACACTACAAAAGATCACCCCATCCTATAAAATGTGCAACATACAAAACAGCTGGAAGCATAAAGTTCTAGAGATTTTTTTTTTTGGGGGGGAGTAATTGCAGAGTTTATTAGGAGAGATGTTCTTTTTCCCTGAGATGTACTTGAGGACATGAAGACCACACAAACAAACAAACAAACTATTTACCATGCCTGCCAGAAGTTTGTTGGAGATTGCTGAAAAACTAACACCTGCCAAAGATTACTTCCTTGCTACACTGCATTTTAAGGTCCTTGAATGAGGATTTCTAGAGAGTTACCTTTCAGGCTTAGAAAACCTTCTGTTCAGCTGACAGAGAAGGTCATTTTCTATTGGCAGCCAAATGGACTTTTGTGGTCACTTGTAGCGTACATACCTAGCAAAGAGCCATATTTGTAACCCTAGCTTCTGATACTGAATGTGAAAATTCTGCATTTGCACATACAGCACCTTCCACACCACTGAAACGGAGCACAACACAGGAGCTGTGTGTTCTGTTCTTGTTTAGGTTGACTGGCTCTCTGCTCTTCCACAAAAGCTTCTTCACAGGGGTGGGAATAAATATATCCTGAATAATTCATATTATGTTATCTTTAAACGTCCATTGGGGTGCGGCAAGTTCCATTAAGTCTTTTCCATGACTGTGGGCATTTAGAAGTGATTAACCTAGAATAATGGTGATTATAATCTTACTTGGGAGCCATTTCTGGAGCCAAACTGCAGTAAGGATAACAGGTAACTGAGATATTGGGTCTGATTTATATGGGTTTTACACTCATGTAATTCCATTATCATTAATGGACTTACTCCTGGTTGACAACCATCTGAGATCAGAATCAGGCCCTGTGTATCTCTAACTACCTTTTCTGCATTTTTATTTGGAGTGTATACTGCCCATTTTACATGCACATTTCACCCACCTGCAAATAACTTGCATTACATGACTTTATGATCATGTGTGCAGTGTAGCTGCAGCCATGTGGGTCCCAAGATATTAGAGAGGTCAGGTGGGTGGGTGAGGTAATATCTTTTATTGTACCAACTTCTGCCCGTGAGAGAGACCAGCTTTTGAGAATCGTGTGTGTGTGTGTGTTTTTTCCTTTTCCAGACCTGAAGAGCTTGTCTCTCTCACCAACAGTAATTGGTCCAATAAAAGATATTACCTCACTCACCTTATCTCTCTAATGACTTTCTTATCATCAAACTCTGCTATAGTATGGTATACAGAACTGGCCCCATTGGAAGTAACCTCTCTCTCTGCTACCTTCTCTGCCTTTTATTTGAAAATGTAATTGCAAGTGTTTAATTATAAGATAAGTGATCCAATTAAACTCCAAATGCAGAATGAATCCCATTCTGAATGCCTGTAATGGAACTTAAAAGCAGTGCAACTGCCAAAACAACATGCAGACAAAGAAACACCCACAAACTTACGTTATGTTTAGTTGCCATTTCTCTTCCTTGTTCCCGAGTGATTTTCCGCAAATGCATTAGATCAACTTTGTTGGCCACCAATATCATTGGAAAAGACTCTCTGCAAGAAAGCAATAGGAAGAGACTTTCAGTGTAAAGTGTTCAGCGTAAGCTTCCTTTTCAAAGACTACCACCATCTAGCATTTTCAGCTAGGAAGATGCAGCATGTAGTCATTTAGCAGATTAGTTATAATTAGACTCGGAAGGATTAGATTTTTAAATTGGTAAATATTGGTAAACATAGATTTCCCTGTACATGCAAACTGATGAAAAACACTTTCTGTATATTTTGATCATCATCAACGAAAAAAGCCACCTGAGAATTTATTAGAGCCAAAATCGAGGGATTTAGATTTTTGGATTACATATATAACAAATGGACTAGTGAATGAATAGTGAAAACAGATATGATTTGTTGATTTAAGAATATTTACTTTGTACATTTTGATATGTGATATTGACAATTTGTGTTAACTTTTAAATCTCAATGTCTACGGTCATTAAATAATTATCAGCCCCCCTCCCCCTAATTTTCTGCAACTGTTAAAATTGAAAATTAAAAACAAGAAAAAATGCTTAAAACCAAAAACTTCATGGAATTGTGAAAATTAATAATCTAAAAAAAAAGCTTAAAAATAAACATCAATATTATCTTTTGAAATTATAAAAGATAAAATCAAATTCTGCCAAGCCTAGTTATAATTACAAGCAGGATCAAGCAATCATACATCACCACAAAAGCAGGACTATTTATACATTACCTAGGCAAGATATTTTCCTTGGTAGTTAGTACATTACAAGTTGTACACATAAACAGCTGATGTGTCTGTAAGTGATCAAAGCTGCTGTTTTCTTATAGTTTAAGAAAAAGCTCCACCATGATCCAAGATTCCTATCAGTTACACAACTTCAGTACTTAACTAATATTGGTCCATACGCATGGCAGAAAATTAGTGTAGACATTGTGATCAAGAGAAAATGGGCACATTTCCAACGTTTCTCATTATGGCTTCTGATTAGTTTCACTCAAGCCATGTCTCAGAACTATGCTCGCAAATGAGAGCTGGAGGGAAATGATGCGATGTCCATATGGCAACATTATTTGTGGGGGGACAAAGGAACATACTGGGAATATTTTCGTGGCTGAGAACAAATTGGTTTTGATACACAGTTATTGTGAGGTACCAAAAATATGCTGAAGGCCTATTTGGAATATTCCCTATTCAGGAGCTGGTGGACTACAGGAACAATACTATTACCTAGTGCCTCCTGCCTCTAAAAATAGAAGGGAATGAACTACTATCCTTAAGTATCAAAAGTTGCCTAACTTTACAATAATTGCTCTAGTCTAAGTAACAGTCTACAGACACTTCTATGGCTTCTATGACAAAAACTGGGCTAAATCCTGACCTGGTGTAAATCAGCATAGATCCACTGAAGTCAATGGAACTATGCCAACTGAGGATCTGGCCATGTGTCTTTTAGGTCCTGCCCCCTAAAACAATCATGATTGGTCATTAATGCTAGTATTCTACTGAGCAAGACTCTCCCATGAATTTTTACCCACCAGGCCCTGTGTACATCCAATGGAGTGGAGTACTGAATAGGGTTTAACTATTTTGAAACTGCTAAATAAGATGAAATGGTTTTTACTATTTTACTGTAAAACGATTTTCCTCAACTCTATTTCTTCCTGGAAAAAAAAAAATCGTGGGCAGCATTTTTTCCTTTACTTTCTAAAATTATGATTTCTATATTTATGGCTCTGTCATTGCAAGAATATTGGCCATGACAAGTAGCAAGCCTTACTTATTTGTATAAAACTTTTGACTGGAGTTACTTTAAGTTCAAATGAATTTGCGGCATCTGTTTCTATGTCTTTTTTTTCCCACTGAGACAGAGAAGGACTCCGTCTTTTCTCTGATATACTGCTTCAAAACTGTGGCTGGAGATACACTGAACACAGGATTTTGAGTTTCCATTTACCCTTACAGTTAATTATGATAATATGGATTTAATTAAATGTCTGAGCAATAATGGATCTTGATTCTATGTCTATTCTGGGGTAAATGCTTTGCTCTCTTCAATGATCCATTCTTCTCTGGTTGGCAGCACAGTGGTAGAAACAGACTAAATTTGGACAGTATGTAATTTGCCTTGTTTACGTCAGAAATAAAACTCTGGACATTGTTCCCTGTAGTGAGTTGTATGATTGCTAGTTGAACAGGGCAAATGCAGCTATTGACTACACAACAGTTAAATGTACTGAAAAAAGCACTGTCTTTTAAACAACTCGTCCAAAGAAGGAAACCTCTTGGATTTCAAATCTCCAAAAATAAACGCTTAAGGGGGACATGATTGTTAAGATGAAAACACAGTCCAATTCTGTTCTCAGTTACACTGCTATGAATCTGGAGTAACTACCGAGCTAAGTTCAGAATTCAGTGCCATGTAGGATGAAAAACGCTTTACCCAGGCTGCTAAAAGAGCGTTGGCTAATTAAAATGATTCCAGCTTTTAAATCAGCTAACTTTACTTTTTATCATTTGAACTGTTTGTTTACTCTATGCACTTCACTCAGGTTGAGCTGGAAAAGGGGAACATTTTTCTTCCTAGCCAATTACACTTCCCAGTTCTCATACAATAAAGCTGTTGAGTTTGAGTTAACAACATGGCTGAAGGGGCGGGGGGAAGAGAGGAAAGTTTCATATCAAAACCAAAAGGGTGACCCATTTTCATTGAATGTAATTAGATAAAACCTATGTCTATTCATAACAGGTTATAGAACTCTGCCTTGTTCCCTCTCAACTTACAAAGACTTCATTGTCGACCAAGCTTAGGCTCGGGTTTTAAGAGAACGTGGTAGATACGGAGAAAATCCCACTTCTATATCTAGGAGGTAAATGAAACGATTGCTATTTATGTTCATTTAAATGCAGTAAAAGAGTAGCTTTTCCTTCATTTTCCTCTCTTGTGGGCTGTGTGTTGGACACTTCAGTGGAAAAGCATTCCAACAGTAAACCTCTCATAAGTCCACCCCTCCTTTTGGGGAGTTATTCAGAGCCAAAAAGCCAGCAACAAGGACTGACTCCCTCTGGCAACTTCTCTTGAGGGCTCCCTTGATTAAAAAAAAATTAGAAATGGAAAAATTAAGTGCTTTAAAGCTGCAGGGATGTATGAGCTAAATTCACACTCCACACAGTGAAAATGGAAAACACTTATGTGGTAGGATGGAGAAGAGTGAATTATTAACAAGACCCCGTGAGCCGCCTCTTTGATCTTTCTGAAGTATTGGCTTACCACTGGTTTAGCACTCTAATATTGCCTTTTCTCTTTTATTCACAAATATTAGACAACTGAACTATCCACCCCATGTAAATCTTCCATCAACCATTCATTCCCAGACACCTAAATGCAAGTACACAGAGATGCTGTTCAAATAATAATAATAAATATTATTATTATTAATTCCACCTAGCTCTCAGTGCTTTCCATCTACAGATCACAAAGCACTTGGCAAAGGGAGGTTAAGTGACTTTACCCCATTTTATGGATCTGAAAACTGAGGCATAGAGTGGGGAAGTGACTTGCCCATGACCAGTGGCAGAGCTAGGACTAGAACCCAGGTCTTATGAATCTCAGTGCAGTGCTCTACCTGCTGGATCATAGTGTCTTCAAAGCAGCAAGGGCTCGCGTTAAGGGAGCTCTTCCCTCCAGTGCACTCACCTGTCTTTGACTCGGAGAATCAATTGGTGGAACCTGTCCACGTGTTCAAAGCTGGCTTTGTCCGTGACTGAATAAACTATAAGGAACCCGTCCCCTGTCCGCATGTATTGCTCCCGCATAGCGCTGAACTCCTCTTGTCCTGCAGTGTCTAGCACTAGTATAGGGGAGGAGGGGAGAAGATTGTTAGTCATTCTGCTGGTATTGCCGTCACTACATTACATCTTTCTTCACGTTCCTACCTTCATTGAGATGACTGTCGGGATCCGACAGGTGCCATTCAAGGCTACTGGTTTGCTTCCTTGGTTAAATCAAGTAGAAGGTTTGGTTGGGGAATCACAGAACATTACTAGCCACACGAGCTAGTCAAGTGAGAAGTGCTATCACCCCCTGCACCCCCAATCATTGTGCCATTGCTATCCAACCTTCATTGTGCCATTTCCTTCGCTACACCTACCACTCCTACACAGGATTAGATGGCTTCCACCTTCCTCCAAAGCAACAAGCATCAGTTGCTGCCAAGAGCAGGATACTGAATTAGGTGCATCAGCCCTGACAGGTCATGGCTAACATCCTCAATTTCTGCCTTGCCAATCTCACTGTTTCCCCAAACAGGAGACTAGGTAGACAGCAGTTCAGATGACTCGGCAACTCCATTAACCAGCTGACCACATGGAGCTGGGCCACACCTCGGAATAATTACTTTTTGTTTACAGTCCTCGTCCAAGACCAAAAATTATTTTGCACAGTTCTTTGCTCCCGGCCAAAGGAGGAGAGCCACAGGGCCACTCCTAAATATATCACCCTAAAGCCACTAGCTGGCTAGGAAAGATAGTCAAGTTTTAAGTGACCTCCTTGTCAGCGGTTCTGTCTGCAGTCTAGTCAGGCTTCTGTAAGCGTGCTTATATCCCGCATCTGTCAGTGACGCAGCTTAGCAATCTGTCACCCGTACCACACCCCACCAGACTACCACTATCAGAGTAGCAACCACGCTGGGTAGTGACTGCTGTGCTCTGGCTCCACGCTGGCTCCAATGGGTTAGTCTCCTCTTACTGTCTCTGTAATTCATTCTGTCATACCACTCTATGCAGCTGGGGTCCCAGTAAGCTACATCAGGAGCCAGAGCAGGGGGAAACGACAGCTGTATTCTAGATAAACACTGAACGTAGATACTTAAGGGGTGTGGCAATTCTCCGTCACAGCGTTAAATCCATCATCAGGTTTTAAGTTGGGGAGGGGGGGAAGTATCCTATGAGGGCATATTGAGAAGGATCTTGGAAATGTTTCATTTTAGTTTAGTGCAGTATGCAGGGATCATCTGTAAGGGGGAGAAATGTAGGGTTAGAAGGAACCTAAGGAAGTCATCTAGCCCATCCCTCTGTGCTGAGGCAGGATTAAGGATACCTAGACCACCTCGACATGTGTTTGTTTTACCAGTTCTTAAAAAAACCTCCAACAAGGGGGATTCCACATTCCACCTAAGTAACCTGTTCCAGTACTTGAATCATCCTTAGAAAGTTGTTCCTAATATCCAACCTAAATCTCCCTTGTTACAAACCCTCAACTTCTTGCTCTATCTGTGGTGAACTACGAGTGTCTCTCACATAATCAATATACCCTAAGAACGCTGGAGGAACGGAGCCATGAGCGTCAACCTTAGTCTTGTCCTTCAGTCATTCTACATCACCGGTTTCACAGTGAAATACTGGAGATTCTTAATGTTTTACTACCAGTGCTGAAGCTTAGTTTGCCAATCAAACCCACCTGTGCAGGGGAACAAGGGTGGAAGGAAGGCATGAGAAGAAACACAGGAAGTCATGGAGGTCAAGGGCTTAATAGGATTCTACAAGAGATTGGAGATTTATTAAGAATGGCCAGAATTACAGGTAATAAACATTTCAGAAGGGATATAAAAATGTCGTGATTGGCTTGGGCCCTGAAGCACAAACTATTAGAGATCAGGATGAGGTTATCTCATGTTGGCTTACTGCAGGATTCTTACAGCCTTCCTCCAATGCATCCTGTGCTGGCCCCTCTCAGAGGCAGCCTAGGGGACCTCAGGTCTGACATATTCCTATGGGTTCAGCGAGCCAAATCTGCACACACAGGTTCGCTTCCGTAAGCAGCAGGAATGCCCCAAAATGGTGACCTTTGAAGTCATGGAGCATGAGAGGAAGCAGACGGGTAGCAGCTGACATGGTATCCTCCAAGCAGAAATGAGAACACTATACAGAGTGGGATATTGGCTATTCAAATGAGTAGGGAAGGTACTGAGTTAGAAAAGTAAAGCGGAGAGCTGGGGCCACTAGACACATTGCCTATCAGCGTTTGCTGCCCACATACGCACCAGAAAAGGAGGCATCGGGCCATAAGCAATCTACTGACTCGACTGAGGGTGCTTGACATAAGGTTCTCTTGTTGTGCAGGTTTGTGACCCTAACAAGGCACTCCTGGTTTGCGTCAGATGTTGAGGCTGTCTTGGTTTCTAGAGGATAAGCACCCTGGAACTGCTTCAGTCCTGGTTGTACCTGGAGAGTCAGCATCAGTAGCCAGCCATGCCAACCTGTCAAACATAACATCTGTAGAAGTGTGCTCTGCTATCTGCCCCTTCATATTAAGGAAACGTGATTGGTCAAAGCACAAGCTTTTGGAGATCATAGGTATTGAGTTGAGAGAACTTCTAAAACTTCACATCGCGGGGCCTGCCTGCTCTCTGTCCCCGCATGCAGGCCCTTTGCTACTCCCACGTTATCTGTCTAATACAGCTGCCCCTGAAACTGAAGGACTCATTCCTGATCCACATAAGGAATGAAAACCTGGAACTAGTAAACATCTCCTCCCCCTCCTCTAGAACCTTGGAAGGGTGCAGGCTTTTCCTTTAGTGCAAATTACAGTGAGGGACAACCTGGGCTACTTTACGTCTCATGAATTTCCATGCCTCGGGCTGAAGCGCATGGAGCCAAGAAAATGGGTACGGGGGGGAGGGGGGAAAGAGGATGGGACAAGCTTCATCCCTCCACACATTCCTTGTACCCATGAACAAGGACCAGCTACAACTGGATAAGGGTGTGGGGGCAGACTCCACACAGAGAAGGCGATGCCATAGTCCCAATCCCACACCAGACAGTATCTCTGGTGGGGCAGGGACGAGCTGTACCCTGGAGCCATCCTCCACTGCACTCCCTCCCCTAGAGTCCTTGGGAGAATTCTGGCTGAGTCAGCTAGAATCCCTTCCCCAGGGCTCTTACTGCAGCATGGCCCTCCATCCAAAATGGGCTGCAGCTTCAATCTGTAACCTCAGATCAAAGGCTTGCCACATCCTATGGTTTTTCCTGTGGAATTCTTCAGCCCTTCTGGTGTTTGCTGTGCCCTGTCTGTCTTGTGCACGACTTACGGAGTATGCTGTTCGGGCAGGGACGCCTTGTGTCTCGCTCTCTATTGCAGCACACCATACTGCAGATTAGCCTGGTCAGAGAAATATTTTCCTTGCTCTCCAAGAGCTCAAGCCTTCCATGAGACACAAACATTTCTACAACCTCCCCTCCGGAGCTCCCTCTCCTCCCTCCTTAGTTATGGAATCAGCAAGCATTATGGTCTCCAGTTACTACTCCCCTGGGGCAGCACGGAACACCAGACTCTGACATCACAGGGGTGGGCTCCTGCCTAGCTTGGACCTTTGCCACCATTGATAGAGTTGCCGAGTCAGCAGCTTCTATTTCAATGGCTTTTGGTCATGGTGTTCATAGAACGGCGAGTGAGCATTCCAATTGTAAAACAGCACTTGGCACCAGATCAAAGCATTTTGGGGCCCTGCACACCATGGAACTGGAGGCCTCCTCCATCTTTACTCAGCTTGGGTCACACAATTCCCCCATCATGACAGAGGGGCAGCCGGGCCAAACCTGAGCAGTACTGTGACCCCATGCACCAGATCGCAACACCACTCACTCAAATTTGGCCCAGCCACCCCTCGGGAGAAAATTTGAGTGTGTGGTGTTATGACCTAATGCACAGGGGCACAGTGCTGCTCAGGTGTGGCCTGTCATAGTGCCACCCTCTCAAACCTGATGGTCAGGGCCCCTGCTGAGCGTGTACATTGGTTAAGCCAGGCCAGGACACAATTAAACTATAAGACAGAAAGGGATGAAGGTTCAGTACATCTTAGATTGTGTGAATAGTTAAGGATCATGTAATTGAATGGCAAGAGCCTCAGTTTAATTTCTAGCAGATTCCTTTAGAATGTAAGTGTTCAGTGCTATGTAAACCGAGACAGATAATATACCAGGTACCCATATGTTCTAGATAGAATTTACACCCCTTCTCACATGTTTTTCCAACATTGATGGGTCCAGTAATAGGAACTGCTGAAGCACAAAAATCTATAATTGCCACCTCCTATTAAGAACACTTTTTTGAAGACCAGAAAATCTTGTACAAGCAGGATTCTCTCTCACTGGCGTAGTTTTTTCCCCAAGGGAATCTGTCCTTACAGCCATGACAATGTCCCTTACTCTTGCAAGAGGTGTGAAGCAGAGACTCCTCAGGCTTAGCGTTTTGGGCTCTGCTTCTGAGCGTGTGCTCAGAGGCCATCTTACAGAGGGGTCTCCCCAGCCTGGATCTGACTGGTGTCTCAGGGCATTTTTCCATGAAGTGTTTCCACAGGTGAAACTCTTGTCCCTTATAGGTTCAGGGAGAGAAGCAGTAACAAATGCTGCACTTGGCAGTGCTGGGCACCTTCTCAAGGCCATGCTGGCATTAGCTGCAGATGGAAAAGGAGCATGGGTAGGACAAACAAACAGTCATTGAACTCCAGGATTCTGGGCACAGTTCTTCTCTGCGGGGGAAGACTCAAACGAACTAGACTAAAAAACACTGAAACTACTTAAACATTACATACAACTATATTTGCCGATTCTGAAGATTGCTATAGACACAGAAGAGTCTGACTCAGGCTACATGCTGGTCAGAAGAAAGTACAGAGGCGTTGATTTGCACCTCCACTTATGCACTCTGTACAGGGCATTGTGGGGAGGGATAGCTCAGTGGTTTGAGCACTGGCCTGCTAAACTCAGGATTATGAGCTCAATCCTTGAGGGGGCCCCTTAGGGATCTGGGGACCTTCTAGTTCTATCAGATAGGCATATCTCCACTATGAGTTAGAAATCTGTGGTCTCAGGTACATGCAGCACATACGCACTCACAGTGGAATACACATAGGTATCAGCACTTGAAGAAAGTTTCCTCCCATTTTACCTACAGTTAAAGTGAGGCACAGAGTGGTTAAAAACAATCCTTCAAGGCCCAGTTTGCTCACCATCTCCTTGGCAACACTTGGTATGTTGCAGGATTAGCGCCTCAGTGAATCCGTAACAGAACTTGGAAACAGAACCCAGGAACAGTCTTGTTGCCAAGAACCTGCTCTGACCAATAGACATGGCTTTCAACAGATCATTAAAAGCCAACTTTTTGAAGAGCTGTCTACTGGGCTACCATCCATCTTTTAAAAAGGGAGAGCATTGCCTGACTGGGTCTCAGTTCTCCATATATAAACAGAGGCTAATGGCACTTCCCTGTCTCACATGTGTCGTGGCCATAAAAACCATTAAAGACAGTGAGGTGACAACATATTATGGCTACTCAGAGACTAATCCAATACAAAAATGATTTTTTGAATGCTCATTTTGTTTCTGAGTTAAACGTTTCCTTACAGCACTGCATTATGCTGGAGAACCCGAAGGAAAAATAGACAAAAAGCAAATACCAATTCTGTTTTTAAAAGGACACTGTCAGGTTAAAAACATTAAGAAAAAAATCTTTAACAATATTACAAAACTGGTTAGATTATTGAAAACTTACTTGCCCACAATGTATGCTTTCCCCAGCACCCTGCATTCCCTTTAGTTCAGACAATAAAAATATTGGACCTGTCAGTTTCATTCACATCTTGTCTATTTCTCCTTCAGGGTTTTCCTATGCTTACAATTCCCTTGCAGCATTGTGTTGTGTTAAGTGTAAATCTAAAACAAAATGACTATTAGAAAAATTAAAAGCATTTTTAGTAATAGATTTTGTACAACTTTTTGGTGTAGTTTAACTTCTCTGTGGATTTTTTTCCCCCCACTTAAAGTTTTGGGCACAAAATATACTCCAACCACCTGCATTTTTTTGCTTCTGATTAACAACATACTTTGTTTAGAGGCAAAGGACTCAAGCCTACAACTCATACTCTTATCAATGGTCCTTACTGATTCAAAAACCCCCATTGACCTTAATGGGGCTTATCCGGAGGCACTGAGGTCAATAGTGCTATTCTTTCAAGTAAGAGTTTGCTTAGGCTGGAGTTTTCAGATGAGCCTAAGGGATTTATGATTTCAATGGAAATTGAGTACTTAGGTTCTTCTCAAATTCCCAGTCTCTGTGTTGCCTAAGACCAGTCTCCCCAGTCTGGACAGAAATAAGAAGTAGAGATACACTGATTACAGGATTTCTTCTCTTTTAAATCTGCAGTTAAGATTCTCTCTCATTTGGCAACACATATTGCTGACACTGAAGTCACAATATCGACCTGGACACCAGGGGGCAATGATTTCCCCCACCACATCTAGTGAGAATTGAAATCTGACTCAAGATATGCAAAGAACTTCCTGCTGAGTAACTCAGTTCTAATAGGCTTTGTGAATGGGGAAGCAAGGGGGTATATCAAGCAAAGGAAGCTTTTGGGTGAATAGCGAGAAAAGAGATTACTCAATGGTGACACCCATTCGGCAGGGGAGCAGTCTCATAGACTCATAGATCAGAAGGGACCAATCTGATCATCTAGTCTGACCTCCTGCACAAGGCAGGCCACAGAACCCCACCCATCCAATTTTATAACAACCCCTATCCCAGGACCGAGTTATTGAAATCCTCAAAAATGGTTTGAAGACCTCAAGCTGCAGGGAAACCACCAGCAAGCGACCCGTGCCCCAAGCTGCAGGGGAAGGCGAAAAACCTCCAGGGCACCTGCCAATCCGCCCTGGAGGAAAATTCCTTCCCGACCCCAAATATGGCGATCAGCTAAACCCTGAGCATGTGGGCAAGAGTCACCAGCCAGCACCCAAGAAGGAATTCTCCGCAGCAACTCAGTACCCATCGCATCCAACATCTCCCCGCAGACCATTGAGCAGACCTGTCTGGTGGTAATTCAAGATCAATTGTCCAAATTAACGATCCTATCATAACATCCCCTCCATATACTTATCAAGCTTTGTCTTAAAGCCAGGAAAGTCTTTTGCCCCTACTACTTCCCTCGGAAGGCTATTCCAGAACTTCACTCCCCTAATGGTCAGAAACCTTCGTCTAATTTCAAGTCACTCAGTGGAGTGGTGGAATCCCCACTAGATGGAGCAATCACACATCAGCTGTGGAATGGACTAGAGGCCTGATCCTGGCCTACAAAGACTGATGCATGGGCTTACTTTAACTTACCTAAGTAGCCCCATTGACTTCAATACAGCTACTTTGCATGAGTGAAGTTATGCATAAGCATTAATCTTTGCAGGCTTTGGGTCAAGCAAATGAATGGTTTCCGTCCCTAAGCTTATATGGCTCCATTTTAATCAGCTCAGCTGGTAGATATCCCTATGACAGAGCCTTCTGAATCGCAGGGGGAGCTGGGTTTAATACTTGGCTGCAGCAACTGCAAGATACACACAGGTTCATCCCTAGAGTAGTTCAGGGACTTTAGTGGAATTACACTAGGAATGAATTTAGCCCAGTGAATCTAGGCTCCAAATGGAGCGAAATATATTGAATCCACAATTTGGTCCATTAGCCAGAGAACGTGGACCTGGTTGAGCTTTTTGGAGCATATGCCCACAAGCATAACTCCCATTAAATTATCTGTGGGAAGGATGTGGTAAACACATGCAGAGTTGATGGTAAGTAACACTGATATTTAATATTATTCAGTATTCCTTATTTGGTGTAAACTAAAGGTAGATCTGACCCAGACAACCAGATCTAAACCCTCTGGGAGGCGTGTAGGGGTGGGGGGGGGGAGAAAAGAAAATCAGGTCTGGATGTGAACTCCATATCTTGGGCCCCATCTCCAGTGAAAACTAGCTCACTGTACCAGTTTTCACGACGGATTTGCCTTTGGCCTAGTCAGCTTTCTGTCGCTCCTATCATGTGATAGTTTTCTGCAGGGGAAAGCCATGCAATGAGGAAACACTTGGGCCTTTATGAGCCTCTGCACTGTGCTCTAACTAAACACACAGATGTTGTAACATGGAAAAACACAAGTACTTGAATTCTTGCCCTTTCTTTAGGGGAAAGAAAAGGGCCTTTACGAAGACGGAGAAGCCCTTTAAAGAACAGCTTCCATTTCAACAAACAGAGTAAAGAGCCAATTAGTAAAAAAGGGCCTTTTCTCCAACAAACAGGCAAGAATTCAAAGCCTTGCGTTTTCATGTTGTAACTGACATTTTCCTGGCAGAAAGACAAAAATAAAATAAGCCTCTTAGAAGGTCACAAGCCCCCACGCAATAAGAGAAGCAGCTTAAGCTAAAATTTAGCTCATTCAGTGAAACTACTTGATTAAAAAACAACCTCCACCAGGCAAGACAGAAGGAGTCTGAAAACACCCCTAACCCTTCACCTTCTGGTCGGACAATTCCCAAGCTTCTTTAGTGGAAAAGCAGACAGACAGTCAAATGCAAGTGGTCTTAGGACCAGCAGCAACATCCTGCCTCACAGTGAGAAATGCTCAGGATCTCTATGTTCTGCTTTGCAAGCGCACGCATGCACACACACGAGAACTGTCTGCAGTTATTTCAAGGGTTTAAACACACAGGATGGAGTGGGATTGTGTAGGGCCTGATCCAAGTCTATTGGAGTCTTTCCATTGACTTGATGGGTTTGGATCCAGCTCCTAGGTTAGTATGCACAAAGATAACAACTAGGAGCAAAGGCATGAACTAAAAAGAAAAAAAACACAACTGAATATCAGGAAAAATCTTCCTTCCAATAAGTGCTGCTAGAAAGATTGGAATAACCTTGTGTCAGGGTTCCCTCCTCACTCTAAACTCTAGGGTACAGATGTGGGGACCTGCATGAACAACCCCCTAAACTTATTTGTACCAGCTTAGGTTAAAAAAATTCCAAGGCACAAATTCCTTCCTTGCCCCTGATATTGCTGCCACCACCAAGTGATTTAAACAAACAAACATTCAGGGAGGGCCACTTGGAGCCATACCTCCCCCCAAATATCCCCCCAAACCCGTACACCCCCTTTCTTGGGGAGGCTTGAGAATAAATATTCTAACCAATTGGTTACAAAGTGAGCACAGATCAACCCCCCTGGGTCTTTAGGACACTGAAAAACAATCAGGTTCTTAAAATAAGTTTATTTAACAAAACAAAACAAAACAAAAACACAACCATAAAAGAATCTCCTCTGTAAAATCAGGATGGAAGATAACAAAAAGATTCCAAACACAGAGGATTTCCCCTCTAGGGGAAACTTTAAAGTTACAAAAACAGGGATAAACCTGCCTCTTAGCACAGGGAAGATTCACAAGCTAAAACAAAAGATAATCTAATGTATTTCCTTGCTATTACTTACTATTTCTGTAATATTAGATGCTTAGTTCAGATATGGCTTAGGGAGATGTATTTTCCCTGCCCTGGCTCCTCATTGACCCAGAGAGAACAAACATACAAACAAAAAACCTTCCCCCACAGATTTGAAAGTATCTTCTCCCCTTATTGGTCCTTTTGGTGAGGTGCCAACCAGATTATCTGAGCTTCTGAATCTTTTGCAGGTAAAGGAGAGATTAACCCTTTACAGGGTAAGGAGAGATTTTATGCTACCTTTGGCTGTATGTTTATGACACTTCGTAACTGGGATGTCCCAAAAGGTGAGGCACTTAAAACTAGACTGCACAAACCACCAGAGAATGCAGGAGTCACCACGCACTGGCCCCCAGGGAATGGGTCACTTTCACTAACAGGTTTAGCAATCAGGAGACCGAGCACAGAATTTGAGTTTATGTGGGTCTTCAGAAACAAAAAAAACACACACATGTATAATAGTAATGCCCAGGAAACAAAGGCCTACAGTAGCTTCTGCACTCAAAACGTGTAGGCAACAGTTACCAGCTTCGCCTCCTTACCCCCGTCTGAAATTTTACAGAGGATCGGATCCTCAGCTGGTGGAATTCAGTGTAGGTCCAAAGTCAATACAGTTACACTGCTTTACACCAGCTGAGAATCTAGCCCAGGGAGCCTACAAAGGGTGCAGACAAGTCAATCATGACAAGTTAGGTCCAGCAATGTGCCAACTAAATCTTCATCTTGTCAGCGAAACAAGGTTATTTTGGATTCCCCCATTTCCCTGCGTGTGGCTTGAGCCCCTAGGAATTTTAGCCTTGTGAAAGCATTCCATGGTGGCTCCACATACAGAATAATAGTTCCAAATTGGCATTTAACAGTCATATAAAAATAAAATCCTCTGCTGGTTGCTAATTCAGCCTGCGTACAGAAAGAGAGGTAAGAAAAAAAGCCGTGATTGAAACTCACTTAAAGATACAGCTAACCAAATGAGATTAACTCAGGGAGCTATTTAATTCTAACCTGCAACTTGTGCCTGTACACTGTGTGTGATTGCATCTAACCCGGTATGATATGGCCACTTCGACCTCACAGGACAGCAGGAAATAATGAAAATAGCTAAGTGCAGAGACAATGGAGCCTGCAATCATAAAACATCCCTAAGGAGACAGCATTCTATAATTCACAGTTAGCACTTGCCTTTAGGGGCACGTCCCTTATTTAATAAAGCACTCTGTAGTATTCACCAGCAATGTGCCCCAAACGCTGCAGGGACAGTCCTGCAAGCTGGATTGGTTACGACCATTAATAATTATCTTTGCACTTTTGTAGCAGCATCTTTCATACAATCCTCTTAAGGGGCCTCCTTACCACTAAGTCTCACTATACCGCCTTGAGGCAGGAAAATACTATTTTCCCCTCTTTATAATTAGGAAAACAGACACCAAGAATAAGTGACCTGAACAAACTCAGAGAGCAAATCCCCTCCCCCGTAGATGGGTCTGAAAAATGAAATAAAAAGCAAACTGCATTTAAACCTATTTCAAGTGAGAAAGAGTAAAGAAATTATATAACCCAAATAAAAACGTTCCATCATGTTCCCAGCTTCTGTTACACAAGAAGGGCAAGTGTAGGTCTTGTTTTGGTTAGCACAAAGCATTTTACAGGGCAATGTTGGAACATTATTACAGCTCATGGACAGTATAGAGGCTTGGAGGGGAACTCCAAAGAAGGTGGACTGTGTTTTTGGAACAAATTCGTCAAATGCCTACCCATTCCAGCTTGTGTGTTATATTTACTTCTGCATCACTAGATGCTTATAAAGCCCCCGCATCGTATGTCTTCACTTGGCAATCACATCCTCCACAGCCAGTCCTAATCCTTTTTTACAAGCACTGGAGTGGGTGAGGGGAAGGGGGAAGTCACCCCATGAAGGATTGAACTGCAAATGAAGTATAATTAAAGGAAGGCAGATGAGTTTGAAGGGTAGCATGATGCATCTTTATACTTCTGTCATGCTTCTCCTCGACTGTATTGCTTTAACCACTCATGCTAAAAGTATGTACCTAGCATGGGAGCAGCTGTCTAAGGATTTGTATTATTCTGTGATACTATTACCTGATCAAAAGCCCAGATAACTCAATGAGAAAAAAAGACACCCATTGACCTTCATGGGCTTTGCAACAGGCCCTTAAGGAACAGTGTCAAAGGAAACAGTAAGAGACACCCTTTAATTTTCTCTCAAGGGGCATGGCAAGGGCCACATGCAGTTTCAAACAAGAACGTCCTTTTCTTCCCCACTAGCTGGCCTCAGGCATGTATGGTGAGTTTCTAATGCTGGATGAATAAAGGAAAAGAGAGAGGCTGCTGCAGTTTTACCTCTGAGGCAGGAGGAGGGCTTTAGAATCCTCATGCCACTGCTAAGTGGGATTCCCAGAATGCAGTTCCAGGTTATGGCTGAATTAAATTCCGGATGTGATGAGGTGTGTGGAGAAGAGCTAGTCAAAATGGTTTATTCAAAGCTTTTTTTCTGAGGGGTGAAAAATGGCTTTTTATTGAAACAGAATGTTCTGTGAGAAAAACTTCCATTTGTTAACAGCAGAAAAAAGTTGATTCTTTGGAACTTTTTGGTGTTTTTGATGAAACCCCCCCAAAAGTTACATGCAAGTATAAAACAAGATTGTTTTCTTGGAATTTTTTTCTGCTGAAAACAAAATACATGGTTTTGACCAGTCCTAGTGTGGAGCAGCTGTTATTCTGATGTAAGAATGCATGGTGTGGCTGCAGAGAGCAAAGGTCACTTGCCACTTTAGAAGGCAGGGCTCTGGACAAAGGAGGCAAATCAGACAGTGGCAGGCTATAGTTAACAGCAGGATCTGGCTTGTATCTGATGTAATACTGGAATAAAAATAATTAGTTAAATAAAAGCTCACTTGGGGGCGGGACAGCAATAAAGCAAACATCACAATCCATATTTATGCCCTGAACCTGCAAACACTCACACATGCTTAAAGTTAAGGATAAGTGATTTTAAGCACATTAGTAGTCAGTTAAGCACGTATATGTTTTCAGGATTGAGGCCTTGAAGCAAGATTTACAGCCTTCCTTTAAACACTTTAGGTACTGCTTTTCTCCTCTAGAAGGTAACCATAGCATCTTAGCATGCAACTGAATTCTCAGTAAAATAATTTTGATCCAAAAAATTAAGAATTTTTGAAGATTTAAAAAAGCTTCTTTTAAAAAGATACTGGTGGCTCCCCTTCCTCTTGTTTTTCTGCCTGTCTGTCATTTAAAAAATGACAGTTGCCACAAATGTCAAACATCACATATCTAAAGCCCCAGAACATCTTGAGCACGACCATAAAAGAAAATAGCATTCCAGGCTAAAGTTATGTTTTTGGGTTGACTACGCGCTTATGAGAAACTGGACATGTGCTTTGGGACTGGTTCATGATACTGGAACTCAGGAGTCTGCAGGGGTTTTCACACATGTGATTTGTGGACTGGATGATTATGTCTTAATGGTTCACAGATTTAGATCCCAAGGCCAGAAGGGACCACTGTGATGATCTAGTCTCATCTTCTGTATAACAGAGGATATAGAATGACCAAAATAATTCCTAGAGCAGATCTTTTAGAAAAAAGACATCCAATCTTGTTTTAAAAAATTGCCTATGATGGAGAATCCACCATGACTCTTGGTGAAGTCTTCCAGTGGTTAATTACCCTCACTCTTCAAAATGTTACATCTTATTTCCAGTCTGAATTTGTCTAGCTTCAACTTTCAGCCATTGCATCATTTTATATCTTTTGCTGCTATACTGAAGAGGCCATTATTAAATATTTGTTCCCCATGCTGGTACTTACAAGTCACGTCTTAACCTTCTCTTTGTTAAACTAGATTGAGTCCCTTGAGTCTACCACAGTAATGTTGTGTATTTGGTTGTCATGGTTTTTGTTCTATGGCAACTGAGTTAGATTATTAGGGGCTAGCCCAGCCAGCTTTGGCCGGTTAGGCGAGCTCTGTGTCTGTAAATAAATGGTAGTTTTGTTAGCTGTCTGGCCTCAAGTGATTTCTTCCTAAACTGGCTGCCCCCAAGGATATAATAAGTGGCGACGATAGATGGGATTCCAGTGCTGCTCCAGTAACAGAAGGAAGTAGAAGTCAAGGTAAAGAACCAACAAATAAAAAAAGCTGCTTGTTTGCACTGACTGTGAAAGTGAAACTAACAATCAAGACTACTCTGACCAGGCCACTGGAAACTTTTGATGAGAATATAGTGCAGTGGCCTGTGTACACTGAGCGTTTTGAGCTTTTTGTTATTGCAAATGACATTACAGAAGAGAAGAAGGTGCCAATATTCTTAAGTGTTGTAGGGGCTAAAATCTACTCCCCGCTATGCAACTTACTACACCCTGTTAAGCCTGAGACTAAATCTTACAGTGACATTGTGGAAATCCTGGGGTCCCATTTTTCCCCAGAACCACTGGTAATTGCTGAAAGATATCAGTTCCACAAAAAGAAGATGAAACAGTTGTACAATTTGTAGCAATTTTAAAAAAGCTAGCAGAACACTGTGAATTTAAAGAGATGTTAAATGATGCCCTGCATGACAGGTGAGTGTGTGGCCTGCTTCCTAAACCGGCTGCCCCCAAGGATATAACAAGTAAGGCAGGTTTTCTAATTCTTTAATCATTCTTGGGGCTCTTCTTTAAACCATCTCCAATTTATCAACAATCTTCTTGAACCGTGAATGGCAAAAAGTATTCCAGCAGAGGTCGCACCAGTGCTAAATACGGAGGTGAAAGAAGCTCTTTATTCCTACTCAAATTTTTCTCTGTTTAATGCATCCCAGGACTGCATTACCCCTTTTGGCCACACCGTTGCACTTGGACCTCATGTTCAGTTGATTATTCCACCATGAATTCCATTCCCCCCCGCCCCCGGAGTCACTGGTTCCCAGGCTAGTCCCCCATTCCGTAAGTATGGCCTGCATTTTTTGTTCTTAGAGGTGTACTCTTACATTTAGTTCTTTCAAAACATGTATTGATTACTCACACCCAGCTAACCAAGAAATCCAGATTGCTCTGTATCAGTGATCCATCCACTTCATTATTTATCATCCCCTGACTTTTGTGTTATCTGCAAATGTGATCAGTGATGATTTTATGTTCTCTTCCAGGTCACTGATAAATATGTCAAAATAGTATAGGGCCAAGAGTTAGTCCCTGTGGGATCCCATCAGTATCACTGAGCAGGTATGTTGATTTCCCAGTTACATTTTGAGATCTACTAGCCAACTTTTAATCCATTTCATGTGTGCCATGTTAGTTTTATATTGCTCTAGTTTTTTGAAAAATCAAAATGTCATGCAATACCAAGTCAAACACCTTATAGAAGTATATTACAGCAATACTATTATCTTTATCAATGCAACTTGTAATCTCATTAAAAAAAATCAAGTTAGTTTGACAGGATCTATTTTCCAGAACCATGTGACTAGCATTAATGATATTACCTTCCTTTAATTCTTCATTAATCGAGTTCCATATCAGCCACTCCATTATCTTGCCTGGGACCAATGTTGGACTGACAGGCCTATAAATTATCTGGGTCAGCCCGTTTGACCCTTTTTAAAAATTGGCACAGCACTAGCTTTCTTCCAGTCATGTGGAACTTCCCTAGCGCCCCAAGACTTATTGAAAAAAAAAAACCACCATTAACTGTCCAATGAGCTCTTCAGCCAGCTCTTTTCAAACTCTTGGATGCAAATTATCTGGACCTGCTGATTTAAGAATGTCTGTCTTTAGTAGCTGCTGTTTAATATCATCCTGAGATATTAGTGGACTGGAAAGAACATTATCTTCACAATATGAAATGACTACATCATCTCCCCCTCCCCACAATACATACAGAAATATTTATTGAATACTTCAGACTTTTCTGCATTGCTATTGATCAATACCATTTTCAGGCTGATTTTGTTGCTTTTTAGTGATTGCGTTGAAATGCTGAGGGAAGGGGGAAAGAGAGTGAATTTCCTTAACTTATCGCAGAAACCATAGTGAAGCACACAGTTTATATCATCCAAGTACAAGTATACATATGTATTAATATTGGATATAGTACATTGTAAATAAAACCATCTCAAGAGTTTGATTCTGACACGGAACAATTTCCCTTAGAGCTTCTGAGCAACTTGTTTTCCTTTAAAAAAAAAAAAAAAAAAAAAAAAAAAAAAAAAGGGTATGTTGCAATTTTAGCCAGTTCAGTCTATTCTTCTTGTATGAACAAGAACGGACGCACAAGTGATCTGTCCTCAGTTACAAGCACCACCACACAGCAGACAGGCATCTGACTGGTACATTAAAAGGTGGACTTAAATGTAACCCATCACAGAACCAATTCCTGCACACGATGGGATGCAATTGGTACCACAGTTCTTTAATTGCTGGAGGATAAAATCTTCTGCAGTGGATATTTTAATTTTAGTCCTCACTCAGATATCCATTATTACAGCATACACCACTTAGGCAGGACATCACCCCAGAGACTCAATTTAACCCCAAATGATATTTAGTAGCAATGACAGCTTAACAACGGGCACTATAATTCTGCTTAATGTGGATGCCTTCAGATGGCTCAGGTGTATATCAGTCTATGTTCATATTCCAGGTCCCTCACTTGCCAGGGCAAGTTTCACACTCACATACCTGAGGCAAGAGGTTTTTCCACACACTGATTATAACAGGTGATCAGGAATTACGGGGGCCACAGAAAGGGAAAGATTGCCCACCAGGGCATCACAATGAAGAGAATTTACTATTTGCAAAATGATTTGTACAAGAACTGATGCGGCACATAAATAGGGCCATTAAACATAGTGCATCCCCCCATATAAACTTCCCTGGTAATGCATAGGTTTTTATGAACCTGCATGAAATGATACAGCAGAGTACTGTAGCTTTACAAGAAGCCAGTTGCCTAGCATGTACAAATAGCTCACAAGGTGGTTTGCGGTATAATTACAAACAGCCTAAATTGGAGTAGAAGATGCTTGTAAACCCAACAAGATATTGAAAAGTTCAGTACACAGATGTGCTTGGGTACTGTCAGAATGGACAGATCTAAGTGAAAGTAGGTTACTCACCATCAAGAATTGCCCACTGGCCATCTATTTCCGTGTGTTTCAGGTAGGAATCTTCAATGGTTGGGTCATAGTCTGGCACAAAAATCTTCTGGAAGAACTGAATGGTGAGAGCGCTCTTCCCCACGCCACCATCCCCAACCACTACCAGTTTGTATGTGGGCAAGTTTTCACTTGGAACAGCACTTGTAGCCATGTTTCCAGTGGGTCAGACCTGAAGGAGAAAGAGAGGCTGACTCATACCGCGCATTAGCAACAACAAGACGGCTACCTGGATACCAGTTTCCATGAGGAGTGACAGCTGGGATTCCTTCCATTAACCTCACTCTAAACTGGTTGAAGGAGAAGGTGGACCATGACCTTGCATCTTTCCTGCTCTTCTCCAGGCTGCTGGAAAGGGAGCAGGGGTGAGCAGTTGCTGTACGCCATAGGAACTGCTATTGCAAACAGTTGCCCTCGGGGACTGTGGGAAGCGTGAGGGCGGACGCTTGTTAATCCCCATTGGTTTCCAAGAAGCCATTCACAATCTGGGCTCTTATTAGGGTTTTAGTGCTGGCTGGACAGCGCTGAAGGACAAAGTCCTTTTAGCAACAGGACTGGCAGAGCGCAGTGGCAATGCAAACTCTTCCCCTTTTCCCGCACATACCAGCACGTCTCAACCTTGACCTAGATGGACCACTGCTATGGGTGGGAAGGTGGCCACGTTTCCACAGCTTATTCCCTTTCTACAGAGGCTGTCACACAAAGCTCCCACCCACAGCTCCCTCTCCACTAGCAACTAGCTTGAGACAATGAAATCATCTGCACACAAGGTCAAAACAGCTGCTAAGTTACAAATGATTCTTCAGTCACTATCAACTCTTGTTGCACTTGACCCAGTGACCGTAATCTATTAGGAATCCTGAGCCATCAGTTCCTTGAGTGTGTCATATTACATACATCCAAGAGACAGTTATAGTTTGGGCCTTGCCTGCTAAATGCCAGGCAACACCCATAATAGGGTGTGATGGATGATGCAGCAGGTTAGAGTTCAAATCCTGGTTCAGCTGACATATGAAAAGGCACTTAGCAGGCTTGTTCTCTCTCACTATAAAGTTTAGAATAGCTTGCACAGGAGATTCCAGGGTAGCAATACAGGATTCAAGTTCACTGTCAGGAAGGCTATCCCTTCAATTCTAAAGCATTTCCTGGTCCTTCTTGCAGGCTAGGGGGCTCTGAGGGAATGGGCCTCAGCACTCTGTCAGCAAAAGAGCCAATCTGGCACAATGTAGGTCAGGGCTTGCTACTCTTCGGTAGCAACCTGCTATGTATCTCTCTGTATTTGGTTATAGTTGTGTTTGCTTCTGAATTCTAAGAAATAATCTGAGTGTTATGTTGCAACCTTCCAGGAAGAGTATTTATGTTTTGCTTTTAACTCTGTGTGTATGCACATAGGAGCATTGCTACCACAACACAAGGCAGCACATGCCATGAGGAAAGAACCAGCAGCTTTCTAGAGACTACACAGATTTTGGCAAGCCCACTTCTAGCTAGTGCTAGTTCTAGCAGGGTTGTCTGGCAGTAGACGAGAGCTCATATGACCGGGTGGAACAGCTGCTGCATTCCCCAGGTGGCAGACACCAATTAGATACTGTACTTCCCTAGGGTACAGGCTTCCCCAGAGCTCTCCACTGGGAAGGAGAGATTTTTGCACTGGTCACCACTCAGCTGGAATATGCCATTAAAGCCCTTGCCTTTTAATCCTGTGGCACCTTATAGACTAACAGACGTTTTGGAGCATGAGCTTTCGTGGGTGAATACCCACTTCCTCAGATGCATGTAGTGGAAGTTGCCAGGGGCAGCTGTATATATGCTAGCAAGCAAGCTAGAGATAACGAGATCAGTTCAATCAGGGAGGATGAGGCCCTGTTCTAGCAGTTGAGGTGTGAAAACCAAGAGAGGAGAAACTGGTTCTGTAGTTGGCAAGCCATTCACAGTCTTTGTTCAATCCTGAGCTGATGGTGTCAAATTTGCAGATGAACTGAAGCTCAGCAGTTTCTCTTTGAAGTCTGGTCCTGAAGTTTTTTTGCTGCAGGATGGCCACCTTAAGGTCTGCTATAGTGTGGCCAGGGAGGTTGAAGTGCTCTCCTACAGGTTTTTGTATATTGCCATTCCTAATGTCTGATTTGTGTCCATTTATCCTTTTCCGTAGAGACTGTCCAGTTTGGCCGATGTACATAGCAGAGGGGCATTGCTGGCATGTGATGGCATATATTACATTGGTGGATGTGCAGGTGAATGAACCAGTGATGGTGTGGCTGATCTGGTTAGGTCCTGAGATGGTGTCGCTGGTGTAGATATGTGGGTAGAGTTGGCATCGAGGTTTGTTGCATGGATTGGTTCCTGAGCTAGAGTTATTATGGTGCGGTGTGCAGTTACTGGTGAGAATATGTTTCAGGTTGGCAGGTTGTCTGTGGGCAAGGACTGGCCTGCCACCCAAGGCCTGTGAAAGTGTGGGATCATTGTCCAGGATGGGTTGTAGATCCTTGATGATGCGTTGGAGGGGTTTTAGATGGGGGCTGTATGTGATGGCCAGTGGAGTTCTGTTGGTTTCTTTCTTGGGTTTGTCTTGCAGTAGGAGGCTTCTGGGTACACGTCTGGCTCTGTTGATCTGTTTCCTTATTTCCTCGTGCGGGTAGTGTAGTTTTGAGAACGCTTGGTGGAGATTTTGTAGGTGTTGGTCTCAGTCTGAGGGGTTAGAGCAGATGCGGTTGTACCTCAGTGCTTGGCTGTAGACAATGGATCGTGTGATGTGTCCGGGATGGAAACTGGAGGCATGAAGGTAGGCATAGCGGTCGGTAGGTTTTCGATATAGGGTAGTGTTAATGTGACCATCACTTATTTGCACCGTGGACCTCCCGTGTAGATTGGTCCAGGCTGAGGTTGATGGTGGGGTGGAAGCTGTTGAAGTCGTGGTGGAATTTTTCCAGAGTCTCCTTCCCATAGGTCCAGATGATGAAGATGTCATCAATGTAGCGTAGGTAGAGAAGGGGCGTGAGTGGACGAGAGCTGAGGAAGCGTTGTTCCAGGTCGGCCATAAAGATATTGGCATATTGTGGGGCCATGCGGGTGCCCATAGCAGTACCACTGATCTGGAGATATATATTGTCATCAAATTTGAAATAGTTGTGTGTAAGTATAAAGGCACAGAGCTCAGCAGCCAGTTGTGCTGTGGCATCATCAGGGATAGTGTTCCTGACAGCTTGTATTCCATCTGTGTGTGGGATGTTTGTGTAGAGAGCCTCTACATCCATGGTGGCTAGGATGGTGTTTTCTGGGAGGTGACCAATGCATTGTAGTTTCCTCAGGAAATCAGTGGTGTCACGGAGATAGCTGGGAGTGCTGGTGGCATAGGGTCTGAATAGAGAGTCCACATATCCAGACAGTCCTTCAGTGAGAGTGCCAATGCCCGAGATGATGGGGCGTCCAGGATTTCCGGGTTTGTGGATCTTGGGTAGTAGATAGAATAACCCTGGTCGGGGCTCTAGGGGTAGGTTGATTTCTTCTGGTAGTGTAGGGAGTGTCCTGAGTAGATGCTGTCGTTTCTTAGTGTATTCCTCAGTGGGATCTGAGGGAAGTGGCCTGTAGAATTTGGTGTTGGAGAGTTGTCTGGCGGCCTCCTTTTGGTAGTCAGACCTGTTCATGATGACAGTGGCACCTCCTTTATCAGCCTCTTTGATGATAATGTCAGGGTGGTTTCTGAGGCTGTGGATGGCATTGCGTTCTGCACGACTTAAGTTGTGAGGCAAGCGATGTTGTTGTTCCACAATTTCTGCCTGTGCACGCCGGCGGAAGCATTTAATGTATAGGTCCACACTGTCATTTCGACCCTCAGGAGGAGTCCATGTGGAGTTCTTCTTCTTGTGCTGTTGGTGGGAGGGCACCTTTGTATCAGTGCACTGTTCAGTGTTGTCCTGGAAGTATTCTCCGACTCACAGCACAACTGGCTGCTGAGCTCTGTGCCTTTATACTTACACACAACTAGTGGCACTGCTATGGGCACCCGCATGGCCCCACAATATGCCAATACCTTTATGGCCGACCAGGAACAACGCTTCCTCAGCTCTCGTCCACTCATGACCCTTCTCTACCTACGCTACATTGATGACATCTTCATCATCTGGACCCATGGGAAGGAGACTCTGGAAAAATTCCACCACGACTTCAACAGCTTCCACCCCACCATCAACCTCAGCCTGGACCAATCTAACGGGAGGTCCACTTTCTTGACACCACGGTGCAAATAAGTGATGGTCACATTAACACTACCCTATATCGAAAACCTACCGACCGCTGTGCCTACCTTCATGCCTCAAGCTTCCATCCTGGACACATCACACGATCCATTGTCTACAGCCACGCACTGCAGTACAACCGCATCTGCTCTAACCCCTCAGACAGAGACCAACACCTACAAAATCTCCACCAAGTATTCTCAAAACTACACTACCCGCACGAGGAAATAAGGAAACAGATCAACAGAGCCAGATGTGTACCCAGAAGCCTCCTACTGCAAGACAAACCCAAGAAAGAAACCAACAGGACTCCACTGGCCATCACATACAGCCCCCAGCTAAAACCCCTCCAAAGCATCATCAAGGATCTACAACCCATCCTGGACAATGATCCCACACTTTCACAGGCCTTGGGTGGCAGGCCAGTCCTTGCCCACAGACAACCTGCCAACCTGAAACATATTCTCACCAGTAACTGCACACCGCACCATAATAACTCTAGCTCAGGAACCAATCCATGCAACAAACCTCGATGCCAGCTCTACCCACATATCTACACCAGTGACACCATCTCAGGACCTAACCAGATCAGCCACACCATCACTGGTTCATTCACCTGCACATCCACCAATGTAATATATGCCATCACATGCCAGCAATGCCCCTCTGCTATGTACATCGGCCAAACTGGACAGTCTCTACGGAAAAGGATAAACAGACACAAATCAGACATTAGGAATGGCAATATACAAAAACCTGTAGGAGAGCACTTCAACCTCCCTGGCCACACTATAGCAGACCTTAAGGTGGCCATCCTGCAGCAAAAAAACTTCAGGACCAGACTTCAAAGAGAAACTGCTGAGCTTCAGTTCATCTGCAAATTTGACACCATCAGCTCAGGATTGAACAAAGACTGTGAATGGCTTGCCAACTACAGAACCAGTTTCTCCTCTCTTGGTTTTCACACCTCAACTGCTAGCACAGGGCCTCATCCTCCCTGATTGAACTGATCTCGTTATCTCTAGCTTGCTTGCTAGCATATATACAGCTGCCCCTGGCAATTTCCACTACATGCATCTGAGGAAGTGGGTATTCACCCACGAAAGCTCATGCTCCAAAACGTCTGTTAGTCTATAAGGTGCCACAGGATTCTTTGCTGCTTTTACAGATCCAGACTAACATGGCTACCCCTTTGATACTTGCCTTTTAGTTACTCAGGGCCAAATCCCAGAGACCTTAACTCACTTTTCATTCCGTCCTTACATATGCAAAAAACTCCCAATGCCTTCTGTTGGAGATTTAGCTGAGGGAGTTAACATGGAGCTCGGACCACAGGGATTGACCCTCACTGCATATTTGATGTGAGCAGGAGGAAATATTTTGCATGGCGACCAATGAATAAGAGGCAGCCCCAGAATCCTTTGCTGATTCCACAACAGGAAAGTGTGCGCAAATGACTGGCATGTCAGAAAGTACAACGTGCTCAGCAGTCCAATACAGGATATGGGACAGAAAGCCTCTGGTTCCTATGAAATGCCAACAGTGACTTCCATTCGAGACAAGTTCAGTGCAGCTTCTGTTGGATGGCTTTTGAACCATGAATAAGATGCACAGAATAGAATGAGACTTGGGAGTCCCTGCTCTTCTTCCTCTGCTACAAGCACTAGAGCCTACTCTCTCCCAGTCACTCACCCTCTACCTCTCCCAGCTAGAGATACATTTTGTCTAATTTTTCAGCAGCACATTTCCCTGCTCCTTGTGCTCCATGTGTTCTAGAATGTAGGAGAGCGACCTCAGAGTTGTACTCAAAGTGTAGCAGCAATGACATGCCTAGAAAGCATAAGGACAATGCAACCAAAAAGATTCGCTGTGCTGTGACATATGTGGGTTTTTGTCAAAATAAAAAACAAAACATGAGGGAACATGTATCAGTGCTTTCCAGAATCCAGTTCTCATTACTGTGTGATGATCAGAGAAGAGTCTAAACTGTTGAGCACGGGCGGCTCTATGTATTTTGCCGCTCCAAGCACGGCAGTCAGGTGGCTTTCGGCAGCAGGGCCGGCTTTAGGCCGATTCGCCTGATTCCTGGGAATCAGGCCCCGTGCCTAAGAGGGCCCAGCATTTTAGGCACCTTTTAAATTTTTTTTACTTACCCTGGCTGTGGTCTGCTCCAGGGTCTTCCATGGCCCCGCTCCCCTGACCAAAGCGCTGGCGAGAGCGCGACAAGCCCCGCGGCCCCGCTCTCTCAGCTGGAGCTCTGGCTGGAGTGCGACAAGCCCCGCGGCCCCGGCTGGAGCTTCAGGCCCTTTAAATAGCCCCCAGAGCCCTAGGGTAGCAGGGGGCTATTTAAAGGGCCAGGGCTCCAGCTGCCTCTGCCACCCCGGTCCTTTAAATAGCCGGCAGAGCCCCGCCGTCCCCATGCATTCCCCAGGGCTCCTACGGCTATTTAAAAGGTCCGGTGCAGGGTAGAAGCAGGGGAGCCCCGGGCCCTTTAAATAGCCCCCAGAGCCCTGGGATAGCGGGGGGTTTGGGGGCTTTTTAAAGGGCTGGGGCTCCAGCTGCCTCTGCTGCACCCCCTGCCCTGCCCGCACCAGCTCCGCCCCTGCTGCCAGCTCTGCACCCCCTGCCCACAGCCAGCCCCTACCAACCCCCCTGCCCTGTCTCCAGCCAACCCCTGCCACACACCCCTGTGGCCCTGCCTGAAGCCAACCCGCCCCACACTCCCCTGTCTCCAGCCAGCCCCGCACCCCTTGCCCTGCCTGCAGCCAGACCCTACCTCCAATCAGGCCCTGCCCTGCCTCGAACCAGCCCCATGTCCACTGCTGCCCTGCAGTTCCCAGGCCAGTAACCTGCACACCTGCTTCAATGAGGGGGGCAGGAAGCAGCGGGGACCCACACATGTGCACACCCCCAGGGAGTGGCAGGGACCCACACATGTGAAACGGCAGTCATTAATAACCAAATCAACAGCATATATGATGCAATGTGCATAATATACAATTTTATTATTTATATAGTTATGGAAAGTAAATAATACATGGAAGAAATGGAAGGCTTTTATTTTTTTACACTTTTTTCTTTTTAAGTCATCCCTGCCAGGGCCCCGCCCAAAGTGTTTGAATTGGGCCCCGCACTTCCTAAAGCCAGCCCTGTTCGGCAGCAAACCTGTGGGAGGTTTGCCGGTCCCATTCCTTTGGTGTACCCGCCGCAGAATTACCACCGAAGCTGTGGGACTGGCAGACCTCCCACAGGCATGCTGCCGAAGGCTGCCTGACTGCCGCCCTCATGGTGACCAGCAGGCTGTCCCCCGCCCCAGGCACGTGCTTGCTGCGCTGCTGCCTGGAGCCGCCCCTCCTGTTGAGAAGTAGAACACAAGTTTGGATATTTCATTCCCAATTACAGTCACTGCTAAATGCCGAGGTGCGATTTTCCAAATGGGGATTTTTTTCCCCTCATATAACATACACCATAAAGAACAACTTGAGCCTGTAGTACTTCTGCAAATGTGGGAATAAATTCAGGTTACACAAATTCAGATCCAGGTTTTGTAAGAAGCTGAATTCCTTGAACTCCCATCAGAATCACACACTAGAAATGCATCTGACGAAGTGGGTATTCACCCACAAAAGCTCATGCTCCTAAACATCTGTTAGTCTATAAGGTACCACAGGATTCTTTGCTGCTTTTACAGATCCAGACTAACACGGTTACCCCTCTGATACTTGACACTAGAAATCTCTCCTTATACTCCTAGAATTGGTTCACTGAACGTTCATTTATGTTTTCTTTCAAGAGAAAGCATAAAAAGGAGGAGAAATATTACAGTGTTGCCATAGGAATGGGACATTGAGACTACACAGACTGCAAGGTAAAAGACAAGTGGTTCTCTCTCACCTGAGCTGAGACGAGTGTTGACATTCTAATAGGAAAGAGAAATACTGGGGACACCTGCCAGTATTAATGAACAGTCATAGGTAATTAGATATTTAGAGAAACATCCCTACTTTCAGAATGGAATTGCAGAAACTCCTCCATAATAACTGGGACAAGCAGCAACATCTGAATTTGGGGGGGGGGGGAGAGGAGAAAAAGAGGGTACCTAGGTATTTATCCATCACAAAGTCTGTGTGACATGCTCAGATAACTTAGTGAATTTATCCTCACAACATTCTGCAAGGTAGGGCAGTGTTATTCCCAATTTACAGATGGGAATCTGAGGCATAAAAAGATTATGTGACTTGCCTAGGGAGTGTGCGCACGCACACACACACACACTTTGTCAGAGCTAGCAAATGAACCCTTATCTCCTGGATCTTGGTCTCCTTAACCACAAGCTCATTATATACGTGAGTGATGTGCCTCAAAACTTTCAGCCAAGCAACCAAGCATATCAATATAACTGTTTGCTTTTGCATGTTGCAGGTCAAATCCTCCTTTTTCTTTGTACCCAGTGCAATCCCAGAAAAGCTGGCTAAACCCTTTCCTTGAACACTCCAAAGGGCAAAGACCTTGGGTGAAAACCAGGCCCCACTCAAGTAAATGGAAAAACTCCCTTTGACTTTAACGGGGCCAGGATTTCACCTCTTTTCCAGGTGCTTTACGGCATATGCAGATATTAGTCCTCATAAATGCTTCTGGACAAGCTGCTTGGAAGCCAAACTGTCATTCATCTGGTAGCAGGCAGGCCACAAGTGAGAATGAATATATGCAGCTTGCTGACCTCACCATAAACCACAAGCTATTTCTCAGTAGATGTAAGAGTTACATTTTCAGTACTAAGCCCTTCAACTTTCTCAGAAATCCCAACCTTGACCCCCATGAAATATTTTCAAAAAGTGCAATGATAATAATTAGTCCACAGTGTAAATTTCAACTATAGCCCTTGTGCACACTAGAAGAACTAGTGAGGAACTGGCAACATTGAATAGTGTAATCCCCCAACTGGAGTTGGCCAACTGTGGACTGAGCTTCAAAGGGGTCCTACCCAAGGCACTACAGCAATAATGGCTACCAGAGCCCTCAGTGCATGCTGGGAAATGATGTCTGAGTCAGTGGCAGGTACAGAATAGACTAGAAACTCCTGCTGAGGCCAACAGAGAGGCTTCTGCATGGGGTGAGATGAACAAGAGTTTGCTGGGCCAGTGATGAGGCAGTGACAGTAGATGGCGTGACTTGGAGACAGAGGCTGGTTTTGAGCTTTGAGTTTGGGAGCTCAGAAAGAAGCAGAACAGCTCAGGGAGTCTTCGATTTACTCTGTCAAAGGGAGTCTTTGCACTGCTATGGGATCCTGTGCACATGTCCGGCAGTTCCAGCACAGCACAGACGAGCGTCCAGAGTAGCAAAGATCCAACCAGCACTAGCTACTGAGGACCAGCTGAGACCTCCACAGGACTGCAGACTAGGGAGCCAGGAGAGGACCCTGCTCCATCCAGGGATGAAGATACTGTAAGAAGACTTAAGGTGGCCAATGTTCACAGCGCTGCAGCCTTCATCTCCAGTATGTCATTTCCCAGGGAAGGAGCTGGGGGTTGGGAAGAGTTAAGTGCTGGGAGGTGGAAAATGGTTGATGTTTATAAATGTATAAGTTATCTGTAATCCTTTCCCTCCCCAGATCCTATTTTCCTGCTCCCAATAAAGACTCCCCCTTTGTTATATTATGTTGGGGTGTGTCACCTCTTTTGCAGGTGTTTGTGCTGTGTACTTCATTGTTTTGCACGTTCTGGATTCTATCCTCCTTGCCAGTTAGTAGCATTAGTCACTTTCCCAAGAGAAAAAACACGCCTTGTGTGCAGGCACAGGGAGAAGTCAACAGGCATCACAAAACACAACCCAAGATCAGGGGCGAAGCCACTACTAGCAGCAAGCAAGACGGAGAAGGCTTGAGCCACACCTCAGGGGCGGGGCATCTCCATCCCAGTTACGGAGAAGCGGCAGAAAACTGAATTGAAGCTTCAGACATTAGTTTGTTCAGAGCAAAAACAGGAATCTTTTAAATCATATCAGCCCAGTGTGGATGAAAGTGGACCTAAAAGGCAACAGAATTACTTAAATATTTCTAATGATTTTCCTACAGTGTACACAAACGTGCAATAGAGAAGGCCAGCTTCTAAATAAGCATGCCTTCCCTTAAAGGCTGAGCTAAAGCCTTACATGTTATTTGGACAGAAGGTTCCTGATAGCACAGGGGTGGGCAAACTGCGGCCCGGGGGCTGCATCCGGCCCTCCAGATGTTGTAATCTGGCCCTTGAGCTCCTGCTGGGGAGTAGGGTCCAGGGCTTTCCTTGCTCTGGTGCTCCAGCTGGGGAGCAGGGTCAGTGGCTTGCCCCACTGCGCGCGTGCTGTGGCTCCGCGTGGCTCCTGGAACCAGTGGCATGTCCCCCATCTGGCTCCTACACGCAGGGGAAGCCAGGGGGCTCTGCGTGTTGTCCCTGCCCCAAGTACTGCCTCTGCAGCTCCCATTGGCTGGGAACCACAGCCAACGGGAGCTGCAGGGGTGGCACCTGTGAATGGGGCAGCATGCAGCATGCCTGGCCGCACCCCCACGTAGGAGCCAGACGGGGGACATGCTGCTGCTTCTGGGAGCTGCTTGAGGTAAGTGCCACCTGGAGACTGTGCCCCAACCCCCCATTCCCCTCCTGCCCTCCAAACCCCTAGGTTCCAGCCCGGAGTACCTTCCTGCACCCCCAACCCCTCATCCTGCACCCCACCCCAGAGCCCACCCCCACCCCCTCAGCAGGATCCCTCACCCCCTCCCACACTCCAACCCCCAATTTTGTGAGCATTCATTGCCCGCCATACAACTGGTATACTCAGATGTGGCCCTTGGGTCAAAAAGTTTGCCCACCCCTGTCATAGCACATCCCTTCCACTGAGATCACAACCATCATTGCTAACAAAACTTTGTTGTCCGTTTCAGAGCAAATGTCCACATGTTGTCACTTAAACAAGGGCTTTGCAGATGTCATAGCTGCATGGAAGCTGCAGAATGAGCAACAGCTGCAGTGCTTAAAACTGCCCCAACTCCCAAGTTGCCTGCCTGCGAGAATTAAATATACACGTATCAGAGGGGTAGCCGTGTTAGTCTGGATCTGTAAAAGCAGCAAAGAGTCCTGTGGCACCTTATAGACTAACAGACGTTTATTTTTATCAGTGGTGTCACGGAGATAGCTGGGAGTGCTGGTAGCATAGGGTCTGAGTAGAGAGTCCACATATCCAGACAGTCCTTCAGTGAGAGTGCCAATGCCCGAGATGATGGGGCGTTCAGGATTTCCAAAACGTCTGTTAGTCTATAAGGTGCCACAGGACTCTTTGCTGCTTTTACAAATATACACGCTGTACTCAACAATGCTGAAATTGAGATCTAGTCTGATTAATTCTGTTATTGGCAATCAGCTACGCTCAAGACTGTTGTTAATTTGTAAGTGTAACGAGGCGGTGTGGCTCCCCTCCTCATCCGGGAGGGTCGAGCTCCGTCAATCATCCATAGGGGCGGGGCCTCTAAGTGGAAGTCCCGCCCCCCAGATGGTCAAGCGGCGACCCGGAAGAATAAAAGCCGGCCCTCAGCCCTCAGTTGGAGCCCAGCCACCGTCGGGAGCAGACCTGTCCGCGGGAGCTCCTGACTGGGAAGCTGCTGAGGCCACAGGCCGGTGTCCGGACCGGCCAGAACCTCCCCGCTATGACGAGGAGCTGCCGGAGCTGCCCTGCGCCCGCTACGACGAGGAGTGGCCGGAGCTGCCCCGCCCTTGTTGCGGCCCTGAGGACCCCCCGGAACAGGCCTGGCCGGACTTCCCAGAAGAGCTGCCGGACCTGCCGCCCAGCCCTGGCCAGGAGGAGCCGATGTGGTGGGACGTCCCTGAAGCTGATCCCACGACCCAGGCAGGCTCGGAGGGGGATACTGGAAGTAGCCCGGGAGCAGCCGACCCGAGTCAGGCTGCAGACCTCCCGATACCCATGGCAGTGTGTTGCGGTCAGGATCCCCACTGACCACCTGCAGCGCTGATCACCGCTACTAGGGCCCCGGGCTGGAGCGCAGTGGAGTGGGTGGGCCTGCGTTCCCCCTGCCACCCGTAGCCGGGTGGCAGAATCCCCCTCCCCCTGGCCTGGGGAGGCCATTAGGCCTACTGTGTGTTTGCCTAACCCTGACGCAAGAGGATCTGAGCCTCTATAACTGTGTAACTGGTGCCCCGCCCGCACCAAGGGCCAGGCCCCCTCTGACTTTGCCACTGCTCTGCCCTGTCCCAAAGGGCCCGAACGACCCGCACTCCTGCCAGCCCACCCTGAACCAAAGGGCCAGAGCTGGGATAACTGTGTATTGTTACTCAGCCCTGCAGCAGAGGGTCTGAGCCCCGAACTGACTGTATATTGTTGCTCAGCCTTGCAGCAGGCGGCCTGAGCTCCTAATTAACTGTGTGTTGGTGCCCGCCCGAATCCAGGGCCGGGCCCCCGTTGACTGTACCACTGCCCAGTCCTATCCATAGGGACCGACTACCCGCACGGTGGGCGACAGTCCCGAGACCTGCAGACGACAAATCAAGGCCGGTGTGGCTCCCCTCCTCATCTGGGAGGGTCGAGCCCCGGCGAGTCTCGCTTACAGTAAGGTAGTAGCACCTATGACCATTGAGCTGTGATCAAGGCACATTTTGCTAAGCAATGTACAAACACAACAAAAATTACAGTGCCATCTTGAAGAGGTTACCATCTACATAGGCAAATAGGTCAAACCTTAAACCAGAAAGCTTGATGCCTATTGGAAAGTGCACCCAAGGTGCACAGAAGTTGAACATTAGCAGATCATGTTACTATGTCAAATACACGACGTTCAGGCTGACTTACTCGCTTGTGTTTGGTAAAACACACAGGTAGAACGTGCAGACTGGGAAGGAAGTGGGAGACATGAGGCACTGCAAGGAAGAAAGAATCTGCAGCTGGTGTGACAAAAGTATGAAGCATGCCCAATTTTTTTCTTTACTGTCTGAATTCAAAGCAGCATGTGATAGTAAACTGAGTGGTGATAATCTTATAATACAATAATTTATTCCAGAGGATCCAAAAGCACTTTACAAATGATGAGCCAGATCCTCAGCTGGTGTAAGTCAGCCTACCTCAGCTCTGATTCTGGTTTCACAGAGTTGGCATCTAAAGTCAAGATCAAAACTAAGCCCCTTGTCTTGTTGTTAAAGTGACTGCAATTAAAGATCCAGACTTCGACAGAGAAGCTCTGCATGACCATGAATTTACAGTATCCATAGTAACATGCAGTGTTGGAATTGCTTATTCCAGTTATGAAACCTTGAGAAAACTGCAGCTGGTCTCCATGGTGTCCAACCAGTTCACTTCCTTCCTTCAGCCTCTCGCTGAAACGACACCCACGACAGGGAACTCGTTGCTTGAGCAGTGCCACAGCAGGGTGTTTGAGTTGGACTTACTTATAGCTGGAAACTATATGTAAATCTCAATGGTGTTTTTATAGGAATTGAGATTGAGCTGCCTGTGGCCAAGGAATTTACTGACTATTGACTTGCTTTGATTTGTAGAAAGCTGCTGTCACATGCTCTTGGTGAACAATTTCACTAAACAGACATTCCTCCACAGCTCCATATTGGGCCAGTATCAACAGCAAAGTCCTGCCAACTCCTCTAGACGTCATGACTAATAACTCTTCCCCTACCCACAGCTCACCCGTACCAACTCCTTAACTCAATGCTTCCACAGAACCCTAACAGGCAAGTTTTGCAGCATGTCCCAAAGGCCAGAACTCTGGCTGCATTAGATTGAGGAGAAAGTAAATTCCAAAGTTTGTGCTGGTGCAAAAGCACCCCATCACCTCCTGTTCTATGCAGTTAGCTGAAGCACTTGAGATTACCGTCACCAGATGTAGCAGTCACCACCTGACGCACCAAGAGAGGACAACCAGGAACTCAACTATTTGGGTCTTTATAGATCACAACCAACCCTTTGACCTCATACCCAAAAAGGAACTGGGAGCCAGTGCAGACTATTGAGCACAGGAGAAGCTACATCATGAGAGTTAGGCCAGTCAAGATTAGGCAGACTCCAAGAACTACCTTTTTGTCAGTTTGAACCTTCTGGGTCTGTTTGCCTTTTCAGATACATGTGAAATAACTGCCAACACGTAGTTACAAAAGTAGGGCAATTGACAAATGGCTCTGAGAACTGGGTTTCACTTGTACTATGGGTCTGCTGCTCAACCAGTGCCCCAACAGAACCTCACACAGATATAGTGCAAAAGGTGGACATTCTATGCTAACTGCTTTAGAGAGAGATGTTAGAAGTGATTACTGGTACAGGCAACTCCTCCAGAAGTAGAGCTACTGAAGGCCTTCAGCATCAGAGTGAAGATTAATACTTGTAGATTTCTTAGTGAGAATATCCTGTCAGGTGCTGAATGCCCTTAACTCCCATTGGCTTCCATGGAACTTGATGGAGCTCAGTTCTTGGCAAGACCAGGCAGGTGAACTGCAGGCATTTCCTTTTGGAGCAGGGATCCAAGCAGAATTGGGATGTGCCTCTCATGGCTTCTATTAATTTAAAGGTCTCCCCCAGCAGGAACCAAATCAGGCTTTAAAAGTAAAATTCTCTATCAATAAAGGTCTTCAGCGGAACAGATTTAAAACCTTGGGCTGAAATCAAACACAATTGTTGCAATGGCACCACAGCTCCCAGGCCTACTGTCCCCTGAGGAAGTGGCCTGCCCTTTCATAATCTCATACAGAGCTGAGAGAGTTTTATACTCTGGGGCACAGAACCCCATCCACTTTCTGTGCCAGCTAGACCTTTCTAGCTCAGGTTGAACAAAAGATCACAACACCTCTCAGATTGATTGTAAGAGAAGACACGCCGGGGGTGTAATGCGCTTGAGATTCACACAAAAGGCAGCTGCTGCCTGATGAGCACTTAGTAGTTATTTCAGGAAACACAAAATTATAGCCTGAATAATAAACCCCCCACGCCCCCCAAAGTCACTGAAAATTACTTGAGTAGGCGTTTCTCTCTCTGGCTTCCCTCTTTCCACTGCAAATTCTTAAGTGACAACAGGCAGCTGGAGCCCCTACTAAAGCACGGAGCTGTAACAAATGGCTGCATCCCTCTTGGCCAAACTGGATCTGAATGCTCAGATTTATTTACTCAAACGAGGGTGTCTTTTGGCACAGGTCCAATACAGAGCAACACATATCAGTCACCTTATTGACAAGCATCAACTGATATTACTCTTCCTTCAAGCTCAGCGTCTTTAATCCTCGCCACTTCTCTTTGAGCTGTAGTTCTTCTCAAAATGCAAAAGAAAATCTGAGTCTAGGCAGACCTTTCCAGACACTAGGGACAAAACAGGCCAACATTTTTATACGTAGGTGTCCACATTTTTAGGCAATTAACTCACAGCTTTGGCTCATCTCTCTTTTTTAAAGAAAAAAAAAAGCCAGCAACTTTCTAGGAATGTAGCTGGTGGCACTGGAGGGCTAAACCAAAAGCACTCTCTCAGCATAAAATTGGTCTTTGTTATAACTAAATGACTTATTTGGGATTGTTTCTACTAGAAGTTGTACTGAACTCTGCATCAGAGATAAAGGAAAAATTCCCTGTAAGTTACAGCAGACAGGGGTTTGAGGAAAATGGATCTCTCTCTTACTCTTAATTCCCCTTCACTCCTTGTGCATTTAGCTACAACATGGAAAATCGCTTCCCTTACTAATTTATTTCTGATCAAAAAGCCCTATCGGAAGTATAAAGGGATGACAGAAAGCCCAGTTTTGCTCTTAAATTCTTTACCACTGAAGCCAGAGATGCCTGTATTATGTTATCATGGAAATACTGAAGCTGAACTAAACATTCTGTAGAAAGAAATCAGATATCTGAGATGTTCACCGGCCCTGCCCGTACAGAAATAATAGAAAGAACAAATCTGCACAGGAGGAAATGCCTTGGAATTCCAATGACTGCCCTTCCTGTTAAGTACAATCCCTGGAAATTGGCAACTTCCCGCTTACACATCAGAGCTCACTGACACGCCAATGAACCCCCCGGAATCCACCACTGTTGGCTACTTCATCTAGTCTTTTAAATAAATCCAGGAGACTCTAAAGCAGGGGTTCCAAAACTTGGTTCGTGGCTTGTTCAGGGTAAGCCCTTGGCAGGCCGTGAGATGCTTTGTTTACCTGAGTGTCCGCAGGTACGGCCAGTTGCAGCTCTCAGTAGCTGTGGTTCATCGTTCCCGGCCAATGGGAGCTGGGCAAAGTGGTGGTGGCCTGGCCTGTGCCGCTTCCCTCAATAACCTGCACACCTGGAAGAGGAGGTGGAAGGGTTTGACAGCTGGGGGGAGAGTGGGTATCTCAGATGGAGACGAGGGTATGAGAGTCTTGCAAGGAATACAGTAGGTGATGGAGTTCTGATTTCCTGTGGAAAGGGTGGGGTAGGAAGGAGATGGAGCAGACAGCGGTGTTTCCAATGGGTCTCAGTGACTGACTCTGGCCATATCCAACCTAGACCTCCCCCACTGCAACTTGAAACTATCGCTCCTTGTTCTGTCATCTGCCACCACTGAGAACAGTCTACTTCCAGCCTCTTTGGAAGCCCCCTTCCGGTAGTTGAAGGCTGCTATCAGATTTCCCCTCAATCTTCCCTGAAGAGGGATGGGGAAGGAGGGCTGAAATGAGGGAGGGAGGGAGACAGACATGAATGGCATAGCCCTTTGAAATAGTCTCCAGGATCCATCTATCAGAGGTGATATTCTCCTAACTGCTGTGAAAGAGGGCCAGGAACTGCTGAAGGAGCATGACAGGTGTGTAGACGGCAGCTGATGTTGCAAGTTATACTTGGTCAGGCCCTCAACCAACTTGTCAAAAGTGCTTAGAAGAGGTGCTCTGAGAAGTTGCAGATTCGGGTGCAGACTGCTTCTGCTTTTGAGCCCTGGTCCTCTCACGCTGCTGCTTGTAAGAGCACGGCGATGGTGGGTATTGAGGAGGTTGTGACTTGTGGTGGGGCTGAGAGGTACATCTTCTCTTCAGTCCCACAGTGTGGATTCCTAGGCTATGATTATCTTTTACAGTCCTCCTCCCCCACACCTTGCACTTGAATGGGATGCAGAATTATCCCTAAACTTTCTGTAAACACAACTGGTGAGTGGGTGTGAAGTTAGATAGATGGATAGGCAGAATTTATCTATAATTCAAATGTTGATTTGAGGACACGGTGGTTTCCCCATATTCTGAAAATATACATGCTGTTTTCATGGCATTCGACTGCTGTGGTCTTCCATACAGTTCCAAGTTCGATTTTCTAGGCATTTGCTCAACTCCTGTACTTTGTCACATCAGTGTAGATGTTCCCCTATAGAATCCCAGGATCTAATCCTGGTAGATATCTGGGACCTCTGCAGTCACTCTTTCCCAGCTAAGCCCTGCAAACTGCAATTGGCCTCTGCTATGTGCATTATGGCTACCATCTGGCTTTCATCCTTGCGCTCCCTTCCAGAGGGAGCAGGACCTCTTGATGGGTTAGCCATGCCTTGACGCTCAGCCATTTAAGAGGTGCTAATGCAACCTTAACTGCTAAAAATCACTTTAAGTAATGGAGTTTAAAATACATGGCTCAGGTCTCCCCTCTTGCCTTATGCACCAACCCCACTGGCACCTGCAAGAAGAGACTTATAAATGCAGGAGTCAGTGTAGCAGAGTGGACAGTTTTTCCTTAGTTTGAATGACTGTTCTTAACAGACAAGGTCAATAATCGGGCATTGCAATATGTTTCTAATTATTTTATTACTTCTCGCTGTCTATGCTTTGCTCATGCATATTCTGAGTTTTCTATTTAAATGACTTATTGAACTGGGGAGATAAGGTGGGTGAACCAATATCTTTTATTGGACCAATGTCTATTGGCCAAAGAGAAAACCTTTTGAGTGCCACAGAGTTTGAAAGCTTGTCTCTTTCACAAGCAGAAATCGAGCCAATAAAAAGATACTGCCTCATCTAAGTTCTCTCTAATATCCTGGGACAAACATGCCTACAGACAGTGCAAACAATTATGAAACTGGGGTGTCATGACACGAGACGATAGAAGTCCAAGATTAATACACTTTAGAAATACGCATGATAGGCCTGATTTGTAGGGGATACAGTTTCAGTAAAGAGATCCACTACGAGAAGAAAAGAAAAGAAAAAACCAAGAGTAGAAATCCTAAGTCACCACCACATCACTCCTCTTAAAGCTGTCCATATCGTATGCCTCAACCAGAGTTGTTCAAATCATTGCCACATCTCACTACTTTTCTGTTAACACTTTCATTATAAGCTGTGGTTTGGCAGATATGGTTTTGACAGTCAGTGAGTGAGTTTAGATAGTTCCACTTGATGAATTACTTTGGGCATAAATTATTCTTAAGGCAATAAAGTCACCTAAGGCACTGACATTCCAGATTCAACCCAGAACACATGAGAGTCTAGAAACAGCAGCACAGCTCCAAATGGCATCAGTTACATAATCACTTCACAGAGATGCTTATAGCTGTACGCAAAAAAATAAAAATAAATCTCATCTGAAGAACCCCTCCATTCTCACAGCCACTAAGCATCTTCCACACTGAACAATCTAATTCTTCTGCTTTTGCTCCATGAGTGAGTCCAAGGTGTGGTTGTCCAATTAGTTTAATACACTACAAAAATAACTTCTCCAGCATCAGATGCTTGTCTCAGAAGTGCTCAGCCCACCCCAGACGCTGCATACCAGAGAGGAAGCCTCAAGTCTAATCATCTGATGAGGTTCAACAAGGACTAGTGCAGAGTCCTGCACTTAGGAAGGAAGAATCCCATGCACCGCTACAGGCTGGGGACCGACTGGCTAAGCAGCAGTTCTGCAGAAAACCACCTTGGGATTATAGTGGACGAGAAGCTGGATATGAGTCAGCAGCGTGCCCTTGTAGGAGCATTACTAGCAGATTGAGGGAAGTGATTATTCCCCTCTTTTGGCACTGGTGAGGCTACACCTGGAGTACTGCATCCAGTTTTGGTCCCCTCACTACTGAAGAGATGTGGACAAATTGGAGAGAGTCCAGTGGAGGGCAACAAAAATGATGAGGGAGCTGGGGCACATGACTTATGAGGAGAGGTTGAGGGAACTGGGCTTGTTTAGTCTGTAGAATGGAAGAGTGAGGCAGGACTTGATAGTTGCTTTCAACTACCTGAAGGAGGGTTCCAAAGAAGATGGAGCTCGGCCATTCTCAGTGGTGGAGGATGACAGAACAAGAAGCCATGGTCTCAAGTTGCGGTGGGGGAGGTCTAAGCTGGAGATGAGGAAACACTATTTCACTAGGGGGAGGGAGGGGAAAAAGGAGAGGACTTTATTAGCTGTGTCAGGGACCTTTCTAGGAAGGTCAGAAGATTTGTAGTTAAAGCACCAATATAAGCACTGTTTAAAAAGGACACAGTCATCCTGATTTGGTCCTTGCCCCATTTAGTTGCCTTAGAAGGCAGTGGCATCACTGGGGTATTCTACACATAGTATATTATCCATATACACAACTCCCAGCCATGCTGCGTGGAATTCACCTTCATTTAACCATCGGTATGAGACATTTCCTGAACAACTGGCAGCATCACTTTGATCACTGCATCAAGTAGAACTGGACACCACAAAAACAGGAATGCTGCATTAAAAAAATAAATTCCATTGGCTTCCTTCTGACAGTCAGTGATCTTATCCAAGGAATCAAAGGTGGATGGGTATCCCAGAATACTAAAGTCTTTCAAAAGTCACCCAGATCCTTGCCTTTTGATGAGGCATCATACTTAAGAATGGCCATACTGAGACAGACCAAAAGGTCCATATAGCTCAGTATCCTGTCTTCCGACAGTGGCCAATGCCAGGTGCCACAGAGGGAATGAACAGAACAGGTAATCATCAGATGATCCATCCCCTGTGTCCCATTCCCAGCTTCTGGCAAACAGAGGCTAGGGACACCATCCCTGCCCATCCTGGCTAATAGCCATCGATGGACCTATCCTCCATGAACTTACTTAGTTCTTTTTTGAACCCTGTTATAGTCTTGGCCTTCACAACATCCTCTGGCAAGGAGTTCCACAGACTGACTGTGTTGTGTGAAAAAATACTTTCTTTTGTTTGTTTTAAACTTGCTGTCTGTTCATTTCACTTGACGACCCCTAGTTTTTATGTTATGAAAACTTGCTGAACAAGCTGGTATTCCTCTTCTAAACAAGCTTCATCGCTTTAATTCTCATGAGTTTTAAGTACTCGTGGTGAACTCCTCAGTGGAATGTTTCACTGAACCATATTTAGACTTTGTCTTCATACACCTTTATTTTTTATGCAGTTTTTCCACAGGATGACTAACACGTTAACTATCCCACTGTAAAATCCTAGCAGAGAAAAAAAGCATCTGTAGTTTTGTTATGAGGTAGATTAGGCAAGGACCACCATGCACCGGTGTATAACGTGTCCTAGCTATCTCAAAAAAAAAGAGTAAAGGTCCCTTGTCTCCACTAGGATTTTACAGTGGGACAGCTAATATGGTAATATCTCACTGGGAAAGAAAAATCAAACACTTTTTTGCAGTGAAGTGTCTTGGCTTCCATCATTTGGCCTGAGGTCTCTCTCCAGGTAAGGATCCTACTGTGCTTTGTATTCTTTCTGTGCTAAATCTTGAGGTCAACAAGAGTTTTGACACTGAATTCAATGGAACTCCGAATTTTCTCTCCTCAAGGACTCCCACTGCACCCACAGACTTTGTGTGTGCGTGCGCACAGGCTTTGACAAGGTCTCAAGAACACAGCCAAGATCTGCCTTAGTCTCAATCTTATCAGTTGAAAGAACTATAAACAGTGCTTTTTTTTTTTTTACCATGACCATGTGAGCCATAATACAACATAAAGCTGGTTTGACAACATCTTGACAAGTTTCTGGATATACAATTCTTTCTATTAAAAAGCACAGAAGCATAATAGTGATGGTACAAATTCCAGCTGCCTTTTATAAACCCAAAATCAGGGCTGCTAAGGGACAGGATTATTTCCTGCCACAGCATGTTTCAGTTTAACCACTGCAACCCTCAGCATGTGTGGGTCTATGTTCTTTTACCACATGCAAGCATTGCCTGAATTCAGTATACACCCAGTTTTAAGGAAGGGGAAAATGACAATTCAGTCAGTTAGTTCTGCTCACTGTGCCAACTTCTCCATATTTAAAATTAGAAGCTCTTTAGTTCATTGGCTTCTAAACAGTGTTTAGTGCACAGTAACCCAGGGATATTTCACTGTAATTCATAATCATCTCATTAGCCAGTTTCCCATAGTCTCAGTCACAGCTATCAGAAAGTATTTTTAAAAATTGTATCAAAAGATGACTTTCAAATCAGATGTGTTATCAACTTATAGGGGTTTTGGTCATAGACTGAGGCACCAGCCAGCCTCTGTGCCTCAGTTTCCCCATTTGTAAAGTGAGGCTAATGATCCTGACCGCCTTCGTAAAACACTTTGAGACCTACTGATGAGAAGCATTACATCAGAACTGTGCATTATTATTTAATATTATAGTCACACTTCATAGCCCCAACCCTCAAACAACTCCAGTGGCTCCTCATTCATTTAAAGATCCTGGTCAACATTAGCAATTTTGGGGGGAAATTTTATTGTTTCATATTAATTGCATATGTACAACCCACATCCCTCCAACTCTTGGTTTTAAAAGCCTTTCCAAGATTGCTTATTCTGACTACCTCATCTTTTTCTCCACTCCCCACTGTTCATCTGGGCTCTTCATCTGTCTTTGTAAGTCTCCCCAAGCTCATTTCATCTGGCACAGTCATGCTCCATCTACCTTGTAGATTTTAAAAGCCACAAGGGACCATTATGGTCATCTTGTCTGATCTCCTGCATGACACATGCCAGAGAATTCCACCCAGTGATTTCTACAGTGGGAGCAATTATTCTTCCCAAGTCGTAAGGGAACAGACCCTTCATCCAGTCTAAATCCAAAACATTTTCTCCTTTGCTTTTACATCCTAATGCTTCTCTCCCTTTGTTATTTGCCTCCAAGTCTGCAGAGCATATTGCGATACGGACACCCTACAAAATAAGTCTGCTTTGCTTTTCTCATCAAGGGTATGTCTACACAGCAGCTGGGAGGTGGAATTCCCAGCACAGACAGACACACAGACTCATAGACTGGAAGGGACCTCGAGAGGTCATCGAGTCCAGTCCCCTGCTTTGCTCATGCTAGTGCATGAAAAATAGCAATGTAGCTGCAGTGGCTCTGGCTAGCTTCCCAAGTGTGTATTTAGGACTTTGGAAGAGGTTATACTGGGGCAGCTAGACTGAGATACCTTGTTTGCAACGCTGCTATTTTCAGTGTACCCTAGCTTGGGGGTACATCTCCCTGAGCTGGCAATTACCCCCTTCCTCTCACAATCTGCTACAAAGCCATAATCTCAAGAGAAGACTTTCTTGTGGGTCTAAATTACCTTAAATTCTGCATCATGTCATGTTATTTTACTTTCACCATTTTAAAATATAGGGAAAATGGGTTGTCAGGGACATTAATGAGAGAATGGGCAGAAATTGCTCTGCTATTTAATCATTCAAATCCCAAACACTTAAATGGTTTTGCATAACTGCAAGAAGCAGCTACACAGACTCAGACTTAAGGCCAGAAGGGACCATCATGATCATCTAGTCTGACCTCCCACACGCTGCAGGCCACAGAACCTCCCCTCTCCTGGAGTCTCAGAGCCGGGGCACCAGCCAGAGCCAGCCAGAATATCTACACTGCTAATTTATAGCCCTGCAGCCCAAGCCAGCTGACCCAGCCTCGGAGACTTGGTGCCACGGGTTTTTTTTAACCGTAGTGTAGACATGCTCTTAGTGTCGCTGTCTCAGTTCCCTAGCTATAAAAAGTAGGACAGTAGCACTTCCCTATTTCACAAGGGTGTCATGGGTATAAATCCATTAAAGATTGTGAAGTGCTCAGCTGTTATGGTAATAGAAGCCAAGTAAGTACTGGAGATCAGTATTAAAAGAAATCAAGAAATTGAAGTCTTACCTATCCAAAACGTGATTACGGAACTCTTGCAAATATATTGATTTCTACTGTTAACTGCATTTGGATTGATGATTTGAGAATTAACTACTACTAAAACATAGATCTATTTTCAAACTATGGGAAGCCACAACACTGGTTCTCTTTGGAGAAATGCTTCATTTAGCTCTGTCTGCGATGCTAGCCGAGATATCAATCATCATGATAATTGTCTTTTTTAAGTAGCTTAAGAATGTTTCCATACATCTCCAGTCAGGGTTATGGACAATGAACAAGTTCCACTGCAGCTGTTTCAGCAAGTTAAAGAATGGCCATTGCTTGCTTCTCAGACCTGTCTAGCAAGATTATCTATGGTAGCCATGTTTTTTTTTTTTGTTTTTTTTTTTAAAAGTCTGTTATTTTCAACCCTTTCAGCCATTATCTGGAAAGGGGCGCACCCAGGTTTATCTTGGAATAGAGAATTTAAAGAAACTAAGACATAATAAATCTTCTGGGTAAATGTTTTCAGAAGTACATAAGGCCCAGCTCCTCAAAGGGACTTAAGTCAATGGGAAATTGAAATCAGTGCATCACTGAAACCAATAGGAGTTAGGCACCTAAATACCTTGTAAGATCTGCATCCAAGTGACTTTGAAGCCTGATTTCCCATTTCAAAATGGACTTAGGGTTTTAGACTCAAATCCCAAAGAAACATAAGCATATGTTTTGAACATGTTATCCTTTACAATTAAGCAATCAAGGTTGATTTTTTTTTTTTAAAGTTAGTCTGATGATACAAATAATCTAACAACAAGCAGTTGATAAATGAGTTTTTAACTCAGGAACCTATTCTCTTCTTACTTCCATTGGAGTAAATCAGGAGTTATACTACTGAAGTTTGTTACATCAATATAACTCAGAGTAGAATTGGACACATAACAGGTCAGATCCTCAGTGTAACTCAGTGTAGCTGAATTTGACTCCCCGCTCATTCAGTTTAAATTAGTGCAACCCCTTTTATTTCAATGGAACTACAGCAGTTTACACCAGCTGAGGATCTGGTCCATCATGCTTTAATCAGAGAGAGTCCAATTGCCAGTTAATTTGATAAAGAGACAGAGGATCCATAAACACCCCAGCCGTGCTCTTTACTTAGTTTGAGACTAGATGAGTCTGGTCTGTATTTGGCAAGGAAAACCTCAGTTTACATCTGGCTGCTGCAGGAAGAGCTATCGGTGATCCAGCAGGAGACATTTTTCTATGGTTGTGAAAATCCTGGGCCCCTTCCATCCCAGGGATAAACACTCATCTCCTTGTTAACCTGAAGTACCAATATGAACATATTTGGAAGTGAGCTGCTGCATGACAGACTCTACGTGTCCAGACTCTGTAGCAATAAAAAAGGCTTCTATGATGAAAAATGATATTCATTGTATTGAGTTACACCTCAACTATTTGGAAAGAATTTAAAACAGACCTTTCAGGGTTTTTATGGTCACCGGCATTCTTATTTACAGAGCAAAAGACGAACTTGCAGGCCAGTTAGGGTATGTCTACACCACGAAATTAGGCCAATTTTATAGAAGTCGATTTTATACAGTCTATTGCGTATGTCCACACTAAGCACATTAAGTCTGCGGAGTGCGTTCTCACTACTGTGGCTAGCATTGACTTACAGAGTGGTGCACTGTGGGTAGCTATCCCACGGTTCCTGCAGTCTCTGCTGCCCATTGGAATTCTGGGTTAAGCTCCCAATGCCTGATGGGGTAAAAACGTTGCTGCGAGTGGTTTTGGGTATATGTCGTCAGGCCCACCTCCCTCCCTCTTTCTGTGAAAGGAATAGCAGACAATCATTTCACGCCTTTTTTCCGGGGTCTCGTCCGCCAGATCTGCTCAGCCTGCTGCCTGCCTGGATGATCGGCACCCGAGGCAGGCAGTGGGCTGAGCGGGGCTGGCAGACAGAGCCCCAGACCGGCAGCAGGCTGAGCGGCTCAGCCTGCTGCCGGTCTGGGGCTCCATCCACCGGCTCCCACCAGCCGGGGTCCCGCTCAGCCCTGCTCAGCTGGTAGACCTTAGTGAGGTCGACCAGGGGTGCCTGGACAGACATGGCTATCCTCCTGTGAGTTCACCACACCGGCCAAACAGGAAAAGAAATTCAAAAGTTCCAGAGGCTTTTCCAGTGTACCTGGCTAGTGCATCTGAGTTCAAAGTGCTGTCCAGAGTGGTCACAATGGAGCGCTCTGGGATAGATTGGAGGCCAATAACATTGAATTGCGTCTACACTACCCCAAATTCAACCCGGCGATGTCAATTTCAGCACAAAGCCCCTCGTCGGGGAGAAGTACAGAAATCGATTTTAAGAGCCCTGTAAGTTGACAAAAATGGCTGTGTCGTGTGGATGGGTGCAGGGTTAAATCGATCTAATGCTGCTAAATTTGACCTAAACACGTAGTGCAGACCAGGGCATAGAGTCAGGCCATTTATATCCCCATAACCAGAGCTGTGGCTTGGAGCTGGAGTGAGGAGGCTACACAGGCATTGCATTTCCTGGGAAGCCAGCACAGTGCAGAGCTACATCACAGGAAGCTACTTAGAAAACTTCCATTCGAAGTCAACAAGCTAAGCTCCGTGGTTCGTAATCAAGCAGTGGAGACAACGGCAATGGAAATTAAGGATGGCAGATTTTGGCCACAAGTTACCAAGGGACTAGTTTTCAGAAGTGCTGAGCGGCCACAATACAAGGGGAATTCTCTCCTGGCCTTTTCTGTCAGATGCAAAGTGGACACAGACGGGAGAAACCAGCCCCAAGAGTTTTGTTGCTGCTGCAGAGAGCAGAGGCTGACCACCATTTTGAAGGAAATGCTATAGTAAAAGCTATCCCGTGATTGATCTACCTTGTATATGTATATAGCCCCGTTTACTGCTGTATCTGAGCACCTCACAATTAATGTATTTATCTTCACAGCACCCCTGTGAGGTACGGAAGTGCTGTTATTCCCATTATACAGATGGAGAAATGAGGCACAGCAAGGCTAAAGCCCAGATTTTTAAAAGGTATTTAGGTGTTGTGCCACTCAGCGTTGTAATGCCTAACTGATTTATGAGCCTACGTTTCATGCTGAAGTGTCAAAACCTCTTTTGAAAATGAGAGTTGGGTGTTGCCATACTGAGGGTGGCAACGCCCAAGTACCTTTAAAAATCTGGGCCTAAGTAAGTTGTCCCAGGTCACCCAGGAAGTCTGATGGAGTAGGGAATTGAGCACAGGTCTCTCACCTACTAGGATAGTTCCCTAACCACTGGACCATCTTTCCTCAAATGAAACTGCTGCCAGCTCAATACATGTGAATGACTTGCCATCACTTACTGAAAAGATAAATTACACACAAACGCAGCCAATATGAAATCAGATTACCCATAAAAAAAAACAGTAAGCTATTTGAAAAAAAAAAAATCAATCAAGCTTTCCCCCAGCTCCCTCAATAGTTATCTCACTGGATCTCACCATAGTTATATCACCACCACCTGGCAGTGGACAGCTAGTCAGTTGTATCTCCATGCAGATTTTCCCTCCACATCACTCCCTCACCAATATTTGCCCATACAGAGTGATCACTTATTTGGATTCTAAAACAGCTAATCAGAGAGCCATAAATCTTAAAACCAAACAGGAATTATTTTGGGGCAGTTCTCTGGCCTGTGTTATGCAAGAGTCGAACTAGATGATCACAATGGTCCCTTCTGGCCTTTGTATCTATCAATCTATTGCTCCCTTCTGTTTGGAAAGATCTGTACGGCCAAGCTTATTGTAAAAAACTGCTGAAGCCAATGGAGTTACTCTGGATTTACATTGACGTACCCAAGCAGAATCGACCCACTGAGATGTTGGCTGCTTCTGTCTCAAATCTTGGATTTTCCCCTTAGCTGTGTTTTTCCTCTAGCTAGTCTGTGGTGGTGACATTTGGGGATGGCAGCATAGTTGTGTTCTCTCCTCCCAAGGATCTTCTCTGTTCTCAACTGCAGTAGCAGCAAGAAGTGCCATCACCCCTAAGCTGAGCAGCGTACGTTCCTCCCATGTGCCGATTTCATGCCAGTTCTGTTTTCAGTTAGTTTGAATTCTCCAAATCCCGTGATCTATATTTCATTAACTTTTCAGTGCCTTAGACACTGAGAACAACAACTTGGATTTTTAAAAGGCCACTTTCAAGGTAGGTTTCCATAAGTTTTAAGATCATTTCTCTTTCTCGGCCTTGTTTATAATAACTTCCTGGAGACTTGAAAATGAATTCCTTATCAGAGTCTCTTTCCCACTCCCCCCTATACACTTTGTCATTACAGAGCGGCTTCTGAAGATACTCGTCTCATGTCATTGTTGTTATGGCCTCACTAATATTATTTGTATTACAGTTGTGTCAAGAGGCCCCACTGTACTAGGGGTTGCATGTAGACATAGGAAAAGATAATTCCTTCCTCCCTGCAATCGAAATAGACAAGACAGAGAAAGATGTACCATGCAAGCAGAAGCTGGGGAAATAAGACACAGAGAAATCAAATGAGTTAGCCAAGGTCACAGTGAAAGTCTGTGGCAGAGGAAGGAAGTGTGCCCAAGGCTCCTGAGTCATAATCCAGAGCTTTAATCACAAAAACACAACTTTCCTCCTGAGAGCCACCGTTCTTTCTTCAGGATGGCAGAATTCTTGGGTGCAAGAAAGCAGGCTAGATTGGAGAGAAGGTCCAACTGTTGGAGAGTTTCTCCTCGTTTCCCAATGGCTGGAACCAGTGGAGCGAACCTCACACAAGTGGGCTAGACCAATTAGATAAAATCCACAGAACATCAGATCCTGAGGAAAGATGGGCCGTTTTAAGAGGACGGCTGGGTCTGTGGTTAAAGCACTGAATTATGACTCAGGAGACTTGGTTTCACTTCCTGCCTTATTTAGCATGAAATTCATCCCTATGCACTGAGCTAGTGCAAAGGCACTATTTTGAGAGTTTAGGCGATGCCTAAGGCCTTGTGTGACCCCCACTATAGGGAGGTAGGAAAATAAAAGAAAGAAGAAAAGAAAAGGACATAGCAAACACCACAGGTTCCCTCACCACCCCTCACAAAGACCTCCAAATGGACTGTGCAAACAGAATTATCAGCAGAGCAGCGTGTAAGCCCTGCTAGGCATGACAGGGACTCCTCAGATCACCCCAGAATACTCTGTGGTTTGAAATAGCTGTGAAAGCTATCCCCGGTGTATAAAACCCAACTCTGTATTTTGTGCCAGAAAGTGCAAGGGAATCTAGGGCAAGATGCCAGTTATGATGATTCATTACACTCATTTGCACTACATTCATTTGGATTTACATCAATTGCTTCAGTGCCAGTTCCAGCACTAGGTGCAGGTATGAGGCAGCAGTCCTGCCAGTTTGGAAGAGTAAAACATCTTCTCCTTCAGGTTTTATTTTAAAAACCGTTCATCTCTCTCCCCTCCCTCCACCCCCAAAACGTCAATTATCTTTTTCAGTGCCAAGAGGAAAAAATTTCTTTTGGTTGCACTGCCAGTTTTTCTCCCTGCTTTTGCTAGGTTCAGTCCCTGTTTAAAAACAAAACAAAAACACCCTGTGAAAAAGGAAAGCTTTGTTTTTTTATTACTTTTGTCAAAATCTTGAGCTTGTGAAAATCCCCACCAAAAGCTCCAATAAATATAAGCTGCCTTTCATATCATTCCAGAAAAATGGGCACTGTTGACTTCAGTGCAGTCACGCCCGAGATGAATTTAGCCCATTTTGCATAGTCAGGCTACACATGGTATTTTGTAGGATGCATTGGAGTGAAGGAAGAAGAAATTCAAATAATTAAGGGAAGAGTTATGAATAATAGCTGGTGCTGAACAGGTGTGTGTGTGTCTGTCTCTGTTTCTCTCTCTCTCATTTTTGCACCATTATTTAGATGGACGTTGTCAGCTTTAGGTTTTGGGAACCAAGTAATGGAGAAGGGCTCTCAACAAAAAGCTGGATTCCTAGTAAACAGCATGGGCTTGATTTTTTTTGAAAATTATATTTTTTTAAATTTTCTCTGCAAAGGGTCTTTTAATCCAAAGAGTCTTTCTATCAAGGAACAAATTGATTGAGGCCTGCTTTTGCAATGGTGTCTCCTGTGCAAAATGGGCTTCAGGTTCGAGGCAACACAGAGGGGGAGCGTGCTTCCAAATACACATAAAAAAAAATAAAACAGCGAAAACTGATTATTGCAATCCCAGGCCCCAACCCTGCAATCAGATTGGTGTGGATAGCTCCTTGCTCCTATGCAGGGTCCCATTGACTTCAGCCACGCACTCTGCAAATACAAACATTTAGATCTGACCGCAAGAATGTTGCATTAGTTGTTACTCATAGCTATTGTATCAACAATATTTTCCAGATCAGACAAATATGATTTTCTTGTTGATGGTGCCCCTTAAAAGTTGCAATAAGCCTGGTATTAAAACTGTAACCTTAAATGAGACCCAGTATAGTAATGGCCAAGATACTTAATATTAGGTAACCAAAGTTGAAGATTTTGGCCAACTGACTTTACACAGAGTAATGCTCCAGGATTAATGTTATTTATTTGCATTGCGGTAGTTCCTTGAGGACTCAGCCAGGGTCTCATTGTGCTACAGACTGTATACACAAAAGCTTACAGTCTAAAGTTTACATCTTTCACACTGGAACTGTTAGAAATGTATATATAAAATCATTAGAGTAACACTGACTGTTAATAAATCAGACTTATTCTGCTGCACGGCATGACCTGGTGATTAGAGCACAGGATGGGGAGTCCATCATCCTGTGTTCTAATTCCAGCACTGATCTTTCCTGCCTCATCTTGAGATGTTGAGGCATCTTCTCTGTGCCTCAGTTTCTCAGTCTGTAAAATGGGGATTTACTACTTTTGCGAAGTAGAGCTCTTGGTGGATAGTAGTACAAAGTATCCTTACTAATTCACAACACCAGTGGTCACAGATACAAGCTGAAGTAGTTGGGGAGTTTTCGCCACAAGTTTCTAGAACTTTGTCCCATGGCAAATAAGAGGTAAAGCCAATTAGTTGTCTTATTAAATATATTTCACATTGTCTTTGGTAACAAAAGGTTTCCATTACCTCTAATACAGAAGCTTCTGTATCTACAGATCCCAGTTAGTCTGGCAAACTACTCTGGGCTCTAGAACAAAGATACAAAATGAAAGGCTCCACTTTCCAGGCAGCTTTCAAATATATGCTATAGTCCAAAACCAGCTTAATACCAGCCAACGAAGTGGGGAATTTCAGAGATCTAGACATCTACATTCCATTAAAGTTAATGATACATAGGCATCCAAACCTCCTAGGCAGCTTTGAAAAAACGTAAGCCTGAACTTACTGGTTCACTCTTGTGTGAGAGACACTTAATAAAAGAAGGTATTTAATTTACAGATTATCACTAAGAATCTCCTCCGCCCCTCTGTACTTGGGCACTATCTTTGAATTTTCATTACAGATAATCAGACCCACTAGGCACACACTTCCCCCCTCCTCCCTTTTTAAAAAGGTGATCATGTCAACGGAAAACAAAGTAGCAAATGTTCAGTGGTGTTGGAACAATTTTTATAGTTGGGGTGTTGAGAGCCACTGAACTAAACTGTAAACCCTGTATATGATGGAAACCATGTCAAGCCAGGGGGTGCTGCCACACCCCAGCAGCCCTAGTTCCAGCACCCCTGAAATATTTTTGAGAAGGTGACCCTTGAAGTTGTTGCCTCCAAAACCCCTATTGTGGAGAAGTCATTTCTTTCTGACACTGACTGTAGAAAAAGAGAAAGTGACATGGCCCAGGAATCTCTCTCCACGAAGGAGTCTATGAAACGTGGCTCACATCAAATCAAGGAAAAAGTGTCCATAGTGACCATATCTTGCTGGGAGTAAGAGAAAATAACGGAGAGTGCCATACGCTACAGCAAAGTTTTAGCTGGAAAGTATTGGGTGTTTTAGAAAGAAAAGCATCTTTAGACAGTTAAGAAACATTCCATGTATTGTCTCCCAACAGAGCTGTAATGCTTCACTGTCCTATCAAACCTTAGCTCACTTCTCTTTTTAAAAAGAAAGTGTTTTAACCCCCATCCCCCCCACCCCCCCAGAACTGCAAGGGGAACTTCGACTTTTTTTTTTTTTTTGCTTCTACACAGCAAGTTTGTTTATGACACGTTTCAAACACAACCACACACACCTCTTCAGACTCAATACAGGAGTGGATCACAACAGATCTGTCCATTTCACATAGTCCTACATGGAGAAGTATTCAAAGAAAGCTACACACGCCAGCCCCCCTGCCTTCCAACGGGAGGTAAAGGAGCAAAAGCAACTGTCAGTTCAGTCTGCACAAGCCCAGCTGACAACCCAAGCCTTCTATAATAATGAAAGTGCTTAACAGGATTCAAGTACAACACTCAATGATCACAGTTCATTACACTCACCAAGCAGACCCAAGTCTTGTCCTGTCCCAAAGAAAGTGCCCTGTCTGGATCCAGCTGCTCCTTTCTAGCCTACAGTAGCCCCATGCCTTTGGAGACCCAGCAGTGCCTGAGAAGTGAGGCTCATTAGACCCCCACCACCATCCCTTTCAGTCTAATTGCCCCAGCTGCTCTTAAAGCTGCAGCAGTCTCTCTGCAGGCAGATTTACACTCCAACCATTCTTTATATTGCAATATCTGCGGCTAAAAATAGAACGGCTCTAAAGGGGGAGGCTGGGTGGGTTAGTTTCTAATTAGGTGGGCAAAATATCAGCTGTTTGGGGTCTTTTGGAAAGCGGCAGGGTGCTTCAGAGCCGCCAGCCCATCCCCACTGGGGCCAGTCTAGTCGCGAGGGGCAAAGTTGCTCTTTAAATCTGGATCAGAAAAAGCAATGGACCCTCCCTTTGACAAATGGACTAGTCCGCCTAGTGTACTCCAGTGAGTTGGCTTTAAGGTGGACTGAGGGTTGGGAAATTTGGCAGTGGGACCTTAAGGCGTTTCTGGAGTGTGAGACCATTTCATTAGTCATCCAGACAGAGCTATTTACACACGGGCTTGTTCACTGGTTTTGTCACATAAATGAAGCGAATGGATTTTGTTAGCCCTAAGAATTTTCTACCTCCTCCAGCACAAAAGAAATGATTATTTGTTGAGCACAGTCTGAAACACCACTCTAAATTCACAGCAGGTGCTCTGCATTTCCAGGATTGAGCAGTGGCTGGTTCATCAGAACAAGATCTTGTGGAGTTAAGAATTGTTTTAAACTTACCAAGTTGATCACAGATACTGACGTTTTATTTAATATAGCAGGCCCCCTCCTGACAGGAGTGGCAGGGATATTAACCTTTTGGTAACCCTGACCTACCTATTTGTCTAGGGCTGAGAAATCAAATCAGCCGGTTGTGTCACATCCTCATTATACCTATACCCATAGTGCTGAATGCTGCCAACCTCAGCCAACTACTGTGTTCCCACGACGTGGAGATCCGGGTCCTGTAAACCCCATCACACCCGAGTAGTCCTTTTCACTTGCCTGGTCCTATTAAAGATGCTGAGATTTGTTGCATCAGTGAAGCTGAGTTGTGTGAATAAGTATCAGAGGGTGGCCGTGTTAGTCTGGATCTGTAAAAAGCAACAAAGAGCCCCCTGACACCTTAAAGACTAACAGATGTATTGGAGCATAAGCTTTCGTGGGTGATGAAGTGGGTATTCACCCACAAAAGCTTATGCTCCAATACATCTGTTAGTCTTTAAGGTGCCACAAGACTCTTTGTTGCTTTTGTGTGAATAAGGGTTTGTAGGATCAGGCTCTGACCTTGGGCCACAATTCAGCAAGATACTTAATCCTGCACCTAACTTTACATAGCTGAGTAGTGTCCTTGAGATTAGATACTTAAGTATCTTGCTGAGTCAGGGCCTGTCACTGAATTCAAGGGTTTGGTCTATGCCCAGCCTTTAACCAGTCTCCTGAGAGTGACACCTTTAATATGACATGCCCCAAGGACCCACAATTCCACAAGGACAGGCTCATGGCCTCCAAGACTCTGAGACTGGACCTTTGGCACCGGCAAACCCTGTTTCTCTCCATGGCTCCTTGTTGCAAATCCAGCCAAGTCAGACTCCTGCAGGAGGCTGTTACTGTAGCCTTCAGGTGGCAGTGCTCTCTATACTGGCAGTGACACAGGCAGCCTTTTCCAAACAAGGTAGCCATTTATTAATCACCTGGCAGGCAGAATCGGGAAGTCCTTAGGTCAGCAAAGTGAGGCTGAAGTCAAACCACCATCCACCTAAATCCAGGCATCCAGATACCTGTTTGGGCCCCTAAAATGGTCTGATGGTCAGAGTTGCTGACTACTCACCACTCTCATTAACCTCAGACATCTCTTTTCTTTGAAATCCAGGCCACCCCCATAAGGATTTAAGAGCCTACCGTTAGGCCACCTAAGTATGAAAGTGTCGGCTTAATTTGTCAAAGTCAAGAGGAGAACTCACATTTCCTGACTCCTGGGCTTTAGCAGTGATTGTTCCAATCAGACAGATGCCTCTCTTCATTCACATCACCCACATAAAATAAAAAAATGTAAAACAGATAAAATGAGAAGTGACAATCCAGCTTTCATCTAGCTGCTGTCTGGGGCAGCAGCAGCAGACTGTTCCAATCCTGGGACGTATTAGCTAAACAATGGGAAGTAAATTTCTCCCAGGATTGAGACCTTACATAATGTGATGCCTATTGCAGTGCACTTCAGCAGGTTCAGAATCAGACTGTCACACTCAAATAAAGCTGAAGATGTTCTATTCAACGGAACCTACAAAGGACACTTTGCCAGTGAAGAGATCCCCACTGCTGGTCTTCTCAATAACACTGAATAGAGCTAGTCACAACTTGGAGGAAACTTTCTTTAAAAAAAATAAATTCAAAAATTGGCAATTTTTGGATTAAATTTTCACGAAATGTTTTCTTTTTCCCAGCCTGCTCGAACACTGGATTTTGGTTTCCTGGCAGAATTTGACTTTGGATAAAAGTGGCTATAAACCCTCTGAACTGTCTAGGGGGCAGGGTGAGGGGCCAGTAGATTTGTTTACCAATGGCGTACACTGTTTGGACAGCATATTATTCTGCAGTTAGGACCATAACTATCTGTGGCCACATATCTACACCAGCGACACCATCACAGGACCTAACCAGATCAGCCACACCATCACCGGTTCATTCACCTGCATGTCCACCAATGTAATATACGCCATCATATGCCAGCAATGCCCCTCTGCTATGTACATCGGCCAAACTGGACAGTCGCTACGGAAAAGGATAAACGGACACAAATCAGATATTAGGAACAGCAATATACAAAAACCTATAGGAGAACACTTCAACCTCCCTGGCCACACTATAGCAGACCTTAAGGTGGCCATCCTGCAGCAAAAAAACTTCAGGACCAGACTTCAAAAGGAAACTGCTGAGCTTCAGTTCATCTGCAAATTTGACACCATCAGCTCAGGATTAAACAAAGACTGTGAATGGCTTGCCAACTACAAAACCAGTTTCTTCTCCCTTGGTTTTCACACCTCAACTGCTAGAACAGGGCCTCATCCTCCCTGATTGAACTAACCTCATTATCTCTAGCTTGCCTGCATATATATACCTGCCCCTGGAAATTTCCACTACATGCATCTGATGAAGTGGGTATTCACCCACGAAAGCTCATGCTCCGAAACGTCTGTTAGTCTATAAGGTGCCACGGGATTCTTTGCTGCTTTTACAGATCCAGACTAACACAGCTACCCCTCTGATATCTGTGGCCAAATATAGATGCCGTCAGCACAGTCACCAGCAAGCTGCGTATCTGTAGTATCAGTAAATTGCTTGAAGTGTGAGCAGATGCCTCAGGGTGGTTGGAAATGGCTCCCAGAATGCTCAACGGCTTGGTCAGCAGTTCACACCTAGCCTAGACTGAGAGTGACCTAAAGTCACATTTAGGCAGTGGTCTGTGTGAGTTGGTGGTCAAAGTCTAGTTCCTATGGAACTGGTGTCTGCATAACTGCTGGCAATCACAAGCAACCCTACACTCACAAAGTGCTGAGCATTTCATAATGAAAACAGAATTCAAGTACTGAAGGATTGCATGAATCACAGTTAAAAGAAAATCACTTTAAAACAACAAGTGAGCAAATCCTGACATCCTCACTCCTATGCAAACCTCCGTTTAACCTCATTGATTAATCAAGCACGAGTGCCATTCCATTGACTTTGTTCCGTTTGCTTTCGGCAGAAATATTTTCTAATTTTAGGTGAGATTCCTATTGCCTGAAGGGTATTAGTTGCATGTTAAACTGGAATCATCTCGGCAGTGCGTGCACACGTGTGTGGGCGGACACATGCATTTGTGATTATTCCGGAGTGTAATGCGGGGGGTATGTGGCGGAGCTAGGTGGACTGCTTACATACAGCATGTGGTGTTCTCTTTCCATTAAGGCAGCACAAAGGGGTGGATTCTGGCTGCAAATAGCCTTATGGAGGGATACTCCCATGCCAGCCCCCTGAGCATAGGGGAGGCGGAGGGAGAGGGAGTGGTGGGGTGGTGAGGGCATGTGGCTGTGCTATGCTACACCAATCTGCCACTGACGTACGGTCCCGTGAGGCTGTGCAGAAGCAGCGATCTGACCCTCGATGCCCCCATCCCTGCCCATACACACGCTGCCTTGTGCTGATGGGAGCTTTGTCACAGAGAGGAATCAAGCCCGATATTACTTACATGTGTTCTATAACAAAGTCTGGGGAGTAGCACCAGGAAGCCAAGCCCAAAGACTGATCTGCTTTTCATGCGTGATTGGTGTTTTGTAAATAACCTTTTTAAATGGAGAGGGGAAAAAAAAAGAGAGAGAGAGAGAGACAGCGTGAGCTAGAGACACTCAAATCAACCACACCTGGAGCTTCTGACTGCGTGGGATCGGAACCAAGCCAGTGCAAGAGCTTTGCTGAAATTATAAATGTTACCACTGTGAAAATAGTTCAACTCTCAGCTAATAACGGTCCCTGGTTCATTGCCCCGAAGGACAATCATTGTTCCATGGGATGGGAACTGTGCAGCCAAGCTATACAAATGACAACTTAAACAGCCCCCAACTTATCCTGGAGTTTAATGCCTCGCACGGAGCGCTAGTTAGTAATAGAGGACACCTAGTGGTATTGAGATGTAGCCGCATATGCAGATAGAAGTTTACATGTGACTGCTAAAGAAATGGGCCAGGATTTGTTGATCATGATGGGGTCCGGACTGATTGTAACATTTACAAGAGCTTTATGACAAGCTGATCAAAGAGGATCCTTTTAAGAAGATCAAGATGGAAAGAATTAAAAACCCATGTGATTGATCTGGCTACTAACAAATTGATGCAATGGTTATAGAGAAGGAGTTAATAAATACCCTTTTGTTCTATATCTCTTCATGCCCTGCAGGGAGAGATGGGCACATCACACTCTTGATAAGTGAGATACTAATAGGAAGCACAGTGCTCTCATTGTAACAGAAAGCAACTTGTAAGGTGGGACTCAAAGGTTAAATCAGAGGATTTCTTTTGGGCCTCTACTCTGCTCCTGAGTTAGGCTGATTTGCCCCTCCATTGCCTCTTCCACGTGACACTCTCCATGTGCGTTACAAACAGTAAACTAAGGCTCACCACAGCATTTTTATAAAGTAGCTATTGTAACCCCCCATTTTACAGACGGGGAAAGTGGGGCACAGAAAGATGATACGATTTCCCATGTCGCACGGATCCAGGAATGGCACTTAATTCCTGACAACCAGTGCTGGTCACTGCACCATCTTCCATCTCAGCTGAACTGCTGTGTAAATGAGATGAGTTGAATTCTGGGCCAGAACATCAGCTGGTGTAAAATGGCACCCCTATTCACTTTAGGGCCCAGATGTGTCATGTATGAAAAGAAAAAGTGTCCATGTTTCCTTTCACGGAATACCCCTTTCTTCTTATTTTACAAGAAGGACAGTTAGGATACCTTCCTTTCAAATTTACCTTCTCTATGCTTGCCTGTTATTTTACATACCTCAGTATAGACACCAAGGCCTGAATGAGAAGCATAGCTGCAGGCAAGGACCGGAAGGGATTCTGAGGTGGGCTGTGTTCTCTGAGGATGTAGTCACTCCACTTACCTTGCATTTAGGACTCAGTGGGACTGGGACAGATATTGCAACCCCATGCATTACGTCTGGGGACCACTGTATTACAGCTATGCATGGTTTATATACGATTGTGTTCTACTCCAGGGTGAGGGTTGAGCTATTGGGCCCTCCACTTGGAACCCTGCAATGAAATGTTTACAGACTCAACTCTCAGAGTACAATTCTACTTGGAAGGCCTGATCCTGTGTGTGTAGAATTCTTACTGAAATAATGAATTCCATACACAGGGGACTTTCAGGAGTCACCCCTCCCCGTATTCATTCAAACTGCCTGTGTACCTTGGGCTGCTCCAAAGAGTAGGTCTTGGAATATCCTTAACTCCCTGGTGGGTTAAAGCACCTTTAAGTGGATGGGAGATGGTAGCCAGTATAAGGTGGTACAGCTTAACTGTAACTTGTAAGCTGCTACAGTTGTACGTAATGATCTGAGGCTCTTTCTCTGGTGTACTGAGATATTGGAGGAAGGAGATTGAATCTTGCCTAATTTTCAAAAGCAGAACAGCTCTAGCCTCTTTTCTCATGGCGAAACAAAAGCTGGCCAAGTGAAAACGGCTATTTAGTGGGCCAAGGCACTAAAGAAAGAAGACACTTGAGATACATCCAGGTGGTCATGCGAGCAGCAATAAAAGGACACTTGGGTCGTTGAAAGCTTCCAGTGTTAAGCACCAAAGACACAATGCAGCTCCTTCAGCTCGGCATATAGCCCGGCACGTTACGACAATGCGGGTTTTAAGGCAAAAGAGATGAGGAAATCAATGACCCAGAGAGAGTGGGAGATAATGCCAGATGAAGCCTATTGATGACATTTCCAAGCAGTTTGTTCATACTCTGTTCAATGAGCCGCATGTGAAGAGATGGAACAGATTAAAGATGACCTGCATATATTTTGCCCAAGAGCGAGATTGTGTGATATATAGTTGTAAACGGGTCACTGTGGTTGTGCTGCTTCCTTGCTGAAATCGTGATGACTGATTCACTTAACTATTGAGGAATTAGCTCCAGCTGAATTTAACATTTCTGAGCGTAAAAGGCAATTAGCTTTCGTCTTACGAACTTAGAACAACCACCAGGGACATTGCAATCAGCGAAGTGTTCATTTCACAGATATTCATGGATAAAAACACATGGATTTAAACTTGAAGGGACACTGCTAAGCAGAGTAGGCCCAAAATTTAACTTCTGCTAAAATAGGATTTTACATCATCTCAAGAGAAATATTTAAAGTTACTGAAAAGGGTTCCTTAAATGGAAACATTTCCCAGATGCAAGGGAAACCGACTAGAAACAGGAAGTGAAACTGACTAGCAGGGGCAGTGCCAGCCTCTGCTTAGTGGGATGGCTGAAGTGGGCTAGACAGAAAATTGGAGTGGGACCTGCACCCCCTTCACCACTAGGTACCACCCCTGGTCAGGTCTGATGCCAGAAGCCAGAGCCAGGTAGTGTGGGGCACTGGCTACTCGCAGCTGGTAAGAGCTGCCTGGGTGGGGGGACCCAGCTCCAGGGTTGGCAGAGCCCTTGGGGGGCAGGGCACAGGAGCCTGGGCTGGCATGGTTCAGTTTGGGCTGCTGTGGGGAGCCCTGGACCCTAAACCTGCCTTGGGCAGCATGCCCTGGTGGGCAGGGACACAGGTCAGGGGCTGTTTTCAGGCCCCCTGCTCCCCAACCCAGGCTTACTTCTCCTCTGTTGTTGAAGCTGGGTGACCGGCCAGCAGCCGCCACTCTCTCCGTTCTGCCTTTAGAGCTTAGTGGCTGGAGACCAGCAGCTATTATGGGAGGGCTGTGCAAGTTTTGGGTTGGCTATAGCCCCTACATGCCTCCCCCTCAACCACCGGCCCTGCAAACTAGTCTAGATACAACATGCTGGGTTCTCACCTGAAACCAGAGTGATATGAATGGGGTCATGGGCTTACCAGGGTTGCCAACTTTCTAACTGCAGAAAACCAAACACCCTTGCCTCGCCCCTTCCCTGAGGCCCCGCCCCTGCTCACTCCTCTGTCACTCACTCTCCCCCACTTTTGCTCATTTTCACTGGACTGGGGAAGGAGGTTGGGGTGCAGGAGAGGGTGATGGCTTTGGCTGGGGGTTTGGGCTCTGGAGTGGGTCGAGGATTAGAGGTTTGGGGAGCAGGAGGGGGCTCCAGGATGGCAGGGTGGAGCCAAGGCGTTTGGAGTATGAGAGGGGGCTCTGGGCTGGGTAGGGGGCTGGAGTGTGGGAGGGGGTGAGGGCTCTGGGGTGGGCCCAGTGATGAGCGGCTTGGGGTACAGGAGAGGGCTCCAGGATGGGGGGTGGGGCCCATGGATTCAGAGTGTGGGAGGGGGCTTTGCGCTGAGGCAGGGGGTTGGGATGTGGGAGGGGATATGGACTCTGGGCTTGGGGTGTGGACTCCAGGGTGGGGCCAGAAATGAGGGGTTCAGGATGCGAGAGAGCACTCCGAGCTAGGGCAGGGGGTTGGGGTGCAGGAGGGGCTGACGGGTGCAGGCTCCAGGTTTCGCTTACCTTAGGCTGCTCCTGGGAAGTGGCCAGCACATCCCTCCAATTCCTAGGTGAAGGGGCGTGCACGGGACTCTGGCCAGTGGGAGCTGCAGAGCTGGTTCTTGGGGGGGCAGTGCACGGAGTCCCCATGGCCATCCCTCTGCCTAGGACCAGGAGGGACATGCCATCTGCTTCCGGGAGCCACGCAGAGTCGGGCAGGGCGCCTGCCAGCCCCACTGCACCACCAACCGGACTTTTAGTGGCCTGGTTAGCGGTGGTGACCGGAGCCGCCAGGGTCCCCTTTTGACCAGGTGTTCCAGTCGAAAACTAGACACCTGGCAACCCTAATGCTTACATTGGAGAAAGGAGAATTAGGTCCAAGCAGAACGAAATGCAGAAAATAAAACAGACATGGGAGTTGGTAAATAGTAAATAGAACTTTATTATAGTCTTAATGATTGAAAGAAATACCTATGACAGATTTTATATTCTTGAGAGTGTTGCTCTGAAATGGCCAGTTAAAGTAGCCTACTTACATGCAGTTCCCAGGTACTAATGGTGGAGCAGTTTATTTTGCATAAAAATTCCCAAAGAAGTGCACTTTAAGGCAGTAACCAAATGTGGAAAATAGTATATGGGGGAGAATTGTAATAACTGCAGTAGAAAGGGGCTTCTACTTCAGGCCAGGTCAACAGTGATCTCTGCTTCTGCCTGGAATGATGCAGTGGCTCAATGAGTCCCTGTCTATCTCAGTGACGGGGGAAACCTTGAAGCATCATGAGAGATGAAGTCCAGCCAGGAGTCAGGCACACAGAAGAGAAGAGATATGACAGACCTGGAGCTACAACTCCCATGAGGCACCGTGTGGGCTCAAGCAGACACAGGGAGTAATGTTGGCCTGACCTAGCATGAAACATTTCACTGTTTTCAGATAACAAACTTTCAGAACAAATTTTCAGTGACACATTTCTTTCTGGCTTGGTCATTCTAGAGCAGTGGTTCTTAACCTATTTATGTGGCCCACAACATGTTACCTGGGCTGCAGGTTGAGAACCACAGCATATCCCCCACAGGCCCCTATGTCCAGCGCCTCCTGCCCAGAGGCCTCTCCACAAAGTGGGGCCAGGATTGGGCCCTGCATGGGGGCCCAGCAGCAGGGACCTGAACCCTGCTGTGCGGAGCCCGGTGGCAGCCCCGACACTGGACCTGGCCACTTGGGGTTGGGTGGCAGGGCAGCCGGGCAGCATCCTGGATCCCAACCCCAGGGCCGGCTGCCAGCCCGGACACCAACCCCAGACCCTCTGCAGGGCTGGCTGGCCGGCAGCAGCCCCGGGCCCTACCGGACCCCTCCACACAAGGCTGGCCGGTGACCCTGACCCAGCCGCGCTCTGACCAGCCAGGCAGCCCAGACCCTGCATCGCTGGGTGGTCAGGCAGCCGGTAACCTGGATCTGCATTGCCTGCAGCCTCTAGCACACAGCTGGGCCATAACTGTGTGCTAATTGGGCTGCAAGAGGCCGGTGGGCTGAGAACCCCTGTTCTATACGGTGCCCCAGACACGCTATATGCGGAGGGCCTCAATCCATCCTGAGTGTCTCTTCCACTCCCCTCATGGGTTTGTCACAGCAGAGGTATAGGGGCTCAGGCCCACCCACTCCACGGGGTCCTGACCCTGGGCCTGAGATTACACTGTGCTCCAGGTTGCTTCCTATCAGGCTGTAGCTCCTCTGTTTGGGTGCATGGCCACAAGCTCAGGAATAAGTGCTTCGTCTGTCAGGGGAACAACATGCTATTCTTCACTGTCTCATATGAGTTATCAACTCCCAAAGAGGAGGGGGGAAATCTGGACCGCTGCTTCCAGCGTAGCCTTAGGAATGCTGCAACCACTCCTCTCATAGCTCCAGGCATCAGCCACACTTCCTGGTACAGCCTGTAGCTCTTGCCTCTGGGGTACCCGGGTCCTTTTATGTTATCCCTCCACCTGGCAAATGCCCTGGGTGTGGGTCGGGCCTCCCTAGCCCAGTGCTGCTCTATGCCTTGCTCTGGTTTAGTGTGGTATTTTCCACTACATGCATCCGATGAAGCGGGCTGTAGCCCATGAAAGCCTATGCTCTAATACATTTACATTTGTTAGTCTCTAAGGTGCCACAAGTACTCCTGTTCTTTTTGTGGTTTCAGACTAACATGGCTGCCACTCTGAAACCTTTTGTGAGTGTTTGTCTTGTTTTGTTTTCTAGGAAATGGGATCGGACTTTAACAATAACAGCAGCTCCAGCTCATCAACTAGCTTCTTGCCTTCTCCCCATCTAGATTATACAACAGGACCCAAATCCTTAGACAGACAAAATTCCCTTTGCCAGCATCAGTATGGTAACATCTGGCCTTAGGCTCCCTTCAGCTATATGTAAACGAGTAGTCTGTTCCTCCCATGTCCCCGTTAAGGGAAAGTCCTATAGAAATGAGGGGAAGTGTTGCGATCAGGTTTTTAAATCAACATGCAGTGGAGGGAGATGATTGTCTCAGGTGTATCAAGGGTAGTTTTATGTAGAGAGAACACCATTCTCTAGTAAATTCTGAAGGTTTCTAGGCTAACTTCTATAGACCCTCATATAATTTCTGTTAAAAATCTATTCATTTTGATGGGACTTTTCCCTAAAAAATCCTCTGTGGGTGTTCTGTGGCTGGAGCACCCACGCGGAAAAATGGATGCTGAGAACCCACCGGCAGCCCCCCTATTAGCTCACCCCGCCTCCCACCCACTGGCAGGCCCCATAGATCAGCACCTCCCCCTCTCTCCCCGTGCCTCCCGCTCACAGCGAACAGCTGTTTTGCGATGTGCAGGAGGCTGGGAGGGAGGGGGGAAGAGTGAGGACATGGCGTGCTCAGGGGTAGAACTAGGTGGGAACAGGCCAGGCAGGAGTGGAGCGGGGGGCAGGACAGGGGCTAAGCCTGGGACAGTGCCAGGGGTTGAACACCCGCCAGCACTTTGGAAAGTCAGCGCCTGTGGTTTAAAGGAAGAGTCACAAAATGAGGCATTTTTATTATTCCACTAATCCTTTCTATCCCCATAACACTGTTCTTGTTGTGACTCACGGAAGGTATGCCACTCCGTAAGGTAAATAGATATGTGTCTGTTATTATTTGTATCCATTAGTCCCTCTGCTCCCAAACAAGATCAGAGCCCTATTGCATTCAGTGTTCAAAACCGCCAGATTTTGATATCCTAACTCACACTGCATTGGACCTTATTCCATAATTAAATCACTGTTGGACTATTGTGGAGCAAGGTACTATTCAACGTGAATAAGGGTGGCAGAATCTGCCCTGTAGTAAAAGACAGTTCCTATCCTCAAAAGTTTACAGTCTCAATAAACAAAATGTGGGAGAAAAGCAGCATTCTCATCCTCATCCGGGAAGTGAGGGACAGAGAACTGAGGAGTAGGCTCCTACATGGCATCAGCTGTTTTCAACATCTGACCCTAAAACGACTTGCCCAAGAGCACAGGTCTGTGGCAGATCTGGAAACTGAAACCAGGACTCACAACTCATCACTGCAGTGCCTGAACTGCAAGACCCTCCCCTCTCTCTCAACCCACTTTCTTAAGAGGAGTTGTGTGCATCTAACCCAGATAAAACAGCACAGACACATCTCATTTACCTTACCTCAACCCATCCCAAAGCTAGACCCCTTCCTTCTTTCTCAAATGGCTCAGTTCTTTATTTCCTTTAATTTATAATCAGTGTTATAAAAGGCATCTATCCTGAGTGTTTACTTAAGGAGCCCCATAAGCAGCCCCAAATGCCTGCTTTATAATTCTCCTGCACTGAGGGACTGATCCAATGCCCATTGAACCCAATGAGATTCTCACCATCGTCTTCAATGGGCCTTGAACGGGACCCTGAAATAGGCAAATTTCTCCGGAGTATCTCAAAGCATGCTACAAACAGTTAGTGAAACAACCTCCTTGTGACAAAATAACTATTGCTACACCCTGTGTATTGATGGAACAGCGAAGACATTGAAGGCATGTCGACACTACAATAAAAACCTGCAGTAGTGATGCTCAGAGCCAGGGCCTGCTCCAGGCACCAGTTAAGGAAGCAGGCGTTTGAGGTGGCAAATACTAAGGGGTGGCATTCCATCTGCTACAGGGGCGGCACATCCGGGTCTTCGGCGGCAATTCAGCGGTGGGTCCCTCAGTCCCTCTTGGAGCAAAGGACCAGCCGCCAAATTGCTGCCAAAGAGTGGAGCGGTGCGATTGTGCTGCCATGGCTTCTTTTTTTATTGCGCTGCTTGGGGCAGCAGAAAACCTGGAGCTGGCCCTGCTCAGAGCCTGGGTCAGTTGACTTGGGCTTATGAGGATTGAGCTGTGGGGCTAAAAACTGCAGTGTAGATGTTGGGCTTAGGCTGGAGCCTGGATTCTGAAATCCTTCAAGGTGGATGGTCTCAGACCCCGGGTGCCAACCTGAGCCTAAACATCTATGCTGCAATTTTTAGCTCCTCAGCCCAAGCCCTGCAAGCCAGAGTCAGCTGACCTGAGAAAGCCGCAGCCAAGCCACTGAACTTTTATTGCAGGGTAGACAGATCAGAGAGGTCCAGTGGTTTACCAAAAGGTCCATGACAGTCAGAAGTAGAAACAAGGAGTCCTGAATATTGATCCCATGCTCTCAAGTCTGGACCACAGAGGCTGTCACACTTCATTGTTCACTTGCACATATAATGCACTAAGGGGGGTGATAGCTCAGTGGTTTGAGCATTGGCCTGCTAAACCCAGGGTTGTGAGTTCAGTCCTTAAGGGGGCCATTTAGAGATCTGAGGCAAAAATCTATCTGGGGCTTGGCCCTGCTTTAAGCAAGGGGTTGGACTAGATGACCTCCTGAGGTCCTTTCTAACCCTGATATTCTATAATCAGCTGGGAAGACATGCTCACTGTCTAGCCCACAAGAAATAGAATAGCCAGACACACTCAGCTAATAGCTTAAACTATTGGTACCCATCTATATTCATCAGAGAAGGATCATTACATTATCTACTGTTGTCATTGAGGGACATTTAATAAAGCAAAGGCAAGGTTTAGTAGGGAACAACAGTGATCATGATGCTGCTGCTGCTGCTAAATCACATTTTAATTTTAAAATAAAAACTCAGAGACAGTTAAAATAAAGGGCTAGAGAATAATGTTCTGGCATCAGTAAAGAGGCAATCGTTCCAAAAAGAAAAAGAAAATTACGGGGCTCCGAGAATAGGGCCAGCGTGGCTCACATAATTAACTATAGGACAGGAACCTTTCCAAGCATGAAGTCACTGATTTAAATCTGGCCCTGGTGGCCTATGTGAAATGAGTGAATTATAGTGCCAGTAGCTGCAAAGTACAATAGACAGATTCTCATCCGGTGCAAATCAATATAGCTTCATTGAAGTCAATGGATTAATATCAGTTTAGAATCTGGCCCTTAGAACTTTCCATCCAATGATCTCATAGTGCATGACAAACACGGAGCAATCAAGCCTCACAATAGGTCTTTTGTAAGGATTGCTGTCTCAGATTTACATATGGGGAAACTGAGGCTAGTCTTTTCTGAGAGCACTAAGAAAAAGGAGCTGATTATTGTAGTACATCCCATGCCATCACTTCTCCACTTCTACTATTACCTGTGGTAGTTAGATTAAAGCCAGCGTGGGTATGCCTATCCTTGCTATAGTCCAGTGGTTCCCAAACTTGTTCTGCCGCTTCTGTGGGGAAAGCCCCTGGCGGGCCGGGCCAGTTTGGGTACCTACCTCATCCTCAGGTTCGCCCGATCATGACTCCCAGTGGAGCAGTGAATGTGGCCACTGGGAGCTGCGATCGGCTGCACCTGCAGACGCAGCAGGTACCCAAACTGTCCCGGCCCGCCAGGGGCTTTCCCCGCAGAAGTGGCGGAACAAATTTGGGAACCACTGCTATAGTCATGCCTCCACTTGAAATGTAGATGTACCCTTGAAATGGTCATAAAGGTGGAGCAACACACTCACCCTGAAAGTAGTCACTGCAATACAGGGTCAGAGCACAGTGTGTGGATTTTGCACTACTGCTGCTTGGGCTTTAACTGCTCTGCAGATATTTTTGCCCCTCTGCCAAGTTGTAGCCGATGTTGGGGCCTTGTAGATCCATTTCCCATTGGAGGAGACATCAGTGTCACAGAGTCTGGGTATATTCTTAGTGCTACTTGTTTATTTATACTGTATGCATCAGTCCATCCATGAACAAAGGTAGCCACAAACATGCAGGCAATCACAACCCAAACACCAGTGCCCAGTTGCCCAGAAGCAACTCTGCCTCAAGAATTGATCCTTGTTAGAGAGATTAAGGCAGAGCGCAAACTTTCTTGCTATTTGCAACATTCCCCAGAAAATTCACATCACAAAAGAGAGACTTTCTTCAAAGACTGTATGTTCCTCGCACGTGAAGTAAGGGAACATGTCAGACTATGTATAATAGCGGCACCTGGTGACTCCTGCCGTAACAATGAAGGTCTGTGATCTGCAGTCCAGTCAGTCTGGCAGCTTTCAACAGCTTTTAATTCACTAAAGAAACGAAAGTGCCAATAAAAGTGAAACTGGTGTGTCTTTTTTTAAACTAGTCAGAAACCTGCATTTTTCCAGCAATGTCACAAGAAAAGAAAAAAGAGAAAAAAAAATCACATGCTGACTTCCAGTGGTAGCTTGTGACTTTGACAGGTGAGGCACAAATCACAAGAGAGTCATTGCCACCTCCATTCAGTGTATAATTTAATAGCTATTTAAAGCTTACCTTATTTATAGTGAAGCAGCAGCAGGAGGACCTGTGAGCTGAAGCTTGCATAAAGGCCAGAGCACAAGGGAGGCCTGGCTCAGCGGTTGCTCCTTGTGAACACACATAGGGCCTGATCCGTGGGGGAGGAGGCCAAGGAGGCACAGGATGCAGCCCCCCCCCCTTCCCTATACGCTGCAAACCCCCTGAAGTCTGGGCTTAAGTGTAACAATCCTACCGTGGCCTCACCAAGCAGTGGTACCACAGCAACACCCATAAAGGTGACTCCTGGGTATGGCAAATTGCCACGGTAACAAGGCAGCTTCTTGAAGGCACTATTAGCTACCCAAGATTTGAGCCTCACGCAGCGCTACATTCTTTGAACTTACCAGCCTTGCATTTTGCTCCTGGAGAGAGCAAGTTGTGACGATTTAAATCAAGTTACAATGTGTCCTTACCTCTGCACAAATGCATCATTGAAAGAAGAATATGCAAAATGTATTTTGAAGGTTTTGGGGAATTCTTGGTTAGGCTATGCCTCGCTCGCCGGGACTGACAAGTGCCTCCTGCATCTTTCCAACGTTTTGTTGCTTATCGGAAGACTAATGTTTGATTTTCACAGTTCAGAAGAAAACACTGTGTGACGGGCTGGATCACAGAAACCCCCTTTGGGCTGCCAACTGATGTGCCAAGACTACTTCTGCCCCTGCTTTCCCTGCCAGCTTGGGACTCCAGCACCCTGTCTTGTTGAGCCAGACACACCTGTCTGCTCCAACACAGACCCAGGGTCTGAACCATGTGCCCCAAAGCTGCAGACTTAACTGAAAGCAACTTGAGAAGTGTTCCTGATAACACTCAGATGCCCAACTCCCAAATAAATCCATTTTACCTTGTATCCTTATACAGGATACAGGATAAACTCATAAATTGTTTGCCCTCTCTAACACTGATAGAGAGATATGCACAGCTGTTTGAATTAAGAGTATTAATACATACTCTGGGTTAATTAATAAGTAAGAAGTAATTTTATTAAATACAGAAAGTAGGATTTAAGTGGTTCCATGTAGTAACAGACAGAACAAAGTGAATTACCAAGTAAAATAAAATCAAACATACAAGTCTAAGCCTAATATAGTAATAAAACTGAATACAGATAAAAACCTCACCCTCAGAGATGTTTCAATAAGTTTCTTTCACAGACTAGACACCTTCCTAGCCTGGGCACAATTCTTACCCCTGGTACAGCCCTTGTTCCAGCTCAGGTGGTAGCTAGGGGATTTCTCATGATGGCCACTCCTTTTGTTCTGTTCCACCCACTTATATATCTTTTGATTAAGGAGGGAATCCTTTGTCCCTCTCTGGGTTCCCACTCCATCCTTCTCAATGGAAAAGCACCAGGTTAAAGATGGATTCCAGTTCAGGTGACATGATCACATGTCACTGTAAGACTTCATTACCACTTGTCAACACACACGTATACAGGAAGACTTAACAAGTAAAACAGAGTCATCTACAGTCAATTGTCCTGGTTGATGGGAGCCATCAAGATTCCAAACCACCATTAATGGCCCACACTTTGCATAATTACACTAGGCCCTCAGAGTTATATTTCACATTTCTAGTTTCTGATCCAAGAGTGATACATTTACACAAACAGAGTGACCACACTCGGTAGATTATAAGCTTTGTAATGATACCTTACAAGAGACCTTTTGCATGAAGCATATTTTAGTTACATTATATTCACACTCATCAGATTACTTTCATTAAATCATATAGAGTCACACACTGATCCTGTCACACCAGATTGACTCATCTCTCTCAGGATGAGTAGGATTCCAGAGTATAACACCATATTGTCTCAAGAAGTGTTTTTCAGTCATTGTTTCAGAATGCATGTTACAGCTGGAGTGATGGAAATATTAACTGCTTTTTAAAGACAAGTTTCTCAGTGACCTGTGCTGACAAGGGGATGCCCCATTTCTTTCACAAATCCCTCCCTCTGGATGGCACATAAAAGTGACGTCTGCAACACTTGTGTGCACTAAGGATCTCACTGAACTTTCCATAAGGCGGCAGGTGCTAATCCTAAAGCCGTGGCTATCCTCCAGTTTGGTAATGATCTTCTGCCTAACTAAAATCCCCCTCACTAACCGCCCAATTCTGCCAGATGTGAAGTCAATGGGAGCCATGTAGATACAGGGCTCTGCTCACTCATCACAGGATCAGGGCTATAATTTGGCTCACCATCTATAAAACACTTTGGGATCCACTTGGTGGAGGGTGCTGTTTGCATATGAAGTAACATTCTGATGGTTAAATCTCTTGTAGGGAGTGTCCATACTAGCTTTTACAAACATATTAACTACCTCAAGTTAACTGGCAATCAAGTAACTCTAGGTAAAATATGACATGCATCCGACGAAGTGGGTATTCACCCACGAAAGCTCATGCTCCAAAACGTCTGTTAGTCTATAAGATGCCACAGGACTCTTTGCTGCCTCTAGGTAAAATAGTGTATTACAGACAAGCCCTAAAATAGGAGACAATAATTCAGGCTCTTTGCCCACTCAATCCTTGGCCTCCTTTATGCTGAGCCTGCGTCCAAAATTTCCAATATCAACTGTAGCAGCACTGGTCCACTAGGAAGTGGTTTATGGCCAGCAGCATATTTGATCGTGGCAGCTTTCCTGCAGATACCATCCTAGATTGGATTCCATTAGTTTATCTTTCTCTCTCTAAAAAACTATAGCCTACAACTAATCCCCTGAGCCATTCAGACCCCCATCGTTTAGGAGGATAAAAAACAGTCTAAATATTTTCTGAGCACAAACAGCATTTGCCAGATGCATGAACCATATAAAAAAAAATAATGGAAGGGAAATCAAGCGTCATGCTTCAGGGCATAAACTGAAGACCTGTGGAGTCAGGTTGGAGTGCCTCTCTCCTCATCTTGATGCAGCATTGCAGAACTGCCTAAGTGCATTATGGGATTGGATGCAGATGGAGGTGCACGGACCAATAGGAGATGGAAGAATCACGACCTCAAAAGACCAACGATCTGTCCTGGTGTGACAACTCCTGGGTTTAGCATTGTAAATATTGACTCCAAAGTAAGAGAAAACAAAACTGGAAGGAAGCAGTGCTGTAACAAATGAAAAATTAGCTTTGAAAAGTATGGTGATTCAAATACAGAATAAAGAAGAGGTTCAAGGAGTTTAAATGCTACACACCTAATTCTATGGTTGTAAAGAAGGCTACATTTGAAAATAAATGGCATCTTATGGAGGTCAGAAGTGAAACAGCAAAACGGAGATTGAAGAACTGCTTAGAATCTCATTCTGGCAGTTATAGGAAAAGAAAAACTGATTTTGTTCCCTCTTCAGAAATTAAACTAACTAGGGATTTGGATTTGGATTTGAGGGCAAGGAGGACAAGCTTCTTTTGCTTTTAGATTAAATACCTAAAAACTCCACTTCTGCATGCAGAACTCTGTGGAAGTGCTCACACATGCACAGTGTAAATCCACAGGAGTCATTTCTCAAAGGCTGAAATTGTAAAGGCCTGGGTGACTGCCAGCTCTGGTAGCCTAGAAAAGCATTGTTCTCAAATCTCGTTCTCTCTGTGCTTTTGAACTCTGATGGAGTGCTCTGAAAAGTTTCACGTTCAGGAAAGGTTCTTGGAAACCCAACAGCTGATTGCTGGGAAAATCCTCATTACAGATAAACTAAGTTTCCAAGGGGATTATATTTTTTAGCATCATCGTTGTATTGGGAGTTTCCACAGAGGATTTACAAGTCCAGTTGGACACCATTAAAAAAGGTAAGGGAAATAGAACCATATTAAATATGTCAATTTCACTTTCTCTGTGCAGAAAATATGGAGTAGCGAGAGTAGATCATGTCATACAGAGTTGAGCAGTTCTTCAGGGCAAAATGTTTTAACTTAATAGAAAGTACTCTTGCATTTACTAATCCGTTTGTGTTGTCAGGATCAGTTTTGAACGTCTTTTTGTCTGCCAGTCCCTAGCAACATTTCATAGGATTGTCCTCCATTGGGCAACAGAAGATAGTAATCATGATTATGTATCTACGTTAAGAATAAACCAATGAAATAGCTAGTAATGACAGCCCAAAATAGTGATTTTTCATTGGCTTTTGTTGCAGTAACAATAATGGGCCATAGTCCTGAGTTAGGTAAAACTCCCACCGAAGTTAACAAGAGTTTACATGGAAAAAAATAAGGCACAAGTGGTCACCTCATCACACCTTTGTAAATCCAGAGTAACTCTACTGAAGTCCAGGGAAATGTGGTGTGATCCAAATCCAAATGAACTCACTGGGATTTACATTAGTCACTAGATTTACATTAATGTAAAGTGAAAGCAGAGTTCAGCAGGATTTCAGAGCTCGGCTCATCCATTGCAGATACTTGGCCTCATATTTCAAACCTTGATAATTCTGACCAATGGATACATCTCAGAGTCATTAAAAAATCTCTCTGGACTTGATTCCGGTTGGCCTTTCTGAGAGCACCCAATACAGTGAGGGAATAAAGCACCCTCAAAACCTGCATGGTCTGAGAAAGGGCCAAATAGAATTGCAGTCTCTGAGAAACAGATTTTCTCCTTTGCTCTCCTTACGGCAGCATGGCTTTATTACTGTCCCAAGGGAGGGCTGTGCTTATACAGCATGGGATAGTCCTTTAAGGCCAAACAAATTTGTTTGTGGCTAAACAATTAAAGCCAAATACTTACTCTAACACTGGCAACTTTTCAGCTGTGAAATGGCCTTCAAGGAATAAGTGATTCACGTCCTGATACTTGTGTCATTTATAACTGGACAGCCAGGTGCTCACATGCAATATTAGAGACTATGATTCAAATGCTTTAATAAAAGAGATGGACAAAGCACTAGAAAATATGTTGCATGGAATACAGCTGGTTGAAAAATTTCTGGAAAAAGTTTTTTTTTTTAAAAATAGAAAATGGATTTTAAAAACAATTTAAATGTCACTTTCTTCAAAACTATGTTTGGTTTTAATGAAAACTCAACGATCACCCCACACTTTTCTGTGGTTTTTGGTTGAAAAAAAATTGAAAACAAAATTGGTTTTGACAACCTCCCCAGAAAACTGGAAGAAATGATTCCATAAATACACAATTTTTTTCATTTTTGTTGATAACCATCATGCGACCAGGTGTAGTGGGGAATAACCTACCATGGAAGTGACAACTGGGCAAGGTAATCAGTCATTTCCATATCTAGCATTTCCTACTTTCTCCCTAGGGGAGAAGGTGACATGGTACGGGGCTGCCGTGAAGCAACTTGCTTTGCGTTCTGTTTATATTTAACCTAGACTGTGAGTAGGTACTCCACACTCATGAAGGTGCAAGGAGTCGGTGAGAACTTCCCTTATAGCTCAGGTCAATCAGACCTTGGATTCAGGCACACAAGAGTAAGCAGGCACTGCATGCCCTGGAGATGAGTGCAAAGTGGATGGAATTGTGTTCAGCTTCCCTACATGCTGGCTGGTGCGGTGACTGGATCATAAATTGCTACTGGCATAGGTCATCAGTAGCTTATTCCCCTCTCATGCACAGGCAGAGCAAGGAAGAAGCAGGAGATGAATTAAAGTACCTAGAAGGGGAACAGAAATTGAATGAGAGGGCTCCTCAGTCTAGCAGACAAAGGTCTATCCAGATCCAATGGGTGAAAGCTGAAGCTTGGTAAATTCAAAGTAGAAATAAGGTGCAGATTATTTAGACAGGGAGGGTGATTAAAAAGCTGGAACAATTTACCCAGGGCAGTGGTGGATTCACCATCACTGGGCATTTTTAAATCAAGAGTGGATATTTTTCTAACAGATGCTCTATTCAAATCGGAATTAATTCAGGGAAGTCCTATGGCCTGTATTATGCAGGAAATCAGACTAAATGATCACAGTGGTCCCTTCTGGCATTATAATATATGAATTAATTGTTCCTTACAGGACATCTGTGTCCCAGGGCTACTCCTGGGGTGGTGCAACACAAGCACCACCGTTTGCTTCAGGGCTGGGCTCAAAGTCACAGTCTACCCTTTTACTTCATTTTTCAAAATACTTTCAGCCCCTCCTATGAGAGGCCCATTTCTCCTTCCTTAGCCTGCATCAACATTTTGTTCCAAAATATTCCTTTTTCAAATTAACTTCGCAGAATGCACCTCTAACTCTTTCCCCCAAGGAGCAAAATTTCTACCCGCTGTTTTCTTGATTAAAAAATTATTGCAATCAGCAGTGAAAGAGCAACATTTCATAAGTGCAAAATTATAATGTTCCCTGAAGTGAGTGCATGAGCTGTTACAAATCTTTCCTTGCTGGGCTTTCCCAATAATTACACTAACTGGTGCATAATTCCAACTGGCAATTCATTGTATTTCAGATCAAATCCAAAGCAATCACTGTTTATAAAATAGCAATATTCCTATAATGCAAAACACCCAAATAGAATTGGTTTTCTTGCTCGGTCTTTTTGGCTAGAGAAGAGTGTGGTCAGACTTTAGAGTTGTATGGTCAGTTTGTAGTTCAGCACAAATCCTGCTCTTGGTACCCAACCTGAGTAACTTGACTTGCTGCTAGGCAGCTCTTCAGGGTAGGAGAGACTCAAACAGCCCACACTGCATAACAAGCCTTGAAGCATAAGAGAACTGCCTTATGGCACTCCAGCCTACTGAAAGGAGTAGCTTCTGTGGCTTTTTCACCTTTCTCCACAGCCCTGTCTCTGTCCCCAGCCCAAGAGACTCAGTCTTCATGACTGTACCAGGAACTTCTGCTAGGTACAGCCAGGTAGCCTGCTAGCATCTAACAAGTTTAAACAAAAAAAAAAAAAGCCTGTAATAGCTCTCACTCACCACAAGAGCACCTCTGCCTGGCCAGGCATGGCATAACAGCTTCCAACCCACATGGTGTCCCATGACGATGGTCACTCAGTCGCTGTGGTGGCATCTCTTTCTATAATTCAGTGTGTTCCCTCTTCATGTCTCAGTCCTCTGGTTAGGTCACTACATGATCCTCCTCCCTTCCAGGGTACTGAAGTCTCACTGAACCAGCTGTCCAGATTGGACCTCTCAACTTCCCAGCCACTGATAGGGGAACCCAGGGTCTCCCTTCACACTGGATTCCAGACAGGGACACTATAACCAGCAGCCAAGGGCTACATAATTGCTCTTCTTGGCTGCTATTTCCCTGGGCTTTTTTTCTGCCTTCTCAGGCTCTCTTTCATCACAGCTCATCTGGAGCTCACTCCTCTTCCAGGGCTTGGGCTTGGGCCCATTCCCATTCCCTCTCCCTTCCTACTTCTGCTCCTAGCAAGTGCCTGCAGATTCATTCAGTACAGCTACAACTTTCCTCTCTTTATAGTTCTTACCCAGCTTCTTCCCAGCTGGGCTTCATCAGCCATTTGTATTTATAAATCCCTGGGCTTCCCTTCAGCTGCAACTGTGAAGCTTAAGGGGCCTCTCCTAGGCCACCTTAAGCCCTTCTGGGCTGCTGCGAGGGTGGACACCCCATCACAGTACCATATCACTAAGATTCAGAAGTCTGTAACTTCAGTAGAGTAGACAGAAAACCACTAAGAGCATATAAAAAAGGATCAAAATCAAATTAAGATGGATTGAAGAGCCTTAAAATGTTATCAAATACACGTGTACAAGATAATGCTCTATTGGACAAAGGGCCTTGATTTCCACAAGGAATAAGCTTGAGAAAAAGGCCTGGAGGGAGATAATCCTCTGATTACACTGTCAAAATTGTGGGCAATTGTTGAGTGAAAAATCTGACTGGAGTTGTCCACACAAAAAATAATAAAAAAAATTTAAAAAAAGCTTTTCATTTATTTTCCCTTTGAGCCACTTGAAGAGAGGAAAGTTTTGAGGGGAGGGAAATGTGTACTTAGCTGTTGAGTTCTGTTTTTATTTATTTATTTTTTTTATCTTCAGTGTTTGTGAAAATGTTTTAAAAATAATTTAGAAAGCTAAAAAAAAAATGTATAATGAGGATGTGGTATCTGGAACAACAGAAAGGCCACCTAAGAGATGTACCTAAGTGTTTTGCAGAATCACGGCCTACAGTACGCTCAATATAGTTGGTCCAGCAAAATTTTGCATTATATCTGATACTTAAAGATATTTATTTAGATGATGAGGCTCATAATTTCTTGTTGTCTAAGGCCTGGATCCAACACCCTCTGAAGTCACTGGGAGTCTTTCCATGGCTTTTATTGGGCTTTGGATCAGACTCGTATTGTTTGATCTGGCTCTTGTTGAAGCCAAGTTAAGGCACCCATTGACTTTGGAAGCATTCCTGGTGGATCAGAAACCACTTCCCCTCCAAACACAGCTTTGACCATGGAAAAAACTGAGCTCAAATAGGATCTTCATTAAGGTTCTTTAATGACAGATGTATAGGGGCTAGACTGAGGCTCTTGGTCATACTAGTGAACAGATACTCAATGGCACTACTCCTGTGGGTTAGCATTCACCAGTGAAAGGGTTGCTAAACCTAGCCCACAGATTTTAACAACACAAAGAGCCATTATGGTCACCTAGCCTGACCTGAATGACATAGTCCATATCATTTCACCCAGTAATTCCTGCATTGGAGTGAATTACTTTATCCCACCATGTAAGTAATGTTAAATTGGGATAACCTTTCTTTCCACTATTGGTTTCTCCTCAGCTGCTACAAAAACAGAATGGAGAAGTATGCAACAACACATACATGGAAGAACTTTCTTCCAATCCCAAGCAATTAATTTTTGGCTTGCAGCACAAGAGCTGTGTGGTGAGGCGCCTACCCCATTCTCATGTGAGATGGGACCAGAGTAGGTCAGAGTGGCTGCGCAGGCCAGCAGCCAATTAAAAAAGGGCTTACTGGAAGCCAGTCAGGGCTAGCATTAGAGCCAGCCAATCATGGCTATTCCAGGCCCTATATAAAGGCTGCCTAGGCAAGGAGTGGGGAAGGTCTGTCTCCTGAGAGAGGAGACCAGCACCTGGGGCGGGGCGAGGCGGGGCAGGCTCGGCTCGGCTCGGCTCGGCTCGGGGGAGCAGAGGGGAACTCCAGTCTGCTACCTGCCAGGCTGCAGGCCCTGAGGAAAGGGCCTAGCTGGTGCAAAGGGGCTAAAGGGGAAGTGGTCCAGGGACAGTTGGACAAGGGGAGAGGAGGGCAGGGAGGCTGCCACTAAAGGGTCCCTGGGTTGGAACCCAGAGTAGTGGGCAGGCCTGGATTTCCCCCCACCCTTCCCCCTTGTACTGCACCTGGCCATAAAGTAGGGTGGCTGAAACAAACAGCAACCGGCCCTTGAGACAAGGGGCTAGACTTTGGAGGTTGTGGTTGGCTACTGAGGCCAGTGCAAGGACTGTTGCTAACCCCGCCCCACCCTGGAAGGGGATGAGGCTGGACTAGGGGGCACTGCTGGAGGGCAGTGGCCTGAAGAAGATGCCAAAGAGTGGGGAGCAGTGTGGGTCCACACACCAGTGAGGAACAGATGACGGACAGGACACCATTGGCAGAAGGCACTCCCCATGAACTGAGCTAATTCTCAGAGCTAACCAGCGGGAGGCGCCACGCTGGTCAGTCCCAACCTTGTCACAAGCTGTTATCCCTTATAAATAGCTATCTTGGCATGTCATATCTTTGCCTGGATAATATCTTCTGGTAATGAGTTCCACAGGTTAATTATATATGTGCTTAAAATGTACTCTTATATTATTTCCTGCAGAGCCCAGAAAAAGAAATGGCAGGAAGATCATGAGAAGACTTATTCTCATAGACTTTAAGGTCAGAAGGGACCATTATGATCATCTAGTCTGACCTCCTGCACAATGCAGGCCACAGAATCTTACCCACCCAGTCCTGTAACAAACCCCTAACCTATGTATGAGCTATTGAAGTCCTCAAATTGTGGTTTGAAGACCTCAAGCTGCAGAGAATCCTCCAGGAAGTGACCCGTGCCCCATGTGAAAAACCTCCAGGGCCTCTGCCAATCTTCCCTGGAGGAAAATTTTGGTTTCCAGCTCAGCTTTGCAGAGTAAAGATGTTTCAGGTTCTCATGTAAATAAGTGGGTACTTTTCTGAATGAAACCCATGGATCTAATTTTTTGTATGCTTAGTCATTAAAATTGGCATATGGAATCCAAGTAAAGCCAAACTACAGCAAGTGTGGATATTGCAGTGAAAAATACACACCAATCTTTACATTCTCAGGAATGCATTTCTAGGTGCCTTTTGTATTTTATCCAGGTTCTTTGTCCCATTACCCAGCTATGCACAGTTGAGTTAGGGCATCAGTCAGATTTTTCTAATGTAACTGACCAAAACGAGGCATCTAAATTTCATATCAACCTATCCCAATGCTTTTGGGAGTTGGATGTGCTGTTAAAAAAATCAGGGCATTTATTCCAGTCCCCTAAAACTCTATTTAGGGGCCAGATTTGCAAAAGTGCTCTGCACCCACAGCTGGAGTTAGATTTTCCAAAGAGGTTAACTCCCATTTACACACCTCAGGTAGTAAAGTGGCCAAATGGCAGAGGCTGGGTGCTGAGCATTGCTGACAATCTCACTCATGGGCCAAGATTTCTAGTAATTTGAGAGGCTCAACTTCAGGCACTTTTAAAGGGCGTGATTTTCTGAAGTGCTGAGCACCCATCCACTGAAAATCAGCCACCCTTTGAATGTGTCTCAAGGTGAGTACCCCAGAATTGGGGCACTCAGACTCACTGGTCACGTCATATCAGAACATCTTGGCCCAGATGCCTAATTTCAGGTTCTCAAGTTTGATAATGCCGGCCATAATTTTCAGAAAATAAATAGGCTGGAAGTTTTTTATTCGCATAATGTGTCTAGATTTATTTTGCGGTGTGTTAAGCACAGACTGGCAAGCCTCTGAGAGGGCCAAGCGACCTTTAGTGCGGGCTGCAAGCACCCCAGGGATACATTCGTTGCATTAAGATGAGCTGTCAGCACTGCCAAGTAAGGCAAACAGTACAGAGAAGCCAACCTTGGTAATCACTTGCTTCGCATTTATAGGAGTTTAGCACCACCTAACGTGGATATGCCTCAACTTCAAGCACATTCCAGTGGCGGGCAGGATAGAAGCAGCCTGGTTTAAATTAGATGGAATCTGGGTTTAAAAAAAAAAAATCACCTCTCCCTGATCCCTGAGCAATCCCAGCAAACTTTAGCAGGGGGTTGGATGGACAGGAGTTTTGGGAACGCATCTGAGATAGCCAGAGGAGAAGATAAAAGAAAAGCTGAGCAGTGTATGGTAGCCTAAGAGGGATCGTGAAGGCAAAGCATGCTATAGGCAGGGATGATATTAATCCTTCAGGGACTGGCTAACCCAGGGGTGGCCAGCCTGTGGTTCCAGAGCTGCATGCGGCTCTTCAGAGGTTAATATGTGGCTCCTTGCATAGGTGCTGACGCTGGAGTTACAGACACCAACTTTCCAATGTGTGTGTGGGGGTGCTCACTGCTCAACCCCCTGCTCTGTCCCCACTCTACCCCTTCCCCCAACGCCCCTGAACATGCTATGCCCTCCCTCCTCCCCACTACCCCCCAGAGCATCTGGCACATGCAAAACAGCTGATCATGGCAGGCGGGAGGCATGGGGGGGAGAGGGAGGTGCTGGGAGCAGGGTGAGGAGCTGATGGCGGCGGGCGTTGCTGACGTATTACTGTGGCTCTTCGACAATGCACATTGGTAAATTCTGGCTCCTTCTCAAGCTCAGGTTGGCCATCCCTGGGCTAACCTATATGCTAGTTATCCATTTATCCAATGTTGACAGTTTCTACAGGACGACATGCACACACATCCTTCTAAGCATTATCAGTCTGGATATTGACAGCACTTGCAAGGTGAAGATCACACAAGTCTACTTCTGAGATAGCTAGCACATTAGCAGGCAGGGGCCAGGAAAGCCTTCCAAGTGAGCTCACAGTCTGGGATCAAAGGTGAATCCAAAGATTCATGGAACAAAGACAAACCCTGAAACAAAAGAGTTGTTGGCAGCACACTGCATTGCGGCCTAAACCGTCTTGCAAATCTAAATTACAGCTGTAGGGAATTTCTTCACTTCTTAGTGGAGGGCACACTATTGTGCAAACACCCTAGTCCCTGGACATATTGATCATGTCTAGGCTGCCAGTTGCTCTCTTCCTCTGTACTCCCCGTTCATCTGTTTTATGTGTAGTCCAGCTTCAGCTCCTTTGTGTGATACGGTCGGCTTTTTGCCACTCTTGGAATGATCTTCAGTGGGATGTATATGCATAATTGCACTGACTTCAGTTGACTTGTGTTGATTTACCCGGTCCTTTAGCTTTCTCAGGGTGCACCTATACTGCAGCTTGAAGATGTAATTTCCACCTCAGGGCGGAGCTAGCATGCTAAATATAGAAGTGCAGCCACAACGGCGCACAGGTCTTCAAAATGCCCTTCTCCTCGCTCACTTACCCATTTGTTTAGTCTCTCCGTGCACTGTAATTCCAATAGTCTCTGATGGCCACTTTCAGCTTTTTCCTCCACCTTGGTGTGTACACATGCGACTGCTTCACTGATGTATCTGGGAGAGAACGGGGCCAGAAATATTCTCTCAAGCCAAGAGAAGTACCCTGTGACAAGGGAACTACTAGCCTGGTTTTGTAGAACAAGCCATAAAATAATCATTTGGATACCGGAATGTTACTATGTTTAGCTGACAACTGAGAAAGAAAGGATTTTGGTTCCTAAATCATTAAGGCATTTTTGAAAATGTGGCCCTAAGTCCCATTTTCAAGTGATTTGGCCTCTCGAAGGCCAGAGTTCAGCGGTATTTGCCTTAGACTCGGCGCCTTTGAGAATTGCATTAGGTGTCTAGTTGCATCTTTAGCCTTAAAAATCTACCCTTAGGAGCTTAAATCTCACTGCAAGCCAATGGCTTCTAAGCACCTAAGTCATTTTTGAAAATAACAAGGGACTTAAGCATTTTTGAAAATGTCACCCTTAATTAATAGTTAGGCTAGTTGATTAATCCCCATGCCCAGCACTCAGAACATGGAATGGGCACTGTTGGGGAGCACACTGAGGAGAGGAGTTTGCTATTCTTTTTGTGTACCCATTGCTGCACTTTCCGACCTGTGCTTCTTGACTTCACAAGGCTTCCCCTGAGCCCTTTCTGGGGCCATAAGCAGCACAGCCAGCACACTCTTTGCTCTCCCCAGTGCCTGTAGCCAATTTCTGGCTTCTTTTTGTGTATGGGCACTGCAGGAGGGAAAGGGAAAGAAAGGAAACTCAGGGCTCAAGTGAGACTTAAATGGGTGCAGGCTTTGCAGTTGCCCTCTGCACAGCAGTAAATTTCACCCCAGAGGTCTAGCTTAACCTTAGATGTCCAGTCAAGAGGCATTGCTTTCCAAAGACACAAACAAGCTTGTATCTCTGTTCTCTCTTCTCCTTTTGCTGCAATATCCGCTTACACAGGATCCTCCAATCTTGGCATGCAGCAAGGCGATGCTGATCCTCTCAGGAAAAGAGAAGTCATCAGGAGATTAGAAAGGGACAGAAAGACCAGTGCTGGTCCAGCCTGTGGTGTTTATTTTAATAGGATCCACTATTACTATGAATAATCATCAACAATTAATAGCTTCTTACATTTTTATATCACTTTTCATCCCACAATAGATTCCCATTAGTGGATATTTTCAGGTTTTTAATCTTGCAAGTGGTACCATATGTACAAATGTGGTGGGGATCATCTGTCCATTAACGTGCTATGTTGGATTGTGCACATTATTAAACCTGCAGAGGATTCTGGCTCTCAGAGCCAAGGAACTGTGTACGGGATATGGCAAAGCTCATCCAGGGCATTGCACTTCTCTTCTCAACTCACTGGGCGTCTCTCCATCACTAGTACATTAGGTCACGTTTTCAGCCCAATCAGGACATTCATTAGAGCATCAGTATCCTGCTTCCACCATTATAAACTGCATGATGCAAATACACAACAATCTATTGATTCTCAGCAGGGTTATGTTAAAACCAGGCTCTAAGAAGGAAGGCAAGATAATCTCAACCATAAGAGTCCAACAATTTGGTTGCTTAATGTTCAGGCATTCATTCCCTGTAAATAACTAGTAAAACCCCACCATGCATATGCCTAGATGTTTTCTCATTTTTCCATTCTTATCTCAATGATGAACCTTCCCAGAGAGGTAATGACAGAGGGGAACCTCTCAGCAGTTGATTATACCTGTGTGATCTACTAGAATCACTTTCATGCCAGTAAGACAACCTATGTAGTTTGCTAGAATACATTCATCCCAATTGAAAAACACTTGCACAAGAATGTTTTCCCAAACAGTGGGACAGATACAGAAAATTAAACATGCATTATGCTAAATAAACAAGTAAGAAAAAAAAAATTAAAGCACATTTGTCAAGGCTGATTCCCCACTCTGGCACTTCGAGTGCAGAAGGTGGGGGCCCTAAGGATTCTAAAAATTAATACTTGCCACTCCAGGCTTGTATTAAACTCCCAAGGTTACAGCTTTTCTCTGACCTTGGCCTGGTAAATGCTGCCACCACCCAAATGCAAAAACCCCTTGGGACCCAGGAAGGGGCACTTGGGAATTCCTTCCTGTGGGGTACCTTCGAGCCCTTTCAATCTCCCTCCAGGGAAGAGCTGAGAAAGAAAACAAAAGAAATCATCTGTTGCCACAAGCTAATTAAACAACATGCACAAACCTCCTAGGACACCAAAAATCCAACTTTGTTCTTAAAAAAGGTAAATTTTATTAAAAACAAAAAGAAAGAAAATACATACGGAACTTAGGCTTTTTGCTACATCTTAAAAAACACAATTACAAAAATTAACCATCACGATAGTTCTCTTGAGGTTCCGCTTAAAGCTAAGAAGCAAAACAAAAGCATCTGGGGTTTGTATAGAGGAGTTCACAAGCCTTACAGAAAATAAAAGAAATAAACCTAATTGCATCTTTTTAGACATTTCCTAATCTACTTATGTATTTGGGTAGTTCTAGGTATAATCGGATGATTTCCATACCTGGCAAAAAACTTTTTACAGCATAGTCATAGCCCTGACTTTGCTCTGTTCCCTCTCTCCGGAGAACAGCCACAGAACAACAAAGGGAAAGCTCCCCCCCCATTTTAAAAAGTTCTAGCCTTCCCATTGGCTCTTTTGGTCAGGTGCCCACTCCCTTCCCTTTACCTGGGGGATTTTTTAACCCTTTACAGGTAAAGCAAGCAGAGAACAGCCACCAAGAGAGACTTTATAGCTAGCTGGTTGGCTGGGTGGCCACAAAAGGGAGCTACCCACCCCCCGCCCCTTCATTTATCACAATATTTTTGTTGCTAATCTGTGTGGGCACCCACTGTAACAGCAGATGCAACTGAGTGCTCAAATGACCAGTTTCACTTTCAATGGAGAATCACAGTAAACGGTGTGCACAAGTTAGACATGCAAATTCACACAGTTATCTTGAAAGCATGGTTCAGTCCCTCTCATTGCACAACAAAGAACCATATACTATGTATATGAAAGAGAGGCATATTAGACATAAGGATGGCAGCGAAGGGAGACGTACAAATACGTTAGGGCTGGGGTGTAGGTGGCCTGGCCCAGGGGTTACCACTGGGCATGGGCTGAGGGTCCAAAGACCAATTACCAGGAATCAGGACAAGCTGGAATTCCAGGAGATGGGAATCAAGAGACAAACCAGAGTCAGTTACCAAGAGTCAGGCTGAGACAGGATATCAGAAGGTCGGGATCAGAAGGCAGGAACAGGCAGACCAGCAGTCAACAACAGTATGAAGCCCAGTTCTACAGACAACTTCCTGTTGCCTCCTCTGGGTTAAATAGGGTCTGTGGCCCAAGGAGGAGCCTGGGAGCTCTCAATCAGAGGGTAGGGGGTGGGGCTTATGTCCCAGCTGGGCTTCATGGACTATGGTCTCAGCTGCTGTCTGCAAGAAGCTAGGTGGAGCATTGGGGTGTGATGATGCCTAGAGTCTCCACAAAACTAGGCTCGCGACCCATAGGGTGTGACACAATTAGGGTGACCAGACAACAAATGTGAAAAATTGGGACGGGGGGTAGGGAGTAATAGGAGCCTATATAAGAAAAAGACCCAAAAATCAGGACTGTCCCTATAAAATCGGGACATCTGGTCACCCTAGACACAATATTAGATTTGGAGGGAACAGAATAAGACAATCATGTCTTTAAATGAATTGGGGGTTTGGTTGTAAATCTCATCCTTAACATTCCACTGAGTGGTTTTTTGGACTGAGTATGTTTCTTCATTGCTCTCTGGTATCTTTGTTGCTGTTATCTTAGTGTTGCAATTTTATTATTTATTAGAACAATGCAGTTTGCAAACATAGTTCAGGCTGTTCTCTATTTTATGTGCTTTTTCTAATTGAACCAGTTGAAAAGCAGCTCATTTAAAAGGTTTTTATAAATACATATTCAGTGCTGACTGAGAGTCATGGGTGTCTGACAGATGTTACATTGTCTTTAACACCCCTGCAGATGTCATTGTTCCATTGCAAGGGAAAATCTCCCCTCATCGCTTAGATAGGATTTTATTGTTTAACATAAATTCAGAAGGCACCAAACAAAAAGTAAATTGTGGTAGGAGTTCATGTTGCATAAAATAATTCCACTGAATATAGTTCTAGGCTGGGATTACCAAAGGAGCCTGACACCCAGATGTAATAAATGGATGTACATAACAAAGAGGGATCTGTATATAAAAGCATGAACTGCCAGTGAAATTCTGCCATTGACAAATGCCAGCACAAGACCCAGCCACTTAAGCTTTCAAAGATAGGTCTGACTAGGACTTAAATGATGCATAGACCTCATACTGGCCCCTAGCACCAAAGATGAATCCTACCCTAAGTGAGAAGATCACCATGAAAGAATTACCAGGCTAATCAAATCTGATGTTACTCAGACATGGGTTTCTCCTCTATTCTTTTGCCAGAAGTTGAGGACAGAAGGAACTAACAGGGCTTCAGCTATCTAAGTCCACTGCATTAACTCATGCCAAAAAAGTCTCCACACTGGGTTATTCCTCCGAGCCTTCCCATCTGCTTTCCAGCCAGCAGAGCCCAGACCCTGTGGAACATCCAGAAGTACTTCTGTGTGTATGGGATGCAGGAAGCAGGGAAGAGAAAACAGGCTGAGGAGCTTCTTTTGCACTTCTGTTGAATTAAGCTACCCTATGCTTGTGGAGGATTCAATGTACCCCATTGCAATCATCCCTAGAGGACTCCAGTGGGAATGTGCTATGGTGAAGCAACCATTAGATGAAGTCTTGAGATTCTAACACACATTAGATCTATTTTGGTAAAGAACTACTAGGATTTCAATGGGTGTTAGGCACTGAGGTGCTTTTGAAAATCCCACTAGCTGCCTGTCTGCATCTTTAGGCACTTTAGTACCATTAAAAACTGGCCCCATTTTGCTCATACAAGGAGGAAGCACTAATTACTGAGTTTAAACATGTTAAATACTAGCTGGTATCAACACTGCAGGACTATTTGTCTCCACAGGTGAACCCCAATGTGAATTAAAACCAGCTGTTTGGAGAACTACCTATGTCTTCTGACAGTGGTGTTTGCCAATGAGATGGGAAAGGAAAATGCTACCACATCTTAATGCTATGTGCTCATATCAGTTAAGCTTCATGCATCATATTTAGCATTGTTGTCTACATTTATGCTCTCCGCGATTTCATCTTGCACCATACAAATTCAATACTCTCCCCTATGACTATGTGGTGTGACTGTTTGTAATGGTCAAAGTAGAGTTTATGAGGAGCAGATCATCATGATCCTTGTAACTTCCCTATCACTTCACCTACTACCAGTCATTTCCACCTCTCTTGGTCTCACAGACAGAGTTGGAACCATCTCTCTCACTGGGGACTCAACACTGAAATTTGGCTACATGCTTGTGCCAGCCATAGGTTTTTAACTGCAGTTTAGAAGTACCCACTGTCTGCTTGTCCTTTCACCTCTCTGCCATTTTTCTCATTTTCCTGCTCTCATAGTACATTTGTCTCTGTCTACTTTTTCCCTCACGGACCACCTAGTTGTTTCAATTCCCTTTCCTCATTTGTTTCTCCACCTTCTCACCTCTTGGCCCCATGTTTCCCTTCTCTTTGATTCTGTCTCATGCCTTCAAGCCACATTTCCTTTTCACAGCTAAATCCCAGGACATTACAGACACTTCAAAACTTGCATGCACCAAGCCATGCTTGTCTCTTCTTAGTTACTACAATGAATGAGCCTGATCGCCACTGTCCTGCACCTTGTTCAGTCATTTACACCAGTGCAAGGTGAACATACATCACTGTTAAACCACTTTCTGTTGGGGCAAATGACTCAATAAGATGTAAGGCAATGGAGAAGCAGTCCCCATACATTTTTATTTGCAGTGGGTGAAATCTTGGCCCCACGGAGGTCAATGGGATTTTCTCTACAGTGACTGAGACTAAAAGGAGATTCAGAGAAAGAAGACAGGATGAGATGTTGCCAGGATGATCATTCGTGAGGCCTGATTCCATTATCCAGGTGTAAGTCTAAAAGTCAGTGGAGTTACTCCAGATTTACACTGGTACAAATAAGATCAGAATCTGATCTATGGTGGGCATTTGAAGCAGACTTCATGGGATCATGAAGGCCTATGTGCCTTAAATAAAAACACATGCATGTGCAACATTGCTCAGAGAAGTGTGTCTATGTAATATTACAAACTAAGATGTGTGAACTGGAGTATTACACCTTTCTCTGAAGCAACCAGCACTGGATACTCTTGGAGACAGTCTAAAGGATGAGATGGATCATTGGTTTCTTTCAACATTGCCTTTCTTATGCAGAATAAATTGAATCTTGGACCCAAAGTAACTTTGTCTGTATTGATAATGGAGGAAAAAAACAGTAGGGGCTACTAAGGCTGAAAACCAGCGACATTCATTTCAGATACGCATGTAGTTGCTAGGCTTATGGGCCATAGTTAATGCTGAAAATGACCACGAAGGCAATAACCAATATTTGTTGTGTGTATACACTAGCCAAGATTAGGAGACTAAAATTAGGTTTCTAAGGGCCAGATTGTCAAGGTATTTAGGCACCTAAAGATGCAGATAGGCACTTGGGATTTACAAGAGTGCTTAAACAGGTTAAATACCTAAGTCACATTGCCTTCCCACTAGGCACTTGTAGGTGCCTAAATACCTTTGAAAATATGGCCCTAAATCTGTACTTAGGCACCTAAATAATTGGCCTGATCTTCAAAAGTTCTGAGAACCTACATGCTCCCACTGACTTATTTAGTTTTTGTTTTTGTTTATAATCATTGTCACTAGGTATTATCAGTTCAACTCTGTAGATGGCACTCTCCATGACCCAGTATTAGTGCTGTTGGGTGACAAATTTTCATCATTCCATCAAGGCGGTAGAAGTAAATAGCTACACATTGTGAAGACTCAGAACTACGCTCCTCAGCAGCCTCTGATCCTGGGTGTTTCAAGAGACTAATGTCACCTTATTACTTGGGGAAGGAAATTGCTTGGAGATAAAATTCGTTATTCAGGTCATGGTTTTCAAACATGACATTTGTGAACCATTATGGAGGACACGACAAAGCTGCTTAGGTAGGCAAGTTGTAGCCTTAATGCTGGCTGTGCTTCTCTGAGCCAGGTCTTGACTCTGACATGCATTCTCTTCAGTAAGTAGGAAGACTTTAAAAGGATCATCCTTGTAGAATTTCACTCGCCAGCTGACATATCAATAAATACAAGAAGTAACTGGAGATTTTACAAGTTCTTCTGTTTTACCTCCAGACACAAAGAGAAATGAAAGAAATAGAAGATACAGGAGCAAAGACCTTTGTTCAGCTCACAGTCAGTCAATCCACTTGATGACTGGAACTGGACAAATATTGCAGGAAATGCTCTGCAAATATTTGTTTGAGTTTTAAAACAAATTTGCTTCAAATGTGTTAGCATCCCTTGTGTGTTCACTCTCCTTGACTAGTCTAGTCAATGAATTTATTGACAGAATTTTATAGCATCCTGGCTATTAAACTACGCCCATTACCCTGATATCTGAGCAACTTCCAGTAGTGCATATAAAGACCTGTCTAGCATCTGTCTCATGTGGTTCCAAAGTGGCATATTTTAATGAGAAGGTTACAGAATATTTGAGGGAAAGCAAATTTCAACATTTTTATTTGTTCTGGAAACCCGATTCTAAGCATTATGCTCACCCAATCAAGGGAATAAACAAGCCATATGACCTATGTGAGCAGTGGGAACAGGTGGAATTTCAAAATTTGAAAATCAAATACTCCCAACGAGTTTCAGAACATATGAATTGCTCTATTTGATCAGAACAGTGGCCCATCCAGTTCATTATTGTGTTCTCTGATGGTGGCCAGACCCAGAGATTTCAGAGAAAGGTGCAAGAAGTGCCATACCGGACAATTACGAAGTAATCTACCCACAAACTATAGACTATGAATCATTTACTAAAATTATTCAGCAAATAATTCCTTATAAGGAATAAATTCAAGAAAATAACCATCTGTTAAGAGACAATCCTTGAATTGAAAGGACATGGGAAAGTCAAATACACAATGTATGACAACGTTATTTGCCCAGCCCTAATGGACAAAAAAATGATGGCTATTGGGAGCAATGCTCAATTCTTGTGCAGCAGTTTCGGCTAAAATTATGAGTCACGTAGCTAAAGATGGTATGTCATATCACAGTATCCTGGTGCTGAAAGCATGGTTGTAAATAAGTTTGAATGAGCCACTAAATGCTAATTATGATGATTAAAGGGGCAAAACAGATAAACCAAATTCTAGAAGTGGGCCCGTATTAAGGGAAGTTGGTTCTGAAATTCCACCCTCTTTGGAAGTAGTCCCATCCAGAGGGTAAAAGGCAGATAGTGTGAAGAGCAGAACTTAAATTTCAAGCCCAGTCTCTCCTCTGTGCCCTACCTCTTACAAGGATCTGCGAAGAAAATTTTCCACTGGGGGTTTCATTTTTCTGGATACTAACAATGTATGGGAGTCAACCATCCAAAACTGCCATCCATAACTGGACCAATCAGAAGTGTGGCCTGCCTACATGGAAACTGACAATGTTACCCAATCTCTGTATCTCATTCAAGGGAGCAGGTAGAAGAATTTAGGAACTGCAGTGTGGTCTCTAGTGGACAGGACAATGGAATGGGTGTCAGGAGACCTGGGCTCTCTCCCAGCTCAGTGTGACCTTGGGTAAATCAAGTACCCTCTTTGTCCTTCTGTTTCCCCTCCCATCACTCATCTGTCTTATCTATGTAGACTGTGAATTGTTTGGGAGCAGGGACTTTCTCTCACTGTGTATATATATGTGCTAGAGCAGATTGGGCATCCTGGCTTGACTTTATCTCCCATGATGCACTGTGGTCTCCCCTTTGACAGAGCTACCACAGTGCATCATGGGAGATTGCGTCTGGGCAAGGACTCTGACCTATCAGTAAGAATGGGGATGAGAGGCACCTGAACTATAATTCCCACGAGGCACCACAGTAGCTAAGGAGGACACAATTAATGTTGAACTGACTTGAAATGAAACATTTTGATGTTTCCAATTTGTAATTTTTCTGAACTTCTCATCCCAAGAAAAGTTGCAATATTTTCGCTTTTTGTCCCAAATTGGGATAACTACAAATGTAGGAATAACAGAATTTCCTGTGTGGGCAGAAATCCTGTTTTTTAATCAGCTCTATCCAGTGCCTGGGATGCCAATCTCGGCTGAGACCTCAGGTGCCGCTGTAGTACAAATAATAAGACAATGACGAACTAGACCAATGCCCTGATAAACATTTTCAGGAAAAGAACGGAGTTCCTTATATAATCTACTAAGAAACTGACTTCCTGGGACACCTTTGACCAGCAAGGATTTGTCCTGCCTCTCCTCACCTCATTAATGCTCAATCTATATACTCAGGCAGCACAACAGAGGGATGCTAGTCCACATGGAACCTGTCCTGAATACAAAAAACGGTGGAGAAACTTGTTCATAGTAACCAAGGCGCAATCCCTCATGATTGAATTTCAGTATTAAGGGATTCAATTTACAGAAGTGACAGCAATAGGTTACTAGCTTTCTGTTTATCAATAGCCAATACTTTCAGTGGATAGAGATCCTGACTGTGTCACAAGGCCATATCCTTTAGTAATTGTAATCTATGTGATGGGACTAGGACCAGGGAATAGAGACCACTCTCTGACCAGCACTTATTTTAACATTCCATAGTAAATCAGCACATTGGAAGAGTCAAGGTTTTGTTGTTCCCCATAAAAGAACTGGTTTCATCATGATTTTCCATCCAAGTCATGAGTGACTATCAAGCAAATCATACTGATCCCTATTCGAAGGATTTGTTTCTGCAGTTCCAAGGTCATTTCAGAATTCACCATGATGACCCTGACTGAGCCGCACATAAACAAGGGTGAAGTATTTTCCCAGGTAAGAGAATGTGTATGGAATTTGCAATGGTCTTCCTGTGAAATACCATAGCCCAGTGGCCATTAACACAGTCCCAGGAAGGGCTCTGGATTATCTACGTGCCACAAAATGTCTTATTATGGAAGAGGCAGAATTTGTTTGAACAGTAAAAAACATTAGCAGGGCAGATGCTTTCTGTCACAAAGGACCATGCCCATCCCTGTTGTAACTCCATTGAGGACCAGACCTGAATGTGTTGCTTGGTTTATCACATGCACCTTTCTTACAGTGTACTGTGCATTTCGAATATATTCAAGAATTAATATATCCAAACATTCAATGGAAAGAAATAGGGTAGGTTCTTTTTTACTGTATTTTTTAGCATGTATAAGACAGCATCTCTCTTTTACTCCCTTCAGACATTCAGACAAATAAAGAGCAAACACAAGCACCAAGAAACTGAAAAGACAAATGCAAGTACAAATATTATCCTCTAAAAAATCCCTAACAGAAAACAAAGATAGGACCTTTTGGTGTTGTTTACAGATGGTTAAGTGTTATTACGAAAATCCTCTAAAATCACTGCAAGGTGTTTAGACAGAACAACCTTGACCTCTGAAGAGTCTGTCACCTCAGTCCATTTCAGGCCCCCGAGTTTGCCTTCTCGTAAGGAAAAGTAAATTCAGCCATCATCAGGAGTACAGGTAATCTGAGATACTAACATCTCTGGAAGCAGTGCAAGTTTCCCCACATTGCCTCCACTGATATGCCTCAATCCCAGCATGGAAGGCATATGCCCAGGTCTCCTGGGGGCTCCCCCATCAGTATCCATGGCCCATTCAGTCCTTGGCCTCTTTGAAGAGACTGATGACGCCAATTGGTGACAAAGGAGTCCAAGGGAATTAGATGGCCAGATCCCAGGGCCCCTCACTCCCTTACATTCCTACATAAATCCACACATAGTCTGAGTCACATTCTAGTAGTAATTTTAGGGAAACAGAAGGGATAATTTTATTTATTATTGATCCACCTGCCTGATACAGCACTTTATAAGAGGAACTTTAATGTGTATTTTGAAGCAGAAGCTGTTTCCCTTTCTTCCCCATCGAGGAGGGCTTACAGAAATTTATAGAGGGAAACAATCAGGTGATAGGAATCGTATACCCATCCTGTAGAATTCTATGGCAGGACTATAGGCTGGATTAAATATACTATAGGAAGGAGATCATTCTTAACACTAGTCTACAGGTTTTTAGAGTAGTCTCTATAGAACCCTATTACTTTCTATCAAGCCCCATTAGTTTCATCCATATTTGCTTCAATAGAACTTTTCCATAAGGGCTCTCAACAGCATTATTCTTTTACCGTGTTTTTCTCTACAACCCCCAAACACTACAAAGTTCTACAGTATGTATCCCACGTATGTTAGCAGCAATGTTTTAAAGTGCAGGGTTTGGGACCTTTACCGGGAGCAGAAATGTAGGTAAAATAATCATTTTGCAAAATTATGACAGAATTTCCCAAAGGTAACACACTGTTTGGGGCCATGCTGTGATCTTGTCGGAGAAAAACTCAATTCTCACTTTTTGTTTGGGTGCAGCAGAGTCAGATATTTTATTTTGTTTAGCAGCTACAGCAGGGAGAGAGTGCACTAGGACACAGGGTCGCCCCAGTCCCGGACAGGTCTCTCAACAGGTAAATAATTACAGCAAGCATTTATACTTTTGTTACAGACAATAATAAGCAACAGCTGCATTTTGTTTATACATAGGTCATCCTGATATCTTGTTTTTCTCACTTGAGAGACTCCAGTCTACATTGCGTATTATCTACATATTATTTACACAAGGTCAAAACAACTTCTCACATAGTTCTTTTCCACTTGCCTCACACAACCCTCGCTTCTGCAAATCTTGTGTTATTAGGGTTACCGTTAACCTAACTTTTGCTAACAGAAATTATCATGCATTAAAATCCTCTACAAATCCCTGTCAGTTCTTTCACTACTTCCACAATCCACACCTTCCACATGACTGTCCGTACCCAGCCTTCCACCTAGCAGTGGTTTTCCTAGCGAGTGCACCCACTCTTTCATATGACCTGTTCTGGCCATGTTCTTTTGTACTTAGTACATGGATAACACCTTTGGGGATATAAGCTAAGACACTGCTCCTTTTGCTCTTGGGTCCTTCTGCATTCAGATACACTGGATTTTGTCCATTATTTGTAAATAAACAAAACTGTACAAAAATAACCTAGTATCACCAATATCTCCTCTCAGCTGGAACATCCACAGAACCCTGAAATTTGACTAGACGCTGAGGTCAAAAAGGAGCAATCGTGTCATCCCTAGGTGAGAGATTCAGCTCCAGTCAAAGATCATCTGACTGAGTTGGTGGGTCTCAGTTCGTCTGCTAGTGGACACGTGTCTACGCTGCAAAGACACCACCGCACCTCAGCCGCCACAGCTGGTAGCCTCAGGAGAGAAGCCAAGGATCACAATAATGGAAAATCCTACTGTCTCCTACAAGTGCGCCCTCCAAGTCAAAGGAAGGATGGGTCAGAGATTAGGATTCTAGTCCAGGACTTGGGAGGCATCAACTCAAGTCCCTGCTCTGCCATAGCTTTCCTGTGTGAAATCACTTAGCCTCTTTGGCCTCAGTTCCCCTTCTGTACAATGTGGGTAATACCACTTCCGTATCTGTTTGGATGTTGTGAGGATAAATATGTTAAAAGGCCGTAAGGTGCTTAGATACTACAGCAGGGGTAGTCAAGAGGTGGACCTTGGGCCAAATCCAGACTGCCAGATGCTTTTGAACAGACCCCAAATGTTTTTATTTCCTTATTATCATTGTAATCATTTTAAAATTATTATCTCTGGAGTCTGGACCTTGACTATAACTTGACCAAGAAATTTGGACCTTGACAAATAATAATTGACTAACCCGTACCATAGTAACAGCACCATGGTAATAAGCACCGCCGATAGCCAGCGAAGGCTGAAGCACATTGGCAGAATGGTATAGTGTCTGGGAAACTTGCTCTGGCCATACAGTGTGTGTTCTGTAGAACTAGCAGCATTTCATTTTCCAGGGCTGTAATTTCAGCCTCTTTTATCATGAGTTTAAAAAAACGTTTAAAATCAACCCCTGAAATCAGGCCTCCAAAGCAGGTTTTAAATTCAAACTTCTTCCAATGGAAGCTGAGCAGTTGGCATAATGAAAAGAACCCAGGTGAGCGTTCTGAGCTGGAGTTTTCTTTCTGGCCTGCCTCAAAGTGAGTCTGGGACAGACAAGAATCAAAGAGATGCTCCCGGTCTGTGTAGCAGCTGCAGATGCAATTGGAGCTGAAATTACACTGGGAAGAAATTGAGCCGATCTTAGTCTCCGTACAAGAAAATGGGAGGTAAGATGTGGATCACAACTTTTAAGAGCAGCCATAGTGGAGCCAATTCAGCCCGTGTGATTGTTGAAAAAGGAAAGAGTTTTACATTTTTTCTGTGGCAAACTATTGAAAGAAAAAAGAGAAGAGCTTGAAATATCAGAATCCTTTTAGGGAAATGGCAACAACATATTGCAGAGCAGGCTTGCCTTTAATAGCAGCTTACCGAGCGAGTGTGTTGCTGGTGGATGAAGGCGTTGCAGATTGAGATTTTCTCTCTATCCCCAGAACAGCTATAACAGAGGCGGGGCAATAAATGCTTCCTCCACATTGCACCACGAGGTGGGAAGAGCGGAGTGTGGACTCTTTGGATACATCTATGCTGTGATAATCCATCGCGCCGGGTCTCAGGGTCTAGGTCAGCTGATTCGGACTTGCAGGGCTGGGGCTGTGGAGATCGACATTTGGGCTCAGACTGGAGCCCTGGCTCTGAAACGTACTTACTTACTGACCTGGGCCAGCCACGGCTGTGTTGTGGGTCTTGTGTTGCTGTGTAGATGTGGGCTCAGACTGGAGCCCTGGCTCTGAAACGTACTTACTTACTGACCTGGGCCAGCCGCGGCTGTGCTGTGGGTCTTGTGTTGCTGTGTAGATGTAACCTTTGGCCCATTCAGTCATTGCCTTTCTTACAGAGATTGCCAACAAGGATGTGGAAAGCCATTTATTATAGTGGAGCTAATTCTGCCCTCATTCACACCAACACAATCCCACTGATGTCACTGGGGCTGCAAGGGGCAACTGCGGAAAGATTTGGCTCAGTGTCTTGGTCCATGTAAAACAGACTGAGTTGTGGTGCTTGCTAGCCTGCAACTTGAGGATTCTGTAATGGAACTCACCTGTAATGACACATTTCACTATTAATACCATTCCTGTGCCCAACGTGATGTGAATTCTTCCTCCCTGAACCGGCTAGGAACCCCCCTTAAGCAATCATTAAAATCTGTACATGTTTTTGCAGCTTATTCAGTTTCTACATAATATATTTTTGCATTGTCATCATCATCCCCACCACTTATTTTTATTAGCATTAGGAGCCTCGAACGTGGACCAGGGCCCTCTGGTGCGAGGCATTGTACAAACACAAAATAAAAAGATGACCCCTGCCCTGAAGAAATCAGTGGTTCCCGAAGTCGGGCCACCGCTTGTTCGGGGAAAGCCCCTGGTGGGCCGGGCCAGTTTGTCTACCTGCTGCATCCGCAGGTTTGGCCGACTGCGGCTCCCACTGGACGCGGTTCGCCGCTCCAGGCCAATGGGGGTAGCAGGAAGCAGGGATGTGCTGGCTGCCACTTCCCGCCACCCCCAGTGACCTGGAGCGGTGAACCGCGGCCAGTGGGAGCCGCAATTGGCCGAACCTGCGGACGTGGCAGGTAAACAAACTGGCCCAGCCAGCCAAGGGCTTTCCCTGAACAAGCGGCAGCCCTACTTTGAGAACCACTGGTTTAAATAACACTACGAAATGTGACATAGGTAAAATATTGCAGCTGGTTTCTCTGAGCAATAAGGTAGGATGAAAGGAGAGAGTGCAGAGCTCAGAACAGAACTCAGGAATCCTGACTCCCCCTCTCCTCTTTTCTGCTGACTGGATCCATTCCTGGTCTTTTCATTTGCTGACAGATTATTGTAGCTCATGCTCCTTTCTCCCATGAGTGCTACTGTCCAGCACTATTCTTCAGCAGTGCGACCTCTGGTTCATCTCTGAGTGTAAACCAAAGCATCACCCCTTATTGGATATTAGCATATGGCTTTTGACATCTGGGCCTTCAAGAGTGATAAACTGCAAATCAGGAAACATCTTGGTTACAAGCTCATTTTTATCATTGCCCTGTGCATTTATTATCACACATCAGCAGGATTGGGCCCTGCTTGGCAGCTGCAAGCGATGAACACATTGAACCTATTCAAATGCCCTCATCCATATTCATTTCCATTTAAACACATTAAATGCTCATGTAAAATAATCCCCTAACTCTCCAGATGCTGTTTGTTTTTCTACTTAGGTGGCAGAAGTTCAAAGACACCTTTTAAAATATGCATAGTTTCTTAAGAGCAAAAATTACAGCTTTTAGTGATGTTTGCTTTTCATTTCATGAAAATCCCTTTTAACCTCTGCTAGATTTCTTTGGACTCGTGTACATGAAAATTTCCTTTTTAATGACAATCAGGAAGGCTAGAAATGTCACAGTTGTTGGTACACAGGTGTTTTGCCATGGCACATGGGTATATCACCGCATGAATTAGAGCTCCCAACACAGCACATCCAACGCTTTATCATTAACAAGAAGGAGGTGGGGAGATTAGACAATCCATACACCCGAAATCTCTCAACTTTGAACAATCAGAAAAAAAGCAACGGGGCCTTTATAAAATGACCTTCAACAGCCAGCACACATCACAAGAGGCTGCTTTTCAGTAGTTGTCTCTGCGAGGGTGAGAGAAAGAAAGATGAATTTTAAGTAGAGATTAATCTAATGAGACACGATAATAATAATAATGGGAGGAGGGGGAAATAAAACTAAAAAAAAAAAACCCTCCACCAAACTAAAACTGAATTATTGCAAGCAATCAAAGGCAGATGAAATTGAGAAGATGAAATAAAAATGAAAGTGAAAAGAAATAAAATGGGTTAAATAAAGTTATAAATTGGCATAGAAATCTAGTCCCTGGCCAAAAAAAAAAAAGGTTGTCAGAACACAAGGACAGGATGATAGACTCTGCAGAAAAGACAATTAATTTAGGAGGGGAGAGGTGGAAGCCAGCCAACAGAAACAAGTTGGTAAATGAGTAGGTTGTTTTTCGGCATACAGAATAGGCAAACTCATTCAGATGGTATAAGACTTACCCAAACCTATGTGCAAGCCTTTCCAGAGGTTAGAAAAGGTTTGGAAGCTAATAAAAATACAAGAGCTGATCAACCTACACAGATCAGACGATCGGATTCATTTAGCTCCTGTGGCAGTTCAATGGTCTCAAGTTGCAGTGGGGCAGGTCTAGGTTGGATATTAGAAAACACTATTTTACTAGGAGGGTGGTGAAGCACTTCCAACTCTAATATTCTATGATTCTATGATCTGCAAGCAGAACATAATTTATTCATTAGTCAAAACTATCCAAATAGAACTGGTAAAAGTTTTTCAATGAAATTTTGAAATTAAAAGAAAGTGAGCATGGAAGAAATGTTGACAAAATTTCCCTCTCACTTTTTGATCAGGCATAGAGCAAGCAGGTTAAGATATTCTGAATTTTGAATTTAAAAAAATAAAATAAAAGAGGAAGGAAGGAATGTAAAAGAAATTCTCATGAATTTCTTTAACATTCCTTCCTTCCTCTTTTATTTTATTTTTTTAATTCATACTTTCCCCCCTTTTAGTTCATGCTTTCCCCCCTTTTCGGCCCCCACCAGACTTATGCTCGACTAATAATTTTTATAAATTTGCAACCCATATTCACAGACTATATGCAGTAAATAGTCACTTGATGATTTCTTGCTGGGAATTTGCTAGTCAAGCTTCATTATTGGTTGCTGAAGTCACATGGTAGTGTTTTTGTTCCCCGAACAGACAAATTACTTCTGCCTGAAATGAATTTGTTTTGCTCCCTAAATATTCTTACTTGTATTGAATAGCACATTGCACTGCAAGAGCCCTGTTGGTTTCAGTGGAAGCACTTGTTCAGTAAGATACTACTCAGCGTGAGTAAGGGTATCAGAATCTAGCTCTGGGCCTGACATTCTCTTTGTTAATATTCATAGGAAGAATATTTTGGCCACACAAATGTTCTTGAACAGCAAATCAGAAAAGGCTACAAACAGGTCCAGTCAGGACCCATTTTTCATGTTCATGAACAACTCAACGAATTGATTTCATATTATTTGACCACCAGCAATAAATTCATATGCTCATCCATCTCTGTCCACACAGTCACACTCACGCTTGTGCCTCTACCCACGTACACTGCACTCAGCTCTATTATAGCAAAGAGGGATCACAACCTTGCAGCATCAGTCAGCATTTTCTTGATGTACAATAAAAGTGGTAATGAAATATATATCAAGATTAATTTTAACAGTGGAAGCTGTGTATTTTTCTATGTGCCATTAACAACAACTTGTGTCTGGAACAGTGGGCGAGATCAGGTGGTATATAAAAGGGTGTAAGTAAGCCCAATTGTGGGAAGTTGATCTTGGCTATAACTCCATGGAGTTACCATGAGCTTGGGAGGAATTTGGTCTGGTGAGTTTAAACTGATGTAACTCACAACTCCATTGGCTCCTAAACCTGTAAATTACAACAATTTCGGCTGCCTTAGACCCACTTAGGAGCATTCACCTTATATCCCTTTACCTCTGAATTTGGCCCTGTGTGTGTATGTCAAGGTAAGAATAAAAAAATTACAGATTTAAGGCTAAGAGCCAGATTATTCTCTGGAAGCAAATGATGTGAATTAGAAAATAGCCTTATAAACACATTAAATTGCCATTAAGCAGTTGCTCTCTACAGTTACTAACCCCACCTAATGTCATTACCATTTATGTAAAGTGAAACAGTGCAAGGAGCTTTACAGAACATGTAAGATACAGGACTCCACAGAGTTTGAAATCTTCCATAAATCAAACAAACTCTCAGAATATTACAGTAAGTACCAGCAATTGTCAATGAGCCAGAAAATGGGTAGATGTTGCTAATGTGACATACTTTAGACAAATGATTGTTCTCCTCCGCACACTCCCAATCTAAATGAAAGGATCAGCTTTTTGGAACAAAAATAAGGCACCATGGTCGGAATTTCACTGTGTGATCTAGAAGATATAAAGGGGCTTTAACCCCCTTTACCGCAGGTAGGTCTTGTGAATTTTCCACAAGAGTTTTTAATGTGGTAGCAACTAATAAACCCTTTAAACCATTTTATATCACTTCTTCCCAGCCAGGATTAATATTGGATTGAAGTATGTATTTATGAAATATCCATTTTACAGCAACTGAGTCTTTGATCCAAAGGCCTTTTTTTGTTTCATGATTCTTGGGCAAGGGAAATTCTGTTAGAAAGATGTGCTTGTCGTTCCAAGATGCTTCCACAAGATGGCACAAGGCACAAGTGATTCCATCACACCCAGGAGGACATGTAATGAACAGAGCAGCAATACATGTGCAAACTCACTTGCTTTTTTCTTTATAACATTTTTTTTCAAAGTTCATTAGCCCAAGAAGGCAAACCTGGGCTGGGAAGGACGTCTGATGCTGGAAGAAATACAATCCCAGAAATTAGAGAAAGAGAGAAGTTTATTAATTCCTCTTCTATATTAGGGTTGGCCTCAGTTACTTAGTGTAAATCAGGAATAACAGCAATGGGATTATTCTGGATTTACATGTCTGTAAATGAGATCAGAATGTGGCCATCTTCTGACTTAGTTAGAATCTTAGAACCCTGACTTCTCCACCCTGGCAGAGTTATTCTCCCCGAATGAGCCTTGTTGTGTGATTAGGGTGGAGCAGGTTCGAGTGACAGTCAGCACTCAGACAACCAGTCAGAATTGAATTCTGTCACTCTGTTTATAGGCAGACAGACAGGCAAGAAGCGAGTGTGTGGAGGATGCTATGCAAAAATAAACAACAGCAAGTGTTAAGATTTAGAAAATATGCCTTGTGTTTGAATGATACGGAAGCTTAGAGCAGGCTGTTAGGAACTTACTGCAATGCTGTGACTTTTAGTCAGGGATAAACCATGAAGTCCACACTAAGTCAAGACTCCAGTTAAGCTTGGACTGAATAAGATCTGATGTCTAGATTCGCAAAGGGACTTAGGTGCTTAGACAATCACTGGGATTCACAGAGCCTGAAGTTAGACACTCAGGCTTGCTATACAATCAATGGAAGGGGCAAGGCACCTAAGAATGGGATTCACAAAAGCCGACACAGTAGGTGATGTCCCACCCAAGCTAGCCAGGGGGAGATGCCAAGGAGAGAGAGCGTGTCCTAAACCCTGCCTCTCTCAGGGAGTTCACTGCTTCTTTCCACTTCGGATTCTCAGCTGTGAACCCTCCACTGGAGTCAAGTGCCCAAGGTATTTCTTGCAAGTCACCACGTCTCTCCTAACTTTTAGCTTGGCGTCAGGGTACTTACCAGGGATGTGGGAGACCCCTGCTCATAGGTGGTGGGTATCACAGGCTAGGGGAGACTAAGGCTCCCCAAACAGCCCCTGCCCAAGCTATACCCCCAGGACCCCTCCGGCTTCCCACTTTTCCCCCTGCCTGGGGCTAGGGTGGCCTATGGTTGGGACTTGGCCTGGCTGGGGCTGGTGCTTGCACTGCCCAGTGCTCCAGGGCTGGGGGCACTGGGGCTGGGCACACTGGGGTCATGCCGCCTGCCTGACGCTCCAGGGCTGGGGGTCCTAGGGTCAGGGGAACTGGGGCTGTCGGTGATTTGGGGCTGTGGTGGGGGAGGCAGTGGCCATGGTGGGGGGGCTTTGGGCTTTGGCAGGGGAGGGGTGGGTCCTCTGGTAGAAGAGGTGGAGCTGAGGACTAGCTTGCCCCAACAGACAGTTCACATGCCGCTCATGGCCCTGCTTCAAGTCCCCGTATGCCTGATGCAGAGAAAGGATTTGGACGGGGAGCTATCCCCTCTCAGATGAGTGCCCTAGCCCCCAGGCTATGGGATATTCTGAGGTGGGGCTCCCTCTGTCTCTCCCCTTGAAGCTGCTCCAATTATTTATCCAGAGTTTTATATAAGGGGGCGGGGGCAGGCATGGGAAGAGAAAACATGTCTGACTCTGTAGCCTGGTGGGTAGCACACTCACCCCAGATAGGAGAAACCCAGGATCCTGCTCCACTGTCTGTGTGTTTATCCATAGTGGAGCAGCTTCAGCAGGAGGGATTAAGGGCCATCAGAAGAGCCCATAGCCCAGTGGTTAGGGCACTTAGCCGAGAGGTGACAGATCCCTGTTCAAACCCTTCTTCGCATCAGGCAGAGGGGGGGACCTGAACTGGGGGTTTCCCACACCTCCGGTGAGTGCCCCAACCCAGACTGGGCTAAATTTTATGAGGGAGGAGCTCTTCTTCAAAGTTCAACACTCTCTTCCCACAATTCCCCTTTCCATTTTCAAAAGCCCGGAGTCCTGCATGATCTCTGAAGCTTGCCCTAAAGATCTGAGCTACCTCATTCCCAGATGTGTGTGATGTTCTGTCCCTTTAAATGTTTCGGGGGCTCTGTGCTCTCCTCCTGTCCCCAGTGCAAAGCCTCACTTTCATCTCCCTTTCAGTTCTGCCGCCAGAACAGTAGCTTGAGCACAGCAGACAGCGGTGTGTGCACTGAGTCTGTGTGCATCTGTCTGTCTCCCTCTCTGCTGGCTCCAGAGTGTGGACCCAATTCCAAACCCACAGGGGCTGTCCTGTCCATGGAAGGAATCCTCTCTCAGTGTACAGTACAAAGTCCCACCCTGGATACAATTTATTCATGTACACCAGTGCAATCATTGCCCCAAGCCCATGGAGGAAAAGCATTCCCATCAAACCCACAGTACACAGATAGGTACAGCAGCAATTTCCCATTCCTTTCTCTTGGGGCATCACTTCCAGGGCGCATCCCCTTGAGTTCAGGAACACGCTGGTCCCAGTTTCTCTTCTTCTTCCAGGCCCCCTCTCTCCAAGCTACTTCCCCGAGAGTCTTTTACATACACATGGGCCTGGTCTACACTACGCGTTTAAACCAAATTTAGCAGCGTTAAACCAATTTGACCCTGAACCCATCCACACAACGAGGCCCTTTATATCGATATAAAGGGCTCTTTAAACCAGATTCTGTACTCCTCCCCGACGAGAGGAGTAGCACTGAAATTGGTATTACCATGTCAGATTAGGGTTAGTGTGGCCGCAAATTGACGGTATTGGCCTCCGGGCAGTATCCCACAGTGCACCATTGTGACCACTCTGGAAAGCAATCTGAACTCGGACGCACTGGCCAGGTAGACAAGAAAAGCCCTGTGAACTTTTGAATTTCATTTCCTGTTTGCCCAGTGTGGAGCTCTGATCAGCACAGGTGGCAACGCAGTCCCAAATCCAAAAAGAGCTCCAGCATGGACCGTACGGGAGATACTGGATCTGATCGCTGTATGGGGAGACAAATCTGTTCTATCAGAGCTCCGTTACAGAAGACGAAATAACAAAGCATTTGAAAAAATCTCCAGGCTATGATAGACAGAGGCCACAGCACAGTGCTGTGTGACAAGCGTAATGGAAAGCCAAAGAATCAAATGGACGCTCAGGGAGGGAGGGAGGGGGTACTGAGGACTCCAGCTAACCCACAGTCCCCGCAGTCTCCAAAAAGCATTTGCATTCTTGGCTGAGCTCTCAATGCCTGAAGAGTCAAAAACATTTTCCCGGGTGTTTCAGGGTATATGTCGTCAATTTACACCCTTCCCCCCCGAAAGAAAAGGGAAAAAAAAACGTTTCTCGCCTTTTTTCAATGTCACCCTATGTCTACTGCATGCTGCTGGTAGACGGGGTGCTGCAGCGCTGAACACCAGCATCCCCTTCCCGATGGCAGACGGTACAATATGACTGAGATCTACTGTCATCATCAGCCCGTGAGTGCTCCTGGCTGGCTTCGGTGAGGTTGGCCGGGGGCGTCTGGGTAAAAATGGGAATGACTCTCGGTCATCCCCGGCAGATGATACAGAACGGCTGGTAACCGTCTTCATCACAACAACTAGAGGCTGAGCTCTATCAGCCCCCCCCCCCTTTCATGTCTAAAGAAAAAGATTCTGTACTGCCTGGAATATCATAGCAGCGGGAGGCTGGGCTCCTCTCCCTTACCACCCTTTAATGTCCTGCCTGGACTATCATAGCAGCTGGAGGCTTCCTCCCCCTCATTTTATCTCACTAAAAAGTCAGTGTTTCTTATTCCTGCATTCTTTATTACTTCATCACATATATGGGGGGACACTGCCACGGTAACCCAGGAGGGTTGGGGGAGGAGGGAATCAACAGGTGGGGATGTTGCAGGGGCACCCCCTAGAATGGCACGCAGCTCATCATTTTTGCAGGATCTCTGGGGCTCTGACATGGAGCGGCTGTGCTCTCTGGCTCTCTAGTACACTTGCCCATTCTAGGCAGGACTGACTCTATTTTTATACAAAACATAAAGAAGGGAATGACCCGGGGAGTCATTCCCATTTTTGTCCATGCACCCCCGGCCGACCTCAGCGAGGCCAGCCACGAGCACCCGTGACAGCAGCAGATGGTACAGAACGAATGATAACTGTCATCTCATTGCCAGTTTACAGTGGCATGGCAGACGGTGCAATAGGGATGGTAACCGTCTCTGCTACCTTGCAAAGGCAAATGAATGCTGCTCTGTAGTACTGCATCTGTCAGCAGCATCCAGTAGACATATGGTGACAGTGACAAAAGGCAAAACGGGCCCCATGGTTGCCATGCTATGGCGTCTGCCAGGGCAATCCAGGGAAAAAGGGCGTGAAATGATTGCCTGCCATTGCTTTCATGGAGGAAGGATTGAGTGATGACATTTACCTAGAATCACTCGCGACACTGTTTTTGCCCCATCATGCATTGGGATCTCAACCCAGAATTCCAATGGGCGGAGGAGACTGCGGGAACTATGGGATAGCTATGGGATAGCTACCCACAGTTAAAGGGCTAGTGCAACCTGTGCCAGGCTCCCACTGAGAAGGCCAGGCCTTGTATACATATAGACTTGTGGGGCCTCTGCTCTTCTCAAGCATGGTGTCACGGCCCAGGGAGCAGCAGGCTCTCTGGTAGTTCGGGCCAAAGTCTTTATCTGTTACCTCTCCAATGATGGAAGTGGTGCTAGAGAAATATTGGGGTTTACTGAAGGAAGGTATAAAACTGCTCTTCTCCCCGTGAATGATGAGAAATGGGGGGTTAATATTTTAAAATAAAGCCCCAGGCCCATGACGGGGCTGATCTAATTCTGCTGTGGTGTACGCAGACACAACTCCTGCATGCTCTAGTGGAGCTGAACCTGCTTATATGGGGGTGGGATTGGAGCCATTTAGGCCCCAGGAAGAGTTTCCCTATGGGAGCTTTGTGGAAGCATCTCAGAGAGCGAAGGACTTAAGTTTTTATTTGTTTTAGTTATTTTGATCTATGAGATAATTAAAAAGACCCTCCTTCCTCAGCCCCTCCCCTTAGCTAGCAGGCCTATTCACAGCCTCTGGCAACTTCAGGGGACTTTCAACTAGGGGCTGGGGGGCATGGGCCTCTTCCCCCACTCACTGTCTACCCAGGGGGCCTTAAAGCTTTTCCCTCACTTGTCTCCCTCCCCTGGGAATGAGCCAGGTTCTTCTCTCCCTGTCATTGTTTAGGGCACCCATCCCACCACAGGGCCCTGCTATTAGCTGCCTTCTGCTAGTAGTTATTAGCTGCCTTCTTTCTGCCTGCAGATAACCCTACTAAAGTCCCCACTCCGACCCAGGAGGCATGGAATTTATAAACATAAATATCCACCCATATCCTCTACTTTCTCTTTGCTGCTTTCTACCTCTCATTTTCCCAGCTGGCTGACCAGAGCTGCAGGACTATCCTGGCCCACCAGAGTTTCTTGGCAACTGTTTTATTCTCATTCTTCAGACGAGGAAGCAGAGAGGGTTAGGGATTTATGCAAGGGTCCTACTACACAACTGAATTGGGCCTGGACACCAACTCGTTTGTCAGAGTGAAATCAGCATCTTCAAAAGGACCAGTTTGATGCCTCCCTTCCCATCAGCATGACAAATTTTAAATGAAGCCTTGATTGTTTTAAGGTTCCCTACCAAGTTAGAAGAGCCACTGAAATTTCTGTTGGTTATGTCCTGATCTTGCCTTACGATGATGCCAAGTATGACTTGCTTTCAAGCACAAATCGCTGAGATAAGGATGCTGATCTCATCTCCCAACTGCTATCACACTGTGCTATCCGGAGCAGTATAGTATTTCCTGGATTTGAGACAGAAAATAACGGTTGTAACTTAGATGCTTTGATTTTACTGACTTTTTAAAATGATAATCACTGAATCAAGGTCAAGTGCTTTGATATTAAAGGAAAACTGGGATGGTTTGTGCCAGCTCACACAATGAACCATTTCTGATGTTCTGAAAAGCTTGGTAAATTCCTCCCGCACCCCCAAATATTTTTAATTTTAGTGTTGCCTTCAAGCTTACAAATTCCTGCAGGGACTAGAACTGGAATTGCCAAAATGCCAAGAGGAAAGTTGTTGTTCTGAGATTTCCTGCCTAATTAAGTAGATCCAAGAGATTTGGATTAGCTTCAGAGAAAAATCTGAACTTTGGTTGCTTATCTGTGCCAAATCCCATGACCTGATTTCTGCAGCTGACTTTGTGCTGCAGCACAGTCGACCGCTGTTGCTGTTACTGTTAATTTTGAAACCTGAGTGTACCTGGAGTCACTAGTTTGTTCCCACTCTCACTATGTGAGGAGCTGCGCTGTCGCATAACTCCCTGTTAAATCACAACTGTGTTAGCAGCAGCAGCACGTATCAGTGCCTGATGTTCAGGCTTCAAGGAGTGGATAGCAGCTCTTCCATTCCGGCACTCACTCTTCACCATGGCTAACTGTCGATCAATTTGGCATGTGCCACTGCTGCTGCAGTATTGTCATACTTCGCCGAAGCACAGAATTGCAAGGTTTACAGGATGCTTTATCGCTGCAGACACTATCTTCCTCTAACTACCTCCTGTATCCCTCGCATTTAGTGGTAAAGAGAGCAGGCACACCCCTTTGCTTCTGCTGGAGACATGATTGATCCTCTCACCTTGCTCTCCTCAAATTCATCAGTGACCTTGATTTTCACACAGAAGAACATTACGGCTCTTAGGTTTCCTGTTTCAAGGCTGCATCTGCCAATCTGTGCTGGGAAGTAAAAGCTCTTTCCAGTCCTGTGTTTTCTCTTTACTAAACCCCTAACCTATTTGTAATAAATACAAGTCCCTTTAAAGTAAGTGACAAATCTCCATCAAGGAGATTCCAGTTTTCAGCTGGAATTCAAATTTACCTGAATCTGAAAGTGAATTAACCAATTACAACCTATTCTTTCCAACCTCTCATCTCATACTCTTAAGTTTGCATTATATTAAAAAAAGGGTCTGAACCAAAACCTAGATCCAAAAATCTCTGAAGATCTGGACTTCATGGCTGGTGCAAGCTCTCTGAAAGGTACAGAATCCAGGAACTTAGGGTCCAGATCCAAACTTTGGGGCCTATCATCACAGCTGGGTAGCACCTTACTCCACAAGAAATCTCAATGAAATCTATTTGCAGAGTAAAGTACTAAAAGGTGTCAGTAGGGAGAGCCCATAAGCTGTCACCCTGTGGCTCAGGTCCATCTCTGCATTACAATCAAAATGTTCACAAATGTCCAAAGTCCTATGTGTAGCTTTCTGTGAGATGTCAGGAGTGGGACAAGGACTTAGTCATTCCAGTTTGTCAAAACTGGAACAGTCCAGTTTGAGTCTATGGCTGGGAATTGTTATGCCTCGTTAAGGGAGTAGAAAGTTAAATGCAACCATAACTATGGATCTTCTAGGACATCTCAAGAGAGTGAACATTATAAATTTGATTTCATTTAACTCTCGTGAGTTTTCCAATATTTGGTGTTATTCTTAATGCCCCAGCTTCTGGAGTCAAGTGAATACAGGAGAATCTCAGCTTTCATTAAATGAAAAGTAAGTTTCTAGCCCTTGTGGTTGCACAGAAAAGCTTGAAAATGCAGCCCAAGTGCACCCTAAAAGGTTCAAAATCCAGAAGACAAATCAAAAGAACGAGCAATTTATTAGTTAAAAAAAACCCTCCTGATTTTTGAATGCTTGGAGTTGGCAATACTTATTATGGAGTAAGGATTGGTCGGAATTGATCATGCAGTCCTATTAATGCATCATTTAGGAGCTACTGACAGTGTTCATTTTGTCATGCCTTGGAGTCAAAGCTCCCTTCAGAGACAGGTGTTGAAGGAATGTACCTGCAGGAGGAGCAGTTTAGTTTGGGAGTTACTGAGATGTTCCTGTCTTTTAGACTTAGGGGCCCATCCTGCCCCTTTCTCCGAGGTCGTGAAGGACCCCTCCCCCAGGCTGTAGAACTGGTTGGATTCCAGGCGATAGAGAGGGCTGGATTCCAGTGGCCTGTGCAAACCCCAACACATGCAGAGCCCAGCTCCTGCAAGAGTGGGTCATGGCAGGTGGGTTGGGTGACAATCTGGAGCATCTACTAATGTATGGATCCATTATTTTTACCTCTCCAGTATGGGCATTCCCAAGGGGCACTCAGGGCTAATTCAATAGAATTTCTCTGTGTCCTCATGGAGAGAAGGAAGCCTCATACCATTCCCCCAGTGCTCTGCCTAGCTATATAGGCAGAAAACTTGTTACTAAGAGAATACAGTAATGCTGCATATCTTTGTTGGAATTGTTATTAACAACCTTATTGCTCATGGACTTCAAAGCCAGAAGGGACCATCATGATCATCTACTCCGACCTCCTACGCATTGCAGGCCACAGAACCCCATCCACCCACTCACTCACTCCTGTAATAGACCCAAAACCTCTGGCTGAGTTACTGAAGTCCTCAAAACATGGTTAAGAATCATAGAATATCAGGATTGGAAGGGACCTCAGAAGATCATCTAGTCCAACCCCCTGCTCAAAGCAGGACCAATCCCCAACTATTTTTCTGCCCCAGATCCCTAAATGGCCCCCTCAAGGAATGAACTCACAACCCTGGGTTTAGCAGGCTAATGCTCAAACCACTGAGCTATCCCTCCCCCCAAGAACAGTTTTTTTTACCCCAGGTGGGACATGAACCCACAATCTCGGCTTAGAAAGCCAATGCCAATCCATCATTTACACTGCTCTTTGACTACCACTAAAAGAGCATCCCAGATATATTTTCTCCTGCGGACTCATATTTGGGAAGCCAACGTAGCATGTAGGCAATTACAGCCTCTTTAAAAATGGGTGAGAATTGGGGCAGGTTGTGTGAAGGCACCACACGACTATGAAACTGCCAAACAGAGGAGGAAGAGGATGGAGAGGAAGGCGCGTCTGTGCTATGGAGCACAGCTATGGGGGAAAACAAGCATTTGGCCAAGTTCCAGGTGGAAGTGATGGAGAAATGACCCAGCAGGAGCAAAGGGAACTGCCTCTGAGAAGCGAGCACAGGAGAGAAAGGAACGACTGGCGCTTACTTCAGTGGGAAGTCACTCAGTCACCTTGGCAGGGGCTTGGTCTATTTGCCATGGAACAAAACACAATCATTCCTTTTAGGCAGAAAGGACACTTATTTTGTAGACCAGCACAACATGTGGCCTGAGTTCTACAGACTCACTCAATGGAGTACAAATTCTCAACCCTTCGAATTTAGCGATACGTCATAGACCTTGTTCTGCACTACAGGTCACTTCGGTATAACTTACATCACTCAGGGGTGTGAACAATCCACCCGCTGGAGTGACATAAGTTACACCAACCTAAGCACCAGGGTAGACAGCGCTATGTCGGTGGCAGAGCTTCTCCTACCAACATAGCTAGCACCTCTTGCTAGCTGATCACTCTCACTGCTATGGGTATTCAACTGCCTCAGGCTGTTTTTTTTTTAAACTAGGACTCTCAAACGGTTAAAGGTTAAATCGATGTTCTGGGGCTATTCACTTTTACAAGGTTAATGAGCCAGAGAAAATAAAGAAAGGAGACCAGGGAGAGAGAAATCATAAAGATGAAAATGTGTCAAAACAACAGATGTAGAACATACCAGACCGCTTCTTTTTCACTACAGACCAAACGGAAAGGTTTGCAGTTTAATCACTCGTGATACAGCTCCCCATTCATCCACTGGAGATTTCTAAATCTTACATGCTGGAAACTTGGTGTTCATTAATCTTGAGATTTGCCATTCAGCCAGTGCGCTATGTATGATATTAATCTTGGAATCTCCTGGCTCCACCTGTGAAACTAGTTACAAGCCTAAGGCCACATTACAGCAAAGCACTTAAGCAAGTGATTGGGACTTACAGTGTTGCCAGCCCCAGATGTTAAAAAATCTGGAGTCAGTTCCTGCCAAAAATCATGAGATTAAAAAAAAAATTGATTCTTTTTATTTGCTTTTAGGGTGCACTCAGGTCACTTCTTAAACTTTTCTCCATAACCACAAGAGACAGAAACTTATTTTTCAAGTGAAAGCTTAGATTCTCACTTAATCACATGAATCCAGGAGCTAGGGCTTTAAGAGAAACACCAAATATAGTGAGACTCATGATAAAATTGCAAAAGTCAGTAACAGTAGACTCAACCCCCATGAAGCTTCAGGTCCCATGTGCCGGGTGATGACAGGAGGGGACATTTCCCTGTTATTAAATTAAACTGGATCTTTAGTAAAGCAACTATTTACAGAGCTGCTCCAGCTGCCACTAACTTTCCTAGCCATCTGCATCGAGCCTGATTTCCTTGTGTCCTTCCAAAATCCTCCTCCTGAACACCATCCTCCTCCCTCCAGGTTCCATGCAGGCTGTTCTACACGAGGCTTAAAATAAAGCATATGGGCAAGTGATTTGCTGAATAGGGGCTTATGTTTTTGGGCTATAACTAGCTTTAGATCCATCTTTTCTATGATTGACATTGTATATTTATTCCTCCTCAGCCTGGATATTCCATTGCAATTCCATGTCTAGTTGCAGTGGTTTTCCACTTTGCCAGCATTGCCAGCTCTTGTGATTTTATCACAAGTTTCACAATATTTAATGCTTTACTTAAAACCCCAGCTCCTGGAATCAAGCTTTCATTTTAAAACAAGTAAGTTTCTAGCTCCCATGGTTACAGAGAAAAGCCTGCAAATGTGATTCTCATGATTTTTGAGGTCCAGCTCATGATTTTTGAACACTTGTGGTTGGTCATGCTGCTTTCCATACAGGCGTTCGATGTCTCCAGATTGTACAAATGACTCTAAATCCTGCCTGCCCCTTTCCTCATTAAAAGTTTGGTCTCTGCCTTTACTGGGGTGAAGACAGTTTCCTCTCCATAAGTTTAAAAGACAAGGGGGGCGGGGAATGGAGACAATCCACCTCCTCCCATTTCCTTTCTTCTCAATTAAATTCCCCATCTCAATCATAGAGACTCTGTGTAAGAAGTGGCAGGAGGGCCATCATTTGAAACATTAGTGTTTAAATAAGCAGATGTAACTGCCATAACACATGGCAATTCAGCCTCTGAGTAGTGAAGTCTTACAGCAGGACTGGAAATAACCCCTGGCTACCAGTATACTTTGAGGGTCTTCAAAAGCACATTATGCAGAAATATTTCAGTGCATCAGAGTACGTGATAACCTGCCCTCTCTCCATCCACAACAATGAAAAGTAGCTCAGCAGTTCTTTAGTGACAATAAATATTTCCATGTTGTCTTGAGCCTTGGACCATTGCTGGAAAGGTCCATATAAAAAGCTCCTTAGTTACCAAGCAGAAGACCAAGATAAACCACTGAAATAATGAAGCTGTTCTCATTTATGGCTATCTCTCTCAGAAATCCAGGCCAATGTCGCAGATTGCTGTATAACAGAAATATCTCCAATACTTGCAAAACTGATGAGCTACTTATGTTTTTATACCATAATATCATTTCCTACAGTTGACCTTCAGTCATAGCCACTCACCTTGGTGCAAATTAATATTTCTCCCAGGAGTTTATAACACCAGTTCTTTTCGAAAAAGATTATATATGTATATATATAACATTTTAATTGTAGAGAATCAGCAAGGTCTTAAGGAGGCTGTTTTAAGACAAGAACCAAGGATGCATATTCCATGACTTGGCTATGCTTCACTTTAGTTGCTGTGTCTGCACCTTCATTTTTCAGCCTTAGTTAAGGGAGGTTCTGTATTTATGATGCAGTCAGCATCTATGACCCATTGAACTAATCCAACGCAATAGTCACTGAAGAGAACTCGGGAAATTAACCACACGTGGTAGTTTATAGGTAACTGACTCAATGGCACCAGCCCAGGGAATGCTCTGTGATAGACAAGGTTGTTCTCTGCTGTTTTTTTCTGGGTCTGACTGCTAGCTCGTTATATAAGAACAAAAGGAGCTTAGTTTGCAAAGCATCAGGACTGGGGAAAATCTTTAAGGCTGCCTGACAGAATGCCACTGGCACACTGCAGATGCTTCAGATTGTGGCTATCAAAGGAAGAATCAAACTAAATGCTAAAGCCCAACACAGAGGTTTATTTTTTTTTAATATCAGTGTTGTAAGGGACCTCAGGAGATCATCTAGTCCAACCTCCTGCTCAAAGCAGGACCAATCCCCAGACAAATTTTTGCCCCAGATCTCTAAATGGCCCCCTTAAGGACTGAACTCACAACCCTGGGTTTAGCAGGCCAATGCTCAAACCACTGAGCTATCCCTCCCCCTTATTTTTTAATACTGAACATTGTACAATGAGGGCGGGGGGAAGTGGGGTGGCTGAAGTTCAGTAACAGAGGACGTGGCTACATGGCATGGCGAGGTGTATCAGAGGGGTGTGATCTGTAAAGTTCACTAATGTGCTGTGCTCTGCCTTCCCCAGGTGGATCCTGCTCAATGTGTTTATTCAATTCCACTTCTGGACAGACCATGGAATGGCAGATATGTGAAAATGAAAACAATAATCCTGAAAGCAACTCTTGGGATACACTCATCACATTTACAGGTCAGGGTATGTGAAAAATAAGGCTGAACACAAATAGAGCAATTGGAAATTTACCAAAATTTATTTTTTTCAATTAAATTTTGCATCAAAATTTTGACGGAAGAAAAGGGATGAAATTTTCATGAAAATCAACACCCTTCTTCAACCAGCTCTACACACAAGAGTAACTCTGTTGCTTACTTCCTATGCATTAAAATATAGACTAACTATGGGCATTACAGTAGAGTCAATGGCTAACATACTATTCTGATATAACAGAAAAGCTTATGCTCAAATACATTTGTTAGTCTCTAAGATGCCACAAGTACTCCTGTTGTTTTTGCGGATACAGACTAACGTGGCTGCTACTCTGAAGAAGAAGAATGTTCAAGCAATCTTTTCCAAAATCCGTCCTGTACCATGAGTGAAGGCAGACAGAAAACAGAAGTTTCTGGAAGTGAATTGATGGCTAGGTACGTAGTGCAGGATAAAGGATTTGGTTTTGTGGAACATGGGTCCATCTTCCATGGGGAGCAGGGCCGGCTCCAGGCACCAGCTGTGCAAGCAGGTGCTTGGGGCGGCCAAGGGGAAGGGGCGGCACATCGGGCTTTTCAGTGGCAATTCAGCAGCAGGTCCCTTGGTCCCTCTCGGAGGGAAGGACCTGAAGCCAAAATGCCGCCAAAAAAGAAAGCGGCGCACCACAGTGGAGCTGCCGCCAATCACGATCGTGGTTTTTTTTTTTCCCCCTGCCGCTTGGGGTGGCAAAAACCTGGGAGCCGGCCCTGATGGGGAGAGAGGACCTGTACAGTTTGGATGGCCTCCACCTCAGTAGAAGGAGGACCAATCTCTCTGAGGTCAGGCTGGCTTAAATTAATAGCAAAAGGGGAGGGTAAAAAGAGGGAAGATGTGAGCACTCAGCACAGAATCGAGATGCTGAGAACAAAATTAATCAAGGAATCCAAGGACATGGAGAAGAAATTATTTAATTACCGATGCACCAATGCTGTGAGCCTGGGGAAAATACAACAGGAACCAGAATTGCTCATTTATGAGCGTAAATTCCATCTAGCTGGTACTACTGAAACCTGGTGGGATGATTTGTGCTATTGGCATGTTCAAGTCAATGGTTTTAATCTATTTAGGAGGGATCAAGTGGGCAGAAGGGGAAGGGCATTGGTATTCTATGTCAAAAATGTGTAGGAAAAAACCTGCATGATCATGAGGGCCTTCAGGTTGAATGACATATGCTGGAGGATTCATGCTGCCCGTACTAAGACATCCTTGGAATTTCTAAACATTATAGACGACAATTTTGTAACTTAAAGTGTTGCAGCCAACACAGGGAACTTCTATATTAGAACTTTTCCTAACAGATAAAGAGGAACTGATCACAGAACTAAAAGTTAATGGTAGCTTAGTACAAGTGATCATGACTTTATCACATTTATAATGTGCAAACAGAGTAAAGTCCAGACCAGTAATATATTCCCTTTGTGCTTTAAAAAGGCCAATTTTACAAAGCTGAAAACAATTATGAGCCAGATCTTCTGGGAGGAAAAATTAATCAGAAAAATGTGAATGATAATTGGGAATCATTTAAGAACACCTTGCTAGATGCCCCCAAAGGCCCACAATCCCATAATTAAGGAAGATGGAGTCCATTCTTCATGTATAAGCTTCTTATTCCCCAAAAGGTTCACTAGTTCCTAATAAATCTAAAACCCTCCTCCTAACACCATCGTCTCATCCATTGAGACCCTGCAGTTCTGCCTTTCTAACTGGCCATTTAGGATGGAAGCACTGTAAAGAATGCTACCATGTAGATCCTGAACTTTAATCTCTTAACTAGCAGCCTAAATTTAGTTTCCAGGACCTCTCTCCTACCTTTCCCTATGTCACTGGTATCTACATGTACCATGACCACCAGCTTCTCCGCAGCACTGCACATAAGTCTGTCTGGATGTCTCAAGAATTCGGCAACCTTGGCACCTGGCAAGCAATTCACAATGTGGTTCTCCTGGTCATCACAAACCCAATAATCTATATTATTCATAATCCAATGCTACATTATTATTTCCTGTCTCTTCCCAATAACTGGAGTTTGCTCCCCTGGAGGGGTATCCTCAATGTGAGGGGATACTATGATATCATCTGGAAGGAGAGTCCTAACTATGGGATCATTTCCTTTCACTCCAGTTTGGTGCTCTCCTACCCTGAGACTTCCATCCTTCCTCAACAGCACAGAGGCTGTCAGGCTGGAGGTGGGACAACTCTACTTTGTCCTGGAAAGTCTCCTCAATGTATCTCTCTGTTTCCCTCCTCGATGTACCTCTTCAGCCACTCTGGTCTCCAGAGCCCATCCTTGGTCTCTGAGGGTCATGAGCTGCTGCATCAAATACACACATGTGCCACCTGCCCACAAGGCAGGTAATCACACATGCTGCATTCTGTGCAATAAATTGGATAACCCCCATTCTGCTGCTGGACTTCTGCCTGCATTATATTTACCCCTGCGATGTTTTTTGTTTGTTTGTTGTAGGTTGTTGGCCTAAGTGTAGAGTATGTTTGTTAGGTGTATCTGTCTCTTGCACCCCATCTCCAACTCCCTCACTAGCTCCTCTGGTCACTTAGGAGCTGGCTTTTTAAATCTCTCTTCTCTCTGAGTTAGCCCCTCCCACTTGCCAAGGGATTTTAAAGGGGTTACAGATCAAAAGATAGCAGGGTAGAGTGTCATCACTAAACCCTCAACCTAGCCTAGCAGGCGCACACAACAAACAAACAAACGGTCAACAAGCCCACCCCAAGGGTCATGTAGTCGCTCCTCCTTCACCTGGAGAAGTCCCTTACAAAACTCCCCCGTTAGCTGCCCCTGTTCACTAAAGGAGAGGAAAGGTCACTGATTTACAGCGACATGGATCGCTCGGTAAACTGGGCACAAGAAAGCAATATTCATTTTAATAAGGCTAAATGTAAATACATCTGTCTGGGAACAAAGAACGTAAGCCATACTTATAGGATGGGGGATGCTATCCTACGAAACAGTGACTCTGAAAAAGATTTATAGGTCATGGTGGATAATCAGCTGAATGTGAGCTCCCAATGTGACACTGTGACAAAAAGGAGTTCCCATGATGCATAAACAGTGAAATCTTGAGTAGGAGTAAAGAGGTTATTTTACCTCTATATTTGGTACTGGTTCAACCTCTGCTGGAATCCTGTCTCCAGTTCTGGTGCACACAGTTTGAGAAAGTTGTTGATAAATGGGAGAGGGTTCAGAGAAGAGCTCCAAGAATTAAAGGATTAGAAAACATGCCTTGTTTGCCATGTCAAACAATGCAATCACACATACAGAACAGTGCAATCTATTTAGCCTAACAAAGAGAAGGTTAAGGGGTGACTTGATTACAGTCTATAAGTGCCTATGTGTAGAACAAATATTTAATAGAGGGCTCTTCCAGCTAGCAGAGAAAGGTATAACATGATCCAATGGTTGGAAGTTGAAACTAAACAAGTTCAGACTGGAAATAAGGTGTAAATTTTTGACAGTGAGGGTAATTAACCATGGGAACAAATAACAAAGGCTAGTGGTGGTAATTTTTAAATCGAGATTGGATGTTCTTCTGAAAGATCTGCTCTAGGAATTGTTTTGGGGAAGTCTATGGCCAGTGTTATATAGGAGGTCTGTCTAGATTATCACAATGGTTCTTTCAGGTCTTGGAATCTACGAATAACGAAGTTGCAAACAAAACTCAAAGTCCCCAAATAATGTTTATGAAGTCCAGGTCAGTTCCCAGCTTTTGGCAGGTCACTCCCAGCCCTGTCTGGATGGACTCTTGTTCCCTGGAGCCTCACTCTTGCCTGCAGCCTTCTGGTCTCTACAGCTACCTCTGCCCCATCTTCCTCTCTGGCCCTTTATAGGGACCAGCTACCCTCTAACTCCATTGTAAAACAGTAAATGAGTCACAGGTGGGCTGGATCAGTTTCCCCAGCCCACTCTGTGACAGGTACAGATCAATGTTCTTTGAAAACTGTGCTAGATCTAATGATTCTCATTCACCATCAAGGTTTGAACCCAGCACCAAAGCAAAGACCTCTACCCGGTGAAGTAAACTTCACCAGCTGTAAGCAGGTGATTATCGTTGGTAGATCAGCTATTTGACTGAGGTGATGCACTTTGCAAGTGTATGAAACTAACATGTACCAGTTTGACTCCCAAGCCTGAGTAGCCAATATGAACACAGCACAGCAGACATAGCCCATGTGTTACACTGCAGAAGTCGTGTAACTCTTTCACTGCTGGATTACACGTGGTACAACAAACACATCTAACTTTTATATTTAAAATTCCTTTGGCAATGAGAAGAATCCAAGGAAGTCAGATGCAGCATCCCATGTGCTTCACGAAGATTGTATGGTCTATGGTCAGAGCAGGAACTGAGATGCAACCAGGAGGACCATGGGTACAAGTACATAAGAACATAAAAATGGCCATGATCAGACCAAAGGTCTATCCAGCCCAGTGTCCTATCTACTGTGGTCAATGCCAGGTGTCCCAAAAGAGGTAATCAAGTGATCCATCCTGTTCCCCATTCCCAGCGTTTGGCAAACAGAGGCTAGGGACACCATTCCTGCTCATCTTGGCTAATAGCCATTGATGAACCTATCCTCCATGAATTTATCTAGTTCTTTTTTGAACTATGTTAGCGTCTTGGCCTTCACAACATCCTCTGGCAAGGAGTTCAACAGATTGATTATGCATTTTGTGAAAAAATACTTCTTTTGTTTGTTTTAAACCTGCTGCCTATTAATTTCATTTGGTGGCCACTTGTTCTTGTGTTATGAGAAAGAGTAAATAGCACTTCCTTATTTACTTTCTCTACACCACTCATGATGTTATAGACCTCTATCATATCCCCCCTTAGTCGTCTCTTTTCCAAGCTGAAAAGTCGGTGTCTTATTAATCTCTCTTCCTAGGGCATCCATTCCATACCCCTAATCATTTTTGTTTCCCTTTTTTGAACCTTTCCCAATCAATACATCTTTTTAGAGATGGGGTGACCACATCTGCATGCAGTATTCAAGATGTGGGTGTACCATGGATTTACATAGAGGCAATATGATATCTTATTATCTTTCCCTTTCTTAATGATTCTCAACATTCTGTTTGCTTTTTTTTGACTGCACACTGAGTGGATGTTTTCAGAGAACTATCCACAATGACTCCAAGATCTCTTTCTTGAGTGGTAACAGCTAATTTAGACCCTGCCATTTTATATGTATAGTTGGGATCATGTTTTCCAATGTGCATTACTTTGCATTTATCAACACTGAATTTCATCTGCCATTTTGTTGCCCAGTCACCCTGTTTTGTGTGATCTTTTTGTAGCTCTTCGCAGTCTGCCTGAGACTTAACTATCTTGAGTAGTTTTGTATCATCTGCAAATTTTGCCACCTCCCTGTCTACCCCTTTTTCCAGATGATTTATGTGATCCTTTATGTGAACATTTGCTCAGTCACTGTACGTCCCTTTACTAGGAAGTCCCTTTACTTTGTGCCCCTGCAACCGTAAATGCAAAGTAACGTAAAACCCTCTTACTTGCACTGAAAACTAGCAGGACTTGGGAACTGGCCAGGTCCCCTTATCCCTTGCAACCAGGGGCGGCTCTAGGCATTTTGCCGTCTCAAGCATGGCAGGCAGGCTGCCTTCAGCGGCTTGCCTGCGGGAGGTCCACCGAAGCCGTGGGATCAGCAGACCCTCCGCAGGCAAGCCGCTGAAGGCAGCCTGCCTACCGCCCTCATGGCACCAGCACAGCGCCCCCCGTGGCTTGGTATGCTGGGGCCTGGAGCCGCTCCTGCTTGCAACTTGTGCTCCTGTAATACAAGCAACAGGATTCTGCACCTGAGTTCTCCCCCACATCCCCATGCAGGGTCAACCAGAATTTGCAAAATACAGAGTTGTGGTTTATGTTTCTCCGTATTATCCATACCCTTGTGGCAGTAATCTTTTTTTTTCTTTTTTTTTTTTTTTTGTAGATGACTGGTCCACTGAAATGCAAAAGAAATCTAAATAAAAGCAGCTACTCATGTTGTACTTTGGTATATGATCTCTATATTGCCACATGTCAGATATTTGCTGTAGTAGCAAGGTGCAGCAGTGGACAATTTTGTGACTTGTATTATGGCAAATTAAAGAGACAGGGACAGATCCGCAGTTGGTGCAAAATTGGCATAATGCTGTCGAAGTCAATGGAGCTATGTCAATTTACACCAGTTGAGGATCCCAACCACTGTGTCAAAACAACAACAATGCATAAAAGAACCCTTTAATTATTAAAAAAAGAAGTCGATTTTTTAAAAATCTAAATTCCTTTGAAACTTGTATATTATTTTTTAGTATGTGCGTTTCACCCAGATTGGACAATGAAAAGAGTCTGGTTAGCTTCTCTTTCACTGTTTAGTTAGGTTCACTTTCCAGTTTTTTTTGCATGAACACGGGAATTTTGGGACTGGGTTCACAGCCCTAGAAGGGAATATGTCAAGGCTTCTATAGTCTGTTTCATCTTAGGTTTGTCAGCATCAGGGAATAAATTCACAGCTGGTGTATCTCCATTGAGGTCAGTAAGGGCTTTACACCAGGGCTGAATTTGGTCCTATGTGCCTGCGGGTGGTAAAATGACAGTAGGTGCTTCTAAGTAGTGTTACTAATGTTATTGACTCTGCAATTCCTGGAGTTAATGATGCTAATGAGGTTTATTTACTTCAATGTATACTACACAGTTCCACTGTCTTCTCACGAGGCAGAGCGATGATGATGCCTAACAGCACTTGTCATGCACAAAGTGATAAAAAAACATTTGAAATGTCGCTCTTAACAGAGGGGAAAAGAGAAGATGAATGATCCAGTTGTTTTTTTTTTTTTTGAAAAAGGAAATAAATGCAAACAAATAACTAGAGCTGAGGAAATGATTCACTATGAATTATTTATTCCATCAATTTTGCCTTTTTCCTGTTTATGGCATATCCACAAATGGACTGGCATTTCCTCCAATTAGTTTACCATTTTGATTTGACATCTTTTAAAAAAAAGTTTACTCAACAGTTGATCAGAGATATTGGAAAATTGAGCTGTGCTGCTCCATTGTGAATGGCTGGATAAGTCACATGGTGTTGTTTCCATTTCCTGACTGCATAAGTGGTTGAATTCTCTGGTGAAAACATGCTCTTTCATAAATCACATTTCTCTGAGGTATAAAGTATGCACCAGACATACTCTGAACCCTTTCATAGTCATCTATGTGACTGTCTTACGTAAAGTCAAAGGTTTTAAAGATATGTTCTGCATAAATTAAAGAAGATACCTGTATATCTCCAGTTTCCTTGTGGAGCTTGTTTGCAATGTGAAATCTTGCAAAATTCTGCTTCTTGTTTGTCCAGTGTGAAGCTGAAGTTCTCTGGGGCATTGAAGAGTGGCATGTTGATGAGATCTGGCAACTTTTGTTGCTGTTTTCCTTCTGTTTCTGTTCTCCTGTGACACTAGTTTATTTTTTACACGGTTTCATGTTCTCTGTACTAGATGCAGCAAAGAATCCTGTGGCACCTTATAGACTAAAAGACTTTTTGGAGCATGAGCTTTCGTGGGTGAATACCCACTTCGTCAGATGCATGTAGTGGAAATTTCCAGGGGCACACATATATATGCAAGCAAGCTAGAGATAACAAGGTTAGTTCAATCAGGGAGGATGAGGCCCTATCAGTTCCCGCCTAACTCTGAGCCATGAGAACCCAGATGGGCCACAATCAGTCTAAATAACTAAGAATAGCTGAAAATTTTCCATCAAAACACTATTTGAACAAGAATCAGGTTTCAAATGGAACAAAAGTCTTAGTGGAATGTGCCTGCTTTCCTTGAAAACTTATTATTTTTGGTTGGAAAACCGAAAACTGCTAAGCTGAGCTTGGCCAATTTCTTTTTAAACGTTGGCAGTTTTCAGTCAAAAAATTTTAGTTGCCAAGAATTGAATCATTCTTGCATTTTCTACAAGAAGTTGAAATTTTCTCCTGAAATTTCAGCAAAAATGGCTTTCTTTTTTTCAACATAATTTCCATAGGGAGAAAAATTTCCTTTTCTAACTAGTTCTATCAACTACCCAGCAGTCTTCAAAATCTTGAAAGGCTAGGAGTCCAATAGAAGCAAACAGATCCAGAACATCTGATCTTGAATATTTATGGATCAATGTTCTAACAGAAAAAGCACAAGATGGAGTATTAGTTGGTCTCTGCTACAGACCCAAAACACACTAATGAACACGATGACTGGCTACTTATTCACTAATGCATAGGGGAAAAAACCTGTGTGATCAGGGGGACTTCAATTTGAGTGACATTTTCTGGATGTCTCTTATTGCCAGTATTAGGTCATCCTTAGAATTTCTATATGTTGTAGATAATTTCCTAAATCAAAATGTGTTTCACTCAATGTGTGGAAATTCTATATTAGGCCTCATCTTGACAAATAAAAAGGAACTGATCACAGAATTAAAAATTAATGGCTGCATAGGTACATGAGTGGATCACATTTATAACGTGCAATTAGAATAAAGTCTAGACTAATAATGTACGTACTTGGTGCTTTAAAAGGGCCCCTTTCAAAAAGCTTTAAACAATTATGAGCCAAATCAGCTGGGAGGAAAAATTTAATCAGAAAAATGTGAATGATAACCGGAAATGGTTTAAGAACAGTTTACTAGATGGCCGAAAAGCTACAATCCCACAACTGAGGAAGAAGTCTGTATTGGTGAAAAACCTAACCTGGTCTAGAGCAGCAATATAAAATAATAATAAAAATATAAAACAAGTGGAAGAAATGGCAAATTGATTGTAATGAATATAAATCAGAAGCTAGGAATGGTAGAAAATTGATAAGGGAAGCAACAGGACAAAAGAAGCACTCTATGGCCAACAGAGTTAAGAAAAATAAGCGAGAGTTTTATAAGTATATTAGGAACAAGAAGAATTCTAAACATGATATTGGTCCATTATTAGATGGAAGTGGTAGAATAATGCTGAAAAGGCACAAATGTTCAATGAATATTTCTGTTCTGTATGTGTGAGAAAAAAACAAATGATGTTGTCTTGTCATATGATAATGATAACACTCTTTCCATTACACTGGTATCTTTGCTGTTAAACTGCAGCTACTAAAGTCACAACTTTTAAAATCAGCAAGTCCATATAACTTGCATTCAAGAGTTTTAAAAGAGCTTGCTAAGGAGTTCACTGGAATAATGTTAATGATGATTTTCAATGAGTCCTGGAACACTGGGGAAGTTCCAGAAGATTGGAAGAAAGATAAGGTTGTGCCAATTTTTAAAAAGAGTAAATGGGTTGACTTGGGTAATTATAGGCCTGTCAGTCTGACATCGATCCTGTGCAAGATAATGGAGCAGCTGATATAGTATTTGACTAATAAAGCATTAAAGGATGATAATATAATTGTTAATCAACAGGGGTTTATGTGAAATAGATCCTGTGAAACTAACTTGATCTCTTTTTTTATGAGATTACAAGTTTGGCTGATTAAGGCAATTGTGTTGATGTAATATTCTTAGAATTCTATAAGGCATTTGCCTTAGTACTGCTTGACATTTTAATTAAAAAACTATAACAATACAAAATCTACATGGCACACATTAAATGAAGCAAAAGCTGGCTAACAGATAGGTCTCAAAATTTAATTGTAAATGGGGAATCATCATCGAGCAGGTCTGTGGCTAGTGGGATCTCACAGGAATTGATTGGGTCTTGGACTTACACTATCTAACATTTTTATCAACAACCTGGAAGAAAACAGAAAATCATCCTTGATAACGTTTGCAGATGACATAAAAATTGAGAGAGTGGTAAATAATGAAGAGGATAGGTCCCTGATACAGAGTGATTTGGATCACTGAGTAAGCGGAGCTCAAGCAAAAAATATCAGTTTTAATACCGCCACATGTATCTAGGAACAAGGAATGTAGGCCATTCCATGTGGGACTATCCTGGAGAGCAGGAACTCTGAAAAAGATTTGTGGATCATGGTGGATAATCAACTGAACATGAGCTCCCAGTGCGATCCTGTGGCCAAAAGGGGGAATGTGATCCTTGGATGGATAAAGGGGAATTGTGAATAGGCATCTAGAGGTTATTTTAGTTCTGTGTTTGGCACTGGTAGGACTGCTGCTGTAACACTGTGTCCAGTTCTAGCATCAACAATTCAAGAAGGATGTTGATAAATTGGAGAGGGTTCAGAGAAGAGCCATGAGACTGATTAAAAGAGTAGAAAACATGTCTTCTAATGACAGACTTAAAGAGTTCAACTTATTTAGCTTAACAAAGAGAAGATTAAGGGGTGAGTTGATTACAGATACTTCATATGGAACAAATGTTTGATAATAGAGGGCTATTCAGTCTAGCAGACAAAGGTATAACATGAGCCAGTGGCTAGAAGCTGAAGCTAGGCAAATTCAGATTGGAAATAAGATGTGAGGGTAATTAATCACTGGAACAATTTATTAAGGGTCATGGTGGATTTTCCACTACTGGTAATTTTTAAATCATTTTTCTAAGAGAGATCCTCTAGGAATTATTATGGGGAAGTTCTATGGCCACTGTTATACAGGACATCAGACACTAGATGATCACAATGATCTCTTCTGGCCTGGGAAGCTATGAACATCTTTCAGTGTAGCAATTACATCTTTTCAGATTGTACTAGCTGAGGGGGTAGGGAGGCAGGTCATATGTCCCAATGCTATATAACAGAGGTTTCCATAACAGGAAAAACAAAAATACATGGTCTGGGCTCTACATCCATGTCTGTGAGCTTAAGTGGTCAGTGGTAGGAGTGAATCTATTGAGAAAGGAATAAAACAAACAAATAGCTTGTTGTATGATTGATATAGACAATAATTAATAGAACTAGTTGTCCCAATCCTCAAGTTCTGGTGGAATAAATATATTTTTTTAAAGCACAGGTCTCTCTTCAAACTGCGAATCACACTTCCATTTCCCCCACTCATCTTGAGTGTACATAAATAATTTAAAAGTAGGTAATAGGGATTTCCAACAGCAATTCACATCTCTCAGTCCTCATTCATTCCCTCAGAATCCAACCTGCAAACATCAGTCACCAAAGAGGGCTGGGGGAGCATAGGATTCAAAGGGCTTATATGAAAATCACAAGCCCTGGTGGCTTAGTGTGTGAGAGCTTACCACAATAAATCGGGTTTTCATTGGCTCGGTCTCAAGTGAACCAATTATAATATGGAGATACACTGAGAACAGGAGTGGGGAAAAAAACCAAGCTATGATTTTACTCTCTCATTTTAGTCCCAATAGGGCTGAGTTCTTAGTTAATATGGGGTGGTGCTATTAATATTTACACTAGCTGGTATTTCAGATGCTGGTCCAGGCCAGGCTTGTGCCCTCACAGTTGTCTCAACTTTTTAGTTAGATAAAACTGACAATTCTTTTGATTCCAAGGATCTCATGTATATGCCCCATCACTCGCTCTTTAATTTTTTTCCTAAAAAAGATCATTATGTTGAAATTCATTGTGAAACGAGGCAGTAAAAATAGAAGAGGCCTAACTCAGATTGCAAGAAAACAGGCTAGAAGTTTCAATAAACAATCTGAGATATGACTGATTTACCAAAGTCTGTCCATGAACCTCCTTTCATGACTTTCCAATAAGAAAAGTCTGTCATGATTTAGGGGGAAGAGTAATTAGATGGGGGTTCAGGAAATTAATAATGGGATACATATCTAGGTCACAGGTTTGAATTCAACTCTAGATCAGTAGTGCCTGAGAGTCATTAGTATATAAATGTTGTTTAGAAGGTTTGTGTGGAATGAGTTTCGTAGTCTTAGTTTCTCTCTTAGCAGAGGTGTCCATATCACAACTGTCATTTACTCCCACTTAGACTATGGGCTGAATTGACTGATCGTGGGTGTGCACTGTCAACCAATGGAGACTGCATCATAGCAGCAATCTGTTTAAAGGACTTTCCTTTGTCCACCCACCCTCTCTTGCTTACGTTCAGCCTCAGCCAGCTGTTCTTCATCCTAGAGCTGATCTCATCCAAGCAGTGGGCCACCTTGGTGGTAGTGGTCTGGCTGTATGTGATGGAGGACAGATAGAGCTATGTATCATCAACATATTGATGGCACTTCAGTTGTCTCACCAGTTCACCTAGTGGTTGTATATAGATGTTGAAAAGGACTAGAGAGAGAAATGATCCTCGTGGAACTCCAGAAGTGAGGTGTCTAGCAGCCACTGTATAAGTGACTCCACAAGGTGCAGGGCAGTGGTGAATTTGGGCCCTACAGGCCAGATTTTCAAGAGTTCAGCATCCATATTTGGGTTAAAATCTTTGGAAGTGTTCAGCACCAGCAATTCCTTTTGTGACTTTTATGGCCAAATACTTAGAAAAGCTCTGCACATTGGACTGGATCTAAGACCAGCTAATCTGGTTACCTACACTGTAGCTGAGACATTGATTGTGGGTGCTGAGCTCTTGAAAAATCTATCCATAAGTGACTTGCCCAAGGTCATATCAGAAATCTGTCGCAGAGCCAGGAATTGCATCCCAGTCTCAGGAGAGTTCTAAGCCAGTGTTTTTACCACAAAACCAGCCCTTCTTCATGTTGTATGTAGTGCTGAGAGCATTGTGGGCACTTCAGAAATCATATCTAATAAAAACAGGAAGTTCAGCCTGAGCTTTGAATGTTGCCACTCTGGTCATCTCTAGCAGAAAATTAAATAGGTACCAACACACAAAATTTACAACTTCCTTTTAAGATTTCCACTAATTAAGCAAAAGCATCGTGGGAAAACCTGCCTTAAGCCACAACGTCTTTTAGGTCTGGGGAAGAAAAAACCCTTCTAGTGCTTAATGGGCTCTGAGTTTTCACCCTCTGTAAGCACTAAACCCATCACTTTGCAACAATGAAGATAATTTATACTTGCCTCAATTGTTTCTTTTATTTATAGGACATTTTTACTATGGAATTTAATCAAAGAGATTAAATGTCATATTACCCATTACCTCTCTGTTAAGATATTAATCCTATGGCAAGATGTATCAGACTTTGAATTAATCAGAAAAGGAAAGAGGCACCACGGCAGAGTTAATGCTTTAGGTGTCATCAAATCTTAACACATTTGACATGGGTAGAAGCTGAGATGCTGCTGCATCTTTCAACCTGTTTGTTGATTTTCAGAATTAGAAATGAAGCACGAAAATACGCATATGCTTAACTTTAACGTGCTTTCACTCTGACTTCAATGAGACTAAGGCAAGTAGTCGAATGTTTTGCTATATGGGGAAGGATTTAAGCACATGCTTAATTTTAAGCATATGGCCAAGTGCTTTAATAAACTAAATTATGTGTTTGATCAGTTTGTAGTGATAATAGCTTCAGAACAGACAAGGAGAATACATACTAAGGATATATTTATATCATAGTTTATATGCAAACGATTCTCAGAGCCCTTTACAAACCATAGGCTGAATTCTGGCTGGTGCACTCAACTCCTTAACCCAACAATGGGATTGTGGCTAGTTTTACTACTCTGTTTCCACCTCTGAAGTCTAAGTGGTAGACATAGAAGGACACTTTGTGGTGGAGTGTAGGGATTAGCCAGGCCCTCATAGGAAATGTATTTATGCATGTGCAATACCTCTTGTGGAAGTGGCCTATTTGCATTGCTCCCTGTACCTATAATTTGCCTTCCAAGCAGGATTAATTGAAGGGGAATGGAGGGCGTTGTGTGTATCTTTTCTTAGTCAGAATTCCAATCTCACTGACCCTATTTTTGCAGCAAATGGATGCCCAGGATTTGCTGGACCGTGAACAGGGATGAGCAGAGTGATATAGTGGATAGAGCACTAGCTATAAATCAGGTGACCACAGTTTTATTCCTGGCTCTGCCACTGGTTCAATGCATGATTTTGTGTATGTCACTTCCCTTGCTTGTGTCTGTTATGGCACCCATTCACCACCACTGTGCCCTCTTATGTGAGGGCAAGATTCTGCAGGACTCTTTGTCTCCAGCACCCCCTATAGGCCTTATGCCTCGGTGTGCAATTCAATCCTGATAAAATATCCTTAATTATAAAACAGAGATAGTGATATGTACCCACTGCAGCAAAGCCTCAGAAAGTGACTGTTGAAAGGCGTTATTATTTTATTATGTAGGCAGGAACTGTGGAACAATAATCTTTGAACAAAATATGCCTTGTGAGGCATCTTTTGAAAATACATAATTCGCTGATCATTAATATGCTTGCATAAAATATGTATGTGGCGTGTATTAAGAGTTATGAATATATGTGGAAATTATGAACAAAGTGTATTTAAACCAGGCATGCCAGGGGGAGTTGCTAAACAGTACTAAACAGGGGAATGTAGATTCATCTTAATTTAGATATACACCGTAAACAGCACTATTAAGACAGCAGGAGGTGGAGATTGCAGACAACAGAACAATTTGCATTTTAGCACACACCAGCAAAGGGAAAAGAAAGCATGGAGCTTCCTTCACCACCAGGCTCCATGCCACCTTCCTCCCACTGGAATAGACTTTACTTTGAGGGATAATGTTCAGAAGGATCCACTTCAAAGGTTCACTGAACTATAAAAGAAAGGGGCAGATAACCCCATGAGATGTCCATCCCTAAAGAAGACAAAGGAATGAGCCCTTCTGGAGCTTCTGAAGCAGATTCAGACTGAGTGGGGAGGGTCAGGTACCATCTTGCTGGGGGCCTGTGGGTGAGAAAAGCCATCTTGAACAAAGCCTGCACCTTGCTAGGTTGTTTTTAGACTTTTAGATGCATGTTTTCACCTTTATTTGCTTGTGAACCTTTCTAACTTAATTTGTTTTACTTGGCATCACTTAACCTATGTCCTGTTGTAAAAAAAAATTGTTGTTTTGTTTTTTACTATAAATCAGCTCAGTGCTGTGTTTAAATGGAAGGCTGTATTTACCCCAGTTAAGTTAATAAGCTGTGTTGTCCTTTTGTCTTTTTAAAGAAACAAACTAGGGTGACCAGACGTCTCGATTTTATCGGGACTGTCCTGATATTTGCTTGTTTGTCCCGCATCCTGACTGATGTTGCCCTCTGCTCCGGTGTACAGGCGGAGCCCGGAGGGGCTCTTGTCCCTCCTGCCCTGACTCCACCTCCTCCTTCCCCTACTGGATCCCTCCCCAAATCCCCGCCCCCAGCCGTGCCCCCTCACTGCCCCATTGGATCCCAAGCTGGGCCTGGGGAGGAGACGCCTCCGTGCAGCAGCCTGGCCACATGGGCCATGGCAGTGCAGCGCGGAGGCTGCTCAAGCGCTGCAGCCCGCAGGCCAGCGCGATGGGTCTGGGGGCAGCACAGAGCGGTCAGGGCCCGGGTGGGCGGCGTGGGCCACCAGAGACATGCGTCAGAGAGAGGCTGCGGGGGAGAGACTTGTCCCAGACGGGGCCACCGGCGGACAGGGGCGAGGAGCTGGTCGGGGTCACCTGAACCGATAAATTTCCCCGTCGCTGCCATGGAGCCCCGCGCCTCTCCCGCTCAGCTGCGCTCCAGCGGCTCTCTCTCAGTGAGGTGGCAGCCATCCGGCCGGGAAGGAGCCACTGGAGCACAGCCGAGTGGGAGAGGCATGGGGCTCCCCGCTGGCAGCGGGACACGCTATATGTACCCAGGGCGGGCCGGGGAACGGGAGGCTCCACGGGGAGGGCAGCGTGCACGGTCGGGGCGCTGCGTGTGATCCCGCGGCGCGGTCCCCACATCCAGATATTTCATCCCTGTGATCTGGTCACCCTAGAACAAACAAACCCTATTATTTCTCTGAACTGTCCAGGAAGGGGCTGGACATTGCAGAGCAGAGTTTTGGGAAAATGCAGGGCTGGGTGTGTGTTGGGGTCACCCTACTGGTTGTAACCCAGGCTGGTGGAAGCCAAAGTGGGACTGTGGACAGGCTGCTGAGGTCAGAGTTGCTGAAGCAGGGCTGTCTGCATAGCACACAGACATTCAGGGTGTGAGTTGCATGCTTCATGCCAAATGAGCATCCCAGGCTGGGACTTAATAAGTAGCAGAAGCATGACGAGGCACTCAGGGTTACAGGGGAAGGGTGACAACACCTCACTGGTCTGGATTGTACCCTGAACCCCATAACAGGAACCTTGAAAGTGAAGATAAAGGTTTGAACTTCCTATGAAAGGAGAGTGGAAGTCAGTGGAGGGATTTACGATTTGGGTGACATGATTAGGAATGAAGGCAATGATTTTAGATATGCCCAAATGAAAGGATCTTATTGAAAGGAGGGTACTGAGTCAGTGAGATGGGAAGCAAGGGGGCCAGAGAAGAGGAGGAGTTAAGGCGTGGATGAGAGTTTTGACAACGACAACAGAGAAGAAGGGAGAGGGTTTGAAGAGGCAGTAGGGAAAGCAACAGAGGCACAGATAACATGAAGAATCAGACTCTATCTCAAGGATGTGAGCTTGGGTGGCAAGGAGGAAGTAGAATTATCAGCAGAGAATCAGCAGGGAGCAGAATGAATTCTAAAATACAGTTTAACTCAGGGTTAGGAAAACTGAGTATCCAGTCACCACCTAAACTGAGATGCAACCATGCATGTGCTTCTGTTTTGTAACTACAACACTCCTTCATGGGAAAGACCTATTAGGTCATTTAGCCTTTCCCTTTCTCCTCTCCACAGTGTGACCAACCTCACTTTCTGGAGGAATTTTTGTGATATTTGTACATTTTCTGTTAGTGTTATCTGAATTCTACCCTATCTATTGCCCTAAATAACCCTTTTCTAGGATTGCTCTTCACACCCTTTAATTATTATTTGCAGGCTGTTTGATCTTAATTCCAGGAGGTCTATATTGAGGCAGGCTTCCTCTCACAGAGACCACTCACAAAGAGTTTTCATCAGTTCCTTTAGAGATTGGAGGCTCTGCTGGTTTATCTGTCAATCACATTAGCTTTCTGACTGAGATCGACAGATTTGCATATCGTCTCAAAAGTGTGAGACTCTAATACTTATTCTCTCTATTTACATAATGCATCTCTGAAAAATGCTCTTTGCACATGCAGAGGTTATACTAAATAACACATTTTATAAATAAATCTGACACACCATCAGTTCAGAACTCTACCGCTAAGCAAAATCTCAATATTCTCCTCAACAGAATCCAGGATGGACAGATTGGCTTTTAACTGATACTCTAAGGAGTCAATTTCTTTCAAAGAGAACATGCAAAGTGATTATAAGAATGGGCCATACTGTGTCAGACCAAAGATCCATCTAGCCCAGTATCCTGTCTTCCGACAGTGGCCAATCTCAGAGGGAATGAACAGAACAGGTAATCATCCATACCCAGTCGCCCATTCCCACCTTCTAGTAATAATCAATATATTAAATCATGCTCCCTCCCTCCTTCTCTCTCTCTCTATATACACACATAAGAAAGAATCTTGTGACGTCACACTGAACTATGTTAACATTTTATTTTTTAGTTTAATGTTGATAAGAAGTGTTAGGGTGACAGTTCTGGAGCCTTACTTCCCTTATGTACAGACGAGGGCTGGCATGCCCAATGGCAAAGGAAGCAAAAGAACTTAATAGAGTCATGGAGTTTAAGCCAGAAGGGCCACCAAATCATCTAGTCTGGCTTTCTATATATCACAGGCCACCAACCCCACCCAGCACCTGCCCACGAAACTCAACAACCAAAATTAGACCCAAGTATTACAGTCCCCAGGAGACTAAACTATGATGTGCCTCAGGTAGAGAATAAGAGGGACCGAGGTGCACCAGAGGCCCTTGCAATGGCAGGGAAATGATTATGTGAGATACACCCAGATAATCCTAGGAAGTGACCCACAGCCACATGCTGCAGAGGAAGGCAGCCCAGGCCAATCTGACCTGGGGGAAAGTGTCTTCTTGACCCAAATAGCCATGAATCTATGGAAAGCCTTCTTAAGGAGACTTTGTGCATGACTCGCAGCCAAGGAATTAAGCTTCCAGTGTTCTGCTCGGTGCGTCTGGGCTAGTCACTCAAATACAGGGGAGGGTTTGACTCCCAGGCCTATCCCCCAAAATACCCTGAACTTTCTGGGAGGGTGGGGAGAAGTGGAGAGAGCTTGCTCCTGGCAGCTTTCCTTCCCTCGTGGTTATCTTTATACGTGTGAGACAGTATCGTGCGCAATATCTTTATTAGTGAGTCAGCAGAGCTATCGGTGAATCAGGGCCATCCTCTCTCCACTCCTCTTGTTCCTCTCTTCCCCTTTAGCTCTCCTATTCCAATCCCAAGGCTGACGACAGATCCTTTTATGAGGGAAATTGGGATGGAGGCACATCAGGATCATGAGTGGCCCCTGAAGATGTTGTACCACCCATCACAGACTACCTAACAGCAGTCATCTGAGAATGGCTTTTGGCTACTACTGTCCTTAGCTGGATTTGAACCAGAAATTTATACAGAATGCCTGAGCTACCTATTGTGCAAAATTTCTTTTCTGTAGCTCTGCACAGACTTTGGAGATAAGATTTGCGAGGTCTGTTCTCTAGTCCTAGCCAGTTTTTGCTAAGCCTATGTTTCTTGTGAGATTTCCCCCTTTGCTTTCCAACAGCAGCCTGGGGAGCACTGGGATGTCCTTGCCACATTATCCAAGAAATGCACAAAAAGCCATGACAAAATAATGTCATCTGGCAACAATGAAAAATTCAAATGTCTATTGGCAGGTGACGGTTTCTATTTCTGGCAAAAAAGAGAAGATTTTGTTTGAGAGAAGCTATTTGCACAAGCCACTAGTGAATGACTGATGCAAGAGCAATAAAAGATTGATGTGTTAAAATGCAGAGCACATCTGTCCTAATTGAAAAGTCCTGGATTCCCTGTGACTGTGAAAGGGAATGTAAAAATATACACGTAGAGGATTCCATCAGGCTTGACAAAGCCCTGGCTGAGATGATTTAGTTGGGGATCAGTCCTACTTTGAGCAAGGGGTTGGACTAGATGACCTTCTGAGGTCCCTTCCAATCCTAATATTCTATGATTACATCAGCTTGTGCTCCAGGAAATTTCAGCGTACGTGCCCTAATCAAGGCCAGGGCCCGGTTATTATAGGTCCTGTACAGACACATAGTAAGAGTTTGTCTCTGCCCCCAAAAGCTTACAATCTAAATAGACAAGACAAAGGGGAAATGACTTGTTCAATGGCACACAGCATGTCATTAGAAGAGCCCAGAAAAGAACCCAGCTCTTCTGATTCTCATGCTGGTGCCACTAGACAATGAGGTCCACCTAGGTAGGCCTAAAGAGTCCTTCGGCCTTTTAGATCAATGCATGGGGCTAGACAAACTAATTCAGAATAGTAGTATGCCGCCTCCATTGAAACTCTTTCTGTTTCAGCACTCCAATCCAAAATTCTGAAGGTTCGAAGAAGCTTAGTTCAAGAGTATTCTTAGTTTTCCCATGGCCTCTGCACTTCTGGTTCTGACCAGAATCCTGAAGTGCCATAATTACATCAGAGAGGCTGTTCACATGGGATACTCCATAAAACCAGAAGTAGCAGTCATCCAATACCTCACCATAAAAAGCCCATTCCAGCCCAGTTTTGCAGATTTAAGACCGTTTGGATGCTTATCTGAAGTAGAGCTTCCCAGCTTTAAGGTGTGTCATCACTAGCCTATTTAACCACAGGATTTGGAGAATTGTCTTGAATCTCTCCTCTTGCATTCCACTCTGATTAACTGCTTTGACACTAATTTACATGATAGCTACATCAGGCCAAGCCCATGCGTATAGGTGCTCTATATACCAGGTATGTTCTCGCAGTCTATTGCAGTGGAACATTAAAGGTTCTCCTGTGCCCACATCAAGTTTAAATGTCTTCTGCTTACACAGCTCCATTCCAGGATTATCTCTGTTCTAACCTTCAGTGTGTCCTTCCCACTCTCCTAATGATGTCAGTCTCTGTGCTCCATGTGACTAGGTGTATGGGTCATCTCAATAGCTCATGGAGCCCACCAACAGCCTGGAGTTACAAGAATTAATTCCTAGCTCTGGTTTGGAAGCATTGTTGGGAGGCTAGATTAGCTGGAAGCTAATTAAGGTCAACTGAGCCTGGTTAAGAGCAGAGTATTATTGTTTTTAAGCTACTGGCACAGAGGTTGGTGTGGGGGACCAGCAGCTAAATGGTTAATGGTGTCAGGACAATGCAGTCACAGGGAACTTCCATACCACGTGCCCCCATCTCACTTTGCAAATCCATGGGAGGGTTTAAACCTAGCCCTCAGACTTATTTATTTAATCTTTTCATTTGGATTGCCGGCTTGCAGTGCTCCAAGGCTCTCTGCTTTAGGGTGCTGCATAAAGGGATGGTGCCTGAGAGATATTGCTCTGTACCCTGGGATGGCATCAGTGTCTCTACGTGGGAAGTGAAAAAAGCCATCACATAAGAACATATCGTCTTAGAATTCACTGCACCTCTTTGTGGGCTGAGCTGAGCTCAGCACAGCTTTGAGCACTCTCAGGGCCAAGCCCCACAAGTAGCCTGTTACCTTCATACTCTCGTGTTTAGCCAATTAGTGAATTAGTTCACGATTTATTTGCACAAATACTTTTATGCCATTGGTGACTAGCAGGACCTTTGCTATGAATATTACTTTTTATTTGTACAGTCATAGTGCCTAGGAGCCCTAGTTCATGGCCCAGGACTCCATTGAACAAAGAGATAGTCCTTGCCCCAAAGAACCGACAATCTAAGTTCCCCATTTTATTTGCTGGTCTAACATTATGATTTTGGAGAAACTCTTTCAGAGGTAAAGAGGTCAGCCCAGAAAACCTCCTTGGGCTTCAAACCCAACTCACAGTATTTTTACCATTTGCAAACTCCTTAAGGCAACCAGCATTTTTTATTTAGTTATACACATGAGTCATGCAGTGAGTCTTTATTGATCCTGCTAGTAAAGACTTGCAAGATTGCAAGTGGTTCTCTTGGACTGAAAAAAAAGATATTGCAGCAAATGGGTTTTGTTCAGGTGCTCTGCGAGTGACTTAGCTGTTGTTTAACTGATTGATCACAATCAGTGGTAATTTGGGGCCTGAGGAATGAGGGACGACAAGGCATTGGACACACACTATGGTGCCATAACACAAGAAGTACAATTCTGAGTCGATGTGCTTGTCCTGGAGAGTTTTATTGCAATGAGGAAATGGATCTGTATTCTTGCTTTAAAGAAAAAAAGAAACTCCCCAGAAGGGCAATAAATATTCTCAGCTGGTGTAATCAGCGTGGGCTCTATTACTTCAATGGCGCTATGAAGATTTACACTAGCTGAGGATGTGGCCTGATGTATTTTTCAAATGATTTTAAAATGTGTCTGTCGACAAATTAGCTGTGGGGATATTTGAATTGATTATCTGATTCAGATTAAATACATGCAGTGGTTCTGTCTTAGAACTCTATTGGATATTGCTTTCATACAGCAACAGAAAGGGAGGATGGCCACCACAGGAACTGTCCCCAGTTTTTAGACTGTGGCGATGCAGTATACTTATTCCAGTAAATCTAAGTGGAGTAGGCTGTAAATTGTATTAAACTAGTGCTCCTACTGACCTGCTAGTCAGTCAAGTTTTCCATTATAAAACTCCTATATTAAGAAATTTATATCCTGGTCATAAAAGTTTACTCTGAGCTAACAGTTGGCATAAAAGATCTTATCCCTGGAGTGAATCTTTTTAGAAAACTAGATAATGGCTGGTAGTGCAATCATATGGCATTTTTCATCCTAAGAAGCCAAACTGTTTTGCAAACAATACACAGGCATCACTTCTCCCACCATGGACAAGGAGCCACTAGTGGCTGCCTCTGTTTAGTACAGTAGCTACAATATACAACAGCTTCCTGGTCAAAAACAAAGTGTGTTGATTTCAATTTAATCTACAGGGGAAAGGTAACTTTGGAAGAACCTGCTTTACAGTCCAAAGTGAAATTTGGCCAGGGTATGAGGTACTAGTTCTCTTCTGAAAAATGACAGAGTCTTTGACAACCATTAGTAGACTAGAAATTACATGCTGATGGCAGGATGCTGAAATATACTACCTTACTTTAAGTAAAGATAATGGCACATCTCTTCTCTTTTTTGATAGGGCTTATATCAAAATTACCAAATTTGTTTGGGAAAAAAAATCCTGATCTTCAGGTGCTGTAAGGAGCGTTCATTGTAAACTGAGGCTCTGATTTTATAGAGACTTACGCACGTCCCTAACTTTATGCATGAGAGTATTTCCAGTAGGACTATTCCTGTGTCAAACAAAACGTGTGGTAAGTCTCTGTTGGATTAGGGCTTTAGCCCCTTATTCTGGTTTTCAAATCATTCCTCAAAAGACTTATTAATTTAATTGCTCTTCATAATTTTATTTGAAGACATTTCAAACTATGGGTCATTTTCAAACTTTGAATACAGATGCTCAAACCCGGGGGAATCAGTGAATTTAAATAAAAGAAAATCACTGTTTTCAAAATGTAACACTTCACAAAAAGTTTGTTGGTCAGAAAAGAGGAAAATTTTTGAAAATGTAATTGAAATTTCCCTGGCTTTTTTCAGATCTGTACATTTCAGATCTCTAAATTTGGTACAAATTTAAATGTTCAATTTTTTTTGACCTGCTCTAATTTTTGCTTCTGATTAATTATTTGCAGTACTTGATTGGCACTTAGATACCATCTCTTCTTGGATGAATGGAACGTTTTAAATAGTAGACCACTGAATATATATGAATTCCATTATTCGAATGTAAAGTACAGCCACTCCCCAAATGCTCATTCAAACAAAAACCTGTTCACATGAATGCTGACAAAAAGACATGTACAGGGTTGAATCAAACAGTTCTGAATTTGAATGACTGTTCCCAAATGCTGTTTTGCAATACATAACCAGCTCTGTTCATGAACTGGGCTAAATATCAAGTGAATCTGGGCCAATTTATGGGCTGTGCGTCAACATCATGCCAAAATTACAGTTTCAAAGCAACACTGACCAATTTTTATTGCTTCATCTTGAGTTTCTGCTTTCAAGGGAACCCAAAGCTCCTGTGATATAAATCCTTATGGGAGACACGGACAAAAGACCTGTCCCTGTGCAGTGAATCTGCTGAGTTTTGCACAGATCAGTCACCAGGGAACAACTGTTCATGTGTGTGTCTGTTGGATCACTTGGATGTGCGTGCAATTCCCATGGCAGTAAATGTGTATTGTGCATGCAACTGACTAGGTAATTCACCATGAAAGAATCCTACCTTGACAAATATCCTGCACTCCCAAACCAACGTATTATCTTTTCAGCTGTTTGGACTAACGAGCGAGCCTGGATTGAGATACAGAACTCAAAGTGATACAATCAATTTGTTACCATGTTTGTCTAGATGAGATGGACTTAAAAGCTCTCTGAGACCTAATGAGCCACAAGGTAAGCAGAAGGAATGGAGATCTGGAGCAATTAATCTCACACTGTTTAGCATCTCCTCATTCCTTAGTGAAGAAATACCTTTTAGCATCAGAGTCAGGACCAGCGCTAGGGGTTTTAGCGCCCTAGGCGCACGGCAATTTCACCATCCCACGCCCAGGTCCCACGGCTCCGGTGGAGCTGCCGCAGTCATGCCTGCGGAGGGTCCGCTGGTCTGTGGCTCCGGTGGAGCTGCGGCAGTCGTGCCTGCGGGAGGTCCACCGGAGCAATGGGAGCAGCCAACCGTCCGCAGGCACGACTGCGGCAGCTCCACCGGAGCCGCGGACCAGCGGACTCTCCGCAGGCACGACTGTGGCAGGTCCACCAGAGCCACCTGCCACCCCCGCCAGCAAAATGCCACCCACCAATAATCCTGGCGCCCTAGGCGATTGCCTAGGCCGCCTAAATGGAAGCGCCGGCCCTGATCAGAGTTTTATAGATTATGCTGTCATCCAGCAACTCAATGCTTATATCTGGCCACTATAGAGAAATCTAAGGTTTTCTCCTAAATAAAATACACTTTGAGTCCTGAACGTTTTGTTTTACTCCTTACAGCCAAGGAACGAGAGTCTGACAGAAAATTAGCCTTTATGGGGAATATCTGCAACTTGGTCAATGCCTGGGTTCTGTGCAAGTGGTTGGAGCAGGGACTGGAGTTCTGGGCTGACAGATGCTGCTCTTGGCATGAGGTTGCTTACTAGCCCAGAAAAAAAGCCTCCACTCTGGGATTCCATTCCTGGAGCATTGGAGGCAGGGGGTGGGGAGTTCAGGTTCTTCAAAACTTGTGGTCAAGCTTGAGGATGTAAACTGATTGCTGAAGTATTTAGGAGGCAGGGCATTGGGGCACGAATTTACCTCTGGTGGCTCCTGATCAATGGTGCAACTGAGGTGCAGAGGCAGGCTTCCCGCCTGTCCTGGCACCACGGACCACGCTGCACTCTAGAGGCAGCCTGGCAGAGGTGTGCAAGCAGCTCTGCGTGGCTCTTGCCTGCAGGGATCTCCCCTCCCCCTGCTCTCATTGGCCAGGAACCGGCCAATGGGAATGTGGAGCCGGTGCTCGGGGCGTGGTGCAGCATGCGGAGCTCCCTGGCCCCCCCACCTAGGTGTTAGACCTGTGCTGGCTGCTTCTGGGGCGCAGCGCAGTGTTGGAACTGGTAGGGACTAGCCTGTCTTAGCCGGGCAGCACCGCGGATTGGACTTTTAACTGCCCATCGGTGGTGCTGACCAGAGCTGCCGTGACCCAGTGCCTTACATTCTGTGACCCAGTTCTGGGTCGTGACTCACGGTTTAAAAAACACTGGAATATAGTAGGGTAATCACAGTGCTAGCATCATTGATGACCTGTAATGCTGGCAAGGGCATCACTGTCTCAATGATGACAGTGGTAGCCATTCGACATATAGTAATAAAAGAGGAGGGGATGGGTTCTTCAGTGCCTTTAGAGAACTCGCTTACATTACCCCTTTTTCTATAGCCACCTCCCTTCCTGAGATAAAATGATAAATTGAGCAGGATTGTCAGCCAGCTACATCAGCGTTCTGCAATACAGGCTTTGAAACAAGCAGAGAACAAACTGTCTGCACAGAGTAGAGAATCATTGGTCATTTGCTTATAAAGAGCCTGTGCAGCAGCTTTGCTCTGCACAAAACATTGGCTTCATACAATGGCACAATTATGAAAAGGACAGTGGTGGCAGCAGTCAGAGCTATTTTTCCTTCTTAATATGAAAGGACACATAAGCCGACTCCTCCACCAGTCAGAATGATTGCTGAATGTCACTGTGGATGGGTGAGGGGAACTGGCAATGGCATACGCATCCTAAGCCACCATTTTCAAATTGGACTGATTAGTGGCCAAATGTGTTCTAGTGGATAAAGCACTGGACTGGGATCCAGGAGACCTGGATCCAGCTCTGCCAGTGCCCTCTAGTGTGACCTTGGGCAAATCATTGTCTCGCCTACTTCTTATCTATTTAGATTGCAAATTCTTTAGAGTGTGGACTGACTCTTACTATGTATTTGTACAGTGCCTGGAACAACCTCAAGGTGCTATTGCAATACAATTAATAAATAATTTGATAACTAATCAGTGACTTACATGAGTCAAACCAGGTACTTCTTGATAGGTGTTCAAAGCACCCACAAAGAGAATTGTAACTAATTAGCAATCTCAGCAGACACCAATGAGCAAACTGAGCAGGGAGAGTAAACTACCTTTTAACCCTGGAGCTAGTCACTTGATGGGTTTGTCCACACTGCAGTCAGAAGTATGAGTGCAGCATGTGTAGACCTAGCTTTGATCTAGCTATTGCGAGTACCAATAGTAGTGGACGTATCATGATCAGTGGAACCAGAGCCAGAGGGCTCATGTTCCCTGGAGGGACCTTGAGTGGCAGGGGGTGAGGAACAACAGGAAAACAGGGCCTGTGGGCATAAGCACCCACTTCCCTGCTTCCCCCTGGGTGCTCGACCCCCCGTCTGCCCCCGGCTCTGCCAGCACTCTACCCCTTCCCCAAATCCCCGCCCCAGCCCCACCTCCTCCCCTGAGCATGCCAAGTTCCCGCTCCTCTCCCTCCCTCCCAGCATGCTGCCAAATGACTGTTTGGTGGTGGCCGGGGGGAAGTGCTGGGATGTAGGTGGAGGAGCGGAATGCAGCGCGCTTGGAGCAGGGGAGAGGAGAAGGCGGAGGTAGGGCAGGGAGTGAGGGGAGCTTGGCTGCCAGTGGGTGCAGAGCACCCACTAATTTTTCCCCACGGGTGCTCCAGCCCCGGAGCACCCACGGAGCTGGCGCCTATGACTGTGGGGAGCTGGGCTGGAAGCAATGCAGCCACATGGACAGAGCGGTGCACAGGGTTTAATAAAGTTCCACTTGCTCAACGTAACCCGTGCTTCACTCTTTGCTAATGAAACATGGGGCCAGCATCTGAGCTGTGATTTCTCTGCAGTGCAGCAGTGGGCAGCATGACACACCAAATTTGGCCCAAAGCCTCCGCGGAGCCATGGATTTTGCAAGATGGAAACCTAGGCCAGGGATGGGACTCATGGAAGGAGGAGTTCCAGCTGAACACACACCTGGACATGCAGGCGGACAGCAAGAGCAGGAAAATAAAACTCTGATTTTTGGGAAACAAGGCAGAGGGGTCTGCACCACCCTGAAGCTCACCACTGGCTCACAGCAGTCCTAGGAGCCCTGAGGACCTGGTGCTTCCTAAAGCACATTAAAACTGTGGAGCAACACAGATTTTTCATTAGAAAACACCCCAGAACGGAGGGGGTGGACCTCTACGTTACAATGTTATTCCCCTATGCAAAGTGGGTGCTACATGCAATTTTGGGGACTTGATAGACTCCCTGATAGGGAGCAGGATAGTCAGCGACACTTGGGATCGCCACCTGTGAGAGCGGCTACTCCAGGAAGGTGATCGCACCTTAGACCGATGCTTAGACAGAGAGTGTGCAGCAGAAGCCTCAAGAGGACAAACGAAAACCCTAGGAGACATGACACTCCCAGACATGCATGCAGTAAGACAACAGCAAAGGAGAGCAGGTGGCCAAGGCTACATATCTATAAAGAAATGTATTTACTATGGGAGACAGTGGGTAAAGAAGGACCCCATGTTAGAATAGTATTGCAAAGAATGTGGCCAGTTGAACCATTTTTGCCAGGTGTGCAAGAGCAGAAGCAGCTCTCAGATTGTCAGATTTGTACAAGAGGGGGAAGGCACATCAGACAGCAGTGATGACATCATGACTCCACGGGTGCTGGAACAATTTGTATAGTGAGAGCCATTGAACCAAACTGAAAACCCTGTATATGATTGTCATGGTATAATTCCCCACTCTGAACCTTAGCGTCCAAAAGATGGGGTACCAGCATGAATTCCTCTAAGCTCAATTACAATCTTAGTACTTGTAGCGCTGCCACCAACCAGGAATTCCAGTGCCTGGTACACTCTGGTCCCCCCAAACCTTGCCCGGGGACCCCAAGACTCAGACTCTCTGGATCTTAACACAAGGAATGTAAACCCTTTCCCTTACCGTTGCCTCTCCCAGGCTTCCCCTCCCTGGGTTACCCTGGAAGATCACTGTGATTCAAACTCCTTGAATCTTGAAACAGAGAGGAAAATCCACCTTCTCCCCTCCTTCTCTCTCCCCCTCCCAGACTCTCCCTGAGAGAGAAAGAAATCCTAACACAGAGAGAAATTAACCTCTCTCCCCCTTCCCTCCTTTCTCCCCACCAATTCCCTGGTGAATCCAGACCCAGTCCCCTGGGGTCTCGCCAGAATAAAAAAAAATCAGGTTCTTAAACAAGAAAAGCTTTTAATTAAAGAAAGAAAAAACAGTAAAAATTATCTTTGTAAATTTAAGATGGAATATGTTACAGGGTCTTTCAGCTATAGACACTGGGAATACCCTCCCAGCCTAAGTATACAAGTACAAATTAAAATCCTTTCAGCAAAATACAAATTTAAACACCTTCCAGCCAAATACACATTTGAACTCCTTCCAACCAAATACACATTTGCAAATAAAGAAAACAGACATAAGCCTAACTCGCTTTATCTACCTAGTACTCACTATTCTGAACTTATAAGAGACCGTATCAGAGAGATTGGAGAGAAACCTGGTTGCGCGTCTGGTCCCTCTGAGCCCCCAGAGTGAACAACAACCAAACACTAACAGCACACACAAAAACTTTCCTCCCTCAAGATTTGAAAGTATCCTGTTCCCTGATTGGTCCTCTGGTCAGGTGACAGCCAGGCTCACTGAACTTGTTAACCCACAGTCAAAAGAGACATGAAGTACTCTGTTCTATTAACTGTTACTTATCTGTTTATGACAATGATGGAAACCACTTCAAGCCAAGTGATGCGGTAGCACCCCGGCACCCCTAGATCCAGTATGAAGGTAGGCATAGCCGTCGGTAGGTTTTTGGTATAGGGTGGTGGTTTTTGCACCGTGGTATTCTAGGAAGTGAACCTCCCGTGTAGATTAGTCCAGGCTGAGGTTGATGGTGGGGTGGAAGCTGTTGAAATCGTGGTGCAATTTTTCCAGAGACTCCTTCCCATGGGTCCAGATGATGAAGATGTCATCAATGTAGCGTAGGTAGAGAAGGGGCGTGAGTCCACATGGACTCCTCCTGAGGGTCGAAATGACAGTCTGGACCTCTACATTGAATGCTTGACTCTCTGCATGACTCTCTCCTTGAGTCCAAGGGCATATCTGCTTCAGGCTGTTGGGACGGGTAGCAAGAAGGGACAATACCAACCTCTGTGCTTGCAATGATGTTACTAGGGAAATGCCCTGTGTGATTTCAGCTGGACAGTAGAGCCTCCTGCAATGTGATTCCTCAGAGTGAACTGAACTCTAATAGATCCATTACAAAGAGCAGTCAGAATCTAATAATGTACCAGCGGAAGCATAATGCAGCCCATAGGAAAATGTGACTGTGGTGGGGTCCCTCTCAAACTCACCAACCTGGGCTGTCCCTCACACTGTGATGCTCATGTCAAGTTGCAAACCTCTGATAGGCACTGCACTTACACAGCCACTCACAGGCAGGGACACACCCAACTGAGTTATATGAATGATCCCCCCCAGTAGCTCATGAACCACCAATAGAGAAGCTCCAGCCAATTCCCCTCAACTCTGCAGCCTTACACCCCAGAACTGTACCATCTTGGACAGGTCAGAGGCCTGGCCAGTGTAAGTTCATCACCTAGTTCGCCACCACAACAAAGGGTAGTGGACGTGCCACAGCCCTTGTTAACCTGAGCTGAGATTTCGCCAGCACTTCACCCAAAACCCACTGTTTCAGATAAAATATAAAATAGATCTAGTAACTACAGAAAGATCAATTGTAAGTGATTATAAGTGGTAGGCAGAAAGGTCAGAGATAGTTCCTTAAGAAAATGAAAAGTAAGCATGCTTTCTAAATCCTACACTTTCAGTCTACGCAGGAGTTGAATCGAACAATGTCTCAGGGTACAAGCAGGTTATAGTTCCTCAACATACAGGCTGGGACTACCTTTCTCCAGTTCAAAGTCTTTGTCTGCTGGCCATTCTTCCAGGTGTTGAGATGGGGGGGTGTGACGATGTCACTGTCTCTCTTTTTATACCTTCTTCCAGCTTGCTAGAAAAACCCTTGCTGTGATGTGGGTGTCAGGCAGCCTCCATTGCCTACATGCTCTCTCTGAGAAGTCTCTGGGATGGCTGTTGGGAGAGTGGGTTCCCTTTAATGGGCCATCAGCAAATGTCTGGCTGGTCCTTTGTTGCAATTGAGAAGTTGGCTGTGGGTGGCTCCCAACCTATTTCAGTAATGCGTAGAACAATGCTTCATAACTTCACATATAACAATAGCACATACAATCCAACAGGATATTAATGATCAACAGATCAAGATGTTTAAAATGATACTTCAACAAGATATACTTTGTACAAAGCACATCATAATTATATGGCAGTTGTGAATATGAGGGTTCCAGGATGCTATGTTGAGGTACAGAGTGCCACAGTGACCTTATAGTAACTAACCTGAAAAATGACAGATGATACTAACTGAAGTTTGTGGTGGTAGATAGTAAACACCAAAGACCCCTGTTGGAGCATACAGCCATACAGGGTGCAGCATCAGAATCTTATAGCTGCAGTGCAAGCAGCAAAAAGAGGAGCCCAGTGGACAATGAAAACAATTTTTAAATCACATGGGGATGTTTTCAAAGGTGATGGGTGCCTCGAGGACAAGCTGCACCTGGAAGAAAACCCCACTGTAAAGCCTTCCAGTGGAAGGAAAATTCCAGGGGCACTACATAATCCAGCACACAAAGAGGTTGAAAGTCTGCTGTGCAAGATATCATAGCATCTGTAGAGGCCAATACAGCGTGAGTAAGCAACATGGTAGTGGTGAAGAAACCATCAGGCAAATTATGCATCTGCATAGAATCAAAGCTACTGAACCGGGCATTGGAAAGATGCCACTATCCACTGCCCACAATGACATCTTGCCAGAACTTTCCAAAGCCAAAATCTTTACAGGCTGTGAAGTGAGGAATGACTTTTGGCAAATAAGCCTGGATAAAGAGTCCAGCCCACTGACAACCTTTGCTACATCACTTGGCCACACTACAGAGAGCTGCACATGTCAACAGGCAGAAGTCCAGCACCAGTGATGTTCCAGAAAAGACTCCCCCAAGCCCTGGAAGGACTGCCTGGGGTGAAAATAACTGCAGATGTATCCTCATTGTAGGTGAAGGGAGCAATGATACAGAAGCTGAACAGGATCATAACAGAGCTTTTCTACAGCAATGCAGGGGCAAGAACATAAAACTCAACCTGGAAAAAATGTGACTCAAACAGCATGTGGTGACATACACTGGACATCAGCTCACAGCAGAGGAACTGAAAACTAATTCTAATAAGATCAAGGCAGTTAGAGACAGGCCAACTCGCCGTGGATGGGAAAGGGGATTTGGTGCTTCACAGGAACGATAAATTTTCTGTCCAAGTTCTGTCCACACCTGGCTGCAGTAGCAAAACCCACACATCAGCTCACAAGGCAGGATGTTGAGTGAGCCTGGGCAAGATTCCAACTGCAAGCAGTTATCATAGAAACAAATGATAATGGATGCCCCTGCTCTGAAGTACTACCACCCAGAAGAGTCACTAACACTCCAGTCTGATGAATTGGAGAAAGGATCAGGTGTAGCTCTTATGCAGGAGCAGCTGGTCGCTTATGTCAGTAGAACTTGGGCGGAGACTGAACAGTGGTACGTCCAAATAGAAAAAGAGCAAGAGCTTCTGGCTGTGCTATGTAGGAGTGTTGACAGCTGTCTTAGATGGGCTCGAGAGTGTGTTTACTGGTCAAGAATGAATGCAGAACTCTGTTCCTTGATAAAATGATGTGACATCTGCTGGTCGTGGGATAGCAGAAAAAGACTCAGTTATGATGTGAGCTGCCCAGCCAACCATAAGGAAAGGTGGGACAGACTTCATTATTTTTACTGAAAAGCAGTACTTGATTACGATGTACCACTGTTAAATCTTTGGGTGGTTGATTCTCTGCTGATACAAGAAACAAGTCAGTGACTGGCCAACTGAAGGCTCACTTTGCGAGATATGGCATTCCAGACACTGTATTCACCGATGAAGGACACCCATTTTGCCTTGGAAAAATTAAAGGAATTTTCACACAAATGGGGGTTTGACCACCAAACACCCTTCCTAGCATATCCACAGAGTAATGGTAAGGTGGAATCAACTGAAAATAGCTAAGACTGTTTCTAAGGCTGTTCCTTGTGGTTCAGACCCATTGTTAGCATTTTTGGTACACAGGAATACCCCATCACAGAGGTGTCAAAACAGCCTAGCGCAGGCACTAGTGGGATGAAAGAACAAAACCCTGCTACCAATGAGAGGAGACCTGTTGCAGACAGAAAAATTGAGATACCTCCAAGAGAAGATGGCCAACAATCATAGAAAGCAGGGACTAGAGTACTACAGATCAGACAAGGACCTACTGACCCTGGAGACAGGCACTTGTGTGAGGATCCAGCCAGGGGTCGGCAACCTCTGGCACATGGCTTGCCAGGGTAAGCACTCACTGCCATACTTCACCACATTACCACTAAGCATGATAAAAAATTTCCATCAGAAATGTTATGATAGGAAGTTGGGATTTCATGAAATGTGTCTACTTTCCAAGGCAAATTTCAATTTTTTTGCTAAACAAATCAACTGCCTGAAAACTGAAAATGTACTTTTGGTAGGACACAGCATCTCAAAGCAGCCCCAGACACTGCCATAACATACACAAAATCTGCAGCCATAGCGCCTCCACTATAATGAACAACACTCCCAACAGACATGTTTCACAATCCCTGGGTCCTACACATACCTGTCACAACATGTGTGTAAAAGCAGCAAAAAGTCCTGTGGCACCTTATAGACTAACAGACGTTTTGGAGCATGAGCTTTCGTGGGTGAATACCCACTTCGTCAGATGCATGTAGTGGAAATTTCCAGGGGCAGGTATATATATGCAGGCAAGCTAGAGATAATGAGGTAGTTCAATCAGGGAGGATGAGGCCCTGTTCTAGCAGTTGAGGTGTGAAAACCAAGGGAGGAGAAACTGGTTCTGTAATTGGCAAGCCATTCACAGTCTTTGTTTAATCCTGAGCTGATGGTGTCAAATTTGCAGATGAACTGAAGCTCAGCAGTTTCTCTTTGAAGTCTGGTCCTGAAGTTCTTTTGCTGCAGGATGGCCACCTTAAGGTCTGCTATAGTGTGGCCAGGGAGGTTGAAGTGTTCTCCTACAGGTTTTTGTATATTGCCATTCCTAATATCTGATTTGTGTCCGTTTATCCTTTTCCGTAGCGACTGTCCAGTTTGGCCGATGTACATAGCAGAGGGGCATTGCTGGCATATGATGGCGTATATTACATTGGTGGACGTGCAGGTGAATGAACTGGTGATGGTGTGGCTGATCTGGTTAGGTCCTGTGATGGTGTCGCTGGTATAGATATGTGGGCAGAGTTGGCATCGAGGTTTGTTGCATGGATTGGTTCCTGAGCTAGAGTTCCTATGGTGTGGTGTGCAGTTACTGGTGAGAATATGTTTCAGGTTGGCAGGTTGCCTGTGGGCGAGGACTGGCCTGCCACCCAAGGCCTGTGAAAGTGTGGGATCATTGTCCAGGATGGGTTGTAGGTCCCTGATGATGCATTGGAGAGGTTTTAGCTGGGGACTGTATGTGATGGCCAGTGGAGTCCCGTTGGTTTCTTTCTTGGGTTTGTCTTGCAGTAGGAGGCTTCTGGTTACACGTCTGGCTCTGTTGATCTGTTTCCTTATTTCCTCATGCAGGTATTGTAGTTTTGAGAATGCTTGGTGGAGATTTTGTAGGTGTTGGTCTCTGTCTGAGGAGTTAGAGCAGATGCGGTTGTACCTCAGTGCTTGGCTGTAGACAATGGATCGTGTGATGTGCCCGGGATGGAAGCTGGAGGCATGAAGGTAGGCATAGCGGTCGGTAGGTTTTCGGTATAGGGTGGTGGTATTTGCACCGTGGTGTCTAGGAAGTGGACCTCCCGTGTAGATTGGTCCAGGCTGAGGTTGATGGTGGGGTGGAAGCTGTTGAAATCGTGGTGCAATTTTTCCAGAGACTCCTTCCCATGGGTCCAGATGATGAAGATGTCATCAATGTAGCGTAGGTAGAGAAGGGGCGTGAGTGGACGAGAGCTGAGGAAGCGTTGTTCCAGGTCGGCCATAAAAATATTGGCATATTTTGGGGCTATGCGGGTGCCCATAGCAGTGCCACTGATCTGAAGATATATATTGTCATTAAATTTGAAATAGTTGTGTGTGAGGATAAAGGCACAGAGCTCAGCAGCCAGTTGTGCTGTAGCATCATCAGGGATACTGTTCCTGACAGCTTGTATTCCATCTGTGTGTGGGATGTTCGTGCAGAGAGCCTCTACATCCATGGTGGCTAGGATGGTGTTTTCTGGAAGGTCACCAATGCATTGTAGTTTCCTCAGGAAATCAGTGGTGTCACGGAGATAGCTGGGAGTGCTGGTGGCATAGGGTCTGAGTAGAGAGTCCACATATCCAGACAGTCCTTCAGTGAGAGTGCCAATGCCCGAGATGATGGGGTGTCCAGGATTTCCGGGTTTGTGGATCTTGGGTAGTAGATAGAATAACCCTGGTCGGGGCTCTGAGGGTATGTTGATTTGTTCCGGTGTTAGTGTAGGGAGTGTCCTGAGTAGATGTTGCAGTTTCTTAGTGTATTCCTCAGTGGGATCTGTGGGAAGTGGCCTGTAGAATTTGGTGTTGGAGAGTTGTCTGGCAGCCTCCTTTTGGTAGTCAGACCTGTTCATGATGACAACAGCACCTCCTTTATCAGCCTCTTTGATGATAATGTCTGGGTGGTTTCTGAGGCTGTGGATGGCATTGCATTCTGCACGACTTAGGTTATGAGGCAAGCGATGTTGTTCTTCCACAATTTCTGCCTGTGCACGTTGGAGGAAGCATTCAATGTAGAGGTCCAGACTGTCATTTCGACCCTCAGGAGGAGTCCATGTGGACTCACGCCCCTTCTCTACCTACGCTACATTGATGACATCTTCATCATCTGGACCCATGGGAAGGAGTCTCTGGAAAAATTGCACCACGATTTCAATAGCTTCCACCCCACCATCAACCTCAGCCTGGACCAATCTACACGGGAGGTCCACTTCCTAGACACCACGGTGCAAATACCACCACCCTATACCGAAAACCTACCGACCGCTATGCCTACCTTCATGCCTCCAGCTTCCATCCCGGGCACATCACACGATCCATTGTCTACAGCCAAGCACTGAGGTACAACCGCATCTGCTCTAACTCCTCAGACAGAGACCAACACCTACAAAATCTCCACCAAGCATTCTCAAAACTACAATACCCGCATGAGGAAATAAGGAAACAGATCAACAGAGCCAGACGTGTAACCAGAAGCCTCCTACTGCAAGACAAACCCAAGAAAGAAACCAACAGGACTCCACTGGCCATCACATACAGTCCCCAGCTAAAACCTCTCCAATGCATCATCAGGGACCTACAACCCATCCTGGACAATGATCCCACACTTTCACAGGCCTTGGGTGGCAGGCCAGTCCTCGCCCACAGGCAACCTGCCAACCTGAAACATATTCTCACCAGTATCTGCACACCACACCATAGGAACTCTAGCTCAGGAACCAATCCATGCAACAAACCTCGATGCCAACTCTGCCCACATATCTACACCAGCGACACCATCACAGGACCTAACCAGATCAGCCACACCATCACCGGTTCATTCACCTGCACGTCCACCAATGTAATATACGCCATCATATGCCAGCAATGCCCCTCTGCTATGTACATCGGCCAAACTGGACAGTCGCTACGGAAAAGGATAAACGGACACAAATCAGATATTAGGAATGGCAATATACAAAAACCTGTAGGAGAACACTTCAACCTCCCTGGCCACACTATAGCAGACCTTAAGATGGCCATCCTGCAGCAAAAAAACTTCAGGACCAGACTTCAAAGAGAAACTGCTGAGCTTCAGTTCATCTGCAAATTTGACACCATCAGCTCAGGATTAAACAAAGACTGTGAATGGCTTGCCAATTACAGAACCAGTTTCTCCTCCCTTGGTTTTCACACCTCAACTGCTAGAACAGGGTCTCATCCTCCCTGACTGAACTACCTCATTATCTCTAGCTTGCCTGCATATATATACCTGCCCCTGGAAATTTCCACTACATGCATCTGACGAAGTGGGTATTCACCCACGAAAGCTCATGCTCCAAAACGTCTGTTAGTCTGTAAGGTGCCACAGGACTCTTTGCTGCTTTTACAGATCCAGACTAACACGGCTACCCTTCTGATACTTGACAACATGTGTGTACCTCATCCAGCGCATCAGATGCCCTAGCAACAATGACATGGGTGAAATTGGACAATCACTACACCCTCAAAAGAACTCACACAGCAAAATGATAAAAGATAAGAACAGTCTATCAACCAGGGGCTAGCGCTTTTCACAAAATGATCACTCCATATCTGATCTCTCAGTCCTTGCCTGCAAAGGAAACTTGAACAATACATTCAACAGAGAAACCTGAGAGATTAAATTCATAACTCTGCTAGACACTAAAGATTATGGACTCAATAGAGACACTGATTTTATGTCTCATTCTCAATCTGTAACCCACTAACCCGCCTTTGTCCTATAACTGCAGAGGTGTTAATTGCCCACCTGACTACAATGGTCTCTTGCAACATGTATTAACTCCTTATGCTTAACAATCTGCTAGAGCTTTGTGTAAGCTTTTGAAAGCCAGCAGATGTTGGTCCAATAAAAGTATTACCTCACTTACCTGGTCTCTTTCATTTTTTGACAATAGACTAAAAATATTTCAATTTTGAAATGCCGTGGAGTGCCTTGTGCTTCACCAAGAGGAGACACCCCAGTAGGAGATGTAGTCCAACCAAGAAGCCTGCCCTAGAGAGGAGAATGGGAGCATAAGGCACCTGAACTACAGTTCCTATGAGACACCATGATGGCACTTCAGAATCAAAGGATTCCCATAGTACCATAGGGTCAGAAGAGACTGCAAAGGTCATCTAGTCTAACCCCTAATTTTGGCTGAACTATTTTAAATGTTGATTTCCTCCCCCCAAAACTCAAGGTTTTCTGTTGAAAATTTAGATGAAAATTAATTTATTTTCCTGTGAAAATGTTCAGTGGAAACTCCCCTCATTTTCAGACCAGTTCTAGTCAGCACAGTGCATAATGTTGTTATATTATGAACCAGGAGAGCTGGCGGTGGAGTGGGGACAGTGCTGCCTTTCGGACAAGTAGTGCCAATGACCATATGGGACTTTAAATGGATCTGACAATTTGCAGACTGATGATTCTGCCTCTCATGCAGAGAGAGGGAGCAAATTTCAGCCCGGTCCCCCTCCTCTGCAGCATGGGTCCCTGCAATTCATCTAGCTGGCTGCTGCCTTTGAGAAGAGTCCTTCCTATATGAAATAAAGTCATGTCCCCAGAAAGAGATGTGGCTTTGCAGCTGAGAATCGAGAGACTTAAGAAAAGGAAGGAGGGTGATTTTCAGGGTGAATTCAGAATATGCAATGCAGTTATAGCAGTGTTGGTCCCAGGGAATTAGAGAGACAAGGTGGATGAGGTAATACCTTTTATTGAACTAACCTGTGTTGATGAGAGAGACAAAGCTTTGGAGCTTACACAGAGAAACTAACCAGCTCAAACACCAGCCTCTCTCACCAATAGCAGCTAACCCCCCAACCCCCGGCATTTCCACTTCCCACACCTATGCCTACTTGAATTCCAGGAGCTTCTCACCACACCCCCTCACCATTCATGAGCCACGCTCTTATCCCTTCTCACGCCTAGGGGAGCGCCCCAATATTTCCTGCCCACCTTCACCAGCACATTGCCAAAGGAGCCACCTAATATATCACACACGAGCTGGTGGGGAGAGCATGCGATGATCATCCATCTATCCAAGGCCCTGAGCTGTGCTTTACAGACTATTCATAATCACCAGGGTCCTAGGAGGCTGGCAAATGACTTGTTGAAGGTCACACAATGAGAGTCAACACAGGCTTTGGTTGGCAGCAGGGCAGAGTTATTCAAGATTTCTTGTGCATTATATCCAAACGTCAAAGGCTCTCTTTCCAGTGTTGTGATGGAAGCTGCTAGGACCGGGTGTTCAAGTAATTTGTGCTGTAAAAATGTATTTCCTCTCTGCTCTGGGGCCAAAGCTGATATTATCCAGTGTTACTCAGCCACTGCGCACCTGCTCTAACAGCAGTCATTCAGCAGGACGGTGACACTGGGCATTCAACAGGGCACGGGAAAAGGGGGACATTAGGCACTTAGCAAGAAGGGCAGTGGAATAGAAAGGAAGGGCAGGGCAAGGCAGAGCACCAGTTGAATCACATGGCCCCCAGAACGGCAACAGCGCCATCGAAAGGCGAGCAAGAAGAAAGAAAACGGCCCCCAAGCTGCATGAAATGTATCATTCCAGAGAATTTCTGATCGCATAATTGTCAATGCAGGGATTGATCCAAATTAGCTTCATCCAATGCTTGCTAAGCACTTTGACTCAGAGCAGAAAAGATCTGTGGATTTTCTCCTGGTGTGGACTGCAAAAGCAAACTCAGATCAGCCTGATTCTGCATTAAACACACAACTCCAGGGAAGAGAGTTAGGCCCCAGGCAGCATATTACTCCTCAGTTTGCATTCAATGACACTTTCGCTCTTGACAGACAACACCTTATTGCTGCTGAGTATTCTGGGCCAGATTCTCACCTGGTGTAAATCAGTCTGACTCCAGGGAGGTCACTGATTTACACCAGATGGGGATCTGTCTCTCTGGGTATTTTGGACAGGACACCTCTGCTTGTTCTGTGCTGGTGAACGGAAGCCATGTGCCCTACTATTTAGTTTATTTCAATTAACTTTAAAATGACCCCATCCTCCATCTTCTGATCTCATTATCCCATCTCACCAGTTTAGTCTACAGAGGCTGGGTTGGTACTTGTATGATGGCAGCCATTTTGGCCATCAGACCGAGACCTCCAGAACTAAAAGCATGACTCTCCACAGCCTGAGCTACAGAGCCAAGCACTGCACGTAGACGCGCTCGTGCCCATGACACATCCACAACATATTCACATCCATAGAAAGAAGGTGGTGAGGGCTTCAGAAGGCTCAGCCCCTGATCTTTGCCAGGCATACAGAGTCCTGCTGCTCCCCGTCTCTGCCTCCACTCTGCTCCCCAGTAGACACAAACTCCGCCACATGGGGTAGAGCCTGGGACTGGGGACAGGAGCAGGATTGCAACACCACTTAAGTTTGTCCTGGCAGTCTTTCCGTCATGCCATCAGGGAAATGGGGCTGTGCTGTTACACCACCCAGCTGGCTCACCATTGGCGAAAGTGCATCCCAGCCCACTTTAAAAAAAGTAGATTTCTGGGGCTGCGGCCTCCCTGTATTGCCCCCCTCACTTTAAGCCCCGTGCCTGGTGCTCAGATTTGGGTGGGCCTGGGTGCTAATTGGGTGGGCCCAGGCCAACCCATGGCTATACCCCTGCTGAGCCCCCTGCTCTTCAAAAATATTGCTAACAGCTGCCTATGCTCACATCCTCTCTGGCTGAGGCACAACAGGGGGAGGCATAATACACTTTGACCAGTGGGTTACACCTGGAAGGTAATGTACTGTTCATAACGTGCTACTCATTATGTGCTGCGTGACAGATACAGCAATGTCCTGCAATATCTTTGGGAGATCTTATTGTATTAAGTTCATGTATTGCTGTGGGCCAGGGATTGTATGTAATTCCATGAGAAAGGTATCCACAGCCCCTCTAGGAACTAAGCAAATTCACTGAGTACTACCATCTAGAAAGCCTTGCCTATGCTAGTTCAAACTGGACTCCCTAGAGATCAATAGACAAGAAAGGACTTTTGGATAACTAGCGTGAGTTTAAACCGACTCTGGGCCTTCTTTTTGATCCAGCAAACAGAGGAGACCTTCTGTCCAAAGGGAGGGCCCCAATCCTTGAGGCCGTCTCCCACGTACATAGAAACACCATATTTTGGCCATAAAGAAAGTGCACCTTAGATGGACCTTTGGTCTGACCCAGTATGGCCATTCTTATGTTCACCTGGTGCAGAAGGGTTAAACCAGGATCTGAAATACACAGAAATACACCTACATGAATTATTACTAATTAAGTTTTAGTGTATCACTAAAGTAACCATGATCAGCATTTACATCCTATTCACCCTGGCCAAAAAAAGCCCCCAAAAAACCACCAACAACAAACAAATACATTTGGGAGCAGATCCTCAGTTGTGCAGATCAGCAGAGCTCCATGACAGGCCCTGACCACCTCTCCCTCCATGCTGCGTTGCCCCAGTTGTGATCGCCACAGGTGTTCATGCCAGATCCCTTGGGGACATAACAGAGATAGGGCTGCCAGCAGAGTGTTTAACTTATGGCTCCCAGGGCTCTAGAATGCCCTCCCATTGCTGGTCCGACAGGGCCTGCATTTGTCATCTTTCAGGACACATTGCAGGGACTATTTGGTTCACCTAGCCAGTCAGGGGAATATGGGGAGACTGAAGAACTGATGTTGGGGTGTTGTTATTCCAAGAAAAGGCTGCTAATTGGTAGCAGGGATGAGCTGAATGACATGTGCTTAAGTACTTGGTGACATCAACTCAAAGCCTGTACCCAGGTACATTTTACTGTCCCAAATCTAAAGAAATTAATAAATAAATGTGGTGTCTGTGCCCCCTTCCTTACAAGGGCTTGTGAAACTGGCGTTCTGCAAAGATGCTTTAGGGGGTGCTAGAGATTGCTGTTTAGGTTTATCCAGACCTCTCCCTCCCCCCGCTTCTGTATATACTGGATACCTGTTTACATCTGAAAAGATTTATTTATACTGCAAAACTATCTGCTGGTGGATAGATGAAAAGAAATATGTGAGGGAAACCATAATCATTTAACACTTATTCTGTTTATTTTCTATTCATTTAGCAAAGTTGGCATTTTCATAATAATTAAAGGGAGCTGGGTGGCTTGCTAATGCTTTCCCACATGTGTTTCTTCCTTTGCTTTGAAGGTGCCTGGCAGATTTAGGTCATATATTTTCTTCCTATTGCTCTGCCAGGGGAAGAGGAAAAAAAGTGAATTCCCAGCACCAATCTTTTCTAATACTTCAACATTAGTCCAACCCAGCAGAGGTTTGCTCCCTGCCTCAAGCAAAAGAAAATCTATTAGGCTCTTTAAGGAAGAAAGTCAAAAAGAGGGTACATCTAGGATAAGGTCGGGCAAAGATGTGCACAGCTGAGAACGATGGTGCTCAATATCATTACTTGGGCTGTCAGGAAAAGTTCACCCCACGGGATGCCAAGCTCAGCTTAAACTCTGCCTGTCTTAAGATGCCTCTGTCAGTTAAAGAACAGGGGTCTGTACTTTTTCATGCCCCTTGCCTGGGCTAGGTGGGACGCCCATTCAGAACAAAGCACAAAATGCCCTTCCCCACCTGTCCTCAAGTCAAAGCAAACTATGAAATAGCTGGAACGGTGGGGAATGGCACTGGGAATGAGGCTGCATCCTATGTGATTCTATAAACGTATCTGCCATTTTATAGTAGGGTCAGACTTCATAACCAGTCATTATTCGGATTATTGCCTTACAGAGAACAGGATAAGAACCAGATTCAGCAAAGCACTGAATGTCTTTATAACTTTAAGCAGGCACTTAACGTTAAGTATGTGCTTAAGTGCTTTGATGAATCAGGGCTTAAATGCCCTGTGGGAGCAAGGCTATTGACACTGTCTGTTCTGAGCCCAGTTATGATTGGCCATTTGGGTCTTTCTGATGATATCACAGCCCCACACAAACTCCCACTGGTGCATGTTTGGGACATCATCATCCCAAAGAAGAAGAAAATCCCTCTGCCCATTCCATTGAATGGGGAAAACAGAACAAAATAATGGGAGAGGGGGATTTTTATTTTAGTGTACCATCTTCCCTCTGCACCCCATGTCCCTCCTATCCCAACATAACAGAAGGGATTGAGGGGTGGCTCCTTTTAAAATATCACAGGCTTTTGGCTACAAAGGTATCCAAAGCCAGAAGTCCTCTCCCCCTAAACTATCTGCCCGGTCCTCTCCTCTGGCAGTCCCTTCTCTCCCAAAATTGTATAATACTGAGTGGTGAGTCTTACACCAGCTCCCAAGGCAAGTCCTGCATCTAAATTGCAGCTTGGATGCCGCACGTCTGCTTCTGAAACACAGCAGCCAGGATGCGAGGGGAAATGGTGGTTTCCCTTTGAAGTCCTGCCTGCTAGTGCCCCGTACCAGTGCATCCCCTCCTGGTACAGCTGCTGTGCTTCCAAAGTGGCTGGGCAGAGTTTATGGCTGGGAATCTGAATTGGGAGTTAGTTTCACTCTCCTCTATTCAATGATGTAAGAACAGGGGAGAGGAGGCGAACTGGAAGAGGTGGCAGGAAAAAGGACAGGAGTGGGAAGACACTATAGGCTTATGGAGTATCTGATGGTGTCATGGTGTATAAGGAATGGTCACATTATGAATGGCTAAGTCACCGGAGCTATCCAGATGAGTGCTAACAACACTTGCATGCCGGCCTACAGCTTCATGTAGTCTGTGCATGGCATACTTAGAGAAAGCTCTGGGAAATGGTGTAGAAAATTGAACAAAAGAGACTTTTTCTTGCATCCCTGCAGCTGTAAAATCAGGTGCCTCAGCTACGGGTCCAATTGTACAGGGTTCAGATGGGATGATACATTATAACTAGTGGCCAAGAATTTCAGCAGCCAACTGGTGATATGGGGATGTTGAAACCATTTATAATGTCTTAAGTTAGGCCCCTCAAAACAGAGGCACCTCAAGTCACGAGGACTGACTTTTTGTCAGCAAAGTAGGCAACTATGGCTCAAAGAGAACAGAGAACATTGCGCACAGGGATTCCATTATCTGCAGTCTGAACAGAACTAAATAACTGCACTAAGGCTCTGTCTACACTTAGTGTACAGACACTGCACGCCCTGCTCTCACGGGTATGAATAGCAATGTAGATGGTGAGGCACTGCTTAGATGAGTAGAATAAAGACTTACCCTAAGGTTCTGGTATGTATTCTACATGGCTCTTTATACACACCGAGGCGGTGCTTCCTCCATCTACATTGCTGTTTTTAGCAGTGTAATGTCGCACTGCTGGAGCTATGGTTACCAGATGTCCCGATTTTTATAGAGACAGCCCCAATTTTTGGGTCTTTTTCTTATATAGGCTTCTATTACCCCCCACCCCCATCCCAATTTTTCACATTTGCTGTCTGGTCACCCTAGCTGGAGCTTTTCTGTGCTCCAGTGAAAGACTCTGGCTTGTGGGAGGCAGTTGGGAAAGGCTCCATCAGCAGGGGATGCAAGGAAAGACGCCAGCATCAAGTTGCTGTTGGAGGCTTTCCCCACTGCAGTGAAAGACTCTGGCAGTAGGGAAAGGCTCTGGCAGGAGGAAGGTGGTTAGGTGTGCTTTACTAAAAGTGCAGGTACACTAACTAGGATCAAATGACCAGAGCTATCAATTCTCATGACACAGGGCACACTGAACACTATTTTGAGGCAAAATGTTCCTGGTGTATACCAAAAGTAAGCACAACTCATCTGCTACTTTACAGATTCTCAGCTCAGGTCTGGCCCATTAAGATTTGCATGGCTTTTGGAGTAAACCAAGGCCTGGTTCTAAGTAAACTAAGCCCAGTTTTAAGGACAACTGAACCCTGATTATGATATTATGCTGGAAAAAACCTCACATGAAATGCTTGCTCCCCACATGATTTCTTTGTGAAATTCAGTAGTTTAGAATGAGCGACTCCCGGATGCAGTAGTATAGCCCACCTCCAGCTCCTATGTGTAGGGGCAGCCAGGGGGCTCTGCTCTGCATGCTGCCCTCACTCCAAGCACTGCCCTGGCAGCTCCCATTGGCAAGGAACTGCAGCCAATGGGAGCTGCATGGGCGGCGCCTGCGGACGGGGCAGCATGCAGAGCCACCTGGCCGAGCCTCTGCATAGGAGTCGGACAGGGGGCATACTGCTGCTTCCGGGAGCCCCTTGAGGTAAGTGCTGCCCGGAGCCTGCACCCCTGAGCCTCCCCCTGTGCCCCAGCCCTGATCCCCCACCCACCCTCTGAACCCCTGGGTCCCAGCCAGAGCACACTCCTACACCACAAATTCCTCATCCCCAGCCCCACCCCTGAAAGTGCACCCCCAGCTGGAGCCCTCACCCCCCTGACCCCAGCCCAGAGCCCCCTCCCACACCCTGAACTCCTCATTTCTGGCCCCATCCCGGAGCCCGCAACCCCAACCAGAGCCCTCACTGCCTCCTACACCCCAACCCCAATTTTGTGAGTATTCACAGCCCGCCATACAATTTCTATTCTCAGATGTGGCCCTCAGGCCAAAAAGTTCGTCCACCCCTGGCCTAGGGGGATGAACCCCATGCATATTAAAACAGAAGAAAATGTTCACCCCAACCCAGCAGAGTGAAACTGTCAAGCTTACAACATTTCCTGTGTTCTTACATTGCGCAACTGCTCATGTCTGTAAACATTGCCATTGGTCCGTACCAGCAGCACAGCGTATTCTAATTTCTTTTCCAAGGCCACCTCTCAGAGCAATTAATTTCAGTGCTCCTTAATCTAATAAACCGCAGTGAGTTCCTACTGCCTTCTGAACACCTCCTAGAGCATTCATCCCTTTTATGGGAGGTGGGATAAACAGCCTTATCTGAGTCTCCGACAGAAATTCTGTTAAGAGAAGCCTCTGCTCTGCTTTGTTAAAGCATTGATGCAATTTGATTATTAGATAAACAGAGGAACATGGACAGTAACTGTCTCTGACTTAAAGAGCAGATACAAAAACGTGTGCTTCCTCATGCAAACCAAGTAATTAACGTTGTATTTTAAAAAAATCCATTGCAGGCTCTGCACTGCAAAATTCAGCACCTTGTGCCCATTAGAGAAGAGATCTTCTTGGAAATTGGTTTAGGTGGCACGCTGAAGTTTGTGTGAATATATGGAACCTTATTAATGTTCTAGCGGTTGTAAATTTTTCTTGTGGGGCTTACCTGTGTATATGGTCATATTATATCTCACACAGTCCACAAAGAGACTTTTGCAGAAGGGATCCTGGCTGGTTATCAGACTAGCTATTACTGAAAATGATGGAAGCATGATTAGAATGCTCATCCAACCTCAACGCCCTCTACCCTGGCCCCAGCCTGAGCTGTAGGCTTGCATTCCAGGGCCGGATCCTGAGCCAGAACAAATTGGTATAACTCCACTGAAGTCAACAGAGCTATGCGGATTACACCAGCTGAGGATCTGGCCCTTAGTGCATGACGAGCTCCAGGCCAAACTCTGCAAACTCCAAAGCACCAAAACTCTGCAAACATGAGATCAGGTTGGTCAAACAGTTGGGAAGGCAGCGAACACAGAGCTTCTCTCTCTCCCACAGACACCCATCCCTTGGCCTTTATTAACCTTGGGGCTGAAAGCTCTTCTCCTAACCCACCTTGAGTGCCCACCGTGAGGTGAACTGTACAGATCGCTTAAGCTTGCAGGGCTGTTTAACTGCAATGTAGCTGTCCGGGCTCAGGCTGGAGCCCAGAGCTCTGGCTGCAGCCTGACACCTCAATTAAACAGCCCCCTTAGCCCGAGCCAGCTGGCATGGGGCAGCTCTGGGCCTCTAACTGCAGCCTACACATATGCTCTGCCTCAGTTTCTGCTGGTGGGCATGTGCAAAGGAGCTTAAGTCCTGGCATTGCTGAGCTGCTTGGAGCCCTCTGTCAAGTCTGAGCCTCCGTGGTATTCTCAAACTGGGTGTTACTCCCTCGGCCCAGCTCGCCTGCAGGGTCTGATCGGGTGGGCATTCTCTAAGCATGCCTACCCCCACAAGAGACAACTGGGCATTTGTGGGGCTGGCTGGCATATACGTCGATCCCAGTCTAATAGCCCAGTGGTTAGGGCACACTTTTGGGCTGGAGGAAACTCAGGTTTGAATCCCTGCTCTACTTGATTCAGCACAGAAATTTGAACTTGTCTCTCCCACATTGCAGGAGAGTTCCCTAACCGCTAGAGAGTATTCGGGGACCGGCCTCCCTCAATCTCTCCTATGGGAGCTGTTTCACTGTATATAAATAATGAAACACTCATCAGAGCAGGGCTGGAACCTTAGTCTGCCATGTGATGTGAACCACTGGGCTATTGGGTATGCTGGGCTGGGGGTGTGTGTCTCTATCTCCCCTTCCCCCAACCCTCCCCCACAAAAGAAAAGAGCTGACCTAATTTAGGTGCCTAACACCAGGAGAGGGTTCCTGAATCCTGAGAGGAGATAGGTGTCTCTCACCAGCCTGTCAGTCAGGTGCCCCACCCCTTCCATCTGCACTTCACTACTTGCTAGCTTAAGCAGCTCCCTGCTCAGCACGCTGGCTAATGAGGTCCCTTTCCTAGGGACCAACCTCCAGCATTGTATAAGGAACCTGAGTGCCTAGCTCAGGGCTGCAAATTTCACCAGCCAGCAGGGTGCTTAGGACTTGCTCAGCGGTGCAGCACTTACGTTTCCCTTGTGAATCTAGCCCTACATTTTTATTTCAGTTGGACTTAAGAACTGATCAAGCTTTTTGAAATGGGATTTCATCGCGGACTCAGTGCCACAAAGCACTGAGCATCTGCTGGTGTTGCTGGAGCTTTTGAAATCAATGGGCATTGAAGACATACAGCTACACCAGGAGATGCCCAGCAGCTTGCAGGGTCGAGGCTTTACAGAGAATGAGAATGTGTTTGACACTGAGACAGCATGGTCCAGAGGATTGTGCACTGGACTGGAAACCAGAGAATTCTAATCAGAGCTCTGCTGCTCTTGGGAATGTCACATTACTTTTTGGCCTTAGTTCCCCCATTGTGAATTGGGGGGATGATGTACTGCAAAACCCTGATGATGTGAACTGTTCTGAAGGGAATCATGGAAACAGAGGACTGAAACGGACCTCGAGAGGTCATCTAGTCCAGTCCCCTGCACTCATGGCAGGACTTCTAGACCATCCCTGACAGGTGTTTGTCTAACCTGCTTTTAAAAATCTCAACGATGGAGATTCCACAACCTCCCTGGGCAATTTATTCCAGTGCTTAACCATCCTGACAGGCAGTTTTTCCTAATGTCCAACCTAAACCACCCTTGCTGCAACTTAAGCCCATTGCTTCTTGTCCTATCCTCAGAGGTTAAGGAGAATAATTTTTCTTCCTCCTTCTTGTAACAACCCTTTATATACTTAAAAACTATTCTGTCTCCTCTCAGTTTTCTCTTTTCCAGACTAAACAAAGCCAAATTTTTCAATCTTCCCCCATAGGTGAGGTTTTCTAGACCCTTAGGGTCTTCTTTCTCTTGTATAGGGCTGAGCATGCAATCTTTGCTCAACAAATAATAAGAAAATACTAATGGATTGCCAGTGTTTCGCCCTCATTATTGACTTCTGATTATTTGCCCCCATCTGACATCACTCATATGGCTCAGATACACATTTCTATATGGAGAATCATTCACACTAGAATCTGTAAAAAGAACAGGAGTACTTGTGGCACCTTAGAGACTAACACATTTATTTGAGCATAAGCTTTCGTGGGCTATAGCCCACTTCATCAGATGCATAGAATGGTATGGTATATAGTAAGGAGATATATATACACGTATAAAGAATATGAAAAGATGGGAGTTGCCCTACCAACTCTAAGAGGTTAATTAATTAAGAGAAAAAACTTTTGTAGTGATAATCAAGATGGTCCATTTCAGACAGTTTGACAAGAAGGTGTGTGGATACTTAACATGGGGAAATAGAGTCAATGTGTGTAATGGCTCAGCCATTCCCAGTCTCTATTCAAGCCTAAATTGATGGTATCTAGTTTGCATATTATTTCAAGTTCAGCAGTTTCTTGTTGGAGTCTGTTTTTAAGCTTTTCGGTTGCAAAATTGCCACCTTTAAGTCTGTTACTGAGTGACCACAGAGGTTGAAGTGTTCTCCTACTGGTTTTTGAATGTTATGATTCCTGATGTCAGATTTGTGTCCATTTATTCTTTTGCATAGAGACTGTCCGGTTTGGCCAATGTACATGGCAGAGGGGCCACTGCTGGCACATGATTGCCTATATCACATGCCCCTCTGCCACGTACATTGGCCAAATCAGACAGTCTCATCATCCAATGACAATGAATTGTAATGACTGTTTATTAACTGGCCCAGTATTAACAAATAAAGCCAACCAACCAACCAAATCCACTATCCACTCTATGGATCGATTTGGCCATTGCAAAGAGATTAAGAGATGTTTATTCAACTGTCAAATATGGTAAATGTTGAAAACAGAAGGGCTAATTGTTTAGTAGAGAAATTGCCAAATAAATATCAAAATCAGAAACAAAGATAGCTTGGTTAAAGGAAGAACCTGTCAGCTTAACTTGGTTGATTCAGTTACGAGGATAATAATTAATAAACCACCAAAGCATATAGGCTCAGTCACTGAGCCAGAGACAGATTTCCATTCTCACTTTTGCAGCTCGTGCTACTGTCAAACTTTGCCTCAACTAATCAGTTCAGTTCAACCAGTGTTAGCAATACTACGGTAAATTGGCCAATGACACTGTGATATTTTAATCTCCTCAAAGCAGGTCTAATAAACTGGGTGTTTAAAATGCAGAGGATAGGTCTATCCTAAAGCTCCTTTGGGCCTACCCCCCTTCTCTGTATATGGGGATTCTGCATATGGGGATTTAAACAGTTTACAAAGGGATGTGGTGGATTCTGTCTTCTAATCTTTATGAAAAAGTTCTTTAAGTCAACGGGAATCTTACCATTCACTTCAATGACTTTAGATCAGGCCCTTAACTGTGTGACCTTGGGCGAGTCACTTAGACTCTTAGTTTCTTACTTTCCTCTCCTGTAAAAAGATGCTGATAACGCTGCTCTTTCAGAGAGATGCTGTGTGGCTTATGCATTAAACGTTAATTAACCAAAGCATGTGGAAATCCACGGAGGGGAAGGTGCAAAGTGCTATTTTATGTTTAGCGGTTGGAGGCTCTTCGGGTTTTATTCGCAGATGGGAATGGCAAGGTTTTCACTCCGAAGTAGCCTTTAACAAGCAAATACTTTAAAATGAGAAGACTATTGATTTAAGAGTATTTATTATCCGCCCTCTGTCTAGGGAGAGCTATAAGCTTCTCTATGCAAATGTGAAGCATAGTATAGAGACATGGATGAATGTGCGGGATGAGCTATTTAATACAAGCAGCACCAATGAGCTTTAGACACACTTTTTAAAAATGGATTACTAGTTTTCATTTTTTTATTTTTAAGTCCTTGCTAGAGATCAGCTGCAGGCACTGATATCCACAGAGCCAGACAATCTCTGCTAATTCCACATGCCCTTTTCCATTAGAGAGATTGGTTTGAATGGAATGTGTTACTTCCCATTGACATGATTTTACTGAAGATTTCCTTATGGTAATGCACTTGCTTCACTTAGACATTGCGTGTCACCATGATAGAAAATAATATGCCTTGGCAAGTTACACAGGGGATTTAAGGGAATGTGAAACAAACAAACAAACACCTTCTCCTCTCCATAAACCTACATCACCCAAACACTCCCTTTCATCATTCTACATTTGTCGATGAGTTGGTCTACATGAAATGATAATACTAGGACAGATACTGTGGTGATTTCTACCCAATGTCAGTTGGATTGGCTAGGGTGTAGATCAGTGGAGATCTAGTATATAGTATTAAAGGAGTTATCTAACTATCCCAGTTAGTTTGGGTATGATGCAAATGATTTTGACACTCCAATTTAAATTTGGCTCTTCTTTGGCTAAGTATTGCTGTTCTCCAAAGCAATGTAAGAATTGCCAGCCTAGATCAGACCCAGGGACCATTTAGTCCAGTATCATGTGTCCGAGAGTGGCTAGTAGTAGCTGCTTCAGAATGGGGTGTAAGAAACAGTAGTTAATTATGGAATAAGCTGCCTATAGAGAGTTCTTAACCTTCTTAACCTCTGCTAGCCTGAGGCACGAGGGCTTATATCCCTTCCCAAACTCTTGGTTTAACTGGATATTCTTGTTACGCATCTAAATGCCCACTCCTTTTCTGAATCCTGCTAATCTATTGGCTTCACTGGTACCCCTTGGGAATGAGTTCCCCAGGATAATTGCGTAAAAAAGTATGACCTTTCAATCAATGCAGAGCAGTTTTTTTCATATACAATGTTATATACTGTGCTGTTCATTGAAGTATTAAATTTTTAAAGCTAACAATTTTATAAATAGTACCTACCTCTCAAAGCTTGAAGAAGCTACAGAAACCATGTAATACAATGGAGAGTGTTGCCTGATGATATAATGCTCCTAAGTTGTTTTCCATTGGTCAGTGGTGATGTGTTATCACTTGATGTTGTGCTAAGTTGAAACATGGAGCTCTGAGGAACCCAGGACTTTCTCTTCCTTTATTGAATTCACTTGAGCTGAAACAATAAAAATGTGTATTTATTGACCTGTGAAATAATTTCATAATGTTGTACAATGGAGAAGATAAATCACATTTTAAAAACTTGTGCCAAGATGACTCAGAGTTGGCTCCAGATTCTCTTGAGCCTGGACTGGGCCAGTTACATCTCTATTTAATCAGGAGAGTGGTCACAGCGATACTATAGCAGCACGTCACTTTCCTTTCCATCATAACCCACCATGCAATCTGGATGCCATGGCACAGTGAAGTAAGGTGAAGTGAAGCCACCGTGGGGGAAGGCCACTCTCTCAGTCCGCTTGTTTTCAACATTTTGGTGGTGGTGGTAGGGGGGGAAATCAGTACAAAAACGATGTAAAGGGGACAATGGAGAATCCATTGACACACACTGCTGTTTGTCTCTCTGGGGTTATAAGAATATATGACATTTTAGGAACAGGAAAAGGCCATCCAGCCAAAATACATCTGCCCTTTTCTTGTTTATCTCTGTTCTGTCTTCCTCCTTCTTTTCCATACTCACATTTCCCACTCTTCTTTCTTTTTTTTTTTTAAATGTAGGTGTTAGAAATAGCCAGTGTTTTACAGTAAGTGGAAGTGACATACCCATAGGAAATAGTAATAATTGGAAACACTGCTCTACTATGCTCTGCAAAGCAACAGCACCACTTTACACCTGGATTTTCTTCCTTTATTCCAGAACCTTTTAACAAATAAACCCCAAGTGGTCTAATTAGTACATCATAACCCCAAGGATTAAGTTCTAACATCATTATTAGGTTAATATTTGTGAAGCATACTGAAAATGTAAAGCACCATATGTGTGCTAATTATTTACCATTAAGTCCAAGATAGCTTCCCGGTAATTGACTTCATCACTAATACTTTGGGCCTGACTTTGACATATTCATTCATATTGAGTTGTACCTTAGACCATGCTCCCACTGAAGTCACATAAGGCTGAGTAAGGATATAAGAATCAATCCCTAAGTTCAAGGTACAGCCATCCATTATTCAAGGACAGAGTGTGGCATTTAACCTCTCACTGAATTGGATGTACACTGTATTCCTTGAACTCTTTGGTGCAAGGGAAACTGAGCAAGTTGCACTTTTGGAAAGAAGCAGGCTTCTCTCCCTGGCATATACAGTCCATTCCAGAGGCCAGACCCTTTTGGAGCCGTGTGAGGCTGCAGGGTTGAACTGAAGGAGCTGTTCCTGTCCTTCCCTAAGACTGCTCATTAGAACTGGTTAGATAATGTTTCCCCCCTGTGGACAGTTTTGACTATTCGGCAAAAAATCAAAAACTGAAATATTTTGTCCAAAAATAAAAATATTTAGATTTGGATATGCTGCTGCAGAGCTTCAAGGGAGTTGGAGCTCAAATATCTCATGCCCCTATTCTCCTCTATAGGCCAGGCTCCCTGGTTGTACTACATTTCCCATGATGCACCATGGTCTCCCTCTTAGTGAGGGTAGACAGTGCATCATGGGAGTCCCATGACTACAGTGCATCATGGGAAATAGAGTCCAAGTGGGGAGGCTTGCTTATAAAGAAGTGGGACATGAGGCACTGCACCATATCTAAATATTGTTGTTTTCGGCCCAAAATAAAGAAAACTTCTTTTCCCTGGGTGTCATTTTTTCAATGAAAAATAGAAAACTTCCATGGAAAGCAGAAATTTCATGAAACATTTAGTTTAGTCAAAACCCCAATTTTCTGTTGACAATTTAAATGGCAAATTTTCAACTAATCCTATTGCCAGACAATTTGCAAATAGAAAGAACAGGCAAAATTAATCCAATAAATCATTCATTGCAAGTTACTTAGGCCCTGTTTCTGCAAAGCATGTTAAGCGGTGTTTGACTTTAATCGCTTATATCACAACTGACTTCAATGTGACATAAGCCCTATTCAAGTCCTCTGCTAAATAGGGATGGACTTAAGCATAAGCTTAAGGCCATTATACCAGTCCAAAAAGCATATCTGAATTTTTAATGAAAAGACTGTGGATATGCTTAAGCTCTCAATCGGAGCGCACGTCCAGACTAACCCGCGGCATCGGCGGGTTAAAATCGATTGCTCGGGGATCGATATATCGCGTCTAGTCTGGACGCGATGTATCGATCCCCGAGCGCACTTACATCGATTCCGGAACTCCATCAACCCGAACGGAGTTCCGGAATCGACACGGAAAGCCGCGGACATCGATGCCGCGCCGTCCAGACGGGTGAGTACCTCGATTTTAGAAATTCGACTTCAGCTACGTTATTCCCGTAGCTGAAGTTGCGTATCTAAAATCAATTTTAATACCTAGTCTGGACGTGGCCTTAGACTAATTTTCAAAACCAAAATACACCAACTAAAATACAGTGGATTAAGAAAAATGTTACCCTCTTCCATTTATATCGATCACTGATATCCAGTCAAATGCCCAGCTCCCCGAATGAACAAGACATTCTGTTGGACATCCAAAGAGATCAAACTGTATTCAGATCAAAATGCAAGGTCAACATTTTCGTTAAAGCATTCACACAGTAACTTTACCTGACCAGCCTCCAACAGAGTTGGAGTGAGCGAAGAGGAAGGGGAAAGAGAAAACTAAGAGATGGGTGAATCTTGGGGAGATGAAGAAAAGAGCTCACACGAGGCCATGGTGAATGCAGTATGAATGTACAGCACTTAGCCATCTTAAAAATACCTATAGCAGACAGACATGGAGACAGGATAGAAGAGGAGCCTGTTTTAAACTTATTTACACTGCAGAAACAGCCCCATTATGCAGCTTGCTTGAGCAGACCTCTTTATGAAATGTACGTACATTTGTAACATTTTACATTGGGTTTAATAATTTACCAAGGTTTAATATTTCAAAAGAGTAAAGTAGAAAATCAGATAAAATTTTTATATCTGCTATTAGAAACTGAATGGAATGTTGAGAGACAATTCAAGCAATCATCTTTGCAAATGTACCTCCTGAAACAGTATCAGTCCTGAGAAAAAAATCCACATTCTTATGTTTTACTTTTGAGCAGGGGCTCATTATAATCTTACCATAGCACAAGGTATTTCCAGGGTTTAATGATGAGCTGGGTCAATTGACTGCCGCTTAGGCCATCAATTCCTGCCAGATGGGCATTTATCCCCAAGAAATAACTGGAACTCTGCTCATTACTGCTTAATCACAGGCCCGTATTGCTGCTGTTGTACAGAGGCTTCTGCAGCAGTTTTAAAAAAATCTTGGGACACATCTTCAGTTGGTGTGACTGTGTTGAAACCTATGGGGCCACTAAGGGTATGGCTACATCTGGAATTTCAAAGCGCTGCCCCGGCAGCGCTGCGGGAGCGCTGCCGCGGCAGCGCTTTGAAGTGTGAGTGTAGTCAGAGCAGCAGCGCTGGGAGAGAGCTCTCCCAGTGCTGCATGTAAACCACATCCCTTATGGGTGTAGCGTGCAGCGCTGGGAGCCGCGCTCCCAGCGCTGCTGCCCTGATTACACTGACGCTTTACAGCACTGTATCTTGCAGCGCCCAGGGGGGTGTTTTTTCACACCCCAGTTGCAGCGCTGTAAAGTGTGAGTGTAGCCAAGGCCTAAGTCAATGGAGTTGCACCAATTTATACCAGTTAAGAATCTCTTCCTTTGATCTTTCCTTGGGAGCTGGGGAAAAGAGTTTATGACTCAGTGGCCCAGCACTTCATATATAAGCTATCCCCTCAGATGGATGCCTGGATGCTGAGAGAAAGAAAAACTCTTTGGAACGGTAACTCAGAAAGTATAAAAAATATATTTTAAGTAGTTCCAGATGCTTTTAGCTTTGGGACATTTATTTGCTCCATTCTAAATAAAAAATGGCATGACTAAAATAATAGCTGGCATGATATTTTAGAGGAAGCAACAGTGTAGTATAAAGTCCAATATGTGGACTGGGGGCTTGTATGGATGTTTTTTTGAAGAGTGTCCCTCAATTTTCTGAAAAAACTAAATTCACTTATTTCTCAACTCATACGTGCACATTGCACTCTGCATGGATGGCAGGGTTGAGAAGAATATACAGGAACAGAAACCTTGACTGGCAAGCCAAACAGAACCTTACAGCAATAAGAGTGAAACAGTTGCTTACAGTAACTTCTGAGTGCTTCTTACCATCTCTGGCCAGGGCTTCCCTTTCCATACAGAACTGATTGCAAACCTTGATTTGCCCTTCAATCTTCTCTGGAGAGGGCTTCTCTGACTGGCCAACAGTTTACCCAATAAGAAGGAGAAGCCCCCAGTCATGTTGAAGGACCTTGCTGTTCCCCACTCATCCTCCCATTCAGCATTGTACTGCGGCAGTTGTGGCAATACAGAGGGCCTTCCAAGGATGCTCTGGCCGGTGGTGGGTCATTTTGGACTTGCTTCTGCTCCAATTTAAGTGAATGGCAAACTTGCATTGACTTCAGTGGGACAAGATCAGACCCTTTTTGTCCACCCAAAACCAGGGATGGGTTAAATTTGTTCTTCCTTCAAATAAGGGAAGAAGCTGTGCAGATCTGAGCATGTTTAGGAGACATGGTGCTTACTGCTGAGGACAACAGCTCCATTCTGGCTTACATCTAGCTTAGGGGAATGGCGCTGTGAACGTCCTTTGCATTGTTAAGCTGATTGAAGACCCTAGCATATCTTTCTAATGTGGTGTGTATGCAGACTCAGCAATGCCCTGATCCAATGCCCACTGAAGACAATGGAAGACTTTACTGGATCAAGCCTTTTGTACCTACATCTCTGACTACGTCTGTGATTAATACTGTAGAGGTATTAGGGAGTTTAACTCACAGTGCAGTTGTCTGAGAGTGAGGACCTTGTTTTGTAGGAGTGTCTTAATAGACTAGTGGGTGTGCATATGAAATGCAAGCACAGGGGGCATTTTCTGTGAGCTCCGTAATTCAGATAGGGGCAAGCTGAACACTAATTCTCTGCTGTAGTGTCTATTGCAACATGGATGAATGTACTACAGGACAAGTTCTCACTCATTCCTTCCAGAGGCAGTGCTCCTATTCATTTCAGTATCAGTTTGGCCTGAGAAAGGAGTGAGTAAAAACTGGGTAAAGGACATCAGAATATGGTCATATATTCTATATATAATGAGATGAAGTCATTTCTGAGGTGTGTTTAGCATCACACCACCACTACTATGGAACAATTTAGAGCAGGAAGCAAAAAAGTTAACCAATTAAACTGGAGGGCCAATTTTAATGAAGCAAAAATATAGTTACCCAAACTGGAACTGGCCCTAGTCTTAAGAAAAAAAAAGACAACACAAACAACTGAACTGAGCAAAACACTTAAAAGTCCCATTGTCCTGGGTGCTAAGGTCCCTTTACCCTGATCTGAACATGTTAAATGATACATTGAGCAACATACCAGCAGCCATCTGGAATCCTGTCTATAGTTAAGAGTCTAAACAATCCTACATTTGCAGCAGGTACAGATAACGTTGTCTAATGGGTCTTTTCCATGTCTAATTTCTATGATTAGATGGAATGAGAGTCAGCAACTCCTGTGCTCTATATTTCCAGCTGTGCCACTGACTTACTGGGTGACCTTGGGCAAATCACTTCATTTCTCTGTGCCTCTGTTTCTCCTCCCACCTTTCCTAAGAGTTGTCTTTTTAAACTGTAAACCCTTTGGGGCAGGGAGTCTCCCTCAGTAGGTGTTTGTGTAGCACCTAGCACAATGGGGACCCGGTTTCAGTTGGAGCCTCTAGAATATTATGACGTGGAAACTTATTTCAATATCTTTTAAAAATGGTAAGGGATCTGCTTAACCTGTGGGTAGGCAAATATCCAGCCTATTTACAATTACTGGCCCCCAGGCTCCCTTCCACTGGGAATTATGGAAGGGAGAGGAGTAGAAATTCCACAGGAAATGTCTTGAGACAAGCAGAAGCCTGAATTTCTCAAAACGACAGATACATTCAAGGGCTATTCCGTTCCCAGTAATAAAAATGAGGGTGGCTGAATTGCTGCCACGTCACTAGCAACTCTTAGTAAACCCTTCCCTGTCCCTAACCTCTATTTGTAATACTAGATCTGTTCAGTAAAGACCTGATATAAAGCCCACTGAAGTAAATATGAATGTTTCCATTGACTTCCCTGGGCCTTGGATCAGGCACTAAAGGTTTTATTTCTGTACTGTGTACATTTAACTGGCCCAACTGTGTTCTTCACAGCCTGCATGGGAGGAAAAACATGCTGCTCCCTCATTAGAACATTTACTAAATTTGATCTCTAGTGTTTAATTATTTAGTAAAGTGATGTGTTTTAAAAAACAGATATAATGCTACATCAAGAATCTTTATTCAAAGCACCCAGTTCCGCAAGATTTAAGAAAGCAACCACCTTTTTGGTCTTTCAGAAAACGAAGAAGAATTTATAAGTACACCAGAGAAGGAGCCGTTGATTGAACATTATTGAGATGGTTTAAGTATCAGAGGGGTAGCCGTGTTAGTCTGGATCTGTAAAAGCAGCAAAGAATCCTGTGGCACCTTATAGACTAACAGACGTTTTGGAGCATGAGCTTTCGTGGGTGAATACCCACTTCTTCAGATGCATCTGAAGAAGTGGGTATTCACCCACGAAAGCTCATGCTCCAAAACGTCTGTTAGTCTATAAGGTGCCACAGGATTCTTTGCTGAGATGGTTTAGTCTCTCTTTCGCTCCCTCCCCCACTCATCCTTTTGCTCTGGTGCCATCCCTAAAATTATTCAAAAAGGTAAAATTAGTTTATTAATTGTTAATGATGACTTTCGTGTTAAAAAAACCCCAGTGATTTGAGCAGACTTTTTATTGAAGCTTGAAAAATATTTTCCAGTCTACTTACTTAAAATATTTATACTTTACAGACCACTAGAGAGAGAGAGAGAAATCCTCATTTTCTCTTAGGATTAAGAGAGGCCTCATAACAGGACCACAGAAAAAGGCTTTTTTTCCTTCCTTAAACTAAGCTAAGAATAATATAAAAATATACTAACAGTAAATCCAAAACCGGTAAAGCAATTTGAGGTTACATCAGTATTGTTAAGAAACAGGATTAGCTCAGTTGTTCCTAGGATGTTGTTTAGTTTGAAAAACAAGTAATTCCAGAGAGACGAGAAGCTATCTTAATCTATAAATAACACACGTGGGGGCTGATCCCACGCCCATTGGGAATATTGCTGTTAAATCTGGTGAGCTCAGTCTGAGGCCCATGGGATAGGAAACAATGCATTTCCATTGCATAGTACTGCAGCAGAGGGGGAAGGGAAGGGAAGGGTGAGTCAAAAGAAGGGCAAGGTTTTGTCCTCCTTAGAACTGTTGGTCAGCCCCCTAAACAGCTGATGTCCCAAAGTCTGTACACAACAGGACCACTAAACAAAGTCTGTGCTTATGACAGTTTCTTTCCCCATCCCTCATCCCTGCCTTCTACTGGCATAGACCATGGGGAAAGCCCCAGTGGTGAAAAATCCATGCTGGAGCGCCAACAGCAGAAAGTGGCCACAACCTCCCACACTGCTAGGGAGCTCAACTGAGCCACATAGCTCTGAAGCTGGCAGTGATGACAAGGGATGCCATGGCCCAGGCAACCTGGAAATATGCACTCTGCATCAGCAGGGCTCCTATGGAGCTCAGACTTCAACTGTTCCCACATGGCAATAACGCCAAGGGAGGGCAGACAGTTGCAATACCACTGGTATCCACTTGGGGCACCAAGGCCTAGTGAGGTGTAATTCACACTGCCTGCAATGTTTCTCCACACACAGAAAACAAAGAGCAACTTTCAGTAAGGAATAAGAAAGAACAAAAGTAAAGTCTGCATGAGAAAGTCCATTCTGTGCTTGTGTGTGTGTGTGTGTCATTTGTAGTCTGCTGCATCTGAGCTGAACCCAAAGTAATGCCTGTCTTTGCAGGCAGCAGCCTTTTGAAATTTAAAGGCAAATTACACAGAAAACAAAGGAAGATAATTACATAGTTAAATATACCACACACACCAGTGCTGGCTTCAAGAATAGTCCCCAGGTTGTTTCATGAGGCACTTTTTAATGTATATCTGTGACGTTTTGAGCTCTCTGACCATTTATTAATTTTCTAGTAAACTGTATATTTTTCTTTTTCAATAAAATGCAGATCTTTTTAAAAATGAACAGCTCATCAATGCAGCACACAGAGGAGAGGCTGCATGATCCTGGAGACACGGCATAGGACTGTCTCTTACTATGTGTTTGCACATTGCCTAGCAAAATGGGTCTCATCTAGGCCTTACTGTAATAAATAGTAATGTTGCAAAGGGACAGTCTGGAATCACCATTGTTGGAGATACTCAGGGGTGACCCATGTCCCCAAAACATTTCTGGGATAAAGAAATCAGCTTTGTCACAGAAGCCAGGAAAGTAGACAAAAGGAACCACTAGAATCATAGAATCATAGAATATTAGGGTTGGAAGAGATCTCAGGAGGTCATCTAGTCCAACCCCCTCAAAGCAGGACCAATACCCACTAAATCATCCCAGCCAGGGCTCTGTCAAGCTAGGCCTTAAAAACCTCTAAGGATGGAGTTCCACCACCTCCCTAGGTAACCCATTCCAGTGCTTCACCACCCTCCTAGTGAAATTGTGTTTCCTAATATCCAACCTAGAACTCCCCCACTGCAACTTGAGAACATTGCTTCTTGTTCTGTCAACTGCCATCACTGAGAACAGCTTGGCTCCATCCTCTTTGGAACCCCCCTTCAGGTAGTTGAAGGCTGCTATCAACTCTCCCCTCACTCTTCTCTTCTGCAGACTAAACAAGCCCAGTTCCCTCAGCCTCTCTTCATAAATCATGTGCCACAGCCCCCAATCATCTTCGTTGCTCTCGGCTGGACTCTCTCCAATTTGTCCACATTCCTTCTGTAGTGGGGGGCCCAAAACTGGACACAATACTCCAGGTGGGTCCTCACCAGTGCTGAATAGAGTGGAATAATCATTTCCCTCAATCTGCTGACAATGCTCCTACTAATGCAGCCCAATATACCATTGGCCTTCTTGGCAACAAGGGAACACTGCTGATTTATATCCAGCTTCTCGTCCACTGTAATCCCCAAGTCCTTTTCTGCAGAACTGCTGCTTACCCAGTTGGTCCCCAGCCTGTAGCAGTGCATGGGATTCTTCCTTCCTAAGTGCAGGACTATGCACTTGTCCTTGTTGAACCTCATTAGATTTATTTTGGCCCAATCCTCCAATTTGTCTACGTCACTCTGGAACCTATCGCTACCCTCCAGCGTATCTACCTCTCCCCCCAGTTTAGTGGAATCTGCGAACTTGCTGAGGGTGCAATTAATCTCATCATCCAGATCATTAATACAGATGTCGAACAAAACCAGCCCCAGTACCGACCCCCAGGGGAATCTGCTTGATACCAGCTGCCAACTAGACATCGAGCTGTTGATCACTACACATTTAGCCTGATGATCTATCCAGCTTTCTATCCATGTTATAGTCCATTCATCCAATCCATATTTTTTTAACTTGCTGGCAAGAATACTGTGGGAGACCGTATCAAAAGATTTGCTAAAGTCAAGATATATCACATCCACTGCTTTTCCCATATCCACAGTGCTAGAGACACCTGTTCAGCACAAGGAAGTCTAGAGTTCACAGCACTGCAGTAGCATCCTCTGAATAGTGGGTAAGTTCAGTTTCTGACATGTGCAGTTGTTTAACATATTTGTAGTTAAAGATTCAGTTTTCTCTTGATAAGACTCCCAAAGCAATTCTCCATTTAGACATTTTGTATAATTAATGTTTCTGCTGCTGGGCTTTTTTAAAAAATGTATTAGCTCTGTAATTGTTGACATAATGGAGCAACGTAGGAATTGTATGGAACAAATTGTCGTAAGACAGAAACATAAGCCCTCCTTGGAAGGAATGACCTTTTGCCAGTAAATAACAATGTTTTCTTGCTGTTGTAATTTACTGTGCATGTAGTGGTAGGCCTCAATGATAAGAAGTCTATGTCTTAACTTTTTTAAGTATTGGCACTGAAATTATGGCAGCTTTGCCCTTTGGCCCATGCTGTGGGCACATCTGCAGTGGGCACCTGAACTGTACGTAACAATCTCATTTAATCATGTCAATTACCAGGATACAGAGGGGCCATGATTAGTTCAATGTGTGTACATTTTTCAAGATAATAATGAAATAATAATCACAGGTTTTTAGAAGGCATATTTTTGGCTTATCCCTCTTCTTTCTTAGCCTTCCTTTCCCCCTTCACTTCCTTTCACTTTCTTGCTAATTAGCCATAACCATGACTTTAAAGAATTACCGTTTTTGGTGCTGATTCATAGGCAGCTCCTCAATATATTGGGCGTGTTTCTTGTCGTTTCTGCCAGACATGTGTAAATAAGAACAAGGCCCACTGCTGACTGTAGTTTTGGTTGAAACTGGTGTATAATGAGCCAGGAATGATCTAAACTCCACAAAACATTTTAACCTTGAATTATGTCTTCTCTAATGAGAATATTCTGTAAGAGAAATTTATAACATTTGGGGCTGCTATGCCAGTCAGGGAACACACACCCCATTCCCCAACCTGGTAGCTTGGTGTAAGTATACCATTTTATCCTTTGGTGTTGGTTCTGGTAGTTCTTTGCATGTTAGTTCATCCATTGTTGCCAGTGATTCAACCCAACAAGTTTACCACAAAAACCAGCAAGACATTAATGCAAGCTGGATGCCTGTGCTAGAAAACACTCCTAAGGACCAAATTCTCTCCTTGAGCTGTGCACACCGCTCCGACAGAAGAGAACAGGCAACTGGCTAGCTGCATGTTAATGAGAAAACCTTGGCCCCAAATGTAGACACAAATGAACAGAAAGGTGAGAAATTTCTTCCAAATAACAAATAAGAACAACAAAGGAATAATCTGGGCTGACTGGCTCAATCTAGCTTAGAATTAGGTGAATCTTTATGGCTGTTCTCAAACACCAGTATGTGATGACCGTGGTAACTTCCTAGGGATACCAGTATCCTCATTTCAAACTGATTAAATCCTGATCTTTCCCATATGATTCCAGCTAACCCCAAATTTACTATGAAAGAAATTAAAAACTCACATAGTGAGCTCAGGAATACCAATATCTCTATCATCCTCCTCCATCAGCTTTTATTGTAGAGATGCGACCTGTGTTATCTGCCCATGCCTTGCCTTTGTGATATATCAGGTTATTTCTCACACTCTCTCTCACTGGATGGCATTCCTTTAGGCCATCATGCATCTTATGCATTATGAGACACCAATAACAATCTCATTAACCCATGTCACCACCGTATATAAAGGACACAAAAATCCTAAAGATATACCATCTGGTTAATAAATGGTAGAGTGACTCCATTGTGAGCAGATTTAATTGTGAACAATGCTGAGAACACTAAGAGTTAATGCGTATCGCTTTCTGTTAACCCCAGAGAACCAGCTCACTGATAATGGTATGATCTCACACCCCATATTCTTCATAGAAATATGGTTCTGATATAATATGGCAAAGATATACCTCATGCAAGATGACTCGTGTAAGATATCATTGGAAAGGTTATGATTTACTGACTGTGATTATCCAATTTGTATGCATGTATCATTTCTGTATCTAAAGTTAGGGATATTGACTATGTAACAATTACAACTGTGTGTGTACTTGGGGAAATGCCCACCAGACAGTAGGCAATCCTCCTGAATGACCCATTTAAGGAGGGCAATAGAACTCTCATGATACTAATCGCCCACCTTCCTGAAGTGCTTCCTGGGATGCTGCATTGACACTACAAGGTTAGGTGACATTGTCACCTGAAAACTACCCCCTTGGACACTGCTAGCACTTTTCCACTGCAATACAGTGTGTTGAACTGAGTTTCTAAAGCTTTTTAGAGACCAGTGGCTTCCAGGCTGGCAACACTGGACCAGAGGTTCCAACCCTGTCTTGGGGGTAGGAAAGGGGTCACAAAAGACGGGATTGTGAGGAAAGCATCCCTGGAGAGGTCCCATATGACCCAATAAAGCTGGTAAACCAAATTCACCTCCTGCACCCAACAGGCTGTTGCTGCTAGAGTATAATGTAGTGCAGCCTGATCTAAAATGCTTTCAAATAAGCCCAGGGCTCCTCAAGAAAGGGCACCCAAGCTTTATGATGCCAAGGACCATGTTGACAAATTGCCAGGAGGCTAAGAGCCACGCCTTATTTGCATATAAATTGCAAGTGTTTTATTATCAAATATAAATGCACACAATCATGATTGAGCATTTGCTTATTCTTGCTTCTCTCTTGAGATGAATACAAATCATTTGCCTTTCAGTGTGCAAGCAGTAGCTGATCAGCACTGGCCTCACGCTGCAGTTATAGGTGGGTGGGGGGAGGGTGGCAGCAGGCCACATGTGGGGACCCTGGCAAATCTGAACTGGCTTAGCAAGGATTTGGTGATTACACACCTGAGATGGATAAGAGTTATGGGTGATCTAGGAGTGGCTAGATCAAAACTGAGAACCTAGCCAGACCAGCTGTGTGCACCCCCAGGCATATTCAAAGCCTGTCTCTGATTATTCCACTACCTTGTTTTTCTCTTGTGACAGGTTTCAGAGTGGTAGCCGTGTTAGTCTGTATCAGCAAAAAGAACGAGGAGTCCTTGTGGCACTTTTGAGCAAAAAAAAGCACGTTTGTAGTGATAATCAGGATGGTCCATTTCCAACCGTTGACAAGAAGGTGTGAGTAACAGTAGGGGAAAAATTAGCATGCTAATTTCCCCATGCTTAAATAAATGTGTTAGCATTTCCTCTATCTCCTTCAGTTCTGAATCATAATGTTCAAACTTTTATCTAGTGAAACCTCGGTGAGTAGTGAGACTGGCTCAGTTAAGTCTGGGGTGGCTGTACAACCCCTGTTCTCTAGAGTGATTCCCAACAGCAGCACCAGCCAAAGAGCAGTGTGTGAATCTGGGATTGACTGCCCCCCCACTAGTCCATGCGGGAACTGCCTGGGGACACCAGATTCATCATCCCTGGAGATTTGCACCATTGGGATGAGCCTCGGATCTCCAGGATTCCTCACAGTAGCACCAGTCCTTGAGCCATCCCACCCACCTGACATCACTGTATCAAACCTGAACGCTGGACAATTTTGCCTTTTGTTGATTAGCTTGTTTGCTCTCTGCTGTGTCTGATGCCAAACTCCCTCAACTTCAGGACACTCATTTCTATTCCCGCCCACTCCCTTGTGTTCTCCTTCCATCTTGCTATCTTCCCCCATAAACAAAACACAACAAACAGACTGTATGTCGGATCCTTTCACATGGAGCCTTCAGTTCATCACATCCATTTGAATGGCACGCTCTTAGGGTCCTTCACTGTGTTTGTTCAACACTCAGCACGTGTCCCCAGTCCTTGATCTGGAGGCATTATAATGCAATAATCATGATTTGCAAAGGGGTAAGTTAGAACACAATTTGACCCCATTTCTATCATGCTAATAACAAATATCCCCTCTGAAGAAATCAACAATCAGATGCACAAAGGATCTGTTTAGATTAGAGTTTTTGCTCCTGTTTTAACTTGAGTTAAAAGATTGCTAATTAACTCAAGATAGCTAATATATGTGTAAAGGTTAAAGTTGATGCTGCGAACATTTGTTCCAGGACACAAATGGCTATGGGTTACCAAACTCGTTGGCTAACTCGAGCGAACTAGCAATCAGTTAAAACAGGGACAAAAAACTCGAATCTAGACAATCCCTAAAGGGGGAACAAAAGCCGATCATCCTGTGACTTCCCTTCTTACCATTCACAACTGTTAATGGATTAAAAAGGAGTCCTAAAGAAAGACTGAAAGAATAAGAACATATTTTGCACTAGTTATTTGATGGGATCAGTGGATGAGCCCAGGGTGTGTCTGTGATTTGGGGACAAAATGTACCTGCCTTATAATGAAGCAACTGAGGTGTGCCCTCAAGATTCAAGCACAGTCAGAAAGAATCTTTACTCTGTGCAGACAAGGAAGCTTGTTTTTATTATTGGCATGGTCATGCCAAAAAAAAAAAAATCACAGAGAACGCTGAAGGGTATTTTCCAGATCACCTCATCTTCCCAAGAAAGAAGACTATTAAGGAACAAGGAATAATAATAATAAAAAACCATACATAGGGAACTGTAGAAAAAATATAATTAAGAAATGTCATTTACGGTGGGAATGAAAGTTTGCAGCTGCAGAATTTAGTAGTGTTGTGGTGAAGATTTCAAAGTCAGCTGGAAGGTATTATTTATTGGGTTGTTTAATTTGAATTAAACTCACTTTCAAGTTCCAGAAAGAGTGCTCAGACCTCCATTTTTCATGCACGGTATTGCAGTTCTGTGTGACTATTCTCTTTCTCCTCTCCCCTTGCCCTCCACCTTCACAGAGACAAGAGACTAATCCTACATAGAACTGCCATAGATATAATTGAACCTCAGGGTGCCGTAGCAATATGGTTTGACACGAATTCTATATCAAAGTGTTTCTGTTAGCCTATATTTGTGCTGTCTGAGGAATTTAGTGGTGAAGCCTCTCTGTAATACAATATTGACTGATTATTATCTATCTTCCTTGCTATTCTACTTCGCATTTCACTTCAGAGAGGCTGAATTCATCTCTGGCAAAAGCTTGTGGCCCTAAAGGTATATCCTGAAACTACATTGTTGTATCAAGGCAATATACCTGCAAAACGTGGCTTTTTAATATAGTATTAGGGCAGGGGGAACTCAGCACTCAAATTGCTTATTTGTCATTTGTAAATTTCTTTTAGGTTACAGCCTCGTCCTGTAGAATACTTTGCAAAGTGGTTAGCTCATGAAACTAGGGTTGGTTTACTGGTGCCACAGCATTTGTTGTAGAATGTACATATGTATGTATACACACACACACACACACACACACACACACACACACACACACACACACACACACACACACACGACATGCACACACTAGGGCCTGATCCAGAGCTAACTGAATTGAAAGACTTTCATTGATTTCAGTGGGTTTTGGACCAGACTCTCTACCTGCGTTTAACTGTGCAGAGCTTTCCAAAATAAAATAAACTAGTACAAGTTATGGGCTGGTCTAGTTGGCTAATATCAACATGGTACATGGCACAAGACCAGGGCTGATTTCAACTCCTCTTTCCAGAGCTAGCAAGGGCCTGAAAGACCCTGAGCAAGCTAATGCTTCAGGTTGCTCAGTAGTGAACCATCTGGCTAATCAAAGAATGGTCCTGTAAGGGGAAATCTGTCTCCAGGGAACCTCACCCTACTTCCCTCTGCCTGGAGCCCAGTGAGCACAGTCATTGACATTTACTTTTGAACACAAAGAAATTCCCAGACAAAAACCTTAGGTAAGCTGGAATTAAGCTTGAGAATACATAGCAAAGCATTTCTGTAACTCTTCATTCTTCTCCCTGCCCTCACCCATCACTGCTCCTGGGTTCCTTTTCCTGTTGTCTGATGCTGGAGAGCTTCTGATTTTGGAAGATTAGAGCGAGAACAGTGATAAACAGATAGGACACTTTCCAGGACAAATGAAACCCCCTTTTCTACCCTGGTCCCTTTCTATCCTCTATGGCTCCACTCCATAAAGATTCATGGTAAAATCCTCACTCCATTGAAGTTGATGGAAAAACTTCCATTGATCTCAACAGGGTCATGATTTCACCCCTAAGCTTCTTAAATAGCTCTCCTTATCATTCACAGAGCTTGAAGAGCAGCTGGTGCTTGTGAGACTGGGCAATCTGAGGATGCACCTCTGCTGAGAGAGTGGGACCCAAAAATAAAATGAAAGTAAGACAATGGCGAAAAAACAAAACAAAACAACTTGTGATCAAGAAGCAAATGAACCTCTTTAACCTGGCACTATCCAAACCCTCAAAATTCTTCTCACAGCCTATTTCAAGCATCCCTATGTGCAAACAAATCAGAAACTTCAAACAAGTTAGGTTTGTCTACAAGATCTGTTAGTGGGTAGCAAGCCAGGGTGAAAATCTACAGTGCTGTAGCCTGCTGTGCACTCATTTGCCACGTAGAACCTGTTACCATGCACTAAAAGCTCTGTAATGTGCTTTCACCTGCATAGTGAACTGCAAGGTAAATATGAGTCTACAGCGTAATACTGTTGCAAAAAAAGTGAACATCATTCTGGGACAATAGCAGGAGTGTTGTATGCAAGACATCGTAAGTAATTCTTCCACTCTTCTCTGATAAGGCCTCAGCTGGAGTGTTGTGTCCAGTTTTGGGTGCCTCATTTCAGGACAGATGCAGACAAAGTGGAGAAAGTCCAGAGGAGAGCAACAAAAATGATTAAAGATCTAAAAAACATGACCTGTGAGGAATTGGGTTTGTTTAGTCTGGAGAAGAGAAGGCTGAGGGGGGATGCAATAACAATTTTCAAGAACATAAAAGGTTGTTACAAGGATGAGAGAGAAAAATTGTTCTTTTTAACCTCTGAGGCTAGGACAAGAAGCAATGGGCTTAAATTGCAGCAAGGGCAGTTGAAGCTGGACATAAGGAGAAACTTCTTAACAATCAGGGTGGTTAAGCACTGGAACAAATTGCCTAGGGAGGGTGTGGAATCTCCATCACTGGAGGTTTTTAGAAACAATTTAGACAAACACCTATCAGAAGTGGTATAGCTATTATGTAGTCCTGCCTTGAGTGCAGGGACTGGACTAGATGATCTCTTGAGGTCCCTTCTAGTCTTACACTTCTCTGATTCTAAGTCACTCCATAGGCATAGCCTTAGAATGGACTGGAAAAGGGGGCTTAGAGTGGGAATCTAGTCTTTATTCTATAGAGGAAAATTTTTTTTTTCAAAGGCAGCATCTCTGTCCCCGTCAGTATTAATAATTCCTTGGTTGGATCAAAACCAGACAAATATATTCCATAAAATATGTTAATATTAGCCTCAATCATAGTTTAAGAAAAGAATTTCATGGTGAACTCTTTAAAAGAAAGGCAAACACACTTCAAGAACATATTTCGCACAAATGAATATCTAAGGGAAAGTGAAGAGTCAAATTACTGTGTGTGCTACCTGCTACTATGCCAGACAACCAGTTGGATCGGTGCCAATCAGCCCTTTTCTAAACGGTCTCTACCAAACTGAAAACCAAACTTCACCTTAATTTTATTTGACTTACAGGATCTGGTATGTATCTCATTTGGCCAGACCTAATTTGCTGGCAAGCAGCTTTTAACTTTTCACAGTAGAATAGAAAGTGATTTACTCTACAGGCTTTGGATGATTGTTCCCCAAAATTTCTGTAGGATGCCGAGCTCAACTACTGCAGAGACAATGAACTAAGGAGAGAGGAAATGGACAGCAAGGGAGGGAAAAAAAGATGGGAGAGAGAGAAAGAGGGAGATGTGATGCGATATAACTTATTTCATACACAGTCTCCGTACACACGGTCAGCCAGCTGTCCTAACTATCCTCAACTAGTCTAAATTGGTGTATCATTCACTAACCCCAAAACATTTGAAAGATTTAAAGAAGGTGGAGTGAGATGTTCCGAAGTACAATGGAGGAGTGTAAATCATATTGACCTTCAACTGACCTCAATTTGTTGTTGTTGAGACCACCCCACCCACCCTCCTCCCTGTCAGTTAGGATGTCTTTGGCTGGTTCCTCCTTCTTTCTTTCCCTGCATTTCCAACATCATGACCAAATCCTGCTGCTTCTTACACCTGCAAAACTCAGGGGTTTCTGAGTGATTGGTTGGTTTATTTGGGCCCATACTAACAATTAGATTTAAATGACTGTGAGTGAGAAGAAAAGACAGTTACGAGGCAACTGACGCACTGTTGTTTCCCAAGAGTCATTTTTTCAGCAGCTGCTTTCAAATGCTGAATTACCAACTGCTGAAAATACAAAAGGAAAATACAATGGGGGCGGTGAGGGGGGAGATCAACGATTCTGACGAGCATAACTTGATTACATAAACAATTTAGACTTTTCTGTTCCATTTGATTTTTGCAGGCTTATTTTTGCCTGGGAATTTTATTACAAAAGCTTTTCCTACAGCCTTTCCCATTACTCGTCTATTTGTAAAGCTTAGATTCAATATTTGAAATCGGCAGGCTCTCCTCACAGATAGCATCACTGATGGCACAATATATGTATTTCTTTCAGTGGAAAATGAAATGAGGTAAACTTTGAAGTTAATGAAGAAAACACAAAGGATATTGAACAATAGTTAAATTTCATAAAATTCAAAGGTGGGAGGGAACAGTGTCTGCACAAATTCTGAGCCCATTTCAACATTGATTGCAAAACCCATTCTTGATGGGTGTATGGGACTTTAACGGTAAATGCAGCACTTAACAAAAGCAATCTGATGTGTTTTTATGAAACCAGATTGCTTAGATTGAGACTGTGGTGTCTCATCACGAGACAAAGTCAGTCTAGTTTTGTGGCAGGTGAATGGCTTCTTTTCTCTTTTTTAAATACATGTGAGCTATAAAACAAACAATCAGGTTATCCCCTCTTGAAGATGCAGAGAGCCAAAAAGATCTTTAGAAAATTAGTTTGGCAGGGTGATTTCATTATCTCTAAACTATTTCTGCTTGATGGGCATCATTTGGCCATATTATCACTAGAACTCTCTGAGTTATTGGTGGCATGGGAACACTGCATATAGATCTCTAGTTGTTTTTGTCTTGCCTTTTCTCCACACTCTATATTATTTCCATCCTGTTCCATCATCTCAGGTAGGTTTCAGTTTGAGTTCAGTGCTATTTTAGTTCCATGTTTCCATCTCATCTCAGGTTGTGCTGCTCACCCTTCCCCATGAGATCTGCCAGAGAGTTCCACAAGACCCAGTCCTGTGTCCGTCACATCTATACACCGCTTTTGGAGGACACTATAAGGTGACAGTGGATGAGATGTTGACAACAATTGGGTCTATGTACCTTCGTCTGCCGGGGCTATTAATGCAGCCTTCCAAGGGTGTAATCATAGCTTTATTGATGACAATGGCAAAACTCTCTTGGACTTTAATGGATTGCTGTGCTTGGAGGAAACTGAAACCTGTATGAAGAACAGCTGGCTCAAGGAAAGACTGAAATGACGCTAAGTAGATGAAGGAAATATTTCAGAGACCTGTCAAACTCCATCACCTCCACCCTCTAGTAACAATCTCTAGCATCTCTAGTACTTTCCTCCATTGTTCATAGGATCTACTTTTTCTCACAAAGATATGGCCAGAATAATCCATAAGATCTCATCTCCAGGCTGGATTTACCCGACTCTTGACAAAAAGAAAGAAGCTACAGCTGGTGCAGCGCACCTGCTTTAGACTAGAGCTGAAGGGCCTAACTTTCATTTACACTAAAGCCACTTTACACTACCCTAGTCTGGTAGTAGAGGCCTTAAAATGGATGTGAATATCATTGACTCCCACTTTAAAGCACCATTACACTGCCAGAGAGGTGTCCAGAGGATTTAGCGTAAAGGAGGATCAGGCCTGGACAGAAAGTACATAACTTGTTAAGAGCTGATATATGGAGCTACAAAAGAAAGTCATTTACAGTGCACAACAAGTAATATTTGTCCTATAAAACCAGGAACAATGCTACATATTCTTGAGTGCCTTCTCCTGGCCCCATGTCTATTTAACATGTATGCAGACATAAAGCACTCCTGTAATATTACCCAGGTGCTCTGTGACTCACCCTTCACCATTCAGGATTCTCATTCAGGATGATGGTACTGATTGCCAAGGCCCTCTTTGGGATCAAGCCATGCTATCTCAATAAATGGCACCTCTTTCAGACACCCACCACATCGGCCACTATTGTCGAGTATGTAGTGTTGAGAACAGCATCAGTATGGGAGTTGGAGGATGAGCCTTTTTAGTTGCAGGCCCGAGGTTCTGGAACATCCTCCCAAAAGAAATCAGGATGCATTCTATACTAATCCCCTTCAGGGCATGACGTTGCATGCCTTTGGGCATTAGCCAATAGACCAGAGCAGAATAAAACACAGTATTGTTTCAAAATAGAAGCCAATCACTAAATCAAAGCACAAGATGGCGATCTGGCTCTCCATTTTGGACAGATTCCCCCCTGTTTTATATAGCCTCATACATCCCTAAATTCTATGGTGATAGGCCCTTTATTAATGCTGACAGATGCATACTAACCAAGGATGAATGAGCCAGAGGCTAAGAGATTCAGTTCACATATGCGCTCAAGTCTTTTGGCTGCTTCCCTGAACCTTTTTCCAGATGATTCAGGACCTCCCCAGTCTAAAATTAGATTGAAATGCCACAAGAGCAGCCTCTCTTGTGACATTTCCATTACTTCCTGCTTTCAGCCTGGGTGGAAAGGCAGCCTTTCTTGAGGCATCTTAACATTTTTGTTTCTGACTGCACCCTGGGAAGTTAATGCATGGCATTTTTATGAATGCACCTGATCCCAAAAGGTGCCAAGCACTCACAGTTCCCACAGATTTCAGGTTCTGACCCAATGTGATCCACTGGTGGGAGGGGAGCAAGGTTGGGCTGGGTAGAAGAGGGAGTCTGTGGAGGGGACTGTTGGCTGTTTTCATTCCCGGTTCCAGGAAGCACAAATGAACAAGAAGAACGCCACTGAAGTTAAAAAGTTACACTGAAGAGTGTAATGAGCCTAGGGCTTTGTGTTTGCATTTCAACTGACAATAGATGGTACTTTAGTGGAAACTGCAATGGGCTACTGCCCATATATACAGCACAAAGGGAGAAATCTTTTAAATCTTAATTTTCTGGGCTAAATCAAGGAACTGAGCTTTAAAAGAACCTCATTATTCTTACCTGACATGAAAGACGATGAATGGCCTTCTTAGCAGCCTTTATCTATCCTGCTTTGTTAAGCCAGTCAAAATCTACATGGAAGAGTGTTTCTAAATCAACCAATAGTCTGAAAAATGTATCTCAAGTTTTCATTCTTTTTCATCTTGATGTTTTCTTGTATTCCCCTTGTGGCTTTCAGCTGTAAAATCAGTCCTGTGATGGGAGGCTTAATTAAGAGTGATAGTGAGATAATAGAGGGGATCATTTGTCATATCTTAGAGTCACATGATTGCTGCATTTCGTCATGTATATTCCCAGTGCTAAAACAGATCGACTTCCTTTCGTTTTATCTTGGCTCTGCTTATGGTATAAGTCAAAGGCTTGTTTTATATAGTCAACAAATAAAATCACCCCAGGCTGTTACTCAAAGGCATTCCTAATTCTAAATGGTACGTTAAATTGCACGGTTGGTGTGTTGAGTTTAGCAGTCAGAAAGAGATTGATGGCATGGCCTATTGAAACATATGGTGCATTGCTTTGACTCTAGTGATCCAGGGATGTTCCTGTCCCTGACTATACTTTTTTCTTCGTAGCAATATACCGCAGGCCAGAAGTACTAAAGACAGCTGCTGCTTTTTGCCACGTCGGATTAAGGAACCTTCATCAGTGGCAAAAATAAATACAGGAAAAGGGAAGTTATGAACAAACTGTGGATCACAGAATCATAGAAGATTAGGGTTGGAAGAGACCTCAGGAGGTCATCTAGTCCAACCCCCTGCTCAAAGTAGGACCAACCCCAACTAAATCATGCCAGCCAAGGCTTTATCAAGCCGGGCTTTAAAAACCTCTGAGGTTGGAGATTCCACCCCCTCCCTAGGTAACCCATTCCAGTGCTTCACCACCCTCCTAGTGAAATAGTGTTTTCTAATATCCCACCTAGACCTCCACCACTGCAACTTGAGACCATTGCTCCTTGTTCTGTCATCTGCAACCACTGAAAAGAGCCAAGCTCCATCCTCTTTGGAACCCTCCTTCAGGTAGTTGAAGGTTGCTATCAAATCCCCCCTCATTCTTCTTTTCTGCAGACTAAACAAGTCCAGTTCCCTCAGCCTCTCTTTGTAAGTCATGTGCCCCGGCCCCCTGATCATTTTTGTTGTACTCCACTGGACTCTCTCCAATTTGTCCACATCCTTTCTGCAATGTGGGGCCCAAAACTGGACGCAATACTCTAGATGTGGCCTCACCAGTGCAGAACAGAGGGGAAGAATCACTTCCCTCAATCTGCTGGTAACGCTCCTACTAATGCAGCCCAATATGCCATTAGGGCACACTGTTGACTCATATCTCTAGGTGTATTCCATATTTCTGCATTATTTTTATCAGGGCTGGAAAAAAGAGGGAGATGGGGATTATTGATGGCTCCCATTGACTTCAGTGGGCTTTGGATCAGGTCTTAACATGTGTACTGTATTCACTTTGCCTGTCTGGTTTCTCTTTTAAAAGAACAAAGACACATTCTTGCTCTAATTAGCCACTTCTGTAAGAAACAACCAGATATTACAACTCTCCTCTGCAGTTCCTTCCAGAGTAGATATTTTTTCCTGCTGCTTACAGATTTTTCTGTCCTTCTGGTGCCAGAAAGTATGGATTTCATTTTAAGGTTTTTAATTGGTTAGTGGACAGATTGTTTTATGAAGTACAATCTTCTAATTAAATATGCCATGGAACAGAGAGACACAAAGCTGTCTGGGTGACCTATTGTTAAGGATGCTTCATACTTGTATGTGGGTATCTTCAATGGGGTGCTGTCTGGATGGTTTGGTCTCAGTGTGGCTTAGCTGCAAGCTAAGCACTCTATTCTCTTAGCTGGAAGGCCTCAGACCAGGATTTGGGCTGATATTGCAATGGGGTACCAGTGGAAATGGCACTTGTTAGAAATGCTGAACTTTGGACCACAAATTAAACCAAATTCCCTCTCTACATGGAATGACAATACTAAATAACACCTCTCTCTTACTCTGCACTTTTCATCAGTGGAGCTCAAAGCGCTTTGACAAATGGGGAAACTGAGACACAGAGACGTGAAGGGACTTGCCTCAGGCCACCCAACGGGCCAGTGTCAGAGCTGGGGATAAAAGTGAGGTCTTTGGAGTCCTAGTCCAGTACTCTATCCTCTAGGCTATGAGGTCTCCTTCTGCTGCCACGCTGCCTCCCATAATAAACAACGCTAACGTAGAGCTGGACAAATAATTCATTGGAAATCATTTTGTACCCTAACAACCTCTGGCATATTGTGCTACTCCCAAATGATTCCATGAATATATTTTTCTCACAATTTGAATGGCTGAATAATTTATTTGACAGGTATTTTCCAGCAATATTATTCAGAAATATAAATTTTCATTATTTGAGCAGCTCTACGCCAATGCTGAGAGAGTTTGGCTATCGACTACACTAGGAAGAGTGCTGAGCCCTGACTGATTAATTGGTAAACTACTTGAGGTATGGTATGAAAAAGCTATAGAAAGCCAAATTCCATCCTGTTCTGCATATCCAGTGAAGAAAACACCTAGATCCCAGGTAGGCTTTTGCCTAGCACCACTGTTTAGAGAAGATGGAGTGATTATATAAAAGTGCACAGGGCGCATGTCACTTTTATGGTTCAAACTGACGTTCCTGTGGCACCATGGACATGGCCCTGATTCTGTGGCCTTTGAATATACAAGGGATGCCCTAGGTGCAATAAGAATGCTTGTTTCTTTTTGCAGCTGTTCTAAAGAATAAGAGTCCATGCAGAATTAATGCCCTAACGTTGCTGCTGTGATGCAAAACCCTCCCATCAGCTATTCTGTAACTGGGGTTCTTTAAGTCATTCCTCAATATTGTGTTTGGACCTACAGCAAAATTCTGCATTCTAAACGCTACTAATATAACCCATGACTGACTCTGTCTGCCTTCTATCTTTGTCTGGCATATGTGGTAGTCATGTACTCATGTGTACTATTGAGTCATGAAAGCGATCAGAAACTCCTATAAATCATGCTGTGGATACCACATAATTATATCAAACTGCCCTTGGGCTTCCAGCCAACGTTCCCAATATTCATTCAGAAATGAGAAATAATTCCACTCCTCCTCTTGTGCACTGAATGCTATAGAGAAGCCCTCCTGCCCCCTTCTCTCATGGCTTCGCTGAGCTGCAGTTCCATGGATGTGCGCGCACACACACACACACAAAAGCAATCCAGCCTGGGATTCACCAGTGAGCATCTTCAGTGAAACATGAGAACTAATGGAACCCAATGAGATTTCGGGAGCATAGAGTATTCCCTAGGCCTATTAATTCATGTACAAGGTCAGCTGTTAGACGGATGGGAAGCATGAACCATTCAGGTAATTATTAGCTACCGTTGCGTTTCTACCCATTTAAACTGGCAATACACAGATCACATAAAAGCTAAAAAACTTTTCAGCTGTAATAGTTACAAATAACTTCCCAACTATTCTGCCTTCTAGTCTCCTCTTGTGGCACATATATAGTTTATTTTCCTGTGGCCTGTAATACTTTGATCTAATTTGGGTTGTTGAGTTTAGTGTGCGGATGTTGGTGGTCTGTGACATGTAGGAGGTCAGACTAGATGATCTACTGATCCCTTTTAGCCTTAAACCCTATGGGTATGTCTACACTGCAAGAAAAGACCAGTGGCATGGCCATGGCTGGTCTGAGTCAGCTGACTCAGGTGCAGGATGATGTGGGGCTATAAAATTGTAGGGTTGACTCGGGCTGGAGATTGGGTCCTGGGATCCTGTGAGGGGACAGGATATCAGAGCCTAGGCTCCAGCCCAAGCCTTAATGTCTTAACTGCTATTTTTAATCTGCGGCCAGAGTCCCGTTAGGTGGAGTCAGCAGGACTGGGCTCTGAGACTTGGTGCCATGGGTTTTTATTACAATGTAGATGTATCCTATTACTATAATTAAATCTGCGTATAGCCCCCATATAAAGGTGGCTTGTGATTCTGCCTATCTTCCCCCTAAGGCTTTTTTCCCTCCCTCCTTCTCTCTGCCTCATGTCCTGTGCCTGCAGACTAGAGGCAGGACATGATGATGAGAGGCTCCCTCAAAGGCCTCTATTTTACCTGTTGAACTGGTCTTGTTCATGCTCTAGAGTTGGAACTTAATTGGAACTCCAGATGTGACTGCACCTCCACCCCTGAACAGGAGGAAGTCTGGTGTCAGACCTGGTGCCTCATCCAAAATTCAAGTCTTGGCATGATGCCTATAATAGGCTTCATATGAAACCCAGATCATTGGGCACGCCAGGATTTGGACCTGAAATGAGCAGGGCAGGTCTTTCTGTAGAAAATAGTCACGGATTAAGCTGGTTAGTCAAACTAGGTCTGCAGCTGAGGAATTCAATTTAATATTGCTGGAAGTAAAGAGTATTTACTGGTTGTAAAGAAGTGAAATATTCTGTAAACTAAACAGAAGAGGTAGCTGTGGTCTAGGGCTCTTTATTAAGCAACTAAATTGGAGTGCGTGGGAGCCATTTGGCTGGAGGAGGTGGTGGGAGATTAGAGATGTAGGTTAGCTTAAAGACTTTTGGAAGCTGACCTGACTCCTACTTCTGGAGATTCATGCTTCACCAACAACATTTAGTTGTTTTTGCCTGGGGATGAGCAAAGACAGTTTGCCTGATTTCAAACCCACTTGGGCAGCAAAGGTTTGAATGTCCAACGTGACCTGCAGCATTATCTGAAGCAGCATATTCTGCTGAGGTGAGACTGAACTCCCCTTTCACCCCTCCAGCTGGATCCTCCAGCTCTGGGTGAAAGCATGGATGGCAGAGAGTCTGTGTGCATGGGCTGTACAGTGAGAGGCAGCATGGTCCAGTGCAGCGGTTCTCAAATTTCAGCAACCTGAGGACTTGCATTTTGATTTAAAATTTTTCATGGACTCTCAAGCCAGCGTCTAATTTTCCCCAGGAGTGCTCAACCCCAGCTCAGCCCCAGGTCCATCATAAACAGATAGCTAAGGGTTAATGTCTCTTTCACCTGAAGCACCTGACCAGAGGACCAATCAGGAAACCGGATTTTTTCAACTTTGGGTGGAGGGAAGTTTGTGTCTGAGTCTTTTGTCTTTTGTCTGCCTGCCTGCTTTCTCTGAGCTTTGGAGAAGTAGCTCTACTTTCTAATTTTCTGTTTCTAAGTGTAAGGACAAAGAGATCAGATAGTAAGTTCTATGGTTTCTTTTCTTTGGTATTTGCATGAATATAAGTGCTGGAGTGCTTTGATTTGTATTCTTTTTGAATAAGGCTGTTTATTCAATATTCTTTTAAGCAATTGACCCTGTGTTGTATCATCTAAATACAGAGAGCACATTTGTATGTATTTTTCTTTCTTTTTATATAAAGCTTTCTTTTAAGACCTGTTGGAGTTTTCTTTACTTCAGGGAAATTGAGTCTGTACTCACCAGGGAATTGGTGGGAGGAAGAAATCGGGGAGATCTGTGTGTTGGATTGCTAGCCTGATTTTGCATTCCCTCTGGGGGAATAGGAAAGTACTTTTTGTTTCCAGGATTGGGAACAGAGAGGGGGAGTCTCTCTGTGTAGTTTCACAGAGCTTGTGTCTGTGTATCTCTCCAGGAGCACCTGGAGGGGGGAAGGGAAAAAGGATTATTTCCCTTTGTTGTGAGACTCAAGGGATTTGGGTCTTGGGGTCCCCAGGGAAGGTTTTTCAGAGGGACCAGAGTGCCCCAAAACACTCTAATTTTTTGGGTGGTGGCAGCAGGTACCAGGTCCAAGCTGGTAACTAAGCTTGGAGGTTTTCATGCTAACCCCCATATTTTGGACGCTAAGGTCCAAAACTGGGACTAAGGTTATCATAACTCCCCTTTCACCCCTCCAGCTGGATCCTCCAGCTCTGGGTGAAAGCATGGATGGCAGAGAGTCTGTGTGCATGGGCTGTACAGTGAGAGGCAGCATGGTCCAGTGCAGCGGTTCTCAAATTTCAGCAACCTGAGGACTTGCATTTTGATTTAAAATTTTTCATGGACTCTCAAGCCAGCGTCTAATTTTCCCCAGGAGTGCTCAACCCCAGCTCAGCCCCAGGTCCCGCCCCCACTCCACCCATTCCCCCAAGGCCCCATCCCACCTCTTCCTGCCCCCACTCCACCCCTGCCTCCTCCCTCCAAGCGCCTCCTGCTTGCAGGAGGCACTGGGAGGGAGTTGGAGGAATTGGTCAGCAGGGCTGGCAGCCCTGGACATGACTCACGGACCCCCTAGAATACCTTTGGACCCCAGTTTGAGAACTGCCAGTCTAGGGGATAGGATACCTGGGGTCTATTGTTGGCTCTGCCATTGAAACTGTTGTGTGAACTTGGGCAAGTCACTTTCTCTCTCAGTGCCTTAGTTTCCCTTGCCTTATTTATTTAGATTGTAAGTTCTTTGGGGCAGGGGTTGTGCTGTACTATACTTATATACTACATCTGTTACTACATGTTTGTAGTGTACCATGCAGCCCTTATCTCAGCAGGACATCTAGGGAGCACTCATGCAAAACACATCAATATATTCATAGTAGTAATAATAACGTTCAGTCCATAAACCAGAATGGCATCAGATCCTAGGGCTGCACACCAGCACCTTCCTCCCACACTACATTCACTTAAAAATAATAAAAGTATTTCCCTTCCCTAGACAGTGGAAAGCATGAATCCTATGGCTGCCAAGATTACCACATTCATCTTTGGCTTGCAAAGGGGAAAAGTGCCAGTGGCTTTAGGGTTAATGTTTCATAAAATAACTCCTGGCACCTCTATTGACAGAACAAATGAAGAGTAAACTCTTTTTTGGAATCATGATTTTCATTAAATGTATGAGCTTTGGAACCTTTAAATTCTAATTGTTAACATCTCCACATTATTCCAAAACCTCTTGATGGGATCCAGCCCCCCTGGGCGGGCAATGAAGTGATCACCCCAGATAAATTACTAATAGTACAGTGATCTGGTACACAGGAGCCATTGCAGGATTTTTGTCTATTGGATTATCCTTTGGCTGCACAAAAGGGGTCAGTAGCAGGTAAGGTATAGGACAGGCTGCCAACAGAATTAATAAATGCAACTCACAGCTCAGACGCACAGTTGTGAAGTAGCAGCCTGATGTACTCATTAGTCATTCGATTCCTCTCCGAGATAGTAATGGTAAGCAGTGGTGGCATCGTTACAGGGTCAAAAAGAAGGCAGAGGGGTAAAGTGATATAATAGTGTCATTCATTTCAATATATTTATTTCTGTGATGTTGCAAAGAAAGCCTAACATCATATTAAAAGGGAGGCTGCTCCAGCATTTTATAATGTGTGTGTTATTGCCTGTGGTTGCTCAGGAAGTCCCCAATCCTGCAATAAACTCTGCGTGGGCAGACACCTTGACCCCAGACCGAACTCACTCCAGGACGGGAGCCTGAGAGGGTATGTATGAAATATTTCTAAAACCTCACAACATAGGATGTGCAGATGAATAGAGACAAATGTCATTACTAACCTGGTATAATTAAATCAATCAAATCTATCTTCATAGAATCATAGAATATCAGGGTTGGGAGGGACCTCAGGAGGTCATCTAGTCCAATGCCCTGCTCAAAGCAGGACCAATCCCCAACTAAATCTCATTTCTCTAGTCTGTCTAATTTCAGTTTACTGTGTGAAACACTAACTCTTATGCATTGTTTTCACTCCTACTAAATATACAGGATCTTTTTTACCTCCTTTTTGAACCCTCTCTCCACATTTGTGCACTTTCAGGCCTTGCTCCTGCTCCCATTGAAGTCAATGAAGGGCTGGATTTAAAAGGCACAGAGTGACCCCAGTAACGTTTTAGCATTTATCCCCTGCTTTTATGCACTGTGATTGCATCTCCTTGCCATAGTCCCAGAACAATCAACATGGGCTGAAATCAGATTCCGATTGCTCCAGCAGCTTCCGCTGACCTCTAAACTAGAGGCCCAAGCAACAAGGAAATGGCACAGATACAGACGTCTCCAGGGAAGCCTGTCCTGGAGAACGCTGAAAAGCACTGGTGAAAATCTGCAATCTCCCTCTTCAGTTTGGGGGAGTTACTCTGGCTCCCCCCTCATGTTGCTGCTGTTGCATTCACTACCTTCAAGTGCTACATTGAGTACTCTTTGTTTAAACATTCTCAAGAGAACTTTTCCACTCAGGGCATTGGACCACAGCAAACGTAGGTTGTGGAACTAGTTCACTGCTGGTTTCTTCGGAATGATGTGTTGTGTGGGACAGACTGTCATTCTGCTGTTATGACTATCCTATTCACATCACATTGATCATTACAGCTGTGCAAAGAGTGGGAACATTTTTTATAAACATATTTTCAAAACCCACACTGTGATTTGCTCCAACAACAGCTTCCTACCCTTTTTAGTTGCCTCTTCTGTGAGCCGTATTTCTGATTGCAAGAAAGTTTGACGAAAAGCCAGAGTGTCTACTTGCTAATCACCATCAACACTAACTTCCAGTCCAACTGAACAAGTTTCATCAGTTGGAGAGAAGATGGCTAAATTCAGCAGACCAAAGGCTAAAACAACATCATCATATGGGTCACTGAGAGGAATGGAATAAAAGCAACAACAAACTACACTGTTAGAAATCCCTGCCCTGAACTTCAGACTAGCTCAGCACAGGGAAATGTGCAAGGCTAAGGCAGGCTCTTAGCAAATACAGAATCAGTGACAATAAATGAGAAATGGAAACTGAGAGATACAAAAGATCAGTGCAAATCCAGAGAGGAATAACTTTGCAACCAAGGTTACACCAGAGAGTTTGAAATGGAGAGACAGAGTCTAAACAATGTCCTTTAAAGGAAAATGTGTTCTCAAACGATCATAAAAGAAAAAAAGCAGCTAGGAGAAACTGTATACTCCTTGGAGGAAGGAAGGAGGAAGCAGAGATAGCATCATGCTATGTAGCAACCTGTCACCAGTACGGCATTAACACCAAACACACTGTAAAGTCCTATCTTGGACATACCACTATAATCAAAGTATTGTATGTGTATCTGTCACGGAGTTCCCGGCTGATGCTCTGGAACTGCTCCTCACCAAGCCAGTCAGGACTTTGGGGAGCCTCCTCTCCCTTGGAGCAGATTGTCTTCAGGGCAAGAAGCTCACACGGCTTCACCTCCTGGGTCTCTTCTTGGAGCATTCAGCATTCTCTGCCCCTCTGTGCGCTTCCCTCAGCGAGTCCACCCAGGCAGCGTCCTGGGGAAGCCACAGGGTCCTGCCCCACACTTCGCAGACAGACATGACTCTCAGCAAGCCAGTAAAACAGAGGTTTATTCGATGACAGGAACATGGTCTAAAACAGAGCTTGTAGGTACAGAGAACTGGACCCCTCGGCCGAGTCCATTCTGGGGCCCAGAGAGGTAGACCCCCACATCTGCCCTCACTCCTCCCCAGACAGCTCCAAAACTCAAAACCTCCTCCAGCCTCTCCTTCTCTGCTGAGTTCCTTTCCTGGGACAGGAGGTCAATTGACCTCTTTGTTCTCCCACACCTTTAGCATCCCCTTGCGGGGGGGAAGGACCTGGCCATTAGTTGCTAGGCGACAGAGGGTCAGCCAGAAACTGAGGCATCCACACAGTATTCAGAGGAAACATTAAGAATAGTCCCACTGCCTCACAGTGTCCCTTTCAAGTTCTGTCTTCAATCAACCCTGATTGGCTGTAGAGCAGTGGTCCCCAACCTTTTCGTCTGGCAGGCGCCAGACAAAGGACCACTGCGGCGGTGGAGCACCAGCCGAAATGCCGCCGAATTTTGGCAGCATTTTGGTGGCGACGCCTCTCGATGACGCCGCTTGCCTTCGACAAGCAACGTCATCGAAAGGCGTCCCTACCGAAATTCGGGAGCGACGCCTCTCAATGACGTCACTTGTTGACGGCAAGCGGCGTCATCGAGAGGCGTCTCCGCCGAAATTTGGGGGTGACACCTATCGATGACGTCACTTGTTGGTGACAAGTGTTGTCATTGAGAGGCGTCCCCGCTGAAATGACACTGAAATTTGGTGGCATTTCGGTGGGTGCTTTCCCGGGGGCCAGGATGAGGGCGCATTAAGATGTCCCCATGGGTTCCATGGCGCCCGTGGGCACTGCGTTGGGGACAACTGCTGTAGAGGTATACAGGAATCCTCATATTGGATCAGAGTGGCAGTGAAGCTGGTCCAGTATCCAATCTTCCGCAGCAGCCTGTACTGCCTGCTGCAGCAGAAGGTGCAAGAAACCTTGCAACAGGCAGTTTTAGGATCAGAGCCAGAGGATATGCGGTTATTGGTTAGGTGAAAAGAATTAAAAAGACGTCATGATTTTCCAGGTAGATACAGGTTTAAGAGTAGCAGCCGTGTTAGTCTGTATCCGCAAAAAGAACAGGAGTACTTGTGGCACCTTAGAGACTAAAAAATTTATTTCAGCATGAGCAATGCCCCTCTGCCATGTACATTGGCCAAACCGGACAGTCTGTGCGCAAAAGAATAAATGGACACAAATCTGACATCAGGAATCATAACATTCAAAAACCAGTGGGAGAACACTTCAACCTCTCTAACCACTCAGTGACAGACTTGAAGGTGGCAATTTTGCAACAAAAAAACTTCAAAAACAGACTCCAAAGAGAGACTGCTGAACTCGAATTAATATGCAAATTAGATACAATTAACTCAGGCCTAAACAGAGACTGAGAATGGTTGGGTCATTACACTAATTGAATCTATTTCCCTATGTTAAGTTCTCCTCACATCTTCTATGGGTCATTTTAATTATCACTTCAAAAGGTTTTTTTTTCTCCTGCTGATGATAGCTCATCTCAGTTGATTAGACTCTTCCTGTTGGTATGCATACTTCCACCTTTTCATGTTCTCTGTATGTACAAATATCTCCTGTCTGTGTGTTCCATTCTATGCTTCCAAAGAAGTGAGCTGTAGCTTACGAAAGCTCATGCTGGAATAAATTTGTTAGTCTCTAAGGTGCCACAAGTACTCCTGTTCTTTTTGCAGGTAGATACAAGAACCTTGACTTAGAGAATGTGAGAAGAGGTAGCAAAAGAGAAACTCACAGGGAGAGAGATGCTACCAGGGGGCACTTTAGCAGTGTGAACACTCCCTTTAGCATAGTTATCAGGGCAACAGATGGTAGAGCATCAACAGAACAGAAAGAAATCAAATAACCTTCACAGCTCAATTAAGACTGTGCCTACAATAGTTGGTTTTCACTGGCTAGCGGAAATTAACAATGCCACTGTGTATTGATATATATGTTCCTTCTCCCCCTTCACTTTGTGCCTATGTAAATTATTATTACAGGTAGATTAATTTTATTTAAGTGTATATTGCTAGCTAGAGATAGAGACACTAACATATATTTAAATTACTGGAGGTACCCATCCAAGGAATGGGTATATTCATTGTAGATAAACCAAATGTTATCAATTACTGAGTACTACAAGTGAGTGCATTTTACTTATATTGCTCCAATTCTGAAATCCCTGCATTCATTATCAGTAAGGATCGGTGTGGAGACAGTGGTTGGATGCAGATTTGTATATGGAGCTCTGGATCAATGCGAAACCCAGGGCATGATTCCAGGTCAAGTCTGGACTTGATGGTGACAAAACCCTTTGAGATTTCTGCTATCTAGAAGTTTGGAAACCTCGCCACATCAGAAGTTTGTAAGAGAGTTCTACCCTCCTGGTGCATGTTCGAACCAAATTCTGAAAACAAGGCCTTTCCAGTTTGGGATCTGAGTCAGAACCAAGATCAAGCTGATTTGCTGGATTTTCTTAGATAAAATTTGGAGTAATGTTTATCTATTGATATTAGGAATGCCAAATGTGTTTCTGATTTTCAATCAGCATTGATGATGTTCTTTTTTACTACAGCATTTATTCTGATCTGCATTATGAAGCTATTTTTGCAAAGGACCCTCTATAAAATGCTATTTTTACCAACCGGCTTTAACCTTTACAATTAAGAAAATACAGACAAATCTTGTAATGACCATTTAACATGTCTGGTGACCCCTACATCCTCTGGCATTGAGGTCATAGTTCAGATCCAAGATTTTTTCTAAACACAGGGAGATTTTTAAATAATATCTGGCATGGCCAACAACTCCTAACAGTCTCATCAGAGTTCAAAGCTGGCTGTGCATACAAGGGAGCTTGCTCCTGCCGGCTTGTGAGCACCTTCTGAGAAAAACTCAGTGCCTGCTTCCATGAATTTCATTGGAGATTAAAGCCTCAGTTCAGGAAAGCACTTAAGCGCCACCTCAGCGATTAGCTCCAATGGGACTTAAGCAAGTTTAAGTGCTTCCACAAATAGGGATGTTTTCTTGAACTGGGGTCTCAGAGAGCTCAGAGACTTCTAGAGTCAGTCCAACAGTCAAGAATAGCCAAATTCAATTAGTTTTTTCTGTTGGAAAATGGCATTACTTTTGGCACAAAATGGGATATTTACAGTCCATGGTACTGCCCTGAACACTGTTTGCTCCCTGAACACTGTTTGCTATAGGGGAAAAATGATACATCCCTGATCCTTTTCCCACAAAGCTGTTCAGGAACAATCATTTCAATGTGACAAAAAAGCCCAGAAATCCAGCAACCATCTGTAAACACATAAGCCCTCTGAAGTTTCTCTCTCCATTCAATATGTTTTTAAATGTGATGCTTATTCTGCTAGTTTAACTATTTTTCAAGTATTTGGGAAACCTCCGAGCATAACCCCCCCTTCTCCACCTCAAAAGAAACCATTACTGAAAATGTGCTCATTGGAATAGTTGGGGATTTTACATGTGATTTCTAGCAGAAAGAAGGCTGGGTCTGGGTAGTCAGTCGATTCTATGACGGCAAAGTCCAGGGCAGGACTAGGGAGAGCCTGTACAGTGACATTGACAGAGGAGGATTACAGTGGATGAGAAGCTGGATATGGATCAGCAGTGTGCCCTTGTTTCCAAGAAGGCCAACGGCATATTGGGCTGTATTAGTAGGAGCATTGCCAGCATATCAAGGGAAGTGATTATTCCCCTCTATTCGGCACTGGTGAGGCCACATCTGGAGTATTGCGTTCAGTTTTGGGGCCCCCACTACAGAAGGGATGTGGACAAATTGGAGACACTCCAGTAGAAGGCAATGAAAATGATTAGGGGGATGGGGCACATGACTTAGGAGGAGAGGCTGAGGGAACTGGGTTTCTTCAGTCTTCAGAAGAGAAGAGTGAGGGGGGATTTGATAGCAGCCTTCAACTATCTGAAGGGAGTTTCCAAAGAGGATGGAGCACAGCTGTTCTCAGTGGTGGCAGATGACAGAACAAGGAGCGATAGTTTCAAGTTGCAGTGGGGGAGGTCTAGGTTGGATATTAGGAAACACTATTTAACTAGAAGGGTGGTGAAGCACTGGAATGGGTTACCTAGGGAGGTGGTGGAATCTCCATCCTTAGAGATTTTTAAGGCCCAGCTTGACAAAGCCCTGGCTGGGATGATTTAGTTGGGGATTGGTCCTGCTTTGAGCAGGGGATTAGACTAGATAACCTCTTGAGGTTTCTTCCAACCCTAATATTCTATGATTCTATCATTAGACAGCCCAAGCTCTGCTAGTCAGTGAGAAGCATAGGGTATGTCTGTGACCAGAAGCCTCAATAAAGAATTCCTTACATTCATCACATCCAAGTCCTCTCTCTTCTCTACTATGAGAGTCAGTACATGGATATTTAAGAGATTGGTTTGAAACTCCCCAACTTGCTCCCAGTCGAAATACTTTCAAACCTTGGAAGACTTAGAATCCGGGACAAGACCTTGTGGCTCTAACAATCTTGAATTTCCAGCGTGTTTAAGGCAGCAATATTCAACTACCACATACAAAAATTCAAGGCTTTCATGCAATCCCATTTCTTCAGTACAGACTGCGTCGAACTGCCTCATTTCAACCAGCAAGCCTTCAAATGCACCTATAGCTTGAAGAGTTTGTTGGAATTATTAAAAGAATCTTCTCAAAATAGAAGACCAAGCAATGGCGCATCATGTTTCATAGAACTGATTTTTATCTCAAAGATTTAACAATCCAATTTCCCCTCCATGTATTCTCTGCTCCACTGGGGCCTTTTATGAGAGGCATTCACTAAAATAACACCACATTTCCATTTGTATCTTTTTTGTTGCACATAAAAGCTCAATTAGTATTCCAATTCACTGTCAGCCTGTACCTATTTAATGAACTTTTATCCACTTCCATGTTCCTTAAGTTTAATTAACTAAAACGAAGCTAGTGGCTTAGCATATATGAAATGCTTTTGCAATGAAAATATTCTTTCCTTGAAAGCTTCTGTTGAGAGAGAGAAAATGAGAATCTTAAAGTCCAGACTGAGTAGATTTTTACTTAATCATTGCTTAACTATTCAGAGGAGGACTCATGTTCCAGTAAAATATGGAACCCTCATTTTTTTTTAAATCGAGCTCAAATTGAATTTTAATCCACGTAACACTTTCTCTAATGTTGAATCCCAGTGATGACTCCATTTAATAGGTCTAGACTGTTTAACATGGAAGAAAGAACAGAATTCTGTTGGAATGCATGAGCTGGATGATTGCAGGGAACATTTTCTCTAGATGCAAATACTAAGCCTCATGTCAGTTACCAATTCCTGACCTCAGAAGGCTAAGAGGGTAGGACAAACAATCAGCTGTATGATACTCCAATTATATCCATGAGTCTTCTGCAAATCTGGGCTTGAAAATATTTTGGGAAGCTTTTCCTTTAGAGATGGGCTAATAATAACAACAACAACAGGAGATATACCCATCTCCTAGAACTGGAAGGGACCTTGAAAAGCCATCAAGTCCACTCCCCAGCCTTCACTAGCAGGACTAAGTACTGATTTTTGCCCCAGACCACTAAGTGGCCCCCTCAAGGATTGAACTCACAATCCTGGGTTTAGCAGGCCAATGCTCAAACCACTAAACTATTGCTCCCCCCTTAAGATGTCCTTCCAGATATGGGTTACACCACCACAAGCTTTGGGGATATGTAAATCAAGGGGTTTTGTTAAAATCCAGTATAAATATTGGGATCGTTTGCAAAATTCAGATAAGGATCTGGGTTTGCAGCGTGACACTCCTCCCCTGGAAATTGACTCTTCAGGCCTGGTATTTTGATTGACAGTAATCTTAGCTTCTTAGGTGGATAAATTGACTTTCTATTTCTTCAAGTCTTTCAAGAGATATGTTAAAAAGTGATGTGTCTTCTCTGTGTCAACATTAAAGATCCCACACAATTGGTAGCAAAACATCAAATACTATACCACTGAAAATCACTCACAGAACAGGAAGCTGGTAGAGTGGTTTGAGTGACATGGGAAGGGAAAAGTGCCACAAATTTGACAACAATTGTTCATTGTTATTAGAGCAGTTAGATTGACAGGTAACTATGAGATAATGATGTATACAGAGAGATTTATTGATGGGTACGGTGAAACAGCAACGGAGACAGCCGATGCTGTTGTTGTACAATGACAATTTTCTGGCGCTGTGTATTATTTTTTTCTGTTTGACGTGCTAAGTTCTTACTATCATCTTTCTCATGTTTCTCTGTTCTCTTTACATTAGCTTTATTTCTCACAAACACAAAGCAATGAACAATTCTAAAATATGATTGCAGTATAGGAATATGGCTTTATATTGATTTACCTTTGTTATTTTTATTTCATTCCTCATTGTTACAGTATTTTGTTTCCCGTCATACCATAAAAAACAAGTTAATCATAAAAAAAAAAATCCATCTACTTTTGGGGAGGGTAATGGGACGGTTTTCTCCTGATTTCCTTGGCCAAAATATGTCTTCTAGCAACACTGTGTGCCAAGCACAGTCTTCCACCCCAGAAGAAGCTGCAGCTCAGTGAGGGAGCGATTTCTTTATGTATATAGGCTGAGATTTTCCAACCTATGAGAATTAGGTGTCTTATTCCCTTAAGAGTTTTGAAAATACCACCCATTGTTTCCAAATCCGCAAATACTTACTTACGTAAGTGATTTTTTTTTAAAAGCACGCAATACTACACTCATGCACCCTCACCCACAACTGACAGCTTGACTATGATATTACTAGAAACTTTGAGAAAAAGGCAGCAAGATATTTTCAGGTCCTGACAAGGGAAAGAGCAGATGTTTTGTTGTGATTTATAGGAAACGAGCAATAATCTCTATTCCTTTTTACAATAAATGCCTTTGGAGATTGATTAAAAGCCTCGGCTTCAGCTTTTAGTCAATTTCAACAGCTCTTTTTGCTTAACTAGGAAGCACTAGCGATTATTCTTTAAACAAAGCCCACAATATCCATCCATGGGAGCATTTAATATATTCAGTGTTCTGTACTACAAGTTATATACATGTGAGTGAGTACGTGTGTTCTCGCTGTAATCCCAGCCGTATATTATAGAATCTTTCCCACGATCAATAGAACAACATAGTCTGGTACAGACACAGTCTCCCTCTCCCCCAGCAGTAGCTTTAGCACTAATGATAACATTTAACCTTATTGTCCATTTAAAGTGGCAAAACACTTCTTTTTAAAAACTGTAAGGAAAGAAAACTCACTTTCCAACGCCACCCTTATTTCCCTCATCTAGGAGGGCAGCACAAAAATATTTTTTAATCCATAATTAGTTGTGCCCTCACCATTAACAACAGAGTGTTTCTTAAAGCAGTTGCTCCCTCGGTGTTGTTTTGGTGCATCTAACTCATGCCTACACCCATAAGGCTCCATTTGGAACTTCTCTATGTTCTTTGGTGCCTCTCTCTGAGTACACTCATCTGATCATGTGGTTTCAACTGCCTTTCCTATGCTGCCCAATCACAAATCATCTCTTTTGACACATCAACCATGATTCAATCCCATCTCTTGGTCTCTCTCTGACCTCCTCCTGGATGTCCTGCCATCAGCTTCAATTTAGCGTTGCCCAAACTTAATTCCTTATCAGACTTTGCTCCTTTTTTTTCTGTCATGTCAGATAGCACTGCTGTCCTCCCTGTCACTTAGACCTGTATCCTGGGAGTCATCTGCAGCCCCTCTTCCCCCGTCGTGTCTCTAGTCCAGGTTCCTACCACTACTTCTTTCATAAGTTTTCCAAAATATGGCCTTTTATGCCCATCTACCCCCACGTCCTCATTCTCTCTCTTCTTGTTGACTGTAGTCCCTTCCTTTCTGGCCTCCCTGGTGCACACATCACCCTCCCTTTTGTCAATTTAATACGCAGTCGCTAAGAAGACTGTTCCGGCCTGCCTGTCAATATGTTCACATCCTCCTCCCGCAACTTACACATCTTCCTTGCCCATCCTAAGTCATCCCATCTCTTTTAACCACTTCACTAGATACTTGCTTCTCCACTGCATCACACTTAAGCTTCTTGTCCTCACTTTCAAAGCTCTGCCTAATTGGACCCTCCTCCTTAGCTGACTTGGTCTCTTTTTCACCCCTCACGCTGACTGCTCTGCCAAGGATACCCCACTAATCTGCTTTTCCCACAAATATCTTCATGCTCTTTTCTCCCTGTCATCCTGGCATAACTGGAAGGTCCTTCCTGAGTTGATACACAGCTCCCACTACATTGAAGTCTCTACTCAAGAGCCACTCCTGCAAGCCACTTCTGTCTTGAGGCCCCCACAAAATTAGCTAATATAGAAAAAGGTGTTTTTTTCTTTTAATGCTGCAGGTTGTGCCCTAGCAACTGTGTGCCACCTCCATCTTCACGTCCCACCCCCCACTGTACTGTTACAGAGTAAAGTAGACGTGATGTAATAAGAAGATAAGCTCCTCAGGTCTGGAATCATGCCTTCTATCTGTCTGGAGTGTTGCCTAGCACAGCTTTAAGTGCTGACAGGAATAAATAAATGAAAAAAAAATAGAAAAAAACAAAACTAAAGCTTGTAATAGGCCTTTGGATCAAATCTTTGATTCAAACACCCCTGAACTTTGAGGAAATTAGAACATAACAACTGGATGAACCAAAAGTCATGATTTGAATGCCCTTGAATTTTCATGATTTGTTTGGATCTGACTCTCGACTGTGGGGCTCAGGCCTTCTCCAGAGGAGAGAGACAATGACTGAAAACTAGATCTGTATTTTTTTTTTGTCTTGAGCATTCTCCACTTGGAATTTTGAAGTTAATCCACTAGGAGTTGAGCCTGTGGTTTTGCATGTAGGGTACTTCAGGTTGGTGCTTAAAACACTAAGCATCCTCTGTTTGGTAAGTAACTGAGCAGGGGAGAGGTCAAAAAACAACTAACTGACTGAAAATGAGCTAGCTATTGTATACATTGCTAGTCATTGGTCCTCTTCCCTTAACTTCTGTTTATCTGTCCTTGGAGCAGGCATTGTCCTTCTTCAATGTTTGAAAGGCATACAGGACGTAGCAGGCACTACAGTAAATAAGTAATAACATTAATAATGAAGGAAGGCCCTAATAGGCCAATATTTCAAGGATATGTCTGCAAATGAATGGTAAGTGTTTAGGGCAATAGCCTGTATGCAAAGGGAGCATTATGGCTGTAAATATACTTACGTAGAATGGTGTAGGTGTGTGTTTTTTGTGTGATAATGAATCAGAGTCATATACGTATGGACACCACGGTTATCCATGGGGACTGAACCAGGGAATTTTAGCTCCTTACCACATCATCTAAAGGACTCGGTTAGCTGTGAGTAAGTAGCTGACTGTCAGTCTCCAGGGCCAGCTGTTCAAGAGAACCATGGTCATGATCACTAAGCCAACACATTACATAAGGAAGGAAAGATCTCAATGTTTGTACAATTATCCACATTTTAATTTTTGTTATCCCAACAGGCACTAGGAATGGGGGTGCCTGTCCCACACTGGACTCTAAGGGGTTAATAGAGCCCTAGGGAGGCTGGGCAAGAGGCAGCCAATCAGAGAAGGACTGAGAGGAGCAGCCAATCAGGGCCCGGCAGGCCCATACAAAAAGATCTGCAGGGCAGAGCAACTTGAGTAGTTGCCTGGAGCTTGAGGAGGTAAAATCAGGCTCCTGGCAGGAGGAAGGAGTCCCAGCACCCTGGAAAGCCGTGCTGCCAACAAGGACCAGGGAAGCTAGAGAGAGCTCCTGGCTAGCTGCAAAGACTGGAAGGCTGAAGTCCTGAGGCAAGGGCATGGGGAAGTGGCCCAGGGAAATGAACTGAGGAGTCAGAAGGGGCACAGCAAGTGTTGGCCATTTACAGGGTCCCTGGGCCGAGACCTAGAGAAGTGGGTGGACTCAGGTCCCCCCAACGGATGTCCCCCCCACAGCCACCGAGGAAGTGACCATACAGTTGGGTGCAGTTGCCACTGAAGGAAGTGGGTGGACAGTGGACTGCAGTTCCCCCAGAAGAGAAAGAGAACAGAACGTGACTTGGCCAGAGGGCTGTGTCATGCAGAGGATGCCATGGTCCTGGGAGCGATGTGGGTCTGGAGCAGAAGTGATGGCAGCGAGACACCACCAGAAGATGGTGCACTGGCTAGCAGAGCTAATCCCTGGGACAGCCAGCAGGAGGTGCCGCCATGGTGCCTGAGCCCTGTCACAGGAGCACTCAAAACAGCTGGTGCACCTGATCCACTGTTATACTGGCTGACAGTTTGCCATTGTGCATTTCCTAGTCACCTATTTTCTTAGCTGGGCTCATTGGTGTGGGTTGGAGTAGACCAGCCTACCGAGGGAGAATTTTAAGATGTTGGGTTCTGTTAAAAAGTAAAAAGCCAGGATAAGAACAACCCTTTCTCCAATGAAACCTCAGACAAAATAAACCAAAAGTTTCCTTGAAAGGAAGTTCCATACGAACTCGAACACCAGATTGGACAGTATCCCGTGTGCTGCTCAAACCTGCAAAAGGACATTTGCAATAAATGCCTCCCGCACACAGGTCTGTTTGATTATTATCAACGTGTTAATTTGGTGATCAGAAAAAATAAACACCACATCCCCACCACCTGCCAGTGTTTGCACGGTTCAGTCTTGTGCTCTCTAAATGGCTTGGCTGCGAGGCAGTTAGTCTCCAGACTGGCTTTTTGCTCAGCTCAAAAAGCAAGTCAGGGTCGCACAGCTGCAGCAAATTGTGTTGCAGTTGTCCAATAAAGCCCTAGGTAAAGGCCAATCATTTACAAAGAGGCTGGCAAATTTGAACAAATCTGTAAGCATGGTGGAGGTAATGAAAGATGTCCAGGCTTTCAAAACAAGACATTAGGGACCAGCTGCTCAGCTGGTTTAAATCAAGCCCTGAGATTTCAGGATGTTAATCTGGTCACTGTACATTTCACTTGCAGTCTCCCTCTGATTAAAAAAAGATAACTGCAAGTTGTTTGATATGCACATAATATGGATCATTTTCCGATGCTCTAAAGCTGGTTCTCTAGCTATTGGGCGTTAGCTAGACAGATGTGCATTGTCCCAGTGAATGTTCTGCTTGGAGGCGTATACTTGGCTATGTCATTGTATCCAAGTGCACACTTGAAGTAATATACTTCTTCCCTTGATGAATGTGCATAATTAACATTAATTAAATTATACATGTGCATCAAGAGCGGAGTATATCACTCGAGGGATGCTTTATTTTCAGTTAAGTTACATACATATTTAAAGGCTTATTGCTTTAAAAACAACAGTGTTTATAGGTGATATCGAACACATGACAAAACAGCAGATAAATAGGGGTGAGATTTTTTTCCTCCGGATGCTGATGCAAAGCAACACTACAGTTGTGTACGTAGGCATGGTATATAAAATGTCATGTTGATAATTACATAAAAAATGACATTAAACTAATGTCTACTTTGCAAAATCAAGTATACAGAAGTTGAGAAATTCCAGAATTAATGTTACCTCTGCAACCTTAATTTGGCCTCTTTCTGTGTGTGCAGTAGGACACAATCTTTAATTACATGATCACACACTATTTTTTCTGTAGGACCCCTGCCGCGCCCAGGGCACAGAATAGATGGTACTCAGTGACTGTTTAACGATTCAATATTTTTTCCTCTTGTCATGCAGTGTGTGGTCTCATGCATTATTTACTACTACACACCAGCCAAAGCCTTCAGTGAATACAGAATTATTAATTTCTTTGTGGGCTTTTCTATAGCACCCTCATCATAGTACCTTAGTTCTTTATAAACATTAGTGAATCTCTCTTCAGAGCACTTCTGTGAGGTTAGGTGGTATTATTGCCCCCAGGCACATAGATACAAGCCAAAGATGTCACAAATGTCACACAGCAACTCTGTGGCAGAGGCCGAGTAGAATCCAGTTCTCTATGGTGATGTTCAACTGCCTTTATTAAGAGATCACCCTTTCCAATCAATCCCCAGCTGCATTCACTACACACCTTCTAAGGGCGTGTCACGTTGCAACCCCTATTCTGGCAGCATTTTCCCCTACACCTCCTGATGTATGCACACCTGATTCATGGCCCCACAAAGTCGCAGGACTTCCTCATCAACCTCCTTCTACCACTGGCCAAGACAGCCATGCATAGTACCAGGAAGAGGAAGCTGGAAGGAGGTGGTGCCTATTTCTGGACCCTTATCTGACTATGCCTCTGGACAGAGTCCACTGACTCCCTAGATACCTTTGAACAGTAATGGGCACCATCGGGGGTTCTCTACTTGGTGTCGCCTTCTGATTCCTTGATTTTTAACCTTTGACATCACTCCCATTTCTGTTTTCTCCTTTGTCCCCTGTAATTAAATGAAGCCTGGACTTAGTGGTCCCTCCCCCTTAGTTGAGAGGGAGCACCTTTAGTCTGGGCACGCCTGGATCTGTCCATGCCAGTACTTCAAATAGCACTCACCAGCCAGCTTCCGCGACAGATGAAGCAGGGATCTAACAGACAGCAGGCTCCTTCACTACACTTTTGGAAGGTGAATATTCTTACCCCCATTTTACAGATAGGAAACATGTAAGGTCTGAGGCCTTTCTCTGCAGCCATATTAGGAGAGCGGAAGCCATGTGCCAAGAAGCAGAAAGTCACATCCTCACATTCCATCTAAAATACTTTTAAACAACTTCCTATCAGTCTGTTAAGAAGGCGATCCTGTCATAATAGTACCCACTATCACCAGATAAAGAAACAGATATTAAGATGGTCGAAGAAAACTTTGTTAAGTGATTTCTTGCTGGATAGAATATTATCACCAGCTGTGATTGTAAAATCTATACTTCTATTGTTTTGCTTTTATGGTCCCTACTTCTCCATTTTTTACATAGCTAATGTTGCTAGGTGTAAATCATTTAAGGTAGTGGGATATGACTGGTTAAAGAATTGTTTTACAATATGTTAGGACTGGTTAGAAAATTGTTCAGTAATATTTTAGTTAAATGATTGGTTAAGGTACAGCTAAGCGAGACTTAAGTTTGCTATATAGACTGAGGTTCCAAAGGAAGTTCTCTGGAACCAGTGCCAGGACACAGCCCCAAGATCAGAGCCGTCAGACCTCAAACACTCTGCCAACCACACCGTGCAGAAGCTGGAGTCCCCCAGAAGACCTGATCCTGATTGGCCATCAAGAAAAGTTCATCTGCCTTCTTGGGAGTGGTGAGTGTTGCATGTTTAGAGTGTGCAGTCTGTTTTGGTGATTGTTAATAAATAGAAGTTAAGTAGGATATTACTGTGTAAGGTTCTTTCACTGGTAAAATACCCTGTAAACTCACAGAAGATTAAGCCCTGAGTCCACAGGGAATGAGTGTTTACCACTCTGTGAGCTCTGGGTAAAGATGCCTTGATCCACTGGGTTATGCCTTGAGCCCTAGGAACTAGGTAGAGATGGCATGTCCTAGAGCGTGTGGGCAACACATTTAGGGTAAAGTTGGGTGCCTTATACCCACAGCCCTAGGAAGTGGGAAAGGGTGGTGGTGCCTAAATTAACAGGGTTACGCCCTGAGCCCATGGAAATGTAAAAGGTGGGTGCCCTAGGTTGTGTGTAACTGAGAATTTTGTGTGGGTAACAAATGGATGCCCAGAGAGGTGAAGTGACTTGCCCAAGTTCACTTCAGGAGGCTGGTGGCATTGCTGAGAATAGAAGGCTTCCTGCATCCCAGTCCATTGTCCTAGTAACTGGGCCATGCTGCCTTGCTGAAGAGGTTGCAGGGGCCCCAAAAGGGGCATTTGCTCAGCCAACATGTGAAAAGACACTGTTGGACAGGATGCATCTCAGAACTCAACCTGGGAAGAGAAGTCCACAGTATGGTGGCTCTTCAGCTTCGAACATTTCCCAAGAGACCTAATGCTTGCTCTCCACAAGAGAGGCCCACAGAGGAGTGAAACATTGGGAAATATCAGCCATGTGCAGCTTAATTTTCAATGAGCAAGATGATCAGTTAAAGAGAGAATTTATGGAAGACTGGAATTATCTTGGTTTAACATTCCACATATATACATTGCACATATATTTCCTTCTCCACTCAGGAGTTCACAACACTAAGGGATGCGCGCGCGAGAGAGAGATAGGAGGAAAGGAACAGCAGAACTACACTTCTAACAAGACTCGGCAAAACACCTCGAAACATCCTGTAGGGAACATACCTGTATTCACAGGAGGTTGCATTAGCTAATCCCAATTTTTAATTTCTACGATTTGTGATGAATCTATAATGTCCATTGGTCTGTCCAAAAAACGTAATGTAGCAACATGTAACAAAGTACGTTGCTCTAATTTAGAGTTCTTTGCCAGCAGGCAGATCCTCCGATTGAAAGAGGTGTCAATGTCTGTGCTCTGAAGCTCTCCTGTGAAAACAATTCGGTGCTGGCACTTTTGCCCTGTCAAAATTGCCATGCCAACTCGTGTGCAGGCAGCATGCCACCCCAACAGATGGGCAGGAGCAGAGAACAGACATGCACGTCAAGTTTGTTTTTCTCCACCACAGTGCAACACCAGAGGAACGGCGCCCTCAGTAACAAAAACTGCCACTGCTGAAGATTTTTCTCTCATAATTTGCAGTGTCAATAAAGTATTCTCAAGTTAAGCAATTTCTAAACACCTTATATTTATGTGGATTATTTAAAACAGTGGTTTGCCACACACTTTATATTCATGGAAACTTCAGAGAGCACGTTTTAAAGTCTATGGAGTCTGGATTTAATTTGCATTTTAATTAATATTTCAGATTAATTCCCTGGCCTGAATCATTTATTTATTTGAAATGTCAAGGGCAAAAGACCCTATCAACATCCTGAAATTAGGAGGATTGGGATTTGTTTAAACATAGCCTTCATTTAGCTACACTGTCTACTCTAAAATACCTTTGGCTGGCTTTTAGCTCTCACTTGAATTAACAGCCCTCGTCCTATAGTCAAGTTTGTCATTTGCCTCTTAGCAGAGAAAGGGGACAAATTTGCAGCAAGGAGAGGAATAGCTGAATCCTGTGATTAGAGCAGTAAAATTCAAACTGGAGATGTAGACCCATTAAACATTCACAGAAAAACAGAGAAGTCTGCTAAAAATGTAGAGATCACCTGAAGGTTAGATGGCAAAGCACTGCATTCATTCAACAAAGCATTCACTCACATGCTTAATTCTCTGTTCAGCAAAACATTTAAGAAGTGTCTAATGTTAAGTATGTGCTTAAGTCCCTCTGATTAAAATAATGAAACAAAACATATTTTTTTCTTTCAAATAGTGTCAAAGTTCCCATGAGAGAACTGATATATTTTCAACCAAAAAGTTTCAAATGAAGATTTTTATTTTTTTTATTTGAAATGACTCCGGGGAGGGGGGAAAAAACCCTCTGGTTTCTGACCTGCTCTGATGATAAAGTACTCTTGGGACCACACATACTGTCTGGGACACCTCATGTGTATTTGTGATGTATAATAACTGTGTCTGTCTGCAGCCTATGAATATGTATTGGAGATGTATTGGAGGTTGGAATATATTGGAGACAATTTTTTATTTCAGAAGATGGAGAAAGCTACTAGAGGGGAGGCTGTCCTAGATTTGATTTTGACAAATAGGGAAGAACTGGTTGAGAATTTGAAAGTGGAAGGCAACTTGGGTGAAAGTGATCATAAAATGGTAGAGTTCATGATTCTAAGGAATGGTAGGAGGGAGAACAGCACAATAAAGACAATGGCTTTGTGGTTGTGAAGGCTAGGACTATAACAGCTGTGACAAAGTTCCTCCTCTACCTTGGTGGGTCCTGTGTTTATTGGCAGATTTGCTCACCTCAGTGATCTTCCCCACAGTTTGGGTCAACTCCTCCTGTGTCTGATCAGGAGTTGGGAGGTTTGGGGGGAACCTGGGCCCACCCTCTACTCCGGGTTCCAGCCCAGGGCCCTCTGGATTGCAGCTGTCTATAGTGCCTCCTGTAACAGCTGCATGAACAGCTTGTGTTTGTCAGTCTGTTTGGTTTGTTTGTTTGAAGGACCGTGTGCTGTAGCTGGCAGTTGGAGGTGGAGCTACTAGGAAGGTTTGAAAGCTAGAAGCCTCTGGTAATTGGCTGAGCCTTAACCAGTGGGCGGGGCATTCACTCAGGCCAGGGCTTTATAAAGCTGCGCACAAGCGACCAGGGAGTTTTGCAAGGGAGTTCTCCAGGTGAAGGAGGAGCACAGACAGCATCTGTGGGGTAAGTGACTGTCTGCAGTGTTTGGGTTTGTGTGTGTGTTTGGGGGTTACTTGCTGTGTGCTGAGCTTGTGTTTGTCAGTCTGTTTGGTTTGTTTGTTTGAAGGACCGTGTGCTGTAGCTGGCAGTTGGAGGTGGAGCTACTAGGAAGGTTTGAAAGCTAGAAGCCTCTGGTAATTGGCTGAGCCTTAACCAGTGGGCGGGGCATTCACTCAGGACAGGGCTTTATAAAGCTGCGCACAAGCGACCAGGGAGCTTAGCGACCAGGAGCTGCTAACAGGGAGTTTTGCAAGGGAGTTTTGGAAGGGGAGTAGGAAGGGAGGGGGTCCCTTGTCGGTCTCATCTGTGACCCATTGGTCCCTTGAACCCATAACCTGAGCCACATCGAAAACCTTTCTGTTCACAGCAAAGAGGAGCGGACAGAGAGCTGTAGACAGGAATTTGAGACTTTGACAGAGGGAGGCTTAAAATGTTGAGGAGGACCCGTAACACCTGTGCCAGCACTGCTTCTGTCTCCTCCACCTGTGCCTGTAGCCAGACAGAGCACCGAAGCATGGATGCTTTTACCCAGATTCTGGTGTGGGCTTGCAAAGACTGTAATTTGCAATTTCCACTTACTGATATCCAGGCTGGGGGTGGCATCCAATGTGAAAGGTGCCTACTGGTGGAATCTCTCAGGCAGCAGGTGGGAGAGCTACAGGAGGAGGTGGCCTGGCTGAGGAACATCTATGTCCATGAGCAATTCCTGGACAGTATCCATGTGGAGACAGCTGATGGTGCTGTCCCAGTTGACGGGACTACTGACACTGCAGTGGAAGAGGAGATGCCTCAGGGTGTACCTGACACACCAGTGGAGGAGGAGGCTCAGGGTGGACACAGCCAGCTGGTTACTTCTAGCAGCGGGCAGTGCTCCACCACTGCTGCGAACCCTCCTGTTGTGGTAAAAGATACAGGAGAGAAGAAATCACCCCCAACAGTTAAGGGGGTGAAGCCTCGTACCCCTAAGGCTGGGAGGTCTGCTGCCACCACTGATAAGAAACGTAGGGTAGTGGTGGTTGGAGACTCTCTGCTGAGGGGGACGGAGACACCCATCTGTCGCCCTGACCGTTCATCCCGGGAGGTATGCTGCCTGCCAGGGGCCCGTATCCGAGACGTTACAGAGGCTTTGTCGAGGATTATCCGGCCTTCTGACTACTATCCCATGCTACTCATCCATGTGGGCACAAATGATACTGCGAGGTGTGACGCTGAGCAGATCAAGAGTGACTACAGGGCTCTGGGAGTACGGGTTAAGGAGTTTGGAGCGCAGGTGGTATTCTCTTCGATTCTTCCTGTTGAAGGTAGGGGTCCGGGCAGAGACAGATGCATTGTGGAGGTGAATGCCTGGCTGCGAAGATGGTGTCGCCAGGAGGGCTTTGGCTTCCTCGACCACGGGATGCTACTTGAGGAAGGACTGCTAGGAACAGATGGCGTTCACCTTTCGAAGAGAGGAAAGGCCTTATTCGCGCACAGACTGGCTAACCTGGTAAGGAGGGCTTTAAACTAGGTTCGACGGGGACACGTGAGCAAAGCCCACAGGAAAGTGGGGAACAAGACCTGGGAGATGGGTTGGAAGCAGGAGGGAGCACGGGCTATAATGGCAGAGAGGAAGGAGGGTCAGGGCAAAGCTGGGAGGCAAAATCAAACCAGTATCTTAGATGCCTTTATACAAATGCAAGAAGTATGGGTAATAAGCAGGAAGAACTGGAAGTGCTAATAAACAAATACAACTATGACATTATTGGCATTACTGAAACTTGGTGGGATAATACACACGACTGGAATGTTGGTGTGGATGGGTATAGTTTGCTCAGGAAGGATAGACAGGGGAAAAAGGGAGGAGGTGTTGCCTTATATATTAAAAATGTACACACTTGGACTGAGGTGGAGATGGACATAGGAGACGGAAGGGTGGAGAGTCTCTGGGTTAGGCTAAAAGGGGTAAAAAACACAGGTGATGTCGTGCTGGGAGTCTACTACAGGCCACCTAATCAGGCGGAAGAGGTGGATGAGGCTTTTTTCAAACAACTAACAAAATCATCCAAAGCCCAAGATTTGGTGGTGATGGGGGACTTCAACTATCCAGATATATGTTGGGACAATAACACCGCGGGGCACAGACTATCCAATAAGTTCCTGGACTGCATTGCAGACAACTTTTTATTTCAGAAAGTTGAAAAAGCTACTGGGGGGGAAGCTGTTCTAGACTTGATTTTAACAAATAGGGAGGAACTTGTTGAGAATTTGAAAGTAGAAGGAAGCTTGGGTGAAAGTGATCATGAAATCATAGAATTTGCAATTCTAACTAAGGGTAGAAGGGAGTACAGCAGAATAGAGACAATGGATTTCAGGAAGGCGGATTTTGGTAAGCTCAGAGAGCTGATAGGCAAGGTCCCATGGGAATTAAGACTGAGGGGAAAAACAACTGAGGAAAGTTGGCAGTTTTTCAAAGGGACGCTATTAAGGGCCCAAAAGCAAGTTATTCCAATGGTTAGGAAAGATAGAAAATGTGGCAAAAGACCACCTTGGCTTACCCTTGAGATCTTGCGTGACCTACAAAATAAAAAGGCGTCATATAAAAAATGGAAACTAGGGCAGATCACGAAGGATGAATATAGGCAAATAACACAGGAATGCAGAGGCAAGATTAGAAAAGCAAAGGCACAAAATGAACTCAAACTAGCTATGGGAATAAAGGGAAACAAGAAGACTTTTTATCAATACATTCGAAGCAAGAGGAAGACTAAGGACAGGGTAGGCCCACTGCTCAATGAGGAGGGGGTAACAGTAACGGGAGACTTGGAAATGGCAGAGATGCTTAATGACTTCTTTGTTTCGGTCTTCACTGAGAAGTCTGAAGGAATGTCTAGTATAGTGAATGCTTACGGGAAGAGAGTAGATTTAGAAGAGAAAATAAGCAAAGAGCAAGTAAAAAATCACTTAGAAAAGTTAGATGCCTGCAAGTCACCAGGGCCTGATGAAATGCATCCTAGAATACTGAAGGAGTTAATAGAAGAGGTATCTGAGCCTCTAGCTATTATCTTTGGGAAATCATGGGAGACGGGGGAGATTCCAGAAGACTGGAAGGGGGCAAATATAGTGCCCATCTATAAAAAGGGAAATAAAAACAACCCAGGAAACTACAGACCAGTTAGTTTAACTTCTGTGCCAGGGAAGATAATGGAGCAGGTAATCAAAGAAATCATCTGCAAACACTTGGAAGGTGGTAAGGTGATAGGGAATAGCCAGCATGGATTTGTAAAGAACAAATCGTGTCAAACTAATCTGATAACATTCTTTGATAGGATAACGAGCCTTGTGGATAAGGGAGAAGCGGTGGATGTGATATACCTAGACTTTAGTAAGGCATTTGATACAGTCTCGCATGATATTCTTATAGATAAGCTAGGAAAGTACAATTTAGATGGGGCTACTATAAGGTGGGTGCATAACTGGCTGGATAACCGTACTCAGAGTAGTTGTTAATGGCTCCCAATCCTGCTGGAAAGGTATAACAAGTGGGGTTCCACAGGGTTCTGTTTTGGGACCGGTTCTGTTCAATATCTTCAACGATTTAGATGTTGGCATAGAAAGTACGCTTATTAAGTTTGCAGATGATACCAAACTGGGAGGGATTGCAACTGCTTTGGAGGACAGGGTCAAAATTCAAAATGATCTGGACAAGTTGGAGAAATGGTCTGAGGTAAACAGGATGAAGTTCAATAAAGATAAATGCAAAGTGCTCCACTTAGGAAGGAACAATCAGTTTCACACATACAGAATGGGAGGAGACTGTCTAGGAAGGAGTATGGCAGAAAGAGATCTAGGGGTCATAGTGGACCACAAGCTTAATATGAGTCAACAGTGTGATACTGTTGCAAAAAAAGCAAACGTGATTCTGGGATGCATTAACAGGTGTGTTGTAAACAAGACACGAGAAGTCATTCTTCCGCTTTACTCTGCGCTGGTTAGGCCCCAACTGGAGTATTGTGTCCAGTTCTGGGCACCGCATTTCAAGAAAGATGTGGAGAAATTGGAGAGGGTCCAGAGAAGAGCAACAAGAATGATTAAAGGTCTTGAGAACGTGACCTGTGAAGGAAGGCTGAAGGAATTGGGTTTGTTTAGTTTGGAAAAGAGAAGACTGAGAGGGGACATGATAGCAGTTTTCGGGTATCTAAAAGGGTGTCATCAGGAGGAGGGAGAAAACTTGTTCACCTTAGCCTCCAATGATAGAACAAGAAGCAATGGGCTTAAACTGCAGCAAGGGAGATTTAGGTTGGACATTAGGAAAAAGTTCCTAACTGTCAGGGTAGTTAAACACTGGAATAGATTGCCTAGGGAAGTTGTGGAATCTCCATCTCTGGAGATATTTAAGAGTAGGTTAGATAAATGTCTATCAGGGATGGTCTAGACAGTATTTGGTCCTGCCATGAGGGCAGGGGACTGGACTCGATGACCTCTCGAGGTCCCTTCCAGTCCTAGAGTCTATGAGTCTGAGTCTATGAAAGCTACAACTCCCTGCGTTACTTCCCCATGGCCTCCCCCAAACACCTTCTTTATCCTCACCATGGGACCTTCCTCCTGATGTCTGATAACACTTGTACTCCCTAGTCCTCCAGCAGCACTCCTTCTCACTCTCAGCTCCTCACACGCACTTCCTCTCCTCTAACTGCCACTCCCCCTCCACCCCCTGACTGAGGTGAGCTCCTTTTTAAACCCAGGTGCCCTGATTAGCCTGCCTTGATAGGCTGATTAGAACACCTGCAGCCAATCTGCCTTAATTGGTTCTAGCAGGTTCTTGATTACTCTAGTGCAGCCCCTGCTCTGTAAAAGCAGCAAAGAATCCTGTGGCACCTTATAGACTAACAGACGTTTTGGAGCATGAGCTTTCGTGGGTGAATACCCACTTCATCAGATGCATGTAGTGGAAATTTCCAGGGGCAGGTATATATATGCAGGCAAGCGAGAGATGATGAGATTAGTTCAATCAGGGAGGATGAGGCCCTGTTCTAGCAGTTGAGGTGTGAAAACCAAGGGAGGAGAAACTGGTTTTGTAGTTGGCAAGCCATTCACAGTCTTTGTTTAATCCTGAGCTGATGGTGTCAAATTTGCAGATGAACTGAAGCTCAGCAGTTTCTCTTTGAAGTCTGGTCCTGAAGTTTTTTTGCTGCAGGATGGCCACCTTAAGGTCTGCTATAGTGTGGCCAGGGAAGTTGAAGTGTTCTCCTATAGGTTTTTGTATATTGCCATTCCTAAGTCGAAGTGGGTATTCACCCATGAAAGCTCATGCTCCAAAAAGTCTGTTAGTCTATAAGGTGCCACAGGATTCTTTGCTGCTTTTACAGATCCAGACTAACACGGCTACACCTCTGATACTTGACATCCCTGCTCTGGTCACTCAGGAAACAGAAAACTACTCATTCAGTGACCAGTATATTTGCCCTCTTCCAGACTCTTGTACCCCACTGGTTTGGGTCTGTCACACAGCGTTTAAAAGAGAACTGGATAAATTCATGGTGGTTAAGTCTATTAATGGCTATTAGCCAGGATGGGTAAGGAATGGTGTCCCTAGACTCTGTTTGTCAGAGGGTGGAGATGGATGGCAGGAGAGAGATCATTTGATCATTACCGGTTAGGTTCACTCCCTTTGGGGCACCTGGCATTGGCCACTGTCAGAAGACAGGATACTGGGCTAGATGGACCTTTGGTTTGATCCAGTACGTCCGTTCTTATGGCTTTCAAGAAGGCAGACTTTAGCAAACTTAGAGAGTTGATAGGTAAAATCCCATGGTAACCAAGTCTAAGGGGAAAAACAATTGAAGACAGCTGACAGTTTTTCAAAGAACATGTGTCCAGTTTTGGGCCTCCCACGACAGAAAGGATGTAGACAATTTTGAGAGAGAGTCCAGAGGAGAACAACAAAAATGATTAGGAGGCTGGGGCACATGACTTATGAGGAGATGCTGAGGGCACCACATTTCAGGAAAGATGTGGACAAATTGGAGAGTCTAGAAAAGAGCAACAAAAATGATTAAAGTCTAGAAAACATGACCTGTGGGGAAGATTGAAAAAAATGGGTTTGTTTAGTCTGGAGAAGAGAAGACTGAGGGGGGACATGATAACAGTTTTCAAGTACATAAAAGGTTTTTACAAGGAGGAGGGAGAAAAATTGTTGTTCCTAACTTCTGAGGATAGAACAAGAAGCAATGGGCTTAAATTGCAGCAAGGGTGGTTTAGGCTGGACATTAGGAAAAACTTCCTAATTGTCAGAGCGGTTAAGCATTGGAATAAATTGCCTAGGGAGGTTGTGGGCTCTCCATCATTGGTGATTTTTAAGAATAGGTTAGACAAACACCTGTCAAGGATGGTCTAGATAATACTTAGTCCTGCCTTGAATGCAGGGGTCTGAACTGGATGACCTCTTGAGGTCCCTTCCATTTCTATGATTCTGTGTTATAGCTTGTGGACTAGGGTATGGAAATTTGCAGTGTCCCCTTCCTGAACTGTACTTATTCTGCAGATAAATAATAATAATACTTAGCTATTATAATGCTTTACATCCACAGATTGCAGAGGTGGTAAGCATCATTATCCCCATTTTACAGATGGGGAAACTGAGGCATGAGGGCATATGGACTTGACCCGGGTCACCCAGAAATCCAGTGGCAGAGCTAGGAATAGAACTCATGCCACCGAAATACAAGTTCAGTGGTGTATTCAGTAGGTCATGAGGTCTCTCTAGAGAAAGTCAGTCTCCTGGACTACCAATTTAGCACCTTTCCTGACTGGTAAGTGAACTGAAAAGAGCACAGGAAAAAGAGTCATCAAAAGGCAGAAAATGGATGGCAAAAGTTAGATTGTACCTTAGGTAGTGCCATTAAATATGTGCTGAAGCCTCATTGATGACAGCCTGCACCCTGTGTGTTCTGAGACAGGTACTTTGTTCACAAGGGAGCATTAGGTCAGCAGTCCCTGCTCCCCCATCCCTCCTTGCATGGCTGGAGTTGCAGTCTAAGGGTATACCCTCACAGCAATCAGCAGGTGTGGCTGCAGCAGCTGTACACATACTCGAGCTAGCTTTGACCTTTAGCTTTAATACCAGCAAAACTGCAGTGCATGGGTAGTTGCATAGGGTAGCCCCGCCCTCCTACCCAGGACCTGGCTACATACTCTGCCTCAGTTCACTCCTGTTGTTACTCAAGATAGCTTTGTTCTAGTTACAGCAAAGCTAAATCATAGAATCCTAGAAGATTAGGGTTGGAAGAGACCTCAGGAGGTCATGAACTCCAACCCCCTGTTCATAGCAGGACCAACACCAACTAAATCATCCCAGCCAGGGCTTTGTCAAACTGGGCCTTAAAAACCTCTAAGGAAGGAGATCTCATCACCTCCCCAGGTAACCCATTCCAGTGTTTCACTGTCCTCCTACTGAAATAGTGTTTCCTAATAGCCAACCTAGAACTCCCCCACTGCACCTTGAGACCATTGCTCCTTGTTCTGTCATCTGGCACCACTGATAACGGCCAACCTCCATCCTCTTTGGAACCCCCCATTCAGGTAGTTGAAGGCTGCTATCAAATCCCCCTTCACTCTTCTCTTCTGAAGATTAAACAAGCCTAGTTCCCTCAGCCTTTCATCGTAAATTATCTGCCCCATCCCCCTAATCATTTTCATTGCCCTCTGCTGGACTATTTTCAATTTGTCCTCATCCTTTCGGGGTGGGGGCAGAAGGCAAAACTGGATGCAAAACTCCAGATGTGAAGTCTCACCAGCGCCGAATAGAGGGGAATAATAATTTCCCTCAATCTGCTGGCAATGCTCCTACTAATGGAGCCCAATATGCTGTTAACCTTCTTGACAACAAGGGCACACTGCTGACTCATATCCAGCTTCTCATCCACTGTAATCCCCAGGTCCTTTTTTGAAGAACTGCTGCTTAGCCAGTCTGTCTCCAGCCCTTAGCAGTGCATGAGATTCTTCCTTCCTAAGTGCAGGACTCTGCACTTGTCCTTGTTGAACCTCATCAGATTTCCTTTGGCCCAATCCTCCAATTTGTCTAGGTGACTCTGGACCCTAGTCCTACCCTCCAGTATATCTACCTCTGCCCCCAGCTTAGTGTCTAACTGGGGAAGAGGTAAATACTAACTGGGTATGTCTACATGCGCAGCAATCACACCTCCGACTGCAGTGTAGACATATCCTTTAGTGATGTAGCTCTTGGCCCTGATCCAAAGCCTGTTCAAACCAATGGAAAGCTTTCCGTTGACCTCAAAGGGCTTTGGATCAGTGCCTTTAACCAATTATATTTTATGTGATTTATGTATTTTGCAACACTGAGCTTTCTGAAAAAAAATTATTTATTTAGGAAACACTGTATTTAAAAGTTGCACCAACTTTACTAAGTCATTTGGAATTTTTTGTGGCAGAAGCAATCGTAATTAACATGTACAATGTTTCTGAAAGTGCCCCGTTGCAATGCCACATTAGTTAATATAATTCACCATAAATTAGGGCAGAGAGAGTGCATGCATTACTGTTTACCTTTTGGCTAATAAGGTAAAAACTTCACATCAGATGCTTAACCCTTTTCCTGATAAAAACTTGGGGAGTGAGGGGAAGGAATAGATCAGCCATTTTATTGAGCAGAGAATTTTTTTCTAGAGTTACCAACTCAGAGGGGCAAGCCTAAGCAGGGGCGGCTCTAGACATTTCACCGCCCCAAGCACAGCGGCATGCTGCAGGGGGAGCTCCGCCGGTCGCCGGTCCCGCAGCTCCGCCTGCGGGAGGTCCACCGGAGCCCTGCCTGCCACCCTCCCGGCGACTGACAGACTGCCCCCCGCGGCATGCCGCCCCAAGCACGCGCTTGGTGTCCTGGGGCCTGGAGCCGCCCCTTAGCCTAAGGAATAAGCTTTAAGAGTGTGAATTTGGTAATTAGGCTGCCAATGAAGAATGGGACTAATGGACATTCAACAATCAGAGCCACCAACCTAGCAAAAAAAAAAAAATCAAAAAAAAAATTCAGACTTTTGTAATTGTCAGAGGCACTGAATTGTGAGGTAACTCGGTATGAGATGATGGCGTTAGGAGATCTCCCCAAAACTCAGTTCTATTCTGCTGTAAATTTACAGGGTTTCTATAGTTTTTTATTCAGAACTGTAATTAATACCAAGCAGAGCCTGGGGAAATCCACTTTGACAAAAGAAGTGGTATCAGGAGGGATGAAATAAAACAACTGAGTAACGGCTAAACAGTTCATTGCAGCTACAAACAGCAAACTACAGTATGGTGTTGAACATGGAGCTGGGTAAAGCTAATACTGGAGTTTCAGAAGCATCTCCTTCATAAAAGTCATTTCCTTCAAACCCAACCTGGATGATGGCTGAGACATTTATAAAGGCAGTAGACTGGTATTTAGGAGATCTGGATTAAGATCTTGGTTCTGGACATAGATGTCCAGGATGACCTTAGGCAAATCACTTAGGCCCAGATTCTCAAGGGTATTTAGCTGCTTAATACACTTGAGGATCAGGATCCTACTTAGGGGCGGCTCCAGGCCCCAGCACGCCAAGCGCGTGCTTGGGGCGGCAAGCCGTGGGGGGCGCTCTGCCGGCGCCGCGAGGGCGGCAGGCAGGCTGCCTTCGGTGGCTTGCCTGCGGAGAGTGCGCTGGTGCCACGGCTTTGGAGGACCTCTGACAGGTGTGCCTGTGGAGGGTCCGCTGGTCCCGTGGCTTCAGAGGATCTCCCGCAAGCAAGCCGCCGAAGGCAGCCTGCCTGCCGTGCTTGGGGTGGCAAAATGCCTAGAGCTGCTCCGATCCTACTCCCTATGTGCTTCAGTTCCACGTCTGTAAAATGGGGATAACAAAGCAACCCGTCTCTGGCTCTTTTTCTGTCTTGGCTATTCTGATTGTAAACTCTTCAAGACGTCTCTCATTATGCATAAGTCCCATCATAATTGAGACCCCATCCCAGTTGGACGTCCAGGCACTGCTGTGATACAAATCAAATAAACTTCCCAAACAGAAAAAATTATTGGGTCCCGGCTGTGTTTCCCCACTCCCCAACTCCACTTTTTAAAAGAGGCAGGAAATAGGACATAAAGAGAAATATATTAGCTACTTTGGTGGCATGCTAAGCTGAACTTTTACTTGGGAACCCTGACCCATGTTTATCCAGCTGAGATGGGCTTACTTTCAGGTGAAACTCATATACAGAATCATAGAAACGTAGGGCTAGAAATGCAGAGATCTTGCCAGGTCATCTACCCCATCCCCGCACACTGAGGCAGGACTAAACATGCCTAGACTATCCCTGATGGTTGACTGACTTTGTAAATAACTTTGCAATTAAGAAATTTATTATGGGCCTGATGTGCCATTGAAGTCAGCGTGTGCTGTCTTTCCCTTGACTTTAATAGCAGGGTTGGGCTTTAGATGAAGATGATTATGTTGTTTCTGGGTCTTATTTTCAGAGTTGTTGAGCATCTGTTCTTTGTGTGAGCCTAGAGAGACAGCCCCAAGATAACCACCCCCTATTAGAAAGCTATTTATTGGAACAGCACCCACAGTTCCTATTGACTTTCAGAGGAGTTTTGCATGTCCAGTGCCTCCACAAATTATTATTTATATTCTGGAGTACCTTTAGGTGTTAACCGAGATCAAGACACCATTGTGCTAAGACGCATAATCGGAGAGAGTCCCTGATGCAAAGAATTTACCATCTACATCGAAGAAACAGACAAAGGATGGGATAGTGGAACAAAAGCACTGAACTGATCAAGGAGAACTGAAGAGAGACTTGCACAGCAGATCAGTGGCAGAACTGGGAGTGGGACTAGAACCCAGGTCTCCTGACCTACCCATAAGAGAACGCTGCCTCTCAAACGACACCCTGTAGCATATTGTAAGAGCAAGGAATACTTTCAAAAACAAACAACTAGAAAGTGAAAATATTTTTATTGTTTGGAAAAACGGGTCGAATAAAAGAGCTGATACTTCAATCTTATCTGTGTGCTGTCAGCACCCCAACTTATTATTTTACATTGAAAATTACGTCCCTGCTAGTTTCCTGGCACTCTGTGAGGTGCTTCCATTGTCCCTGTTTTTATTTTTTCATGAATTTATCCAGTGACAGGTGTGTCATTTTTCATAATGCATTTATTTTCCGTGCTTAGATACAAATAACTGAATGCACCATAAATTAATTCCATGTGTTGTTAATTTCGCTGGTGAAATACAGATGAATGAATATGTCACCTTCCTACATCTCATTAAAGATTGAACAAATTATTTTTGAAACCCATGATGCTTATCAAATGCTGCCCCCACTTTTGTTTTCTGCAGGGATGGAAGCAGCAGCAGGGTAAAGCCCCGATCCTGAAAACAGTCCTTGCTCATTCAAGTAGCTCCAGTGAGAATTCAGTGGGACTACTTACACTAATTTAGGTTTGGCAATTGGTCCTGAGGGTTGCAGTACATCAAAGACTAGGTAAAGAAAGCACAAGTTAAGGGCTCCTATACAGTAATATTTTTTTCAGCCTTCCATGTCTGTGGCCCACAAAATGGCTCCCCAAAATTGTCCCTCAAGCCACTGCACTCTATAAAGGATTGTAGAAGTTTGTGTCACACAACACAATAATGGGAGGGTTTCAGGTATCATGAGGATGGTGAAAGATCTGGCTGGAAGGCTCTTGGGGCCTGAGCCAACCAGGATGGGCACATAACCTACTTCTGATTCATGTACAATGGGTTGAGAAATGCTGGCCTGAAGGGAGGTACGGGGTAATGACTGCTGATCTGCTGGTGACAATGGACAAAAATCACCTTACCTCTCTGTCTCTGTTTCCCCTCCCACCCTTTGTCTGTTCTGTCTATTTCGATTTTAATCTGTTTGGAGCAAGAACCATTGGCTGGCCAACATACTGTTCCAGTCGTCACCTCCTTATGGCCAATTTCCAGCTACTTTTTATGAGTTGAGATCAAAAGCACATTTTGGCCCACAAAATGGCTCCCCAAAATTGTCCCTCAAGCCACTGCACTCTATAAAGGATTGTAGAAGTTTGTGTCACACAACACAATAATGGGAGGGTTTCAGGTATCATGAGGATGGTGAAAGATCTGGCTGGAAGGCTCTTGGGGCCTGAGCCAACCAGGATGGGCACATAACCTACTTCTGATTCATGTACAATGGGTTGAGAAATGCTGGCCTGAAGGGAGGTACGGGGTCATGACTGCTGATCTGCTGGTGACAATGGACAAAAATCACCTTACCTCTCTGTCTCTGTTTCCCCTCCCACCCTTTGGCCACGTCCAGACTAGGAATTAAAATCGATTTTAGATACGCAACTTCAGCTACGTGAATAACGTAGCTGAAGTCGAATTTCTAAAATCGAGGTACTCACCAGTCTGGACGGCGCGGCATCGATGTCCACGGCTCTCCGCGTCGATTCCGGAACTCCGTTCGGATTGATGGAGTTCCGGAATCGATGTAAGCGCGCTCGGGGATCGATACACCGCGTCCAGACTAGACGCGATATATCGATCCCCGAGCAATCGATTTTAACCCGCCGATGCCGCGGGTTAGTCTGGACGAGGGCTTTGTCTGTTCTGTCTATTTCGATTTTAATCTGTTTGGAGCAAGAACCATTGGCTGGCCAACATACTGTTCCAGTCGTCACCTCCTTATGGCCAATTTCCAGCTACTTTTTATGAGTTGAGATCAAAAGCACATTGGAGACCCAGTAAACTTGTGTATTTGGGAAAACTATTGTTACTGTCTCACAGTAGCATCTAGGGGTATCTACTGATACCAGGGCTCCATTATGCTGGATATATAGTATTAGAACTCAGGCAATCTGGATTTAGTTCCGACTGTGCCATAGACTTCCTGGATCATCTTGGTCAAATCCTGATGTATCAGTATCGCCCCAAGTGTAAAATGAGGTAATAATGCATCCTTTCTCTCACCCCTTCTCAGTTTTATCTGTTTGGATTGTAGTCTCTTACTATGTGTATGTACAGTGGCTAACACAGCAGGGCCCGATATGGGCTGCAAGCAACTGCTGTGTGTTACTATCTCCATTGATTTCTAGTGGACTTACTCTGGATTTGCATCAGGTGATCAGAGATTAGAATTGAGCCCCTGTAAAACAGCACACCTGTAAAACTTAGAGGGTGTAATTAAATATGTAGGAGTGATCACAGAGAAGCAGAGACAATTTCCTTTACAGTAAAGATAATAATCATAATCAATGCAGTGACAGAGAAGCAATATTATGGTCCTGAAAGAACAAAATGAACAAGTGTTTTGAACTAGCACAGGCTAGAAATGACAAGAGGAATAAGACAATAAAGGAAACAGAACCCATGTTTTTCCTGAGGTTTTTTTCCTCCTTGTTTCTACTATAATGAAGGATTTTCATTGGTACAAATATGAAGTGACACCTTGAGTGAAGCTGCTGCATTTGGAATCATTATAGAAAACCAAACAATACATAACTAATTAATGTAAATCACAAATTGCTTAAACAAATGTCTCTATGCAAATCAGTCATCTTCTCAGCAAGGCCAAAAGCATAACCAGGTTCAGAAAAGAATTAGATAAATTCACAGAAGATCGCTCCATCAATGGACCAGCTTCTGGCACTGGCCACTGTCAAAAGACAGGATACTAGGCTAGATGGAACATTGGTTTGATCCAGTATGGCCATTCCTAAGTGGCTTCTGCCAATGCAAATGTTGCTTCCACTCCTTCACCAATTAAGGCTCACCTCTAATGGGACCCTTTGGGTATATTGTGTTTTGTTTGACTAGTATGGAAGGAGTTGTATGGTCTCCATTTTTGACCAGTGCAAGTTTCCAAGGAATGCCAGGCTGGCTGCATTTCCTTTGTAAATACTCACCCACACCAAATTTGAATCTCCACATAACTTGGCTGATATATGCTAATGTTGGCCTATTTTTTAAATGTGAGCAAGTCTGACTTCCAATGCAGCAGATGCTAAATCTATTCAAAATAAAACTAAATGAAATTCCCAGCAGGCCCCATTAACAATTTTGACCCTGGGCACTGAAATGCTAGTTGAATGGTGCAGGTTTAAAAAACATTTACAGGTTTTTCTACCCATGCCAACTTGAGCATCATCAGTGGCAGTTGCCAATCAGCGAACCAAGCTGGATGTCCCCAAAGCAGTGTAGAGAAATCAGGATGCAATAATACAGCTGTGACTGATATTTACTCCACCAACCACTGGTTTCTCTTCCATTTTTTATCTGCTGCATGGACTTGGAAGTTACCCAAACTATATACAGAACAAGAACAGCATGTCATTGATGCAGCATACTACGGAATTTCTTAGCCGTGACTGGCATGCAAATGGGAACTGTGACACTGCACTCCACAATGCGTTTTAGAAATATCTTACGAGTGTAAATATTTCATAACTGGAATATGTTTTATGCTAGATATGCCATGTAACATATCTCGGCAAAGGTTATGATCTACTGAATATATTCATCCTATTTGTATGCATATATCATTTTTATAGTTAAAGTTATGAATATTGGCTATGTACTTGTATCTCAATGTGTTTGATTCTAGGTAGCACCAGTGAAGCATTTGGCCAGCTTATTGTGGAGGGACTCTTCAGATTAAGTGCTTTATCAAGAAATACTTAACTCACACTGAACCTTGGGAGACTCCAATCCACATATGAGGAACCTTCCTGGGAATGTTCAAGGTAGCATGTGAGCAGTGGCTGCTCTAGCTGTAAAAAGCAGAATCATTCATGGACATGTGACTTGCCTAGGTGGCTAAAAACTCTTGTTGCTGTGATTTTGCACAGAAGAACAAAAGGGTTTCTGCCCACAAGAGAGAGAATATAAAAGGCCCTGTAAGCCTCTCCAGTTTATCTTCATCTGGCTCTAGAGATGGCCCCTCCACCCTAAAGAGATGCCTGAAAGAAACTGGAACAAAGAACTGTAAGTACGGGGGGGTGAGTAATTGCTGGACCCAGGCAATACACTACAATATTAGTCTGAAAAGGACTGGGCCCAGACTAGGAAGGAGTCTAGTCTGTGGAAGAAGCTTATTGGATCATCTGAGGGTGAGATTTAACTATGTTCATTTTCTTAAATGTATTAGGCTTAGACTTGCGTGTTTTGCTTTATTTTACTTGGTGACTTACTTTGTTCTGTCTGTTATTACTTGGAGTAACTTAAATCCTACTTTTTATACTTAATAAAATTACTTTTGTTTATTAATTAATGCAAAGTAATTAATATCTGGGGGAGCAAACAGCTGTGCATCTCTCTCTAGCAGTGTTATAGAGGGCGGACAATAAAAGCATTAGCTTCTTGTCTACATTTGTTTCCATTACTTTTACTGCTGGTGGAGCTTTCCCAGTCCAAAACAATGAGTAAAATGGATGTATTTGAGATTTAGGCTCCCAGAAAGACTGAATACTGGGGGCTGAGAAAGTTAACTAAGAAGCCCCATTGCTAAGTGGAGGGGGGCATGGCCCAACCTCTTGGTCTGTGCTGGAGCAGACTGGTATGTCTAGCTCAGCCAGACAGGAGTGGAGGGAAGCCATTTCTGGCAGAAGGCTTTGTTCTCAGTGGTATCCCAGCACATCTACGGGATGTAGATCCTAAGGGAGTTTCTGTGATCCAACCCATTACAGGAACCATCCCAGGTTTATTTTTAAATGCAATGGAGGAACAGTGACATTTCCAGATAAACTGGCCTGGCCATTTAAAGCTTAATTTCTTTCATTTAATTGGCTCTGTCTATGAAATGCATAGACAAGATGAGCCATTGCCAAGTAATCCTTCCATTCGAGAGACTGCAAGTCTAAGATTTCCTCCTAGCCATTTTTTGTTTTCATGCCATAAGAAATAAATGCACGTTCCATCAGAAAAATATGGGTTTACGCTACTCTAAGTAATATTCCACGGGGATGGGGGAAAATCACATTTCAGGAAAGTTCTCAAAACATCAGTAACTTTGGTCAAATACAGCTAGATTCCACTTATTTATGCAGAATCAAATTCACTGATGGACTCCAGAGTTACACTGGGGTAAGTGATGGCCAAATCCATCTAGGCTACTTACACACCCTCATTACCATAGCATCTGAGCACCACAAATTCTCTGTTTAGCCTCACAACATCCCAGTGATGTAGGGAAGTACTTGCTATCTCCATTTTGCAGACAGGGAACTGAGCCAGAGAGATTAAGTTTTTTATTATAGGTCACCCAGAAAGTCTACAATGGAGCAGGGACTTGAATGTAGGTCTCCCAAGTACTAGACTAGAACCCTAATCACTGTACCAGCTTACCACTCCATTCGGTCCTTACGGAGGCTGAGCTATTGTTTTCAAATGTTATGCCTGCTCTCACTTTAAGTTCTCCCATCAACATTCTCAACTATAAATCGTAAGTCAGCTTCTGCCCTCTTACACCTGTGCAACTCAATACACTTTAATAGGATTGCTCATGTGTAATGTGTCAGATTTAGGCCCTATCTCCAATATGTAACTTTCATTAACGTTTTACATTTATATTGCAACCCCCTGCTGACCTGGGTAATCAGCCTGACATTGATCCCGTGCAAAATAGTGGTGCCGCTGATACAGGACTTGATTAAGAACTAAAGGAGGGATTTGCACTACATACATTACAACTTGGGTTTATGGAAAATGGATCCTATCTGTCAAGCTGTCCTGCAATGGCTCAAGAGTGGGGGTACCAGCCTTACGGCAGATTGTTAGGAAAAGGCACAAATCCCATATTGGCTGTGAGTTCTATACTTAGATTTCACCAACCAGTTATCAAATGTAAACTCCTCAGACACTATAATAGTCTCAACATGAAGTCAAAGAGAGTACATCAATCTGTCTTGCCACCCAGGTAAGCTTACCTTTGTGATACAAGGCCCCTTACATCAAATATCAGATCAATGACCAGGTTACTCCCAGTCCCAAAGGACCAGTTACTTACCCCAGGTCAGTTGCACCTTACACCAATGACAAATCTGAAGAATTGTCACAGACTGAGGTGTCACTAGAGGAGGTTTTGGAATTAATTGATAAACTCAACATTAACAAGTGACCGGGACCAGATGGCATTCACCCAAGAGTTCTGAAAGAACTCAAATGTGAAATTGCGGAACTACTAATTATGGTTTGTAACCTGTCCTTTAAATCGGCTTCTGTACCCAATGACTGGAAGATAGCTAATGTAATGCCAATATTTAAAAAGGGCTCTAGAAGTGATCCTGGCAATTACAGACCGGTAAGTCTAACGTCAGTACCAGGCAAATTAGCTGAAACAATCATAAAAAATAAAATTGTCAGAAACATAGAAGAACATAAATTATTGGGCAAAAGTCAACATGGTTTCTGTAAAGGGAAATCATGTCTTAATAATCTATTAGAATTCTTTGAAGGGGTCAACAAACATGTGGACAAGGGGGATCCAGTGGATATAGTAATATATGGAGATATACCTATCTCATAGAACTGAGAGGGACCCTGAAAGGTCATTGAGTCCAGCCCCCTGCCTTCACTAGCAGGACCAAGTACTGATTTTGTCCCAGATCCCTAGTGTACTTAGATTTCCAGAAAGCCTTTGACAAGATCCCTCAAAGGTTCTTGCATAAATTAAGTTGTCACAGGGTAAGAGGGAAGATCCTTTCATGGATTGAGAACTGGTTAAAAGACAGGGAACAAAGGGTAGGAATAAATGGTAAATTTTCAGAATGGAGAGGAGTAACTAGTGGTGTTCTCCAAGGGTCAGCCCTAGGACCAATCCTATTAAATTTATTCATAAATGATCTGGAGAAAGGGATAAAAAGTGAAGTGGCAAAGTTTGCAGATGATACTAAACTGCTCAAGATAGTTAAGACCAAAGCAGACTGTGAAGAACTTCAAAAAGAAATCACAAAACTAAGTGACTGGGCAACAAAATGGCAAATTACATTTATCCACATTAAATGTCAAGTAATGAACATTAGGACAAACAACCCTATACATACAATATGATGGGGGCTAATTTAGCTACAACTAATCAGGAAAAAGATCTTCTACTCGTGGATAGTTTTCTGATGATGTCCACGCAGCGTGCAGCAGTCAAACAGGATGTTAGGAATCATTAAAAAGGGGATAGAGAATAAGATGGAGATTATCTTATTGCCCTTATATAAATCCATGGTACACCCACATCTTGAATAGTACATACAGATGTGGTCTCACTATCTCAAAAAAGATATACTGGCATTAGAAAAGGTTCAGAGAAGGGCTACTAAAATGATTAGGGGTTTGGAATGGGTCCCATACGAGGAGAGATTAAAGAGGCTAGGACTTTTCAGCTTGGAAAACAGGAGACTAAGGGGGGATATGATAGAGATATATAAAATCACAAGTGATGTGGAGAAAGTGAACAAGGAAAAGTTATTTACTTGTTCCCATAATATAAGAACTAGGGGTCATGAAATGAAATGAATGGCAGCAGGTTTAAAACAAATAAAAGGAAATTCTTCTTCACACAGTGCACAGTCAACTTGTGGAACCCCTTGCCTGAGAAGGTTGTGAAGGCTGGGACTATAACAGGGTTTAAAAGAAAACTAGATAAATTCATGGAAGTTAAACCCATTAATGGCTATTAGCCAGGATGGATAAGGAATGGTGTTTCTAGCCTGTGTTTTTCAGAGGGTGGTGATGGACGGCAGGAGATCACTTGATCATTACCTGTTAGGTTCACTCCCTCTGGGGCACCTGGCATTGGCCACTGTCAGTAGACAGGATACTGGGCTGGATGGACCTTTGGTCTGATCCAGCACGACCATTCTTATGTTCTGACTTGTACCTAATCTTATAATAAACCACCTAGAGATTTATTATCTAGGAAAGGAAACGAGTTATTTATAAGGTGAAAGCAGGTAAACATATATTCACACAAATGATTTCCAATCTTAAGTTTCAAAAAGTAAAAAAGCTTCTGCAAGACCTAGATGTCTTTTAGGGCTAACCCAGGCCAAGCACTGGGGATCTTTTGCTGATGCTTAGTAATCCTTGTCCCTCAAAGTCCAAGCATCATAAAAATACAGTTCCTCCTTGTTAGGGATTTTTAATCACTTCCTCCCTTCTGCTTCGAGTTACAAACTCAGCAGATGGGAGGAATTCATTTGCATGTCTCCTCTCCATGGGAGGAGGGGGAGAGCAATCAAAGTCTTTTGTCCTCTTTGATGTTCCACAATAGTTCATCTGGTGTCTGTGGGCCTTTCTGTTGGGCAGGACGTAACACCTGCTATAAGAGGCCAGCATTTTACACTAATGTCACTCTCCTGTCTAGTGATTTACACAGTTACAGAAGCTTACAATGCAAACGCTCAAATATTACCTTACAAATATGGGATACAGATGTTATAAGTGAGATTAATGTATGCAGCCTCTTGCAAGTATACAATAAAGTCTAAACACAAAAACCATTTTATAACTCTAATGCCTATTTTAACAATACTAACACACAGGTGAACCAGACTGATTTCAGCTATGTGTTTGTTAGTATTCAAGCAAAGCACAGGGACCTTGTTATAAGCTGGTACCTGGTTTGCCAACACCACATGGTCAAACTAACTAGATTTTTTATGAGATTAAAGTTTGGTTGATAAAGGTTATAGTGTTGTCATAATATATTTATTCTTCTGTAAGGTGTTTGACTTGGTACCACATGATATTTTGATTAAAAAACTACAACAATATAAAATTAATATGGCACACATTAAATAGATTAAAAACTGGCTAACTGATAGGGCTCAAAATGGAACTGTAAATGGGGAATTGTCATCGAGCAGGTATGTTTTTGTGGGGGTCCTGAAGGGATCAGTTCCTGGTCCTATGCTATTTAACATTTTTATCAGTGACATGGAGGAAAAAACAAAGTCAGCACTGATAAAGTTTGCAGATGACACAAAAATCGGGGGAGTGATATATAATGAAGAGGACAGGTCACTGATTCAGAGTGATTAAGATTGTTTGATAAACTGTGGGAAAGCAAACAATATGCATTTTAATATGGCTAAATGTAAATGTGTGTATCTGTGCACAAAGAATGTAGGCCATACCTACAGGATGAGGAACTCCAGTCTGGGAAACATTGAGTTTGAAAAAGTTTTGGGGGTCATGGTGGATGTTCAGTTGACTATGAGCTCCCATGCAAAGCTGGGCCAAAAGGCTAATGCAATCCTTGGATGCTTTAAAAAGGGGACCCTCGAGTAGGACTAGTCAGGTGATTTTAATGCTGGTGAGACCACTGCTGGAATACTGTGTCTAGTTCTGATGCCCACAATTAAAAAGATGTTGATAAATTGGAAAGGGTTCAGCCAATTAAAATCTTCAGGCAAGTATTGTTTCATTTCCATACACAGCATAAAACATCTGGGATTTGGACCTGAGAATCACTGCAAAACTGAAGGATTCAGGAACTGTAGGACTTTCCAGTTGCATGGACCAGTACTTTGAGGAACTGGAGAACTGAAAGATTTTAGACAAAGACAGTCTGTCAAAGGAACTGAAGAAACTCTTCAGAAGTCGAGAACTGGGGAAAAAACATACTGATGTGGTTTCAAGTTATTCAAGGTCCTGGAACATGAGCAGGCAAGATGGTTGCCTGAGTACAAATCCACCCACCTGCCCACGTAAATACTGAGGTGACTGGCTTAAGTTCACTGATATTTTGAGTGCATTAGCCTGAGCAGAGCTAGCATGTTTCTGTCTGCCTAGGCAGGGAAGCACAGTCTCAACTGCAGTGTAGCCATATCCTTATAGCAGGGGTTCTCAAACTTCATCGCACTGCAACTACCTTCTGACAACAAAAATTATTACACGACCCCAGGAGGGGGGACCGAAGCCTGAACCCAGCTGCCCTAGATGGCTGGGCCAAAGCCCGAGTTCCACCGTCCTTCAACCCCAGGAAGGGGGCCTGTAACCTGAGTCACGCCACGCAGGGCTGAAGCCCTTGGGCTTTGGCTTTAGCCCTGGGCTGTGGGGCTCAGGCTTCAGCTTTGGTCCCGGTGGTAGGGATTGAGGTTCGGCTTTGACCCTGGGCCCCGGCAAGTCTGAGAAAGCCCTGGCGACCCTCCTTTGGGGTCCTGACCCACAATTTGAGAACTGCTGCCTTATAGGCTGGAATTGTTGGTACTGTATGAACCTTAACCAGGAATGAAAGCAACACATGCACAAGACCTGGCCTATTTCAGGGCAAAATACATTGATCTGGGACTTTCACTGATGAGTGATACTTTCCGTTTAAGTTTAAGATGCAGAATCCCTTGACATTTGATTTCCAACAAAGATGCACTACCAGAAAGTCCTAAACCAAGGAGAAATACAGCAGGATACATTGCCATTGTCTTTGGTGGACTCATGTCAAGCTCTTGAAATATTGTCTTCATGCCACTGAGCTAGACTTTTATCATACAGTTCCACTAAGGAAATAACCATAATAGATGTGCCAGAGGGCAGGGGACACTTTCATAATCCTGGCTGGGCCGTCAACCTGAATTCTTGGCAGGTTTGTGGGCTTTTTGCACTCATTACATTCACAGATACGTTCTCCCTGGTAACCTTTAAAGATCTCTTTGCCCACAGGCCTTGGCTGGTTTTCAGTTTTATTTCCTATTTCTCCTCCTCTCCAGGTATTGCATTAACCTATAAGTGGGTGAGATACCCAAATTGGAAAAGCGGATCTCTTTCTTGCTCTTTTGCACAGTAAAATTACTGTTTATTACAGCTGGAACATTTAAAGCAGGCCAGTTAGCATCTTAGATTTCCCTATTACCCATTTACAATCTTGGTGATATCTTACCGTCTGGAGCAGAAAGAAAATGATGATGCTTCTGGCAACTAGAAGGGGATTCTTCATTATTGTAATGATCTGGTTAGCGTGCATGTGTCATCGCTGTCCCCTACTGGGTGGAATCAGGACTGCTCAATTGTAAATCAGGTTATAGGCTTCCAAAAAACTAATGGAGATTCCCCCTCTACATCAAGTGCCATGGGCCTATGCTTTTTGGGAGTTGGAGGATCTGAGACTCGTCCTTAATGCTATAGCAAGTTTCATGCAGTCATGGTATGCAGCACAGTAATAGCGGCCAGGAAGTCTTAGATGACCACAGATTTATTACAATATTATGGTTTTAGAACTGGTTAGGACAGCTTGAGTCACTTAGGATACCTTATGTTGGAAGAGGCAGAGTATCCCATGAAAACTAGTCTTGTAGGGCAACCTCACTCCCCATAAGAGAATTACATGCCCCCATGGGCAGTGGCTTGCTGCAGTTTGCTTGCTGAACAGGTTGTACAATGTGTGGGTTGGGAGCTGCATGGAGACTGGTGGAACATATGTTCTGAATTTGCAGATGATTTACACTTGAGGGAATCACCATCAAAACTGGGACCAGGGGACAAATGATGAATGCTATAGTCAGCCACTTTTGAATTATAGCACAGCAGAACAATGCCTCCTAGTTTATCCTTGTGTCCATTTTGCATCCAAGTTAACATTGGTATGTTGTAGTGTTCCTCTCCCATTATTTGTTCAGCCTGTACAACATGAAATGGGGGATACATATCCTGGCCTCAACAATGTAAAGACCCAATTCTGCAGATTACAATGCACCAGTGGCACAAAGTTCCGTGCAGGCATGAGGTCCACACACATGCACCAAATTACAGGACAGGGCCTAAATCAGACAGAAAATGAGCAAGCAAGCGCCTTCAGCTCTTACTGTAACAGAACAAAATAAAGATGCCACCGTGTTCAGAGGAAAGCCCTGCTTTTGCGGCATATAATATCCACAAGCAGAAATGGCCCAAGAAAGCCTCTTGGTGCAGATCTATAAACTCACACAGTCCTATAGTTCACACGTAGAAAACTGGCACCATCAGGCACCTTTAGCTTGGAAAAGATCCTCCCTCACTTTGTTTAAGCATTTCACTTTGTTCTGTGAAATTGCATTTGTGAGCGAGGCATAAACTCTGGATCCTTTCAGGGGCAATGGATTTCACATAGTGAATGCCTGTAGGCAATTTCTTTTCTTAATGGTGGAGCTGAATGCAGCTTTAATTTTTCACATTCCATAAAGGTTTTTACTTGAAATTACTTTTTATATGGTTTCTTTGCTAATGGGTCCTTCACACTGAAACAGGAGCTAGAGAAAAACCTTTAAAAAAAGGAAACAAATAGAAAGTCTACAGGGAACAAAAATCACATCATAAATTGGAGCTATAAATAATTACAATTCACAAAACAGTCTCCCATATTTTTCTTTCATATTTACCAGGGATTGATCAGAACCAAACCCCCAAATACTACCGCATTTTGATTTAAAGAAGTTATGTTGAGTTAAAACATTTGTCTCTGGAATGCATATTCTGTTGGATAAGTAGGTGGTAGTTTGAATTGTTTGATCCAGGCTAACACGGCTACCCCTCTGATGTTTGATCACAGTATCCATCCCTTCCCAGTATCAGTGATAGTTTGGAAATTGTATACCTTGCACATCCACATATGAATACTGACATTAGCTCAACAGGAAAAATACATAGACAGACATGATTCTTTCCCTCGGAGAAGAGAAAAAGTGGCCAAATCAGTCTTCTAGAAAGCTTTAAGGTCACACTCTACCAGCAAAGTAATTATGGAGGACAGCAAAGGCAGAGCTAACTAATTTTTGTTTTCTAAAGGATTGTGCATAACAGTTGAACTCAAGATAAACTGCTGAAAAGGCCACTAGTTATTATTGGAGTCATTTAATCTCTTTTATTTTTGCTATTGGCATTTTGCACCAGTGGTGCCATTTGATCTTAAAGGCTTGTTTCTTTTACTAATGTAGCTGAGAGCTGATTTTACAAACAAGAAAATAGATGGCTCTGCTATAATAACGAGTGACCTTTCTGACATGCAGAATATGAGAAAGGTACATTTTCTTCTTTTCAGAGCCCAATCTTTCCCTAAGAATTTGTGTAGACGAGTCCCATTATTGATCTGGAAACTGAGGGAGTTAGTTCCTAGTCACTGTAATTGACAAAGGCTTTTACAGCTCATTAACTGTGAGGTTATGTGGCACAATTCATTAAAATTCTGTTTCACTGAATGCATTCGTAAACACCTTCTGAGAAGTTTATCACTCTTTGCATAGTGCTGAGCTTTCTTTCAGTGGGTACATTTCTCTTCTGCTCTTTACTGATATAAGAATCCTGAGACAAGTTATGGAAAAAAAAGAGTGTTATCTTTTCACTGCAAAGGGAAAAATGCATTGACTGTGAAGTGTAATGGATATTAAATGTTGCTATCCTGTTTCCTTTAGACCAATGTATTTATTAAATCTCTTATTGCATTAATTTGGTGGGATTAGTGCATCTCTTAGCAGGCAATGTTTGTATTTAACTAGAAGTGCAACACACAAAAGTTTATAGAACAGTCCTTAGTCCTCCATTGGCTACGTGTCTAGAGTAAAGGAAGAAGACATTGCATCCCAGGTGGAAGAACCTCAAGTGATACTCCTTCTCCTCTTCTTTCCAGCTAGGTTTCAATTGTCTCATATCCAGAAGCATTTACCAAGGAAAACCTTTAAATTATCAATGCTCCTCCTCCCTTCATTCTCACATAGCTTTTACAGTAGGATAGGATTTTACCTCTCTGACCAAAGCCTGATTCTCTACTGTGCTACTCCAATTTTAAAGCAGTGCAACTCTACAGAAATGACCAGCATATAACCTGACTAAGCCATAGGGAAACAGGCCCCATGGGGGTGGAGCGAAGATAAGAGCCTGGCTCCAATGAAGCTCAATTACTGAAGTGACTATCGCTTGGTACCAAAACACAGGGCCAAATCTAGCTGACCTTATTCACTCCCTACTCTAGTAACACTCCCATTGACTGAGGCTACATCTTTCCTGCAAAAAAGAGGTGTGTTTTTGAAGGGCCAAAATCCACGTGCTGTTTATGTAACAACTTGATATAGATTAGGTCAGCTCTTTTTATAGGCCCAAAGTCCAGAGTCTGGTCAAGAAGCCAGAGGCCTAGTAAATGGCGAACAATATTAGCTAAGAGAAGCAGAGCAAACAAAAGACAACTTTGCTTTTTGCTAAGATAAGCTTGGTCAGCAAAAAGTCAGGTGAGGAGCCATAATTGGTGTCTCTATCTGAAGGTGCAAGCAGACCAAAGGAATGAAAGGGGCCTATTATGCCTGCGTCCATTCTTTCTGAAGAAAGAGATGTTCTCCCCACACATCAACCTTGAGTTTATGGAAAGGGTTCAAGTATGTCAGTATGAGATATGACATCCTCCCTCCTGCTTCCCAGAGATACCAGTGTCTGCCTTCGAAACACAAATGAGCAACTGAAAAACATTCTTTACTGCCATGTGCTTTTCATTTGTCTTTTTGTTTTAACCCCTACGTATATACCTGTTGGACAATCAGAAGGGCTACTTCATTCCTATGGACCCCAAATCAGAATTCAACATTTATATATTTTAGACATTGTTTGAAGTACTAATTGTATGTTATTTGTTAACCTGAAACCATGGGCAGAGATATTATGTAATCTTTGACTATTGGCTACTGTGCTTATCTTGTCTTGCTGCTAGACCTAATCCAGGGGTTTGGGACTACCTACCCCATCACATTCCTCCGCCCATGGAAAATCCATATAATCTACTGTAATCGATTGATTGGCAGTGTCTCTGAGCCTAATAAGCAAGGTGACACTCCGTCAGTGCTGTGCGTAATAAACCCACCTGCTTGATTCTACATGGTATCCGTTTTGTGTTCCTTCAGTTTTTACACCAAGATAGCCGTCTTGTTTTATAATCCTAGTGGGGATAAGGCACAGATTAATTTTACCTCAGAGTAGCTAATTGATGTTAACACTACACTCCTTCTCTGCTTCTGGGGGTGCCTCAGGGAGGAAGGCAGGGCTTGGCTTTACTGTTATGCTGTACCCCTAACTTGGTAAACAACTGAACACTTTCTGGAGCACAGAATCTTAGAACTGACATTAACATCCATTGTGTTCCCATTTTCCCCTTCATGTCTTCCCATTCTCCAGGGTCTAACACTTGTTCCTTTTCTGGATAAAAAAAACCAACAACAGACTTACAAGCCTAGGGCCTTACAGAATTCTTGTGACTGTAAATTCAGAGTCTTTGTTTAAGTGAACCTGAAATAATATACTTGAACTAATAATCCTAGATTTTTTTTTGAAGGACTAAAGGTGTTTATAATCATCTGTCTTGGTTACTGAAGGGAAAAAAAATTCACAGAGCCTGAGGAGATAACAGAGATCTCCTAGCCTGCCAGAATGAGTGAGAGTTACTGCCTAACAAAAAGAAAAAAAAAAAGCCTGAAAGGGATGAAGAATGAAGGCACGTGCGTGACAAACCAAAGGCAAATTCATCTGCTGGGCCCTGCTTTCCATCTTGGTGGTGTATTCCTTTGGGTCATATTTGTTTGCCTTCTTCCCAAAGTGGATTGTTGCAATTGGTTTGCATGAACAGGTTAATTACGAGTACCGCATAAACTCGTTCACGAGCCAAATATTTTTGGCAAAAAGGTGAAGCATCAAAGAGCGGGGGTTGGCTTATAAATGGGTCTACAGCAATATTTGAAGATTTTAAACTCCATAATTATTGAGTTGAATATCTAATATATTGTTGCTTTGTTTACCTGGAGGGTCTGCCACTTCCCACAGGTCCTCTTGGCTGGGAATAGCAAACCATGACCACAGGGAGCTGAGGGGCTCCGTGCCCAGAAGCTCCAGGTAAACAAAACGTCCCGACATACCAGTGGCTTATCCTAATGGGCCAAGAGCCAAATTTTGCCAAACCTTGAAATATAGGGTTGGCTTATGAAAGGGTCATACAGCTTATAAATGAATGGGCTAATTGATGAGTATATACGGAATATTTAAATGCTACTTCCTCAATCTCTCCTTCCCTACAGAACAGGCTGAGGACTCAGGAAAGTAAGGGCATGTCTACACTGCCCACAGTTTGGCCTAAAGGGGCATAAAGAGCAGTGTACATCAAAGTCTTGTGCTGCCATATCCCCATATGGACACTGCGGATGTGAACTTAGAAGTCCCAAGTTTGCTCGGCACTTGCACTCCCAGATGCCCTGCAGACATACCCTCAGAGCGCTACATGGGTAACCTGTGGTCCAGGTACATAGAATCAAGCAAGTAGAATCGCCTACTTGCTCCCCAAAGTGGGTGACGTGGGAGTAGTGAAGAAAGGGCAGAGCCTTGGCTCCACCCCCACCCCCAGTGGGTGGGAACAGTTAGGCTAGCGTGGAGGGGAAGGGATGTAGGGAGTTGCTGCTGGTGTAGGCCATCACTAAGTAACTGCCTGCTGAAGGCAAAGAGGAAGCAAGGAAGAAATTCAAGGAGTCACCATGACACATGTGAAGGTGAAGCTTATGTGCCACCCATTTCTCAGGGCTGGTCTAAAAGGGAGGTTCTAGCCCTGCCTGAGCCACACTCTTCAGCAAATATCTTCATCCTCATGACAAATACACTCCTGGCCAGCAACATGCTCAGCATACACAAAGCCAGAGGTCACACAGTAAGCAAGCCAGAGACTAACAAAGCCTAAACAAGCACTGGAACCTAAGGTCCAACTCTGCCATGAGGTGCACGGAGGAGCCCGGGCTATACAGCAGAATGGGAGCAGGAGGCCTCTGAGTTGCCACTCCTAAGAAGTACCACAGAGGCATTTTGGAATAAAAATATTTAAGGTTTCGGCTGATATATCTTGACTTTAACAAAACTTTTGATATAGACTCTCACAGTATTCTTTCCAGCAAGTTAAAGAAGTATGGATTGGATGAATGGACTGTTAGGTAGACAGAAAGCTGGCTAGATTGTCAGGCTCAATGGGTAGTGATCAACGGCTCGATATCTAGTTGGCAACCAGTATCAAGCGGAGTGCCACAGGAGTTATTAATGATCTGGATGATGGGATGAACTGAACCCTCAGCAAGTTCACAGATTTGATAGCTGCATTCAACTACCTGAAGGGGGTTCCAAAGAGGATGGAGCTATGCTGTTCTCAGTGGTGGCAGATGACAGAACAAGGAGCAATGGTCTCAAGTTGCAGTATGGGAGGTCTAGGTTGGAGATTAGGAAACACTTTCACTAAGAGGGTGGTGAAGCACTGGAATGGGTTACCTAGGAAGGTGGTGGAATCTCCGTCCTTAGAGGTTTTTAAGGCTCAGCTTGACAAAGCCCTGGCTGGGATGATTTAGTTGGTGCTGGTCCTGCTTTGAGCAGGCAGTTGAAGTACATCACCCCCTGAGGTTTCTTCCAACCCTAATATTCTATTATTCTATGATTCCAAACCAAAGGTTTGGCTGTAGGGCTGGCTTGCAGGCCCAAGTTAAGTCAAGACATGCCTGAACAAGAAACTGTTGACCAAGCCCGAACAAGAAATTACTTAAACAAAGAAATATTGAGAAGATTTGTAGTAAATAAGGGAGGCAGAAACTAACTAAGCTTACTATTGTGGGGTATTTTCACTGTAAACAAACCTGGGAGAAGCACCCTGAATTGATAAGCTTGCCTTATGCAATCTGCAAAGTGATTGGTCCATACACCCTCTGCAAAGTGATTGCTCTTTCATGCAAGTATAGATGTTAGTAGCTAGGAGAGATGTATAACATAAATTGGAGCCGTGGTATCACCCTGTACCTAACCCCTGCCTCCATCTGGGCCTGTCCAGCATAGGCAAAGAGCTGTTACATGCTTAACAAAGTAACCTGAGTGAGGAGCTGGGGCTGAACTGAGTTTTTTGGATTTCAGAGAACTGGATGAAGTGTTCCCCCAGAACTGGACATGGTGTTCTGGAAAAGCGGAGTGGAAAAGGTCTCAAAATTGGTTCAGTCAAATAGTTTCAGCTTTTCCGTGCAGTCAAAATTTCGTATACAGGGGGAAAAAATTTCAACCAGCTTGCATATACAACAATGCCTGTACTTTTCCCTACCCCAATTTAAACATAGGTATGACTGAGAAAGCTAAGAACTATAGCTATGGCAATTAAGATGCTGCTTGTGGAATATTTATCTGTTCAGGTTCCTTGTTTACTGGGAGCTGAAGAGAAGCTTTATAAAGTTTATTTAAATCCAGCCAGCTGGTCATTTGAGGTTTCAGGGCTTCTGCTTTTGTTCCATGTCAATGCTTGGCTGTTCCTTAAAGATTCATGCTTTTCAAACACAGCTCAGAAAGCTGTGATGCTTGAGACTTTCAGCTTGATGGAGTAAGTATGTTTTGGAAAATTTTTATCAGTGCAGCAAATGTTCACTCCTGAGTGTGTGTATAAAATCAATAGCCAGTTGTTGTAGAGATAGATTTGATATGAAATTAACATTTTGATTTTTTATGCAGCGCTTGTTTTTCAATGCTGCTCTCTGAACAAATCTTTTTGTTTGCTTCCAGAATCTGAGGGCATGATTCTCTTCTCACACAGCGCTGGTTTGACACCGATGTGACTCCATTGTCTTCTGTGGAGTTACTCCAGTGTAAAGGAAGAGCAGAATCAGACCCCAGACTTTCCCCACTAAGTGTTTGTTTAAACCATTCCCTCAATTTCTTTGATTGCATTTCCTTGCATTCAAGAGCAGGCTTTACTTTTGCATTTTCCACTTGTATTCATTTAATATTAAGCAGGCTGGGAAAATGTTAAGCTTTATTACAGGTCTTTGGTTAAGTTATGAGGAACATGAGTTCTAGCCTCCTTTAGCAAAATATCTGAGCATGTCACAATCTTTAATGTTCTTATCCTGCCACCCTGCTGTGAGGTAGGAAAGTGCTATTAATTTATCTCCATTTTAAAGATGTGAAAGCAGAGGCACAGAGAGACTAAGGGTACTGCTACATGACAAGTGGAAACCCACCACAGTGACTCTCAGAACCCAGATCTACTGACTCGGGCTAGCCCTCCTTGGGCCTCAGAGCCTGAGCTCCAGCCTGAGCGTCTACACAGCTATTTTTATCATCGGAGAGTGCGTCCAAGTCTATAGCCCCGGACTCCAAGAATCACTGCTGCAAGTTTCTCCTTGCCTTGTAGATGGACCCAAAGTGACTCGCCTAAGGCCACATGAGAAATCTGTCCCACTCGAATGCTCCAACCACTGCACCATCCTCCCTCTGTAGCCATCCATCCTGCAAGTGACTCTACACAAGTAGACCCTTATGTCACCATGGATGCCCACTGGCTCCTCTGAGTCTCTGTCCCTTGCAGGAGGGAGAACCTGGTGGAGTTTTCGGAGCCTCTGCTTGAGGATTTTTCCTTGGAGGGGCTGATCTGGCCCAGAATTTTGCTTAGAGTGGATAGTTACCCGGGTTGCAAAATCTGGTGTAGAACAGAGCATGCTAGGGGAAGAGGGAAGGGTGTTCTCTTGTCACAGTGACTGCACACTGATTTATTTACAGTGTAGCCCAGCAAGCACAGGGCACTACCTTTATTTAATCTAGCTGTGCAGCCAAGATAGTTATAAATCAAAGAGTTTTTACAGCATAGATGACATTATCCTGAGAGAGAACTGATTGTATCGGTTAGCTTAAGCTTCTTGCTTCAAAGTCAACTGTGCTTTTAACATGTATCAACAAAGTTAATTACCAGATAATGATGGCCTCACAGGGGACCCTTGCTACTATGGTGCATGTTTCAGAGGAGAATCCCCCAAAGGAGATCCCGAATGCAGTATAAATTAGAATAGGACCATGTTAGGGGGAGCGTGTGCGGACCGTGTGTGTGCTGAGCCTAGTGGCCTGCTAGGCAAGGCTGAGAGCTTCTTAACAAGGCTGTGACCCCTAAGCCTTTTAGCACCTATCAAACCTTAACCAAGGGGCAGGGCTACTCAGGGAGACCAGGGCTTTAAAAAGCCTGCTCCTAAGTGACCAGAGGAGCTAGTCAACAGGAACGGCTAATAGGGGAATTTTGTGAGGGAGTCTAAAGGGGGAGTGGAAGCAGGAGTGTAGCAGAGTGGATCTCTGCTCTGGTCCTGAAGTGGTTAAAACAGCCCTGGATAAGGGGCTGGGGCTGAAGAAAGCAGCCTTTTAGGCTGGGTTGATTGGGGGAAGTGGTGGCAGCTGGGGCCATGCCCCAAACTGAGCAATAGGCCCTTATATAAGGTAGAGAAGCCAGGAGCACAGACAGTCTCCCTCTGCCTGTAGAGGGAGAAGGGCCTGGCTGCTGAGAAACCAGATAAGGTACCTAGTGTGGAGCAGGGCTGGGGAAAGGCAGTGGAGCTGGGGAGCTCCTGCCTGGAAAGCCTCAGTCTGGGGCCTAGGATTAGGTCAGGAGGTACTGAGGCTGCAGGGTGCAACCCAGGGGTAGGCCAAGGCAGCACGTCCAGCCCCCTTCGCTGATGATGAGAGGCTAATACTGCAGTCTGCCCCAGGGTGTGGGGCTAGCTAGTGACTGGGCAGTTGCCAAGACACTGAGGCAAAGTGGGGATAGAGGGTGGGGTGGGGGTTCCCAGGGAGGGGAAACCCCTAAGAGAGGAAGGGGTTACTGCCAGGGGGCAGAACCCCACATAAAAGGGGCACTGGGGTCCAGGGAGGAACACGGGGCCAGTAGCCGAAAGGCGGATCACCAGCCTGCAGAGGGTGCTCCGAGCTGGAGTTTGAGCTAATTCCCAGGACAACCAGCAGGAGGCGCCACGGGGGTGAGTCCACTCGGTTACAAGGAGATAGAACTAAACTTTCTTTAAACTTAAAAGTCCAAAACACCCCCTTGATATAAACAAAAACAACAACAAAGGAACCAGCTGCAGGAATAAAAAGAGAATGCAGGCACAAGTCCAACAACAGAGTGGGGGCTACCCAGTTTATTCACTAATGCAGCATGTATGATTACCTGCCCTGTGGGCAGGTGGTGTATGTGTGCATTTGGTGCAAGGCGTTCCTGGCCCTCAGAGACCACGTATGGGCTTTGGAGACCAGAGTCACTGAATTGGAGGAGCTGAGGGAGACAGAGGTACATAGATGAGACTTGCTGGGACACAGCAGAACAGTCCTATCCTCGGTCTGACAGCCTCTCCGCAGTTAAGGAGGATGAAAGTCCCAGGGAAGGAGAGCATTTAACTGGATCAGAGGGAAACAATCCCATAACTGGGACCCTCCTTCCAGATGATGATGTAGTATCCTCTCGCACTGAGAATACCTCTCCTGGGGAGGGAACTCCAGTTATTAGAAAGAGACAGGTATTAGTAATGGGTGATTCGATCATTAGAAATATAGACAGCTGGGTTTGCAATGACCAGGAGAATTGCATGGTGACTACATTTAGATAAATTTATGTGTAGTGCTGGGGAGGAGCCTGTGGTCGTAGTACACATAGGTACCAATGACATAGGGAAGGAAAGGAGAGAGGTTCTGGAGGCCAAATTTAGGCTGTTACCTAATAGAATAGGTCGTGCTGGTGGGAGAGTGGCACTATATTTGAAAGAAAGCATAGAACAAATGAAAATAAAAAACCGTAAATGAATCAAACTGTATCATAGGCCAGGAGGTACTAGAGTATGGAATTTCTCCATACTCCAATAATAATAATATAGTGTAAGGCTATATCACCGACCACTTGATCAGGATGGTGATAGTGATTGTGAAATGCACAGGGAGATTAGAGAGTCTCATAATAATAATAATAATGGGGGATTTCAATTATCCCCATATTGACTGGGTACATGTCACTTCAGGACAGGATGCAGAGATAAAGTTTCTTGACAATTCCTGATTTAGTCCTAAGTGGAGCACAGAATCTGGTCCAAGAGGTGAATATAGCTGGACTGCTTGGTCGTAGTGACCATAATTTAATTAAATTTAATATCCTCGTGGCAGGAAAAACACCACAGTGGCTCAACACTGTGGAATTTAATTTCAGAAAAGGGGAACTATACAAAAATGAGGAGGTTAGTTAAACAGAAATTGAAGGGAACTGTACCAAAAGTGAAATCAACTTAAATGTACATTCCAAATGAATAAAAATAGTAAGAGAACCAAAAAAGAGCCACCATGGCTAAACAACAAAATAAAAGAAGCAGGGAGAGGCAAAAAGGCATCCTTTAAAAAGTGGAAGTTAAATCCTAGTGAGGAAAATAGAAAGGAACATAAACACTGGCAAATGAAGTGTAAAAATACAATTTTAGGAAGGCCAAAAAAGAATTTGAGGAACAGTAAGCCAAAGACAAAAAAAAATGCTATTACTTTTTGTAAGTACATCAGAAGTAGAAAGCCTGCTAAACAACCAGTGGGGCCACTGGATGATCGAGGTGCTAAAGGAGCACTCAAGGATGATAAGGCCATTGTGGAGAAACTAAATAAATTCTTTGCACCGGTTGTCATGGCTGAGGATGTGAGGAAAATTCCGAAACCTGAGCCATTCTTTTTAGGTGACAAATCTGAGGAACTGTCCCAGACTGAGGTATCATTAGAGGAGGTTTTGGAACAAATTGATAAATTGAACAGCAGTAAGTCACCAGGACCAGATGGTATTCACCCAAGAGTTCTGAAGGAACTCAAATGTGAAACTGAAGAACTACTAACTGTAGTCTGTAACCTATCATTTAAATCAGCTTCTGTGCCAAATGACTGGAGGATAGCTAATGTGACACCAATTTTTAAAAAGGGCTCCAGAGGTGATCCCAGCAACTACAGGCCTGTAAGCCTGACTTCAGTACCGGGAAAACTGGTTGAAACTATAATAAAGAACAATATTGTAAGACATATAGATGACCATTAATTTTTTGAGGAAGAGTCAACATGGTTTTAGTAAAGGGAAATCATGCCTCACCAATATACTAGAATTCTTTGAGGGGGTCAACAAATATGTGGACCAAGGGGATCCAGTGGATATGTGTTCTTAGAGTTTCAGAAAGCCTTTGACAAGGTCCCTCATCAAAGGCTCTTACACAAAGTAAACTGTCATGGGATAAGAGGGAAGGTTCTCTCATGGATTGGTAACTGGTTAAAAGACAGGAAACAAATGGTAAGTATAAATGATCAGTTTTCCAAATGGAGAGGGGTAAATAGTGGTGCCCCCCAGGGGTCTGTTCTGGGACCAGTCCTATTCAACATATTCATAAATGATCTGGAAAAGGGGTAAACAGTGAGGTGTTAAAATTTGCAGATGATACAATATTAATAAAGATAGTTAAGACCCAGGCAGATAGCAAAGAGCTACAAAAGGATCTCTCAAAACTGAGTGACTGGGCAACAAAATGGCAGATGAAATTCAATGTTGATAAATGCAAAGTAATGCACATTGGAAAGCATAATCCCAACTATATATATAAAATTATTGGGTCTAAAATAGCTGTTACCACTCAAAGAGATCTTGGAGTCATTGTGAATAGTTTTCTGAAAACATCCACTCAATGTGCAGCAGGAATAAAAAAAAGCAAACAGCATGCTGGGAATATTTAAGAAAGGGAGAGATAATAGGACAGAAAATATCATGTTGCCTCTATATAAATCCATGGTATGCCCACATCTTGAATACTGTGTGCAGATGTGGTCGCTGCGTCTCAAAATTGGAATTGGAAAAGGTTCAGAGAAGGGCAACAAAAATGATTAGGGTTATGGAACAGCTTCTGTATGAAGAGAGATTAATAAGACAGACTTTTCAGCTTGGAAAAGAGACTGCTAAGGGGAGATATGATTGAGGTCTATAAAATCATGACTGGTGTAGAGAAAGTAGATAAGTGTTTACTGCTTCTCATAACACAAGAACTAGGGGTCACCAAATGAAATTATAGGTTTAAAACAAATAAAAGGAAGTATTTCTTCACACAGCGCACAGTCAACCTGTGAACTTCTTGCCAGAGGATGTTGTGAATTCCAAGACCATAACAGGGTTCAGAAAAGAACTAGATACATTCATGGAGGATAGGTCCATCAATGGCTATTAGCCAGGATGGGCAGGCATGGTGTCCCTAGTCTCTGTTTCCCAGAAGCTGTGAATGAGCAACAGGGGGTAGATCACTTGATGATTACCTGTTCTGTTCATTCCCTCTAGCCACTGTTGGAAGACAAGATACTGGGCTAGATGGACCTTTGGTCTGACCCAGCAGGGCCATTCTCATGTAGGACTAAGGTCTCAAAGCCTAACAACTGAAACAGGTCAATGTTAATTTTGTAGATTTCTGATGACTACCACCATACAGACCAGGTTGGCTGGCTGAGGTGGTATCACAGTAAAACTTCCAGCCTGATCTTGCCTAAGATATGTACAGCCTCTTAGGGAAGGCAAGCAGGCTTGCCCTCTGGCTAAATTTGGGAGGGGAAGGGTTAATGATTGATAGAGTTTCACCAAAAACCCTCAGCTCAAGCTTTCTTGAGTTGATTGGAGAGGGTAGATGTGTCTTCCGTTCTTTACATAACACACACAGTATGAAGGAACCAGCCAAGTACAGCAAGGGCCAAATCATTGGGTTTACTGAATATACGTGTCCCAGCTACACAAACACACTGTCGCTCCGGTTCCAGTATGTACCGGATCTGCTGCTTCCTATTGCAAGCGTGTCAAGCAATCTTTATAGGCAAAATCATGTAGTGTGTCCGGACCCTTTCGAATGCTGTAAGCTCAGTTTCATCAAAAGCCTTGAGACAACATCTTCCTGGCATTCAGTGCAACACCTGATCCATGGCTCACTGCCAGAGAGAACGCGACAGGAACCTCATCAAGGTATATAGTGGAGTTGCGAGTGACTTCAGTGGCCAAAAGAAAGTGAACCTAAAACAGAAACTGCTCATTTAAGGAAGAAAATAGACTTGTTCAATAGCTCAGTAGAGGGCTAGCCCAACTATATCAAGAAAAAGGTGATGGTTTTACTGAAGGGGCTAGAATGTATAATGTGCTGTGTAGCCTACCAGGTGAGCTTGTAAAACTAAGCTCTCTAGCCCCAAGTCTCTGAAATTTGTATGTGGGTCCCATCCTCCATTCCCTGCCCCTGCTATATTAGGGACCTTCTGTGGCTGTTCTCAGAGCTGTTAGAGTCCCATCAGAAGGCCAGGCCATGTCCTAGCTTTTATAAGCCTATCCCAGATCACATCAGTCCCAGCACTTGTGATAGTGGCATAACTTCTCCTGCCCCCTTAGTGGTCCTGCCCCATGGCATAAGAAGCTCCTACCAAGCCTGAGAGGCAGGATGCCAGCAGTTCAGAATGGCAGTTCCAGTCACTGTGGCTGGGGGTCGGTAAGGGAGAAGAAGGAGATGGAACCAGGCAGGTTTGCCATGGACACCTGTGCCTAGGTTTTTAGATCCCAGCCAAAATAAACCCTGTTATGAACACCTCACAAAAATGAACCCCTCCAGCCCCTTCTCATTGCTCTTCCTTGAGCACTCACAATTTGTCACTATCTTTCTGGTAATGAGAGCCAGATCTGAAGGCAGTGTTCCAAGTTTGATGGCACGCCAGTTCTAGAGAGGGGAAGCATCCTTTTGCCCTTAAAAGGCTTTGAAAATTCTAAACTGCAGAGTTTTTAATATATTTTACAATCTCCATTTAAAGTAGGGCTCACCCGATAACTAACTGCAGAAATGGCATCATATTTCTGAACAGATTGGATCTGGATTCCCCACTCCATTGTACTGATTTTATACAGATGTAGCTGCAGGAGATCTCCCCCCCTCCACACCTCAGTGTGTATTCATAGTCACACCTATGGATTTCGGTGACAAGAACAAGTTATTTCTACTTGGTTCACTCCTGGTAACCCAGCAGAACCAACACACCCATAAGCATACACCTAGTGCATCATGGACATTGACAGAAAGAGTAATTGAAATTCAAGGAATTCCACCTTCACGATGCCTCTGAAGGCAGCAAGGTGGTCCCTGTGAGGCCATTCACAGCCCGCAGAATCTCTATGACCTGTGATGATGTTATAAGGAAAGAAGACAGCTTGACTCTCAGATCCCAGATTAAATTTGTAGGGCTGACAGTTAGAAAACGTTGATTTATTTGCATGTTGGGTCTGGGATGACCAATAGACAAGCAACCCGCCCAATACCATTTCAGAGGTATCCCTTCTGGATCCAAATCCAGCAAGCTCCCAGGGAAAAAAAAAAGAGATGATGCGGTAAAACATTATCAGTTTTCTATAGTATCCTTGCCTATTTGAAGCCTGCATTAAGGAAATCTGAGGGAAGAAAAAGACGGTTACTCACCTTTGTAACTGTTGTTCTTCGAGATGTGTTGCTCACATCCATTCCAGTTAGGTGTGCGCGCCGCGCGTGCACGTTCGTCGGAAACTTTTTACCCTAGCAACTCCAGTGGGCCGGCAGGTCGCCCCCTGGAGTGGCGCCGCCATGGCGCCCAATATATATCCCTGCCGGCCCACCCGCTCCTCAGTTCCTTCTTGCCGGCGACTCCGACAGTGGGGAAGGAGGGCGGGTGTGGAATGGATGTGAGCAACACATCTCGAAGAACAACAGTTACAAAGGTGAGTAACCGTCTTTTCTTCTTCGAGTGATTGCTCACATCCATTCCAGTTAGGTGAATCCCAAGCCATACCTAGGCGGTGGGGTCGGAGTGAGAAGTCGCGGCATGGAGCACAGCAGATCCGAAGGCCGCATCCTCTCTAGACTGCTGGACCAGGGCGTAGTGGGACGCGAAGGTGTGGACCGATGACCAGGTCGCTGCCCGACAGATTTCCTGGATGGGCACACGGGCGAGGAAAGCCAGCGACGACGCCTGCGCCCTGGTAGAATGCGCAGTCACACGGCCCGTAGGGACGTGGGCCAAGTCATAGCAGGTCCTGATGCAGGACGTTACCCAAGAGGATAACCTCTGGGAGGAGATAGGAAGCCCTTTCATGCGGTCCGCTACTGCCACGAAAAGCTGGGGGGATTTGCGGAAGGGCTTGGTCCTCTCCACGTAGAACGCGAGAGCCCTACGGACATCAAGCGAGTGGAGCTGCTGCTCCCTGCCTGAGGAGTGAGGTTTCGGGAAAAAAACCGGGAGGAATATCTCTTGGTTGACGTGGAAGGCTGAGACCACCTTGGGGAGAAAAGCAGGGTGTGGTCTCAGCTGCACCTTGTCCTTGTGGAAGACCGTGTATGGGGGGTCTACCACAAGAGCCCGGAGTTCCGACACCCGTCTAGCTGAGGTGATAGCTACTAGAAAGGCCGTCTTCCAAGAGAGATAAAGCAGGGAGCAAGTAGCTAACGGCTCAAAGGGGGCCCCCATGAGTCGGGACAACACCAGGTTAAGATCCCAGGTTGGAGCAGGGGGACGGACGTTAGGGTATAAACGTTCCAGCCCCTTAAGGAATCTAGACACCGTCGGGTGGGAAAAAACAGAGTGACCATCCGCACCCGGGTGAAAGGTGGAGATAGCCGCTAGGTGGACTCGTAACGACGATATGGCCAGACCTTGCCCTTTGAGGGACCAAATGTAGTCTAAGATGTTGGCTACTGAAACTTCCATAGGGCGGAGATTTCTCTCCACGCACCAATAGGAGAAGCGCTTCCATTTGGCCAAATATGTCGCCCTTGTGGACGGCTTTCTGCTGCCCAAGAGCACCTCCCTCACCGGCGTGGAACAGCGCAGCTCAGAGCCAGTCAGCCACGCAGGAGCCACGCCGCTAGGTGCAGCGACTGCAGGTCCGGGTGACAGAGGGTCCCGTGCTCCTGGGTAATCAGGTCCGGATGAAGGGGCAGGGGAACTGGGTCGGCTATGGCCAGGTCCAGCAGCATGGGGTACCAGTGCTGTCTGGGCCACGCCGGGGCTACCATGATCACATGAGCCCTGTCCCTGCGCACCTTCAGAAGGACCCTGTGGACCAACGGGAATGGGGGAAATGCATAGTACAGGTGGGTCGACCACTGGATGAGGAAGGCATCCGCTATCGACCCGGGTTCCCTGCCCTGAAAGGAGCAGAACGCTTGGCACTTCCTGTTCCCCTTGGCCGCGAAGAGGTCCACCCGGGGATAACCCCACCTCCGGAAGATGGAGAGGGCGACGTCCGGGCGAAGGGACCACTCGTGTGACAGGAAGGATCTGGTCAATCGATCCGCCAGCGTGTTCCGTACTCCGGGGAGGAAGGAAGCCATGAGGTGAATGGAGTGGGCTACACAAAAGTCCCAGAGTCGTATCGCCTCGTGGCACAGGGAGGAGGATCTGGTGCCGCCCTGCTTGTTGATATAATACATGGTCGTCGTGTTGTCGGTGAACACCGCGACACAACGACCCTGGAGCTGATGACAGAACGTTTGACAAGCAAGACGGACCGCTCTCAACTCCCGCATGTTGATGTGTAGCCCCACCTCCTCCTGGGACCACAGGCCCTGCGTCCTCAGGGTCCCTGCGTGGGCCCCCCAGCCGAGATCTGAGGCATCTGTTGTTAGGGACACCGAGGGCTGAGATGGGTGGAAGGGGAGACCCGCACACAACACTGACTGGTCCAGCCACCAGCTGAGAGAATCTAAGACCCTCTGGGGGATCGTGATTAACATATCTAGTGGCTGTCTTGTCGGCCTGTAATGACTGATGAGCCACAACTGGAGTGGCCTCATGCGGAGCCGAGCGTAATTGGTCACGAAAGTACAGGCCGCCATGTGGCCTAACAGGGTTAGACACGTCCTCACTGACGTCAGGGGGGCTGTCTGTAGTCGTTGCACGATTGCCGACAAGGCCTGGAACCGCTGCAATGGCAGCAAGGCCCTGCCCACAGTGGCGTCCAGGACGGCCCCGATGAATTCCACCCTTTGTGTGGGGGCCAGGGTGGACTTGTCTGTGTTCACCAAGAGGCCCAGAGTGGCGAACATGTCGGTGATCACACGGACATGGTTGCAGACTTGTTGTTCCGACGTGCCCCGAATCAACCAATCGTCTAGATACGGGAACACGTGGATACGACTGCGCCGAAGCTGCGCCACAACAACTGCCATGCATTTTGTAAACACTCTCGGGGCCGTGGACAAGCCAAATGGGAGGACTGCAAATTGGTAATGCAGAGACCCCACAAGGAAGCGAAGGAAACGTCTGTGGGGTGGCCAGATAGCAATGTGGAAATACGCGTCCTGCATGTCGAGGGCGGCGTACCAGTCTCCCGGATCCAGGGATGGGATAATGGTCCCCAAGGAAACCATGCGGAACTTCAATTTCACCAGGTACTTGTTGAGCTCTCGCAGGTCGAGGATGGGCCTGAGGCCTCCCTTGGCCTTGGGGATCAGAAAGTAGCGGGAATAAAACCCCTTGCCTTTCTCGTTCTCCGGCACCGCCTCTATAGCCCCTTTGCGGAGGAGCGTCTGCACCTCCTGCCGAAGGAATTGCTCGTGAGAGGGGTCCCTGAAGAGGGACGAGGAAGGGGGGCGGGGAGGAGGAAATGAAACAAACTGCAGGCGGTATCCCGACTGCACCGTGCGTAAAACCCAGCGGTCTGATGTTATTAGGGACCACGCCGGGAGGAAAAAAGAAAGGCGGTTGGAAAACGGGGGGAAAGGATCCAATGGGGAAACTGTTACTGCGCCCTCGGGCGCACCTTCAAAATGAAGGCTTGGGACCAGGCGGGGGCTTAGAGGAGCCTTGGTTTTGGCCCCCTTGGTTCCCCGAATGCCTGCGCCTTCCGTTCCTGCCGCGGCGCCTGTTAAGGTCCTGCCGCTGGCGGAACTGGAGATACGGCCTGCGCTGTTGTTGCTGTTGCTGCGGCCGGAAGGGTCTGCGCTGCGTCACTGGAGTGTGCATCCCCAGTGACCTCATGATGACGCGGTTGTCTTTTAGATTCTTTAGTCTAGGGTCTGTCTTATCCGAAAACAGCCCTTGGCCTTCAAAAGGAAGGTCCTGTATTGTGTGCTGGAGCTCCGGCGGAAGGCCGGAAACCTGCAGCCAGGAGAGGCGACGCATTGTTACACCCGACGCGAGGGTACGGGCAGCCGAATCCGCAGCGTCCAGAGAGGCTTGCAAGGACGTGCGTGCGACCCTCTTGCCTTCCTCTAAAATGGCCGCAAACTCCTGACGAGCGTCTTGTGGCAACAGCTCCTTGAATTTGTCTGCTGCCACCCAGGAGTTAAAGGCGTATCTACTTAACAGGGCCTGTTGGTTGGAGACCCTGAGTTGCAGCGCCCCCGCCGAGTACACCTTACGGCCGAGGAGGTCCATCCGCCTAGCCTCCCTGGATTTGGGGGCTGGAGCCTCCTGGCCATGACGCTCCTTATCATTGACAGATTGGACCACCAGGGAACACGGAGTCGGGTGTACGTGGAGGTACTCGTAGCCCTTAGAAGGAGCCATGTACTTCCTTTCGACGCCCTTCGCAGTGGGAGGAATGGAGGCCGGGGACTGCCAGATGGTGGTGGCGTTGGCCTGGATGGTCCGTATGAACGGCAGGGCGACCCTGGTGGGAGCGTCTGCGGAGAGGATGGTGACAATAGGGTCCTCTACCTCCGAGACCTCCTCGGCTTGTAGACTCAGGTTTTGGGCTACTCGCCGGAGGAGGTCCTGGTGCGCCCTGAGGTCCAGCGGGGGGGGGCTGTTGGAGGAGGTCCCAGCCACCGCTTCATCAGGGGAAGAAGATGAGGAGACCCCCGGCAAGAGGGTGTCTAAAGGGGGGTCTCCCTCGGCCCTCGCCTCTGCCTCAGGAGCCAAAGTGGAGTCCTGTTGCTTAGATCCTTCCTCCCCATCCGGGGAGGGAGGGGGGCGAGACAACGAGGCCTCAGGTGCCCTGCGCTCTGCAGTCGGCGGCCTAGCAGGGAGCTGTTGGGGGCCCTGGGCCTGATGATACGCCCAGGGTGTCCAGAAACCCCATTGCTGTGGGGCTGCGTCCTGCTGTGGAGGCTCGCTGAACAGCGCCGCCTGCCGGTCGGTGCCCAGCGCGTAGCCACTGTCCGCCAGCGAAGACACGGACGGCTGTCTCGAGGGCCATGGCGGAGCGGACCCTGGATGGTAATGGTCCGCGCGGGTCGGCACGGGCGATCGTCTCGGTGCCGGGGACCGGTGCCGGGAGTCGTAACGGTGCCGGGAGCGGGACCGAGTTCTGCCACGGTGCCGGGATCTGGATCGGTACCGGGCGCCGCTTCGGTGCCGGGATCGGGACCTGCCACCGGTTCGGTACCGGGAGGTCGACCGGGACCGGGACCTGCCACCAGCTCGGCGCCGGGAGGTCGACCGGTGCGGCGAACGTCTGGATCGGCTCCTGGACTCGCGGTGCCGGTAACGGCGGCTGGAGTCCGACCGCGATCGTCTCGGTGTCGACCGGCGCCGCGAGTGCGACCGGTACCGCTGAGGGGAGCGGTGCCGGGACTGCGAGCGGCGGCGGGATCTGGAGCGACCTTGACGTCGGGACCTGGAGCGAGAACGAGAGTCCCGGGACGGTGCCGACATCATAGGCTTGCCTCTGGACACAACCCGCACCGGAGGTACCGGGGGTGGTAGCTGCGTGGGCTCGGTCAGGGCTATGAGGTCCCGTGCCGAGGCAAAGGCCTCTGGTGTAGATGGCACCACTATCTCAACCCCAGATGTCATGGGGGAGCTTGGCGGCACCGGACTCGACGGACCCGCCGGGCCCGGAGTCGACGGTGCCGGCGGCGCCGCGGCCGATACTGAGGCCGGGCGCTCCACTCGGGTGTGCCTGGCCGGAGTAGTGGACTTCGACGGCCTAGGCTCTGTCCCCGGTGCCGGAGAAGGTCGGTGCCGGGGAGTCTTCTCGGTGCCGGCGCGATCCGGTGCCGGCGCCGACATCACGGCCTGCGAAGCCGCCGGGTCAAGTGCCGCCTCCAGGAGGAGAGTCCGGAGCCTTTGATCCCTCTCCTTCTTAGTCCTTGGCTTAAAAGCCTTGCAGATGCGGCACTTGTCGGATCTATGCGATTCCCCCAGGCACTTCAGGCACGCGTCGTGGGGGTCGCTCGTGGGCATAGGCTTCTTGCAGGCCGCACACTGCTTGAAGCCCGGCGAACCAGGCATGAGCCCGGTGCCGGGTGCCGGGAAGGGCTAAGCCCCCGGCGAAAAACTATTTACAACTACTTAACACTTAACTACTACTATCTAACTAACAGTCTAATTAACAACTACAATAGAGATAACGATAGAAAAACAAGGAGAGCTAGGGACGTGGAGGACAGCTATGCCGCGCTCCACAGTTCCAACGACCGACACGGCGGTAAGAAGGAACTGAGGAGCGGGTGGGCCGGCAGGGATATATATTGGGCGCCATGGCGGCGCCACTCCAGGGGGCGACCTGCCGGCCCACTGGAGTTGCTAGGGTAAAAAGTTTCCGACGAACGTGCACGCGCGGCGCGCACACCTAACTGGAATGGATGTGAGCAATCACTCGAAGAAGAACATAAAGCTCCCCCCTACACTTAAGTCCTGCTATAAATTAGGAGTGTCCTAATCCTTTAGCAAACTGCCTTTGAAACATATGATGAAACACATAATGGAAATGAAATGTATAAAAGCAGTCTGTCACTGTAAACCACTTCTGAACAATCCCCAAATGTTACACACAAAAGGTGTACTATCAGGCAAAGGCAGAGAAGCTTGCAAGTAAAGCAGTCCTAAGCCTTTTTGTACTCCAGGTCTCTAATTAGACATATCAAAGTTAATATGAATCGGAAGGAGAAGAATGGGCAGGAGGCTGCTGCTGTCTGCACTCATCACAATGAGCATCGGTGTCTTGGTTCTATAGCACAGATAAAGGAGCATGTGCGTCCTTTGTTTCTATAATAGGATGCAACATGTGTCACACAGAGAAGGAATTACAATAGCAAGGACTCATGAGCCTCATGATTTCCAGAGTGCGGAGTATAATAAAGGGTTTCATTAAAAAATAACAAAAACAAAAAAACCGTGGGATGAATGTCAGATGAGACTGGCTTGTTTTAAAAGTGAGAAAAAAAGATGTTTAAAATATACAGTAGCCTGTACCAAAAAGATGGTATTTCAAGTGCCAGAGGCATGAAAGGATTGTCAGTTTAGGTCTCATGGGAAAATCTGAGCATAACATGTGTTCTTCACCCCTCCACCCCTGCAAAGTCAGGACTGACCCCAAGGACTACACAAACTTTGTCTATACTGAGGAAATGAATGGCATGTTTTTAACAATGTAAACAACACAGTTAAATGTGACTTAGCATCTAGTGGAGATGGAGTTTGGTCAAGGATTACCATGACTAGCAAACATGTTTTTAAACACTGTCTTTGTCCAAGTGCTAAGTGATATTCAACAACGTTAGCCAGTGTTTTAAGGACACCACTTATTTTCTGACTGTGGTCAACATCTTTCAAAGGTTTCAAGAGACGTACTTCAAATGTACCATGTCTTCAGCCAATGCAGAGGTTTTGTGCATTCTGGTCAATATTTTAAATGACTGTTCCATTAAGGAGAATTGTTCTCTTAGGAAATCTGGGTTCTTTTCCTGGGCTTCTGAGTCTTTTTCTGACTCCGCTACTGGTTTCCTACATACACAACCTTGGGAAAGTCATGGTACATGAGGACGACAGGTCACTTCTTCAGAATGATCTGGATCACATAGTAAGTCAGGCTCATCTGAACAGTACTTCATTTTAAAAATTGTGGGAAAAACACACTTATTTTCCCCTCGTTTTTCAATGAATAAAAAGGGAAGCAAGATTAAAATATGAAAAAGGAGGATTTCCCCCCCATTAAAATGAAAGGAAAAATTCTGCCTTTTTTCTCCTAAGCTAAGAGAGACTGAAGACAGCTACCCAACCGTATAGAGCTCCAATACCAGAACTTCAGACTGGCTGAACCTCTGACAACAGTCAGAGGCTTCAGAGAGGGAATGAGAACTATGGAGAGTCCCTTGATAATGCATCTCTGGAGGGCAAGAGCCTATTTTTTTCCAGCCATTTTCCCCCCACACTCACCCAAGATAGGCAGAAGAAAACCCTTTAGGGGAGTGCGAGGTGGGGGGCTGGCTTCATATAAGATTATTTTGTTATTCTGACAGAGTTGAAAATACCAACTCTAGAGCTTTGGAAAAGTCTGGATATGGAACTCTATCTTTGCCTTGCCTGTTTTACTACTTCTTCATTGACACTGCTGTCAGCAGCTGCAAGAAAGCGACAGGGCTGTCACTTTAAAGGAGTGCCATCTTGGCTCCTCCTATCTGGCCTTGTGCTTGAGGAACCTCACGACCCTCACACATGGCACATTCTCACTGCTAACAGTGGCTCCTCCCCTGAGTTAAAAAGCTGCACTAAAAATAGTGTTGGCAGGAAATAATTTGTCATGACAAAAATAGAGAGAAAAATTTCCTCAGAAAACAACTTTTTTGACCAAAATGCCTTTTTTTAAGTGAAGTATTTCTGTAATTATTAGTAAAAAGGCCACTTTTCATTAAGACAAAGAAGTTTCGATGGAACATTTTCTTACCATTGTAATTGAAAAGTTAGTTTGTAAAAAGAGGCCCATTTAAATAAAAGGCCATAATCTCAATGGGAAGAGACACCGCTGGCATCTCCTAAGTAGTTCCTGCTGAGGAGAGAGAGGCCCAAGTCATGCAGATCAGATCTAGAATCTGATCTGAATCCAAACTTCTGCAGGCATCCCAAAGCCCTTTTCTAAGATCGGTTCTCCTAGGATTGCAGCACAACTACCTCTGATGAGAAACAGTTATGAACAGTTCATGGCAGCAGTGCTCAGTGGGGTTATGGTTAACGATGCCAGTGGCTTGCACAATCAGGGGCCACTGATATACAAGCACCCAGGATGAAGCTCTCATAGAAAGACCTACTGATGCCATGAAATAGCGGCCCCCTCAGAGAGGTGTGTGTTACAGAGCAGACGCACAAAGAGACGGTAAACAGCCAAGCCATCTTTTCCAGATCTCTGGAGTCTGAGGAGAGGCTTGGGAGAGGGATTTACGAGGTATAAAATGCAGGGCTGTTTGTTTGAACTTGGGGTGAGTTCTGGAGAGACAGAGAATTCCAAAGCAGCTGCTTCTTGGGACAGAGCAGTGAGGCCTTACTTTCTGTCTTCCCTCAGTGCAGTTATACCTCTGTTTGAGGAAACAGGACAGACATTTCTTCAGTAAACAAACTACACTAATACCCAGACTGTGTCTCCCCATTTCTGCTGCTGCAGGCTTACACGGCCCAGAATTCTGTTTCCATCTAGCAAAGGGACAAGAAGGGAATGAATACCTAATCCAAAGAACTATGGCTACACTGTTATTTAGCTTGTTTGCATTAGTTGTAAGGTATACAAACAAGTCTTAGTATTTTGTTATTCTTCCCGACCTAATTAATGTAATTTATCTAGAATGAAAAGGCAGGAAGAAGCAATACTTCGCATGGCTGTGTCACTCTTCACTGGAGGTATTTGAAAATTAATTCATCAATATTTGTTAAACACTTTTGTGAGGCACAGTGTTATTATACCCAGCGTCCCTGTGCTGGCAGCAAGGGGGATTAGATGATCTAATATTACAGATCTTTTCCATCAATCATTTGTATAATTCTGCTCTTCATTTTACAGATGGATAAGAAAATTCAGAGAGGTTTAAATCCCTTGCCAAAGATAACAGTCTGTGTTAGAGCTTGGAATAGAATTCGGGAATCCCATCCCTGTCTCTGAATACAAAAGGAAAATTACAGGACAAAAAAAAAAGTCAAACTATATATTGCACTTTTTCCAAGCACAGGAAGTAAATATCCTTTTTTATTTTTTTAAAGTGGATGCTTCTAAATCAGTGCAATGCTTTATAATATGGCAACACTTTCTAAGGTTTCCAGCTTGCACTAGGTTCTATATTACAAAAAAAATAGGCCTACATCGGAAAACTGCAAGATTTGGTGTAACAAATTTATGGCATCAACTGTTTATTTAGCCTCATGCGTTATTGGTGCTGCTCACATATGTTTGTAATAGCAGTGTCAGAAAGAATACGAAGTGACATTTGATTGAAGGGGAAAAACCACCCACAACAATACATTCTGTCCAGCCAAGCTACAAACACAGAAAAGCACATAAAATCCCTCATTCCTCTGGCCTTAACTAATGATAAAATAACCAAAATAATCCACAGACATGTGACAGTTAAAGAACTTTGTACTGATTAAAAATAATAACTTCAAAAACCTACTGTAAATATTCCCTTAATTAACTGAATAGGCAAAGAGTTCTTATATAACTACAAAGCTCTGGAGATTAGTCTAATTTCATGCTAGCTCTGCTTGTACTGCTTATTGCTTTAAAGTAACTGTATCACTAAGTATTTAAAAGAGGAAGTGCTGTTGGGGAATATAAAAATCCTTAGATGTTTGCATCTAAATAAACTAGCAAGCCCTATTAAAAGAAAGGTATAGGCATGTTATTAAACAGGTTGTAATTACAGTATTGATTCTTTCTGCACGAACAAAAGCAAAGTAATATTCATTCGTGATTATATAATCTGAGATTAGGCTGAGCAGATATTAAACCTAGGTGCCCAATTTAATGCTGTGCAGTATATATAGTTTGCCAATTACTGAAGAAGAATTACAGGGAGATGAGTTAATGCTTCTGCACTGCTGAAATCTTCTAGTTTCTTATCTTTTTAAAGGAAAGAGATTTCTACACTTTAATATTCTTCTTTATTTAAAATAAGTGAGATTTATGGCTTGTCTACAGGAAGCAACAGCTCAGACTCTGGGGGTGTGATTTGTAGAGCACTCTAACGTGTTGTACTCTAACAGCCCCATGTAGCAATAAGTGAACCTCCAAAGGTTTCCTCGGGTTGAGTATTCCCAGCTCTTTGGTATGGAAATCATACAAAGATTTTCCTATGAGGTTTTTCAGCACTTTTTTCATCCAAGCAAGAAACACCAAATGAGCATTTTTACTGGAGGCTTTTGTTATTCCTCCTTTTGGCCTTGGTCGAAGCCAGACAGCACTGAGGAGCATGAAAACAAAAAGAAAACACAGGGCCAGAGATCCTCAGCTGGTGTACCTTGGTACTGTAGCGCCACTGAAGTTAGTCTGGGTTTAAGGGCCAAATCCCACCAACTTCAGAAGGAGTTAGAGGGATATATTTGGCTCTAAGTTAGGGTTCAGTTTCTATTACTTTCATCCTTGCTCCTTTATCTCTAACACTATTGGAACAACCCCTTCCACAGCTCATCTGTGGGGATTGAACTTGGGACCTCCATAAACCTCTACTGCTTGAGGGAGAGGACAAAGGCCATTTTCTTGAAGGCAGTAGCAGTCACAAACTTTAGCACAGACAACAGAGGGAGACAAAGAGCCACACTGTCTGCATAGGTCACCTCAAATTGATGACCTCAAAACAACGTACACAACGCAATTCATTAATAACATGGCATGTTTTTTTTTCCAAAGAGCATTTCATCCCACAAAATGGATAATTTCTCTTACCAGCCATTCTTCTTCCCCTTCCTGTTAGGTCTCCCCATTCCATTCTGGGGAAAGCAACAACTGCCAAAAGCATGGAGACAAATGGGGCTAAAGTACAACTGTTCATTTTCAAACCTGTAGTTTAACATACAATAGAGGCAGCGCACGTACGTACATTTGGTTGTTGTCTTGCTCATGGCTGGACTGTTCTGGGGAGCAATGTTGCTAGAAATAGTCACTATATTCCAATTTTTGCAGATTAAAAAAATCAGCAAAAATTAATGAACATCAAATATTTCCAGTTCTACTGTATAATACAACATGAAGCCACATGTAAGAAACAACTGACTATACTACCCATACCACCATCCTCCAGCCTTAGAGGGAGTGTTCACAATGGTTTCGTAGCTGTAGCTAGAATGGTTGAAATTAGAGTGGTGGACACTATGAGGCAGCATCTACATTTCAGCTGGGAGGTGTGACTCACAGCTTGCATAGATGTACCCATATCTGCACTAGCTCTGCTGAAGCTAGCATGCTAAAACCAGCAGTGTGGCCCAGGGTTTCATGTATGGCGGCTCAGACTAGCTGTCTGAGTACTCATCTGCAGGTCCAAGTGGGTAGGTACTGGGGTGGCTAGCCTGAGCAACTGCCTGTGCTAACTTGGCCACACGGCTAATTTTAGATGCTCACTCGAGCCGAGCTAGTGCAGGTACATCTAAGCAAGCTGGGAATCAAGTCTCCCAGCTCAAATGTAGATGTAGCCTATGTTTGTCCATTTTAATTACATACATTTAAATAAATAAGTGTCTTTAGCTTCAGTAGTGTGCTGTAGTAGTATTTGTTTATTGCGCCACAAAGATAATCAGCATCAGGTTCTTCTCTAGTTGCTTTTGAAAATCTGGGCCTATGTATTTTGGGGTCCTGATTTTCATAGGATGGATGCTCGTTACTTTCTGAAAACCAGGCTGCGTTAAGAGACCGCTTAGGAAGCTGAGGAATCCATATGCATCATATTGGAAAACATGGGCACTTCTGGGGACAGGGATTGTCATCTGTTACTTTTCTATACAGTGTCTAGCACAATGGGGCTCTGAGCCTCGATTAGGAACACGGGAATTCCCATGGTGGATCAAACCTGAGGCCTAGCCAGTCCAATATCTGACACTGGTCTGCACCAAATGCTTCAGAGGAAGGTTCAACAGACCTCCTAAGTTGCTAAATCCTAGATTCTTTCACCTTTCCTGGGCAAATATCACCTCCATTTTACAGATGAGGGAAAAGACCAAAAGGCAATGAGATGTGTCCAAGGCTATAGGTGGCAGAGGCAGGATTAGAACTCAGGACTAGCTGACTCAACTCTGTGCTCCGTTCTCTAGTCTACAGTTTCTTCCTGAGCAATAATTTCTGTGGTCCTGAGATTTTGCTTCTGGGGAACCCAGACTGTATCTTGGCTTTCTACAACAGGCATTTATTTATTGACCTCAGCAAGATACTGCCCTATTCTAAAACCTCTGTTTTCTGTAGCCTCTAGAGTGCAGGAACCTGAACACAATTTGCCAAGTAACTGAGCTGTCAATTTTCATTTGTGCACTGTTTAAGGAAAAATCCTAAACTTGGCCATTAGGATCTCTCTGTCCTGGTTCCTCCCCGCCCCCCCGGCAATGTTAGAAGAACTCAAGAGGATTTTTTTTAAAAGTTAGGTTTATTGAAACTAGAGATAGGCATAAACCACAATTTTGGATCAATCTTTGGAAAAACTTACACCCAGAGCTGAAATCGACATCTCCGGTCTATTTCTAAATGATATGCACGTTATACCTATAACCAAGTCAACAGGTTCGTCTCATGTAGTATAATTCAAACACACAGGGCCAGATTCTCAGTGGGTGTAAAGTTGCAAAATTGCACTGATTTCTGTGGAGTATTGCTGATTTACACCAGCTGAGACCCTGGCTCAGGAGACTTGATTAGGCAGTGTAGACCCAGCACTATGAGAGCTATGCAGAGCCACCATACTCCAGGAGGAGTTTCAGGTGCAATTTTGCCACAGGTCTCCTCCTGAAGCATATTGGTGCACAGGATGAAGCATGTATGACAGCTGCCATCTTTGCCGACCCTTTGGAGGTCCCCAGTTCAATCCACAATTAAAAGCATGAGTCCCCATAGCTTGAGCTAAACAAAGTCTCCTTAACACAGGGGTTCTCAAACTGGGGGTTGGGACCCCTCAGGGGTAACGAGGTTATTACATGGGGTGGGGGTCGTGAGCTGTCAGCCTCCACTCCAAACCCCACTTTGCCTCCAGCATTTATAATGGTGTTAAATATATTAAAAATTATTTTTAATTTATTGAGGGGGAAAACGGGTTGGCACTCAGAGGCTTGCTATATGAAACGGGTCACCAGCACAAAAGTTTGAGAAGACTGCCTTAACACATTAACATCCTCTGTGGATAACATACCCCAACCAGTGAGTTATGTGCACTCTCACTTCTATAACTCCCCCTGTTGGTCAGTGTGGAGCTGCGGGAAACAGAAACCTTAGGAGATTCTTGTGCTGGAAAGGAATTCCTACATTCCAGGGAGTGCAAGGACTTCAGCTGTGCCGACTTGCAGAGTCGTAACAGTTTTATAATCCATCCCTTCACCACAACCCTCCCCCAATAGCAAAGATGGACACAACCTGCTCCTTAGCTAGCATTATAGAAGATCCACAGAAGCTCCCAATGGCAAGTGTAATATAACAGGTACTGTATCAGCCTAGATGGGTTACTGCACTACAGGTACTTAACCTATGACTTTTGATACTGTGAGCATAAAAGGAACTCCAAGATTCTGTTCTTGTCTAATAACAGCCCACTATAATGTTCTTAGCTCTCACGCTGCTTCCTTTACAAGCAGAGAGACTGTAAATAAGTTTAGCAATAAATAATGTATAGCCGTAACAGTGACAAATATTCCAGGCAAGTAACTGGCAAATTTATTCCAGGAACTTGAATTACAGATAGCAGACAGTTTAGCAAGTAAGGCATCAGAGTGCTGTATTTAAAACAGTGAAACCCTGGTCCCATTGTCTTCAACTTGGGGCTGGGATTTCACCCAGCACACACTAATTTAACAACTGACAACCCATCTTCATTCACCACGTTGGAAAAAATGAAAAACAAAAAACCATAGTGGAGGGCCACTTTTCCATCTCACATTCCTCTATAGCACTGTGATACTCCAATAAAAATGACGTTATTTACACCTCCCAGCCCGTATACATCATTCTGGAAGTGCATAAAGGACACTGAGGTGCCAGGGGAGAATTCCCCCAGTGCTGGTACAGCACAGGGCTCTCAAGTGGCCCTTTGTAGCTCTGTCAAAAGTGCTAGTGTAGTAGGGGGAGCCTGTACCACAGAGCAGCCTGGAATATTCAGTGGCTTGGGGAAGATGAAGCTACACCCTGCAAAGGCTTGCAGAGCAGTTGCTCTGGTGCATGCTACTTCAGAGCCCCAGGAGGAATACTTGCTTTGTCACCTGGGCTCAGAAGACTCTCTCCTGGGAATTACAGTACTGCCAGGGACAGCCACACACCCCGCATCATGGGCCATGGCTTGAAGTCACAAATATGGTTTAAAACTCTGCTCATTTTATGGGTTGGACAATCCAGGATTAGTAATCCTCTGTCTGATTTCCTCATACTCTGACCCAAGAGGCAGATGCTCCAGAATCTCTGGCAATGATTCCCTCAAACTGTTACATTTATATTTATTCTGTGACACTTCTCCAAGTGCCACCCTGACATCTTAAATGATGGGGTAACGTACAGCCATCTTGAATTTATTCTATAACGATAAGAAAGTGTTACAGTAGATAATGTGGCTACTGATTTAAACTATTTATAACATCAGGGACAGTTTTCAGAGGGAGCATGTACCCAAAGTATGCACTTGTGTCTGGACTAGAAAAATAGGTTGTGGCCAACATGCTGACCAAAACATTTTAACTAACAGGTCTTTGCTTCCCATCTAGCATAGACAAGACAAATTATGTTTAAGAATATATTAGCTGGTCATGGGCATCCTGCCTTTAAACAGAGCTTGCCAAGCCTTTCCTGACCACATTAGTCAAAATGCCTTAACTAAGAGGTGTCTTGAAATCCTGTTTTCCTAATTTAGACATGGCAACTAGACTTGTGGACTCTCAACACGCCTGAAGATCAAGCCCATCTGTAAAATTTCTCTTTATAAGTTGGGTAGCAGTGACAATGCATAACAGAGGCAGAACGTGTCCTGAAGAGCTGATGGACACATGCTAGATGAAACTCACTAGGGAAGCCAGGGGATGGGACAGAAAAGGTCTTTTTTACTATTAGAAAAGAGAAACCACAACTCATTTCTTTATGGCCATCCTTGCAGAAGTGGAGTTTGGGGAGGCAACGGAATGAAGAAGGAGCCTCACCTATTGTATTGCACTAACCTTTGTATTTCAGGTTTATTTGTTCCCTGGGCATCTTTGTCCCATGGTCTTAGTGTGACCTTAAGGCTGCACTGTACTAACAGAGGGAAGAAAAACCCTAGTCTGGGTCTGGACCTCAGAAATCAGGGACTGAAATTTTGACTCCTGTCCACCCCTGTTGTTCATAGCCTGACACAGCGCTTGCCTTGTACAGTTGAATAGGATGTAGCATAATGAATTCAAAATCATCCTTTCAACCCCACCTCTACGGGGGTACCCAGCAACTGACCTATCACTGTTAGAGTGGGTGAAAACAATGCCAGTGCATGACAGTATTTATGAACTGGCTATCTAGACAGTTGATTTAATGAGCCTACCTCAGCACACTGTATAAACACAATCGTGGAATTGTGACTATACTGGCACAGATATTTCTCCTGTTAAAGGAATGGCTGAACTCCTGACGAGGGACAAATCATGATCATGTTTCTTAAGTGTTGCTTTGTAGTCCAGTTCCATAATCATTTCCTCAGCCTGCAGGTCCTTGAAAAAGTCAATAGTGAAATATTGCAAGAACTGCCGCTGCAGGCTCCTTTCACAGTCTGCTGTATGCAAATGGAACATTTTAATAATTGGGTGAAATAAAAAATGAGCAGCGCATAAGCACTCTGCTTTGCCGCAAGAAATCAGGTGCAGTGGCTCAGCATGCAGAAGCATTTGGATCCCCTCCACAAAAATATGCAGTGCTTAAATTTAGCAGGGGATGGTGAACCAGATGCATCATGGATTGGTAATAAGAGAGGCCTCAAGAGGTCTAGTGTGAAGGAACAAATGACATCTGGTACCACCTAAGAGCTGTTGGTGGGCCTGTATGAAGTTTGTTTGGAATCAGATCCTGATCTCTGTAATTATTAATCACTTACTCCATTAATAGTCCCATTGGACCAAATTCCTCCATCCTTATTCAGACCAAACAGCCCCATTGAGCACCAATGGAATTACTCAAGTAGTAAGGGGTTACTCGCATGATTAAGGGTGGCAAAACATTGCCCTTATTCTCTACCAGTGAGGGGAGACGATCTATTCTAGCCTGTAAGGCCCTGTCATAACTTTCCTACTCAGATCTGAACCTTAGAGTTCAGAACATGAGAAGCTAGCATGAAACCTCCAAACCTAATTACCAGCTTGGATCTGATATCACTGCCACCAGCCAGAAGATTCCAGTGTCTGGCTCACTCTGGGTCTCCCCAAAACCTTCCCTGGGGGGACCCCAAGACTCAGATGCCTTGAGTCTCACCACAAAGGGAAATAATCCACTTCCCTTCCCCCTCTTTACCTCCTCCCAGATTTCCCCGCCCTGGGTACTCTAGGAGATTCCCTGCTTCAAGTCCTTGAAACACAGCACCGAGAAATCAAATATTTCTCTCCCCTCACCCAGAGGGTATGCAAATTTAGGCTTAGTAAATCTAACACAAAGAGATTCTCTCTTCCCCCGTCTTCTTCCTCCCACCAATTCCCTGGTGAGCTGCAGACTCAATCCCCTTAAGCCCCCACTAAAAAAAATCCAACAGGTCTTAAAAAGAAAGCTTTATATAAAAAGAAAGAAAAAGACAAAAAATGGTCTCTGTATCAAGGTGATACTATACAGGGTCAATTGCTTAAAAGAAAAAATGAATAAACAGCCTTATCCAAAAAGAATACAATTTAAAACATTCCAGCAACTACACACATGTAAATACAAAAAAACAATATAAACCTATTGTCTTACTATCCTTGTACTTACAACTTGGAAACAGAAGATTAGAAAGCCTGGAGATTCCTGTGGTCACTCTCAGAACCCAGAAAGAGAACAGCCCAAGAACAAAGGACTCACACCCAAAACTTCCCTCCACCCAGATTTGAAAAAGTCTTTTCCTGATTGGTCCTCTGGTCAGGTGTGTCAGGTCACTGTTTGTTAACCCTTTTATAGGTGAAAGAGACATTAACCTTTAGCTATCTGTTTATGACAGGCCCAGAGAAAGAGACCGACCATAAAGTCAAGTCCAAACAATATGCCATCCTCACACAGATACCAGTTCAATGTATCCCTTTGCTTTCCCCAAAGCCCAGGTAACAAGATGGTCTGGGCAGCACACCCTGAAGGACAGCAAATTCAGGCAGGTTACAAGTTCACGGTGGGGTAGTAGGTGCTAAGGTTGAGGGCCCATCCCTGAAAGTGCCCTTCAGCTGCCACCTTTTCTTTAAGCTGCAGGGACTCCAGCTCAAACATCTTTGTGGCAGGGGAAAGAGGTGGCATCTCAGGTAGGCAGGTCCCAGGCCAGTTAGGGCTTTATAGATCAAAATCGATGCCTTAAACTCTATTGGTAAACCAGGAGAATTAGAACATAGTAACTTAAACACCAATATATCATCCCCAAGGGCTATAGCCTGGCACATATATCCTTTTTACTTCCTTTGGAAACATTTATTAGGATAAATGAACAAGGTGTAACTGGGACAATCTCCCACTAGGGAAATTGAAGAGCATTAACAATGAATTTCCTGGATCCAGTCTTACCTGCAAGTACTGGGACCAGCCTCCAAGAAGCTGAAAATCTAGGCAGCAGCCAATTTATTCCTTACATCATTAAATGCAAGTATTGGGCAAAACTTGATTGCCTTATTCAGGTCTCATTGGCCAAGGCACACAGACACAGCTCTCCCTCTGTGCTGTTTCTACACCACCATCATGACATCCTTCCAAATCTATCGTCATAGCAATTATTCCTAACGGCAAAACTTTTAGTCTCTCAGTACAACTGGGATTTTTTCGTGTCTGGTGTAGTGCAAGACCATGACATCCAACCTGAGTTTATATTCCCCAAAAAGCCGGTCTGCCCTACTCCATAAATACAGCTTGGCAGTGTTTTATCATCCTCAGGTGCAAGTAGCACTAGAGCTGGGAGGTTTCTCCTGCAATTCCCAGTTAGATCAGTTTAAGATCACAACACGCTCTGATGGTGCTTTTTGGTTTATAAGTTTATAATTGTAAACATTTTGCACCTTTCTTGGGCATGGCTTATCTCCATGACCAATGACTGTGAGTGTGCATGTGAACCTTAACTGTTTAGGTACTTCCATGGGTAGTACTTTAGCTGATGAACCTGTTTCCAATTTAAACTTACCCTGGCACTATTTCTCACCAATGAAAAACTCTGGGAACCTAAATCTGAAGCTGTTGCTGCTTCTACCCATCCCTGGGTGATGGCTTCCACAGCACAATCACCTGTGCATCATTGTAGCTGCTCATTCAAACCATTGATTCTTTTACTTTATGTGTGTGATGTCACTGTCCTTTCGCTGGACATCCTCTCACACTTCCTCCAGGCTCCCTGTTTGTTCCCAAGTTTGCATCCTGCCTGCTTTCTGTGCTTGCTTTGGCTGCATGCCAGCACATAAGGCGGCTTTGCTCCTCTATACCCAGCTGAACAAGCTTGGCTCTGGGTGCAGCATGAAGCTCAGGAAATATGCCATAAAGGAAAATTATAACACTCTATGATTCCAGCCCCTTTTTGTGACCCTGTACCTTTAAGATTCCAGACTCAAGTTACAAAGCTGTCTAGGGAAACAGATTCATTCTTCCCTCAGCTGCTGGTCGCTGAAAAAAGTCTATTGGGAAATGCCTGGCAGTGGCCTTTCAGTCCTTGTAAGCCAACAGAAACAAGATGTCCTATCTTCTGGCCATGTACAGTCCTCATGCAGAGATGAAACTGACCGCTCTCCTGGTCAATCAGCAGGGTAGGCTCCTGGCTCAGCCTGGGCTGGGTGGAAAGGGAAAGAGTCCTTCCTTCCTTCTCCCTGGGAGGCTCCAAGCCCCAGCTTTGCTAAACCCAGTTGAAACACATTCACTCCATCTGATGCAAATTAGGTTCTCTGGAGCAGGACCAGCTCATTACTTGATCTCCCTTGCAGTACTTCACCTGCTCTGCATGGGGCATGCACACCTCATCAGACCTGCCTTCTCCATATACGTTGGGCTTCTGCCACTACATATCTCCTGACCATGTCTGCTGCTATATTTATAGAGCATGCTCAGCTCCTGGTTTGTCACCTTTTCAAAAGGCTTTTAGTGAGTTTGTTCTTAAAATGTATCTTGCCCCGCCCAGATTATTGCATCAGAAAGTGACCAGTCCTTATCCAGGAACTTTAATTCTGCTGAGCCACTTTATGGATTCACATGGGCTTTGTACCACTTCAGAGTGCAAATCCTGGGTTAGCTTTGGGGGATTTATACCATGCAAACACTGAGTTAGCTCTTGGGGTGAGACATTCATCAAGCCTATTGTAACATGCCCATAGCTTTTTTTTTTCTTGAACTGACTTATCTATACAAGCATAATAGATGTATTTACCTTATCTCCAGCTCAGATTAACACAAAACAGCAATTTTCCTCACTGCCTGTCAGCTTCAGGGAACCTTTGGAAATGAGCTCGGTATGTCTTCCTCTTCCCAAGAAGATTTCTGATTTTGGAGCAGCTGGGCTCCTGCAGACCTTATGGCTGGGTGTTTCTTAGGCTGGATCTGCACTGACTGGACCTTTGGCATCGTGTGATGTATTGTTTGTAGGCAGCAGGTACACCTAATGAATGAGCGAGAACAAGGCACAACAGCTCTACTGATGATATGCACAACAGAAAAGAACTGCATCACAGCAGACAGTAAGCATTTCTCAAAGATATAACTACTATATATCCAATAGAACCTATTTATTTTTAAATGCACCTCTGATGAATCCCAATATTTCTAAAGCACACTGGCCAAGTGTGTCTTTGTCCCCCTGTAGTGGCTGCACTGTGCAAGAAGTTTGAGTCAGTTATTAACTTCAAGCCAACTGATCTAGTCCATTATGTAAATAGTCTGTGGCCCATTAGCCTGAAGACACAGCCAGCTCAAACCTTCTACCTGGTGCATCCACTAGAGAGTGACAAAGACACTTGGCCAGTGTGTGACATTTCCACAGTGGTTATATTATTCAGTGTGATTTGCCCAATCTTTGGAGTGTGAGCTAGACAAATATCAATTCCAGAATATATAGGTGGTTTAAAAAAGTGCCCCACTTTTATATCATTCTATCTACAGCCTCCAACAGGCTCGCTGGGTGAGGCCTATCATAAAGTCAGCCAGGCCTCTCCTACCCCTGCCCGTTTTGATGTACTGTTCTATTTAAATCTGATGCATACTGGGGTTACTTGGCTAGAGACACCTCATGCTTCCCAGGGAGACCTCTGGTCTGGAAAGTCCCTGAACATGTAGGTTTTGAAAAGGTCAGTCCAAAGGGTCTGGCAGACCAGACCCTGTGATGTTATCATGGAGGAAAAGGGGCACATGGGTCTAAGAAAAGGAAATTTGAAGCTAGAGAACAGGACTGCAAAACTGTGCTTGTAAATAAAGCACAGAAGCGGGAAACACGAAATCTGGAATCTATTCCCAGTTCAAAAACAAACATGCCATGTGCCCTTGAACAAGTTAATTAACCTCTCTGTGCCTCAGTTTCCCCATTAGTAAAACAGGGACCACAACACTTAGAGTACCTAGTTCAAAAGGATGTTGCATGGGATGGTTCACCAGTGTTTGTAAAGGGTTCTAAGAGCGCAGGATGAAGGATACTCTAGAAGTGCTAAGTATACGGATAAGAAAGGTGATTTAAGGATGAGGAATGGAAGAATCCAGTTGGAGATGAGAACATGACCTATGAAGGAAGGCTGAAAGAATTGGGTTTGTTTAGTTTGGAAAAGAGAAGGCTGAGAGGGGACATGATAGCAGTTTTCAGGTATCTAAAAGGGTGTCATAAGGAGGAGGGAGAAAACTTCTTCACCTTAGCCTGTAAAGCTAGAACAAGAAGCAATGGGCTTAAACTGCAGCAAGGGAGGTTTAGATTGGACATTAGGAAAAACTTGCTAACTGTCTGGGTGGTTAAACACTGGAATAAATTGCCTAGGGAGACTGTGAAATCTCCATCTCTGGAGATATTTAAGAGTAGGTTAGATAAATGTCTATCAGGGATGGTCTAGACAGTATTTGGTCCTGCCATGAGGGCAGGGAATTGGACTCGATGACCGCTCGAGGTCCCTTCCAGTCCTAGAATCTAAGAATCTATGAATTTATGAAGGGAGCAAGAGAGTTTGAACAAGTCAAAGTGCTGGGCAGAAGAGTTTGCCACGGTTCAACACATTGCAGGATCAGGGGTCCAAGTTGGCGGGGGCAGGAGTTACGAATGAGCAGCCAAGCTTTCCGAGTTCTCCAAACCAAAGCGAAGTTTACCAAAGTTCCTTTAAATAACTTTAAATTAGTCTTCACTTACTCATTTTGGCTGCATAGTTCTGGGAATTTGGCAATTGCACCCAAACTGCATCAAATATTAATTGCATATTTAAGGAATGAAATGTGTTTCTGGTTTACAAATGATTCTCCACTTTGAGACATAGCCAAATATTCGTAAAATTTAGAGATCCCAGGACTGAATAAAAATGATCAAGACTTAATAAAATTAATGTGCAACTTGCTATTGCAACTGTATATCAAAAGAAATATATATTGATTAATTTCCCATGGAATAGCATCTATAATTTACTGTATTTGAAAAAAAGCTGGTTGCTCAAAAGATTATGGACAATGTAATTTTTATACCTTTGGACTGTGAATTTGCAGCTTTTTTGGGGGCGGGGAGGGAAACAAAAAGTCATAGATTCATAAATGTTAAAGTCAGAAGAGACTGTTATAATGATTTATTCTGACTTCCTGTATAACACAATCCAGAGAACTGTACCCTGAGATAGTTGCACCAAAACCTATAACTTCTGATTTAGCCACAGTGTATGTTTTACAAAGACATCCATTCATGAAAATCCACCCATCCCTCAGTGAGTGGTCCCAATGGCTAACAGTTATGAGGTGATCATGTTGAGAAGAGGAAATCTTGGGACATTTTTTAAAAATACTTTCAAAAGTCAAAGGGAATTGATTTGTGTCTAAAATAACCTCAAACGTTCTGTGTTTAGAGGAATTATAAAAAAGAAGGGGCCTCTCAGAACATGCACCAAGAACAATTCTGAATAAAGACATTTCGGAAGAGAATTACCATATCATGCCACCAGGACTGCCGGCAGTCAGGTTTCAGGATAGGCAGAATGCAGTTCCTGAGGTGGAATCTGGTTAAAGCAGTTGGGATAAAAATACTCCCAACTCTTATATAGAATCTCATGGAGTTTTCATAACCACAAATACTCAGGAATTTGTTTTACATTTCAGGAAAAAGCTAAAACCTTCACAATCCAGAACCCACTGAAGGCAGGGATAGAATTGCGGGCAGCTTCACCTGGCAGTGAATCAGACCCCGGGGAATACAGAGTACAAGGGAAAAATGCCACATTCTGAAGTCACCAACACCATTTCCAATAGGACATGAGATTTCATTTGAGGTCTCACATCCACATCTTAAGCCAGCCTAGCTTAAGATCTGACAAGCTCATTGCCCAATGCGGCCTAGCTGCCTGCGTATTGCTTAGCTGGCAAAACATCAGAGTCATTTTAAGAAAGGAGAAAAGCTTTTATTGGCTACATGCACATTTACAGGAAAAAACAATCTTTTTATCGCTGCATATTAAATTTCAGTTTCTACCCTGGCTGAAGTTTTAAATTGAGTACTCATGACAGCACACTATTTCCAATCGTTATAGTTTCATTCTATATTTTTTGAGGGAAACTTTTATGAGAGCGTCAGTCTTCTCACGTTTGTTTGTCGTAACGGAGGCTAAAATACAAATTATGATGATGCCATTTGCAAATTCTAATCTATGCTGTATAGATTTATATCGCGTTCATCACCATCATATAATGAATGACTGGCTACAGTCAATCCTGCCTTCAGACTCCAGGCTAGAGTATTATAATTTGCAACTCGATCCATAAGCACCACTCCAATGACACATAGGAGCTGGAACCATGCCACAAGAGGCTGGGGAAAAACTCCCCTTGAGCAGGCACAGTATAGGGTTGCTTATAGCAGTCATATGTTTCCCCTTCTTGAACCTCAATGCAGTAGGAGGAATCTCAATAGCACACATTGCTATGAAGATTCTGCACTGTGGAGCAGAGGCTTGAGAGGCTACTCTAAACGAGAGCAGCCTCAGGGCTACTCTAATTTATGCCATTAGAATAGCCCAGAATCCTGAGTGTGCAAAGATGGTGTATCAGACTAGCTTCCCATCCCGTGAAATTACCCACAAACAGTAGCATCCAAGAAGCACTGCTGTCTCCTAAAGAAGTCATATCGTCAATCCAGTAATAAAGAAGCAGACTTAAAGAACAAAAGTGAATGTCAAAGAAACGTGAAAGTGAATGAATATGACCTGCACCCTGAGGCTAACTACACTTCCACTCTGGTGGCCCAAGAACTAGAGCAAATGCCTGATGCAAGCATGCTCAGCTGAGAAAGTCATGCTATTGCTTCTGGAGAGTTCACCCCAAACGATTACATTTTAGAGTCTTCCAGGTGGTCTTAATTGCCAATGGTAACTCAAACACCATCTTCTCCCCACTGCCACTGAATCAGCCCAACAGTTTGATTCTGAATTAGATCTGGAAAAAGGTCTATTTTTTTCTCTGGTTTAGATCCATACTCCTAGATTTAAGGCCAGAAGGGACCACTGTGATTATCTAGTCTGACCTCCTGCATAACACAGGCCACAGACTTTCTCTCAGGCATTATTTTATGAGGTCATTACTTCTGGTTGGGCTAGAGCTTCGTTTTTAGGCATCCAGTTCAAGACTTCCAGTCTTGTGGTCTCAAATAGGAGGACTGTGGCAAAAGTAGATTCTCTTTTAACTTTTCTACCTTTTGTACCGATGTCTCATTTATGAAGAGCTCATGAGAGTTTGGTTCCATTAAACCTCAATCCTGCTTATGGTTTAGCCTCAGAACTAGGCCAAAGCTAATCCAGATGTACATTCAAACACTCTCAGTGTACTCCTTCTCTAATAATACTTTTATAGTACACAAGCGTATTTTGTTCACAAGGGTCACAGTACCCTGTAGAATGGGGGCACCAATTTGCAGTGTAGACATATCTATAAGAGCCTAGTTTTTATGAGACCAGAAAACTCTGAACAGTCCTAAAATTTTTACTTTTTAAATGATAGCAGAAGCTCAAAGCTTTTTGCAAAAATAGTTCATTTTCACAATGGCCCTGCACAATACCCATTTTACAGATGGCTAAACTGAGGCACAGAGAGCTAGAAGATTCCCTTCCAGACAGAGGGAAAAAACAGCCTTTTTAAGAAAAACCATCAGCCCATCCAATCAGCAGCATACTGGTACTTGGAGACTTAGATCTATTAGGGTCCGGTTTTGGTTATTGATTAATGAAACATCAGATAACTTGACTCAGTCATGTTTATTAATTAGAGATGAATCAGCACAGAGAGGTTCATAGGTACCAATCCCTGGAAGACAGTCCTGCAGCAGCTAATCTATCCCAAAGTATGAACTTGATTTGATTTATATTTATACTGTACAGGTTTATGACACATAGAATAACAACACACATTACTCCCCTTTCCTTATCTAGTTTCATATACATTTTTAAAAATATACAGACATTATACCAACCATAAACAATAACCTTTCAGATGTTAATAAACCATAGAGTGCAAATAGCATCAGACCATAGTGACATGAACTGTTTTGTCCTCGTGGTACCTAACCACAATTAATATAGAACATACATCTGGTTTCTGACAGGTTCCGCCATACAAAGAATGGGGGTGATTGAGAGTTTACCTGTTAGTAAACAGCTTGGTATAAACACAGAACATCCTAGGAGTATGATTCATACCCATTGATTATATACATATATATGTTTAGAAGATTTTGTAACAGGTTCCAGGCCTACAAACGCATACACACATACTTAACTTTACACACACAAGTAGTCCCACCGATGTTGCTTTAGACAACTAGAACTTGCTCTCCCCGCTCTTTAGGAAGGGAACACGCAGGGCTAGGGATTTGGCCCTGACCCCCACCTCCATTTTGGAACTGGCTTTTTACAGAAAGGCATAGAAGCTGGAAAAGACCTATTAAAATCACTCAGTCCAATGTCCTTCCAGGACTGGATAGTGTCATATATATAGCACATACGCTAAAAAAATAATCCTCCACAAACTATACATACCACACCAGTATAACTTCAGTGGAGTCACACCTAGCTTGAGAGGAGTATCAGGTCCATATGCTCTATCCACGCCACACCTGGAAAGCTACCAAGCTACATGCACTACATTAAGCTTCCCCTTTTAAGCACATGACAGGAGCATAGGGTAGCAGGTTGGGCTTTCGAAAGCTCCCCAGTAATTTAGGAGCACAAGCCTAACTGAAAATCACTGGGATCTCTGTCCCTGAATCACTTATACAATTCTACAAATCCGATCCAGATTCCTTGTTTTGGTGTGACTGACTTTCCTTTCAAAAACACAAAAGTGAACAGTGTTCCAAAACAATCAGCATATACCGTGCAAGGTAAGCACTCACCCCATCCTACGGATCAGTTTTACAACCACACAAAACAAAGAAACCAAGCACACTTTAATCTCCTCTCCCCAGAGGGCCACTCCAACCTCACTGATATAGTGGCTGATCACCAGGGGTTGGCAGGAATCAATTAATATCTCCCTGCAAGGTTGATGTCAACAAGTTTGGACAGCAGCAGAACCCATTATCCTGTGCACAGGATGCACCAGCCAGGAGAGTTGAGAGTTCTCCTACTATTCTAGCTAGAGACATTTCATTGTGAGTCCATGAAATCATCCAGATACACTGAAATGCTGAGTATCGTGGGAAGGCACCTGCAAAGGAAGTTTGACCTGAGGAATGATGATGTGTATCTAATGTGTCTAGAAGCGCTTGCTGCCCTTGTTGATGACTCTCTGATGCCAGTTAGAGGACAGGAGAAATGATACAAATTTGTTAAACTGTTTTCCCATTCCCAACTGCTTTCTCTCTTCTGAGTCGTTCATGTGTGACAGTCAGACAATCCAAGCACATGGCCAAAAACCGCAGAAAGCCCAGATCTGCAGGTAAGCAGTCATCAGATGCCAGAAGGTGAAATGAGACCAGCACTGGACTCTTGCTCATCTGACAGGCAAATATCACCAAACAAGATTTTAATTTGCAGTTACATTTTTCATAAACCCAGCTGCCACAAGTGCATTTGTTTCTTCTTTTTATATTTTTTCCCTTCCCCTTCAGATAATTTTCATGTACTTTGTGCTGTTGAAAGATGCCAGCCTGGCAGTCCTGAAGACTGAAATCCTTCTGGTTATCCACTGAACAGGTGCAGCACAGATGGTAGCAGGGCAAGCTTTCCTCCACCACCACCTTGCTAATGGGTTTAATCCTTGCCCTGAATGGACCACTCTTTGAGGATACATTAGCCATTGTCCACCTTGGCTTCTCTGCTGCAAATGCCAACCAAAGGACCAATGAGATGCATTTGTAGTAGTGGCTTTCTTATGATGATGCTGGTTTGTATTATGATATCACCTAGAAAGCCCAGCTGAGACTGGGGGCTCCTATTGTGCTTGGTTCTGAATAAACACATAGGAAGCGGGAGCCCCTGCCCTGAAGAACTCACAGTCTAAATAGACAAGACAGGCAAAGGTGGAGGAAAGCATTACTATACCCCCATTTTACAGATGGGGAACTAAGACACAGATTAAGGCCAGAGTTTTCAAAAATGTTCGGCACCAGCAGCAGGAGACAAATTTTCAAAGGATCTCAATTCCCATCTAGACAGTCAATGTAAGCAGCAAGGCTTTCAAAAGCATGTTTTTTAACAAAATAAGGCTGCTGCAGTGGATGTTGAAAATCTGGTTCTAACCTCACTGGAAAACGTAGCCCCTTGTGGCTTCTCCACAGGGAACCTGCAATGGAGCCAGGAACTGGATTCAGAATTCCTGAGTCTCAGACCAATGTCTTAACCACAGGCCTTTCTGCAGAAACTCAGTTACTAGGAACTGGATTGAAGCCACAAAGAAGTGTGTGTTTGCTTTATCTTTGTGGTAAATAAGTTAAAAGAAAAAAGATTCTGCCCATTCCAAAGAAACTATTTCTATTTCCATTTCTTCTTCCCCAAAGGCCCTATCGCCTCCTTCTCAGCCAAAGATCAGGGAAAAATACAGCAAATTCTTCATTTTTAATTTTTACATTTAATGCTCATGGAAATAAGGGACTTGCACAAGTCTTCCCCTTGCCTGACTCTGCTCACTACCAGCTTCTCCTTTCAGCTGTGCTGTCGTTTCTCAATGCTGAAGTGTAATACCTTCTGCTACTCCAGTCTTCAGACATGCTTGTTAGTAATACCAAATTGGGCAGTGGTTTCAAGGTGCGACTTTTTGGGGAAAGTTTGGCATGAAACATTTCTGAGGAATAAGATGTGATGGGGTGTTCACCCCACACTGGCAAGGAAAGGGTTAAAAGCAGACTAGGGAGGCTGTGCAAGGGGCAGCCAATTGGAGAGAAACTGCATGGAGCAACCAATCAGGGCTCAGTGGACTCATGGAAAATGAAGTTGCAGAGTAGAGCAGGGTCAGTTGCTGCAGGGAGTCCAAGGAGAAAGGCTTGTGCTCCTAGTGAGGTTCAGGATGGTAGCAGTTTGGACAGAGCAGTTGCTGGCAGGGACCAGTGGAGCAAGGAAGAGCTCCATGCTGGCTGGACACCTTAAGAGGCGGCCAGGGGAAGGTGCTGGGGCCCAGGGAATTGAAGCAGCTCTGGTGGAGAAGTTAAGGAGAGACAGCGGGACACTGCTATCTACAGGGTCCCTGGGCTGGGGGCTGGATTAGTGGATGGGCCTGAGTCCCCTACACTCTCCACCGGGGAAGTGGCTGGACCACTGATAGAGATACTTCCTCTCTCCACCCCGGAAGAGAGAAAACATGGATGGTAACATGGCCAGAGAGCTGAGTCACAAAAAGGATGCTTCAGTTCCTGGGCTGAGAAGAGAGCCTTCAAGGGGAGAAGGTGATGGGAGAGACATCATCAGCAAGGGGTGTGTTGGTTGAGAGAGCTAATCCCTGAGATGGCCAGCAGGAGGCGATACTCTGGTGAGTGAATTCCATTATATAAGGACTTTTTATTTACCTGACACTTACCTCTAAGCTTATCTGGAAATCAGTTGTTTGTGCCACTGCAGGTAAAATGGCTCTTTATTTTATATAGGAATTGTAGAGCTTTCTAGTTTATAACAACACCTCCAACCATTTTATTAGTGAAGAACATCTAATGAATAGCCACGTAAATGCAGGAAACCAATCCAAGTTTGATTTGTTTAAAGGCCTTAACGCTTTTAGCATGTGATCAAAACTAGAATGTCAAATCCCACTCTACTTTTAATTTCAAGGTGGGGTGGAGTGAGTTAGTTACAGACTTCCAGATCTAATGTTGTCTCTACTGTTATGAGTCCAGGTTGGCTCCAAATGTAAAACAGAACTATTTTCTGATGTCTGTTTAGAAGTCTCATGAGAACTACTATTCTTGTGAGATTTTCGTCCCAAATCAAGAAAAATCTGGCAAGCTGATCTTGTGCCGATTCTGGTCAGATATACCAAACCCTCTTAAAAAGAACCACAGAAATTAGGCTTGTTTTTGGCTTGATTGGCTTATGAGTTGTTTGTTAGCTAGTTTTTGGCCTGTAGCTTGTTTGGTTTGTTGCTGCTTTTTTTTGATCGGCCCCTGGCAAGCAGGGGCAAGGTGGGGGGACAAACAGGGCAAGGGGAGGAGAGAGTCAGGGGTGCACAGTGGGCCCACCACAGTCCCATACTGCACCCTTAGGGGGAACTAGTCACAGAGTGTTGGGGTTCTTAGGGATTGGCTTGTTTTGGCCTCGTTTTGAAATAGGATTAGCTTGATTTTTTGGCTTATTGTGAAAGTCGAGGGGCTTATTTTCCGCATGAAAGTTGGCAACTGTGATTCTGGTGCTTGTAATGGGGAGAAAAAAAATCTTGTGCTACCTGAAACTTCATCCCAGAATCTTACAAAACCTCAGCCCTAATCTGAGCTAGGGTGACCAGGTAGCAAGTGTGAAAAATCAGGACAGAGAGTGAGGGGGTAATAGGCACCTATCTAAGACAAAGCCCCGAATATCAGGACTGTCCCTGTAAAATCGGGACATCTGGTCACCCTAACCTGAGCCTTGGCCCAATCTCAGACCCCAGCCATAGCCCAAATCTCCTACAGCTCCAAATCGGTTCACTGGAGCTTCTCTAGTCGTGTTGCTCTTAAAACTATTTTACCTGTTACTTTTAGGCACCAGTTGCCTCTAAAGTGGCCGGTGATGACATTTCTGGGACATTCATTTAAACTGATTGGCCAAGTGTCAGAGCATTATAATGAAGGCCAGCTAAATATGGAGTCAATTTTGGGAGAATGACTTGAATTCTAAAGCCGAATAGTAAGGACATGAGGAGAAAATTCCTGAGTGACGGATGGCATGGCTTCTCCAGCTAGATAAGTTAGGCCTACAGAAGATAAGAGCTAATTAACTGCAGTTTAAAAAAAAAGGAAGAAGAAAAGAACTAGCCCTCCAAAAACCCAGCAGCAGATTGCTATTTTGAACGTTAATATTTAATGTCTGAATTGAGACTGCTTATGGGCACCTATTTTTGGTGTCAGTGGTGGCTTCTTGTCTTTTTTCTTTTTTTTTTTTGTAAGTCTCCGTTAATGATTCTGCAAGCTGTTGAATAGCATTTGTGCCCCTTCTGTTTCAAACAGAAGCATTGGTGCCCTCTACCCTTTACAACAACCAGCTGCACCGTGCAGCGGAAACAACCATCACAACTGGGGAGTAATTGTTGTATACACTTGGATGAAAAGGCTAAAAAAAGATCAAGCAAAGCTCTGCCCTGTCAGGCCTTATCAATAATAACAGGACCTGACAGCACTTGGCTTAAGCTTGTCTACTTCAGGCAATGATGGTCTGTTGTTTCAACAGTTCTGAAAGGGAGAAAATGGCATGCACTAATCTCAGCCGGCTACACTGCAGAATTTGGGCCTGTCATACGCCGACATACATTAGATCTCCTTTTCTATTAGGAAGCTGCTGTCAGTCTGATCACTCAGCATACTGATATTTACAAAATTAGTCATGCTTTTTTGGGGCCTGAAGTGCTGAGGAGGGAGCTTGTTGGTTGCCCATGACGATTTTGTGAATGGGATGGAGGGGATTAATCATATGGATTTGGAGTCTACTGGTAGAACCTTGAAAATGAGGTTTTCTCCCATTCCCAACACCATTCAGTTATAGCGTAGACGAGTGAGTTCACCTTCAGCCATGCTGTCACCTCTGAAATATAATATTGTGCCAGGATGACATTGTAAGGGGAAATTATAGTGCAGGTGAAAGCCTGTGATCATTTCAGCATTTGCTTTCCCAGCAGCTCTTAGTTTGAATGGCAACCTCAATGTGCATGCACATGCAATACCCATTGCAGGGATGACCTTCTCATCTGGAAAACGTTCTTCCCTCTCTCGGGTACATTAACCTCTTGGGACACAGGAAGGCACGATACCCAACAGCTTTTGAAGGCTTCTATCCTTTTTGGGTAATGAAGGCTTGTTTTTTAGCTAGACTTTTAGAAACTCCCAGAGCACATTATGATGACTATTATTCTTTTCTTCCCCCTCCACCAAATGAGCCAGAGAGACAACCAGATTCTCAGTTACTGTATTGTTGTTATTTAGCATTTGTGTGGCAGAAATATTTAGAGACTGTAAGCAGGTTGAGGTTCATAGAACCATAGAATATCAGGGTTGGAAGGGACCTCAGGAGGTCATCTAGTCCAGTGCTTCTCAAAGTCGGGCCACTGCTTGTTCAGGGAAAGCCCCTGGGGGTCCGGGCCGGTTTGTTTACCTGCTGTGTCTGCAGGTTCAGCCGATCGTGGCTCCCACTGGCTGCGGTTTGCCGCTCCAGGCCAATGGGTGCTGCGGGAAGGGCGCCCAGCACATCCCTTGGCCCGTACCCCTTCCGAAGCCCCCATTGGCCTGGAGCAGCGAACTGCGGCCAGTGGCAGCCGCAATTGGCTGAACCTGTGGATGTGGCAGGTAAACAAACCAGCCTGGACCGCCAGGGGCTTTCCTTGAACAAGTGGAGGACTGGCTTTGAGAAGCACTGATCTAGTCCAACCCCCTGCTCAAAGCAGGACCAATCCTCAACTAAATCATCCCAGCCAGGACTTTGTGAAGCCTGACCTTAAAAACCTCTAAGGAAGGAGATTCCACTACCACTCTAGGTAACCCATTCCAGTGTTTCACCACCCTCATAGTTAAATTATTTTTCCTAATATCCAACCTAAACCTCCCCCACTGCAACTTGAGACCATTACTCCTTGTTCTGTCATCTGCTACCACTGAGAACAGTCTAGATCCATCCTCTTTGGAACCCCCCTTCAGGTAGTTGAAAGCGGCTATCAAATCCCCTCTCTTTCTTCTCTTCTGCAGACTAAACAATCCCAGTTCCCTCAGCCTCTCCTCATGTCATGTGCTCCAGCCTGATAATCATTTTTGTTGCCCTCTGCTGGACTCTTTCCAATTTTTCCACATCCTTCTTGTAGTGTGGGGCCCAAAACTGGACACAGTACTCCAGATGAGCCCTCACCAATGTCGAATAGAAGGGAATGATCACATCCCTCGATCTGCTGGCAATGCCCGTACTTATACAGCCCAAAATGCCGTTAGCCTTCTTGGCAACAAGGGCACACTGATGACTCATATCCAGCTTCTTGTCCACTGTAACCCCTAGGTCCTTTTCTGCAGAACTGCTGCTTAGCCACTTGGTCCTTAGTCTGTAGCAGGGCATGGGTTTGTTTCATCCTAAGTGCAGGACTCTGCACTTGTTCTTGTTGATTTGTTTTGGTCCAATCCTCTAATTTGTCTAGGTCCCTCTGTATCCTATTCCTATCCTCCAGTGTATCTACCGCTCCTCCCAGTTCCCTGGTGCTAGGTACTGTACAAATGTGTACACCAAGGCAGTGATGTCAGCTGCCTCTAGTTTTTGGGTGCTGTGATGGGGTGTTCACTCCACATTATCCTGAAGGGGTTAACATAGGCCAGATGCTCTAATTAGCCTGCAAACCAGGAGACATTTAGGTGAAGAAGAAAGCCCTAATTAAGGGAAGCTCACTTGTGCAGGGACATGAGGGGCTTCTAGAAAGCCAGGAAGCTAGTAGCAGTAGAGAGGTTGTGGTCTTTCTCTCTGGGACAAGGGAGAGAAAGGGATTTGGACCTAAGAGGAAGGGTTTGTCTAGCTGACCTGGGGGATAGGAGTTTAGCTAAAGAGTGAAGAAGGTGAGCCTGGGACAGGCAAGATAGGAAGTAGTCTGGGGAAATGGCAGGAAGGTTTGTGGCAGTACAAATCTTAGCTGCTGGAGATATAGGGCCCCTGGACTGGAACCCAGTGTAAGGGTTGGACCTGGGTTCCCCGACCAGCCACTGAATGTGTGGCACAATTTGGGCAGTGAACTTGAAACATGTCTGAGACAGTTTTGTTCTAGCCACGGAGAGAGAGGCAGTGGATGTAAGGGCTGCCTGAGATAGTATGGAGGACTTCGATAGTACCTCAGAAGGGAAGGATTGTTGTGACTTGGCCAGAGGCCTAAGCTATGAAGATGAGGCATGACAGCTCCCAAGGAGCAAGAGGGAGGGCTGCAGAACAAGAGAGCGAGATGATGGGCTGATGAACTGTGAGGAGAGGGCATCAGACTGGCAGATCTAATCCCCAGACTCAGCCAGAAGGATGCTCTCCAGAGGTCCCCGTGACAGGTGCCCTATAAGAAACAACTTAACAGGCCTGATTTTCAGGAAGTCCCTTGTCACTTTTGACAATCTTGATCACAATAAATGAGTCCCTGCCCCAGAGGGCCTGAAAGATGAGGTACAACAGCTTAATGAAACATACAAGGAGTGGAATGGGAGATGGGGTGTCAAAACAGCAGGATGTTTCAGCATAGATAAGTAGCAGTTTCTCACTGACTAAATGGAGAAGAAGAGAAAATATTAATAGATGACACAGCCAAGGTTGATAAAGGAGAGCTCTTTGCCTGCACCTGTGAAAGGTGGAAAGTTTGCCAGTTACCATTGAATCATACTGCATGCATAAGATTTGAAAAATAAAATAATAAAGAACACAAATTATCTAGCTTTTTGTGTTCAAGGCCCCCTACAAACGCTACTGAATGAGGTCTTGCAAAGCCTGAGTGAGGTAGAAAGGGACAGGGGAAACTAAGGCACAGATGTTAGAGGGGAGTTTTTCAAAAGCACAGATGGGAGTTGAGTGATTTTTGTTCAATGAGAATGGGGCACCTAACACTCTTTGTGCCTTTCAAAATCTCCCCCTAAATGACTTACCTGTGTCCGAAGGGACCACTGGAGCAGTATAGGCTAGAGCTGATGGTATCCCGATCCCTGTTCCATGCAACCCACGGCTCTTCTTAAAAAGGAATATTAATGGGATAACATGGTCATGAAAGCACAACTACAGCGTGTGCATCTTGATTATAGACAAGAAGACACGCACAGAGATTTGATCACACATTCAAATAATAAAATCAGGGCACTGAAAGCCTCTCTGTAGAGGAGAGGCTCAGAAAAGCTGATGACCATCCTGGGTGGACATGGAGATAGATCTCATTACAGATGTCAAATCAACTGGATCTCACGTAGTGGAAGTAGAGAGCACAGAATAATTTTATGTCAACATATGCTTTCTGCATATTTGGAGTAGACCAATCAGGAGCCTAGCAATCTAACGAGGTGGAGTATACTTGCTGCACCTAATTCAGTTTTGGAGGATGAGCTGCATCAAGAGTACTGAACTTGAGCCTCTCAACTACCCTGTCCTTCCCATATTTCTACATGGGACTGGAATTCTGGCTAGGAGAAGGCTTGTGGGGGCTGAGGGTGAGGTGGTTCCTGGTATGGAAGATAAGGTTCTGCTATGGAAAAGGTTGAGAATTACAATCATTGGTTCTCTCCATTCCCCAAATTCTTCTTTCAGTTGCTATTTTCAAGGCAGTGGAGTTGCATGGCTGTAACTACAGGGTGACCACTCCTCTAGAAGACCCCTTTGGAGTCAATGGTGCTGTGCTGACTTACACCAGTGAAGCATCTGGTCCTTGTGTTTGTCGGGGAAAGTTATCTATGGAATTGTGCCTCGACCTTCACTTTCAAGGTTTCCAGGTGGAAGCTTTTCTCCAGAAGGACAGGAAAAATATAGCTGGCCCTGTTGAGTTTCATTCCTCACGCCTTTGTTGTTTGTCTCTCAGTAAAGTCAGCGTACACATGCAATGCATGGAGCTCTGATCTAAAGCACTCATTCGACATGCAAAATGCATTGACATTTAGCACGTCTTTCTACTACCGCTAAATAATCATCGTTCCATGTAGGCAACTTACATTCAGACAATATTAAGATAATGAATTGCTGGGGGAAATGGGGCGGGGCAAATGGTAGCATGCCCTCTCATTTCCTCTCTCTAAAGAAATGGCTTTTTCAAACTTCCTCTCCCTTTTCAGCCACCAGGAGTTAGAACTGGGGCAGGGTAAAACTGTCATCTATACCCCTGTACCCCAAAACTCAACCACTACAGGCAGGAGGTCAAGAGGCCATTCTGCTTTGTACTAAGCAAATATACTCCTGTCCTTGGCTGTCTGTATATTTCTTCCAAAGTCTTTGGCTTCCACAGATGGGAATATATGTCAAAGCAACATGCCAGTGGTCAATGTAACCTGGAAAGCACAATCCAGTTGTGCTTGCTGCTTCCAACTCCACAAGGTAGAGTGTCTGTTAGGGAGAAAGGTTTTACTAGACTTGGCAGGATTCAAGCTGCTTGTTAAAGTATTTGGATCAGCTGGACTGCCATTGCATCGAGGGAGGGAGAAGGTGCAGCTGGGTTGTGGCCAAAATATATTATCTGCACACAATGGATGAATGAGCCAAAACCAGAATGCCTTGCTTAGGCAAAACTCCTACTGAAATCAATCAGGGCAATAAGCAAACCAGGACATCATGAGATGTGTAAGAAGCCAAGGGTTGGAGGAAATGTACAGATGCTCTGTAGTGTCAGGGCCAACATCAGATTTGGGGACTAGACACAGTAGTGAGAACTGTGTTCATCCACCAGTAGGCCTTCAGATAATGGATTGGAGTCTTCTCTCGTTTATGTTGGTGTCAATTAGGAATAACACCAATTAAATCAATGAGGCTAAATTGCGTAGGGCAAATCGGACCCAATTATTTTACAAATGTAAAAGCAAAACCAGCAATGGAAGAAATAAGAACCTCAGACAATTCTGTTATGCTAAAGATTTAAAAAGACTCTCTCTCCTTCAGATTTTCCTCTGACCTGTCTGCACTTCCCCTCCTCCCCCTTTCCAAGTTCTCCTTGCTAGAAGCACTGGCACATCAGCTCCAAACCACATGCTGTAGCACACCCTGTCTGAGCTATAACATTCACCACAGCCCTTCACACTGGAGCAGGCTATTTTCAGGTTTGTTATGGGAAAAGCAGTGTCTGAAAGTGACAGCCGCATGCCACCAGAAGTGAAGGTCATGAAATAGCACCAAGGAACAGGAAGGTTTGGGGGTTTTTTTCCCTTCACCTTCACTGGCCAACTTACACAGATTTTTCACAGAAAATCAGCTCAAACAGGAGGAGGAACCTTGAAGCAAGAAGTAAATCTGATTTATGTTTAAAACAGCAGAAAACATGCAATTTATAGACAGTACAACTTCTTTCACTGCAGCAAGTCTTCTGTGTGTCTCATATGGGGCTAACACACATGGACAGGTAACTTCAAAACCATTTGGAGGTTCAGTTTGTTGCTTAGCCATGAACTGTCTAAACCACTTGGGTTTGCAAAATGGCACAGTAATACCACAATGGCAGAGATGTATAGTCTCTATCTAGCAATATGGCCTTGCCACAATAGCATCTGAATGCTGCACATTCATTATTGTGTTTTATCCTCACAGGATCCTTTGGGGTGTAAAGGTATTATACCCATTTTACCAATGGAACTGAGGTCTTGTTATCTACCCTGTGTTTGCCCAAGGTTGCCCAAGAAGTCTAGCTGAGCTGGGAGTTGAATCTAGATCTCCCAGTCTAGTACCTTATCCACTAAAGCTCCCTTTTAACCAGCCAGTTTGTGGCTGGAAATGCAGAGGCATGTGGAAACGAAAGATTATTAAAATAAGAAGTTATTCAGACATTTTCAGATGTGAGGAAAAACTTGGCTGTTAGGAGTATTTACATAACCCTTATCTTCTAGAGCAGTGTACCATTGCCACAAAGTTCAAATATGGATTTGTATCCAAACTATCCCGAAGTTCAGGGTTATTGGCCCATCTCTAACCTTAAATAGCTTTGGTACAGTATAGGTTTACTTTTTGCTTGACATCCACTTGGATCCACGTTTAAAATCCTGTATGATTTACACACACTGTAGAAGTCTAAAGGTTAACTGAGAATGTAAGACACAATACAGTCAATGGTGTCAATGGATTTGATTTGTTACAAAGATTATGAGTTTACTCAGGTGAGCAATTTGGAGAAGGGCTTTGAAAGGTCGACTTTCAGTGCAAAGATAATAAATGTGAAGAAAGTATGAATGCTGAGGAGCACAGCAAACCAATTGAAAAGGATTTGGATAATTCATTAGACTAGACCTGTGGATGAGAAATGTGTTTCAATGGAGTCAAGTATAGTGGGGTCTAAAAAAACTGGCATGAAATGACATGGCAGAAATTATGGGCAAAATTCTCTTGTCAGTCCTCATTGAACATCTCTGTTGCATTTTGTATTCCTTCCAAGAATCAAATTAGTAGGATGTGACATTTACAGAACTTCTTTCATCCCATCTTCATACACAAGGATCCAAATTTTCAGAAATCTTCAGCACCCACAATCAGGGCCGGATTTTCAAAAGAGCTCTTCTTCCATTTAGACGTGTAAATAGGAGACTAGATTTTTCAGCACGCAGATGCTCCCACTGAGGGTAATCAGCAGGTCTGTTCACATTCTGAAAGTTAAGGCATGTGCCCCTCCAGAAAAACACAGAGGAAAGGACCAGAGTGGGAGAAAATGACATAGGGAAATAAATGAAGAATTGTGCTGGTTTTGTTCTGGGAATGTCACCTCAACTCACAAAAATCTGTGTCTCACCGGAATCAGAATGTGCACATATTAGTGCGTAGTTTCTACTTTGAGGCAATATTCTGATCAGGGCCGGCTCCAGCCATTTCTCCGCCCCAAGCACGGCGGCACGCCGCAGGGGGCGCTCTGCCACTCACCGGTCCCGCGGCTCCAGTGGACCTCCTGCAGGCTTCCCTGCGAGGGGTCCGGTGGTCCCACGGCTCCAGTGGACCTCCCGCAGGCGTGTCTCCGGATGCTCCACCAGAGCCGCGGGACCAGCGGACCCTCCGCAGGAACGCCTGCAGGAGCTCCACTGGATCTGCCTGCCACCCTCTCGGCAACTGGAAGAGTGCCCCCCGTGGCATGCCACCCCAAGCACGCGCTTGGAGCGCTGTGGCCTGGAGCAGGCCCTAATTCTGAACTTCTTTAAACTAGCCTCAATGCTATTTATTGATGCCCAGCATTCTGCCTCTCGTTAATCCCTCCCTTCCATTATGCAGATGGTCATTGAATAAGGAACTAGGATTGCAGTGCCTGTAAATGACCAGATAGAGGGATCCAAGAACTAAGTCACTGTTCTGAAGCAGCTGGCACATGCCACTCCTTGAACCAAAGCTTTATTTGTAAGCAAAATGCCACTGTCACATCCCTACGCGACCTACCTCAAATAAAGAACTGGCTTTGAGTGGCTTGTTTGTTTTTACAGCTTTAGCTACTGGCTCTTCAAGATCAATGTTAGCTCTTCTAATATTATTTGCCTGCTGTAATGATTAAATCCCCTGGCTTCAGCAAAGCTATGCCTGATTTATACCTGTACACGTGTGATTAGAATCTAATCTCTGGTTAGACGCAAAAGCGACACGGACAGTAAGCACTGAACTTGTGAGAACGGGCTCTGTGCCCTGAGCAGCTGAGTCCAGACTGCTTCTAAAAAGTCCATTGCACTGCAGCTCTGCTAGTTATCTTGCCAGGCACTAGCCTTGTGTGTGATCAAATCTAAGCAGGGCAAAAAAAAAGCCACATGGCACAATAGACCCTTCAATATGAATTTCTTCTTCAAGATCATTCCCATTTAAAATTTGCAACTTAATGCATCTCGTTCATGCTAGAGAGCTTTAATTGCCCACATGACATTTTTCTATTTTTTGGATGGGTGTTCTTATTAAATTGTTGTAATGAAACAAATGAGCAATCTTTTTATTTTAAAATTTCTAAATGGACTATATGCTAAGCCTGAAAAATTGCACAGATTCTCCGGATGGCTGCAGCTGTATCTCAGAAGCAGCACTGCTGAATTTTTTTCATCTTTCCAATGATTCATAGTAGAGTGCTGCAAGGAGGCTGAGCGAATCAAACAGTGGCATCTTACACTTAAATAGCACTGGAAACAGGCATTCTCTATTGGTGGAATGATGAATGAATGAAGCAGGTTGCTTAAAGAAAATGTAAATGGGGAAAAAAGTGTCTGCTGTGTGTCTTCTGCCCATCTGAATGAGGAAAAAGTTGCCTTTCTTCAAAAATCTGGCTTAAGGAATCTGTTTTTTGCCTTGTGAATGCCAGTGCTTGGGGTGTGTGTTGGATTATTGGTTTTGTTTTAAACCAGGATCTGTCAACATGTGAAAGCAACAGCATGCGTGGAGGGATGTGATGAGATCCTGGGCCCAGCTCTGACCCATGCAACCCTATTCCCTCAATTCACTGACAGCTGGCCTGAATTTCCGCTTGTCTTTATGTAAGTGGTTAGACAAACTGGGGTGGGGGGAAGCACATGTGATCACCGAGGACTTATGGACAAGGGGGCCAAATTAAGGTTGCAAGGGCAAGCTCAATGCTGGAGCTTCCTAATTTTTGAGGGCTCAAGTTTTGCAACCTTAATGTCATTTTAACGTGGATTTTGGTGCGTAATTTTCTACGTTTTTTTTAAAATAAAAACCCGAGAAAAACAAAAACAATCCATCATGTCGCATCATGTTGACACCCACAAGTTTCATCACAGCATTGGAGAGTTTAGCTCTACTGCACACACCTGCTGCTTGATCGAACTAAGTAACTGACAGCAGCAGTGCACTATACTGTCTGTGGATCAGCACTACAAGGGGATGGGACACTGCCAGGGCTTACATGGATTTTTGCTAACAGCAGAGAAGTGGCAACACTCATGTTTGAATTCCATTTCAGGCTCTGGTGAGCAGTGTTCTCTAGTTGGAAAAAAAAGACCAGTGCTAGCCATGGTACAATGTGAGGAGAAAGGCAATTTCTGAGCTAAGATGCAACCCATTAAGACAGGCTTTCTGGGCTACAAACTCTTTAAATGGTATCTAGTCAGTGCAGAGCACACTACAGAGGTGTGAATTGCTTCTGGCAAGAAACACAGCTGGCAGGAAGCTGCACACCATGCATGAGGAATTTTCTAGATGGTTGGAAGGTGAAGTCCTCTAGAGTGCATTACAGGAAGCCACTTTTAGCATAACAAAAGTATGGATGATTCTGGCAAGGTCCTGCATTTGAAAGAGGAGGCTGCAACTTTCTGTCTAAGCACAAATGAGAATAGAACACTGTTGTTAACACACCCCTGCAATTTACCATAATTAAGCCCTAGACCACTGAAAGTATCACCCTCCATTAGGTTTCAGCTCGGTGATCAAGTTATGTTTAAGTATCTGAACAGGTCTGACATTTTGACTATTAGGTATTTATATAATAATAGTGCTTAGGAACCCTGGGCAAGGACTCATTGTGCTTGTACAGTGTCTAGCACAGTGACAAAAATAAGAACCAGATTGACCCACTCATTAGCATCACAATCCGGGCTTCTCAGTCATGCTGAGCTTAGCTTTCTTTATGTCCTTTAATCATTCATTGCTGCCTGAGCTTAGCAAACTTGAGGTAATGATTATTTGCTTTAGTTTCCCCATAATATTCTTCAAAGGTTATTTTACTGACCCGTTATTGCTCCTCATACTTATGAGCAATCACTTGGTCCACATAACACAAACATCAGATAAAGGATCATATCACTCACCTAGCAGACAAGGAGTATCATAACCTAGTCCCAGATCTGGAGCTTAGCGTCCAAAATATGGGGGTTAGCATGAAAACCTCCAAGCTTAGTTACCAGCTTGGACCTGGTAAAGTTGCCACCACCCAAAAAATTAAAGTGTTTTGGGGCACTCTGGTCCCCCCAAACCTTCCCTGGGGACCCCAAGACCCAAATCCCTTGAGTCTCACAACAAAGGGAAATAAACCTTTTCCCTTCCCCCCTCCAGGTGTTCCTGGAGAGATACACAGAAACAAGCTCCGTGAATCTAAACAGAGGGATTCCACCCTCCCCGTTTCCAGCCTTGGAAAACAGAAGTACCGAGAGCTAATCTCTCTTCCCCCCTCACCCAGAGGGAATGCAAAGTCAGGCTAGTAAATCTAACACACACAGATTTCCCCCTGACTTCTTCCTCCCACCAATTCCCTGGTGAGCACAGACTCAATTCCCTGGAGTTCCCCACTAAAGAAAAACTCCAACAGGTCTTAAAAAGAAAGCTTTATGTAAAAAGAAAGAAAAATACATAAAAAATGGTCTCTCTGTATTAAGGTGACAAATACAGGGTCAATTGCTTAAAAGAAATATGAATAAACAGCCTTATTCAAAAAGAATACACTTCAAAGCACTCCAGCAACTATAGACATGTAAATACAAAAGAAAAACAATAGAAACCTTACTGCCTTACTATATTTGTACTTACAACTTGGAAACAGAAGATTAGAAAGCAGGAAATAGAGAAATCCTTCCCATAGGCGAGAGGGAGTACAGGCAGAAGACCAAAGAACAAAGGACTCACACACAAACTTCCCTCCACTCAGATCTGAAAAAGTCTGGTTTCCTGATTGGTCCTCTGGTCAGGTGTTTCAGGTACTTCTTTTCAGGTGTAAGAGACATTAACCCTTAGCTATCTGTTTATGACAAGGAGATTCCTCAAAGGTAAAGAATTAAGAAAGTTCCCGATATATATATAGATCTAAAAATATAGTGTGTGTGTACAGATATCTGAATGGGAAGTAGATTGATGAAGGAGAATCATTTTTTGTTGGTGGGATGCTTAGCAGGAGACTGAACAAATGGCATATCCTTTACTAGCTGCTTGGGAGATGACAGAATACTACACCAGATCTGAGCAGGGAGCGGAGGGCGCTGGTAACCCATAGTCTCAGCATTCTAACATCTCAGATGAAGATGGGGCTCATAATGGAGGATTTCAAGAGGATTTTGGGAAACATCATTGGCTCCACTTGACCTTTATGCCTTTGGAGTCCAGAGCAGTTATGAGATTAAAGAGAGGACCAGGGTTCCTCTTCGGCAGGCACGCTGACAGCAATTCCGGGCCCCAGGGCAGAACAGTCAATGGGCCCCCTTGCACGCACAAGCCATGCCCATGCTGACATGGTCCGCCTGACATTTGGGTGGTGCTGCTCCTACACTGGCTGGTGCCCAGCGAGCTGCCCGCTGCGCTGCTGCATGTGGTCTTCCTGCATGGACCGGGTTTCCATACGTCCGCCTGGTACGGTTGCCAACTGTCTAATTGCTCAGACCCAAAAACCCTTGCCTTGACCCTTCCCGGAGACCACGCCTCTGACCCAACCCTTCTCTGAGGCCCCACCCCTGCTCACTCCATCCCCCCTCCCACCATCACTCACTCTCCCCCCTCCACTCACTTTCAGCAGGCTGGGGTAGGGGCGTGAGAGGGGATGCAGACTTTGGGAGGGATTTGGGGTGTAGGCTCTGGGCTGGGGCAGGGGTGCAGGAGGGGGTGAAGGGTCGGGCTCAGGGAGGGAGTTTGAGTGTGGGAGGGGCTGCGGGTCCTGGTCTGGAGCAGGGATTTGGGGTGCAGGAGGGGGTGCGGGCTCTGGGAGAGAGTTTGAATGTGGGAAGGGGTGTGGGGATGAGGGCTCTGGGAGGGGGGTTGGGTGCAGGAGGAGGTGCAGGCTCTGGGCTGGCGCAGGGGGTTGGGGTGTGGGAGGGGGCAAAGAGTCAGGCTCTGGGAGGGAGTTTGGGTGCAGGCTCTAGCCTGGAACAGGGGGTCAGGGTGCAGGGGGGCTATTGAAAGCAACTGGACCACCCCTCTGGCAGCGACTCCTAGGCAGGGGGCTCTGGGGGTCTCCGTGCACCGCTGCCCACAGGCACCGCCCTCACAGCTCCCATTGGCTGCAGTTTCAACCTATTTGCCTGGTAATGAAGGTAGGCTTAGTGGCTGGAACTGCCAGGCTCACCTCTGGAGTCTTTAAAAAAAAATCTCAGCATTACCCTAGCTAGCCTCCAGTTTTCTGGCACAGAGGCTGATTTAAGCAATAAGTTACAGACCACAGGTGGTAGTTCTTCAAGTTCATACTTGAGCACCTTCAGAACTCTTGGGCGATTACCAAGCCTCCTCATTTTGGAAGTTAAATGCTACTGTGGTGGGTTTCTTTGGTATTTTGCCCCCATAAGGATGTTACATTTAAATTACATTACAGTTGCTATTACCAAAAAGTACAGCTTTATTTGCCTCTTGGACCAGAACTTATGCTCCATTTAGGACTAACTAAAATATGCCAGGATTAGCTGCTCCATGAAGCGATCTTTAATGGAATCTCGAAAATTTATTTCTACATCCCATCCTGAGTTGACATGTACACAGTCAACATGGGGATAGTTGCAATCCCCCATTATTATTGGGTTTTCTGATTTTGTAGCTTCCTACATCTCCCCGAAAATTTCACAGTCACTCTCACCATCTTGGTCCGATGGTTGGTAGTATATTCAAACTGCTATACTTCTATTGTTCAAGCATGGAATGTCTATCCACAGAGATTCTATGGGTACAGTTTGATTAAATTAAGATTCTGTTTATACTTGACCGTTTTCTTTCTCACAGAGTGCCACTCCACCATCAGCATGACCTACTCTGTCATTCCGATATATTTTGTACTCTGGTATTACAATGTCCCATTGGTTATCATAATTTCACCAAGTTTCCCACCCTTTCTGCAGCCATTTTCCTCCTCCTTTCACTAAGGCTACTGACCCTTCTTCTTTTTGTATCAAGACTTCTGAGCCTTCTCTCCACAGAGACCTGGAATAGGTCCAACCAGCTGCCATTTCTAAAGGTCAGAATGGAGCACTGTGATAATCTAGTCTGACTTCCTGTACAAACACAGGCCATAGGACTTCCCTGAAATAGTTCCTGTTTGAACTAGTATGTTTCTTTTACAGAAACATCCCACTTTGATTTTAAAATTTTCAGCAATAGAGAATCCATCACAACCCTTGGTAAGTCGTTCCAGTGATTAATCATGCTCACTGTTAAAAATGTACACCTTACTTCCAGTCCGGATTTGTGTAACTCCAATTTCCAGCCACTGGATCATTTTAACTTTCATCTGCTGGACTGAAGAGCCCACAATTAAATATTTGATCCTCCTGTAGATACTTATGCACTGTAACCAAGTCACTCCTTCACATTTTGTTATGCTAAATAGATTGAGCACCTCAGGTCTCTCACTATAAAGTCCTCTTTTCCCAGTCTTTTAATCATTCTCAGGGCTATTTTCTGAACCCTCTCCAATTTATCAGCATCTTTTTTGAACGGTAGCCAGCAGAACTGGACACAATATTCCAGAAGCAGTTGCACCAGTGCCAAATACACAGGTAAAATAACCCTTGCCTCCTAATCAAGATTTTTCCCAATGTTCTCATTAACCTTTTTGGCCACAGCCTCGCAGTGAGAAGCTCATGTTGAGCTGATTATACACCATGATCACCAAGTTCCATGCCCTCTTTTTCCACATGGGGAGGCTACATATCATGAATCCATGACTGTTTAGCGATCGTTTCGAGACTTAGCCAAATCCCATCAAGACCTCCAGCTGCCATTTATGGTCTTTTCCTTGCTGGTGTTTGAGTGACCGAAACCCAGCGGTTTTCCAATGCAATCAACAGATTGTGTGTTGGCTATTATTCCCTTTCTTCAGTCGGCCACATTCTAGACGTTCTACAAAGAATGCAATGACCCTCTAAAACCAAGAGACCAGTTAAATGATTCAGCTTTCCAGAGCATATAGTGTGTGTTTTTTAATTGTGCAATCCTGGGCCATTCTTACTAAGGACTAGTCTACTCTGGCAACGTTAAAGCGCTGCCGCGGCTTGTGTAGTTGCGACAGAGCCCTGGGAGAGGACTCTTCCAGCACTGTAAAAAACCCACCTCCACGAGGGGCGTGGCTCCCAGTGCTGGTGCACTGTCTATGCTGGTTCTTTACAGCACTGAAACTTGCTGCGCTCAGGGGGGTGGATCAACTTCTGTTGGTTGTTGTACAGAGCTGGCTCCACCACCGCCTACCACAGAAACCAAATGCCAGTTGCCTGCTACTATTAGCATTTTTTGAGACACCTCAGCCATGATGCAATACCTTTCCCACTGTGTAACTCTGGAAAATAAAGGCTGTTCTTTCTGCTCACCCTGCTCTGACAACTTGCAATACAGTAGTTCCATTATTTTGACGTTGGTGACAGCTTATTTTGTTTCTGCAGTTGTACAGCTTTTAGGCACCAACTACTTTTGACAAAATACACAGATAAAGCTTTCACGTAATCTGGATTCTCTTTTTGGAAAAAGGCTCAGGACAAATTCCCAGAGATTCACAGAGTTTAAAGCCAGAAGGGACCATTAGATCATCTAGTCTGTCCGCCTATGTATCACAGGCCCTTAAATTTCACACAGTTGTCGCTGCATTTGAGTGTGGCTCAAGTATGTCTTCCAGAAAGCTAGCCAGTGTTGATTTGAAGACATCAGGAGATGGAGAATCTTCAAGATGATGGAGAATCTTCAAGAGATGTTTTTTTTTCCAGTGGTTAATCACTCCCACTGTTAAAAATGTGGGCTTTATTTCTAGTTTAAATTGGTCTGGCTTCAGCTTTCAGCCAATGTTTTTACTTATACTTTTGTCTGCTAGGTTAAAGAATACTTTAGTACCAGTCTTTTCTCCCCATGAAGGTACTCAGACACCGAACAAATTACCTCTCAATCTTCTTTTTTGATAATCTAAACAAATTTAGATTTTTCAAGTCTCTTCCTAGAAGACATTTTCTCTAGTCCTTGAATCATTTTTGTGGCTTTTCTTGAGAGGCATCAAGTTCCTCTGTGTCACCATGAAGCAGTTGATAGTTTTCAAAAGACTGCTAAGAATGTTGGTGACCTGCTAAGAGAAAAGAAGAAAACAAAAGGATCCTCATGAAAATTCAAAGCACTACGCACTACATTATTTTGCCAGGCAAAGACATGCACTGTGAGGTCATTATACTGAACAACCTAAAAATACACCCTTAAGTGGAGAGATTGACTAAAACTTTATTCATCTGCTTTGTTTGCAGGCAGAACATGCTCCTGGTATTTCAAAGTGGCTAGAAAACAAATTGACAAATCCAGTCATTGCAAAATGAGATAATGCAAAGCCTGGCCCTTAATCAGGAGAAATATTTCTGCAAACTTCTGGAAAGTAGCCTACAGTCATGTTAGAGGAGACAGACATGCAACAAAGAACAAGTGCTTTCAGGCCTGTGATATGTGGATGATGACATAAATGCTGATGGAGTGTTCATTGGGTTGTACAATGTAGCCTGTACATTGGCAAGGGTAATCTTATCCATAATAAAAGATGTACAATTGCATCTAAATTTGAAGATCAACAACTGTTGACAACAATGCTGCTAACACGGCAGGCTTAGTATCAGGTGTAGCAACTTGATTGCAACAGCAGAAACCACAAGCTACATATACTCATTGCTATGGGCATGCTTTGAGTGTGGGATGTCAGGATGCTATTACCCCAATCCTAAAACCTTTGAAACTGTTTACACAAATTACAAAATTTAAAAAAAAATAAATCACCCAAACTAGACTCTGTAGTTTAGGATAAAGTAGGACCTGTTAAATGCATCATCCAACCTTGGTGTCCTTTGTCCAAGTAGACAGACTCTCCATGCAAAGTACTGGCTTCAATTTCTGAGGGCTACGTTTGCTGCACTGTGTGCTCAGCTTGAGAGGTTGTGAAGGCTGCCAAGAAAGATCCTGAAATGAGCTCAAATGGGAACGTTGAACTTCCTGTTTGGTATTGAACTAGGTTGAAAAAGTCCTAAATGCCATGGATGATCTGTCCAAGAATGCAAGAGTTGGATATTTCAGCAACAGAAGGCCAATCTCTTGTGAAAATGACACTTAATTCACTTCTGTCCATCTGATGAGATGAAAGCTACAACTTACTCGGGGAGCAACTCCCCCAGTAAAGTTTAAAGTTGGTTAGTCAATGCGTGAGCTTCCAAGAAAGAAAGTTATAAAATTCCTTTGCTGAACCTGGGTAAGTATAACAGATGCCACGTAATAACAACCCAGATAATAAAAACACTCAGTTAATGGAAATGTTTTGCCTTGAGCGGATACCATCCAATTGACTATAATGATAAGTTTGTCTAGATGTTGGCAACAGGCATGCTGGCTGTTAACTTTTCTTGGCTGCAGCCCCATGGGCACTCAGTGCTCCTACATCATATGGAAAACCCTAGTCACAGGCAAGTTTCTGGGGCTCCAGCCAGGGATGGGATTGATGGAATGTGTGAAGGCCAAGCCCCAGGATAGGCTGCAGGCAGGGCAGCAGCAGGGATGGAGGCTGCATTTGGATGCCAGAGTTCTCCATAGGGAGTGGGGGCACTGGTGGGCCTGAAGGCTGCATAGTACCTCTTCCCATACGCTGCAGCCTGCATCGGGCCTGGGCTTGGGACATCCCAGTGTCCCTGCTATCCCTGGCACAGGCAAGTTTACAAGGCTACAGTCAGGGAAGGAAGGACTGGGATGTGCCGAGCCTGGACTCCCAGGGCCAGGGCAGGATGCCGCTCAGAGAGTGTAGAAAGGGGTACCCTGCAGCCCCAGAGTTTTCTTTCCCGGCTGCAGCCCAGGGGGAAGCATTAGGATGAGCTGAACACAGGCAGGTTTGCAGTGCGGCAGCCAGGAAAGGAACATCCAGGTAAGTTCCTCTCTGGAAGTCATCCCGTAATCCCGCCTTTCGTTTTTAGCAAATTTGGATAATGGCAACTTTTAGCCGTCAACCAAAGGGGTGCTAATAAATGGAATCTACTGTACATTGACTTTAAAGGAACTGAGTTTACAATGTCCACTATTCAATCAAGATTTGAACAGAATTATTCAAAATCTTGAAACTCTCAACTCCAAACATAACAGAAGTACAAGTTCAAGCTGTGGTTTAGGTCTGTGGCTCCGATTTCAACCATGATCAATTGATTATTCCACTCAATCTGTTGCAAGCCAGCTGTCAGCTTACAGAGAGATCATTGGTGCCAGTTCAGAAATACATCAGTTCGCTCACCCAAACTGAACATCAGAAGTTTTTGAAGTGGTGAAGGTGATAAAAATGATTGTGGTGGTACCAGCAACCATTGCTGCAGGTGAGTGTGGTTCAGTGTTCTATAGCATAGAACATGAGGGTTGGAAGAGACCTCAGGAGGTCATCTAGTCCAACCCCCTCCTCAAAACAGGACCAATCCCCAGACAGATTTTTGCCCCAGATCCCTAAATGCCTCCTCAAGCACTGAGCTCACAACCCTCAGCTCAGCAGGCCAATACTCAAACCAATAAGCTATCCCTCTCCACACATTTGATCCACAATGGAACAATCACAGCTCCAATGTTGTATGACTTCACCTGTAGACAAGGGCAAAGCTGATAACTTACAGCATACAGATGTTGCAGAAGAATTCGTTTCATGAAACCCAGGGTGATGGTCACTGTTTGGAACTCTGAGATTTGTAAGTCATTCTTTTTACTAGTGTTCTTTTTTTTAAAGTGATTCCTTAATGAGCAGTTTTGTACCATGACTAAATTTTATCCACTTTTAATGAAGTGAGAGAAGGCTCCCATTCCAAACTCAGTGTTTCCTTTATTTGTTAATACAGTCTCTAATTTTTTGAGTGGTCGAAGACCATCCCCAGGCTCCCAATTGTCTATGCCCATGGAGTAGCCATTGCATTCAATCCCAGGTAGAAAATTTACAAATACAGCCAGGTGGGATTTTTTTTTTTTAGCAAATAGTAAATTTCCCAAAAGGTGCCTGGAAACTATTTGTTTGAGTAGAACTCAGTTAATAGCTTTTTGGCTGAAAAAAACCCAAAATCTGAATGGTTGTTTGGAAATGTTGAAACACGTCATTTTGACTTCTCCGAATGTTTTGGTTTTGGACATTTCAAATTTAAACATCATTTCATTTTGAGATTATCTGAATTAAAATAAGGGTGAAAACATACAAAGATGACCTGAATCGAAATGAAACCAAAAAACCAACCCCCTTCTTTCCCACAAACACTTTGTTCAACCCAAAACACTTTTTCCATTTTTATAAAATGAAAAACCCAAAGGATTCAATATAGGTTCAAACCAATTCTCTCTCCTCACTCCTCCCATTTTCAGTTTTGAACTGAAAAATCCTATCGTTCTGTTTGGCTCTAACAACAAGAATCCAGCCTAAAGATTGCAAAAGTCTGGATCAGATTGTTTAGGAGAACGGAGCCCTCCTGGCCAACTGAAGGTGAAAGGAAGTATATCTTGCCATTGCACATCCAGGAGCAGTGAGGTGTGTTGCAAATAAATTCCTCTGCCTTCACTGGACAATCTGATAGTCTGATGCTGCTAATCTTTGGTCACATTAACCTATTGGCCAATTCCATGCTGCCTGCACTATTTCTGTCTTTGCAGGGTAAAGCTGGGAAAAATTTGAAAAGGAGCTGTGAAATTAAATCACAGCCACAAACCCACTCTCTCTTGTTCTTTTCACAAACACTCAGGAGCGGCGCAAGAGTTTTTGGCACCCTAGGCGGGGGTCCTTCCATGCTCCCGGTCGTTGGCGGCAATTCTGCGGTGGGGGGTCCTTCTGCGCTCCCAGTCTTCGGGGCACTTCAGCGGCGGGTCCTGGAGCGAGTGAAGGACCCACCGCAGAATTGCCACTGCCAACCCAGAGCGCAGAAGGACCTCCCACTGCCGAATTGCCGCCAAGGGCAGCAAAATGCCGCCCTCCCAAATCCTGGTGCCCTAGGTGACTGCCTAGGTCGCCTAAATGGAAGCACCGGCCCTGCAAACACCTTAAGTGTGTGCCACTGGTTCATAAAATTGAATGTGCCTATAGTTTCACACCAACATCCTTGCACCTTGTAGGATCATTCTCCTGAATTTCAATCTTTGCAGTTGTGTATGTCACTTAGATTGTTACCTTAGATGTTAAAAAGGCAGAAAGGATGCCGCACAGTATTACATAAGGGTCTCTGTTTTCCCCCAGTACAATGATGTGTTTTTGAAAAAAACTGTCCCCTCTCAGTCTTCTGTTCCACACTCTGGCATTGTGTGCAGAATGCCAGAAAAGTAACATGTTTCACTGTCAGAAATAGTCACTTAAAAGATGAAACTTTTTTTGTATTGCAGAAGGAAAGGAGATCTTGCATTTTTTGCTCCTGTTCAATAGTACCTATCCAAGCGACAGAGCCCCTCTGCACTAAAGAAGGGAAGGTTGTAATACTATCTCGGAGAACCAGGTGGGCTGCATTAGAAAGATATTTATGATTCATATACTTATCAGGATCTTTCATTACAGCTCTTGGCTTGTCTCTTTTCTTTTGCTTCCTTTAACCTGCACAAGCACAGTACACTGAAAGGGTAAAGCAATAGCACATATTCTTTTCAGTCCCCCAACGTGGATGTTTGCACCATAGATCAGCTCTTTGGAGGAGAATAAAGAAAGAAACAGCAGCCCCTCACTTGCTCCTGCAGTAGGATACAACATGCCATTTTTCTACTGCACAATAAAAAAAGACAATTTCAGTCCCTCTTGGGGAAGGGAAGCACACTATGATACATTGGCTTTTGGCAAAAGAAAAACATGAGAACTTAACTACTTCACTGACCGTTTTCCTCCAGAATTGCAGTGTGCAGAAATAAACTGGGAGAGATTAAGCTCCACCAATACTCCTAGCTACCAATGCTTAGAAAACATTGTTGGCTCACGCTCACTCGGACTCCTGAAGGAGCAGTAATGAAAGGGACTGGGGTCTCGTAATTATAGCAGGGACTCCTAGGGCCAGATCCTCAGTTGGTGTAAATTGGCATAGCTCCAGTCATTACACCGGATGAGGATCTGCATGCTGGCTTCTATTTCCAGCTACTGATTCATTTCTCTTGACCAAGTCAGTGACTGATTCCTTTGGGCAAGTCAAATAATTGGTCTGGGTCTCAGTTTCTCTGGTTGTAAGATCTCACCTTACCTACACCTCAGGGGCAGACAGACAGAATTAGTCTGCTAGTTAAAGAGTGTTGTAATGGTCAGGGCCGGCTTTATGACCCACAGGGCCCAACATGAATACTCGGCGGCGGTCTGGGGGCTTTGGCGGCACTTTGGCGGCTGGGGGTCCGCTCTGGGTCTTCTGCGGCACTGAAGGACCCCCCACCACCGAAAAGCCACCAAAGACCCCTGGAGCGGACCCCCCACTGCCGAAATGCTGCCGAAGACCCCTGGAGAGGGGGCGTGGGCGCAGGACCCTCTTCGGCGCGGGGCCCAATTCTGGAAAATAGGCATAAAGCTGGCCCTGGTAATGGTCCCTTGCACTCCGGTGAGGAGGGAGGCCACTCTGCTTCATTGTCAGGGGCAGCAGCCTTCGAGCTTGGGATTCACCGGCGGGTCAAGTCCTACGCAGTCTATGGTTTTGGGCCCATCTAACATAGGCAAGCACACTACAATATTGTGGGGCTCCTGTCCCTACCCATGGGCAGGACAGCACCTGACATAGTCTCTAGCCCACACCCTCTCAGGTGGGGCTGATAGCAACTAATGGTCTGGGCCCTGGCCCTCAGAGCAGGGCTGGGCCGACAGCAGTCAGCAAATACACAATCAATAGCTCTAGCCCTCTGGGGCAGGGCAGAGCAGGGCACAGGCTTTAGCCTCAGCTTGTGGGCAAAGGCAGCCAGCAGACACCCAGTCGATTTAGCCCTATCCTTTTGGGTGGGGCTGAGCAGGGGTAGGCTTTGGCCTGGGCTTGTGGGCTCAGGCAGTCAGCAAATGCACACCGTCTCGGGGTTCAGGAAAGGGTGGGCACCCACACAGTCCAGGGGGCTCCAACAAAGGTTGAGCACCCAGCAGGCAGTCTGGGGTGCTGGCAGGGGTGTTAACAGAGCACAGGCCTCCTGGCCTAAGGTGGGGAGTCAGCCACCCCAGGGTTGCGGTGGCAGGGGAACATGGGCCCACCCTACTCCACTGTGTCCCAGCCCAGGGCCCTAACAGTGGCATAAGGGTCTGCCACTGGGTCGGCATGGATCCAGCTGCAACATGACAACTCAGATGCAGTCAGCCCTGTAGCTGGCCAGTCATCGGCTTCCCCTGGGCTACTTCCTATCTCCCCGGGGTTTGGGACCTCTGGCTTCCACAGGTCCTCAGGCTGCACTGCCGATGGTAGTCCTGGTGATTCCTCATCTGGGTCCGTCTCCTCTGGAGGCAGCGTGTGGCAGAGCGCAGGTTCTGCTCCCATGTGCCTCAGCAAGGCAGAGGCATCTGTCTTCTCCGCTGGCTCCAGCCCAACAGAGCTGCAGAGCCCTCCTTTTATACTTCCTGCCCCACCGTGGTACTTCCAGTGCGGGGGGGTGAGGCGGGTTTGACTCTGCCCACCAAGGGGAGTGTAGAGCTCCCTCACTCTCCAGTCCAGAGGGAGCCCCCTCACCTCACTCCAGTGCCTGTCAAGTCTGCTCTGGCTGCCCTGCCAGCTGGAGCTCTCTTCCTGGCTGTTGCTGCTCTGCGGAGGGCCCTGCCTTACTGGAATCCCAGGAGCTGGGTGGGTGTCTGAACCAACTAGTCCTGTCCATGTTCTGGCACCGGCTCAACACCCTGAGCCCAGTCCCGGGGACCCTGGCCCGGCTTCAGAGGGTAGCTCTGGAGTTCTTCTGGCCAGGACTGCACTGGGTCTCTGCAGGGGTCCTGAGTCTTCCCCTGGAGGAGGAAGGACAGGGCCTGGTCTGCCTCTGCAGCCAGGTCCATGTCTTCTGCTTCCAGGCCCTGCAGAGACTCCTTTATGGTGCAGGTAGTCAGGCATGGAGCATGTTGCTGCACACCTTCCTCCGCCACCTCCGAGGGCTCTGCTATGACCGGCAACTGCTTTATCTCCATCTGAGGGGTCTTCTGCGAGACTGCTCCGAGCTGCTGGTCTTCTACCAGGCCCTCCTCCAGACCTGGAAGCTGTTCTCAGCGACCAGGTCCATTGTGGCCACGAAGGGAGGAGATCTCCTCATGGAGCCACTGCTACGAAACCCTCATCTTCATGTGCAGGTGGCAGATTCCACCTTGGTTCCCCAGAGACTGGTCCTGGCAGAAACCACCAGAATTGGAGACTTCCTGGACTATGACGGGGGGGACTGGGTGGATCCCCGAGTGCTCAGTCTGCACATGGGGCTTTCCACTCTCCTGACCCCTCTGTGTGTGCTCCAGGAGGTGGAGGCAGCCTTGTTGCCCACCTCTCGGGTTTTCCTTGAGAGGGTGCTCCCCACCCACCTCTCACCCCAGGCCCTCTGGACCTTTTCATCGGGCCCCTGTCCTGAGAGCCCTCCCGGCCCCCTCTTTTACACAATCCAAGCTGGCAATGTGCCCTGCAGCCGGTTCACTTCTGAACTGTGCCAAGGAAACAACTATACACGCTCATGCTCCACATGTTTCATTTCCTCTCCCTTGTGTCCTGCCCTCATACCAAATGGCAGGACTATCTACCACCTGTGGAGGGTGAGGAACCCTGGTGGGCTAGCCACTATTCCACCTGGGTCCCATGGCCCTCTGGGGATATCAACTGGCTGCTCCTTCATGGAGCTGTGAGCACGGGCATGCACCTGGCATGGTTCACCCCCCACCCCAACACCTGCCATTTTGTGGCATGAGGGAGAACCTGGTGCACACTTATCTCGAATGCGCCAGGTTACAGGCCCTATTCCGGCTCCATGATGGCAGCCATTACTTCTGAAATAAATAATAGAAAGCTGCTGGGTATATTAGGCAATGATTTATAGTAACTTGCTTTAGCTTTGTTCTTGTTTCATAGTCTTGTTGTAATTATATTATAGTTAACATGACATGGTGTCTCACTTCTCTCTCTTTACAACCCTCTCCTATATGAGGGATGGATACTTGCTGGTACAATTTAGTACCAAAGGCTCCTCCATGCCCTTTCTCTTGCTTTTCTGCTCCAGAATAAGCTATACCATTGTGGCTTCAGAGAACCTAATTTTAATGTGAGAGTATGTAGGGCCAGATCCTCAGTTGGTGTAAACTGACATGATTTCCATGGAACTTTGATGATTTACACCAGATTGGGATCTGACCAACTTTGTGCTTGCCAAATCAAAATGGCTTTTAAACATCATAATGAGGTTAGAGCTCAGGAAATAATGGAACTAACAGACTAAGGCAGACACAGTGTCCACAGCTGTGTGGCAGAGCAGTGACTTTCACAACCTTTCTTGGCTATTCCCATTGCTGGGCCTCTGCTTAGCAGATAGGACCAGTTATTGCGTGGGTGGGCTGTGAGAGACTGGACCAGGGGATTGGTAGAAATGAGGCTTTTAAAACTAGCAAACTCATCTCCTGTCAAGCTTCCAGAGGGGAACCCCAGTACATTAACCCATGTGCCACCTCTGTTAGTTTAACAAACAGACAAAATCAAGTTAAACCACAACAATAAGAGTCTTTTTGATGTATGTAGTGTTGGGGGAAAAATGTCTTTGAAAAGCAAGGAACAGGATCAGAGGGTTCAGTTTATTAGCCTGAAGTTTGTTATGCTGTGGAGTTGCCTTTGTAGTTATTTTGCCGTGAATTCCCTAAGTGTTTAGAACAGTTCAGCATCACTGTATTTCAAAACAAGGTGAAGAGTGGATAAATACTGTATAAATAATGGGATTGACTTCAAAAGATAAATAGGCAGTTAGTTTTTCAGTGCTGAAGCAATAGCACATTTTAGCAGCATACAAAGACTGTGATATAAATTTAGGATTTGTTTGCAGTTGTAGCTATTTATCTTCCTGGCATAAGGCAATTTTTAATGGAAACGGAAGAAAAGGTCATGGAATTTGGCATGGGACTGTAGCTACCAAATGATCACACATTTCCAAAAATCAAACATGTCACACTTCCGTGCACTCGAGCTGTTTTGAACAAGGGCAGTTCAGAAATCACTTTGGAACCTCATTCAGCTTTTAAAACGGTCTCAGATTTCTTGTTTTACCAATTAAACACTAATGTTACTGTGTCCAAAGAGATAATCCTAAAAATGCAACTAGTTCCTGAACTCAGACCTCACTGCTCAATAGACCATTGTAATGAAGGGACAGAAACCATAATAAGGGAAATAAAAGGTATGAAATATATACATTAAATAATTTTTTTAAAAAGAGTCTTTTCAAGTGAAAAAATATATATCCTTTGTATATCCATCTTAGATGCTGATCGTCCTGGGAGAAATTGGCCATCGTTTTGCACTAGACAGTAGGAATAAATTTCTTAGCAGGAAAAGGAATTGGGTAATCAGACAGACTCTCCAGGGAAGGGGTTGAGGCATCATCACAGCAGACACTCAAGAACAAGTCAGATAAGACATTAGTAGGAATGATAGATTGAGTTGTCTTCCAAGAGCTGCAGGGTCACACTGAGTGATGCAAGTGGATTTCCTTGACTTTAATGACTGTGACTGCATGACTTCGTTGAATTCAGAAAAAAGTGCTTTTTGGCGAGAGGAAAGAGACTGGTAAAAGATGATGGAAATGTGCTGTCTCTTGGGGTGCCATATGTTTTAACGTTAGCCAATTTTAAATAACTGCATTGAGGGCACATTTACACTTCATTCAAGGAGGTGGGATATCCTGGTATGATGACAAAGGCTAGGCGAGAACAAATCAGAATCTACTTAACAGTCTTTTTTCAGCATAGAGAAATACTTATGTTCTATATAACTGAAAGCAGCATAAATCAGTCTGGGGAGACTGGCCACTATGGACAGCAGGAAGAATTAGGAAGCACCAGAGTGTATTTTTTCGACCGCACTGAAGGGTTTTGTGCATGAAGACAAATGTGTGTCTTGATATTAATCTGGTCTGCTTGCCATCTGTTTGAATGCAGAAATAATTATACATATCTACAGCTAGGCATCTATATGTTTTAAATATATATAAAGGGAAGCTCATTTTCTAGCCACTGAGGTAGTATACTAGTGTATTAACATTGCCATCTGCAGCTGAAGGCAAGTGTGGTAGAACACAGGAGAAAAGTAGAAGCAATAAGAAACGGAGTTAGATCTGAGTATTGACCTAGAAAAATCTCCCATTCAAAACAATGAAGTCACTTCACCCACTGAGTTAATATAGCAGCTCTGGTAAATTCACAAGGAAGTGATAGAGGTTTGTCCTGTCTCACCTCACACTTTAGCATTGATTTAACTAGAGGATATAGAAGAATGCTGTATCTGGCCAAGATATACATTTGATGCAGAATCACTAATACAGAGAATAACTAGGGACTCAGCAATACATTTGGAACATTTATCTTACATATTGATTTACTCAGGGAGCAAACCAGTTGGATTTTAACAGGGATAACATTTTTGCTGTTTGTTATCTCCTGATTCTTAAAAAAATCTGAACAAACCATTGTCAGGAAAGTCTTAACTAGATAAATGTGCTAGCCGTAGGGAGGAACTCTTCCAAATGAAACATTATGGTGGACCTGATCCAAATCTCACTAGCATCAGCATGGATTTTCCCATTGATTTCTGTGGGCTGTGGTGCAGGTTATATTCGAGAGAGTATGGACAACTGGAAGAGCTTCAAATAATGGCTCATGTGTCTGCAGCTATTGCTGCTGAGATATGGTAGTGACACCAAAGTTTGATACTTCTGGTGACACTCATCCTAAGATGTGCAGGACTTTTTTGAGGAAACAGGAAACCAGCCAAAAGACAGCTGGTTTTGTGGTAAGCCCAGAACTTGGACCAGGTTTGCCTGGTGTAGACTAGAATTGGGTTAAGAATCAAGTGAGCCTTGGCCAAGTCATGACTTGGGATGGAATCCAAGTGACACTAAATGGTTTTGCTTGTTCTTGAAAATATCCAAACCCTGATGGTTTTAACTCAGTTATTTGGACTGTTTAGTTCCTTTTGACTTCAGCCCACACAAAGCAGAACTTGAGGTGTCATTCCACATGAGCTGACATTTTTAGAAGGTGAAAGACTGAACTGACACAAGGTTGCTCTAGAACAGACCTCTTAGGTCATCTGCTGTAGAGCACCTTCTAGCTGAGAACTCAGTTCACTTCACAGGCACTCAATTTAGTATCCCACCACTCCTAAGAGTCCTGGGAGGATTGTTGCCCCCAATTTACAGACAGGAAACCTGAGGCACAGAGAATTTAAGTCACTTGCCCAAAGCCCATCAGGAAAGGGGTGGGATAGCTCAGTGGTTTGAGCATTGACCTGTTAAACCAAGGGTTGTGAGTTCAATCCTTCAGGGGGCTATTTAGGAAACTGGGGTAAAAACCTGTCTGGGGATTGGTCCTGCTTTGAGCAGGGGGTTGGACTAGATGATCTCTGAAGTCCCTTCTAACCCTGATATTCTATGAAATACTATCTATGAAAAGTCTGTAGCAGAGTCAAGAATAGAACACAGAGCTACCAATTCATCATCCCTTAGCATTGCTAAGTGCATAGGAACTGTGTATACCACAGAGAGTGATATTAAACAGCAATATTCCAGAAGAGTTATCATTTAATAAAAATGACTATGGCAATACACAGACAAATTAGATACATTTCCATTAATCCAAATTCTTAGTAGCTTAGCCACTGAAGACTAACACTAACATTTATCAATAATACCTGCAACAATAATAATTAATAATCAAAGGAATTCTGATTAATCATATGCTCTAGCTGCCTTCGAAATACTTTCCTCATTTTTCTCATTAATTTGAGAAATGTCATTTCATTAGCACAGGTGAGAAAGAGAGAGAAAATCTGAAGGAGTGTTTCCCTTAAGATCAAAATAAGTGTAATTTTCTTTAAACATTCTACACTTAGAATTGCTTTACCACAACTCTCAATTAACATACACTTTCGTACTTGTTTTTTAAATGGCCTGTACTTTATTCACTGTACATACGCACTCCCTGCCAAAGTTGTCATTTTGCATTTCAATCCAAATAGCCTCAAGCTGGCTGGGTTTAGTTTCCCCTTTCTGGAGAACAGCAGCAGGGAAAGCTGCTTTCCTTTTAATGGAGAGGGAATAACTACAGTGCTTGCAGCGTAAAGTGAACTAAGTGGGCAAAGTCGTCATTATCACACCGAGTCCCAATTCTAACATCTCTTGATTTGACTGAAACTCGAGCCACGTGGCAATCAACCTTCTGTAGTTAAACTGCCTCAGCAAGCTTATTGTAGGGTAAAACGCAAAAGAATTGTGACTCCCAGGCTGAGCATTTTCCCAAATGGTTCTTTGAGGTTTTGTCTGATTCCTCAGGAAGCTAAAATGCCAAGTAGCACAGTCTGTGCTAAAAGCTCCACAATCCTTTCAAATGTTTACATTTAAACAACAAAGCCTGAGGTCCTTGCACAGTGCTGTGGCAACTGCATCTATGTCCCCTGCATGTTCTCCTGCAGGGCACCCCCTACCTTAGATTTGGGGCCTATAATAGTCACCATTCCCAGGGCTGAAATTTGTATCCCTCTTCATCCAGACTAGGGACTTGCAGTCTTGTTATCTCCCAGGGACAAGAACAGGGCTTACCAGCCTTTACAAAGCACAGTATATTTATTCAGGACAAGAATATTACAGACACAACATATAAGAAAACAAACAGTCTGAACACATGCTAAGCTTACCAGATGCTACGCATCACTAGCATGGGATCCCAGTAGGGTTTGTACGCAAGTGCGTCAGTTCTTTGTTCTAGAGTGATTCTGCCTCTGGGGCGTCTACACAGTGAGTGGCAGCAAGCTTCAAAGCCCAGGTTGACAGACTCAAGCTTGCACTACAGCTCTACAAATAGCTGTGTAGAGGTTCGGGGCTCTTGCTCTGAAGCCACTCCCCTCCCTAGGCTTCAGAGTCTGAGCCACAACATTTACACAGCCATTTTCAGTGCAGTGGCATGAGCCCCGCAAGCCAGAGTCTGTCAAACCGGGCTCTGAGACTCACTGCTGTGGGCTGCTACTCACTGTGTAAGTGGACCATTAGTCACTCCTAGCTCACATTTTATTCGGTTTGGGGCCTTTGATCCCTGGCCTCCTGAAACAAGTAAAGCCAGCCAAGGGCCCTTTCCCCAAGAGGCAAAAGCTTCCAAGAGCCAGGGATCTGCATAACCTGCACTGAGACTTCATCGCATTAACTACCCACCCCTCAGAATTCGATTCCACAGGAAACCCACAGAATGGGCCAGGAACACAAAGCTACACACAACGCTTGTTGATACAATAGCCGATGAATACTCTATGTGCCCAAAGTGACACTTGGAAGGATTTGATTTTGACCCACAACTCTTGGTAAATGTCATTTTCAGATGATACGCTGAAATAAATAAATCGGTAACAGTCGGCTTTCCCTCAGGGATCGGGAGTCATCCTGTTGTCCCTGTTCACGAAGGAGGCCGTGGGCAGGAGCCATTCAGCAGTGGGATGATCTCTCCTGCAGTCAGGGTCTTGTCCTTCTCCTCTCGGCCCTAGCTGGGGGGCTCTGGTCAGCCTTGCCAGGATCCCAGCCTTCCTTTTGCCTTGTGATTGCAGGGATCCTGTATCACATCCTATAGCTGCACAGGGAGCCCTCTGCAGCTGTGTGTCCACGGCCCTACTTGCTCACTCGCCAGCCAGGAACATGGGAGCTGCCCCCACCCTCCTCCTTATAGTCCTGGCCAAGGGTCCCTGCTCTGCTGGGCCAGGACAATTGCCATCTCCCCCAAACCTTGTGCATTGGTGTCTTGGACCCCTCGGCCACATAAGGAGCCCTTGCACGCCTGCTGTCAGCTGTTAGGATATAGATATTCAGGCCTGTCTGCAAAGGCCTATACTTTTAAGAATTTAGGTGTACTCTTATCACTTAGCTAGTTATAGAGGTATAAAAGAAAGAATCAAAATCACTGTCTGTGGAATGGCCTTCTCTTACTGTGACAGGCTAAGGCCTTCAGCTAAGATGTAGTTAGGCAGCCATCAGCTGGGAAGTGCATGGTCACATATTCACATTCCAAACTAGTCACACTGAAAAAAGGTGCTATTGGGCTACTACAAATACAATCCTGTCCTGATATTCCTCTCACCTTCGGAGAAAGGGTAGAGCCTAGAAGATGTAAAAGGAAACTTAGTTTGATAGCATCCTGTCTGGCAAGAACTCACTTATCAATAGACACAGCTGGAAAACCCTTATGTTTGTACAGATGTAGTTGTGAAATCCTCACTTCTGTATTGTTTTGTATGTTTATTTGCATGGCCTCTGTCTGGTTCTGTAATTGTTTCTGTCTGCTGTATAATTAATTTTGTTGGGTATAAACCAATGAAGGTGGTGGAATATAATTGGTTAAATAACCATGTTACAATATGTTAGGATTGGTTAGTTAAATTTCAGTAAAATAATTGGTTAAGGAATAGCTAAGCAAAACTCAGGTTTTACTATATAGTCTGCAGTCAATCAGGAAGTAAGGGGAGGGGGTAAATGGGAACAGGGACTGGGATGGGGGAATTAAAATCATGTCTTGCTAAAGCGGAAAATGGGAACGGGATGGGAACAGAAGCAGGAACACAGGCAAGGCTCTGTGGTGTCAGAGCTGGGAAGGGGGACACTGAGGAAGGAAACTGGAATCATGCTTGCTGGAAATTCACCCCAATAGACATTGAATTGTTTGTGCATTTGGACTTCGGGTATTGTTGCTCTCTGTTCATGCGAGAAGGACCAGGGAAGTGAGAGGGTGAAGGAATAAGCCCCCTAACATCAGCAGTGCCCTAACCCTATCCTCCAGAACTATAATAATAAAAACAAATCTATAGAAATAATCAAAAATTAGGGGGGGAAAAAAAGATACTAGAGGAGGCTTGGCAGAATTCTAACACGTCTAGTGCAACAGTCTTCGACATCCGCATGCTTCCAAGGACTCACATTTGTCACAGTTCTTAACTCAGGGTATGTCGACCGTGCACTTGGGAGGTGTGAGTACAGTATGTGTACACAGCCTTGAGCTAGCTTTGATCTAGCTAGCTCACGAGAGGTAGCAGGGTAGCCATGGCAGCGGCACAGGTTAGACATCCAAGTACATCCCTCTGGTCTTTGATATAGCTCTGCCTTCACTGTAACTTTCAGGGAACTGGCTAGATCCAAGCCTGTGCAATCACACCTCCTGACGGCTGTTTGGACATACTGAGTTAAGGACGGTGACAGATGTCAGACCTTGAAAGTGTGGAAACGTCAGATACTATTGTATTAAGATGTGCCAGTTACTGCCGTACATGGAACAGGCATAGGCTCTTGGATCAACAAGGGTTATATGCATCTTTGTGTTCCTGGCTCATCCAGTGTGTTTCCCATGGAATCTGGAACCTTGTGGCATATAGTCAAGTCATTGCCCAGACACGCTGTCCTACTTCAGTGGGAGAGTTTACTTGTGCAAGGACTGAATGTAAATTGAGCAAGGTCTTCAGTAGAAGGTCCAACTGGAATGTTGCCTAAGCGGAAAGTGAGTAAAGACTTCAGGCTTTGGCTCAATGAAGATAACTGCATAACACTCCCCATTAGGAGCTGGGACTCTTAGCCAGCTTTGGAAATTCAAAACCTGCCTAAATTCATACACATTCCTACTGACTCAAGGTCCTGTCTCCTCTATAACCATACCTGAGAGCTTGTAGGTCTTATTGGTTATGTGCAAGTGTAACATTCTGCTTTTCAGGCCCGGAACTGTAAGTCACTATGTTACCCTTCTGCCTCAGCAAGTGAGAGCTTTGCTGCTGCAAAAGTGTGTCCCAGGCCCCCGACTCTCCAGTCCCAGCCAACTCTGAGACTGTCAATCTAACCTTGCCTTGCAGGTAACAATCAGTGAACCCCAGTTCCCGAGGTCCCCCGAGAAGTCTACCTGCAGTGTCCAATCCCTCTCACTGATGCTTACAGAAGTTATTACATTTGCTGCCTCCAAAGAGACAGAGCACACACCAGCCTGTTAAGTTAGCTGAAGACTTCCACTTCTCACTATAGTACACAGCACTGAGGTGGTTTTGTAATAACAAGAGTTTATTAAAGAACAGTGATTTAAGTGATACTAAGCAAGAGAAAAAGACAGCTTAGTTACAAACCAAACCACGCTTTCTAGTGAGTGAAACTTTATTTTAGCAAGGTCTAATCTTTGCCTTAGCGGTTTTCTTCCTTGCATCATGTTAGCAGCATTTCTAGCCTGCAGGCTAGGGGATCCAACTTTCACAGGCTCAGAGGGTGCTGTACCATAGGTCCTGCGAAGTGATGGGTAACTAAAATGTTTTTTTGATCCCCTTATATTACCCAAAGTCCATTATCTCTGCCTCAGGAGCCTGGAAGGCTTCCTGGGGTGCCGACTCTGATCTCCGGTGAGCTCACTAAGCTCCTTCCTCCATTGCTTGTGAGCTGTATGGCTTTGTTACCTTATATATAAATGTACTTTCACGGTCCTCTGCCTGTAATTAAGGCAATCAAGCACAACAGGGAGTCCACATTCCTTTGTCTAGGGCAGGCTGAGTTTATGCACTGCCTCCCAAACACATTTTAAGGATATATTTCCAGCAACACATCTATAACTTTGCACACAACCTATACATACATTAAACTGTTATTTTAGGGACCAGTCTGTCACCAGTTTACACAGGACAACTTACATGACACATTTTAAATACGTATGACAACAGTGTGTTGGGTGAAGTGAGTGTGTCAGGCCTGATGTGAGCGATGGTATAGCGAGCTACCTGAGAGTGGGCATTGAGGGGCTAGTAGGGTCACACCTCCGTTAAACAAGGTGGCGTGTGCTCTGTCTCTTTGGAGGCAGCAATTTCTGTGAATGTTACAGTAGGAGGGACTGTGCAATGCAGGGAGATGTCTTGGGAGAACTCGGGTTCACTGTTGGTTACCTGCAAGGCAAGATTGAGACTGGCAGAGTCTTGGAGTTTGCTGGTGAGACAGACAGGCTGGAGTGTCTGGGAGCTGAAACATAGCTTAGCAGCAGCAGCAAAGTTCTCACTGGCTAAGGCAGAGGAGTAACATGGGTGTCCTGGCTATGACTCATAGCTCCTGTGTTCTTTCTATTTCTGGTCCTGCCACTTACTCCAGCTGGCTATGTCCACATTATGCTTTTTTCCCCTAGAGTAAAGAGGTTTGAACCTCTGTTTTTCCTTTTGCTACATTTATTCCTCCAAGCCCTTGTCTTCACTAGGGGGGAAAAGGTGTGTTTTTAAACCCGTGTTAACTAACACGAGGTGAACATCCTAGTGAAGACAAGGCAGTCAGCTATCACATGAGTTAGGTCAAGATAAATCCTTGTCTGGCTGACCCGCTAAACTGTAAAAACATGCAATGTGTGAAAACTATAGTGTCTTGTCTTCACTAAGATTTTACTTCTCATGTTAGTTAACTTGACTTAACCTTTTTCTCCTAGTGAAGACCACATTCCTTTCAATGGGTAGCTATAAAACAGTTGAGCCTCTGTTTAGATTTCCATCTTCCACCTTCAAAGGTTTTTCCAAAGGAGTCCTTTGCAGATTACAATGAACCTTATTTCATGTGCTTGCTCTCTGGAATGGAAGGTGTTAACCTGAACAGCAGCTCACTGTCTGCCTCTAGAGAGACAAGGTTTATATTTTTCCAAACATTTTCCTTTAACCAGTATCCTGACCCTATATCAGATATGAATTATTGGCAGATTGAAGTCAATCTTTTATAAGCTCCCTTCCCTTGTACACCCCAAATCAATGATTTGCACATTAGAAGCTAGGGCCAGATACTGCGCTGACTTACTCCCATAAGTTCTCAGCTGGTGTAAATCAGCACAGGCCAATGAAATCAATGGGGCTAAGGTCCATTGCCTTTAGTCAGCTTGTCCTGTGTACAAAACAGTGCGGCCTTTGGCCGTAAGTAAACACATGCAAGTACTTTTTCTATATTGCTGGCATGTTTATATGTGTCGTAAAAATGGATTAAGGAAATGCACACTCCTGGCAGCCTACAACATGGAAAAGGTTTATATTCAGTTAAAAGGGTTTTTTAGGTTTTGTTTTGCTTTTAAGGGGAAAAAAAGAGAAAATACGTAAGTTAGAGGTTCTTTTAAAGCCTAGAAAAAGGACACATGACCCTTAAGAAAACGATTTACACAAGACTCATTAGTCCAGACCAGTTCCTGGGATTCTGCCTCTGGCTCTCTAATGATCCATGAAACTTCAATTCAATAAAAATGATTTCACCATAGGGTAGCTGAACTGAGCAGACTTTTGCTTACTTTTTTAAAGGGGCTTTTATGTGTAAATAATATTTGTTTCTCTAAAAGTTAAAGGATTTCCATGGAAATGTTGTTCAGATAGCTTGCAACCTATTGACCTTTGTTCTTTCCCCAGCCCCCTAGCGGTATTACATACACCCAAAATCTGATAGCAGTAACTTACTGGATATGCACAATCAGTCTGCTAGTCTGGGGAGAGTTTTGAAAGCTCATACAGTAGACTCTCGCTTTCCAATCCATTAATTCTGTTGTTCTTTGCCTGCTGGGAGCTTTGTCATCTCTTGTAAGAATAACAGATCACTGGTGAAGCTTTTAGGGTCTGTTACTGGGAGCAGCAGCGATGTAGACAGTATGTCTCTGCTCAATCTGTGCTTGTTGCCAAACTTTTAAAATCAAGTTAATAACAGTGGTATTATTTTCAGGAATGATCAGAGCAGATTCTCTCTTGCTCCCTACATAACTGGAGCCCATTACATGATATTGTACATACAGTATTGAAAGGTCAGGTAGTTGCTTATTGGAGCAAAAGGTAGGATGTCTGCCATTGGAAAAGGTCAGCCCAGCAAAACTCAGATGTCACCAATGCCAGTCATTGTGACTTATGTGTTGTACTTCTCCAAATTTGCATACCTTGTATATTTCACCATAGAAACATATGAGACTCCCAGAGACAGTGCAGAGCTGTGATGGGGGTATAAGAGCTAACGGGTCAAATTTTCTGCTGATGTAAATAGCTGAGGCTGCTCCCATTTATGCCAGAAGAGAATTTGACCCCATATTTTCCTAATTTGCCAGTACCGACGACTCGACTGTACAACCAGTTATTGTAAGATGAATAAAATGTAACCTGCTCAAACACAGTTATAGTCCGAGTTCATATCATGTCATTGATAATAAAGCATAATTCCCCATTGACATAAAAAAAAATCAATGACACGATTGTCTCCTTGTGGGGACTGTACGCCAGGTCTGAATATATATCTGTGATTATTATTACTTATGCTTTAACTTAGTACAATATAAACTACCATTCAACCAGGGATCTCTGAGCACTCTATAATTTTCAGTTTATAAAGTCTCAAAACATATGTAAATTATCACATGTAAGAAAAAACCTGGGGTTTGTGATTGTCTTAAAATAGACTTGTGATGAGCCACTATGTTTCCATTATTCACCTCGTCAGGAGAACACTGTAGTCTGAAGAAATGCTGAACATTCCAATCAAATACTCAAACATCCTCTTTTTTGGAACTTAGTTCAGTGAAAACCCTTATTCACTTCTGATGAGGAAATGAGACAGCATAATCATCACATCAGAGGTGAATAATATTTTATTTCGGGATCTCTAACATCATCACCCCTTTACAACATTAGTTCAAAAAGAAAAACTGTTACCAATGAAATGCATCATGACCAGAATAAAGAGAACACCAGACTTTCTGATTAAAACATACATATATTGACTACAGAGATCGATTAATGCTGAGATCTTTAGCTGGTGCATAGCAAAGTAACTACATTTATACCAGCTGAAGATCTGGATCCTATTGTCCTTTGAGGTAAATATTGATTTTGACTTTCTTTCCTCCTGTCCTAGGGGAAGCAGCCCTTCTGCACAGCTCCCACCCCCCGCCTCCTTTGTGGCTGGTGTGAGTTCTTTTTCCTACATCAACCCACTTTAAACCCAGGCTAATTAGGCCTATTTCAATATCTGTCTGTCACTTAGCAGATACATGTGTCCACTAAGAAACTGAGTCCACTGACTCATTTCATATAAGTCACTGCACAGCTTTTAGCGGGTAATGACTTTCACTCACTACTTACTTAGCTCATTGCTGAGTAAGTGACCTCAGGATTAAAGACTCAATATTCAATTACCAAGTGCAAGATAAGAACGACACTGTGCCGCTCCCGCCTCCCCCCTCAACCCCCGCTCTGTTGTTTTAGCTGAAATGTGACCAGGATCTATGTTCACTGTGGTGTTTTTATTCGCTTACCTTCTTCCCAGTACCTGGCGCTTTTACCTGCCCTCTATTATCTCTGATCTCTCCCTCTGTAAGTCCTGATCGGTTTTTTCTGTTCTCTAGGCTATGACCTTCCTAATTTTTGTCCTTCTCATTCTCTTCCCACATTTTCCGGTCATTGTGGGTCCTTTGGGTCTGACTAACGGTATCCGGCTGCTTTTCTTTAAATGGCTCTGCCATGAACTGCGAGAAAGGGAGATGAGCCCAAGGAATTGTCTCTGCAGCAACTACACTTGAGCTTGTGTTCCCTGAAGTGTGACTGCAGCAGCTTGTATAGCGTGTGCTGCTGTGGCTTTATCAGTATTGTCAGTTGAGCTAGCTAGATCAAAGCTAGCTTGGGTCTGTCCACACATGCTTCAAGCACGTCTCTTTAGTGTAGACGTACCCTGAGATAGCCTGGAGCTACTACAGTGGTCACATCCTTTGAAGTTCTCCTGAGTACTAATTTGAAGGATGCGACTTCCCTGCAGGAGAATTATAAAACTGGACGAGAAAGACTCTTAGCATTTGTCTTCACTGCAGAATTAACCTTATTCTTCGTTGGGTGTTGTATTAAACTCCCCTGTCAGCCACACACAAAATCTTCTCACATGAGTTTGGTGGGGCTTTCAGCCCAGGCTAGCAGGCTTAGCTATGGCTGTAGATTAGAGCTCAGAAGTTGCTTTTATTAATGGTAACTCACCCACTTTCCAGCATGGGTGCAGGATAAACCACTGGAGGTACTGATAGTCCCTCAGTGCCTCCCCACAATTCACTGAGAAGGCCAGACAAATTCTCCCACAATTCACTGGGAAAGAATCATAAAGCAGCTCAGTATACTGCAGCAAAAAGAACCATGATGGGCTGATACAGCCTGAGCTGCCTCATATCATCACTATGCCAGGTGTTGCAGAATCCTGGCCTCGTGAGAGTCGCGAAGTGCAATGCTGAATCCACTCCTGGGTAGTACCTGGAAACACACACAGGACTAAATAATCTACTGACCTCTCACTGACTTGACAGTCAAATGCTAATCTCTGATACTAGCTCAGGACTCCCATTGCAGCTAATAAGAATTCTGTAAAAGTCTGATGGCAGAATTTAATTTTGCTGTTTAAGAGGCTAAGCAGTCTTGAACTAATTGCTGCAGTGTGGTAATGGGATGAGTTTTTATGATGGAATCCCCATCCAAGAAGAAACCAAGTGACTATCCATCAGCTTTTTGGACTGTGATTAAGCATAAATCCTGGAGCACTTTGCCACTAATGCATTTTCTATTATATATCTGACTTTCTGCATTAAACAAAGTAAAATCCCAATCACAAGGAGCACTCTGTGTGTCTGGATACAAACATCTTCTTTCCCCAGGACTCTCTGTAACGGCTCTTTAAATGCTATCATTTGTTTTAATTTTTTTTTAAAATCATGATTCTTTCCTTCAAAGGTTTTTTAAAAAGCCATTCTTCACCTTCAGATTGCTCCATCTCTAAAGCAGTATTAGGGTTTCTTGCAGTTTCAATTAGAAAGTAGGTCTGTCAAGTGATTAAAAAAATTAATCGTGATTAATCGCATGATTAAAGCTATTAATATTGATTAATCTCATGATTAAGTGTGCTGTTAAACAACAGAATACCATTTATTTAAATATTTTTGGATGTTTTCTACATTTTCAAATATATTGATTTCAGTTACAACACAGAATACAAAGGATGCTTGTATTTTATGTAAATACCATGCAATGGCAGCTACAAAAGTGCCATGCGAACACCTGTTCTCACTTTCAGATGACATTGTAAACAAGAAGCGAGCAGCATTATCTCCTATAAATGTACACAAATTTGCTTGTCTGTGCAATTTGCTGAACAAGAAGTAGGACTGAGTGGACTTGTAGGCTCTAAAGTTTTGCATTGTTTTGTTTTTGAGTGCAGTTATTTTACAAAAAAAATTGTAAATTGCACTTTCAGGATAGAGATACAGTACTTGTACCAGGTGAATTGAAAAATACTATTTCTTATTTTTACAGAGCAAATATTTGCAATAAAAATAATACAAAGTGAGCACTGTATACTTTATATTCGGCGTTAAAAATCAATATAATTGAAAATGTGGAAAACAAAATTTTAAAAAAAATTTCAATTGGTATTCTATTGTTTAACAGTGCAATTAAAACTGCAATTAATTACAATTAATTTTTTTAATTTTTTTTGAGTTAATCGCACTGTGATTAATCGACAGCCCTATAAGAAACCCAATTTTTTCCACATTGGGCTGAAATGAGGTTAATGAGTATGAGCCCTGGTGCTATTTTCATTGAGAGTTGCAAGTTCTTATTATTTAGGTATTTAGTTTATTCCTGAAACATGAAAATCTCTTTTAAAATGAAATGAAACTTTGCAGATTATTGGTTTGCAATACACACTAATGTAAAATGCTTTTTATTAGGTAACTTTCAGAATTCCAGGGCCTTTGCTTGTTTTGGCCAGTATCCTGCCATCTGGAGTCCAAGCAAGGACAAGATGTCTGGATGCTGTCTCCAACCTATCAGAATACCCCCACGGTTCCTCTCCTGCAAACCTCTACTTGTGTCTGGAGATGGGTGGGAAACAGTTTTCTCACCTTGAGAATATCTTGGAGAGTTTGACATTTTTTCCAGTCTTAAATTGGTACAAATAGTCAATCTTGAAAATATTTGTGAGCTGAAAAAATTGTCATTGTTTCGGGTGAATTAAATCATTTTGATAATTTGATGAACCTAAAAACAGCCACTTGACTATCTTGCCTAGTAGCCGGTCTTCAGACAGTGGCCAATGCCAGTTGCTTCAGAGGGAATGAACAGAATGGGACAATTATTAAGTGATCCATCCCCTGTCATCCAGTCCCAGCTTCTGGCAGCTGGAGGTTTAAGGACACCTGGACCATGGGTTGGGTCCTTGACCATGTTGGCCAATAACTTCATGGAAGATAGCCCTTGATTGACCTATCTAATTCTTTTTTGAACTCAGTTATACTTTTGGCCTTCACAACATCCTATGGCAGTGAGTTCCACAGGTTAACAACATTATGTGACGACATACTTCCTTTTGTTCGTTTTAAACCTGCTGCCTACTAGTTTAATTGAGTGAGCCCTAGTTCTTATGTTATGAGAAGGGGTAAATAATACTTCCTTATTTACTTTTTCCACACCATTCATGATTTTATAGACCTCTGTCATATCCTCCCTTAGTTGTCTCTTTTCTAAGCTGAAAAGTCCCAGTCTTTTTAATCTCTCCTCATTGAATCTGTTCAATACCTCTAAACATTTTTGTTGCCCTCCTCTGTACTTTTTCCAAGTTATGTGTCTTTTTTGAAATGGTGCAACAAGAACTGCACGCAATATTCAAGGGGCAGGCACACCATGTATTTATATAGTGGTTTTATGTGTTCTGTCTTATTTATCCCTTTCATAATGGTTCCTAACATTGTTCGCTTTTTTGACTGCTGCTGCACACTGAGCAGATGTTTGGAGAGATCTGGCCACAACTCCAAAATCTGAGCTAATTTAGATCCCGTCATTTTGTAGGTGTACTTGGATTTTTCCCCCCTCCAATGCACATTACTCTGCACTTATCAACATTGAATTTCATCTGCCCTATGAGATCTCTTGGCAACTCTTTGCAGTTAACTTTGGTCTTAACTATCTTGAGTAATTGTACGTAGCCTGCATTTTTTGGCACCTCACTGTTTTATCCCTTTTTCCAGATCATTTATAATTACTTTTATGAAATCTTCCTAACTGTCAGGGTGGTTAAGCACTGGAATAAATTGCCTAGGAAGGTCGTGGAATCTCCATCACTGGAGATTTTTAAGAGCAGTGTTTACACTAGCACAAAGTGAGTAATGCAACTGAAACACACTGGTGGGAAGTTGCTTTACATCCACTTTGCCCTGACGCAAATGACTGTGCCGGGTGCACAAAGGTTGAAATCAGGCCCAATGGCATTTACGTCGTGTGCTCACAAGAGCAGATTGAAACCTCTTTAGCAGTCCTACAGGACTATTCCCTGCTGCTTATTTTATTACTTCACTTACCTTGCCGTTATTTGGTTTGGCTCAGTTTATATAAATGAGCCCAGGGTAAGCAATGTGGGCACTGAGGCTCTCCAAAAAGCACTGCTCATCAGCATGCACCACCAGTCAAAGCAGCTATCAAAAGCAAGTCCTAATAACACCCTCTCAGTCTGTTACCTGGGCTGGTTGATAAGAGCAGGGAGTGCATGCCTCTGTTTGCTGTCAGTAGAGCTAAGCACTTTCACCTATGACACCTGCTTAGCATCACTAAGGAATGGGTCTTGGAGAAGACTTCGCCTTTCTCAACTCTGGTGGGGCTCATGGATATCCCAGGACCATCAGAAGCAAGTGAATTTCTTAGGGGGAAATAATGTCTTTCTCCAGTTTCAGGAACAGTTTTTAAGCTTTTACCAAAAAAAAAAGGAAAGGACCATTCTGCAGCTTGAGTGTGGAGTAAGGGAGAAGTTGGAAGAAAAAGTAAAAAGAAAATTTGGCCCAGTATTCATCAATGCATCAGGACTATATATTCTTGCATGTACCAAAAATACCACCAAATATCTTCTCTGTAGCTCAGTACAAGAGACATCACTCAACCCAAAGTTACGTACACCCCATGGACATTTGGTGTCCCCCCAGTTTGGAGCTGCAAATTATTTAGCTCAGAAACACGGAGCCATGAAAATGTGGTCACAGAAACAGTTATTTGCACTAAGGAATCAATCTTGCAGCTTCTTAAACATCCTGCATAAATAATTGTCTTTCATTTTGGTTCTTTGTCTCATGTGGGTGAAATCCTGGCCCCACTGATGGCAGTGGCAAAACTCTCATTAAGTTCAGTGGGGCCAGGATTTCATCCTGTGTCTTTCATCGAGGCCTTGGCAAGCCATACAGTATTCATGATCCCACAGAGACATGTTTGGAGAATAAATTAATACATGTTGGTAAAGGGCTTTGAGATCATAGAGTGACAGATGTTACCTATTTATCTTCCTAGGTATTCCAGCACTGTAAATAGTGAGCATCTGCATAGTGTAGATGCATTATATGTACAGTATTTTTCACTATCATTAGCTTTTTGATTCACTGCCAAGCTATTTCGGTTTGCATTTACATTTATAAATTACCCATGCAATTTACACATGTACCGGACATGATTTATGCTGCTGGCTGAGGTTTATGTTCATGTTTGCTCTACTATTTTGCTAAAAGATAATAGGAAATATTTGGCTTCTTTATGGGATCCCATATAAATGGTGATACAAAGGTTGGCAGTGTGTGAGCCTTGACGCTACCTAAATATATATATATATAGCCATTGTTAAAATTAATAGCCTTTTTATTTATAACACTATTATAAGACTGATATGTTTATATCCACATTGTCAATGGTAACCTTCCTGCCTTTATTTCAGCCTTGGCTGGTAATGCTTATATTAGGCTTTTATATCCTTGCATTTTCAGCAGCATTGCGTCCACCACATCACGAGCACATTAATGTCACCCACAAAACAACGTTAGGCCTGCCTTACCGTTCAATAGAGCCTTCTGATAAGATTTGGCTCACGTCCCTTACAGCTAACACCCTCCTTGCCGGGGAAAGGTTTTTCTGACCATTCAATACCTCAACACCTGTCTCGCAAGAGAGAAAGGTTGCATTTGGCAAAAACAGAGCCTCCAGATTAAGAAATGTCTGTGTTATCAGGCTCCCTTCAGGTGTACAGGAGAGAGAACCCGCCCAACTCTGCAAACATGAATGAGAAATACTGTACCTTTATTATTCAGCTGAGGTTTGGCCATCACTGAAATAGCCTTTCTTGAGCATGTAAAGCCCAGTTCTGAAATAGGACTTGAAACCAATTATTATTGTTATTTTTGATATTTTAGTTGCACCTAGAGGTTCCAAGCAAGCTGGGCCTGATTGTGCTAGGTGCTGTACAAACACCTAGAAAGAATCAGTTCCTACCCTGAAGAATCTACAGGGGCTAAATCCACAAAGGAGACTGCCCCAGGCTATTAATGCGGAGGGCATGTCTATACTTGGAGCTGGAGAGGTAATTTCTAGCTTGGTAGCGTACCTGTCCAAGACACTAGGCAGGTACTCGGGCAGCTAGCTCCTCCCTGCTGTTCATGGCGCCGCGAGCACACTTCTACTTTTGGCATGCCCACTCAATCCGAGCTCAGTCAGATGTGTCTCCTCGAGCTAGAAATGACATCTCCAGCTCAAGGTGTAGACGTACCCATTACTCTGACCAACCTAGAATAATGCCCTAAACTAAAGCACCAGCCTTTTGTCCTGTTGCATGACCTTCTGCTAAGTAGAGTCTCTGTGTACTAAGCATAGCGGTTGAAATCCTGGCCTCACTGAAGTCAATGAGAGTTTTGCATTGACTTCAATAGGGCCAGGAGTTCACCTCTAGGGCCATATCATCAGCATAACCCCATTAAGCTGAAGGAGCTACATCCGTTTATACAAGTTGAGGATCAGGCCTATAAAACAGGTATTATGAAAAGGGTAAAATCAGATGGGTTAGTGAAGTAGGTATGGCACAGTTACTGGGGTCTTCAAAGAAAGGCAAGTGAAATTTTGGGCAGAGAATTATAAGGAGAAGAATAGGACAATTGATAGTTTGGGGTCACAGGTGTTCACATCCCGTGAGTTTCATGTTGGAATGCACCCAAAAACTCAACTGCCTCCAAAGCACAGTTCAGATTTCACACATCTCCCAAGTTTTGGGTGCTCAACAATAGCTGTGCTGACCCTTAGGGCTGAAGAAAGTCACTTTGAAAAGCTATTATTTATTATCAGTTTATATATAGTATAAATATCCATGGCACTTTATAAACATATAAATACTAAAAGGCTATTTTGGGGTGCCAATGAAGGCAAAGTTTGTTGGTGCAGAAACAACATTTACCAGGAGACTAAATTCAGGAATAGTCACCAAATAATATCAGATTCCGTTTGCAAATGCTCGTGAAATGCGAAGCGGTAGTTTCACACAGCAGAGGAGTTGATGAGAACAAAAGGATTTCAGATGAAGTGGAACATAAGGCTGCAAAACAGATTTCTATAATAAATTCCGAGGGGGGCATCTGTTATTATCTATGTGATATAAAATTGCTCCTTTTGCCTTCTTTCACACACCCGCACAGGATGCACACACACTAGCCAGGCACGTTCAACAAAACTGTGATCTGACTGATTCAAACGAACAGCAATCTGTTTTCTTCTGACAGTTGCACAGCGGCTTGAACATCAAGCTCTATGAATATGGCTGAATAGCCACTTGGAATTGGAATTAATATTCATGAACACTGTTATAATATTAGACCAGCTCTATCCAGCTGGGTATCAAGTAAAACATGTTCTGACAATGAAATAACAAATTAGGAGCATTACATCATCAGAATGACATCTCATTGGAGGGTCATATCATGAGAGCATCACATTGTTTCCATTAACTTCTGAAGTTTCCATTTCAAAATGAGTTCTTTCATGGTTTTGCATTCATCCTAAACAACAGGCATTTCTGAAAGGTGTCCACTTGCAGCTACAATAGGGAGCAATTGTATGGGAGGTTTCAAAGGTTTCCAACGTCAGGGAACAGGGCTAACATTTGACTCTTACACACAATGAATCTTGAATCACTTTGTCTTTGCAGCCCTCACTCATCCATGGCACACATAACCTGCCTCCCTGATGCTGGTTTTTGACTCAACCACTGGTGGATCAGGTGGAAACTTATTTTTGCAGGGGTTAGGAATGGAATTAGGATGGAGCTGGGGTGGGCAGCAGAAAGGAGATAGGTTGGAAGCAAAGGGGGAGAGAGCACTTTCACAGGAATTGAGGGAGGGTTATTGCTGGCAGGGGTGAAGTGGATGGAAACCCTTGTCTTAGTGAAGAGGCAAGAAAAGCAGTTACCTAAGTCCCAACACTCAATTATGTGTTTCATTTATTTAATGTCACTGATGTTTACATTGGGCATGCTTTATTTCTGTATTAGGACGTTTGCAAAAATACAGAAAATATAAATGCCACACACGTTTTTCATTAATTTAATTACACACTGTATCTGATCTACAATGTGACTGATTCTTAACAAGTGAAAATGTTGTAGTTCAAACTATAGATCTCGTTGGGAAAGATTTTTGTTCCTGCAAACATATGTCAAGGACAATGAAAAAAGTTTTCATGTTTGCTGAAATTTTTCTTCATCAGTTATCAGGTTTTAGTTTTTGTCATTTTTGTTTATTTTCAGCAACAGACAACTAAAAATAAAATAAACCCCCCCTCCCCCAAAATTAATTAAAACTAAAACAAAATTTCTTCATTGAGACAGTGTAATAATTGGAGCCACAGAGCCTCCAGTTTTGTCAACTATTCCATAAAATGTTGCCACCTAAACTTCATGGTCCTAAATGGGCATAGAATATCAGTCCTGCTCAGATATGTGATCTTGTCATCTCTGTGTGAACCCCTTCATAATATGCTAGTATTAAGTCATAGAATTCTCCTATAGCTTTGATCAGGAGGTCTTGGTGAGTGGTGTATATAGCTGATGATTGCAATGTATATGTGAACTAGTAACCAGTCTGATCAAGTAATCACTCTTAATAATTTTATTGAAACTTGCTCTGCGCTTGGCTACACAATATTCTTTCTGTTCCTTGACTAGGAGACTCCTTAACCCACAAAGAGCTTTCAAGATGGCCATATGAAGATTTCTAGTATGAGTACCACACTTGTAAAAACACATATTTACACACTATTCATAACACTTTTTTCCTTGCAAAAACATGCCCCTACAAATGCATGCGGGAAGTGAACTAAAAGGGCTTGGACAACACCAGAATGTATTTGTGTGTTTCATTCTTTTTTAGCAATAACTGTCCAGCTAAACAAATTTATAGCTATGTGTGTGGTCTGAAACTTAGAGTACTGGGCAATGAGGCTGAACTTTCAGGACCAAAAGCAGTGAAAGATTAAGACATACGCATTGTAAAATCATGCCTCAGGCCCCAGCTTCTGGAGTAATGAGATTACATTGGAATCTCATTTTTAGATTAAAAATAACAAATATGTTTTTACAGCATGTGGTTGAGAAGAAAATGTGATTTCAGTTTAACTGATGCAGAGATACCTACCTGAGTTTGTAGACAGCCTGAAACAGTAACTCTGAGAAGGGCTTACTGCTCCATGCATCTCTATGGATTGTTAAATCAACGGCCAGCTGCTCTGGGGTGCCCTTTTAACGCCACTGCAGCAAAGATTACCTCTATGCGTGGCAAGAGATGAAGATTTCAGAGGACTTGGCTCACCCACCCAAGCAGATACACCCTGGTTCCTGTGGTAAGTACTGGGTTCCCCTAGCTGCTGACCATTGGGGCTGGTTGGGTGCTCCATCCTTCTGCCCCAGTCACTCTGGAAGCAGAACCTCCCAGCCATTCCCACTCTAAATCAGGGATGGGGCTACAGCATGGTGTGGGGCCTCATGGCATGGCATGCCTAGGTACACAGATTGCTTTAATTTGGTTCCAGCCAGAAGATGCCCATAGAACAGAATATCTACTCTCATTAAAAAACAAATAAAAGATCTCTCACATGGTGCACTCCACACTGGTGTTTTCAGTTCAGAGGAGGAAGAATAGTTAAGTAGACCAAGTTCCCTAGGTCTCCTGTTCTTATCATTATTCTTTTGACTAAAACTTCAAGACTGTGCAAATAGCTTAGCAAATATTGTCAGGATCTGTATAAAACCTGCCACAGTGCATCTAGGGACTCCTTGATGTTCTTGCCTGCTGGCACAATTACACTGTGAATGAGTCAGTTGTTTGGGAAATTTTAAACTGTTTCTGTGACAGCTCCGCATCTTGACATGCCTTTTGTGAAATACAGAAGTACAACCATTTGTAGGGAGAGGAGCTACAGGTGAAATGTTTATATCCACCAAGGATTTGGTTCATCAAATTAATAAAAATGGGACACATTCTTGAAAAGAGAGAGAAATCCATTTGTTAATCCTTGTAGATGGCTGAACTCTCCTGGCCTAAGTATCTAAGGAGTCCATGTATGCTGTAGATTAGGAATAGTTACACAGGGCAAAATTTTCAAAAGTGCCTGAAGTCCCATTGATAGTAAATGGCAATTAGGTTCCAAAGTCACTTTTGAAAATGGGACTTAGAAACTTTTATTAATTTTACTGATGCAAATTATCTGCTATTCCAATACCCTTCCACAGGAGATAGGCTGAAGTCAAAATGTGTCACATAAAAATGGACTGAAGATCTTTCCTAGAGCTGCACATAAATATCTCAGACTGGCCTTCTGTTAGAATTATTGCTTTACTGCTGTAAAGCAATAATTAGCTCTTGACTTGTAGGGAAAAGAAGCCTTTTACTAATGCAGGATGTGCCTGATCCAAAGATCAGTTAAGTCAACTTGAGTTTTTCCACAGATTTCAATGAGATTGGGATCAAGCCCATACTCTGTCTCCTTCCTCACTACTATTTTTCCCTCTTCTACTATTTACCCATAATATTTTCTTCAGATGCTGCTGGACATCTCATGATCCCTTGACATTATTTCCTCTGTATCTATTCTTTTCTTAAATATGCAATATTACTGTCGTCCTCTTGTCATTTCTAAGAGTGCTTTGAGCTTCTATTCTCTCCTTCTTCTTACCCGGTGTTGTCTGATTCTAGATGCCTCTCCTCAAACAGGAAAATAATGTCAGGCTTTCCTGAAGTAACTCAATTGCTGTAGTAACCTTTACATCATTTTATCTAGGTAGGGGACATCGGCATAAGAAAGGGGGTCCGTTCAGGGTCATTAAACGGAGTCCAGAAACGGGTTAAATAAGAGCAAAGTGATGCTAGCAGAGATGATGGTCTTATTTTATGGAAGAGTGTGAGGGAAAGGGTAAAGTTACACTGAAGTAGTTAAGGGATCTTTTCCAAGATTATTATTCTCAGTTTGCATGAGTTGCAGCCGAGGTGCCAGTGAATGTACCAGGCTTTTCACAAGACTGTAAGGCCTTTGATCTTTCAACAGGGAAGGAGCAGACACTGGAAAGGTGGAAATTTAGACACTATGAAGAATGGCTGAAATCTATGCTGGAAATTAGCTAAATGGAGAAATCCAGATACTGCCTACAAGATAAATAGGTTAAATTTAGAGAAATTTGCGCTTCTTTCAATAGCCAATGGAGATTTATCATCGTCATATCAGACAGGCTTCTCTCACAAAGACACAGTCAACCCCTAAACGCAGTTCTAAATACATAAGGCCAGATTCTCTTTTTACTCACACCGTAAATCAGGAGTAGCGCAACTGAAATCTATGCAATTGCCCTTGTGAAAGTGAAAGAAGAATTGGGGGTTATAAAGTCATACTGTCTCACAGAGAGACTACAGGCACTTAAATATGTTGAACTAATATTATATATCTTAAAGTAATTATGTATATAACTGAGTGAAATTCTGCCTTTACAACTGTACAATCCTAATGAGATCAATTTAGTCTATTATCTTTGTCCCACACACAGCACCAGGGAAATCTTTGCCCATTGTCTACAGAAACTTGCTAGGGTTTGACAATTAGTATGCACCAAAATAGCACAATAACGCATGAGAAGGTAAATTACAGTCAGTTTATATCTGCTGTCTACATTATGTGCTCTGTAAGATACAGTGCTTACCTTAGCAACCTCCAGGCTAGTCAATTACCAGACAAACACTGGGAGAAATACTACAGTTATTGAGAAAGGATTCCCAAACACTCCACATTCTTGTTTTAAATGCTGTAATTATTCAGATACTTGAACAGTGATATTTTGTCCATTAGATGATTGTGTGTGTGTGTGTGTGTGTGTGTGTGCGCGCACGCGCAGGGGAGTAGCTAAGATATTTTAAAAAATACTTCATAAATTGTGATTCTTTTTTTTTTTTTTTTTTTACCTTGATCATGTTTTTTCCATTGAGAAGGATAGGGGCCATAGCAGGAACATTCACTTCATGGGCCCTGTCAGAGTCTCTGTATCTGTGAATGCTGCTGAACACCTTCCGTCACAGTACATAATCTTTGGTTATAGCTATGCCTGCAGATGACACGGTCACCAGCATATAGCGCTATCATGTAACATGAACACGGTGAACTAGTTGAATCATGGGCAGATGCACACCACTTGAGCTTAACTCATGACCCCAGCCTCCTCAATTCTTCCAACAGCAGATGATGGAAATTGGGCTACAGGCCTGATCTGGCATTTGTCAGCAACAACATAGGTGGTTCGTGTAACGAACTTAGGGCTGGTCTACACTACCGTGGTAAATCGATCTAACGTATGTAACTTCAGTTACATGGATAATGTAACTGAAGTTGACGTAGTTAGATCCACTTACCGGTGGCTACGCTGCGCTGCGTCAATGGGAGAGCATCTCCTGTTGACTTCCCTTATGCTTCTCAAGGAGATGGAGTACACAAATCAATGGGAGAGTGCTCTCCCTTCGATTTAGTGCGTCTTCACCAGACCTGCTAAATTGACACTTGCTGCATCGATTGCAGCAGAGCCGATCTACCGATAAGTGTAGACATGCCGTTAGTTTGATTTTGATACCACATTCACAGCACTGTCCCACCACAATCTAGATCACTGCAGCCACAATGCCAAACTCCGTTCCATTCTGCCCTGATTTAATTTTAAGAAAGTGGGATGGAAGGGCTTCATGAATTAACTCGATACCATTGTAAGTGTCAGGAAGGAGTTAAAATTCAGCCAGCAGAAAAGACAGAAACTGCTGAGAAGCAAGGATATAGTTTCTGTCAATACCTGATAACTTAGTTCAGCTTATATGGTCAATGCCCACCCTGTAACTCAGTTCTTGAAACAATGCTAACCCTCCCTTCATAGTCCACTGGATGTCTGTAAGCACTCATCCCAACCCCCCTACCCCGCCTCCTTCTCCCACAAGGTAGCCATAAATGTTTGATGCATGTAGGATAACCTCTATATGTACGTACTGTTCTTATTTTTATATCTTTGTTCACGGTTCTCTTGTGATTTGTAACAATGTCTCTCTCTGTATGTACAGATAAATGCAAATGAATTGATAAGAGAGAGAATGTATATAACTGGCCACTACGGCACCATATTTTCAAAGCTGCTTGTCAGTCTTCCCAGTACCATGAATAAACCCCCTTCAGTATTGTCGGTGTTTGCCTGATTCTTGGGGAAAAGAATCTTTTTGCCTAACATAAAGATCAAACCAATACCAGAAAATTAAGATCAGTTTGTCACTGTCTTGAAGACGCATATGCCACAAAGCTGCGGAAGAAATTATGGGCCAGGATTAACATCCAGTTTAGTGGATTGGTATGAACAATACAAAAAGTTTGAAACAATCATTCTTCAGACCATCACAGTTAGTGAAGAATGGGCTCTGAACTAAAGGATGAAAAGCAGAAGGCATGGCAGAAGCTCACTGAATGTGTTGACACATCCTACAGCAGTGAGAAAGCATGGATAACCATCCAGGAGCTTAACAACCACCCAAGAAAGGCAGACCAATACTACAACATTACTGCAGATCAAGTAGCACACCAACTTCTAGGAAATGTCAGGACACCAAACAACCCATGATACAGCTTAAGTGGCAAGAAGACCAGGAGACTTATAATTTTGGGGCCGAATTAACATCTAGAATTAACATCCTCGAGAATGGCAAAGAAGCCAGTCTAAACAAAGTTCATACTGAATAAATCAAAACACTTCAGATCATTAATAAAGAACTGTTTATGCAAGTTGTTTAACACATGTTCAGCCACATAAAAAGTACCCAAGATTTGCTGACAAGTATATGTTGTGGCACTCCTGAAGCTGGGGAAGGACATAAAGGAGCTAAAGAATTTCAGGTCTACATCACTACTGAGACAGTCAGCAGCAACCCCCGAACAGCTAGTAGCCTTATAATAGCTGGCAACCATTAGGGGAAATTGGACACCTCACGGACACAGTAGCCTACACTTTTAAACTGTCTTCCCTTATCGGTCTTGAGGCAGTTGAAGCTGGTCCTATGCCGGTTTTTGCTGAGCAGATTGCAGAAGTGCAGGGTTTGCTAACCACCAATCAAATGCTAACACGACCAAAGCCTGTGTGTGAGAGTGTGTATAAAAAATTCTTGTATTTTGTATGGAGTAGAGTCTTTGTACCAAGGTACAAAACTCTCCTTTCTTCTGCAGAATAAAGCAACCTTTCCTTATCCCTGTCTGGCTGTCATTGGCTCTCAGCTAGACAGACCCGACATTTCGGTAACAGTTTTCTGGCGACCCGGATGGGACCCTCCTAGCTTGGACATCGGACTCTGGATGGTTGCGGCGAACTAGAAGCGGTGCCACCGGCGTGCTTAGCCCCTCTTCCTCACTTCACCACGGCCCCTGGGGTTCGTGCTCCAATAAGATGAGCCCTAATAGGATAAGGAAACACTTCCCGGGTTCTGGTTATATTCTGGTTACCTGGTTACTGTATTTCTATCTTATACCTTTGGATGTTAGGTGTGTGGGCGGAACTGAGGTTCTTGTTCGTAATTCCTCAGAGTGGAAGCCATAGTGTGCGAGGAAGCCCTGAGGTTTTTTCCCCCATTTTGAACTTTAGAGTTGAAGAAGTGGGGACCTGAATGAGTACTTTTAAGCTTAATTACTAGCTTAAATTTGGTACGCTGCCACCAGCCAGAAGTTAGCATCTGGCACACTTTCTGTTCCCCCAAACCTTCCCTGGGGAACCCAAGACCCATACCCCTTGGGTCTTAAAACAAGGAGAAATTAACCACCCCCTCCTTTTCCCCCCAGACTCTCCCCTCCCTGGGTTGCCTTGAGAGGCTTACACAGATCTAAACTCCTTGGATCTTAAAACAAAGAGGAATGAACCATCCCCCCTTCTTTCCCCCCACCAATACCTGGTGAGTTCAGACTCAATCCCTTGGATTTTAAAACAAGGAAAAATCAATCAGGTTCTTAAAAAGAAAGCTTTTAATTAAAGAAAGAAAAGATAAAAATTATCTCTGTAAAATCAGGATGGAAAATGCTTTACAGGGTATTCAGATTCATATAGACTAGAGGGACTCTCCCCACCCCTAGCCTGAGATTCAAAGTTACAGCAAACAGAGGTAAAAAATCCTTCCAGCAAAACACCATTTACAAGTTGAGGAAACAAACATAAGACTAATCCGCCTTACCTGGCTATTACTTACTATTACTTACTATTTTGAGACATGAAAGACTGATTCAGAAAGATGGGGAAAGCCTGGGTGTATGTCTGGTCCCTCTTAGCCCCAAGAGCGAAAAACCAACAAAACAAACAGCACAAACAAAGACTTCCCTCCACCAAGATTTGAAAGTATCTTGTCCCCCTATTGGTCCTCTGGTCAGGTGTCAGCCAGGTTCACTGAGCTTCTTAACCCTTTACAGGTAAAAGAGACATTAACCCTTAACTATCTGTTTATGACAAGGTCGTATTAAGATTCTTCTGTTCCATCCCCTGTAGCAGTCAGTGTAAGCAGAAATTGCTGGCATGGATTTTTTGGATTAGACCATTATTCCTTCCTTCTTTCTGTTTAATTCTCTATTTGAGTGCCAGAAAAGGGAACGGGTCAGTCTCAGCAGAAACCCTCTAAAAATAGCCCTTTAAATGACATGTTAAATAAATGGCCTTTACCCGGTGTTCAGAAAGGAATATCGAAGAGGCGCTTACTGCAGCTTTGTACCCAGGATTGGCCAGCCCTGGGTACCGATTGGCCCGAGTTCGGGTCTTTTGACATTCCAACTCACTTAACTCCTCTGCACCTGGTGCTGGAAAACCAGGCACCGGGACAAATGGATTATTGGTTCTTGTGGGACAATGAAGCTCATCGTTGCTTAAAGAAAATACAAATTCAAGCCCCTCTATACTCAAAACCTTATGCCCCTAAAGAGGCAGATTTTTGGGAAGAAAATCCCCCCATATACTGTCCTCGACCTCGGCCACCGATAGCAGTAGCGCTACCAAGTGAGATGAGCTCAATACCTTCCTCTGTAGCTGTGGGTTCAAAAATAGCAGCCCTACCACAGAAACCCCCGCCCGGGAAAACTGAGGACACTACAGCTTGAGTAGACAAACCGGCTACTGGCGGGATGACAAGTAGTGGGTCAGAGTCTTTTAGCCTCTTGGGCAGTCCATCCCACACTAGATTGGGGTCAGTTTATGGGAAGAAACCCATGGGCAATTTAATTCAAGCACCCCTCCGGGTCATCCCAGTTCCAACGACAGAAGGGAATAGAGCACCCTTCCGATTTTTATAAAAAACTTCGTAAAGCATTTTGTACCTATACAACCTAGACCCCAAGACTGCGGATGGACAGTCCACAGTCTGGCTTATCTTTATTTCTCAGTCAGCCCCAGACATTAAAAAGAGATTACAGCAACTTGAGGGCATTGAAGGGAAATCCCTAAAAGAACTGGTAAGCGTTGCCACCCGTGTATATAACACAAAAAAAAAGGTACAAAAAACAAAGCCAGTGAGAATGCTGGCAGCTCTTGTAAATGCTGGAAATAAAAAACAAGGAGGGTGGAGAGGACCCCCCAAAAGGCAACCTAAAATGAAAAGGGGGGGCAGCCCAGGACACGCCAAAATATGTTTAACTATTGTAAGCAGCTTGGTCATTGGAAGAGGGAGTGCCCATACTGACCCATTGGGTGGCAGCCCCGCTGCCCAGACCCACCGCAACACCAGATGACTGTAAAAAAACAAACGTTAACAATAGTGGGGAATGACAGCGACCAGGGGGTTCTTCTGTTACCTATTCAAATAATTTTACCACTTATGTTTGTTCCTCCAATGACCCCCAGATCCGTCTAACTTTGGGAGGAACCATTTATTCTTGTCTTCTGCACTCTGAGGCTGGCCTCTCCACGGTTACTGTCAAGCCGAAGAAGGGAAACTTCATAAATAGAAGTATTCCGGTAATGGGTATAAGCGGAAAGCCATTTAACTGTTCTGTGTTGCAGGAGGCTACTGTAAAAATTTCTGGTGTCTCCGCCTCCCATGCCTTTTTGCTAGCTCCGGATTCCCCAGTTAACCTCTTTGGCAGAGACATGTTGTGTAAATTGCACGCTCAGATCTTTTTTTCAGATAACAGAATTGTCCTCTGGTTACCTCAAAACCAAATTCCCCAGCTGTGTGCTGTTCTAACCCAGGCTTCAGAAGACTCGATCCTGCCTGCGGACCCGATCCTACCTGAGCGACTCAGAGAGAAGGTAAAAGCCTCCCTATGGGGCACTTTAAAACCAGACTTGGGCACTCTCCGAACAGAACCAGTGCGTATAACCTTAAAGCCAAGCATTGTAATTCCTCAAATTCGTCAATACCTCATCCCCTAAGAAGCTCTGCTAGGCCTCCGGAACCTTATCATCACATTCCTGCGGTTGGGAGTGCTAGTTTGCACCATGTCTCCTTTTAACACCCCCATTCTGCCAGTCAGAAAACCTGACACGGACCCAAAAAAAACCAAACCAGTACACCGATTTGTCCAGAACTTGCGTGCAGTAAATAAAGTCATTCAGGCTAGACACAATGTGGAACCTAACCCTCACACTATCCTAACTGCCATTCCAGCAGGTACTGCTTGCTATTCAGTAATAAACTTGTGTAATGCCTTTTTCAGTATTCCCCTAGATCAAGACAGCTGGGATATCTTTGCATTTACATAAACGGATCCAGAGACTGGGAGGGCAGAACAGCTGACCTGGACTCAGCTACCACAAGGATATGTTGAATCGCCAACCATTTTCTCCTCTATCCTGATACGCAATTTAGCTAATGTTAAGCTACCTGGTGGGTCCACTTATCTCTTGTATGTGAATGATGTCCTGGTTTGTTCTCCTGATCAGGTAACATGCAAAACAGACACTATCTACTTGCTAAATTGCTTGGCAAATAAGGGACATAAAGTGTCCCCTTCTAAGCTTCAGTTTGCCAAGGACCACATATCCTACCTCAGTCATGTACTGACCCCGGGACATTGAGCTCTATCTAGTGCCCATATCCAGTCAATCCTTAACATCCCATGGCCAAAAACTAAATGTAAAATGTGGGAATTTTTAGGCCTTGCAGAATTTTGCCATTCTTGAATTCCAGGTTTTAAAAGAAATAGCAAAGCTCCTTTATGAGCAAATAACCCATGATGCCAAGGAGCCCCTGCACTGAAATTCTGGGGCTGTCAAAGCCTTTCAGGAGGTTAAAACAGCCTTAGCCTCAGCCCCAACCCTCGGGCTACCCAATTATCGGAAGCCCTTCATTCTCTATGTGCATAAGCAACTAGGGGTGGCCTTGAGTGTCCTGACCCAGACTTTTGGACCCAAGGAATGACCTGTGGCCTACTATTCCCAAAAACTGGATCCGGTGGCACAAGGCTTTCCTGGTTGCCTTTGGGCTGTGGTTGCTGCTGGCCTTTTTGTACCCCAAGCAAAAAAGGTTACTTTAGGCCATACGATGGTCCTACGGACCCCACATGCAGTCTAACTACTGCTAGTCTAAAAGAGCACTCAGCATTTAACCTCTCAGAGACTAACCCATTTAAAAGTTTCTTTATTGTCCAAAACCAACTTAAAAATTAAGCAATGCCATACCTGGAACCCTGCGGCCTTTTTACCTTTTCCGGACAACAATCATACGCCTTCACATAATTGTCTTCAAGTAGTGCATTATCAAAAAAAAAAACCTCAGCCAGATCTTTCAGATGTGCCCATTCCAAATGCTGACCTAAAACTGTATACAAATGGCTCGGCAAGGGTTGTGAAGGGCCAACAAATATCTAAATTTGCAGTATCTACCCAGTTTAAGGTATTACAGTCTGCACCCCTGGGACCCTTCACCTCAGCCCAGGCGGCAAAATTGGTAGTCTTCACCCGAGCATGTGAGCTGGCAGCCGATCAGTCTGTAAACATCTATACTGATTTGAAATACGCTTTTGGTGTTTACCATGCCATGGGCAACTCTGGGCAGAGCGGGGTTTTATTACCTCTGGTGGCACTAAAGTGGCACATGGGCCCTTAATTCTGAAACTATTAAAGGCCATGCACCTGCCGTTCGAGATTGCCATTATTCATGTTCATGCCCACCAGAAGGGAAAGAATCCCACTGTCCATGGGAACCAATTGGCTGATGCAGCATCAAAAATGGCCTCCCTACAACCTTATATTACCAACCAAATGGTGCTCGCACCCTCTCCCCCATCACACCAGTCCCATTTATCCCTGTACCATCAGAGGTTAGTCGCTGGGAGGACGTAAGGGCCACTAAAACACCAAAGGAGAAGTGGCAGCTACCTGATGAAAAAAAAGCCTTGCCCAGGCTACTCTGCGGCCTGCCCTATTTAAACTACACCAAGAAACACATGGTGGAGCAGAGGCCATGTCAGCTATTATAAACAAACTTTGGTATGCCCCAGGGGTATTCCAGGAAGCCAAAAAAGTCCTTTCCACCTGTAACATTTGTGCAAAATTCAATCCAAGGGGGGAACCAAAAGGCTCCCCTGGAGCAAGGTTATGGGCATATATGCCCTTTGAACGGCTCCAAATCGACTACTCAGAGATGCCCAAGTGCCAAAGCTACAAGTATCTTCTTGTAATTGTATGCCAACTAACTGGCTGGACCGAAGCATTCCCAACTAAACAAGCAACTGCCTTAAAAATAAAAAAAAAACTTATTAAAACATGTAATTCCTAAGTTTGGTCCTCCTAAATCTATTAACTCTAATCAAAAAACTCATTTCACTGCCCAGTTATTCAATACATTGCATAGGCCCTAAGTATCACCTGGCTTCTACATACTCCTTGGAGACCATCAACTTCTAGGCAAGTAAAAAAAATAAACCAAACTTTAAAGCTTAAGGTCTCCAAAATATGTGCACAAACTGGGTTAAAATGGCTTCAGGCTGTGCCTTTGGCCCTCTTGGCAGTTCGAGCTGCCCCTAGGGGTCAACTTGGTCTCTCACCTTTTAAACTTTTATTTGGCAGGCCATACACCGGATTTGCTAACCCAGAACCTGTGACTGATTTAGCCACTTAAAAAAACAAAAAGTTAACCAAATGTGTTATTTTCCTCAAAAATACTCTCATGTCTCTTCACAAATATGCAGCCCAATTTCAGTCCTTACCCGCTAATGTACCTGCTCACCGGATCCAGCCAAAAAATTAAATCTATATAAAAAAAATAAAAAATCAAGACTCTCCAACCCTGGTAAGCTGGTCCTTTTCAAGTCCTTCTTACCTCCCACACTGCAATTCAAGTAAAAAAATGGAATACCACACCCGAATCAAGCTAGCCCCTAGGCCGGAGCCAGAAGCAAACAACATCGGACTTCAAGGGAGCACAGCCAGCTCTTCCCATCGCAACCCGGAAAAGCCAAAAGCAAACAATACCTAAAAAACTAAACCTCTCAAAAAACTAAAGCTTTTGTTCCGACAAACAAAATCCTACAACTTTAACTATAAGTTATCAGACGGTGCTGCGATAGTTATTATTTCTAAGCCTGCCCCTTGTACAAGCTAACCCGCACCCAGCAGCTAAACCTCTTCAGCGACTGGCCACGTTAAAACACTTGTCTAACTATTAATTGTATCACCAAACTCATTCTAAAAAAACAAAAACTATAAGCTATACCTTTAAACCTCTCTAAAACTCTCTCCCTACAAGTGGTGCGGAAAACTGAGTGGTGGTAAAAAAAAACAAAAAAAACCCCAGTCCAATAAATATAAAAAAAGTCTAAGGTTTAGCATCATAGTTGGGAGGCCCAAGGAGTCCCTCTCTTCAATATCCTTGAGTTTAAATATAAGCTAGCCCTATGTTTTAAAGCTGTTGACGGGACCAGAAAAAAACTAAGTTACATCCCCTTAAAAGCCTGCAATCAAACCCTTATATTTAATGTTAAAAATAAAACCTTTTACCCCTTAAAAATTAGTGCAAACACCCAAAAACCTCCCTGCCAGTTTCAAAAGGCCTACATTGCAAAATTAACAGCAAACGTTATCAAGGGGAGTGGTTTCCTTCATTCCTTCCCTTGGGTCCCATAAATAAAACCCATGCATATTATATAAACGTCTCCTCTGGCATTTTATCACCTCACTCATCCCTTATAAAAATTTCTAAATGCCAGGAAGCGCTAGTAAGCTTTACATCACACTTGTTTGCTGTTACATACTGTGGAGGTATCTTAAACAACACCCACGTCATGGGACATTTAAATGCATCCCATTGGTGGTGCCGGAGCCGGGTATTTGGCAACTCCAAACATCAAAATGTTAGGGTAGATTGGCACCACCAAACAACAAAAAGCTCTTTCACCCTTTATTTACAAAGCCCCGGTCTATATTTTATTTATGGCCATAATGCTTTTAAAGCTCTTCCGCCGGGTTGGCACAGCTGGTGTGGTATGGCCAAAATATTACCAAACGTTCAAGTAAACACCACACTGGACTCACGCCAAATCCTCAACCTGGGGACTTATTCTCACAAGCTCTTCAGACCCTTAAAAAGGGCTTTATATGTAAACTTATTCCTGGCCTGGGGGTAGCAAAGCTAAAAAGGGCAGTGGTAAACATTTCTGCAGAACTTGAAAAAGCAGCTAATGCCACTTTAAATGCTTTCCAAAAATTACAACAAAAAAAATCAATAACATAGCAAAAATAACACTGCAAAATAAGCATGTGCTAAATGCCATAAATGCTAAAATTGGGGGGGGCTGTGCTCGCATTAAAAAAATGCTGTTTTTATATTAATCGCTCTAGTTTAATTAAAAAAAAATTGCAAGCCATCAAAAATGCAGCTGTTGTTTTCCACACTGTACCTCTTAATCATACTCTTAATTGTAAAAACCTCCTCCCAAACCTTAAATCATGGTTTACTGGCCTTTTCCGTAAAATTGTCAAATAAATTATTTTCTCTCTTTTTCTTTTTATGTATCGTTTAAGTAATATTGCAATGTGCAAAATGCTTGTGTAGTGCTGTTACTAAGGGCTCTACTGTCCGTAGAAGAACGCAATCTCTCTCCTTCCAGCTTGATCGCAAATTGCGTATCGGGACTGACAATTTGGATTATCAGGCCCAAAGGGGGGACTGTGACAGTCAGCAGCGACCCCCGAACAGCTAGTAGCCTTATAATAGCTGGCAACCATTAGGGGAAATTGGACACCTCATGGACACAGTAGCCTAAACTTTTAAACTGTCTTCCCTTATCGGTCTTGAGGCAGTTGAAGCTGGTCCTAAGCCGGTTTTTGCTGAGCAGATTGCAGAAGTGCAGGGTTTGCTAACCACCAATCAAATGCTAATATGACCGAAGCCTGTGTGTGAGCGTGTATAAAAAATTCTTGGTTTTTGTATGGAGTAGAGTCTTTGTACCAAGGTACAAAACTCTCCTTTCTTCTGCAGAATAAAGCAACCTTTCCTTATCTCTGTCTGGCTGTCATTGGCTCTCAGCTAGGCGGCCCCAACATTTTCATAACACTACTATGTCATCTCGACAAACTGTATGGACATCTCATCACCACTCGTTGAAAAGCATCTAATGCCAGGGCAAACTGAATTCTTCCCAGCCAAGTAAAGCAAATGCTGAACAGCACTCAATACATCGAAGATGGCTTTGAAAAGGATATGGGTAACAGGCACCGTGTTTGTTGACCTATAAGTAACATACACCCAGTGACTCACATGTTGAAAATATACTACATGATGAAAGATCCTCACCTCATATGACTGATAAAATCTCTACTAGAGAGCTAACATTTTTATGTCAAACTATGAGAGAAGTGAAGTTGATGGCAGGAACAGAAAAATGACCTACCACAAGGGAGTGTACTCTATCCAATACTCTTCAACATCTACACAAATGATCAACAGATCTGTCTTGACACAGGAAGTTTTATCTATGCCAACACCTACATATTATTCTCTCTCTCTTCCTTTGTGTTCGGAAAGCAAACCTTCCAAAATCTAAGTAATAAATGGTCATTTCCATAAAAACAAATAAGCTTTTACTCTGTCCCATTTTGTGAATAGATAGATTTGGAAGAAATGTATTAAATTGGAATGTACCCCTTTTAAAGAAAGTCATGTAACTCCATTTGACAATTTACCCCTTTTATTTTATTATACAAATAATGAAATTATTAATATTAACTTGCAAAATATTTCTCAATTTTTCCTCTTGAGCCTTTCCACTACGATCAAAGGTTTTTCCAGTGTTGGGCACATGATATGGCTTGGTCTACAGCCCTGGCGAAATCTTTCATGCTGCACAGTTCCTCCAGGAGTCGGCAGACAAACAGATTTCCATGGCTTATGTTTTACCACAGTGACGTGTCTGGGTTGTTGGAATAGCACCATTTTGCATATTGACATTTGACCTGCTAAGTCTTGTTCAGAGGCAATTTAAACATCTGCAGGTCATGACATTCTTCTCCGCTCCTGCGAGAAGATGTACAGTAATTTTGTGCACTTTGACATCCTCCTCAAGTATTTCAAGCAGTGTGCACCACACTTCCAGTCATGTTGTCAGTGATTTTTTTTAAGCTGTTCAATTGCAGCTAGGAAGCTTTTCTATGATTTCAGGCAGCTAACTACTGTGCTTTGGCCATGTAGCAGATTGTCTGGTATCTTCAACTTGTCATAATTGTTCCAGTTTACTTGTGACTGTTCTCCTTATATCTGCTAGAGTGATTCTGGCAAGTACATGAGGGCTGTTCACGTTTGTTGGTTTGAGACATCCTGTGATGTGGCTGCAGCTGTCTTTCAGCACAGGGTCTGTAAGACAAGTTTTCCCCCACCAGACATACATATTTGGCCATCTAATACCAATATACACGTGCAATGGCATGCAGTTTGTTCTTGACATAATAGACGGAGAGCCCAGACAGCACAGATATTAATGTAGTTTCAATCTGGGTGAGATCCTTGGCGTGAGCAATAATATGTAAGTTTTGGCATAGATAAAACTTCCTGTGTCGAGATAGATCTGTTGATCATTTGTGTAGATGTTGAAGAGTATTGGATAGAGTACACTCCCTTGTGGTAGGTCATTTTTCTGTTCCTGCCATCAACTTCACTTCTCTCATAGTTTGACATAAAAATGTTAGCTCTCTAGTAGAGATTTTATCAGTCATATGAGGTGAGGATCTTTCATCATGTAGTATATTTTCAACATGTGAGTCACTGGGTGTATGTTACTTATAGGTCAACAAACACGGTGCCTGTTACCCATATCCTTTTCAAAGCCATCTTCGATGTATTGAGTGCTGTTCAGCATTTGCTTTACTTGGCTGGGAAGAATTCAGTTTGCCCTGGCATTAGATGCTTTTCAACGAGTGGCGACGAGATGTCCATACAGTTTGTCGAGATGACATAGTAGTGTTACGAAAATGTTGGGGCCGCCTAGCTGAGAGCCAATGACAGCCAGACAGAGATAGGGAAAGGTTGCTTTATTCTGCAGAAGAAAGGAGAGTTTTGTACCTTGGTACAAAGACTCTACTCCATACAAAAACCAAGAATTTTTTATACACGCTCACACACAGGCTTCGGTCGTGTTAGGATTTGATTGGTGGTTAGCAAACCCTGCACTTCTGCAATCTGCTCAGCAAAAACCGGCTTAGGACCAGCTTCAACTGCCTCAAGACCGATAAGGGAAGACAGTTTAAAAGTTTAGGCTACTGTGTCCATGAGGTGTCCAATTTCCCCTAATGGTTGCCAGCTATTATAAGGCTACTAGCTGTTCGGGGGTCGCTGCTGACTGTCACAGTCCCCCCTTTGGGCCTGATAATCCAAATTGTCAGTCCCGATACGCAATTTGCGATCAAGCTGGAAGGAGAGAGATTGCGTTCTTCTACGGACAGTAGAGCCCTTAGTAACAGCACTACACAAGCATTTTGCACATTGCAATATTACTTAAACGATACATAGAAAGAAAAGAGAGAAAATAATTTATTTGACAATTTTACGGAAAAGGCCAATAAACCATGATTTAAGATTTAGCGAACAGGAGCTGCTAACAGGGAGTTTTGCAAGGGAGTTCTCCAGGTGAAGGAGGAGCACATACAGCATCTGTGGGAGCAGAGTGGACAGGGAGCTGCAGACGGGAATTTGAGAGAGTTTGACAGAGGGAGGCTTACAATGGTGAGGAGGACCCGCAACACCGGTGCCAGCACTGCTTCTGTCTCCTCCACCTGCTCCTGTAGCCAGACAGAGCACCAAAGCATGGATGCTTTTACCCAGATTTTGGTGTGGGCTTGCAAAGACTGTAATTTGCAATTTCCACTTACTGATATCCAGGCTGGGAGTGGCATCCAATGTGAAAGGTGCCTACTGGTGGAATCTCTCAGGCAGCAGGTGGGAGAGCTACAGGAGGAGGTGGCTAGGCTGAGGAATATCCATATCCATGAGCAATTCCTGGACAGTATCCATGTGGAGACAGCTGACGTAGCTGTCCCAGTTCACAGGACTACCGACACACCAGTGGAGGAGGAGATGCCTCAGGATGTATCTGACACACCAGTGGAGGAGGAGGCTCAGGGTGGACACAGCCAGCTGGTTACTTCTAGCAGCAGGCAGTGCTCCACCCCTGCTGCAAACCCTCCTGCTGTGGTAAAAGATAACCGTTATGCTCTTCTTGATACAGGAGAGAAGGAATCACCCCCAACAGTTAAGGAGGTGAAGCCTCGTACCCCTAAGGCTGGGAGGTCTGCTGCCACCACTGATAAGAAACATAGGGTAGTGGTGGTTGGAGACTCTCTGCTGAGGGGGACGGAGACACCCATCTGTCGCCCTGACCGTTCATCCCGGGAGGTATGCTGCCTGCCAGGGGCCCGTATCCGAGATGTTACAGAGGCATTGTCGAGGATTATCCGGCCTTCTGACTACTACCCCATGCTACTCATCCATGTGGGCACAAATGATACTGCGAGGTGTGACGCTGAGCAGATCAAGAGTGACTACAGTGCTCTGGGAGTACGGGTTAAGGAGTTTGGAGTGCAGGTGGTATTCTCTTCAATTCTTCCTGTTGAAGGTAGGGGTCCGGGCAGAGACAGATTCATCGTGGAGGTGAATGCCTGGCTGCGAAGATGGTGTCGCCAGGAGGGCTTTGGCTTCCTCGACCACGGGATGCTATTCGAGGAGGGACTGCTAGGAACAGATGGCGTTCACCTTTCAAAGAGGGGAAAGGCCTTATTTGTGCACAGACTGGCTAACCTAGTAAGGAGGGCTTTAAATTAGGTTCGACGGGGACAGGTGAGCAAAGCCCACAGGTAAGTGGGGAACAAGACCTGGGAGATGGGTTGGAAACAGGAGGGAGCACGGGCTATAATGGCAGAGAGGAAGGAGGGTCAGGGCAAAGCTGGGAGGCAAGATCAAACCAGTATCTTAGATGCCTATATACAAATGCAAGAAGTATGGGTAATAAGCAGGAAGAACTGGAAGTGCTAATAAATAAATACAACTATGACATTATTGGCATTACTGAAACTTGGTGGGATAATACACATGACTGGAATGTTGGTGTGGATGAGTATAGTTTTCTCAGGAAGGATAGACGGGGGAAAAAGGGAGGAGGTGTTGCCTTATATATTAAAAATGTACACACTTGGACTGAGGTGGAGATAGACATAGGAGACGGAAGTGTGGAGAGTCTCTGGGTTAGGCTAAAAGGGGTAAAAAACACAGGTGATGTCGTGCTGGGAGTCTACTACAGGCCACCTAATCAGGTGGAAGAGGTGGATGAGGCTTTTTTCAAACAACTAACAAAATCATCCAAAGCCCAAGATTTGGTGGTGATGGGGGACTTCAACTATCCAGATAAATGTTGGGAAAATAACACCGCGGGGCACAGACTTTCTAATAAGTTCCTGGACTGCATTGCAGACAACTTTTTATTTCAGAAAGTTGAAAAAGCTACTAGGGGGGAAGCTGTTCTAGACTTGATTTTAACAAATAGGGAGGAACTTGTTGAGAATTTGAAAGTAGAAGGAAGCTTGGGTGAAAGTGAGCATGAAATCATAGAATTTGCAATTCTAAGGAAGGGTAGAAGGGAGTACAGCAGAATAGAGACAATGGATTTCAGGAAGGCGGATTTTGGTAAGCTCAGAGAGCTGATAGGTAAGGTCCCATGGGAATTAAGACTGAGGGGAAAAACAACTGAGGAAAGTTGGCAGTTTTTCAAAGGGACACTATTAAGGGCCCAAAAGCAAGTTATTCCGATGGTTAGGAAAGATAGAAAATGTGGCAAAAGACCACCTTGGCTTAACCACGAGATCTTGCGTGACCTACAAAATAAAAAGGCGTCATATAAAAAATGGAAACTAGGTCAGATTACAAAGGATGAATATAGGCAAATAACACAGGAATGCAGAGGCAAGATTAGAAAAGCAAAGGCACAAAATGAACTCAAACTAGCTATGGGAATAAAGGGAAACAAGAAGACTTTTTATCAATACATTAGAAGCAAGAGGAAGACCAAGGACAGGGTAGGCCCACTGCTCAATGAGGAGGGGGAAATAGTAACGGGAGACTTGGAAATGGCAGAGATGCTTAATGACTTCTTTGTTTCAGTCTTCACTGAGAAGTCTGAAGGAATGTCTAGTATAGTGAATGCTTACGGGAAGAGGGTAGGTTTAGAAGAGAAAATAAAAGAGCAAGTAAAAAATCACTTAGAAAAGATAGATGCCTGCAAGTCACCAGGGCCTGATGAAATGCATCCTAGAATACTCAAGGAGTTAATAGAGGAGGTATCTGAGCCTCTAGCTATTATCTTTGGGAAATCATGGGACACGGGGGAGATTCCAGAAGACTGGAAGGGGGCAAATATAGTGCCCATCTATAAAAAGGGAAATAAAAACAACCCAGGAAACTACAGACCAGTTAGTTTAACTTCTGTGCCAGGGAAGATAATGGAGCAGGTAATCCAAGAAATCATCTGCAAACACTTGGAAGGTGGTAAGGTGATAGGGAATAGCCAGCATGGATTTGTAAAGAACAAATCGTGTCAAACTAATCTGACAGCATTCTTTGATAGGATAACGAGCCTTGTGGATAAGGGAGAAGCGGTGGATGTGATATACCTAGACTTTAGTAAGGCATTTGATACAGTCTCGCATGATATTCTTATAGATAAACTAGGAAAGTACAATTTAGGTGGGGCTACTATAAGGTGGGTGCATAACTGGCTGGATAACCGTACTCAGAGAGTAGTTGTTAATGGCTCCCAATCCTGCTGGAAAGGTATAACAAGTGGGGTTCCGCAGAGGTCTGTTTTGAGACCGGTTCTGTTCAATATCTTCATCAACGATTTAGATGTTGGCATAGAAAGTACGCTTATTAAGTTTGCGGACGATACCAAACTGGGAGGGATTGCAACTGCTTTGGAGGACAGGGTCAAAATTCAAAATGATCTGGACAAATTGGAGAAATGGTCTGAGGTAAACAGGAGGAAGTTCAATAAAGATAAATGCAAAGTGCTCCACCTAGGAAGGAACAATCAGTTTCACACATACAGAATGGGAAGAGACTGTCTAGGAAGGAGTATGGCAGAAAGAGATCTAGGGGTCATAGTAGACCACAAGCTTAATATGAGTCAACAGTGTGATACTGTTGCAAAAAAAGCAAACGTGATTCTGGGATGCATTAACAGGTGTGTTGTAAACAAGACACGAGAAGTCATTCTTCCGCTTTACTCTGCGCTGGTCAGGCCTCAGCTGGAGTATTGTGTCCAGTTCTGGGCACTGCATTTCAAGAAAGATGTGGAGAAATTGGAGAGGGTCCAGAGAAGAGCAACAAGAATGATTAAAGGTCTTGAGAACATGACCTATGAAGGAAGGCTGAAGGAATTGGGTTTGTTTAGTTTGGAAAAGAGAAGACTGAGAGGGGACATGATAGCAGTTTTCAGGTATCTAAAAGGGTGTCATCAGGAGGAGGGAGAAAACTTGTTCACCTTAGCCTCCAATGATAGAACAAGAAGCAATGGGCTTAAACTGCAGCAAGGGAGATTTAGGTTGGACATTAGGAAAAAGTTCCTAACTGTCAGCGTAGTGAAACACTGGAATAGATTGCCTAGGGAAGTTGTGGAATCTCCATCTCTGGAGATATTTAAGAGTAGGTTAGATAAATGTCTATTAGGGATGGTCTAGACAGTATTTGGTCCTGCCATGAGGGCAGGGGACTGGACTCGATGACCTCTCGAGGTCCCTTCCAGTCCTAGAATCTATGAGAAGCCCTCAGAAGCATTCAGTTTAAAAAGAAAGACAAGTAGTGAGAAAAAAAGATGCAATATGCAAGTCAAGCAATCAGGGTGATATTATCATTAACAACAATTATTTGTGTTGTGGTAATGCCTAGGAACCCCAGTTATGGACCGGGACCCCATAGTGCTAGGTGCTGTACAAATGCACTAGTCTTACTAGTTCCAGAGACTTATAGAATAAGGCCAGAAGGGACCATTATGATCATCTAGTCTGATGTCCTGCATATTGCAGACCACAGAACCTCACCCACCCACTACTGCAGGGGTTGGCAACCTATGGTACGGTTGCCGAAGGCAGCACGCAAGCTCATTTTCAGTGGCACTCACACTACCTGGGTCCTGGCCACCGGTCCGGGGGGCTCTGCATTTTAAATTTAATTTTAAATAAATCTTCAACATTTTGAAACCTTATTTACTCTACATACAACAATAATTTAGTTATATATTATAGACTTCTAGAAAGAGACCTAAAAAAGGTTAAAATGTATTACTGGCATGCAAAACCTTAAGTCTGAGTGAATAAATGAAGACTCGGCACAGCACTTCTGAAAGGTTGCCGACCCCTGCACTACAGTAATAGACCCATAACCTGTGGTTGAGTTACTGAAGTCCTCAAATCATGATTAAAAAACTTCAAATTACAGAGAATCCACCATTTATACTAGTTTAAACCTGCAAGTGACCCTGCCCCATGCTGCAGAGGAAGGTGAAAACCCCCAGGGTTTCTGCCAATCTGATCTGGGGGAAAGTTCATTCCTGACCCCAAATATACCATCAGTTAGACCCTGAGAATGTGGGCAAGACCCACCAGACAGTCATCTGGGAAAGAATTCTCTGTAGTAACTCAGAGCCCTCCCCATCTAGTGTCCCATCATTGGCTGTTGGAGATATTTGCTGCTAACAGTCACAGATGGGTTACATGCCATTGTAGCTGGTCCTGTCATGCCATCCCTTCCTCACCCAATTGGGTACAGTCATTCTACTGTCAGTATGGCCTGTTTAGCTTCATTGGTACTGTCCATTCTCCTGTCCACTGCTATTCCTTTCTCCATTGCTGTATCCTTTCTTACTTGATTTTGAGGCTGATCAATGTTATAACTAAGGATGGAGATTACATGAGCATTTCCCAACCATTTCACCCAAGTTTCTAGTTTAAAGCTCTTTTAATCAGTGGCACCAACCTGCACCCCAGAAATCTATTTGCCTCCCTACTCAGGTGGAGTCCATCCCATGAGAACAATCCTCTGCCCATGAATGCCTCCCAGTGGCCAAATATCCCAAAGCCCTCCTTATAGCACCACTGCCTGAGCCACCTTAATCATCATAATCTTGTCTCATCTTCATTCTCCTCCTATAGGGAGGGATAGAATCCCACCGAAGATCACCTGAGCCTCCATTTCCTTAAGCATCTTCCACAGCCTGGCATAGTCTCCCTTGATACGTTCCAGCAAGAATCCAGCAGAATTATTTATTCCCACATGAAGGACAATCAGTGGATTCTTTTCTGCTCCCATTAGGATCCTCTTCAGCCTAATTTTCTTCTTTGGGAAACAGTTAAAGGGTCATTGTAAAATCAAAATTGGCCCAAAATTAGAAGCTTGTTTTTGCAAAATGTAAGACCAAGCTAACTGTTTTGATTAAATGTAGTTAGGCATTCAACTTGCAAGTGTAACTCACTGGTGACTGTATTACCTGTCCTGCTCTGTGCTGATTCACAGATGAAATAAGCTGTTACAGTCCTCAAGTACAGAATGTAGGTTGTTTTTTTTTAAGCTCAAGCTGTCACAACTTGTGCTTTCAGTTCTGGAGGTCCCCAGTTCAATCCCCAGTGTGTTGGCCAAGATGGCAACCGCCACACATAAGCACAAGGTTCTGCTCATCTGGTACTCCAGGCAGGACTGGAACCACTCACTACAAGCTCTTTGGAAAAGAGACCTTGTTTCTCTGTTTGCGCTGTGAATATCTTGCATCCCTGTGAGCAACAGGGACCAATAATTCTCTGATTGAATTTCTATCCAGAAAACTTTCTCCTTAGCTACCTTTAAACAATTCCTCTACCAATGATGTCCTAGCTAGGTTGGATAAATACTAGAAGGAAGTATTTTCCTGAAAAGTTTTTTGAAGTATTTTTGCCAGCTGAGGCTCTGTGATTTCACATGGGTCAAAATAGAAATTTTCACAAAATTCAATCAGGTGAAATGGATCTGGTCAAATACCTCAATTTTTGGATTCGATCCTTCATTCTATTTGAAAATGATCTGCAAACTGATTGTGAATTTGTCCATTACTTGTAACAGCTGTAGGGAGAGTTCAGATAAACAGTTCTGGGTTTGACTATTCTCTATTCAGAAGTCAAGCATTCCAACTGTGTGATTGGTCACCTAAAATCATATGGTATGGTTTCTTCCTCCTGATTGGATGAGTTCACATTTTATATCTTCTTATAAATGTTAAGAAATCAATGTGGCATTGAATATCTCATTAGACAATCAGACCCAGGATACTGCTAATGTTACTTACATTGCTGCTGTGGCTTTTTGCTGTTGGCTTCCTTCTTCCCCAAATGCTGTTGCTACTAGCTGTCTAACCAGTTCTTCTTCACTGGCAGTGGTGGGAATAGCTGTCCGATGTGCCAATGGGTGGCCATCTGGATCAAAGGAATTAACAGCTCTCTCACTCCAAGTGTCTCCATAATAGCAAAAAATAGAAGGCCAGATGTTTAGTGCTTTTCCATCTGTAGATTTCAAAGCACCCTCTCTCGTAGAGTAAGTATATGTGTAGTTAGGAAAGCCAAAAACATCAAAGACAAATATGGAAGTGAAAGTCCCACAGTGAGTTAGAGGCAGAGCTTAGTGGAGAACTCAAGTACTCTGACATCCAATTGTTTCCTATTCCCTGGACCATACTGACACATTCCACATTCCAGCGACCGCCCAGGAGTGAGCTAAAGCTACTGATCCTGTTTCCATCCACCTGGGTCTTTCTCGTGCTGGGTTTTTGACCTCTTTTTAAGGCTGACCTGATTATATTTCTGAACTTTAACCTTTGACCGGCAGGGTCAGCCTCCTCCTTACCCTAGTTTAGGGAGATTCGGATAGAAGAGCAAACCAGTCCTGATATGGTTACAATCAGGTAATAGTTTTATTAAACACTGACAATTACACATAAACACTTACAAGCATGCTATAATTTTAAGGCACGGTAATTCTATCGCTAGAAAAATCCCCCTTTATTTCTTGAGCTTAGTTTCAAGTAGCACAGCAGCCCACTCCCTGAATACGCCCCCGACTTTTACCTGGTGAGTTTGGGGAGTTCCGGCCGGTCACTCCTTCACCTGTTCAAGCCCGACTTCTCCAAGACCCCACTTGAAAGCTCTAACACCTGATCAGGCCCTTTTTTTTGGTAAGTCCTCTTAATCCCTCTGATTCCCGCTGCCCTATGGCTAGTCGTTCAGAGGGTTCAGATTTCCCACCCCCTTTTCTCCCGTCGGCCCGAGATGAGGCCCGAGATCACAGCCCTGTTGATCCACCTATTCCTGATCTCCCATGGTGGGGATGTGTCAGGTAAGGATTTTCAAGCAGAGTACTGCAACTCAGAATCTCATCCCCCCTCAGGGACAGTCCAATTGCTCAGACTGGGCAAACAGTGGCTCCAGCTAGTCTTAGGATTCCAGTGCCAGCAGATCTCCCATGGTGGGGATGTGTCCACTAGTACCTTCGTCTCTTGACAGCCAGTTCACCGACTGAGTTCCCCGATGGATCTGTCCGGCCATCCTTTATACCCTTTTTCACTGACTTCCAACACGCATGAATCAGGCAGTATAGACCATTTCCAAATTTGGGCTTGCCACAGGGTCAGTTTCTCGGAACGTCCCCACCCCCTTCCAGATGGTCAGCAAGACATGACCCCAGGAGTGTCAGCAACCTGTTTCTTGTAAAACCCCCTCCCCTATTAGCCAAGCTATTTCTTGTAAAACCCTCTCCCCTATTAGCCAAGCTATTTCTTAACCTATTGCAAAAATTCACCTCCCCGCTTAAGCCATTAGATGCTTTAAAACTTGTGCATAACAAACTTCCCCTTTTACTATGCCTTCTATTAACCCTTGAATATATTCCCTTTAGGCCTTCTATACAATAGGCCTTGTCCAGGTTTGTAAATAGCTAAAATGTCAATATAAAAGGCTGCCAGCCATGGAGTGCCCCATGGTACAGTCTGCAGGATCCTGTAAGGCAGGGGTTGGCAACCTATGGCACGCGTGCCAAAGGTGGCATGCGAGCTGATTTTTGATGGCATGCAGGGCGGGCTGAGCCGCTCAGCCTGCCGCCGCCCTGGGGTTCCCACTGCTGGCCCCTTGCCAGCCAGGGTCCCACCGCTGGTCCGGGGGAAGGAACCCCAGGCTGGTAGTGGGCTGAGACCCCAGCTGGCAGGAGCCAGCAGCCAAAACCCCAGAGCAGTGGTTGGCTGAGCTGCTCAGCCTGCCGCCGTTCTGGGGTTTCCACCACCGGCTCCTGCCAGCCGGGGTCCCGCCGCCGGTCCCACTCAGTGCCTGCTGCTGGCCTGGAGGAAGTAACCCCAGGCTGGCAGTGGGCTGAGACCCCAGAGCAGGGCTGGCGGAGATGCTCAGCCAACCTCTGAAACCCAAGAGCTGGGTGGGCTGACCCGCTCAGCCTCCTGCCACTCTGGGGTTCTGGCTGCTGGCCCCTTACCAGCCGGGGTTCCTGCCACAGCCCTGCTCACCTTGCTTCTGGTTGGAGTTCCAGCACAGGCCCCCTGCCAGACCGGGTCCAGGCTTCCAGCCCTGCTCAGCCCTACCAGCCGCCAGCTCCATTCACCTCAGCTGCCGATCTAGGGTTCTAGCCATTGACCTCCTGCCAGCCAATTATTAACTTATAACTCAGAAGCCTGTGTGCAGCTTAAAGTATCTAAATAGGTGCCACCAGACATTGGAAAACTCAGCAAGGGCAAGAATCACACTAAATTAATAAGATCTGCATTTTAAATAAAGCTTCTGAAACATTTTGAAAACCCTGTTTACTTTACATATAACAGTAGTTTGGTTATATAGTATAGACTTATAGAAAGACCTTCTAAAAAACGTTAAAATGTATTACCGGCACATGAAGCCTTAAATTAGAGTGTATACATGAAGACTCAGGACACCACTGCTGAAAGGGTGCCGACCCCTGCTCTAAAGGTTTAGAGAGAGATCAAGTTCATGTAGGTTTCTTGCTGAGCATCTGCACAGTCCATGGTATGATTTTGCCATTCATTTCATCAGGTAGAATCGGGTGGGCACCATTGGCTGCTGTCATGTTTGGTTCTGTGGGCTTAGTCACCACTGTTTAAAAATCAGTGCCTAAGTTTAGGCTTTATTACAAGGCATGAATAAATCTCCATGGAAAAATGTTCCTTGGCTCATTACTTTCTGGGGTAATTAAGCAGATTTAAAACAAAACAAAAACCAAAGGATGGCTGATAAGAGAAGCAGCTCAGGACTCCAGGCTTGCATTGTTCAAGGTTCTCAAAAGTGGCTAGTGATTTTGTGTACCTGACTTCTGATTTTCAGAGGTCAGTTGGGGCTGGTGTTCTGAAAATCAGGCCTCTTTACAATGTCCAACATGGGGAACCAAAAACTAAAGCACCCCAAATCCCTAATTACTTAAAACCTTGGCCAATGCCAGACCTCAAACCTGCGCCCCTTCACTCTATCAGCCCTACTTGGTTTTAAAAAACCCCTGCCTAATTACACCAGCAAGGAATAAGCCAGAGGATGTTTTTCGATGCAGATTTCCCCACATCTCGTGATAATGAGTGTTAAAAAAATATTTAAATGCACTGATATGATTTATAAATGAAGGCTTCTCTGTGAATAGCATTTGAAGGTATGCGAGAGCTGTCACGTGTAATTTTTTTTTAAACCAATTCTGCTGCTGACAAGCATAATTTAGATGCTAATCAGAGCAAACTGTGTCCCTACCCTTACTGAGAAGTTTGCCAAGAAAAGGGTTTAAAATAAATCAGGTGGCTGGAATGTTTGTTAAAAAGTTTTAATTTCTATTCATTTCTCTCTGTTCCATTAGCTCCTCTATCGCTGTGCTGATTGTAGCTGTGAGGCAGGAGTATTAGCTGAACTTTCTATGACCTAATCAAGCTCAGGTAAAGATAAAACCAGGTCCAATTTCTCTTCATTCGTTTTCTTAGAATTCAAAATGATATTTTCAAGGCAAAGGGGTCAACACCTCGTTTGCTGGCAGGTAATTTTTTTAAATTCAAGTTGTGAATGTAGTATAAAAGTTGAACAAATTCTATTCCCTTAAAGATACAGGAGGACCCAGTTTTATGCCATGCTTTCTAAAAATGCTATTTCAGGTAGCATTTGTTATTAATATTTCGGTTAGAGTAGTGCTTTGTCAAGGATCATTGTGCTAATAATTGTGCAGACAAATAAAGAACTCAGTCCTGCCCCAGAGAATCTTCAATTTAGATAGTTTTGCCATATCTTGTGGATTCAGGATGGAGCTACGTAAGTCCCAGTAGCTGGCACTTCAATTACATTTCTACTAGCATTGCATGCACAAGAACAACCTTCACTGTTCTCCATAGCTTAGCCTGACTCTCCTCATGAGTAACAGGGGCTTTGACCATGGTAACAATTCAAATAAATGAGTATTTATTACTGATTAGATGCACAGAACCAGATTGCTCCTTCCAGCCACGAAATCTGAGAGACAAAGAGAGCAAAAACAGAGAAGTTCAATTCATGGGGTTTCCTTCATATCATCTGCTCACAGGGAAGAGGTTTGGAGGGGATGAGGATCCATGAGGGAAGGAGCTCTTCATATCTTTGGAATGAGGAGCCATTTGCATGGACAACATGGGTGAAATCCTCCCCTTCACCTTCCTTCAGCTCCTCTGCTAACCCCCTCTCTCATCAGGAGCCAGCCCTGTAGCTCTGCCCTAATCTAGGGTGACCAGACAGCAAATGTGAGAAATCAGAACAGGGAGCAGGGAGGTAATAGGAGCCTATATAAGAAAAAGACCCAAAAATCGGGACTGTCCTTATAAAATCGGGACATCTGGTCACCCTAGTCTTAATCACTTGATTTATTCTGGATAAAAGTCATTAACACCAGTCTGTCTTTATATCAGACTGGTGTTCATTCTTGGTGATGACTGTGGCTCGCTAGTAGAGATGGGTGAAATTTGTTAACCAAACATTTTGGTGAAAAATGCCCATTCAGCAACACTGACACAAATTCACAATTTTTCAATGTCACTAAACTTTCAGCCAGAAGAAAACCCCTAGAAATAGTTCTGAAAAAACTTTTCATTGATATTTTTTAAATGAAAATATTTCAATTTTAAAAATCTTTATTTTTAAAGTTAAGAAATGCTTAAAAATGGAAACAAAACATTTAATTCTGGCTCAAACAAAATGTCATTCTACCCAATTTTTTTTTGACTTCTTGATTCACTTACAATTTAAAAAAAAGTCTATGCAGTTTGACTCAAAGTTTTGGAATTGCCTGTAAAGTGAAAAATCTATTATTTGCAGAATTTTTCTCACCTTATCTATTTCCAATTTAACAAACTATGGATAGATTTCAAAAAGGAATCCCCAATTAAATAGATTGTTAAGTCGGCCTTTTCAGATTTTAGGAGGGAAAACACAAGAACATACCTTCTAAAAAGGGACATGTCTAGATAGGTAAAACCTGCTCTTCTCTTCGATGTTTTCTTAAAAACTCCAAGCACTTTTCAGGCCTTAATTAATCCTAACACCACCCTGGTGAAGTAGGCACATTAAGATTACACCCATTTTAGTGATGGGTAAACTTGGCTGCAGCGGTTAAGCTATTTAGCCAAAAGTGAGAGGGAAAGGAAGAACAGAAAAGACATACTGATGCTAAGTCCCTTGCTGTAGTCATTAGACCACATACCCCCACATTGGGTGAAATATCTATGATGCTGCTATCCAATAGGTATGAAAATAATTCCAAGGCTAACAGTTGTTAAGAGAAACTGGGTTATTAGTTACTTAAATTGTAAGCTCTTTGGGGTAGTCTTTTGGTTCTGTGCTTTTACAGTGGCTAGTGCAAAGATGCAGCTGCAAATAAATAATAATACATCTAGTGGTTAGAAGAGAGGGCAAGGCATTCAGGCATTACACTGCTGTGACATACCAAGGCACAAGTCAGACCAGTCTGGGGGTCACCCAGAGGCACTGACTTTCCATTTTCCTCCAGGGGTGCTCCATCCCAGGCCCCATCCCCACTCCGCTCCTTCCTCCAAGGGCTCACTCCTGCTCTGCCTCTTCCAGCCCCCACTCCGCCCTCTCTTTGAAGCACACTCTGTCCTTGCTCCGCCCCCTCCCCCCAGCCCGTCCTGCATACTGCTGAACATCTGATAACAGAGGGTTGGAGGCACTGGTGGGGTGGGGGGAGGAGCTGATCAGTGGAGCACCGACAGAGTTGGTACCTATGGTGTCACCTCTTCCCTGCAACCTTGGGTGCCTCACAATGCCTAGTGGAAGTAGCTCCCAACTCACAAACAGCCTTCCGGCATGCAAGCCACACTGAGTGTCTGTGTAACTGCAGTCTGCCAGCTACACCCTGGCTCTCACCCGCCTGTGTTATACTGCAGGGTGATCCCAACATGCCCCCAGTCTGCGATTTCCCCCCAGAAATGTATGTCCTGTACTGCCCAGCCCTCTCCTGGACAGCACAGATACATTAAATCTGTTACTCCTTTAAGGGAATAATATGCCAGTTTATTTTCTTAAATAGAGTTGCCCAGACACTCAGTTTAAACACACTAGATTAGATAAAAATAATAAACCATGTTTATTAGCTATAAAGAGACAGATTTGAAGTGAGAATAAGTAATGAGAGATAAAAGCCAGAAATGGTTACAAGAAAAATCAAAGATAAAATTCTTACTAGGATCCACTTAAGCAACTAAGTTAGTTGCAAAGCAAACTTTCTCACCACATGTTTCCAACAAGGTTATGACCAAACTCTCAGGTCAGGACCCCTCCCCCAAAGTCCATCAGCTGTGTCTTTTTGTCCTTTCAGGTACAGAGAATGTGATGTACAGGGAGAGAGAGAGCAATGCCTTGGGGTGTCCTTTTATAGTTTCAATCCCCCACTTGAAAAATGTTTCCAAGTAGACAAAGTCAATATGGAAGGATGTTCCCTGCTGGGTTTCCCCTCAACCTGTTTGAACTTTCTTGGTTTTCCCTTCCTGCTTGATGACTGTTTACTGCTTAAATGCAAATTAAGGCAAGCACACAGTCCTCTGTTTAGGACCAGACCTGTTTGCCAACATATGCTTGGGCAGGGCTGTGGGGTTTGGAATATGTGGTAATAACATCATACAGGGAAATCTTATAACTTCACATACAATGTTTACACACATTTGAATCAGGACAATACTGATCAGCAAATTATGAGTTTTCAAATAATACCCCTCAAGTCCTACTTTGTACACAGATCACTACAATAGCATGCAGGGTGTGAATTTTCTGTCAACTGCCCCTCAGAGTGATGAAGGATCATCTCTTAAGCCCTTTGTGAAACTGAGGGGAAAGTGCCCACACTGCCCTGCAGTGCGAGACTAAAGGGATGCGAACAGCAATGTGCACCAAAGTGCTGCATTGTAATGTCCCCTGTGTGGATGTTGAGGGTGAAAACTGAAAGGTTTCTAGTTAGAATTAATGTAATTCTTTTGATGACGCGAACTAGGAGCCTTTTAATTTGAACCCACAGCATCCACATGGGGGAGTTACAGCAAAACATTTCGGCATGCACTGCTATTCATGCCCCCCTTGTCCAAATGGTGGGGCAGTGCAGACAACGTGTAACACCCCTTCTTTGTGTATCAGACACAGGTAGCTGTAGGCGCTCTGGTAAGCCAACCCAAGACTTTGGAAGCAAAGAAGCAATGGACCTGAAATCCATGTGCCAAATGCTGAATCCACAAAATGATGCACAGCATGATCAGTGCCTTAGTTTTCATTGTGTGTTACAGATGGCTACATTTTATAGTCACACAGGTTACATTCCACATGGTAGAGAACTGATTTCATTCCATGCCTAGCTAATTACATAGAGGGCAGGAAAAGTCCAGCTGCAGATATGTCCAAACACTTGTGCCCTTTTCTTTTTCTGCTCTGTCTTTTTGGTAAGTAACAGACAGATTTTTGTACTAGTTCATCTTCTAGTTTGATCAATATCTTTAAAGTGGTAACAAACAGACTCTCCTGAATTATTGCAAGTTAACAATCATATTACAAAGTCTCTGGTACCACTAAATTGCCACTCTTGGTTCTCTCACTAGGGGACAATGGCTTTCTGTGTACTTTGAGCTAATATAATAGAGTATGAAATTGAGTAGGAAGATGATGCATGTTAGGCCTGTAATTGCTGCAATCTGGTTAATTCTTCTCCCTAAATGTATGAATTTTTGCTCATTTCTAGAAAATGTCATGCTGATGTTGCTTTAACAATTACAGGAAAGGCACACAGTGCAGTACATTGTGTGGAACATTGTTCATGAAAAAAAAATAACCCATGGAAAGCTGGCAAAGGCAGCACAAGATGTGGATTCATCATTTCCCTAGGTGAAGGAAGGAGCAGGGAAAGGAAAAAACAGTCAGGTATACAAGGCAGCATCACTTCTGCATCTGACTTAATTGGCTGCTAATTGCTCATTGTGGAACTCAGTAGCATCTACCTGCTTAATCAATATCTTTGGTAAAACCATTGTCCTTCTAAGCAGTGCAGGAATGACATTAGCTCTCCCTCCACAGTATTTAAAGCATAGTTCCTTCTCCCATCAAGTAAAGAAGCCACAGCAGTGTTATTTCTCTAATACATGGCTCATTACTAACTTCCCTCTTATCTAATGCAGCCTAGTTATGGATTAGTTAATTGCTTAGTCATGTCTTCTAAACATTTAGATGTGCCCAATCATTATGGGTATTAGAGATACATTTCTACCAGGGGAAACCCAGAAATATATTTTCCTGTAGATTTGCAGAGAACTTGAATATAACAGCTCCCCCTTCAGGTCACTGCAGGTCAGCAAGATGAGCTTTACTCTCTGTCCTACGGTTCCATCTGAATGAAGGTCTTTGCGTTTACTGAAGTCCCTTCCTCAGCATGTCTGTCAGAGGACATCTGCAGATATTCGACAGGCTTGGTAAATTTCTTTTTGAATCGCTACATCTTTGATCATTTTGGCCTCCAGTTTTTCTCCAGCTCTTCCATGTTTGAATTTCCTCCACCTCTCTCCAGCTTATTTGCATGCTGGTCATTCTGTGCACTGCAAGGATATGACATCCCTGTGCCTTGATGATGTTGGGCTCTGAACTCAGTGTGACATTTCTAGTAGGTACAGCCCCTCAGAGATGCTTGTACACTTACATAAAAAACCAGGTTCAATGAGCAAGTATAATAGCATCACATATAAGCATCACTGTAGCTCATGTGCCCCAAATAGCTGAATCTCTCCAGTGCTGGCCTCTAAGGATGAGACTGTGTAAGTTGCACGTAGCCCTGTGCTGGGGCGGGAAGGAGATCACTGGTGTAAAGCAGAAGTGTTTACACCACACCATCCTTTACGAGTTGCTGGGATAGTGCACAGACAGAAGCGATGTCCACTGCAGAGGCCAGGGCAGCCCTAACCTTCAAGCTTGTCACTATGTAGGGCCCTACCAAATTCAAAGTCCATTTTAGTCAATTTCACAGTTAGAGGATTTTAAAAATAGTTACTTTCATGATTTCAACTATTTATATCTGAAATTTCAGTGTTGTAACTGGGGGCCCTGACCCAAAAGGAGGTTGGGAGGGGGAGGGGGGAGGTCACGCTATTCTACTACCACCCTTACTTCTGGGCTGCTGCCTTCAGAGCTGGGACCTCAACCAGAAGCCACCAGTCTCTGACTGCCCAGCTCTGAAGGCAGCAATGCAGAAGTAAGGGTGGCATGGTATGGTATTAAGTATCAGAGGGGTAGCCGTGTTAGTCTGGATCTGTAAAAGCAGCAAAGAATCCTGTGGCACCTTATAGACTAACAGACGTTTTGGAGCATGAGCTTTCGTGAGTGAATACCCACTTCCTCAGATGCATGTAGTGGAAATTTCCAAGGGCAGGTATATATATGCTAGCAAGCAAGCTAGAGATAACGAGGTCAGTTCAATCAGGGAGGATGAGGCCCTGTTCTAGCAGTTGAGGTGTGAAAACCAAGAGAGGAGAAACTGGTTCTGTAGTTGGCAAGCCATTCACAGTCTTTGTTTAATCCTGAGCTGATGGTGTCAAATTTGCAGATGAACTGAAGCTCAGCAGTTTCTCTTTGAAGTCTGGTCCTGAAGTTTTTTTGCTGCAGGATGGCCACCTTAAGGTCTGCTATAATGTGGCCAGGGAGGTTGAAGTGCTCTCCTACAGGTTTTTGTATATTGCCATTCCTAATGTCCGATTTGTGTCCATTTATCCTTTTCTGTAGAGACTGTCCAGTTTGGCCGATGTACATAGCAGAGGGGCATTGCTGGCATATGATGGCGTATATTACTTTGGTGGATGTGCAGGTGAATGAACCAGTGATGGTGTGGCTGATCTGGTTAGGTCCTGTGATGGTGTCGCTGGTAGTTGGTTTCTTTCTTGGGTAGGTAACCTACCGACCGCTATGCCTACCTTCATGCCTCCAGCTTCCATCCCGGATACATCACACGATCCATTGTCTACAGCCAAGCTGAGGTACAACCGCATCTGCTCTAACCCCTCAGACAGAGACCAACACCTACAAAATCTCCACCAAGCATTCTCAAAACTACAATACCCGCACAAGGAAATAAGGAAACAGATCAACAGAGCCAGACATGTACCCAGAAGCCTCCTACTGCAAGACAAACCCAAGAAAGAAACCAACAGGACTCCACTGGCCATCACATACAGCCCCCAGCTAAAACCCCTCCAACGCATCATCAAGGATCTACAACCCATCCTGGACAATGATCCCACACTTTAGGTGGCAGGCCAGTCCTTGCCCACAGACAACCTGCCAACCTGAAACATATTCTCACCAGTAACTGCACACCGCACCATAATAACTCTAGCTCAGGAACCAATCCATGCAACAAACCTCGATGCCAACTCTGCCCACATATCTACACCAGCGACACCATCACAAGACCTAACCATATCAGCCACACTATCACTGGCTCATTCACCTGCACATCCACCAAAGTAATATACGCCATCATATGCCAGCAATGCCCCTCTGCTATGTACATCGGCCAAACTGGACAGTCACTACGGAAAAGGATAAATGGACACAAATCAGACATTAGGAATGGCAATATACAAAAACCTGTAGGAGAGCACTTCAACCTCCCTGGCCACACTATAGCAGATCTTAAGGTGGCCACCCCGCAGCAAAAAAACTTCAGGACCAGACTTCAAAGAGAAACTGCTGAGCTTCAGTTCATCTGCAAATTTGACACCATCAGCTCAGGATTGAACAAAGACTGTGAATGGCTTGCCAACTACAGAACCAGTTTCTCCTCTCTTGGTTTTCACACCTCAACTGCTAGAACAGGGCCTCATCCTCCCTGATTGAACTGACCTCGTTATCTCTAGCTTGCTTGCTAGCATATATATACCTGCCCCTGGAAATTTCCACTACATGCATCTGAGGAAGTGGGTATTCACCCACGAAAGCTCATGCTCCAAAACGTCTGTTAGTCTATAAGGTGCCACAGGATTCTTTGATGGTATAGTATTGACACTCTTACTTCTGCGCTGCTGTTGGCGGGGTCCCTGCCTTTACAGCTGGGTGGCCAGAGATTGGAGGTGCTGGCCAGCTGCCTAGCTTTGAAGGCAGGAGCACAGAAGTAAGGGTGGCAATACTGCAACCCTCCTACAATAACCTTCTTACCCCCCACTGAGACCCTCTTTGGGTCAGGACCCCCATTTTGAGAAATGCTGGACTCCCCCCTGAAGTGTGTATAGTGGGGTAAAAGTACACAAAAGATCAGATTTCACAGTCCGCGATGTGTTTTTCACAGCCGTGAATTTGTTAGGGCCCTATCTATATGGGTGGGTTTGTGCTCCTGGTATGGTAGGGAACTATGGAGTGGGGTTGTGTACTCCTATTGCAAGGACTAAGGTTGTGTCACTTCTTCCAAGCCTCCTGGTACCCCTCCTCCCCTTTCTTCAAGTCAAGGGACATGTGCAATACAGCCCTCAATGTCCAAATCCCACCCCAAGACCAAATTCCTCCCAATAATGGCAGTAGAATTGTGTTGGCACAGTTTTATGCCCCTAATGTTCATTTCCTGGTGGAGGGATCCTATACCTGGCATTAAACCTGTATTGTGCTGAAATTTCAGACAGCACCTTTGAAATGAGATTTTTGGCACTCAGAAAATTTCTAGTATTCTGACCAGAAATAGCCATAATCATGGCGGGAAACATACCATCACACCTGTGGATATATAGGGGAAAAATACACATCCCGTCCACATGGTAGGAGCACCCTTGCAAAGTCGCAAAGCTCTCCTACAAGACTCTAGCCTTCCTTCTCCACAATTACACAGTTGTTACAGAGCAGAAATAATCTATCTCTCCCTCCGCTATTTCTAAGAGGCCAAGGGGGGAAAGAACATGGTGAGCGATTGAATGGTACGGGGGGCTGCTTCAGAGGGCAAGATCAGCAGAGGGAGAAGGCTCTCACACCAACAGTGTGAGGGACAGAAAGAAGGGGGCACTAGATGAACAGTGGGAGTGAAGGAGGCGAGCACAGAGTCAAGGGAGGGGAGTGTTATTAAAGCAAGGAGTCCAGGCAGGCAGTATGATGAGGTGAGAAAGGTAAAACAAAATGGCATAAGAAAACAAGAGAAGGGAAGGGGAAAAGAAAAATGAAGGTAACAGAGGGGAAAGGAGAGGAAATAAAGGACCAGGATCAGAGAGAGGGAGAAGAAATTATAGGGCAAGGGGCAAAAGAAAGAGGAGTATGGGGGCTTAAAGAAAGGATCTGAGGGAGGGAAATACAGTTAAGGTTTAGGTTCAATGTGTTGCTGAAAATCCTGTTAAGTCTCATTCACTGCATGAAACACCAGACTGCACACGATGAATTCAGCTCCCAAATTGCACTCTCTGGACTCCATTCTAATCTGCGCTAGGCAAACACCCACTGATGTATGGCGTGCAAAATGAGCTTTATTCTCTCTGATTAGTGCAGAGTACATCACATCACCTAAATAAAAGGCAGGTAAAACGTGACTGACTGGAGCCTGGTTTTCCACCTTCCCTTGGGGGGGACACGGTTATGCTATGATGCGCCTCACAGGCTGGTTATAGGTCCCATGGCTGCCCTCTTTATGCTGTTTCTACTTGGGTCAAGGCCCGTCTCCATGGCTGTACAGTGGCACATGAGGGCAGAGCTGCTAGTGCTAACAGGTTCAGACCATAGGGACCAGAAGTCAAATAACACTTTCAGCACTTTATCCTAGACCCATTTATTTCAGCAATACTTTTAGCTCCTGCATTATACACTCACTCTGCCGTGCAGCAGAACGAGGGAGAGGAGCCATGCTTGCTGCTGCATGTCTTCCCTCCGTCCTTGCTATTTCTAAGGTGACTGCCGTATTGATAAGCACAGTATTTAATGAGGCAGAGTGGTGGAGTGGACGAGGGAAGGGTCTCAGAAGACCTAGGTTCAGTTGCTAATTCTGCAACTCTCCATGACTTTGAACAAGTTGCTTCACTTCTTAGTGCTTGTTTCTCCTTTGTTTTGTCTTCACTGTGAACTTTTCAGGGCAGGGCCGGTCTATTACTCCATGTTTGTACAGCACCTAGCACACTGGGCTCCAAACTTGATAGGAGGCCCTAGGCTTTATTGTAATTCAAATAATAGCCATTTCTCCACTCTGGCAAAAATCCAATTGACTGCATGGTTTGGTTTATGGGAGCAATAGAATATTTACAAGGACAACAAATGAAAGAGAGGTCATTTTGTATTGAGCCTGGGCTGAACTCTGATCCCGTTTACACCTGCTGATGTCAGGTGCTGGCATGGGGAAGAATTTGGACTCTAAGATTCAGCATTTTCATGAGATGCACTTGCCAAGGAGAGCGCTGATGTGATTCGAATTCTTTTCCATTATACTCTGTGACAAACGCCCATTTGGTTGAAGTGCTGGAATGTTGCCTGCATAATCCTCTGCTGAATAAATCCTTGGATAAGTCTGCTTTGAACAGGTAACTAATCTAGTGATAATTTAGCTACATAAGAGAGCTAACCTAATTCCCATTTATTTCCATTAGGCTACTGCTCTCTCCTGCCCACTTCACCTGGGCTAAAATCCAGCTGATGGGAGCTCAGAGAGGGTGCTGGTAGAATCCTGACCTGAAGACAGTTGCTAAATGGACATTCATTTTTCAGAAGGTAGATTTTATTTAATTTAAATTTTAACAGACTTATTTCAAATAGCAATCAATCATTCTACCCACTGCTAGGAGGTATTTTAGTGCTATTCTTGCATAGATTTCAAGAAAAGTATTTTGGTTTGATTGCTTAATCGAGGTGTAGATCTCATCTGCAAAGCACTTAAGTGCATGCTTAAGGTTTGAGTATGTCAGTAATAATATGGAGATACATCTATATCAGAACTGGAAGGGACCCTGAAAAAACATTGAGTCCAGCCCCTTGCCTTCACTAGTGGGGCAAAATCATTACTTGGTCCTGCCCCACATCCCTAAGTGGCCTCCTCAAGGACTGAACTCACAAACCTGGGTTTAGCAGGCCAATGGCTCTTCAACCCCATTGAAGATAAATGAAAGTGTTCATTTTGTTGGAAATTTTCCAATTTTTCAACAAACAAATTGGCAATTGAACATTTTTACTGAAACAAAACACTTGTTGAAGACTGATTCCACCCACCCCGCAAGTTTCATTTTTCATCAAAATCCACATTTTTGTGGACTTCTAAAAAAGTTTAAGCATCTTAAAAAATAATTTGCATTTTCAAAGCAGGTCTAATTAAAACAAGTAACTCCTGGCTCTTGCTATCCTGGAGAACTGAGGATCTGAATTCAGATCCACCACATCAGCATCCATCATGTGGAAGCTACTACTAGACCAGTTTCAGAGTGGTAGCTGGGTTAGTCTGTATCAGTAAAAACAACCAGGAGACAAACCAATTTATTTGGGCATAAGCTTTCACAGGCGAGAACCCACTTCATCAGATGCATGGAGTGAAAAATACAGTAAGCAGTATAAATATTACAGCACATGAAAACATGGGTGTTGTCTTACCAAGTGGGGGTCAGTGCTAATGAGGCCAATTCAAGGAAGGTGGAAGTGGCCTATTCTCAATAGTTGACAAGAAGGGGGTGAATATCAAGAGGGAAAATTACTTCTGTAGTGCTAACGAGGCCAATGCAATCAAGGTGACCCCTCCCACACTTGGTAAGAAAACTCCCATCTGTTCATGTGCTGTAATATACTGCTTACTGTATTTTTCACTCCACGCATCTGATGAAGTGGGTTTTAGCCCACAAAAGCTTATGCCCAAATAAATTTGTTAGTCTAAGGTGCCACAAGGACTCCTCTTTATTTTTATTACTAGACCAGATACTCTCAGGAGAGATTTTTGGTGCCACACACAGTATCATTCAAACTTGGCAAGATGTCATACACTGAGAGAAGGCTAAATTGTTATCGTTTGGCACTTCTATTACATTAGCTCTTGGAAGCCCCAACCAAGATATGGCACCCATTGTACTACGTGCTCTCTCTGTGTAATAAGAAACAGTCCCTGACCCAAAAATCATCCAACATAAATGGATGAAAGAAAATACTGTATTATCCCCATTTTAGAGATGGACAACTGAGGCACAGAGAAATTAAACAACCTGTCCTTCCTGTTGCACAAAGTCTAGAGCAGAGCCAGGATCTGAGCCTCCATCTCCTGAATCCTAATTCTTAACAATGACTCTATCCTCAATGTTAATCTTGAAATTCCATGAGCTGATTAACAGTCTGTTTGCACAGTCAGAACCTGACACCAAGGGAGCAAGATCAACTCTGCTTGGAGAGGTTGCTGTAGCTAATTGATTATTTTTTCTTGAGAGTTGAATCTTAGTTAGAAAAAAGCTGGTGAATGGTGCATAGAGTTATGCTAAGAGCAAAGATAAAAATTTATCAGCAAAGTTGTTCTCTGGCCCAGACAGCCTATCGTTTGTGATCCTGACAGCACAGCTGAAGTTCAGACATCTGCAATGTATCATGCATGGCAGCTCACAAGGGAATTATCAAATGGAAATAAATTGTAAACAGAATAAGCTATGCAGAGCATCATGGCTGTGTTAGATGGAAAATGGAAATTCTCCTATTACTATGTTAGAACAATTCAAACCTCGAGAGAAGCGTAAATAATGGAGGATAATCTAGCTACCTAAATTTGGGAAGGTGCCAATTTCAAAAAAAAATATTAGGAAATGTGAAATGTGTTTATGAAAATTGAACCCAAAATTGAAAGCGATTAAAAACTCACATATGATCTTGCAAATAGACTTGTATGCAGAGATCTCCTGCATGGATTCACAATGACGTGATGTTAGTCTGTCCATGAGTAAAAATCAGAATGTGCAGACCTCTTCTCAGGAAAGGGAAACAAATGAAGCCTTTTATAATACTAATGTAACCTGCATAAGTCTTGGTCTCACAGTTGTAATTCATAAACCAGGTTGAAATTTTGATGAAAAAGGATTTGACAGAAAAATAAAAGATTCCCAAAGCCATTTTTTTTTGGTTAAAAAAAGTTGGATTTTCATGAAAAAAATTGAACTGAGAAATGTGATTTTTTTAAACCGAAAACTGCTAGCCCCCCACATTTTTTTGGGGGGGGGGGGGTTGGTTTCTTGCCAAAAGAATTAGAACATTATCTGCCCTTTGAAAAATATCTGCCAAAGATTTTTAGGTTTAAGGCTTTGATCCTGCATCTTAGAGTCCAAGTTTGAAGCCAGAAGGGACCACCAGATCTGGTCTGAACTCCTGTCTCTCTCAGGCCATCAACATGACCCAAACAATAACTCCAACCACCAAAATGAGAACAAACTCTTACAGCCTGCAGGAGATTAGATTGTTATGGCCACAGGCAGAGAATAGGAGGGACTGAGGTGCACCAATCCCTGAGTCATTTGAAATGGCAAGGAAATGATTAAGTGAGATATACCCAGAGAACCCTAGCAAGTGATCCACACCCACGGGCTACAGAGAAAGGCAATCTCCCCCCCTGCCCCTGAAGGACACTGTCAATCTGACCTTGGGGAAATTCCTTCCTGACCTCCCATACAGAGATCAGTTAGACCCTGAGGATGCGAGCAGGAACCAACCAGCCAAGCACCTGAAATAGTGACTGCTTGGTACCACCTCAGAGCCCTGACCTACCGCATCCAATCTCTCACCTCTAGCCATGGCCATCCTGGATGTTTCAGAGGAAGGAGATTTAACCCCTTCCTCTGCCCGTGCCATTCTCCGAAGACACTGATTGAGGGTGGTGGCGGGAGAAGGGAAATCCCTTTATGGTCCCTGTATGTGACTGGTTGAAACCTTGAAGCATGAGCTTTTAGGAACATGAGACAAAAGTAAGCCCTGCATTCTATCATCATAAACAACCCCCTCAGATAATCACACACAGATTTGTCCACCTCACTTTCAAAATTAAGTTGTTTGCACCTACAACTCCTGTTGGGAAGCTGTTCCAGAACCTCACTCATCTTGCGAGTGGATGGATTGCTGTGCCTGCACCCAGCCCCATTGGCAGGAACAGTCTCTCTCTGTTTCAAGAGTGATGTCTCAGGCCTTGTTTACACCAGAAAGTTGTACTGCTTTACTATACATTTATGAGGTACTACCCCACCAGCGGGGCTACAGATGTATCAGTATCAAGGTGCTTTATAACAGTATAGATATTTTTGTACAGGAAGGAGGATAACAGTACCAGTAGAAGTCACCTTTATACTGGTTGTCACACTGTCTGGTGTAGCTCACGATCATGAGTGCTTACCTCAGGGCAGACTGTCAAAAGCATGGCAGACACCCCAAACTGGGAGATAAGTTCTATAAATTAGATTTCACCAGCCCAGTACTAAATGGGAACTCCCAATGTACTACGGGAGTCACAGACAGTCCCTTTAGACAGTCTAGTCTATCTTGCCACCCAGCCTCGCTAGACTATGTGATAAATGGTCACATACACCAAAAAAACAAAAACAAATCACAAATATTCTAGGTTACTTCCAGTCCCAAGAGACCAGTGACTCATCCAGGTCAAGATGCATCCTAGATCTCACACCAAAGACAACACTGGTAGCCAATTCTATAGTAAATTAATCCTAGGTTTATAAGTTAAGAAAAGAAATGAGAGTTACTGAGACGTTAAAGCAGGTAAAATACACGTACAGGTGAATGGCAGTCTATAATTCCAAATGGTGGCAGAGATGTAGTAATCTGCCAGTTTCCCAAAAGTCTTCCCAGGGTAACGAGATGGTCTCTGGGGACATTTGCTTTGCATCTGGTACCCTTCCCTGTAAGAGCCCAAACAGTCCAGTAATGAAAGGTTCTCTTTTGTATCCATATTTATATTCATTCTCTTAGAACAATCTGACAGGACAGCTATCAAGCTATAATAAGACAGTGGTTTCTTCTTTGATGGCCATGAGAGAGGGATGCTTTTAGAGTCTTTGGACTCTGAATGCCCTATGCAATGACCACTCACTTTGAGGTGCCTGAGATCATTACCTTTCGGATAACAGTCCACACAAGGCTTCTTTCATGTGTGGAGGGTTATTTAGATATTGGGGGCATATACAATGCAAAATGTTTGCTATTACATTATAGCAGGATACAGATAAGTGAAAACAATGGATGTAACATCTCATTTGTTTCCACAGAGTTTAAACGCCAAATACATTTTATATATGTAACTATCACTTTGATTTATACTAATACCCAAGGGAATTGGCCTGGGGCTTTGGCATGAACTGGCACCTGGTCTGCAAGTGTCAGACTAGTATAACTGCATGCACACAAGGCTTGGACTGGTTTAACTATATTGTTTAACAAAAACAAAGAATCCCACCATAACCAGCATTGTTATGCCATTATAACTTTCAAGTGTAGACCAGGCCTAAGTAGCATTAACAAAGTATCTTTAACTCAAACCTGTGGAAGTGGACAATTGACAGACCTTGATGGCAATGACATGAATCTTACTTAGTGAAGCTCAGAGAAAAAAACCCCATCACATAGTTGAATTAGGTTAAAAAAGTATTCTGATTTCCTCATGTAGCCCCTTCAAACAAAGAGAATAAGGCCTAGTCTCATTATTACTATTTATATTGCAATAGCACCTGCAGGCCCTGATCAAGATTGGAGCTTCATTATGCTAAGCAGTCTGCACTCATTTAGTAAGACACAAGCCTTGTCACAAAGAGCTTACAATCTAAGCAGACAAGTGGTCTGAAAACAGACCTATTATCTCCATTTTACAGATGGAGAATGGAGGCACCCAAGCCTCATTTCAGCAAACCATTGAAGTATGTGCCTCACTTTAAGGACATGAATAGCCCCTATGGAAGTCAATGGAACTAACTGTGTGCTTAAGTATCTAGCTGAGTCAGGACTAGGAAGTTTATGCATTGCCTAAGGTCTCATAGGAAGTCTATGAGAGAACTGGAGATTAAACCCTGATTGCCTAAGTCCCCATCCACTGTCTTCATAAAACTGTTCCTCCTTCAGATCCAACTATCTTTCTGCATAATAAGGCCAATGGAGGGTGAGGGTGCTCCATTCACCACTGATCCAGAGCCTCCTCTTGGTCACTCTGCAGATTAACTCCTGAGGTAGACACTCTCTTCCCTGGTTTTCATGCCATCACTCCCCCACGCCCCAGTTTTCCAGAATCAGCATTGATCTCCTAGTGACTATTGAAAGCAATCTTGGAGTTTTCAATAGGATATTTTAATAAAATGACATTACAAAGTTGGCAACCCTATCAGCAGCTCTTCTCACTCTCCAGGACCACCAGTGTCTCTTTTGTGACTTAACCCTCTGGCTAGCTCACTCAGCATTCCCTCTTCTGGGGTACAGTCCATCAGCAGGCCTCTCATTCACTGCCCCATGGTACCACTCCCTCAGTGGTTGGTAAGGGAATCCAGGCCCACCCTCTACTCTAGGTTCCAGTCCAAGAACCCTCTTCTTCTCTCAGCCCTCACTGCTCCTTCCCACCACACCTGGCTTCCCTTCTCACTCTGTGTGTAGCAGCTCTAAACCAACCAACCAACCAACCAACCAACCAACCAACCTTCCTTCCTTCCTTCCTCCCTCCCTCCCTCTTCCCAGGGAGTGACTGTTCCCAGCAGTATTCATCTACCAACAGCCCCCTGCTACCTGGCTTTATACAGGCCTTGCCTGTTCCTGCACAGCTAAGCCTGGGCTTAATTAGCTGCCACCAGCCTATATCTCCCTTGCTTGCAATCTAATTAGCTGATTGGGCCCACCTGGTCTAATTTAGCTCTTGCAGGGCTAGTGTGGGGTGGCTACCCCACAGCCAAGTACCCATGAAGTTCAGAGTGAAGTGCCATTGAATATTCAAATATCTCCATGACACAATCACCAGCTGAAAATATCTAATCATTATTTCTCTTTCACTAGCCTGCATATTGGACTTTTGTTTTTAGGATTTGAATTTGAAGCTTGGCCGCATAAATTACAAACGATTCACAACTTTTCATTAAAAAAATATTATTTCATGGATGCTGAGTGACAGTTAATGCTTCCATTTCTTAACACTACAAATATATATTTTAGCTCAGCTAAAAATTACCACAGACTGTCAGGATTTAAGTGTATCTGTATAATATGCTTCACAGCAAGCTATGGTTATAATAAAAACAATTCTTAGTGGTTAAAGCTGATTTTGTTATTTAATGTTTGCTCATAACTTTATGCCTTAAAAATGATCCAGCTTTGGAACCTGCAACAGACTCCCAAAGGGAAGAGGTCTGAGTTCAGTCAGATCCTGCAGGGAAAGAACCGTCGATACACAAGGTACAGAAGCTCAAGGCTCAAGTCTGCAAGTGGGTGAACTGCAGATTTCCAGTACGAGCCTGACACCTGAGGAGGGGGAACTCAGAGAGACCACATAAGGGTAGAAGGGCAGTGAGCCCTGCAACCATGACAGAAGGAGATTAGAGTTTTCAACTAAACAAAATATTTTGTGAAAAGTGTCTGCATTCCATGGAAATGTTCATGTTTCATCAGCCCAGTATATCCAAACCCAAATGCTTTCAACTGAAACACTTTGCTCCTCATATTCATCTGTGTGTGTCAGAATCCCAAGCGAGACTACATCTCCCACTATGCATCATGGTCCCTCTCTTGGCGAGGAGAAGCTGAACAATAGAGTCCCCAGTCATAGTGCATTATGGGAGATGTAGTCAAGCTGGGGAACCCCAGCCCATAGAGGAGAACGGGGACATAAGGAGCAAACTACAGGTCCCATGAGGCACTGCAACCATCATATTTCACTGACATTTTTCAGTTTTTGGCCAAAATCTTTTGGGTTTTACCAAAAACTTGGGAAATTTCCTTAGAAAATTAACCAAACAAAAGCTTTTTAAAAAAAACTGAATTTTTTCACACACACATACACATACCAGACCAGCTCTAGGTTTCAATGGAGACCACCCTAAGAATCAGAGATAAGCCATGCATTTGGCATCTGGATTTAAACTTTTCCCAAATATTGGTTTGTTTAGATAAGAGGTTTTGGTTCAGACCATTTACCAGTTATTAGCCATAGGAATAGCTCTGTGTATGATGACATTTCCCATAAAGGGCCTTTACAATAGAATATTCTAAAATGAAACTGGATAGAACATGCATTTATTAATATTATCTCTTCAAAGCCCTGCTTTTTGCTGATGGGATTTCTCTATAATGTATGAATTTGGGGGGCAGAAGGGCAGGGATGTAAAATTTGTCTGCTGTTAACATACACTTTATTAAGGATTCTTGTGACATTGTTACTTTCCTATATTAAAATGTCTTCCAATTATTTATTCACTTGTAATTACAAAGTTACCAAGTTAAAAAAAACACACAACACACAAGGTAATGCACACTACACAAACTTAATTTAAACCTACATTAGGCTTGTGAAACAAGGTAATTAAAGCCATAAAATTCACAGTCAGGTTCCAGGCTTGGAAGGTACTTAGGATCTGTGAGGTACTGAGTGCACTCAGCTGTTAATGAAGGTGCTAAGGATGCTAAATATTACCTAAGCAGCTCATAGGATTGAACCATTACTACCCACTGATGGCACAATCCAGAGACCTGCAGTGTTATGCTTAGGTAGTAAAGGCTGAATTGTGAATCTCCTTGCATTTATGGGCTTGCTGTAGCATTCTTCTAACCCAATTTTTGTTGTGTGATTAAGGAGATTATGCCTAATGCAGAACTACTGGGCCAAACCCGATGAGACCAGCAACTTTATTAAAGGAACACATCACAGCGGGAAACAGGACTGCATTCCCAAATCAGACCAAAGGTCTTGGGACTCTCATGAGATTCAGCCACAGGATAACAATAGTCAATGAGTTAAGAGGTACAATGGAAATTTGTGCCAACATTCAGTGTGTGAAATTAGGTTAAATTAAGACCCGGTGATACCACCCTTACTCTGATTGAAAGTACCTTATTTTGTGAGTACTCCTATTGAGTTCAGTAGGATTACTCAAGGAGTAAATTACTACCCAGCATAGATTCATAGAATTTAAAGTCTAAAGGGACTGTCAGATCATCTAGTCTGACTTCCTGTATGCTGCAGGCCATTCAATTTCACCTAGTTACCCCTTTTGAGCTTCAGTTACTTGTGTTTGACTAAAGCATAATTTGTGTTTTGGCTAAAGTATGTCTTCCAGAAAGGGGAGTGGGGAGGGGGCCACAATCTGACTCTGATTTCACAGTATTTCTTTTTATACTTGTTTTCCATGTTCTTAGTGTCTGAGCATTATAAAAATAAACCTGAGATCAGATTACTCATACTGTAATCTATATTTGCATAGCTATTGATTTTAATAACAGCTAACAGCTCTTAATTCCAACCTCAATATTTTTCACTATGTCCTTTTGTCACAAGGAGTTCTACAGGTTATCTATGTGTTACATCCAGAATTAATACCTGTTGTGTTCTAATTACTTTGATTTCAGGATGCTTGCATCTCAGTGACAGGTCAGGAAAGCTTCCATGGTCTTGGAACTGACACTGAAGCTGCACTATTTGATTGGTCACCAAGTAACCCCACATGGGTTACACACACCAAGTGTGTTAAAAACAATGAGGAGTCTGGTGGCACTTTAAAGATTAACAGATTTATTTGGGCATAAGCTTTCGTGGGTAAAAATCCCACTTCTTCAGATGCATGGAGTGAAAATTACAGATACAGGCATACAAATACTGGAACATGAAGAGAAGGGAAGAAGTGGGATTTTTACCCACAAAAGCTTATGCCCAAATAAATCTGTTAGTCTGTAAGGTGCCACTGGACTCCTCGTTGTTTTCGTGGTTACAACTCTGATACTTGGCACAAAGTGTGTAGTTACGGGACACCGAATGCATGGTTCATTACAACAACCTATAATCCACTAATCCTCCTTTGTCCTAAAAATGAAGAGGCATCAACTGTCCACTTCACCCTGAATGGTCTCCTACAACATGTTAACTCCTTATGCTAAACAATCTGTTCCATCTTGCTTTTAGCTGTGACACTGAGTACCTTTCCCAGACTGGAAGAAGAGCTTTGTGTAAGCTTGCAAGCTTGTCTCTCTCACCAACAGAAATTGGTCCAATTTGGTTATTTGATTTCTTGAACATTCTTAATACTGACCCACAAGTTTTCTCAATCGTCTATACAATTATTAATCAACACCCCAGTCCTGCAAGACACTGAGCATCTTCATCTTCCCTCGATTTTCTCTTCATCATGCCACTATACCAAGCCCATAGAACTCCAGGTGATACTGGAAGTCTTGGTACTGTGACTGCTGTTGCTGACACTAATCATAATGCTAATTGCTTATTAATCAAGTACACAGTGCTAGTACAATGTAGCCCTGATCCATAATTGGGGCCTCTAGGTGCTACCACAAATCCATAATAATAGGTCCTAATTTCCAGGTGAATTTGAGAAATAGTATTTCTTAGGGCCAGATTCTGCCATCCTTACACTGAGTACCACCTTTATGTTGCAAGTGCTCCTATTTGTTTCAAGGAGAATCCTTGTGGAAAATATGCTGCTTAGCCTGATTAAGGACAGCAGAATGTGGCCTTTCACTGGTGATAGAAAATAGTCAGACATTCATAAGGATGCATTTTAAAGTGTTTGCATTTCCAGCTTCAACAGAAGACAAAAAAAGGCTAAATGTATAGTTATGAATTGATTCGTGTTCCTACCAAGTCTAAGATGAGGGCCTGGAAGGCTTCACATTTCAAAAGGGGATATTGTTTGATACAGGCAATACAGTTTTTTTTTAGCAGAGACCCTGAAGACCTTTCAGGCTTGAGGCTCTGAAGGAGGCCAGCTATCATCTGAAAACATCTTCAGCACGGGGTCAAGAAGATCAGAAGGGTGGAGGGGGAGCCGAACGAAAGAAACAGGAATTTGAGCCAAAGGCCTGGACAGGGCTAAATTCTGATGTCTTTACTCACACCGAGTAAATACCTCACTACTCAAACACTTACATTAACTTCAATGGGGCTACTTCCAGAACAGGATTCTACTCGATGTTAGTGAGGATGGCAGAATCTTGTTGATTTTATTATACTGTACTCAAAATTTTGGAGTTTTGGAGCTTTTTTGGTTATTTTTTGTTCTCGTTCTATTTTTAATATGCCTTTATGATTTTATGTTAAAAAATCTGTAGTTACTTCTTTTCATTGGCTCACTTCTTATTTTGGGTATTGCAACATCCTGATCTAATCTCTTTATGATGCATCTTCATTGCAATGTCACTTAAATTTATTTCTAATGCTATTAATTTCTAAGCAGAAGCTACTGTTACTATTAATTAATAATTATTGCTCTGCACTTCTAACCAGATGTCCCAACCCAATAAATCTGCTATTAATTTACTACTCATAAGTGATAGTACTGGAAGTACCGGGACATCTCCAAAAAAGTGCCAGAATGGCTTTCCAGAGTGACTTGAGCCCTGCTACAGATCTGCTGTGGCTCCTTCTCCCTTTAAAGTCAAAGTGAGTTTTGCTTTTGAGTTCAGTGGGAGCAGCACTGGCTGTGTTTGATCTGATCTCACTGCTGGTTCAGTACTGGTCTGATACAATGCCCACTGTAGTGAGTGCAGATTCCCACTGATTTTAATGGGCTTTGGATCAGGCCCTAATTCTACTGAAAGAGGAAAAATAATTTTCATGTTAAGTCTCACTAAAAGATTTCCTTTCTAAGGCACCTATAGTGGAGTTTTTACAGATTTACTGAATTTGATAAAGTATACTTGGCAATTACATTTATTGTCTGTGTGAGCCTCATTATGTCCAAGTGATTTTCTATTATGAGATTTCTTGGGGGGCGGAGGGGAACAAGGGGACATATTTGCAATTAAATTTTATAATCTTCAAATTCAGGTTTGCATTTCACTGTGATTTTGTGAAAATGGTCCATGGTTTCATGAAATACTTAGAACTTTTGCAGTTTCTTTGGTTGAAAGGATGTCTATTTTGGATATTTATTTATTTAAGAAACTGTTGCAGAATCTTGATTTTACAAAACCTCAGGATGGGGCCAAATTTGACCCAGCAGCATCTGTTTAATTAACTGGTGCTAGGATGTGGAAACGCCCTGCCATTTACTGACACTCATTCTTGGATCTCAGCTATAGAATCCTGAAGCTAAGTGTGAAAAATTCTTCTCCATCTGCTTGACTGGCACACACTGTTGACATGCTGCCTGTGCGGCTTTCTTTCCACCATTGACTGTCAGAGTACTGACGGGTATTTGTCACAGAAAGGCTTTGTCTTTGAGAACATTTTGACTCACTTTCTGATCATCAAAGGACCAGCTGCTACTCTCATTCGAGTCAGTGACAAAACTTTCATTGGCTTTAACTAGGCAGGGTCAGCCCCTAACTGACAAACAGAGGGCTGGTCTACACTGAAAATTTTCATCGGCATTGCTACATCTCTCGGAGTGTGAAAAATCCATACCCTCGAAAGATGAAACTATGCTGGCCTAAGCCCCTGGGTGTAGACTGTGCTAGCTTGATGGAAAAACTCTTCTGTAGACTTGGCTACTGCCTCTCAGGGAGGTGGATTAACTCCTACAAGTGGAGAATCCCTCTCATTGCTGTAGTGAGTGTCTACACTCAAACGCTACAGCAGTACAGCTGTTGCTGCTGTAGAATTTTAAGTGTTGACATACCCTGAGCCTTACAAGGTGGATAGGTAATACTAGCAGATTGGCACAGGTATAAGGAACTCGGCTAAGGCTGCATAAGAAATCAGTGATGGATCAATGGGCTTAACATTGACAGTGTAAATGAGGAGTCAGTCCAACTAAGTCACTGAAGTTACAGTGGTGTGAAACTGGTGTACGAGGGAGACGCAAATCAGGTCCAAGAATTAGGCCTTTTTGCCCACTAGAGTGAACACTCAACTTAATGGAGAACAAACATTTGCACCTAAACCCCAACAATTGTAGATTTTGTAAAAATTCAGAATGATGAAAAAAATTTAAATACAATTTTGTTTTGGCAAAGTCATTTCCCAATTTTTCAAACAGCTGTACTAATAAGTAACTTTAATTGAGTTCCATTCACACTAACTGCCTGGAGAATCTATGCCCAGTTGTTGCAGTATTTATTCAAAGCAAGGCTGAATCCTCATCCTGGCAGAAATTAGCACCGGACTACATATTCATTGGAAAAGTGGTGTTTTCCCCCCGCCCCGCCTGCCTGTGCATTTGAAAGCAGGTTGAGCTAGACTGTGCTCTGACTCAACTGTCCAGGGGAATAGTCCATTCTGCCCCTACTCTGTTGTTTCACTCTGCTCAGATTTTATCGCTGGGGAAACCAAGGGATATGGCCTTGATATTCCCTGCTGTGTGTGAATAGGCAGGGAAAGGGTGGAGAATTGCAGCAGCTTTGGCTTCCCTTCCTCCTCTAGGTGGGTGCCCAATTGGAAAAAGCTGCTCCACAAAAAGGAGCGACATACCTAAAGCAAGGTGAGGAGCAAGGGAAGAAAATGTGACTCTGAATCACAATTCATTTTCTGGTCACTCCTGAGGCAGTGTAGCTATGTGCTGCCTCTTACTCGGGGTGGATTGGGACTACTCAGGAAGTAAATTAGTATACGGGGCTCAGAATCCAGAGGCTCTACAGGTTAGGTCTCACAACACAAAATCATTATTTCCATTTTAGTCAGGATGGGTAAATGAAGGCTCAACGGTTACGTGAGTTCAGCCCCGCATCACATAGACTATCAGTGGCAGAGCCACGAATAGGATTCAGATCTCAAAAGAAAACATTTCTCTAAGATAGAGAAATAGTAGCCAGTTCTATATATTCATTGAGCAGGGAACTTAAGGCACCATGCAACTATATAATGTTAAATATTAATAGCAGGTCTTCTCCCTAGAGTTACTTTAACCACTAGACAATACTGCCTCCTTTTGAAAAAACATCCACTTACACTTGGTTTATTTTAAGAGTACCATATGTTTTGTCAAGCACCATATGTCTTTGCAAAGATCCGTACTTGTTAAAAAAACATTGTACAATCTCTACCTCATTTTCAAGGAAAAAAACCTTTCATAGTTTTAGATCATCTGAAATATGAAAACAGTAGCAGCTAGGTTATTGTCTAGACTTAACATTCTGGCATAATTAATTACATCTGTTGGAATCTCTAGTAGCAGACATTCTGCAGGTTAGAATTCAGATTGTTAATTGATTCCTTAATTCTGTTTTCTTATTCTACAGGCACATAATTAGTATCAACAATTATAACGGTTAGGTCTTCTGGTAAACATTTTTATTACTTTTTTATCTTTAATTTCAGATTTCCATATTGTCTAGGCTACAGTTTATAGTGTGTACTCTGCAAAAAGCACTTGTGTGATTGCCCTGCATTCACGTTATTAATGTTATCAGTTCTTGTAATGGATTGGTTTTATGCTTCACTCTAAACAACATTTTCATTATCTGATAAGATTATCTTCACTTGTGTTCTGTGCTAATTATTTCTCCTTATTTAATATTCACACTAGACATCACCCAGCACAGAGAACACTTCGCATGAGCAGTCATTCCACTGACTTTCACTCTGTTCTGAGTGAGGGCTGGACTGTAGCTTGATGTGGACATACATCCCCGTGCAAAGGGGACTAATGCCTCCCTTTAGACTCCCGCATGGACCTTGGCTTTAGGCAAGTATGAGTAAGCATGGGGTCAGTGCCCACTTACTCCTCTTTCACCACGCAGCAGCCAATTGGGATGTAGGGTGAATGGCCCCACTTTGACTCTCTGAGCAAGTTACTACCCTCATGATTATTTACACGCTTTATCTCCCTGCTCCCTATTCCCTCTGAGCAAGCAGGGGAGGCTCTCAGAGCTTGCTTGTGTGGGGAAATTTACCAGCATAATTCTATTGGTCCAATTAGATCGCTATACTTATATAAATAGAACTCCCTGTGTGCACAGTCTTATACCAGCATGAGGGTCTTTCTCAGGTTTAGTTTATGCTGTTTTGGAAGAGGTATCAGCTAAACCAGAAAATGACATTCTTATTCTGAAATATGACTATCACCCGGGGAGTTATATTGGCGAAACTATAGTGACGTAACTTTCCTTGTGTTGACAAGCCCTAGGGCATGTCTCCTGGGATGGTGAAACTTACTAATCACCCTTTGCTCAGTGCTGTTCCTAAAGTTACAATCTAGTTCAAAACATTCTGCCTTTGCAATTCAGGATCGCTTCTTTGCATTTGCTTCATTTCCTTCAAATAGAACTGGGGTAAAATTTCCAAGAGCACTTAAAGTAATTTAAGTCCCATTTTAAAAAGTGAAAATTTTACCCTTTGTCAAATAATCATCATATATATTCATGAATATTTTTTGCCAATGAAAGCATCAATTTAGCCCTGTTGTTTATGGATTCCCCAATAGTTGGATGGCCACTAGTTATCACGCGAACGGTTCACATGTCCCCAAAGTGCCAAGAATTGTAGCAGGAGTTTTCAGAGGAATAGCTATTTCTACAGGAAAATTCATTATTTGTTACTCGCCATTTATAATTTTCATGGAAAAAAGTTCCTATCAACCAATCAGGAAGTAGAAACAAAGCCACATGACTTAGGTAACTAGCCACACAACACGAACAATGAGTGACTCAAAGGGTGACATTCCTTACATTTTTGGGGAAATGTAGAAGAATAAGGAATGAATTTATAGATAGCAGGAAGGACTCAAGAACAATTCATAATATAATTCCCAACCTAATTCCCAAACAGATAGAGTTGCTGTCAAAATCTTTGCTCTTTGCCGTATCCAGGTTCAGTGTATGATCAGTGTATGCATGTACTTAGACGGGCTGCATTTGCTTAGATAGAAAAATCCTCAAAGAAAAAAAAATTCGAAGAAGGATCATTTTCAATGTTTTATCTACAAAAGTTGGCATATTTATTTTTCTTAAAGTCTTAAATGGGAAATTAAATTGTGACAAGAGTTTTTGTGTCAAATTTGAAGACAAAAGTTGTGAAAGACAGGTTTTAGTCCTTCTCTAAATAGAAACCTCTGCATAACCTTCACTAAGGCACGGTTACCAATGCTTTCATAATACATATTTGCATAATGAAGAGTTTAGATTTTGATTAATTGAATTAAATCAGAAGAAACTCAGATCATAACTCCATGTCAATGTGGCTTTGCACTGACAGCATTAATATTGAGAGTCACTTCTTTTCCTGCTGTAATATTTCCATGTTAAATGGATAAAATGTAACTTTCTAGGTCAACACAGATTAGGGTTTTCATGCATGAACTGATGAAGTGCAATGGTGCTGCTTTTAGTATAGAGGTATGTTCAGATTCCCATTAAAATGGCTCTCATCTGCTCAATTTTTTACATGCTATTAGATACACAAGCTACTGACCATTAGTTCATGGTAAGGCAAAGTGGAAAGTCTATGAAGTATTGTATTACGTCCACATGAACATTGAAAGGATTAATGGCCTGTCATTACAAGAAGCACCAAAAGTGGTAATAATGGTTTGCCAATTTATAAGGCATTGCCCGGCTACTTCATCGTAGAAGAGGAGGAACTTCCATAGAACAGTTAATGATGTGTAGGCCATAAAACCTTTTATGCTATAATGCTTTGGCACAAATGAAACACGTCTCTTTGGTTGTACAAGTACCCTGGTTATTTAATCTACTCTTACAATATATAGCAACACTATACAGAGTACACGCACTCAGAGACCTTTTCTGTTCCAGATCCCCTGCTTAGCAAACAAACACGCAACTACACACACTTTTGCTATTTAAACAGGACAGCTTAATTTCCAATGCATGTGTATAGCTCCCGTTAAAGTCAATGGGATCTGGGCATAGTGGAAAACAGGATGTTGCCATTAATTCTTTGGCCACCTCCTAATCTACATGTTCCATGAATGAACAAGATGCTGTTTTAGGAAAATGTGTTGTTTGAGCTTGGGTCTGTGGGCCTCATAAGGAAAGGGTGTTTTAAGGAAGGAAAGGCACAAATACAAAATGGGGAATCACTGACTAGGCAGTGGTACTGCAGAAAAGGATCAGGAAGATATAATGGATCACAACTTGAATATGAATCAACAGTATGATGCTATGGTGAAAAAGGTTAATATTGTTGTGGGGTGTAATACCAGGAGAGTCCTATGTAAGACACTGAAGGTAATTGTTCTGTTCTACTTAGTATTGGTGAGGTTTTAGCTAGAGTACCATGCCCAGTTTTGGGCACCACACCTTAAGAAAGACATGGGTAAATTGGAGAGAGAGTCTAGAGGAGAGCAACAAAAATAGTCAAGGTTTTGACATTACCTGTAAGGAAAGATTGAAATAGCTGACCATGTTCAGTCTAGAGAAGACAAGGCTGAGAGATGACTTAACAGCCTTCAAATATGTAACAGTTTGTTATAAAGAAGATAGTGATCAATTGTTCTCCATGTCCACTGAGGATAGGACAGGAAGGAATTGGCTTAGTCTGCACCAAGGGAGATTTAGGGTAGATATTAGGAAAACCATTCTAACTATAGGGATAGCAAGTTACCTAGGGAGGTTCTGGAATCTCTGTCATTGGAAATATTTAAGAAAGGGTTAGACTAATACCATTCAGGGATGATTTAGGTATATTTCATCCTGTTTCAGCACAGGGGGCTGGACCAGATGACCTCTTGAGGTCCTTTCCAGCCCTACATTTCAATGTTTCCCCAGAACTCTCTCTCCACTTTGGGTGATGCAGTGAGAGAGCCTCCTGCTGTTTCAATCTGGTTTAACCACTGGTTGAAAAAGTCTCGGGAATCAAATAGAGCAAGGAGTTGCAGGCACAGTTAGGGGGCCATACAAAAGGTGGCATAAGAATGAGTTGTGTGAAAAGGGTAGTTTGCAGCATTGCAAACCCCACACATTCAAAAATCTTGACGGAGCTCTCCCCTTCCCCCCCAAAATCATTAGATTAATGAAAATAGTAAAGTTAGGAGTCTTTTGTCATATTACATTTGGGATTATTGTTTGCCTTCTGGTGTTTGAGCCCATGGGGTTCACCTTTTGGACCCTTTCTCCCCAGCACAAGGGCTAGAAACTTACTTTGTTTACCTAAATGAAAGCTGAGATTATTACATCTTCACACATCTTCAAAAGCTGGGGGCCTTAGACTCAGACTTTCAGGCTAGAAGGGACCATCATGATCATCTAGTCTGACCTCCTGCACATTGCAGGCCACAGAATCTTGCTTTAAGAAAGAACATTAAATATCTCAAATCTTGCAACCAAAGTGTGAGCACTGGCAATGCTGGGCTTGGAGCTGGAGGTCAGCAGAGCAAATGAAGACAGTGCAAAAGCACAGTGATAGACAGGTCTGAACACAGCGACCTCCCCCTTTGCTACTCCCTTGCTTTTTGAATTGGGAATAAAGCATTCCAGTAGAGATGGACCCAGGGAAGTAATTGTTACTTTATAATACAATCCAGTGATTTTTGTTTGGTTTTGTTAGCTTTGGCAGGTTTCCCAGCTGTGTAAATAGCAGTTTAGTGGCAGCACAATCTATTATCTGTGCAATGCCATCAATCATGCTCGTCACAGCCGACTACAGTTCTAACAAACTTCAGGAGCTCTTTGCTCATGGGCTGAAACTCTGAACAACATATTGTATTTGGAAACAACATCTTTATACGAGCATTACAAAGTAGTACATGTAGTAAGAGGAGGCCCTGAGATATAAACCTTGGTATCAGAGGCCTAGTATGAGGCCTAAGACCTGAACTAAAGTAATGGTCAAGACTTTGCTAACATAAAGCTGTGAGCCAGAGGCAGGCCCTGCTCACAGAAGCTGGCATGTAAAGGGATGATGCTGCGAAAAGAGACATACCTAAAAGGTACTGGACATCAGATATCAGAACATTCACATACTTGTACACTCCACACAGATAACAAGGAACAGGCTGACCCATCCCAATGACAGGCCAAAAGGGTAATATGATGGATAGAGTTGTTTTGTTCAAACCAACATGTACAGGGTGAGAGGCGGCACCTTACTGTGTAGAGGGGTTGTACCTTGCTACATAGAGGGGTTGCACCTCAATATGTCAGGAGTGATGTGTAACTTGTTTGTACCCATGTATAAGAATGCACCTCTGAGTGGATGTCTTTGTCCATCCTAGGAGGCAGTGGAAAGTCCCACCACTGACTGAGCTAAGACCATTGTCAGGGAGCGCATATGTATTAGGTAGCCGAACCTCAGCAGCACGTTGGACTTCTATGTCGGGGAGCTGGAGACTGTGTTTCTCTTCGACAATAAACCTGTCTGACGTGCTTTTGTACCTTACTAGAGTCTGTGGTCATTGGGGTTCTCTCGGGGTCTGCTGTATCACCTATCTGCGCAGAGCTGGGACAGCACACAGAGGGAACACACGCACGCAGCCGATTGATATCAACATTGAACAGAGCAGAGCACCACACCGGGAGCGTCTGATGACGTACATTGAAGCAGCATGTTGTAGTGCTTTAGGCACTGGACTGGGGTCCAGAGACCTCAGTTCTCTTCCCAGCTGTGCCACTGACATGTTTTGTGACCTTGGACAACTCACTTTACCTTCTGTGCATCTGTTTCTCCTTCTAGCTTTTGTCCATCTTGTCTATGTAGACCATAGTCTCTTTGGGACAGAAGCCATCTCTTTCTATGAATTTGTTCAGCACCTGGCACAAAGGGTCTCTAATCTCGGTGAGAGCTATAGATGTTACTGCAATATAAATAAAAATAACAGTAATAAATAAATTCACAAGACTGAGGGGAGATTCCTGTGTACTGGGAAATGCCCAACCTAAACACTCCCCTGAAAAGCAAGGACTCAAAAAAAAATTGAGGGGTCACAATGGATAATCATTTGAACATGAGCTCCAAGAACAATGCGTGGGCCAAAAGAGCTAATGCAATCCCGGGATGCATAAATAAGGGAATCTCAAGTAGGAGAAGGGAGATTATTTTACCTCTTTAGCTGGCACTGATGCAACCACTACTGTAATACTGTGTGCAGTTGTGGTGTCCACACTTCAAGGAAGAGGTAGAAAAATTAGAGAGAGTTTAAAGAAGAGCCATGAGAAAGATTATAGGATTGGAAAACATGCCTCATAGTGAGAAACTCCAGGAGCTCAATCTATTTAGTTTAACGAACAGGAGGTTAACGGGTGACTTGATCACAGTCTATAAGTACCCAGATGTGGAACAAATATATCTTCCTCTGTTAGACTAAAGAGCCATTATTATAATACAATTCAATGGCTGGAAGCTGAGGCGAGACACATTCAGACTGGAAATAAGGTGGAGAGTTTTAACACTGAAAGTAATTAACCATTAGAATAGTTTACCAAGGGTTGTGGTGGATCCTCCATCACTGACAAATTTTAAATCAAGATTGGATGTTTTTCTAAAATATATGCTCAAGGAATTATTTTGGGGAAGTTCTATGGCCTGTGTTTTACAGGAGGTCAGACTAGATGATCACAATGGTGCCTTTTGGTCTGGGAATCTACAAATCAATAAACCATTATGAAACTAATTAATAAAAAATAAGAATGGAGATTTATAATAAAGAAATCTACGGACTTGTGAGATTAATGATGATGGGAACATTTTTGGAGGCTATTTGAAAGAATATGTTGGGAAGTCACTAGAAAAACACAGTTGACCGAGGACACCCACCAGAGATTCAGGCAAGAAAAATGCACTGGCTGGAGATTCTCTCATTATTGCCATAGAGAGATAGAACATGGAATGGAGAGAATTGGTCTAGAATTTTTTAAAACATTGGCAAGTACACTAGGTTCAAGAGCAGAGTCAAAGGTTCAGATTCTCCCCTGGGACACTTGGCAGCTCCTTGGTGGCAAATGGGATTGCACTCGTAACTCAGAGCAGAAATTGGCCCCCTGGAGTGGAAGGCAAATATAAGGTGCTGTTAAAAACAACCAGACCAAACAGCACGTGATGTAAAAACAGAAGACAAAATGCACCATCAATAGAAACTCTTAGAGTTGGAAACTATTTTGAAAGATGAGAGTGGCTCTCTTAGTGTTAATTACTGGAGATAGAATTCCCATGGTGTTCTTAACACAGAACACATACAAAGAATTAGAGTTGGGCAAAAATATTTTCATTAAAAACTTTTTTGGGGCAAAAATACAGATTTGATTTAACAGAACATTTTTGCAAATTTGTGTTGAGTTAGCCAAATTGTTTAATTAAAAAAAAATCAAAAACATCAAAATGTTTCATTTTGACATTTTCAACATGAAATGTTTGTTTTGAATTGAAACAACTTTTCATTTCTCCTCTTACTTCAATTTTATTTTTAAAAGTGTTAAACTAAAAAATGAACAAGGTGTTTTACTTTGGGTCAAACAAAATCTATTGTTCAACCAGAAACAATTTGTATAAAAAACTTTTTGGGTCACTTAAAACTAATTAAAAAAATCATTGTAGGTCAACTCCCAAGTTTTATTTTGGGGAATGGAGGAGGGCAAGTTTTCATTTCAGCCAGCAGAACAAAAATCAGCTACTCTCACCACTCTACACTGAATCGTGTCCCAACTTCTTCCCTTCCTTGTGCAAGTTAACAATAAAGAAGAACCCGACATGCAAACTTAAGCTTGATTTTCCTCATACATTCAAAGAATTTAAGGCTAGAAGAGAACATTTATGTTCATCTAATGTGACCTGCATAACACAAGCCACAGAATTCCACCAAATTGATTCTATATTAAGTCCAGAACTTCTAGTTAAGTCACAGTTTGTCTGCTCCTAGGGTTTTTCTCTCTAGGACCTTATCTGTCCCTACCCCAGTATTCCCTCTGCATTGGAGAGGCTCTCAACCTTTTTTATATTTCTGACTGGGAGCTAAGACGACTCTCCTGGTTTCGCTATCAGCTAGCACGAGTCAGCAGAATGGCTCTGCAGCTGTAAGAACTGTTCTAGCACCTGGCAACCTTCCACAATTACAAATTAATGTTCTGCAATGAAAGTATTCTTGTAAAATTCAATTCTTTAAAGCAGATATTCATTATTTTGGTCCCTACGGTTAAATATTTTTAAAAATAATACCAGCATTACCTGTCAAGGTACAATAAGATTAGATTGCCTTGTTCATGTGAATATGAAATGATTGTGCTTTCCCTAACAACACCTGTCCAGCAGCCACAATGCTGAAATACTGTATAATCATCTGAAATGAAATTTGCAATCCTTTTCTTAGGGGGTATTCTGAGCCTATTCATTGATGTGGCATCATTTTGAATCGGAGAAAGGATACAGTGACAGGTATACCACTATTTTTGTTTTTGAATAGGCTGTTTTAGAAGATGGAATAATTAAACTGGAAATCAAAGAAAGAGGAATCATGGCCCCTATGATATTTGCTGTAGATGGAAGCCGGGTTCCTGAAGGTAAAGACAGTCTCCGAGACCACGTAATGAAGTGAGTCTTAATATAAAGTAGGATTGGATTGATAATGGGGTATGAGACTTCTCCCCTTTTTTGATCCTGGGTTTGACTCTGGCCCTGGAAAATACTGAGTAGCAACATGTGCTGTTGAAATGCAATGACTTTTTTGTTTTAGTTTTAAGGGCACCAAATATAATTTACTATTTTTTGTAGTATGGGAAGGTGTCCACTTTATAAAGAACACCTGAAGAGTTATATCTGTCATATGAGAAAAACCGCTTTACAGATGAGTATACTGCATATACTGATTTATTGATACAGACCTGTATCATCAACCCATCTTGTGTCTCTGAAAGTTGGCTGTTGCATTTGGGTTTCTGAGATAAAAGTATTCGTTTTGTTTCCACAATGTAATTTAATTGGCTAGAGCTTGGCCTTTTAAGACAGTGGAGAAAAAACTGGGCCTGATAGGGTAATCCCACTGAAATTTGGCAAAATGAACCTAATGGTCTACACATTTGTAACCTTTAGGTTTGTATATCTCTGGACACACTGATGAGATTCCATACCTAATCAGATACTCATGTCCAAAAACTTATACTGAGCAACTTTCACAACGTAACTCAACAGAATGTGTTATATTGAACACATGGATAATAGAGTGATGGTACTATAGAAATACCAAAACCTGATATTAAACAATGTTGCTGTAGCTGTGTTGGTCCGAGAATATTGGAGAGATAAAGTGGGTGAGGTAATATCTTTTATTGGACCAACTTTTTCTTGTGTCTCTCACCAACAGAAGTTGGTCCAATAAAAGATATTACCTCACTCATCTTGTCTCTAAAATTGATTGATTAGATAGAATAGAACTGCTCTATGAGAACACTCCATTATAGACTCAATGGATGAGTCCATAATTCTAGCCAATGGGATAGTTCATTTCTGCACTTGTACTTCCCTGTATACTTTGCTTGAGCAATGATGTTACTAGTAATGATCTAAAACGATAGTAAATGTCTATTTAAATAATAATATCAGGATTTAGTAGCTGGGCTGGGGAAGTTAAATCTATCTCAGCATGATAAAGGCCAACTTGTTAAAATGCCTGGATCTAGGAAAAAAAAGTAACGGAGTGGTAAAAACCATTAAAACTGTCTTCATAATAAAGGCTACACTCATGTAATGAGGGAAGGATAATGAGACATTAATTCACTCAAAATTTAATAGATTTATTAGTAAAATGAACAAGACTTGACAGCTTGGAGGGTTATTAAAAAGAGACTTGTCAATCTCCAGACAGACACGTAAAAGTTTCTCTGTCTCAGCCTTGGTGCAAGAATATACAGTATTTATCACTGGCCTAGAGACATATCCCCTCATTCTGGGATCTTTTTTAGATATTGCAAGCTAAAGAGGGCTGATCTGAGATGGTATTTGAGTGCTTGAAGACACACCTAAGTACTGCTGAAAGTGTTGATGATCTGGGTCAGTATGAAGATACCCATCCAAGATGTTAGGTATCTCCTTGGGGTAGGGATGGGGGTGGGGGTAGCCACTCATGTCACCGAGGTTATATCTCATTTTAGTGCATTAGCTCAATAGAGCTAGTATGTGTATGTCTCCTCAATCTATGTCTCCAGCTCGAAGTGTAGACATACCCTCATGTGCTACCTACAGAAACACTGAAGACGTGGTCAGAATGGTAAGATGACAACCACTCAGGTAGATTCAAGAAATCCCAGAGAGGAGAGAGATACATGGGCATAATGGATTCTGGATGACCATGACACATATGGGGGAAAATAAGGATGCAGAAAAGGCCTTTAGACTTGGGTGGGACTTCAAACAAACAACCAACACCAAGCTCAGAGTGGAATGAAGTGGGCAACCAAAAGCAAATGGTGTTGTGGAGAGTTTTCAGTGAGGAAGTCAAGGCGGTGGGAATATATTATATACACAAAAGAGCTTGCACGTTAAGGAGACGGAGGCTGGTGGAGTGATAGAGGGGGCACGAAGATGTAAGGGAAGTGGGATTTTTGTAAGGTAGAGGACTCAGTCATATATTTAAAAGCAAGGAAAGGAGCCTGTTCAGAGAGGTTAAGTGAGAGATACGGGAGATTTGATGGAGCGTATATGGAAGATGAGAAGACGGGAGCAGGCAGAACAACTGACTATCAGAGGATTAAGGTGACAAAGGAGAGGGCTGAAGTATCTGATATGTGAAGGGGAAGTAGATGCAATGTAGAGGAAAGGAAAAGAGAAGAGCTTATGATGAATTATGCCAGGATTTCCTTTGAAGAAATGGACAAGATCCTGGATGAGAGGGAGGCTGGAGGAGGAGAGTTGAAAGTGGAGAAGAGAGAGTGAGAGTTGCATGTGTACAGGTGAACAGGTAATCTGGAAAAAAAATGGATTGTTGCTAATTTTGCAATGTTTTGTTTTGATGCTGACCTTTCTTAAACCTTTTATTTTTAGTATAAATTAACTACAATTTCAAAGAGAAAAACAAAAAATGGGACATTTTGACAATTTCTAACCTTTTTAATTTTTTAAAAAACATTTTGAATTGGAAGATTCATAGAAACTGACGCTTTCTCATTGCAATCTTTTCAATTGCTTTTATGTTAATTTTTGGCTCAAACACAGATTTGTCAGGCTGAGAACTGCAACCAGGATTGAAACACAGGACACCTGAGTTCTGTTCCTGCTGCTGCCCTGAACCTGTTCTGTGATCTTGGGCCAGTCATATCATCCTTCTGTGCCTCTGTTTCCCCTCCACCTTTTGCTGTCCGGTCATTCACAATGGAAGCTGTTTGAAACAGGGACTATCTTTTACCCTGTGTTTGTACAGAGCCTATCACAATGGAGCCCTGATCTCAGCTGAGTCATCTAGGTGCTGCTCTAACAGAGATAAGAGAAGAAGAAACTGAGAAAATAACACACACAGCAATTTGCTGAAGTAGGTTTCTAAATTCCTTTATGGTTACTGTACTAACATCCTCAATATTTATTACTAACCTTTTCCACTAACCTTCAGAATCATTAGTCAGTCTAACTAGTATTTACAATCCTGGGACAGACCTGAGAGTGTGCCAAACACATTATAACTTTCTGACCCACTTCTAACTGACAGCTAAACGTGAGCAGTAAAAACTGACCAAGCTCATTAATGGTCTTCTATAATTGCTGTAATTATATATGAGCTTTAGAATAAAATAGTACCCCTTTTTACTACTGAAAATCCATTGCCAAGCAAAATGAAAAGGAATTATGCAGTAGCTGCTCCTTTTGATTGGAAATTAAAGCAATAGCGATTACAAGGTGGCTACAGTACCTAATTATAATGTCGGTATATTGGTAATATATAATGATAATGTACTCCATTTATATCCCGCCTGCCCATTGTAGTGTTTCAGGAGCCTTGGAAATACAACATAGTTATTACTCTTAAAAAGTTACTGCTAGTGTTAAGCTAGAGCTGATAAAATGTACTGAAATTCAATCATAGCATTGAGCTAAAAGCTTTGGTGGTGTGCAGATATAAGTACCTTATATAAGTGAGTAGCACCGTGGTCCTTTGCAGGTCAAGAAGCAAGATGTTTGGAAGACTCGAGACTGTAGGGTCATTATAACAAGTAGTCCCTGTTCTGCTCCAACATACCCCTGCTGGATCACAGCCCTGCTCCTTCTGGTCCAAGGGGCCACTGAGTGCTTTGAGCTCAGCAAGATACTTAGGACCTAGTCAAAATGAAAGCTTCTAATATTCAAACTCAAGCAGCACATGAGCAAAATGTTACATGATGACATCCCTCTTCTAAGTAGATCTCTCTGGTCAGCCTGCCTCCTCAACTCACTATGTTCCACTATGTTTAAGATCTACTTTGGCCATAGAGGTGAATGAGTGGCAGTATTGGGCTTTGTTGAGCTGTTGAGTAACACATATTGATTCTATGTCTTTCAGTTCATAATCCATTTAGGCATAGGCAGGACAACACAGTCAAGCCTACCATGCAATTCTGAACTTGGACCAATCCTTGTGGTGGGACTGCCCACAAATCTGTCAAAAAGCATGTCCACATCAAATTGTTGACCTAGCTGTTAGCTCTGCGGAAGAGCAGATGTCAGATTTCCAACTGTTATCTTTAGAGTTTGGTGAATGATTCAAAAAATTGTCCAGTTGGCAGGAGAGACCTTGCTAGGTTTAGCATTACATTCATGCAATTCCAAGGGCATTTGGTGTAAAATGTTTGTATTACTGTGGTGACTAAAGGCCTTGACCAAGACTGAGGCTTTAGTGGTTGATGGGCACTATATATACACATAGTAAAATCTTTCAATCTAAATAAACAAAGGGTGGAAGAAACAGAATATTATCCCTATTTTATGGGGATGCAATGAAACATGGAGGTTAAGTGACTTGTTCAAGGTCACACAAAAAATCTGTGACAGAGCTGGGACTCAAACCTACATTTTCTGAGGCCCAGTCCACTGCCTAGCACACAAGAGCATGCCACTTTACAAAAATTATGTGCTATTCTGCTCTATTCTTTTCCAGTTCTTATGCTGCACCCATCATAAGAATGGCCATACTGGGTCATGCCAAAGGTCCATCCAGCCCAGTATCCTGTCTACCGACAGTGGACAATGCCAGGTGCCCCAGAGGGAGTGAACCTAACAAGTAATGATCAAGTGATCTCTTTCCTGCCATCCATTTCCACCCTCTGACAAACAGAGGCTGGGGACACCATTCCTTACCCATCCTGGCTAATAGCCATTAATGGACTTAACCTCCATGAATTTATCTAGTTCTCTTTTAAACCCTGTTATAGTTCTAACCCTCACAATCTCCTCAGGCAAGGAATTCCACAGGTTGACTGTGTGCTGTGTGAAGAAGAACTTCCTTTTATTTGTTTTAAACCTGCTGCCCATTAATTTCATTTGGTGGCTTCTAGTTCTTGCATTATGGGAACAAGTAAATAACTTTTAAAAAATAATATATTGAGATATACCTATCTCATAGAACTGGAAGGGACCCTGAAGGGTCATTGAGTCCAGCTCCCTGCTTTCACTAGCAGGACCGAGTGCTGATTTTGCCCAGATCCCTAAGTGGCCCCTCAAGGATTGAACTAACAAGCCTGGGTTTAGCAGGCCAATGCTCAAACCACTGAGCTATCCCTCCCTGCTAAAATATTTTCCTTATTCACTTTCTCTACACCACTCATGATTTTAAATATCGATCATATTCCTCCTTAGTCTCCTCTTTTCCAAGCTGAAAAGTCCTAGCCTCTTTAATCTCTCCTCATATGGGACCCATTCCAAACCCCTAATCATTTTAGTTGCCCTTTTCTGAACTTTTTCTAATGCCAGTATATCTTTTTTGAGATGAGGAGACCACATCTGTACACAGTATTCAAGATGTGGGAGTACCATGGATTTATATAAGGGCAATAAGATATTCTCTGTCTTATTCTCTATCCCTTTTTTAATGATTCCTAACATCCTGTTTGCTTTTTTGACTGCTGTTGCACACGGTGTGTACATCTTCAGAGAACTATCCACGATGACTCCCAGATCTCTTTCCTGATTAGTTGTAGCTAAATTAGCCCCCACCGTATTGTATGTGTAGCTGGGGTTAGTTTTTCCAGTGTGCATTACTTTACATTTATCCACATTAAATTTCATTTGCCATTTTGTTGTCCAATCACTTGGTTTTGTGAGATCTTTTTGAAGTTCTTCACAGTCTGCTTTGGTCTTGACTATCTTGAGCAGTTTAGTATCACCTGAAAACTTTGCCATCTCACTTTTTATCCCTTTCTCCAGATTATTTACGAATAAGTTGAATAGGACTGGTCCTAGGACTGACCGTTGGGCAACACCACTAGTTACCCCTCTCCATTCTGAAAATTTACCATTTATTTACTATCATTCTAGCATCAAAGCTCTCATGGTTTCCATGATGGATGATATATGCAACACTAGAAAATTTGACTTTTATGCTTCTCCTACCATGCTCTTGTGCATTTTATTGCATCTCTGGATAGTATATTTGTCAATGCTATCTCCTGTAATTATTTAGCGTGTAATTATCATCATAGAACAATGCACAACTCACCCAGAAATGATCTCAAGTTTGCTGATGGTAGCAGGAGAATTATGTTTGTTTCTTTTATTGCATTCACCTGAAGGTGTCTGCTGAACATTAAAGTGGTGATGCCCTTTTGATGCCCTATAATTACAATGACACACCGGGCACTGGATTCTTCCTTCTGTTTTCTTTTCTCTTTACTTTTTAAAATGTCTTTAATAGAACAGATATTGGTTAAAGTTCTTCCAGCTTCCAATAGAAAACTATTTATTGCCCCTTGAGTTGAAACAGTGACCTCAACTAACCTACTGAGTCAAAAAGCTTTCATGTACTCGGTAAAGCACATCTAGAGTTTTTGGTCTGGGTCCTTTGTTGTTTTCATAATTATTCCTAGGGTTAAAGGTTTTATCCTATATTGCTTGACCCAACATATTTGTTCTGGCACCATTTCACTCTCCATACTTTTCTTCACTCTAACCAGCTGCAGTACTTTGCTTGCAAGATAATTAAATGTGATCATTCAGATGTCAGCAAGCGAATTACTGCTTTTTGCCAGCCTTTTCTCCATTGTTTGGCCTGACGTGCAAGCCTCAAGAAAGATGCAGACATGCTTTCAACCAGCAGTTTTAATCATCCAGTTAATCCTTTCCCATTGGCAATTATCCTTCTTGTGAGGCTGTTCATTTCAGAGGAATCTAGCCTGCACCTAAGGAACAGGGATACCTGTGTAGCAGTAGCTAAACACTCTTCTCAGATGGTTGATGGCAGGCATCCTATCTTTCTTATTGCATAGTCCTTCAATACTGTATATCCTTTCTAGCTCTGTTAACCTGTTCTCATGCTGACGGCATGTTAAAAGGAAACTACACCTATTAGCTATACCTTAATTATTTCAAAATAAATATTTTATCTATTGTGCGTATACATTATGCATCTGTATGTGAAAATCGTCCATCTATAATTACCACATGATGCTCCTAGCCATGTGGTAAATTACATAGCAATCTAATCAATTATTTGAGGCAGTATGTTTCAGTGGACAGAGAAATGGACTGGGTCTCAGGACACCAGGATTCTATTCCCAGATCTGTCTCTGAACTGCTGTATGTCCCTGGGCAAGTCAATATACTTCTCTGTGTCTCTGTTCCTCCCCACCCCCACCTTTTGACTAGTTAGCTTGTAAATTTTTCAGAGCAGGGACTGCCTCTTGCTATGTTTGTACACAAAGGTGTGGGCCCAAAACTTCAATGGGGCTTCTAGGTCCTACAGCCTGATAATAATAAACTGAATTTATCATGCACATTTGACTGCTTCCCATGCACTGTGATCACTAATCCACCAACTCAGTTTAGAAAACTCAGTCTATTTAGCTTATCAAAGAAAAAGTTAAGAAGTGACTTGATCATAGTCTTTAAGTACCTATAGAGGGAGAAGATTGGTGATAGTATAGGGCTCTTTAAATGTAGCTGGCAAAGGCGTAACAAGATCCAATGGCTAGAAGCTAAAGCTAGATAAATTCAGGGTAGCAATAAGATGCACATTTTTAACAGTTAAAAATGGTCAATTAACCATTGGAACAACCTACCATAGGATGTAATGGATCCCCCATCATTTGAAGTCTTTACATCTAGATTGGTTGTCTTTCTAAAAGATACATGATAAGCTGAAACAGGAGATAAGGGTTTGATGGAGGAATTACTGGGAATTCTGTGTTACGCAGAAGGTCAAATTAGATGTCCAGAGTGGTCCATTTGGCCTTTAAATGTAGGAATCTCAATGTAAGGGGGTGTACCAGGACTTGACAGCCTGTACTGGAAGCCCTGCTGCATCCCACCCTAGGAAACAGTTCTCTGAGAGGAAAAGAGCAGCCATGTTGAGAACTAATGAGATCTGGTCCTCCAGGAGCCAGATGGGCTGGGGACCAAAAACAGGCAATCAAGGTCCAGCAGGCCCAAATAAGAGGAACTGTCTGCTATCACCAAATCAGTTCTTGGCTGGAGCAAGAGGAATGAGGAAGGATGCTCTCAAGTCTACAGCTAAAGGGGACAGGCTGGGCCTGCGCCAGGGCTCACTGTTGGCCACGTTCAGTAGCAAAATTCCAGAAGAATCCCTGCTGGTTCAATTCCAGAGACGGAATTTAGCCCAGAAGGATAAGAAAGTATTTTGTTTATAATTGGCCCTGAAGGACAAAGACTGGCTTCTATTTTAGTTTGTTATACCCTAGACGGGGTTTTGGACTGTGACCCGGTTGGAGTGCTGAACCACAGAATATCTGCAGAGGCAGGGGGGCACTGAGAACCGAAGACAATGACAGCATGGCATCTGGATGGCAAGGGAGTACTCAAGAGGTGAGGGCAACCCACAACATTCCTACATTAATCATTCTAAACCTCCATGGAGTCCCACGCAGCAGCCACTTTAAAAAAAAAATCCACCCAGAATTCTCCTCTCTGCACTAGTTTGGACTGCCCTCCTCTCTTCAAATTATACCATGCCAAGAATCAGACTGGGCAATATCCTGGTCTGCACCAGTGACAGATTTAAAGACTGCTTTCTTACGACCCCAGTGAGCTAGAAATTTAAGCTTTATGTGATTATAAAGGGGAGAATGCTAACTGTCCAACAGACCACACAGCACTTGTTTCTATTCTTGGAAGGTCCCCAGGTATCAGACTTTTAAAAAAATGGTGACTTTTTATGTCTAAAAATGTTATTCTTTGTTATTTAAGCATTTTTCTTTCCCTCTTTGGCCTGTAGAGTTGAACTTTTGGAACTAAGACAGTCTCTCTTTTCCATGGAGGGATAAAAAAGAATTAAAATGTTAACATTGTTCAATGTTCCCCAAACCTCTAAAATTGTATCCTGTATATTACAATAAAACTCTGTAGCACGGTGAGATGCAAAGGCTTAATTAGCATTCATCTGAATTGACCTCCAAACTAAATTACATAGGTCATCCCAAACTCATGCTGATAAAACCTTTATTTCATACCACATCTATAAGTACTATGCATAATGAATCATAAGAACAGATTATAGAAATACTTAGCTCCAGTAGCTGGGAATCTTGTAGATTTTTTCTTTCACTGAATGCTGTCATTTTACTGAGGCATCCCAGCTGAATGTTCTGTCTGGTTCAGCACCTGAAGAGAGCTCTGTGTAAGTCTGAAAGCTCGTCTCTTTCATCAACAGAAGTTGGTCCAATAAAAGATATTACATCACCCACCTTGTCTCAGTACAGTAAGACAGAGGGAGTGCCAATCATAGTACCATTGCTGAAATCAATGGGAGCTTTGGCCTACATTTTCAAAAATGACTAGTGATTTTCCAAAAAGCAGGCCCATGTAAGGTGTCTCACTTTGGGCAAAAAGAATCTGAGGGATCCAAAATCACTTGTCACCTTTAAAAAATGTAGACTTTGACATCAATGAGAGCAGAATTGGGTTGTACATGAAAAACAAACAAACAAAAAAAAAACCCTCAAGAGACAGGCATGGTAAGCTCTGCTAGCTTTTAAAAACGTTGTTTTTAAAGCCAATTTTTAATTTAAAACCATTAAAAATTGTACAAAACTAGCACTAACCTTACAATAGTTTGAAAGTCTCCTGCTTTCTTCAATGTTCAAATTATGGACTATTTTTCCTTTGTCCTTATGTACATAATCTGTCAAGATAGCAGCTTTCAATTTGATTGTTAATTATTCATTATGTTTAAGACATTTAGACCATCTTAGTGCTTTATTCTTCTTTGCAATTCGATAGGGTGATTAGAATATCTTTTATATTCCGTTACAATATTTCTTTAACAATGCTCAACTTAATGTACCCGTTCTTGGCTTCAAGCATTTTGCGAGTCTCTGACTCTGTACGAAACATCTCAGGGATATGTCCCTGTTGATCTTTCCATTCAATTGTCTCAAACTCATCACTGATGTCTCTTTATCATGTCTCAGCAGACTTTGCCTGTGTCTATGTGCTGCTTAATATTCCTTTCTAATTGCCTCATTTTGGTGTTTTCTCTTTCAGTTTCTGAGCTTTCCCATATGTTCTAATGCTTCATCTGAAATTCAAATTTTCCACTTTCACTTTTCTAATTATTTTTAATCAGAAAAATGTGAATTGTATTTTTTTTCCATAGCTCTTTGTCTTTTTTTCCTACTCACAGTCCAGCATGTCACTCCGTCAATTTTCAACTTCAAAATACCACCCCTGGGAACTGGGTGGATTCCATGATGTTCTTCAGTCAATAATACCTAACATATATGCAGTGGAGTACATTGGTTTTCTACCTTCTCAGTAAAACTACAATCAATTTTATTCCTATAATGAGATCATTCTTGTTGCTATTCTAATAAGATTGCAAGTCTAGCTATTACATGGCCTTCATCACTGTAGTCCTTGATTACAGTATTCATCTATAGCCAAATACAACATATCTGGTGTACTGTATTCTAGGCTCAATCTCTGGATTTAAACACTATAAATTTAGAGATGGAGGAGATTCACCATCCAGCCCTGATATGAATTTTTCAGTTGACCTCTTCTTCTATACCAACTCAAACCAAATTCCTAGATCAGAACATTCCTGAACTTTAGAGTGCTTGAAAGCCAAATTGGGATCTGAAATCTCAAATTTGTTTCCTTGGCCAAGGCCTCGTACCATGTCTACATGCCCTATACCCTTGAATACAATTTTGTTCTTTTTTTGAAAGTGGGGCTGAAGTCTAGGGAAAACATTTATTTTAGAATGGGAAAGGTTAGAAAATATTGTGAGGTGTCTGGCTTGATCACACACTAACATGATGATCAGACTTTCTTCAATCTCAATATTACTACAGAACTTTGATTATGGATCTCTGCAAAGATTGTGACTCACGCAAAAATCAGGTGAATCGTTACCAAGAGCAAATATGTCCAATGTGCTTCCCCAGTTCCCTGAATATTTCATAGGCTTCAACTCCTTCATTCTATTAAATATTGCTCATTTCATCAGAAAAGCCTCTATTGTCTTGCGGTTCTGTGAGCATCACAATTGCAGAAGAACCAGACAGGACATAACAAATATATTTAAAACTCATCCACAATGTTCATCTTGTCTTTCCCCTTCTTCTGCTTTACTACAACTATTTGATGCATGATTGGGCCCATACACAGTCTGGGACAATAGAGCTAAAGAGCTACAGAATACCAGCAACGGGGTACTGAAAAAGGACAACAGCTGGAGATAATCTGCTTTAGAGAAAGCCTAGAATGTGAGATCTGAACTTTTTACCATCTGGTGAAGGGGTTGGGGGATTTCCTTTCAGAAGCTGACCTTGCCACTGTGGTTCATGCTATTGTCACCTCAAGAATAGAGTATTATAATGTGCTGTACATGGGACTGCACCTTATAACCATTCCGAGACTGAAGCTGATGCAGAATGCAGGACGCACTAATTGAATGGGGAATCTTGCTGGGAAGCACATGACCCTAGTGCTCCAGGATCTGAACTGCTGCTCACTGATCTCTGGAGGGTGTTTAAAGTGTTCTGTATGACCTACAACTGCTCTACAAGTGCCTGGGAGTAGCCTGCCGAACAGGTTGATGCGCTTCCCATGCCAGATTGCGCTTTCTCTCACGCTGATGAGTCGCATGCTTGCCATTGATAGTTCTATTTTTCCAGTAGACTGTAGCTGCCACTTATTCCTTCTCTCTCTGATTCTTTGCCTTTCCCTTCTCATCACTGGTCCACAGGAAAGATGCCTTCATGGGAGGAAAATCCTGCTTATTCTTCTTTGTTGAATGCAATCAGTTCAGAAAAAGTGAGTCTTCTATTCATTGTGACCTGTTCCTATCATCCCTGAGTTGCTGATAGTGCCTATATATTAATTCTTGGATAATTATTTGGAGAACTTCCCTACTCTGCACACTGCAGTGTATTTTCAACTGCAATGAGTGCCATTAGCACTCCTGACATCGCTAGCTGTCCCCATCACAATCTTGTTCTCTGTGCAAGTCTTATTCATGCTAGTTCTGTATTGCTAGATGTCCTTTTTGAACCTTTCCTTTCTCTGGCTTTTTTGCATAGTTTATTCTGTTCAACCGTTTCTCCCTGCTTTTTCTGTTTCAGCTGCTGGGTTTCTTAACTATCAAACATCTAGCCAGCCTCCATGCCTGCTATTTCCTTTGTGTTCTACAGACTAACTAGGTATTACTTTAATGAGAGAACATGTCTATAAGGTATATCAAAATAGCATGTTTCATTTTGCCTTTTTGTTGTTCCTGTGACTTTCTAGTATCTCTTCAAACTTTACAAGGCCCTTTCAATAGAACCATTTATCTTTTTTTTTGAACAGCGATTCTTTGAAATAACCAACCATAGGGGTACAATTGTCTTTAAATCACCAGTGATCAACATTTCCGGTGTTATGTACTGTTGAAAAAATACAATAAAAACACTGTTGGGATGAAACCAGAGAGGAAACGTATTCAACTACATTCAATTGCTACAATAAATCTTTGATGCCAAATAAATAATGAAATAAAGAAAAGGGATTTATAGGTAGAACCCAATTAATGTTGGCTCAATTGTACTGTGTTAAATAATAATTTCAAAGAATATTTCTTTAGCAAGGGAATGATTTAATAAAATAAACTAACATTCAACCTCTTAATATTTCATATGGAGAGTTATTACAGATATTTCAAATACTATAACTATAATGGTATGCTATTCTTTAGTGCCAAGCTTCTTCTCTATAAATAACCTGCTGCTGAAAGGCTCCAATCTCTCAAAGCCAAGTGGTTTGATTTAATGGGAAGATAATTATCTGTTGATACTTACTAACTTAAACAGGGAGTTTTGAACAGAAGATAGAAACAGAGAGGTAGGTGGCAGAGTACATGAAGGTTTCTGTATAAATGGCTACATAGTAAGAATTAACTACTTAGGTCAGTGATTGAGGAGAGGGTTTTAAATGAATATGTAGAGACAGATTTTGAAAACTGGACCTTCAATTTTAAACTGACACATTGAAGATACAGACCATTTCAGTTGCAGTTTTGTATCTGAAATGAGTTGCACCTACACCACAGGTCGCATCGGATCCTGATCCTGCAAAGACATGAACTTGAGTAACTTCATGCGAGTAGTCTTATTATGACCAATGGGATTACTCGTACGTACAGAGTGACTCCAGGAGGAAGTGTTTGCAGGATTGGAACTTTGGACTTCTAACTACTTGATCTGAAAATGAAATATAGAGTCCATTTGAAAGCTAAATCTAATCCAGTAGGAAGATGGCCATTTGACAAGTGGAGCACCTTACTGGGAGCACATTCATAGATTCCAAGGCCAGGAGGGAACATTCTGATTATCTGGTCTGACCGCCTGCATAACAGGCCACAGAACTGCCCCCAAATAATTCCTTTTTAATTAGAACATATATTTAAAAACAAAAAATCTTGATTTAAAATTTGCCCGTGACAGAGAATCCATCATGACCCTTAGTAAATTGTTCCAATAGTTAATTACTCTCACTGTTTAAAATGTATGCCTTATTTCCAGTCTGAACATGTCTAGCTTAATTTCCAGCCATTGGATCATGTTACAGCTTTCTTTTTTTCCCTAGACTGGAGAGCCTATTGTCAAATATTTGTTTGCCACGTAGACATTTATAGGCTGTAATCAAGTCACCCCTTAACCTTCTCTTTGTAAAACTAAATAGATTTATCTCCTTGAGTCTATCCTATAATGCCTGGTTTCTAACTCTTTAATCATTCTTGGGGCTCTTCTCTGAACCCTCTCCAATTTATCAACATCCTTCTTAAATTGTGGACACAACATTCTAGCTGCTTTCACACCGGTGTCAAATACAGAGGTGAAATGACTTCTCTACTCTTACTTGAGATTCCCCTCTTTATGCATCCCATGGCTGCATTAACCCTTTGGGCTAGAGCATCATACTGGGAGTTTGTGTTCAGCTGATTATCCACCATGACCCCCAAATCTTTTTCAGAGTTACTGCTTTGCAGGATAGAGTCCTGCATCCTGTAAGTGTGGCTTACCTTCTTTTTTCCTAGGAGCATACATTTACATTTAGCAGGATTAAGACATGTTGTTTGCTTGTGCCCATCTTATGAAGTGATCCACATTGCTCTGTCCTCTTCATTACTTACCACTCCCTCAATTTTGGCATCATCTGCAAACTTTATGAGTGATGCTTTTGTTTTCTTCCAGGTGATTGATAAAAGACATTAAATAGTGTAGGGCCATGAACCAATCCCAGGGGTACCCCCATTGGAGACCCACTTGCCCATTTACATTTTGAGACCTATCAGTTAGCCAGTTTTTAATCCACTCCTGTTTGCCATGTTAATTTTGTATCATTCTAGTTTTTAAGATCAAAATGGTGGGCAGTACCAAGTCAAACGCCTCACAGAAATCTAAGTATTTACATAGACACTATTACCTTCATCAACCAAACTTGTGATCTCATTAAAAATGATAGAGTGACACCTGTAATTGTAACTGGCACATCATAATGCCACCTACTCCAGTGACTAGGTTGCTCTCCTGTAATGTGAGAGAAGCATGTTCAAGTCCCTTCTCCACTTCAGGCCATGGGGGGAAGATTGAACCCAGGCCTTCTACATCCCTGGTGAATGCCCTAAGCAGTGGGCTAAAGTTTATAATGAAGCAACCCATCCCCTCTTCCTTCTCTGGCCATTTTGTGAAGGATGCCTCACCCATGATTTTTTTTTACCAAAACTCTTTGGTGAACTTGTGTCAATTCATGAATAGTTTTGGTGCTCCCAGATGGCATTTTTTGTGAATTCACTATTTGCTGGGGGCAGATAATCACCCTGCTGTACCCCGGAGCTTTTAGATGTGAACCTTTTGGTCATTTTATAAATATACATCTCGTACTGAGATGTCTAACTAAGTTAAACTCTGGGTGCAAAATTTTGCCCACAACTTGGCTTATTCAAATACAGGGGCCTGGATAAAGTAGGCTGAAAAATGCAGCCTTCAGAATCTCCAGAGAATGCACCCATCATCAGATTGTAGATACTTTAATTTAGAGCTTAATGCTAGAGTAGTACATGGAAGTGGATGGAAGAACTTTGGAAGGAATTCAGAATCTGGGTGGATGCTTATTGGACCCTTTCTAGTCAGTTATATTGGGATAATAATCTTAGAAGAACAGGCTCTCTTGAGAAATCTCAGTATCTTTCATTTCCAGTCAAGAATGGAGATTCTGAGAGGGAAGACTTCATAGTGGTATGTCAGTGCTTCTGATTCAGGCTGGGAACTGGCAATGAATAATATGTATATGGACATTTAATAACCTTAGAAAAGGTTTGTCCTGATAGTTTGTTTCTGGAAATGGTGGAGGTCTGGGAAAGTTGGAAGAATTTTAAGTGGCTTTTATTCTTTCTGAATTGATTCAGCCAACTACTTGACATTTTCACTTTGATGCAGATGAAACAACTCATCTCCTTGGAACACATACACCTCATTTTACTTGAGTTCATGTATTTATTTTTCCACTTTACATTTACAATTAACTTAAAATAAAATTTGCAGAAAACTCAATTCTTTCTGCTCAAGTCAGCCCCCTCAGAATTAGCCCGAGTAAGTAGATAGACCTTTCAACCTTGCCTGGAAAATCCATGGGTTCAGATTCCTTTGCACCAAAGGTGGAAGTAAATGCTGAAGTTGAAGGTCCTTGGCTTCATAGGAAAAGGAAATTGAACAAGTGAGTCCCTTATAACAGAGATGAAGGTATAACAGTCCTTGCCTGCTGATACACTATGCTGTGCTATACAATAATAATATTTGCCCCATGCAGAGGGCCAGCTCAATGTCTATTCTCTTCTAATCCAAAATAAATCCTAATGTGGAGGGTTAAAGAAGACAAATGGTGCATGAGGTGGATTTCACACTAAACACTAGGACTTTCATTCAATAGATCAGCATTTGTGCCACATCAGTTATAACTACTAATAGCTATGGTGTTTAAGTGCAAGTCCAGTAATTACAAAAAAAAAACAAATCCCAAAACACCAAAAAAACCCAAGAGTTCAGAGCCCAAATATGACTGATCTTATTCTCCCTTTTCTCCTCTTCACTGAGAGGTATTCATGCCATTTAAATCACAGCATCAACTGAAGCAACTTCTAGAAACATTTGAGATGGGTAACATGACATAAGAACGGCCATACTGGGTCAGATCAAAGGTCCATCTATCTCAGCTTCCTGTCTTCTGATAGTGGCCAATGCCAGGTGCTTCAGAGGGAATGAACAGAACAGGTCATCATCAAGTGATCCATGCCACATGAAGTTTCCCCTTTCTTTTCCCATTAAGGATATATCCTCACTCTGTGTGCGTGTGTGTGTGCACGCGCATGAGAGAGGTGAGAAATGTGTTCTTAACTCAGATTATTTAACTTTTAACCTGCATTAGAAACTTGAGGTCAAGCATGTGGGGGCTGGTGTTGTACTCTAGCTGCTAACCCAAGTTAAAATCCAAGTTGCATGGCTTCTCTGCTATGCCAACCTGGTTTAACCAACCTGTGTGACACAACTTGTGTTTTCCCCCAGCAAAGGCCTACTCTGTAACTGTCCATGGTGCTGGATTTCAGCTCTCTGTGGGTATGGCCCGCTGCAATGTAATCCCACGGTTAGTAGAACTTGAGTTAGCAGATCCTGGGTTTATTAACCTAGGGCTTGAGTGTCTACACTCATTTGGAACCCCAGTTTAGGAATTGTTGAATTCTGGGTCTCAACCTGGGGCTCTAGCTTTTACACTGCATTCTATGGGCCTGACTCCAACCACCCATATCCCAGACTTCCTAGCACGCTTACAAAATTTGACTGCTTTAGCCTTTTGTTCATGGAAAAACCTGTTAATCAAACTTGACCCTACAGAGGACAACAAAAATTGGCCAGTGGATTGTGGAATACTTTTGGTAGACTCCCAGAGTACAGGTCTCGTGGGGCTCCTTTACAATGCAAAGTAACAGGATTTGAACCCCGGGTCCTGGCTTGACTCAGACTCATATCCTCCACTGCTGAGGGGTTCTGAGACCCTGGGTATGAGCCCTGGTTTAGCATGATTTGTGTGTAGATGGAAGAGGAGTTAGACCTGAGTTTGAACCCTGGGTTTACACTGCAGTGTAGACATAATTGTACAGCCTATCAGTTTTTCTATCAATATACCATTTGCTCATTTTCCTGATGGCACCTCCTGCCTTTCTCTTTTACAGATAATTAGTTGTGCTCCTGAAAAATAAACCCAGCTTGATATTCAGACAGTCCAGCAAATATGGATAATGTTCTTTCCACACCACTAGGTAAATGCTGGGTATTTCACTGTAGAACATAATATTCACACTCCTGTTGTATACATAACATTTTGATAAATAATCTACTTTATGGATATTTACTTAATACAGTGTTGGCAAGTTAAAGCTGTCCCCATAAGCACTCCTTGCAGTTTATCATGGCTGAGGTTTTCAAAGCAATAGCGGGGACTTTAGCTTTAAAAATGTATGGAAGAGTGGGGACTAAATCCCCAGCCCTGCTGAAAATTTCACCCGTGAGGACATTTAATCAGGAGATTTGGGATCTATTCCTGGATCTGCCACAGACTTCCTAAGTCACCTTGGGCAAATCACTTTGCCTTTCTGACATTTTCTTTTGCCATGTCTCAGGGGGTAGAATACTTACCCCAATGGGTATTGCAAGGCTATATTCACTAGGATTGGCAAAGTGCTTTGAACTGATCAAATCCAGTGAGTTTCTTTTGACATCATTGGTGTAAAACATTAGTGATAGAAAAGAGCATTCTCTAAAACTATGTATAACCCATGCCCACTCAGTGAGATGCTTTGTCCCCCTCTGAATAGCCAGCTTTGGGATTTGATCTTTCACCTCAGGCAGTGGAAGCTCATGGTTTAACATCCAAACATCCCGAGTTCAATCCCTGATGATGATAACTGACCACGGGAAGCTGTATTACATACAGACACAACCAAGTTCATGACCTTCTTTTCTCACAGTCAGCATGAAAATGTGGAGAAAAGACATCTGTACAGTATATACACCAGCAATGGCTGATGAGCTCCTAGTGATACAGACTCTATGTACTCTACAACAAACATGGGCCCTTTCCCAGGATGCTGGAGAGTGCAGCGTTATGGGTGTGGATTTCTCCATTTGGCTGCAACCAGAAGCCTGGCATTTTGTTGTTCTTCTCCCTGCCCCGTCCTGCACTCTGAAGCTGTCCCTTTGCTTTAGCTGTCCCTTCAGAGGTGGCTTGGCTTATCAGTCTATGCTTCCTATAGCCTGACCGCAAAAAGGGCCCGAGGGAGTGAGAGAGACGAAGATTTCTTCCCAGACTCTTCAGCATTGGCCCCCTGGGCAGAACAGTGGACCCAGCTTACCTGTCTCATTGTCTGCATAGATCTGGGTAACAGGCCCACAGCTAGACTTTTGATGAGTCTTTGTTCTCTACATAGGTTTAAGCAAATGACAAAACCAAACAGACATAACTGAGTTCCAGATGAGTGTATCTACTAACTATGTACCAAAAACAACCCAGGAAACTACAGACCAGTTAGTTTAACTTCTGTGCCAGGGAAGATAATGGAGCAGGTAATCAAAGAAATCATCTGCAAACACTTGGAAGGTGGTAAGGTGATAGGGAATAGCCAGCACGGATTTGTAAAGAACAAATCGTGTCAAACTAATCTGATAGCGTTCTTTGATAGGATAACGAGCCTTGTGGATAAGGGAGAAGCGGTGGATGTGATATACCTAGACTTTAGTAAGGCATTTGATACAGTCTCGCATGATATTCTTATAGATAAGCTAGGAAAGTACAATTTAGATGGGGCTACTATAAGGTGGGTGCATAACTGGCTGGATAACCGTACTCAGAGAGTAGTTGTTAATGGCTCCCAATCCTGCTGGAAAGGTATAACAAGTCGGGTTCCGCAGGGTTCTGTTTTGGGACCGGTTCTGTTCAATATCTTCATCAACGATTTAGATGTTGGCATAGAAAGTACGCTTATTAAGTTTGCGGACGATACCAAACTGGGAGGGATTGCAACTGCTTTGGAGGACAGGGTCAAAATTCAAAATGATCTGGACAAGTTGGAGAAATGGTCTGAGGTAAACAGGATGAAGTTCAATAAAGATAAATGCAAAGTGCTCCACTTAGGAAGGAAAAATCAGTTTCACACATACAGAATGGGAAGAGACTGTCTAGGAAGAAGTATGGCAGAAAGAGATCTAGAGGTCATAGTGGACCACAAGCTTAATATGAGTCAACAGTGTGATACTGTTGCAAAAAAAGCAAACATGATTCTGGGATGCATTAACAGGTGTGTTGTAAACAAGACACGAGAAGTCATTCTTCCGCTCTACTCTGCGCTGGTTAGGCCTCAACTGGAGTATTGTGTCCAGTTCTGGGCACCACAATTCAAGAAAGACGTGGAGAAATTGGAGAGGGTCCAGAGAAGAGCAACAAGAATGATTAAAGGTCTTGAGAACATGACCTATGAAGGAAGGCTGAAGGAATTGGGTTTGTTTAGTTTGGAAAAGAGAAGACTGAGAGGGGACATGATAGCAGTTTTCAGGTATCTAAAAGGGTGTCATCAGGAGGAGGAAGAAAACTTGTTCACCTTAGCCTCCAATGATAGAACAAGAAGCAATGGGCTTAAACTGCAGCAAGGGAGATTTAGGTTGGACATTAGGAAAAAGTTCCTAACTGTCAGGGTAGTTAAACACTGGAATAGATTGCCTAGGGAAGTCGTGGAATCTCCATCTCTGGAGATATTTAAGAGTAGGTTAGATAAATGTCTATTAGGGATGGTCTAGACAGTATTTGGTCCTGCCATGAGGGCAGGGGACTGGACTCGATGACCTCTCGAGGTCCCTTCCAGTCCTAGAGTCTATGAGTCTATGACATCTCCTGGTCTTAAACCCAAGTGTGGGAGTCCCCACACAGCCACCACATCCTGGCCTTCACCCAATGTTTGCTGAAATGTAGTGGGCGGAGAAGCTACTAGGAGTGTTGCCTCAGCCAAAGCACCATCCATGGGGTCCCTGACTGGAGGATTGCCCAGTTCCACTGATTGGTCCAACCATGCTATTTAAGCCAGGTGGCTGCACAGGAAGCTTGTCTGAGCAACAAGGTGACTTTCTGCTGTGGTTGCATTGGACCCTGCTCGTGCCTGCTTCCTATACCCAGCCCTAGTTCCTGATTTTTGCTCTGCTCCTGCCTCAACTCTGCCTTCAGTCCTGTTCCCACTGTGGTCCTGCTCTGTGCTTAATTCTTGCCTCTACTCCAGTTCCTCCCCTTATACCTTGCTTCCAATCATCAGTTACCTCTCCTGGCTCTGACTCTAGTTTGACCCCTGGCTCTGGTAACTGACAACTGACTCTGGTGCTGACCCTTGGCTTTGTTCCCCACCTTGGATGTCTGCTCCACCTACTAGAGCTGACTCTGGCTCTGACTACTAGACAAGACTGCCTACCACCCAGTCCTTAACATAGACATCCATAGGAGGCCAAGTTACGGATGTACCGCTGTTCTGCTGGCTTCTGCAATAGAATGCTACAACATTCCAGCACATACGGCTGGGGACCCAGAGATTGCCATGTTGGCCTGGGGGTGAGGGAGCAGCCCTGTCGAAGAGTAGTTCTGGTCTGGTTTTGCAGCCAGTGATCAGGGAGAGCCAGAACAATAGGAGCCAAGGAAAGCAGAGGAAACCTCTATCAGTAGCTCACTGTGCAATGCTGCTATTCCCCAGCTACTGATACATCCTGCCACTTGTCTCCCACTCAAGAAAATGAAACGTGCTGAAATGGGGGCCCAAAGTCAAGGAATATCACAGAGGCTTTACCCTCCCCCCACCCATGTTCCTTAGGAACTTTGCACATGCTCAGTAACAAAAGGGCATATTTTAACATGACACTTCTAGAGTTCTTGACCTCAGCTCCACATGCCTTGGCTGCCATGAAATTACACAGGCGGCAGTGGCTTATCCCTCAGGCTATTGCATGATGCCACGATACATTAATATAATTAACATTGCTGCTGAATTTGGGGGTCTCCTCCTATCCCCCTTCCCCTGCCTCTGTGTTCATTCTGCTACAGAATCTGCAAGGCATTGGCAATAAGATGTTTCCTGATTTCTTCTTGACCCCCGGAGATATCTGGACAGAGCAATAATTATTATTTTGTTTCTTCACTTAGTATTTGTTGGGCTTGTATTGATCTAGGATATTTCCCTACAAGGGTTTCATGAAGCGGCATTTTAATGGTGCAATAAATATTAAAGGCAGTTTGGGCTGCCTGCAATGGAGGAGGCCTAGAAACTGGTTTTCTACTACAGGATTGAGAGCAGATCATCGAAGTGGTCTAATCTGTAAACTGACCATGCAATGGCATCTGCATGGGTGGACTCTGGCATCTAGGCAAACGTTTCTCTACATCCTCTTCACAGCTATGGATCCTGTGGCAGGATTTTGGCCCTTGAGAGGAAAAAGGTGGCTAGAGGACAAAGTTTATATTAAACTTTGACAAGGTTGAATCTAAAGAACTCTACATCCTCATGTTCTGGTGATGAGATCCTGGAGGAAATATTTTTCTGGGATCTCTACACAGAATGTAGCTATTACAATTAATTATTTATGCCCTGCAAATGCATTCCAGAATATCACTTTTGTAACCAAGACACAAGAAGTTATTCTTCTGCTCTCCTCTGCACTAAGGTCTCAGCTGGAGTATTGTGTTCAGTTCTGGGTGCCACATTTCAGGAAACATGTGGACAAATTGGAGAAAGTTCAGAGAAGAGCAACAACAATGATTAAAGGTCTAGAAAGCATGACCTATGAGAAAAGATTTTTTTTCAATCTCTTTAGGTCCTTTCCAGTCCTACGCTGCTATGATATGTATAACAGTAGCCATGGCCCTGTTGCCCTAACCACTGTACACACATAGCAGAGACATTTCCTGCTCCAAAGAGTTTACACTTGAAAGTAGGATTGTCTTCCTCTTCATTTTCCAGAGTTGGGCTCTCAGAACTCTGGGTTTGTCCTGACCAGCAGTGAGGTTCCCTCCTATTCCTTGTGTACCACTGAAACTCCAGGGATTGGCTCCAGTAAGCCATGGGCACAGCTACATTGCAATGCAACATTACTACCCAAATCCCTAAAGAGTGGTGATCCTCAATCTACAGACCAAATGGTGTGATGCTTATCCACATATTCCTTAGGGCAGGCTTGAGCAAGAATGGCTTAAAGTCAGGCTCATTTCCATCTGAATCATTCATCCAGCCTTACTACTAACAGACTAACTCCTATTGATTAATGGGCCTTTATTCTCTTTCGGGGGCAGCAACAATGTTGACTGCTCTGAGAGAAGAGACATGAGACTCCTCAAAACCTTTCTGGTTCATATTTCCAACATAAGAACTCTCCAAAAACTCAAAATGGAGCCATATAGCTGGATTCACTATTGAAATTCTCTATTGAAACAAATGTCCCTTGGCATAGGGGGAATTCTTGAAAGATGCAAATGTACCAGCTACAGACTCTTGCCTTCTTGCCCCCAGCAGCGTGTTGGGAGTGGGCATGTCTAACCTCCACAGGGATAGCATCCATTAAGAATCGCAAGCCAATGAAGGATCTTCAAGCAGGTTAAGTGGTGTAAGGGCCAAAAGAATTAGGCAGCTAGTTCCACCTCTCTGACACCACGCCCTCTCTTCCCCACCCAGATCAAAGCAGCGGAGAGCACCTATCTCATGGCGTTTGACAGAAAGAGACAAAGTCTTGATTAGATACAATTAATATAATGCACTCCTAATGACTGTAAACCCCAGCCATTAGTGAAACATTTAATCCTGCAAATAAGAGCTGTAAAGTATGATGGAGTTTATGATATAAGACCAGATTTCTGTTTTCATGGTTGCACTATTCAGCCTCTGTGTATGTTCACTCTTTCTTTCTGGAGTCTGTTACCCCCATAAACAGCTATTTCCCTGGCTTAAAGCTATTTCCCTTAAATCAAAGCAAGTACCATATAATTGACAAGGTTCTGGAGTGTCTTGTTAATCACTCTCTCCAGTAAAGAATAAATGTTGAAAACATATTGATCTTCTCTTGTCTGGGACCTCTGTTGATATTGGCTCTAGCTCTGAAGTATGATAGAATTGTTTTTAAAGAGACTTCCTTAGATAGCTCAGCAAAGCCATGTTTGATGCAGTCGTACTCAGTAAGGATGATTCAGCAGGTCATGTTGCACACAAGTCCACAGGTTCTGCAGGTCACGTTTTCTTTTTGACTTGGCCTCACGCGCTTTGCTGTTTCAACTTTTCAACTTCTGAGGGAAGAGTTTCTACATTACCTATCCTTATTCCACAGGCATTAATATTAAAGATGTAAGAACACTTTCTACACATTTATTCATACTTGCCAGGGAATCATTCTTAGCATTACCTCTGCCACAGAAGAACAGCAGCAGATTTCACTGCTTTTCCACAATGTGAAGACTTAGTCTCATATCTGTTAGTAATGTGATTTTTATTTATCTACAGTGTGCTATGTGCCACATGTTGATGGTCATCTTAAGTTATTTATGGTAATTTCCTCAATTTTATTTTGCTTTAGGGTTAAATTATAGATCAGGTAGTTATAGAAGTCTTCAGAAGGCAACACAGCCTTTGCTCTATCCCTTATTTCATTGTATAATTTGGCTAGCGTGTACCAACACTGTGTCCGGTATCTCCCTGTTCCCCATCCCATAGGGAGACCTCTATTGCAGGTTTAACACCTGTGTGATGTAGGTAAGTCACTCTGTATGTCTCCCCCCTCTGTAAAATGCAGGGGGAAGTAACACTCTCTATTTCACACCTATTTCAATGAGCTGGTGTGAGAATGAATTGATACTTGTGAAGTGTTCAGATATAATTGTGATGAGGGCTATAAAAAAAAAGTAGATGCACACAATGGTGAAAAATTGTTAATTGGTGAAGGCAAAATCTCTCTCAGCTGTAAGGTGTCAAAATCCTTAGAAACAGATATTTGGGGAATTACCTGGCTATTTAATATAAATCTCTAGAGATTAGTAAATAGATCTACAGCCGTTAATGATAAGTGAAAGTTAAAGTTATACAATGGGAAACATAACCACTGCATTGACATTAACATAAGTCTGTATAAGTGGTTTTCTAATTATGAAAAATGAAAAATCCTATAATTCCCCTTGTTTCATTTTATTAAATAAAATAGGCTGCATAACACTCTTGAATATTAAAAATAACCCCCTTTGCCAGAAATATAGTTCAGTGGCCTTTCTTTTCACGTTCAGTAACAATCTGTACCAGTGAACGCGCTAGGCTTGTAACCTTGTGGTACTGCAGCAGCAGCATTATACTGAAGAATGCTCATTTAATAGAGGTTTGAGTAAGAGTCTATCAGAAAGTGTAATTACTCAGAGCTGACCTTGCAGAATTCTTACAAGGAATGAAATAAATACCTGAATAGCAGATTAATAATTGGATTCTGACAAGTTTGCAATTCATAACGGTATATTATCAAAGAGGTGTTTACTCAGCATTGGTGTGAAAAATAGGAAAATTCTTTTGTGCCAAGCATTTTCCAAGTCAGAAAATTGGCTGCGGCCCTGCATTTGGGCTTGTCAGGCTATCTGTAATAAGAGAAATTGTGAGGGGACATCAATATAATTTAAAATTAAAATTACTCGAGAGTGAATGTGCTGAAAGCTCCTATATCTTCGATGGGCCTAGGGGCAGGTCATGTTTTATGCTCATTTTCATTGCAAAAAGGGAATTAAATGAATACATTGAATTGAAGAGTGAGATATAGAAGTTCTCAAGAACTCTCCTTTATTCAGGAATGCATCAAATGGTTTAATTTTAAGCATACATTTAAGACTCACTAAATGGGACTTTATCTTGTGTTTAAATCTTTTCTAGATCAGGGCCTAGATACATAAACATTATGGGCTCAGTCCTGCAAGTTCCTTAGTACTTATAGAAAGCAGTGCAGACCCTCCACTCCCCTTAACATCTATGGGAATCAGGTGTGCTTAGTAACTCACTGGATCTCTGAGCACCTTGCAGGATTGTATCTCTAGGACTTCCACATTTCAACCAATATAGTCACCCACACACACAAAAAAAAGAAGAACTAGAATTACATTGGTGCTGTGAGGTACTGTTGGTGGATGATTCATTCTGAATAAGAGCTAACACAAACGTTCTGGTGAATGAGTCATGAGAACATCTGAATGGCCTAACTGGGCCAGAACAATACTCCATCTAGCCCAGCAGTAGCCAATGCCAGATACTTCAAAGGGAATGAACAGAACAGGACAATTATCAAGTGATCCATCTTCTGTCATCCAGTCCCAGCATCTGGCAGTCAGAGGCTTAGGGATGCCCGGAGCATGGGGTTGCATCCCTGACAATCTTGGCTAATGGCCACTGATTGACCTATCCTCTATAAATGTATCCCATTCTTTGTTGAACCAAGTTATACTTTTGGCCTTCACAACATCCCCCGGCAATGAGTTCCAGAAGTTGTGTTATGTGACAAAATACTTCCTTTAATTTGTTTTAAACCTGCTGCCTATTAATTTCATGGAGTGACCCCTGCTTCCAGTGTTATGTGAAGGGGAAAACAACATTTCCTTATTCACTTTGTCCACTTCATTCATGATTTTATAGGCTTCTACTAAATCCCCCTCTTAGTCATCTCCTTTCAAAGCTGAACAGTCCCAGTCTTTTCTTTCCTCATGCAGCAGCTGTTCCATACCCTTACTCATTTTTGTTGCCCTTCTCTGTACCTTTTCCATTTGTAATACAGCTATTTTGAGATGAGATGCATGCAATTTTTAAGGTGTGGGCATACTATGGATTTGTATGGTGGCATTATGATATTTACTGTGTTATCTTTCACTTTCTGAATGGTTCCTAATATCGTTAGCTGTTTTGACTGCTGCTGCACATTGAGCGTATGTTTTCAGAAAACTAACCATAATGACCCCCAAGATCTTTCTTGAGCAGTAGCAGCTAATTTAGACCCTATCATTTCATATACATAGTTGGGATTATGTTTTCCAATTCGCATTACTTTGCATTTATCAACACTGAATTTAATCTGCCATTTCGTTGCCCAGTCACCCAGTTTTAGGAGATCTCTTTGCAGTCTGCTCATGAACTCATCTCTACTTCATTCAAATGTAATCATCATTCACAAGTATTTTCCAAGAGTTTGAAAAAGTAATTGTCAGGCAACAGGTTTTGTTCGCAGACTGTTCTTCGTCCATGCACTGCTTATTATCTGCGAAGTGGGTCTCTAGAATCATATGGTAATATTTCTGCATCCTACTCGGCTCTCTCAAACTTTTTAAAAAAAAGAGTAACACATAGTGATTAGCCAATACCATGCTTCAAGTACTAATTTTGCAGCAATTAAACATTGGTGAAATTGCATTGATTTACAGAGGTGTTCATGGATACCTGATGGTATGTTCATGGGGACCCAAACTTGACTCTTTTGTTCACAAAAATACTAATGAATTGTTTTTAATTGTAATTGAGGAGTTCTGCCATACACCTCAGGTTTCTGGGTATACAGCATTTTTATTAAAAATAACAGATGAAGCCCCTGAGAGAAACGTAACCAAGCAACCATACAAGCTTATTTCACTATCAACCTCACTGTCCATTGCAATCCCTCAAGTCCTGCTTTAACTGAGCACCTCCAGTCCTGACTCAGTTCAGGCGCTTAGCACATCTTTGCTCAGGATTTGTCCCTCAGTACACTCTTCAGAACATGGATTGTGCCCTGAGCCCCGCTTCCCTGCCTATGGATGAAGAGCTGTCAGAGTAACACAGGAGGGAGTGATACAAAGGAGGGTATAAGCCATAGGCAACTTACTGGCTTTCCACCAAACTGGTTCCTTTGTACCAGGCCCCAAGGGGTCGTCGTAGTATCCAAGGATCACAGAGCACAGGGAAATTACAGGGAAACAGGGTGGCATAAGTGGTACTATTCTAGAATTAAGTCATTGGACAACCCCCCCCCCTCACCTAGCACTGGGGTGATCATGTTGTAGCTGGCTACAGTGGCATCAGGGCCAGTCCTACAGTGCAATGCTGCTAAATTGCAGCCCAGGTGCAGGGCCCATATCTTGTTTGTCTGCAAAGTTCCCCATGCACATTTCTAATAAATGTGTAAATAAAAGATAACACTGAATAATGACAGTAGGGAAGACTCCTGCAGTTGTGCTGGCTTGGCTATGAAGGTTTGATAGCACCAATAAAATAATAAAGCCATAATTAGGTTAAAGGCTCGCTCATGTTATTCATTTTCTAAACTCCTCTGTGACAGTCTCTTCGGCTACATCTTCTGTGATTCCTTCTGGAAAGCAACTTTGTCCTGGTGTTTTTGCAAGCACTCTCTTTTTATGACGAATAAATACTGCTCTCAGCCCTGGATTTTACAGCAAAGGATCATCACAAAAATCAAGCTATACAACATAATTTCAAATAAAATACAAGACAGGAGCAACAGGATCTTGTACTGTAGGATACAGTACATGAGGCATAAATACTCACTTGATGTATGTAGAGTAAGGGGTCTCCCCATGCACCACCTTCCCACACCTTGGTTTGCATGTTTCAGGGAGGTGGAAGAGGATTGCAGGAGTGATCCCTCCTCTCACATACAGCTGCACATCCCCCCACAAGGGAGATTCCTCCATGGCTTATAGGAAGAGCATAGTAAGTAGCTGGCCTAGCTAATGAGGTGGGCCATGGCCCCCAAGATCTCCAAAGGTTATGGGCTGTAAGCTACAAGGAATATCCAACTGCCCTAGCATATTTGCCACAGCCAAAATACTAAGTGGTCAGTGAATACCCCCAGCATTCCTTTAGCAGGATCCATATTGCAAGGGAGACATTGGTCTAACCCACTGCTCCCTATTACCGTACTGGCCAGGGAAGGACTTGATCCTTTGCATCCTAAACCCTGTTGAAGCAATTCTGGTAGAGCATATAGACAAGGGAGTCTAGAAAATATTTCCAAGCTGCAGTTAGGTTTATCTGTTAGCATATAGAGGAACTACCTTGTCCAGGGAATGGCAACCTTTGGTATGCAGCCCATCAAGGTAAGCCCCTGGCGGGTCCAGACAGTTTGTCTACCTGCAGTGTCTGCAAGTTTGGCCGATTGCCAGTGGGAGCCATGATCGGCTGAACCTGCAGGTAAACAAGCCATCCCGGGTCGCCAGGGGCTTACCCTGATGGGCCACGTGCCAAAGGTTGCTGATACCTGACTTAGTCCCTATTGCACCTGGAAATACCTCCTGGGTGCTCCAGGGAAGGGCTAAAAGGACAGCTTTGCTGGAAAGATGGAGCAATGTCTTTGGAAGGTCATTCTCCATGCCAAGGGTGATAGGACTGGGTTGAAACCCATACTCAGGAGTTTTCTGGTTATACTTTATTGGTGACCTAACAAGAAATCAAAGTAAACTAATAATTTATACCTTAAGGAAAACACCTTGCTGACTGCTGTTTCATTTATATTGATTTTTTTTGCCAAGTCATTGGCAACTTACAGTTCTGCTTGGACTAGTCTGCACAACCAGGTTTTACTGTGTTTAACATGACTAGGAAGTATCAGATCAGCTGACATGGGGCACTGTAATCAGTGTAATCCAAGATAAATCATGTTCAGCATTGGTGTCTGCTAACTATGATTAAGCTCTCAGGGTTTAATCAATAGCTGACAATGATGGACACCATTTGATCTGGTCTCCATTGGTCATAAAAAGATGGTCAGTATCACACTAAGTGGTGTGAGAAATGTGCTGGTTTTGCTTTAGAGGATTTTGTGTGAATATTGTCTTTGGCTTTCATCTAGGCTTTCCTTTGCACAAACCCAAAATCTAAAGTGAAGCTCAGTTGAAAAACAGATTCACCAGTCCTCAGACTGAGAGTCTAGCATTATGGACCAATGTGTATGAATATGTTGACCAAACTTATTCAAATCTAGACCCCCAGCTCCCCAGAAAAATTTCAAGCATTAGTTGAACTTTTCAGTCACCCATTTCTGAACTTGAACATTTAAGTTCTCTCACATCAGCTAAACTTTCCACTGTTGCAATTTTCCTCTTGGAAACTTTTTTGAAAGCTTCACCGAAAATATAACGCTGGAAGGAACAATAGGCGTTTGCCTTGTAGCTGAAGTTACAGGTGCTGCAACTTGGAGTTGAACTAAATAAAATGGAAAAAAAAAATAGTAGAAAATCTGTTCCACTGAAGCATACTTCTCAGTGAGCCCATCTCTGCTGTATGCCCTGCAAAATGGCTCTCTAGCATCCCTCTCCAAGTTGGAATGAACTGCCTGTCTCCCATACTGGAGCCTAGAGAGGAATAAGACCAATCAAGAATGTAACAATGATACAGTTAAAAGAATGTTTGAAAGCCCTTCTGTTTTCACCCTTCTTTTTAAATCCATATGGTTATGTAAAAACAACAGTAGAAAACAAGATTCAAGTAAGTTCTTCATAGAGTAAGGGCTTGTTTAGAGTTATGAGGAAGATCGCATCAGTGAGGGCAAGACTGCTACAAAGGAGAATCAACTTTCTTTTTAGTGGTGCAGTTTAGGGGACTGAACAGAGAACACCTGCTCTAGCCTGGCCTAGGTTAGCAAAAGATGTTGCCATGTAATGGTTAATAGTATAATGACCCTACCACCCAGTGTTGTCAGAGAGAGAGCAAGCCTGGATTTTCAGCTCCAAAGCACAGCATTCCATCACTTGAATTAAAGGAAAAGTTTACTTTAGCTAGTAGCCATAGTGGGCTCTTAATTTCTACATGAACCAGCCAGCAGAGGCTGGATAAGACACAGTGTGTTACATTAGCTACAGCAAAGTCAGTAGAAGTGTAAACATCCCCATACTGCCAGTTCTGCTTGCCTCAGTGGTGGCTTGGGAAAAACATTTGTAGAAATAAGAAGACATGTTTTCACTTTAAGGGTCATTCAGTTCGTGGAATCTGTACTGAGACAAAGGTGCCAGTTAGAGGTTTATTATAGGGACAAGCATTCATTAGAATCCCAATTCAGCAAAGCACATAAGAATATGCTTATTTAGGGGCTGGGAACAGCCCTGAACTGAATCCTGTAGCATGCTCTGCATAGAATTGAGCAGGTTTTAAAAGCAGTGGTTTAGAAATGAAATGTTCCACATCCTATTGCTAGCAAGTTATACCTCCAGCAACTCACCCCCATTGATTTGATGTGACAATTTTTGAATTAAACACTCTACTTTTAATGATTCAAACAATGTTCACCCAAATCCCTTAAGAAAACCACCCAACCAAAACAGAGTTATATATGTGTGGCAATTCTTATAGCAAACAATTATTTCATTAGATTGTCTGTTTTCTATAGTGTAGCAAATTAGACTTTGAAACTGCTCTATGAAATGTTAATATAGAGTACATTGATTTTAATACAATACATATTGATCAAGATAAAATGTCAGTCTTCCTGCTCTGAAGAAAATATCTGGAAGTCATTAAGAAATGTTATAATTTTACTAAATCAATTTTACATGCTCCCTTTAATTAAGAAGTGGTTTCATTTGACCTTGTTGGTACTGCTTGAAAGAAGCTTTCCCATGAATCAGCAAAAAATTAAACTTTTCCAAAAAGCACAAAGTAGAACTATTATGGTATGCCTGATATCTCATAAGCAGACACTGTAGTACATAGATCAGTGTAGATTTCCATTCAACAGGAAGAGCAATATTTTAAAAAAATAATCTCTGACTATGCTAGTGCTCTTCAGCATTCTGCAATGTCAGGTCTGTGAAGACATACTACTCCCCTGAGAAATTAGAAAGGGAAGATCTAAGTGGAAGTCAGAATACTTACTATGTGGGAGAGCAGAAGGCAGATGCGAAATGGCCACTGTAGAGCTCCAGCACTGCCTCTCTGATGGTTTGAAAGGATGAGCACCTAGAAAAACCTTCTGGGGGGAGAAAGTTCCTATTGGATGACAAAGTTAACAGGGGAGAGTGATGGACCAGAAAGTCATCAAGAAAGGCAATCTTAGGGGAATAAAAGGTTTGTTTCTGCATTGTTCTTATTGACAAGTGTGGTCTGGGCCGCTGTGGTACAAAAATCCACATTTTAGTCCTGTGGAATTTAGCATGACATTGCATCCCTCCAAAATGCCCCACAAAATTAGTTGTTCACATTTGTATTGGTATTTATGGCCTTGTCTCTTCCTGCAAAGACTCTTGAACCAAAATTTGCTCACATGAATGTCTGCAGAAGGACAATATTCATCATGATGCTTTTTGTTCTAAGTCAATTCCAGATTTTATTCTGGAGTAATTTTTTTAAGCTCTGTTTGACCTCGGGTCATTCCACAGCAGCCCAGTGGCTAATCTGGGGATAGAATTAGAGACACTCTCCAAAGTAACATAATGCATGCTGTTGTGATTGCCACTACCTTGGCCAACACACCAAGGAATGAACCCAAGATCACCAGACCTGAATGCCGGCATTGGTATAACTTGAGCTAGAGAAGCAATGGTCTGTCGTTGGGGGGAGGTAGTTACTCATATCCTCCGAAGATAGGCCTAGAGCAAGACTTGTAGCCCACTCACCAGTGGGTTACACTGTCCCTTAGGACAGCATTTCTCAAACTGGGGTCTGTGGACCCTACTCCAGGGTGTCTTCCAGCCCCATTGACCAAATCCTCCCCCTCCCTCCCAGCACCTCCTGCATGCCAGGGAACAGTTGTTCAGAGGCAAGCAGGAACAGAAGGAGTAGGATGGGGTGTGCATGGGGAAGGGGGTGGAAAGAGGCAGGGAAGAGGAGTGGCAGGGTAGAGCAGGGGCCTTGAGGAAAGGGGTGGAGTGGGGGAGAGCCTGGGGCTAAGCAACGGACTTGGGGGGGGGGCACAGGGATCTGCAAAATTTTTTAAATCAAAATGGCAGTCCTCAGGTTGCTAATGTTTGAAAACCACTGCCTCAGGAATCCCATGATGTGTAGGTAGTATGGCTGCTGTCTCTGAAAAGAGCTAAGCAGTTTAGGTAGTTACTAATCTGACTAATTCACATCTTTTTCCTTTGTTGTCCAACCCTGGAAATGGCACACACACTCAGTCTTTTAAAGATTGTGTATTCCAGTAGAAACCACATGACACCGTCCTTCTCTGACAAAATATAGGAGAATGCAAAGTGGGTATTATCTAATAATTCAACCATAACATTAGGTCCTTTATTACAGCCTCAGTTATAACGTTTTCAGCTCAGTCCGAACTCTGTCTGAAATGCATTTCCTTTCAAGTCTGAATGAGAAAAGGAGTATTTCAGCTGAATAACCATGTGAGGAAAGAATTATATCTTCAGTTTAAGTTAGTTTTTCCTCCCAGAAGGAGGCATTTACTTAATCATAAAGAATGAAATTGATAGAGGGACTGGGAGTTGAAATAGGACTTAGGGCAGGACTATTAAAAACCTGTGACTGGCTTGTGCCAGTTGATTTGGGCTCATGGGGCTTGGACTGCCAGGCTGTTTAATTGCCATATAGGACATTCAGGCTTGGGCTGCAGCCTGGGCCCTGGAACCATCTCAAGGTCCTAAAGCCAGAGCCTGAAGCTCTACACTGAAGTTATATTGCCTTGCAGCCCAAGCCCCACAAGCCTGAATCAGCTAGCACAGGTCAGCCATATATTTTTTTTATTGCAATGTAGACATGCCCAAAGCGACTCAAAACCAGATAAGCACATTTCATTGAGCTGCTCCCAGTCCTGGGACAGAAGATGTTGCACAGAGGTGGGTGGCAGAAGAAGTTAGGGGACTATTACAAGAGCGTCAAGCACATTCCAAACAGATCACAAAACCTGTGAATAATTGTGCTTTACAGACTGGCTATATCAATTAATACAGGGGCCTAAAAGGCACACTGAGAATCACATATCGCTTGCTTTAAAAACCACATACCGGTGAGCTCTCCACAGGCCTGGCCCTAGATTTTGCACTGACTTATCCTAAGTCACTTTGTCAGCATTCCATCCCACATGGTATGGGCCCTCTCCATGCCTCAGCACCTCCCATCCAACTCCTTTTCTCCCCTGCCTGAAACCTCCCACACATTTGTGAAGTACTCCAGCCCTAGTGCCCCTGGGTGCCCCTCACCTCCAGTATGTCTCATTATTAAAAAAATAATGTAGCACTCTGACCTTACAGGGCACTTTTTTTTCCTCTCAGTTTGCAGTGTATACTCTATGACCTTGCAATCTATGACTGACAAGGCACAGCACAAGACTTGGTGCTACAGAAATATCTAAGCTAGAGGCATAGACAGAACCATTCCAGTAAGGGTCAGAAGGATGTGGAGAAATCACTGGGAGAAGTTAAGAAAGAGGTCACTAGAAAAATGGATTTGAAAAGGGAGTGCTAGAGGCCAAGAAGTGGGAGACTTCCAAATGTGAGGAGAGGCACGGACTTGAGATGTGAAGCGGAGAATGGAAGAATGAGCAGAGAGGATTGAGATACTTAGGAAGCAAAAGCTGGTGGTTTCTGAAATTTCATCTCTCAGGCTACGTCTACACTACTCGCTGGATCAGCAGGTAGTGATTGATCTATCGGGGATCAATTTATTGTGTGTAGTGTAGATGCAATAAAATCGATCCCCAATTGCTCTCCTGTTGACTGCTGAACTCCAGCTCGGTGAGAGGCAGAAGCAAAGTCGACGGGGGAGCAGTGGCAATCGATCCCACGCCATGAGGACACGAGGTAAATCGAACTAAGACACGCAAATAGCATAGCTGAAGTCAACATCTCTTAGGTCGATCCCCCACCAGTGTAGACCAGGCCTTAGATACAGGGTATTAACATGCATTGAGGAAGACATTGGGGTAAAATAGCTTATTTTTCTGATTTAAAATAGCAAGGAAGTGCTGAGTTCAGAAAACTATTGACTTGTACCCGACTACTCAGCTGAAGAGTATCAGTAATTATAGCTACGTTAGAAGGAACGTGATGGCATCTATTACACTTCATAATACCCAACTTCATATTTTTTATTTTCTCAAGACAGACCACTTCGGCTTTGCATCAAGTTCTTTGAAAGTTCTCAAACTAAGGGTATGGCTATACTTACAGTTGTACAGCGCTGGGAGTTACAGCTGTCTTCGTTCAGCTGTGTAGGGAAAGCGCTGCCGTGTGGCCACACTGACAGCTACCGGCGCTGCAGTGTGGCTGCATTTGCAGCGCTGTTGGGAGTGGTGCATTGTGGGCAGCTATCCCAGCGTTCAAGTGGCTGCAATGTGCTTTTCAAAACGGGGTGGGGTGGAGTGTGACAGGGAGCGTGGGGGAGACAGAGAGAGTGGATTTTTGGAGCTGACACTGTTCTCAGCTCCCTGCCTTGCAAGTTCTAAGGACTGGAAGATACACAGTGCCTACCTTCAATCATTTTAAAAGTTCTGACCCCTTCCCCCACCCCTCTCTTATTCACTAAATGCAAATTATGCACTCCTAAATAGCCTTCAGACCACATAAGCAGCTGCTCAACACGGACTCCCCTCTCTCCTCAAGCAAACAGCTGTGACCATTCCAAAGCAATTCCCCTGCCTCCGCTTGTTCGCTGGAGCAAAGAGCAGCTGTGTTTGTTTTTTAGATAAGTAGCTCTGGGGAGCTCTCGGAGTTGAGCCATTCTTCCAGTTTGTTGTGGACAGGAATTCTGGGATACCTCCTAATACCCTGGAGGCCAATAACAGCGCTTTTAGTGGCCACACTTGATGAGCAGCGCTGCATCACCAGCGCTGCAATCGTTACACCCCAAGCAGACCAGGTGTACAGCCAGCGCTGCAGCCAGGGAGTTGCAGCGCTGGATGTGCCTTGCAGGTGTGGACAGTTACTAAGTTGCAGCGCTGCAAACCGACTACCAGCGCTGCAACTCTCCAGCGTAGCCAAGCCCTAACTCAAGAGTTGCCTTAGTGTCAAAACTTCTTCTTCCTACCCACAATGGTTTTCATTGAGAAGCCTTCAATTTCACTGAGGGCTAGAAGTGGCTTCATCAAACCGGTCACAACTACACAGAGGCTCTGTTTAAGCAGTGGTGAAGCAGCAAGGTAAGTTGAAGCAATTTAGCATCATGGGTTTATATGACAGCGTTGAATGGTTGTGCTTGAATGAGCTGACTGCTATTGCCGGGTTCAGTAGAATATTTGATGGAGTTACCTTTTGTGTTAAAGCTCCATAAGAATGACAGAGAGTGAAGCACTTGCATAAGTGGAACTGAGCTGATGAGGTCTGAGTTATCCAACCTCTTTGTGATCAATTTAAATGTAAACTTTTCCCCACAGTTCAAAGTCTGGGTTGCTGCTTTACATACTCAAAAAAACCCAAACAAACAAAAAAAAACCCCACACACAAGACAGCTTGGTGAAAGATTTGCAGGTTCTGAATCTTTTGGTGCTTTGCTGTATAAGGGACACAAATTCAGCTTTAGATAATTTTCTTGCCATTTTAAGCAGCTTGCTCCAGAGGTGTGATTTATCTGATGTGCTGAGGTCAGCCTCACGGTCTGCACTGGAGGAATGAACAAGGGATGAAAAAATTATCCCCCCCCCACCAAAACCTCAAACAATTTTCCCCATTAGGCAGAAAAAGGAGTAAGAGAAGCACAAGTGACACATGGCATGGTGATGAGGGTCTATGAATCAGAGAACAGGGAAAGCAGTGGGTCCTGAGCTCAAGTGTTAATATTTATATTATAGTAGTACCTAGATAACAGAGACTGTGGCCTCATGGTGCTATGTGCTGTACGAACACAGAGTAAGACACTCCCTGCCCCAAAGAATATACCATCTAAATAAACAAGCCAGACGAAGGTATTTACTGTTATCCTCATTTCACAGATGGGGAACTGCGGCATGTCCAAGATCACACATGAAATCTGGGACAGCTGGGAACTGAACCCCGAGTGCCCAGGTCCCAATCTAATGCCTTAACAAGAGCATCCGATCTGTCTTCTCACTTAGGAAGTCATTCACCTGTCTGCCTCAGTTCTCCATCTCTAACACTATTCGTTCACCATTCAGCAATTAATTAATATTGAATATGCTATGCAACTGCTAGACATTACTATGAAGCAGTGGCAAAGGAGATTTTCATATATGTTTCACAATTACTCCAAGTACATCTTACCATATGATCTCTTACACTCTACAGGAACTGTGCAATTACCCTTACATTTATGAGATTGGAACGATGTTGATCTGAGGGCTTTGCAATTATAGAATTTTTATGATTTTCTATTCAGGGTGTACCTACACTACAGCAACACAACTACAAGGCTGCAGATATGCTGCTGTAGTGCCATAGTGCAGATGGAAAAGGCTGTTCAGTTGATGTAGCCAATCCACATTGCCAAGAGGTAGTAGCTAGATCCATGGAATAATTATTCCGCTGACCTCGCTGAATCCACAGTTGGGATGAAGTTGACCTAACCATGTTGTACAGGGCACAGTTTTTTTTCCACAGCCCTGAGCAATGTAGCCACATTTTAGGTGTAGACCAGGCCTCATGCAAAGTCCTGCTAGCCATTTACTTCTATTGAATTTCCTATAGTTGGAATCTGCATTGTAAAATAAACTATTTCTTGGTTTAGTGCAATCCCAAACAAACAACTTAATCAGTGCTGAAAAGTGATTTTTGCATGAAATCAAATTAACACTAAAGATGACATATGGGACACTACTTGAATCTCAGTATATTTCAAGATCTGAAAGATGTTTGGTTTGTTTAATATAAAATCATGATGGGTGCAGAGAAAGTAAATAAGGAAGTGTTATTTATCCCTTCTCATAACACAAGAATAGGGGTCACCAAATGAAAAGTAATAGGCAGCAGGCTGAAAACAAACAAAAGGAAGAATTTCTTCACACAACGCACAGTCAACCTGTGGAACTCACACCAAGGAGGTAGTGGTGGGGGCGGTCAGAAAAAAGAGCTAAACATCTAGCTTCCCTGACAAAGGGAGGAGCAGACTGGAGGTGACACTCTCTAGGGGTATAGTTTGACTGCACAGTTAACAGGTGATCGGCGGGCAGGTTTGCCTAGCCTAGGTGTAAGCATTCCCACCACAAAGCCATACCATGATACTGAGCCCTCACTGTTTCTACACTCAGCCTTGTGTGTCTGGGGGCATAACCTACGGCTAGGGCAGCTGTTCATCAACTTCATTTTGGGGGGTTATTTTTTAGCAATTTGAGTTTTATGCAGCTGACCAAAAATCAGGATTTGGGGTGGGGGGAGGGAGGGGCTCTTTGTATATACTGTAATGAGTATTACATACACAACACACATTGCAGTAGCTGAGTAGCATATACTGCAATGAGTAATCTTTGTAATGTTCCCTAATGTGCTATAACAAACTACTATTACAGTGTACTAGGACAACTAAGTATTCCTTAGTGCTCACCAGGAGGGTCTACATGGACCAATTCATGTGTAGCACATTAAATGTGGTTTAGAAATGAAACATCCACAGTCTGTATTATTGCTCTGTTTAGGCAAACCTTTAGATCCAAGTCACCATTTTGGGGTTTTTTCCAGTGTTGATTGGACTCAACCCCCCCTATTTTATTTTTTAATCGGGGGTGTTTGAACAGTTAAAACCCAAACCTAAACCCAGACCCAGGGTTCTTTGTGCTGAGATACTCTAGGATTCTTTCCTAGTCAAGTATGGGCAAGCATGTCTCTGCTTCAGGGGGCATTGTGGGAAGGACATTGGAGAAACTGTCACTGCTTGAGTGATTTTTGCCAGTGTCATCACTGCAAAGTGGGAAGGTTCCAGCCCAAGTTAAGCAGAACCTGGGCTCTAGTCTGTACCCCCAACTGGGTAAACTAACCTGCACTTAACATACCTCCAAACCAGCCTCAGAAGTTTTCCTGTGTGGAGCGCTGGAGGGTTTAGACTAAAACCTGGTCAAGAGCCTGGGTTAACTTTGCAGTGGAGACATACTAATAGAGTTAAACCACAACCAAGCTGGCTGGTTTCTTAAAAGGTTGTAAGCCTGTTCCGCTTCTGTAACTGAAGAGGAAGGTCTGTCTAACTTAGTGTGTAGGGAAATGTAAGATGAGATGAGACTAAATATGCATACCAGGTTTTTTTTTTAATCTTTTTTCCTCCAAAGCTTTGGTCCAACTGCTAAATAAAATACCTTGTTTTAAGAAGACTCTTGGTCTCTATCACTTGGAACTAGTTCTTGAAGGGAGTAAATGCAGGCAGGAGCTGGAGGGTTGATAAGCTGGGTAGCCTGACCCACATCCTGATCTAAGAATGGAAGGATCATGAGATTATGCCCTGAGATAGGTTAGGGGAGGGGTTCCCAGCGGGGTGCCCGCGGGCGCCATGGTGCCCATGGGGGCATCTAAATGCACCCACATCCTGGTCGGTCATGGAGCATCCACCAAAATGCCGCCAAATTTCAGCAGTGTTTGAGCAGCAACGCCTCTCCATGATGCAACTTGCTGGTGACAAGAGACGTCATTGAGAGGTGTCACCGCCGAAACACTGCAGAAATTCAGCAGCATTTCGGCAGATGCTCCACCACTGCCACTGGCACCCGCCAGACGAAAAGGTTGGGGACCATTGGGTTAGGGCGACAGGTCCATGCCATGAGCTGGGTGCACTCAGGGGACTGAGGTGAGGCTAGCCCTGTAACTATGGAATCATCAGTGGTCTGTGATGGGACATTAGATTGGGTGGGATCTGAGTTACTACAGAGAATTCTTTCCTGGGTGCTGGCTGGTGAGTCTTGCCCACGTGCTCAGGGTTTAACTGATCACGAGGATTGTGCAGGAGGTCAGACTAGATGATCATAATGGTCCCTTCTGACCTTGAAGTCTATGAGCTAGCATGGAAATCTCACTGATCAATGCTGCACCTGTTGTCTATTAAAAGAGATTAGTGAGGATCTACTGTACAGAGAATCAGTGCATATATTTGGGTGTAAATTTGTTTATTTGCATGTTTGCTAATTTACAAAACCCTGTTAATCTGATGTTCCTGTCATTAGCTATGGATTAAAATGCATCTGCTGAACAATGAAGATTCTTGGCTCAGTTTTGTTTGCACTCAGGCTGTGGAATAGGTAAAAGGCACCCCAGCTTTCTTTACAACATTCATGACTGCAGAGTTAGATTGTAGAGGCTCTCTGTTATTACTGCCCTCTGTAAGATGTATGTTATGATATTCTTTATGGAACTGAACTGGGGGGGGGGCGTGAGACACCTTACCCAAGCTAAAAAAGTGTCACAAGGATAAATAAATCAGTGAAAGGTTTAGCTTACTTATGAGACAATTTTATAAACAATTCCAGATCAACTCAAGACCTCAGGCGACTACTGACTCTAAGAAAGACTTATCTGACTTGTTACTGTGTACTGTATTTCTGTAGTGTGAAAGGAGTTTAAATTGCCTGTAAGGAACTGATGCTGCCTAAAGGACATTAGAATAAATGAACCACGACATTCTAAGTGTTATCCTTTCAGAGAGAAAACAAAAACACTCTTCACAAAATGCATAAGAGCTTAGCTGTTGGAACAGGTCGGTGTTATTGCATGACTCACTTCAAATATTCAGTGATAATGAATTGTTAACAATGGGCTACATCCTGGAATCCTGCACAGGTAGATGTGCCAGTGAAATCAATGGGGTCCCAATCTGAGAGTTCAGATGAGCTGTGCTTGGTTCAGGAATGAGGGGTGTGTGCAGGGGATGGGGGGAGGAGAGAGATTTGGAGCATGCCACTTTTGTATTCCTCATATCCCTGAGGTTGTAAGGGACTTGTTTGGCTCTCAACCTAAGCCAGAATGGCCTCAGGGTTACTCTTATTTATGGAAACACAAATGGTCCCTAAGGGATTACTACTGCAGCTGTGGACAGCTGAGTGCACTATAGTCCAATCACATCCCTGAACATTGTTTCCACTCCCATAGCCACCAGAGAGAGCCAGCTGTGACTCCGTCATATTTTAATTATAATATTTTTAAAATTACAAAATAAGAATGCTGAAATGAAATTTTCATTTCCCCCCTCCTGAAATTTCATTGCAGGGAAGTTTCAAAAAATGTTCTTTTTGGAGCAAATTCTCAACATGTTAGAATTGTCACTAGAATGTACAAATAACTCAAAATAATTTGGTTTTTTTCCTACAGCTGATATGTAACATCTCAATTTTAACATGGTTGGTGTGGAGAGAGACAGGATTTAAGAAGTAAAGATAATTTTCAGACAGTGGAACATGTAAATCAATTATTTCTGAAGGCTAGCGACTGCCGTAATTTTTTGATAAGTGCCCTTTGGGACACTGAACACGATTCAGATAAAGCTCTGGGGAGAGGGTTAGGGAGAATAACCTATTTCTGCGGCCCAGAGGAAAAAAGGACTGGCTCGGTAAAGCACAATTGGACAGAGATCTGGAAGCACAGGTGTCCTAGAATTCTGCAGCAAGGTCTAGAGAGATTTCTGCAGTCAGCTTGTGTGTGATCATCAGTCATTTCTCCAGCATTTTTCTCCCTACAGCCAGTTACTCTTTTGCAACCACAGAATTGTTGCTGGCTGCTACCAGAATGACAACAACCTAACGTCCACTACGGTTCCCTGGGATGCTTGGGAACATTTACCAGCCAGGGAATTTCAGTCCATCATTACATTTGAAGAATCCTTGGCATGAAGCAAGCCAAAAACAAACAAACAAATGCACGCCCCAACCAGCAGATCCTATGTGTTGTTTAAAAAGTAAAAAATAAAACCACCCAACACTGTCAGAAATGAAAATGGAACGACAGTGTATCTGTCATGTTTTTCTGCTAACATAGCAAAGAGCTTGAATATACTGCTGCGATCTAAGCCCAAGCTGGAATCAGGGTTTTAAACCATGACCACCAATTCCTTTCTCAGCAAGTCTTTTTAAGGCAGCATCTGAAAGTGACATTGCCTCATCTGTCACCTGCCGCTCTGATGAGTAATCATTCAGATGGTGGCACAATTCCACCTTCGCTCCCTCTCTTTCCAAGGGAAAAGAAAAAGCTATCAAAAAGAACAGTGCTGGCTTTGTCTTTTTAGTACAGTGGGTGGATACCGAAATACCAGATTCACTATGATACTTGAGAAAATTACTCAGGGGTAGTTGTGGGTTACCTGACCCACATATATGAAATAGGTATTTGGTACCCAGATACCCACAAAAATGACAAACCCACAAAAATGACAAATACAATAACTGAATTTACACGTACAGCCCATAGCCAGATTTCTTCTCTCTCAGAGGGCGTGGGGAGGTAAAGATGAAAGGAGAATTGAAATCACAGGCAGTTATGAACAGAGGATGCATTAGCTGTACCCATCCAATACCACTAATAATAAACCTATTTCATAACCGGCTGGTGATTCTTCATTATCTTTGTTATTACAATAAGCCCTGGAGCCCAAGACCAGAGCCCGACTGTTCTAGGTGCTGTGCAGACACACAGTAGCAGACAGCCCTTGCCCTGAAAGAGTTACAATTTGCATAGACAAGATGGATCACAGCAATGGAATCCTCATTGCAAAGATGGGCACAAACAGATGGAGTAACTTGCCCAGTATCACACTGGAATTTGATTATTGTAGCATCTAGAGGTCTCTGTTGTGGACCATTGTGCTAAGTGCAGTACAAACAGAACGATTTAGGAGAAGATTCATGAATTAAAGGCAGATTTCCTGAGTCTCAGTCCAGTGCCTTAAACCATCCTCTCTCCCTAGACCATCCTCTCTCATGAGTTAAATTTTTATTTACAACCTTCATTCTGCACCCCCCCACGCATGAACTACAGAGCTCTGACTCAGTTTCACAAGAGTGCTTGAAACCTGTTCCTATATGATTTCTAGCATGGCATTTCTGACTCTAGAGGTCCTAGTAAGCATCCCAACATTTAGTAATGTTGCCCCTTTTCGACCCAAGCTAGTCAAAGTTCAGGGCCCTGAGGACATTCTGGCTGAGAGTAGAAATTGATGGAATCGGGTGTTCCTTTGATGCAGTTTTGTTTATTTATACAGAATGTACGAAGTCCTGTGTTTCAAAATGCAGGAGCCAAATAGCAGAAAACAGCTTCTTTACCTTGCAGCACCAACAGACACACTTTTCAGCCTGTACCACAGACCCTAAAACCTCTGCCCAGGTTCCTTTCAGGATCCGCCACCACACTTTCAGTTGCTGCTGCTTCTGACTGTCCATCTCTTTTAGTTTCTAGCCACCTCCCAATCACCACATCCACCAATAGCTCTCTGCTTGCTCAATCCAAAACTCCTAGGTGGCTTCACAACCCACTTCTGTCTTAGGTGAGGGGCTTGTGGTTAACACATCCTAACAGTTATGTTAATTGAAAGGAGCATTCACAACCAATCTCAAAGAGGCTTGTTATTCAGGCAGTCACCAAAACCTCTGAGCATAACCTTATGCTATTGGTAGGCGAGACATCACACACCACAGGGCCTGATTCTGCCATGGTGCGTACGAGTTCCTCCCAGTGCTCTCAGCATCTTGCAGTATTATTCCATCCTGTAAAGAACCTAGCTTGTTTGGGCATCATCATCAATTGCAAGCACTCTCTGTATGAAAGGGGTTCTCTCCCCCCACCCGCACCTCTGTAGTTCCCCAGAACATATGTAAGAAATTGGCAGCTTGTATCTGCAACTTGTTAATAAATACAGTGGCTGAGAATATCTTGTAGTGGAAAATTAGTACCCAAATGAGCCTAGATGCCATGAAATGTTCACATAAATGTCTCCTCTTTTACTTACCCCACATTAACCTCAAGGTAAGTGGATTTACTGTCAGTGAAGTGAAAAGAAAAAAATTAAACTTGTAGCAGAAGTTTGATTACTGCACCCAACTGCTTGGTTTACTCAGACTTGGGACACTGAAGAACCCCCCCACACACACATTAACCTTTAAAAGCTTCCTGACATGGTGGAATTACAGCAGGGAATTGTAAATGATGTATGAAATGAAGTGCCCCTCTCCACACAAACACAGTGAATTACTATTATTATATGCTATTTGCAGTAAATTCTGATAAAAACTTTCTGCCTATTTTTTAGTTTGTCTAGTTAAAGCTTTTTTGTTCACTTTGTCTCTTCTTGCCTTTTTCGGCTTGCTGTTGGCAACTGGCTGCCATTTTGGGGCATACAGATGCTGGCTCAGAGATCAAACTTTGCCTACCCCAGCTGCTAACCACAAACCAAGATATTTTCCAACATAATGCCATGGGCTCAATCCAAACATCAAATCTGCATTCTATACTCGAAACTTTGGGACAGTTCAGATTTGGATCTGGAGTTTGAACCTGCAAACTCAGAAATCTTCAGATCTGGAGGTTTGATTTTTTCTAGAGAGATCTGAAGTTTAAAGCTAGATTCAAGGTTCAAATCTGATCCTGGCCTGCTTGCTACATTTCCTTCCACAATTTAAGCAGTTAAACTTAACGGAATTTTAATAGCCTTTAAAAGGAGCTGTTCTCAAGTACTACTGTCGTGGCTCTTTCCTTTCAGGGAAACTGTTCACTATACAAATTTGCAATAATATGGTGAAGAGATACTGTAGTGTTATTAAAATCCAGATTATTAGCTCAGAGACTTCTACAAGCCCAAGGGCTGCTGTTTAAACTAATTTTCCTGTAAATAATGCTGCTGAGAAATATAGCAGCAATACTGCACCTTTTAAAGAGTCACCTTCATGAAGAGGGAAGCCACCACCCAAGCCAAGGTACATTCATTTCCATTTTGTCACTCTATATCTTTGCAAGATTTAAAATTCATTTAACAAATTAGCTCCCCCGACCCGACGCCAGTGTGAGATTTTAGTCTTCTTTTCCTCATCCACACATTTCTATGTATTCTACGTAAGTTCTTAATGCACTCATCATCCATAGTATCAGGGGACCTTCCAATAGTGCATTAGTCATGTGACCACATGTCTATCACACATTGTTGGTTCTCTCATTCTTTTCCCATGGGGAGAATAAGTATGTGCACTGGAGTGTTTTGTTTTGGATTTTTTAAAAAAATCTACATACATGCACACTGCTATGTGTCCATGTTACAGCAGGCAAGGCCAAAGATGTGTCTTGCACTTGGAGTGGAAAATGGCAAGGTTTGTGGTGGTCCTTAGTCTCTGAGGAAGTTCATTCCAGTCTTGGGTCGGCCTCCCAGCAATCTTGGTCTCCTGCATATTCTTTCTTGCATACAAATTCCCCAACACGCTAAGGAGGTATAACTGGGCAGAGAAAGGTAATTCTGGTTCATAGAGAATTTTGAACGTGGGTTTTGTTCTGATTTTGGAAGGAAAACCAAAAATGTCAAAGTTCTCTATGGAAGGGAATGGAGTCCTTGGTCTGGGGCAGTCCACCTGGGGTCTCCAACTCAGAGGCAGTTCAGCAGGTGGGCTGCCAAGGAGCAGGACAGGAAAGCTGGCAGGAAACCAGGCAGATTTAGGAAACCTGACCGTGGAAAGAGGCAGGTTTCAAAGGGGTTCCATCAGAAGTTAATTGAATTCAAGTCACCTTGGTGAAATTTTTCAATTTTGATGAATCATGCAAACTCTGAAACCAAAATGTTGCATTGGAATTTTTCCTACTAGCGCTAACTCAGAACTAGACCTTCAGCTTGATCTGCAGATTTAAGAATAACCAGCTTTAGCAGGTGGGGGCAGGAAGCCCAGACTGCAGGAGGAAAAGCAGCTCCAGACCCTGGTTCCCTCAGAGTCCAGGCTGTAGGAGTAGGGGCTTTTTTCAAAAAAGGGTTTCCTTTGTGCCACTTTTCTGGCTCAAGGAAGTAAGTGGAGAACAAATACCATGGCTACGGCTCTGTGTTTGCCTCAGTTTCCCTTTCTTCAGAACAAATGTGATAACAGTCGCCAGATTCTGGGGTGCTCTGAGGCTTCATGATATTTTTTCCAAGATCCTTGCAAGAATGGTGCTGCATAAGGCAATCTGCTATTACTAAACTCTCCCAAGTCTACATGTCACAGAGATTGGTTCAGGATGGGAGGGGGAAATCAAAGATTTGAACAGCTTGGTTAAATTTCCTATGTACACTGAAACCTTGCTGAGGTTATGCAACCACTAATCTGGGTGCCCTGCAGGCCTGCTTTAAGATTTGATTAATTTATTCCAAGAAGTGTTGTGGGTATGGCCCAGTATGTACTGTTCACAGTTTCCTTCCATTGGTTTGTGTAACTTACACACATTGTGTAATGGTTCAGATACCATTGGAGTTTTATGCACAAGGCAGCTGACCTATAAAAGATACAGCATTTTGAAATATTGATCTCTTCTGTGCTAGCGAGTAAGAGATATTAGTGTAGCATGGGATTCCATCTGTAACACTGGGATTAAAGGCAGGGAAGTGGAAAATTGGAATAGAACAGAATTCATGTGAAGTGAAAAGTACAGCTGGCAGTACTTCTAAAGCAGAACAACAACTAATAGGCGATTTAAAAAAAAATACTGAACAGCCACAAAGGCAGCAGTGGTAAACGTATCTAAATGAATGGTTTAATTTATCTGGTGCTATATTAGGAATTCAGTGAAATACTAAAACAATGATATAAAGTCCTGTTCCTTCTAACAAGCTTTCTGTTGAGCTGGTATTGTAAGCAGCAACGTACATTACAAATTAAGAACTGCCCCAAACCTTCACCCAAATCCATGACATGTATGTTTTTGGAGATACCAACTCAATAAACGAAAAGAATTGTGAACTGGTCTAATGGTAGCTAGGGTGATTTGACTTCGCTAGAGTGAGGCCGATTTACACCAGTGAAGGATCTGATCCTGTATATTCTCCTTATTGTGTTTTCTATGTAGAGGGTGCAACACAAGAACCCGTGTGAGAAAGGAGAAGTGACAAGGCCTGGTTCCTGCAGTTTACAGATTGAAAGAATTTGTGGCCAGAAGAGAGTATTAGATCACATAGTCTGACCTCCTGCATAACACAGGCCATAGAATTTATTCCAATTATTCCTGTATTGAGCTCAGTAATTTGTGTTTGGCTAAAGCCCATCCTCCAAAAAGACATCCAGTCTCCATCTGAAGACTTCAAGAGACTGAGAATCCTGCACTTCCCTCAGTAGTTTGTTCCTCATTACTCATCCTCACTGTTAAAAACACCTGCCTTATTTCTAATTTGAATTTGTCTGGCTTCAACTTCCAGCCAATGTTTCTTGTTATGCCTCTCTCTGCATAATAAGTATTTTCTCCCTGTGAAGGTACTTAGACTATTAGCTTATCAAAAGGTGATTTGATCAACAGCCATGCTCAGTAACAGAACATAAAATATCAACACTGGCCAACACAATTAGTGGGGTTTTCAAGATCATTCAGCATTTGCCTAATTCGGCTCCCATTTAATTCAATGGAATTTTTACCCTTGACTTCAAAAGTCACAGAGCTAGGCCAATACTGAACACTTTTGAAAATCCCAACCCTGATTTATTTCTATGCTAAGTCCTGTGGGGAACTGTGACAGCTCAGAGACAATTTTGTAGAAGCTGTCAGTCACCATACTGGAATTCTCAAAAGAGATTTTTAAAAGCTCTCATGAAATGTCTAGCACAAGGGCCTGGTTAAGTTCAATAGAAAGGTTCCCAGTGACTTCAGCAGGCTTTGAATCAGGGCTCAGTTTTGCAGACTTGAGAGTTTTGCATAGTTCAAATAAGCAACCTAGTTTTTGGGTTAAGCAAATGAACCAAGTCCTCCATCATGACTCCACATCTCCCTCAGCCCCTGACATGCTATATCAACCTGCAATATGCATCTACAGAAAGGGGCTCAATGTGTTAGCTCAGGGCTTCCCAAACTTTGAAAGCATGACCCCATTTTAGTTAATTATTTTCTTCTGGGACCTCAGACAGCATGGAGGATGCCATTTTGCTCTACAAAATGGCATCCTCCAAACAGCATGACCTCGTAGTACAATGTGTGAGATGTAGGGTTGCCAGTTTTGGTTGGACGTATTCCTGGAGGTTTCATCACATGACAATCTTTAAATTCCTGAAGAGTCCAGGACAATCTTGGAGGGTTGGCAACCCTAGTGCAAGGTCACACAGTGTGGAGAATGCCATTTTGTGGAGCAAAATGGCATCTTTCATGCATCATGACATCACAGATATTGTACATGCGAGGTCACACTGGGTGGAGCAAAATAGTGTTTTCCACACAGTAGAGATTGCTGCAACCCCAGCTCCTGAGCATGTAACCTCATTTGGGGTCATGACCCAGAGTTTGGGAACTACTGCATTAACTATTAGGACCAGAATGCTAATAAATGGCCTCGTGACTCATTTATATTTTTTAGTTCTCTCTCTATGTGCCTCATCCAGGCCACATTTAAGTCAGTGAGGGCACTTCTATTAATTTAAATGGAGGCATGACTGAGTCCTATGGTACAAATCAAGCCTAATTTTTTAAGTAGAGTTGTAGTGAAGGACTTTAAAGGGAGGAGTCTAACATACATAATGCCTAAGTTTCCACTGATGAAATCTATGCTAGTTCCATGATATTTGGAATAATTTTCTCAAGTTTTGTAAATTAAATGCACATCATTCACAGTTTGGAGAACAGGGACAGAGCTTGAATGGCTGGCTAACTACTGCGTATGAACAAATGCATCATAACTTGACTAAAGATAGGTCAGATCAAATAAATGACGTCTTTCATTGCCTTTAAGGTTAGAGGGCCAGGGTATTTCATGGCCAGATCCTACATTTTGAGTTCATTATTAATTGTGTTTATTATGGTAGTGCCTACGGACCAACAGAGATCATGGCCCCATTGGGCTAGGCACTGTACAAAGAGTATAGACAATCCTTGCCCTGAAGAGCTTACAATCTACCTTTTGATATGCATCTGCTTATCTGTTTTTCTCCCTTAATGGAAAACAATAAGCATAGCAAAAACTCAAATCACTACATGTAAAGAAGTGAAAAAAATTGACAAACAAGTCATAATATAGACTAACTAGCAACCACATATTAAGTAACCCATGTGAGTAATTACCTCTGCCGTGGAAAACAACTTGGAAAAATGCTACTTCCATCTGAATGAATAGTAAAACCAGGATTTTGCAAGTTGTTGTAGGGGGAGTTCTACTACTTTGTAACAATTGTTAAATTATCCAAAAGCATGTACTAAATAATAATAAGACTCATATTTTAGCAGCTTGGTTTAGACTTCAAGTGGCAGAGGGTTTAAGTGGAAATTGGGTGTCTTTCTAAAAGATATGCTCTAGCTCAATCAGAAATTATCGGTTTGACATAGGAATTACTGAGTGAAATTCTATGGCCTGTGTCATGAAGGAGGTCAGATTAGATGGTCATAATGGTTCTCTCTCCTATTGAAATCTGATAGTCTAGGAAACGTTGAAAGTCCCTACTGTGCCATGCAGTCATATGGGATCTGTATTTGGGGCTGATTTTACACTCCATTACATCGCAGCCTCCTCCTGCTGAGAAACATCAGTAGAATAGCAGCTTTCAAATACTAATCACACTATTACTGTAACAAGAGATAATGAAACTATGATAAGTATTAAAAAAGTCTGTAGGAAGCTAGATTATTTTTTGTCCCTGAATCAGTCCACTGCTTAAGTATATGCCAACCTTTAATATGCAGTTCCACTGAAATCAGAACTTCCAAGCCTCTTGTTTTTACCACATCACTGGTGCCGAACTATAGCCTTGGGAGGAAAAAAAAAATCTATATATTTGACCAAGGTCGGCAGCGGAGCAGAGGGGTTGGGAGATGGAAATACGGAAGAAGGCCACATCAGAGATCTATTCTGTTGTGCATAGGTCCTTAAGCTACCCTCATCACAGTATATCTGAGCACCTTCCACTCATGCATTAAACAAGAAACTCTTATATAGCACTTTTTATTAGTAGATCCCAAAGCAGTTTACAAAAGGTGGCCAGTATCATTATATCCATTTACAGATGGGGAAACTGAGGACAGAGCAGGGACATGGTCACCCAATAGGAGAGCCAGGAATAGAACACAGGTTTTCCAAGTCCCAGTTCTGTGCCCTAACTGCTAGGCAACACAGATTCCTTTAAGCACAATGCCTCAATGAAGTGACTAACATTGTCACACATGGTTTGTTCTCGCCCACATTTGTGAGGGCAGCAGAATTTTGTTTTATTAAGAGAGGTTTTGGTTTGAGTGTTTTATTTTTTAAACATTCACGCTGCTCCATGTGGGTGTTAGAGAAAGCCAGGGCAGAGAAATGCATTTGGAACTTGGAGCAGCAGGTTTGCGATGGTCCTTTCCTCCTGTGGGAGTTTGTTCCACAGTCTGAGACTGGCCCTTGAGATAGTCCTGTCATTTCCACATAGTCAGAGGTTACATGTTCTTGAATGGAAGGACAAGAAGTCTGAATTTGATGGATGGTGCATTCACTTCTCTAGCTCACTGGTCAATGAGTGTGCATGGAAGTGAGGCTGAAGTGAGGGGAGAGAAAGTGAGCCACTCAAACAGTGGTGGGGCTGCTTCTGGGGAAATGACAAAGCTGAGAAAGATAATTTTGGCAGCAGCAGTTTGAATTAACTGGTATTAAGGGGCAGGTTAACATGAAAAGGGCTCTTAGAAGAATAGGCTGCAGTAGTCAAATCAGGAGGTAATTAGGATGTGCATGAATAATTTGGTTGTCAGGACAGGTCTAATCTTAGAGATACTGTGAAAGGAAAAGTGACAGATTTAGTCATAGTTTAGATCTATGGGGAGAAATCAAAGATGGACCACAGGTTATGGTTCCTGATTGACATGGAAGACAGTGAAGATATCAAACACAGTATAGAGCAGAGAGAGTGGAGTCCAAAAGAGGACATATTGGATCTACGACTACATAGAACTTGTGCACAGAATGCCACATAAAGACATCACACCATTTTCCGCATATGTATTATTTTCTATCCTTTTTTAATGGGCCCAAGCCTCTCTCACAACACTGAAATTGCATCAGATATTAAAAAGATCTCAGACTATATGCTCAGGGGTAGGAATTTTCTTTTTTTCCTTGTCAGTTTATAAGCCACAGTAACCTTTGCCCAGGGCATTTCCTGGGGGATTAATGACTATCTAGGGTTAATGGTCTGCTGTCACACCTGTGGCTGTGAACTCCTAGATGGTCATTAGTTTGCAGTAAAACATCCTGTGTGTTGCTGTTAGCACTTAAGTATACTGAATCTCTTCTATTTTGGAATGTGAAATGAGCTCAACATTTAATCCTACTAACAGAGGTAATGCAACAGCCTCTCTGCCAGCATAACTCCGCTGAAGTTAGTGGATTTACCCCAGCCAGTACTGACTTTATCCCAATAACAATGGCACTGAAAAAACAAACAAACAAACAAAGAGAGCCTGCTTCCTTCCAAGAGTTTCCTCTGATACTGTAGAGGTGTCTGTTACCCTAGCCCAGGACAGCTTAATGCACATACAGTCTGTTCAGGCTCTTCCTTCAGGGCATATTTTATTGTTCAAAAACACAGGTAACATAAACAACCCAACCATTTCCCTGACCAAAGTAATCCACAGAGGCCTTGGGTATCACTTACCCACTGCTCCAGGAAACAACCTCCTTCCTGCAGTCTCCCTTCAACTGATCTCTTTCAGGCCTGTATAGGAATCACCTGACCCCTTCCCAGCTGGGGTTGATAATCCTTTCTCCCATAACCAAACACCTGTTCTTAAAGGAACTCTGTCTCCAATCAGGGCCTGCCCCTGGCCCTTAAAGGGGCAGATCACTGTGTTACAGGTACCTTTTCAAAGCAATGAGTAAGGAAGACGTGGAAAAGGACTTTAAATTGGACTTGCCCAATTGAATGTGGTTCTGGTTTGTGGGAAGCACCATATACATCAGCAATAGTTAGGGGTTATGATTTTGGTCTCTTTAGAGCTCATTGGACATTTTCTGGCTTCTTCTTTTTCCCTGAGGGAAAATTGGGTTTTCGACTATATGGATTTTTTTACAAAAAGTACCTGCTTTCTGTGAAAAATGCTGAGTTTTTGTCAAAAAAATACCCCAAAAATCTGACTGCTAAAAAGTGTTTGGCTGAAAACTTTTGTTTTTTGACAAAAGTCAGAAATTTTCAGTGTGGGAAAAATAAAATCCAGCTAGCTGGGATTCTCTTCCTTCAGCTTCCCCGGTACTTTTTTTAAAGAGAGACCAGGAAAAGAAAGGATCATTAGGAAGAACTTTAAATAACATCCTATTACAATGAGACTATCACTGTGGTATCGAAGTAAAACAGACACTAGTTGATAGTTCTGCTGCCTATGAAGCATAGATAAGGGACCAAGATGGACAAATTTAATCTGGAGAATAAAGTGTTTTATTTCCATGAATATTCACTGCGTGGCTATCACCATGGTAAAGCGGACATCAGTTGATATCTCCACTTAAGAGGCAGCAGAACTAATCCTCTTCTCTGAACCATATGCTTGATCATGAACAAAATCAGGAAATGAAGAAAATACGCCCATAGTTTAAACCCTTTCAGAGAATGTCTTGGCGAGAAAGTTTTGCTTACACTGTGCTCCTGAAGGTCAAGGGAGTTTTGGAGGGAGATTTTCAAACTACAAAGGGGAATTTAAACAGGTACTCCCACTGACTTTCAGTCTCCACTCTTATTTCTTCAGGTTTCAGCATCCCATTGCTAAAATTAGGAAGTACCTTAAGTACTTATATGGCCCCAATCACCACAGTAGCTGAGCACCTCAGAATCTTTAATTCACGTATCCTCACAACACTCCTGTGAGGTAATTTCCATTTTACAGAGGGGAAACAGAGGCACAGAGAGGCTTAATTACTTCTCCAAAGTCACACATGAAATCAGTGGCAGAGCAGGGAATTAAATCCAACTCTCCCAAATTCCAGGCTATCCTACCTCACTAATCAGACTTTTTCTCTCCCACTTCTGTTTGTCTACACAGATTGGAAGTCCCTCGGGACAGGGACTGCTGTTCACCACGTGCATTGCTAGCCCACTGGAGCTGTCATCTCAGTTGGGGCCTTTAAATTTCACCATAATACAAATAATAATGATGAACAATAATCATAGTGGAAGAAAAAGAAAACAAGGAGATGGAGAAAGGGAAAGGAGATTTAAGGAATCAGATCTTAACCTCTCCCATGTAATGTATTGTGAGTGGATCCTTCAGCCATCACAATGTTTATTTCCCTGTTTGCAAAGAGAGTAGATCCTACCGCAACACTGCTGTGCATTTCAATCTTTGGAAAGGCTACAGAATCACACAATGTAAACCCCAGCCTCTCAGTGGCTTCCCTGCCTGTTAAACTGTAGCATTTTCCCCAGCATCTCTTGGGAAAGTCTATGCACAACAGGTTATGGTTTGTGCTGGATGGAACTAAGCAGCACAGCAAACAGCTGGTGTGGAGTGAAGCCATCAGGGGTGGACGTTACAGCACCTAAGTCTCAGTGTGAAGGAGATTTTAATCTTTCCGGCTTGTAGAAATAAGTGCCTTGGAGATGACTCCCTATGCATCCATGTTCTGTCTTCCCAGGAACAACAGGGGATTAGTTGTGCTGCACTGCAAGCCTCCAGCTCCTCAGTGACTGATGGGCTTGTGCTAAAGTTAGATCATTCTCGTCAGATACAGTTATCATGGCTACTGCACCACTGTGATAATGATCTAAATAGGTAACAAGTTAGGTCCCCTCAACTCATGTGACTGGGGTCATGCTGCTTAGTCGGGGAATATTTGGAAGATTTATACTTCCAGGAAATCTCTAAGTAAGCAATAATAATGATATTTATTTATTTACAGGACTCCTGGGCACCCCCATCTCCAATGCACAAAGAGCACTGTACAAATCAGGAGACTACAACCTGTAACAGACAACCATCATCCTAAAGCACAAGTGTATGAAACAATTGAGGACATCCAGCTCAACCCAGGCATGGAAAGGAAAGTAGTAAAAACCATGTCAAGAAGGTCATTATTTTGTACAGGCCTATTTGAAAAAGCATCACAGTGTTCCTTTCCAAGTGGGGTGGGGGTAAAATAGAGAGTTCACGGCAGGCAGAGGGAGAACATGTGCCATGGCACGGCGAGGGTCTCACCGCAGCAAAAGTGTGATTTCCTGCTCTCTTCAGATGCAGCAGTAGAAGCCAGAGCCAGTGGGTGGGGAGGTGAGTGTATATGCCCATGAGGACAAGGCTCGAAACTGATTGCAAATGACTATTGGGGCCACTGCTGCTTTCAGGAGGGACTTGCACGTCATCCATGCTATGCAGCCAAGTTCTGAGTTGCCGTGCAGTTGGGACATAAGCAACACATTGTCAGGAGAGGGTGAATCGAATTGAGTTTACGGGATTCCAAATCAGCTTAGAAGGAATCTGAGTTGGAGCAACATATCTAATGTATCAGGTGGCTGAGGAATGGAAGATGTCATTTGCATTCACTTAAATCAAGATTAATCTCTCTCTAAAAAAGTATGTTATAGCTCAAACTGAAGTATGGGCTTGATGCAGAAATTACTGTGCTTAGTTCTCTGGCCTGTGCTATGCAGAAGCCAGACTAGTTGGCGATTAACATCCCCGTCCGGCTGTAAAAATCTGTGAATTTGTACTCAACACCCACTCCTAAGCTCACTGGTGTCAATGAATGACTTTCATTTATTTCAGCAGGCTTTGGATCCAAGGCTTTGGATTCCCATTTGAATATGGACCTGAATATCTGTAATAGGAAGAAAAAGAGAAATCTGAAATATTCCACCAAACAAGGGACGCTAAATGACCACCACAAAAGGCTTTCACTAAACGCACTGCTTGAGCTTTTAGGAAAGCCCCATAGTATATGGAAACCTGTTGATATCAAGAGGGGAAGAGAACAGTGGCAATGACTGATGAATATCCTGGAAACATTGAACAGGCTGAACCATAGTCATCTGCAGAATTCTTCCTGGAGCGTGTAGAGATTGAGATGATGAATTCAAGAGGTTTCCAAAGCTACCAGCCCCCTGAGAGCTAGCAAAGTATTAGGTGATAGCCATATGTCAACCAAATTTTACACAATGGTCCCTGGTCTCCTGAGAAAAGGAGAGTGAAATCATTAGCACCTCGTAGAAGTATGAAAAGTGAGGGATCATCATGTAACCATAGGAAGAAATTTACCTTGAAAAATTAGATCATCTAATGAGTTTTTCACACTGTTGTCTATAACAAGGGAAGGTTTTGCGTTTATGAATCACCAGGGTAGTTGAAAAACATCTGTAAGATCAGCAGGGGTAGACATGGCAGAGAAGACACTTGTACTTCAACAAGTCATTACACAATAGCAGATCAGAATCCAATAGTAATTAGTGCTTAATTGACTGTACTGGTGCATTCAGCACTTTGCACCTCCTCTAATTATGAAAGATCCTTTGTGAACCTGTGTTTTCCTTTGAATCTGATTTTTCCCAGTCCATACCTATATTAGGATGATTCAGTGTGTTGTGTTAAAACTGATGGATCAGTTTAAAAATCAGCCCTGGCATCTGTCAGTCATAGAACAACACACAGATAATATCCTCTATCAGCCTACAGGATCCCAATGCCCTTTACAAAGTAAATAATAATCAGATGACCATATAATGAAACTATTACAACACAGAAGATACGTATCACTGTAAAAATATATTCAGCATCACACCATTCCTGCCACATAACTATTACTTGTAAGGGTCTGTTGTAGACAATCATGAAAAAGTTTTCTGATTTCATAGCCCTCGTAATTAGTGGTTCTCTTCCAACTACCTTCACACCTGGCAACCTGTGCTCTCGTTATTCCTGCTGGTCCTCTTTCCAATGATGCTGTGGTGCTGTTCCATTTTAGTTTAGAGCCTGATCTAGTGCCAGCTGAATTCAATGGGAGTCCTTCCATTGACATCAGTGGTCACTGACTCAGGGCTTCAGTTAATTCCTGATGTTCTTTTATGTCAGTTTCATCTTCCTGTCCAGATGAGGTCATGTTCTAGGACTCTCTCCTTGAGTTGCACGTAGGGTATCTATTCAACTACAGGTGCTTTTTGGATGAGGCCAAGGATCAAGAACTATTCTGTGGTGCAGTAAATCGTGTCTGAGTTGTGGATTAGCTGGAATGATGAGAAGCTGCTGCTTTTACGTTTGATTTAGGATTGCTCTCTTAAAAGAAACTCAGCACACAAAGCAGGGAAGGAAACAGACCAGGCCAAAACCACCCCGGGAGAAATGGAGTTACACAAGGGAATAAGTTAGCCCAGCATGTCTGGACATTGTTCAGGTGGCTTCTGAATGTTGACAGGGCTAGGAGAACTGGAGATTTTCTGTTGAACCACATTACACTGTTTTTGCATTGTCCCATGCTAGGGGCTATGCAGAGCTGTCTCCAACAGAGATGTTCAGGGAGGGATTGTGCCCAAGGAGACATGAGCATTCTCTAAGGGCTGACCTATACTAGAATGTTCCGTCAATCTAGCTACGTTGTTCAGGGATGTGAAAAATGCACACCCCCAAAAGATGTAGTTAAGCCGACATAAGCTCCAGTGTAAACGGTGTTTGGTCAACTGAAGAATTGTTCCATTAACCTAGCTACCGCCTTGCGGAGAGGTGGATTTACTAGAGTGATGGAAGAACCCCTCTGACACGGCAATGTCTACACTACAGAGGCACGCTGTAGCGTTTCTAGCACAGGGAGGCTATGTCTACTTGAGAATCACTACAATGGCTCAGTTGCAGCATTGTGGATTTTTCTGCATGGATAACAGACTGAAAAATCTGGGAAAAAAATCTGGTTCTATTCAAGGCCAACACGTTTTCTCTAATTTTTTTCATCAATTAGAACAAAAAAAAAATCATTTCAAATCAACCAAAAACTTTAGAGTTGAATTGAAATGAATCTTCTCTTCAAGTTTGTCATTGTGATTCAGCCGTCTTGGGTATTTTTCACCTTTGTTTGTGTGTTTGTTTATTTTGTGTTTTTAAGAAGAAAATACCATTTCAAATGGTTCGGAGGAGAGAGGAGGTTCCAATTAAAATGTTTTGCCAAGTTTGTTTAGGGCCCCTCCAACTATATTTTTGGTTTAAAAAAATTGTCTAAAAAAATTCACCTAGCTCTATACCCAACAGCCAATGCCCGCTAACCTAATGGCCACTAGTTCTGACTTTCAACAATATTTATTCCTTTCCATAGGGACTTCCAATTGTACTAAACAGTGCCTTGGTTGTATAGTAGACATGAACCTGTGAAGGTCTAAGTGGCAGCAATGATTCCATAAAAACACTGGACCTTCTCCTGCATTATTTCCTGGCCATACCCATTGAGGTCAAAGAGGTTTTTGGGTGCCCCGGAATGCAAAATCAACCTCACAAGGTAAGGTGTCATTAGGTTTCCACCATTTTTTTTTTTTGAGATTCGTGTGCCTTCCTGACATTGAATGCTACCCTTGAATAGATGGTACAGCTGAGCAAAATGCTGGAAGCCAACTCATTAGGAGGATACCATTTTCCAAAGTTTGAGTTAGATTCATGTTAAATTCCAGGTGAAGTTTGAGGGGCAGATACTAATCTTTAAATCTCTGCTTGGCTGATCTTTAAGATCCTGAGGAACTGCCTCCTTCCCCATGGACCACCATGTAGGTCTATTCCAGGGTTTCTCAAACAGGGGTCGCCGCTTGTGTAGGGAAAGCCCCTAGTGGGCTGGGCTGGTGTGTTTATCTGCTCCGTCTGCAGGTCCGGCCAATCACGGCTCCCACTGGCCGCAAATCACTGCTCCAGTCCAATGGGAGCTGCTGGAAGTGGTGCGCGCTGAGGGACTTACTGGCCGCCGCTTCCACCAGCTCCCATTGGCCCGGAGCTGCGATCCACGGCCAGTGGGAGCCGCGATCGGCCAGACCTGCGGACGGAGCAGGTAAACACATTGGCCCGGCCAGCCAGGGGCTTTCCCTACACAAGCGGCGACCTCTGTTTGAGAAACCCTGGTTTATTCTGAGCCAGGACATGATATAGTGAACAAAGCATGAATTTACAGAAACCTTGTAGACTTGTAAATATGTAAAACATGTCGTCAGTAGAAAAGAGATCATAGGGAAGTAAGCAATGTGCAACAGACAGCCTATGTGAGGCACATGAACAGCTTATGATCTGTGGAGAGATTATTTCACAGAAGCTAATGAACCAATCATACAGTGAATGATATGATGTGCAATAGAGGGCACGTGTGGCAGTCTGTTTTAGAATGTGTCTATAAGCTGATTAATGATTTTGTACTTTGGATGTGTGGTACACCCTACACTAGTGGTGGGCAACCTGCGGCCTGCATGTGGCCCATTGGGGTAATCCGCCAGTTTGTTTACATTGACCATCTGCAGGCCTGGCCGCCCGCAGCTCCCAGTGGTTCGCCATTCTGGCCAATGGGAGGTGTGAGAAGCAGTGCATGCCGCAGGGACGTGCTGGCTGCCACTTCCTTCAGCACCCATTGGCTAGGAATGGTGAACCATGGCCACTGGGAGCTGTGGGCAGCAATGTCTGCAGATGGTCAGTGTAAACAAACTGTCTCATGGCCTGCCAGTGGATTACCCTGATAGGCTGCATGAGGCCCATGGGCCACAGGTTGCCCACCACTGCCCTACACCCATCCTCTACTCTTGAGTAGGATCAACTCAGTGTAGCTTTGCTGTTTGCCAATGAAACCTAAGTGATGAGATTGGAATCAAATTGAGTTCTTGGGCAACCAAATGGAAGAGGTCTCAGGGGAACATCATAACAGTTAAGACTAGCTGATGTCTCAAGTGAATAGTCATCAGATTTGATATTCTAGTGGTTAGTGGCAGGGTCTTCTCAGCATTGGATTCTACACTCAGGAATTTTTTTTCTTTCCCAACCTGGTCCACTCTTTCTTAACAAATATTTCTAGAGGGTCAAAAACAAGCCAGCCCAGGGTGGGTTCCTGAGTCAAATCTTCCTTTTCACTCAAGTTGACCTATGTCGGAGCTGCAGTGTTACGTTAGCCTCACTGAAACCCCCAAGAATGAAAATAGCTGTAATTAAAGGTTTCCCATTACAGGGCTGTCAAATCCTTGTGTGTATCACTTTTGGCAAATGCTTCAAATCCTAGAGCAATATTAAACAGACCATCTGTTAGCCTTCATTAGGCGTTCTCTCATCAAGAGCACCACTAAATATAACTGAACATTCTAAAAGAAACCTTGACATCTGGGTTTTCAATTGGAACATTGATCAATATTAATAACAAAACTACTTCCCTTGAATTTCTTATTAATAGAAAGTTAAATACAGCATAAATATGGATGTTTTGCCCTTCTACATACTTTTAATAAGACTAATCTAAATGATATAGTGAAACTCAGCTTCACTACTGCTAATATCCATAATGATAAAGACACCTAAACCGCCCAAAGGCCCATGGTAGTGCTCTGTCTCCCAAGTTACAGACAAAATAGCTGGGAGCATGCTCAACATGAGGTGGTGTCTAGAATCGCACTGCAGTATGGAAGCTTGGTTACCCTGGGGAGGCATCACATTGCAAAAAGTGCAGGAGTTCAAAGGTGCTGCCTCTAAATGTGAGGTTCTAGAACAGCCTTCCAATAGGACTAGGGGCAAACAACCTAATTTTAAGATGGACCTTAATATATTTATTAATGGGATTACACGACAGGGTTGCCTGAGATAGTAGGGGACGGGACTCGATGATCCAGGAGGGTCTTTCCAGTCATCTGTTCCTAAATGAATACAGAACTAGAGATGGATCTAACTCGATCACTTTGATCCCCATATTAAGGTGAAGTTGGAATCTGGATTCAAACTTCAATGCTTTTTCTTCATTAATGGCCTGAACCAAAACCCTGAATCTGAACTACCCTGAACAGTGCTGCAATTTGGATCTGACTCTGGGAACCACAACCAATGGGAGCTGCAGGGACAGCGCCTGTGGATGGGGAATCATGCCAAGCCATCTGGCCATGCCTGTACGTAGGAGCCAGAGTGAGGACATGACACCTCTTCCAAGAGCTGCTTGAGAAAAGCGCTGCCCGTAGCTTGCACACCTGACTTCCTTCTGTGTGCCAACCCCCTGCCCCAGCCCTGATCCCCCTCCCACCCTCTGAACCCTTCGACCCCAGCCTGGAGCACCCTCCTGCACCCTAAACCCCTCATCCCCAGCCTCCTTCCTATCGTGCATGATTGACAAGGCTGGAAGGTTGTAGCTAGTCCTGCCCCCAGGGCCTCTCCGTCCCTTTCCTCATCCGCCTGGGGCCTATAAACCCTGTCACACCTGGATTCTGTATCTTACTCTGCCAATGACTGTGTGACCTTGGACACAGCCTCTGTGAATCCCTGTTTCCCCTATCAGTATAATGAATAAAACAATATCTACCTTATAGGATATGTGAACGTAACCCAATGCTTCTAAGAACTTTGATCTGTTTGCATGAGTCCATCCCAATCCTATAAGACGTGCAGGTTCCAGCTCTTATCATTAGCTTTTGAGAGCTGTTACAGAAATGTGAGATTTTTGTTTTTTTCCCAGAAGACTGATAAATAGGGATGAGCACTGAGATCAGAAAGTCACCCACTAAATTGTCACAACCATTGATCAAAACACTGGAAACTAGTTTCAGGAAGGGGTGGTCAATGTTTGTTCTGAGACTGGTCTCAGCACAATAGGATGAGGCAATCTAAATCTCAGGAAAAATCTTCCTAACTGTAAGAACCGTAGAGCAATGGAACAGACTGCAGAAAGAGGTCATGGAAGCTCCTTCACTGGGGAGTTTGAAAAGGAGGCTTGATAGCCATCTCTCTTGGGTGGCTTAGACACAACAAATCCTGCATCCCGGCAAGGGGTTAGACTAGTTAAACCTCGTGGTCCCTTCCAACCCTATGGTTCTAAGCCATACTTGAATCATGCTAAAATTTTACACTCATGTGCGACATACCAAAGTACCAGTATCCAAAAAAAAAAACAACCCTCAAACCAACCAACCCTTTCACTAGGTCCAGGACTTTGCCCTGGTTGAGAATCCAAGATGTGTTTTTCACTCCTCTGCTGGACCAGGTTTGTCATGACAAACACAAACAAAACAAAAATACATTGATACCTTCTTATCAGTGAAACCAACTGTTCTGCGTGTGAGATGTAAGTGATTCACATTTGCTACCTGCAATTGCTGCCTCGTGAGCTTAAACACAATAGGCCAAATCCTGAGTTGGCATAAATCACTGACTTCAATGGAGATATGCCAATTTACATCAACTGAGGAGTTGACCCATGTTTTGCCTAATATCCTTAACAGTGCAAACAAACAAATGATGAGTAGTTTCTGTTCAGCTTTTATTTTCCTCAAGTATTTTGGAACACTCTCTAAGCATCATTTATGCCTTTGTATTGCAGAACTTATGCAATTCTAATTTTAAGACAATTTAACCTTGTAAGTGAAGATGGTCGATCTCCTTCCAGTTGTCACAAGAAAATTTACTACACTCGGGATCACGGTTTGTTCTTATTTGCAGAGAAAAGATTACTTATGTGGGTTTGGATATTTATAGTAATATTTTCCCAAAGCTTTCTAGTTGTTACACAATGTTTGAGATGAGGCAGCTGAACAAAACGGATTGTATAAACCGAGCTTGCATGTGCCTTTCTTCCTTTTCCATCTCCAAACTAAACAACTTCCAGAGCCTTAGAAAAGAGCAATAATGGTACAGTTGAATCACTGTTGTTCTCTACATTTAAGAATTATGATTTCCTGAGATTATGGATCAGATCCTCAGCCGATATAAAACACCATAATTCCATTTCAGGTAAATGGAGCTACATCAACATACACCCTGTCTCCAAAAACCAAACAATGCTGAACTGAAATGCCATGAGTGAAATGTATCCCAGAAGTATCTCATTCATTTCAAGAATTCATGCCAGTCTGCTGCAGAGTCCCTAATGTAATGGTAAAAGGTCCCTAACATAACCCAGAATCCACTAGAAGGCTACCAGTGACGGACTATCCACCAGGAAGGAGGCTACTGTGATCAAAGCACACATATAACTTTCCATCCAATAGGTGGCCAAGAGACAGCTAACTCAGCCTTAAAGTCATTTGCACTAGTCAGGGAGATGACATGACCATGGTAGATAGAGAATGTATCAATTCAGCACATCACTGCTGTAGCATTCACTAATGGGGCTTCTATGGAGGCCCCAATGGATAATAAAACTGGCATCCTTTAGTAGAAATCCCAGATGAGGGTAGCAGTGGAATCAGCGCCTTCCTGCCCCGGAGTGAATCCCCCACTCAAGTGTAGCAGCTTTTGCTGTTGCATAGAGCACTAATGATCCTGTAGAAGTGGGAGCAAATACAGTCTAGCAAAACTGAATTAAGGAGAGTTAAAATGACTTTTCTAAGTCTACAAAGTGAGTCGGTGGCAGAGTTAAAACAGAGTCCTGACTCTCAGGAGTCCCAAGTTTCAGTCTCCTTTCCTAAACATTAGATGATAGTGTCACAGAGACACCATGCTACTTTAATTACCTATTTCATCCTTCTGTGAAGTCATTCTCTTCAAAAGCACCTTTTTCATCTTGCACAATGAGTCTGATTAAAGTCTATGTAAGTAGGATTGGCTTGATCTAGATTATTAACAGTTCCAGCGGAGAAAAGAGAAATTGTGCTGCTCAGGAAGCACTCTCTCAAGTTCTAGATAAAGATGGTTATCTTATACTGGGAGCTACTTAGAGATTTCAGTTCCACTGAGATTTCCTGAGAAGCAATTTAGATTTTCCACTAGAGGCTTCACTGTCTCTTAACTCAAAGTCAACCAAACAAAACCCCTTGAATGTAATTAAATCAATTACTAATTGTTTATGTAGCATTTACAGTTTTCATGGATACAAGACATTAAACAGGTGGTGTGGAATCTCTTTAGACTGTATCGACCTTCACAGCTTACGAGGCATGGTGTGGCATGCTCAATTAAGACTGAGACTTCCCCAGATCCATGTTGCTTTTACAGTGAGTTAACTAAATAAAAAGTATACTTGAAAAGACAAGGTGAAACAGCTGCTACCAAGAAAGAAATCAGGACACATTGAGGGTATTTCGTTCGATTGTAGTTAACTTCTGAGCAAAAAGGGGGAAGAGATACTGTGTTGCCCATATATATGCTCTTTTTTAGGGCGAGATTATGATATGCTGATAATATTGCCATAAGCAGAGCTGGTTGAGAATTTTTCAACTAACCTTTTTTTCAGTTGGAAAATGCCAATTCATTAAAACTGAAATATTCTTCGGGAATGAACAGGTTTCAATGAAAGATTCCTTCTGGTTGAGGATGGAATTTCTGACCAAAACCAGAAAGAGAAAGTGAGAGATCCCAGACTAGCCAAGAGTCTGGTGGTTATGACATTCACTTGGAACATCAGAGATGCTGGCTCATGTCATTACTCTACTTGACTCAGAGCAAGGACATGAACCTAGGTCGCACACATCTCTGGTGAATGACATAATCATCAGGCTTTTGGCTAATTTGGGGAATGGGGAGCCAGAGTGCTGGGGCAGGGGGGACAAAGAATGTTGGTTTCATCCTGATGTTGAATGGGAAATTTCTTTGAAATCTCAAGCTTTGGTAGAAAAGAAAAAAATATTTCCCTCTGAGCTTTAGCCATAAGTCACTGAAGTCAGTTGGACTGCATATAGAGGAAAGTACTTCCAAGTGTAACAGTAACACAATTACTATTAATCTTTATTTATTATGTTTATTACATTAGTGCCTAGAGACCTACCAAAACCATGGCCTCATTGTGCTAGCCACTGGACAAACATCCAATGAGTTTACATTAATAAACAAGACAATGATCCAATATGCTGCAGTAACATTCAGGTAAGCCGTGTCATTTTACCATAGGGAAAAATCATTTTTACATGGAACACTCCAGATTCCTTTTGATTTATAATCAGCATGCTGATGGTATTCCAGGATTTGTAAAGAGTAACGTATCCAAGTGTTAAGCAAGGGGTTCTCAGATTGTCAGAGCATAGAGCACAACTTCGTAGAGTCACTGTCACACAAACAACCTGTCCTGCCATTCATGGTCACATATAAACCTGAGGCACCTGCAGCAATTGCCTAGATGGGGAAGTAAAAGTAAAGGAATATTTAATGGCTGGCCCTATTGAAGTCAATGGGAGTTTTGCCATTGACTTCAATGAAGCCAGATTTCATTCAATGCATTTTTAGCCTCTTTTAATATTACCTGGAAACAAGAGGCGAACCACTATCATGTGATCAGTCAGCTCTCCACAGAGCACCACCAAGTGCTTTTTTGCCCACAGATCAAGAAACACTTGGTTGGACAATGGGTCTGATCCTGTTTCCACTGAACCCTTTGGGATCTCCACTAAGGCCCATCCATCATGAGTAAGTGTTGATGTTAGTTACACTCATCTGAGTGAAAGAAGAATTGGGTCCTTTATATCCAGATCCAAGAGGTTGATAAATACATTTATTTGGGCGAGGAAGTCAACACGCTCCACGATCAGAAAGGCACACTGTCGTGCAGAAAAAAAAGCTAAATGGTGGGCATTCAATGACATCAAGGACATCCTCCAAGGAAAAATCAGCAAAACAATTCATGCAAATCTTTTCAACTTGACTGTGCTTCCAGCGATGTTATATGGCAGCTAAACATGGTTGCTGACAAAGACTGAAGAACAGCAACTGTCTGTCACACAGAGGGCAAAGGAACGAACATTTTTGGGCATTTCGCTCTGCTATCACATCTGCAATGAAATAATTAGGCAGCAGGCTGGAGTGAGAGACGTTCTTGTTGAAAGCAGGCTCAGCAAAACGCAGTGGGCGGGACTTGTGGCCCAACTCAGCAACAAGAGATGGACCGCAGCTATATCCGAGTGGTATCTGCGAGAACAGAAACGGCCATGCAATCAGCCTCCAAAGAGGTAGGATGGTTTCCTAACAAGGAGATAGGGACAAGCATGGAGAAGAATGGTCAGAGCGAGAGAAGATTGGAAGACATGTTGTTTTCGGCTCAGTCTCAACTGATGAAGGACCGAGAGTCTACGCAGTCTACGCATATCCAAATTGGGGGTCCGTACCAGCGATAGCCGAAAACAAAATAAAAAATTAATGGTGAAGTTTTGATTTGACTCAGCTAATTATTGAAATCCACTGATTCTTGTGGGCTTGCAAAAGTAGGCCAGAGATACTATGAAAACAGCCTGTCTCCTGGTGTTTTTCAATGGCAAAAGGACATGCCAATATTAGCAACATTGAAAAAAAAACCAAACCCACAGAGCTTGATTCTTGTATTCATTAGGGCTCTTTTGTACCCCTCTCGCAGTATAAATGGGCCTTATGTGGAAATGAGAGTCAGGCCCCAAATCATTCACCTTTTTCTCAAATCTCAAAAAAAAAAAAGTTCAAACTTTGGGCAGAGATTCAACTCACTTCTTATTTTTTAACTAAATCTCCTATCCCTAGGGGAGGTTGTCGCAGCATTTCACAGAATCAGAGCAATCACACACAGGATGGAAATGACTGATTTAATACATCCACCCCAGGCTACCACCACAACCTCTGCACTAACTGAAGCAGGTCAATCAGAGAGGTTCAGGTGGGAGCTTGGGGTGGATGTATTAATTGACCCACCCATTCATTTCCAGTTGGATGGTGTGATTGCTCTGATTCTGTGAAACGCTGTGACGACCTCCTCTACAGTATTAATAGGAGTTATGTCCTCGATTGGTGCAATGCAATTACATATGCCCTCTTGTTTCTGGATGGTTTAAATGAAGTCACCACTAGAAATGTCAACCTTCACCTCTCATAATGCTATTATCTTATCCTGGGCTAATGGTGAAGAGAAGTCATGATTTCATTTCAACTTTAGCTGGGTATTTGACCATAACATTATTTGTAAAAAATGAAAAGAAACATGATAAAGACCAGTAGCTCAAGAGTTCAGCAATGAAAGAGGGAAGTACTGTGATATTGTCTTGCATACAGTTTATACAGATGTTCTGAATTTAGGATTTCAAAAGACCATAACGGAGTTAGACACCCAACTGCCTTGGTTCCTTCGAAAATACCAATCTTAACCCATTTTCACAATGTTCGTAAATATCAGAAGAGGAACAGCAGAAATAGGGCCAGAATCTGCATCTTTGGAAGACCCAGAAGAGTCAACTTAATCAATGGAAGTTTGAGGGTTGCACAGACTATAGATTTAGGCCCCATACCGAATTACACTATTTTTGGACAATTTCTGGATTTTCATTTATTTACGCTTCCATTTCTTTCTTTTTTTTTTTTTAAATCAACAGGTCAGTAGAAGTCTGTGTGTAAGAGAGAAGTTATATACAAGTCAGCAGGCAAGGGGAGGGTGGGCTGAAGAAAGCAATAGCCAGTGAGTAATCATAAAAGTAAGTATGCTCAAAGTAAATCACAGGCTCAGCCCTGCTCTCTGCAAACCCTTACCTACATTGTGGCAGGCTTGGTGCCATGAACCATTCTCTCCCTCTCTTTCTCAAGAAACCCTTTGCATTTTCTTGGTTAAGCTCCACCTGGCTTGGCCACAAAAGTCTTGCGAAATAAAATTATCCATGCCTGCCCGAGGCTGGTGCCTGGTGCCAGCTTCTTCCTGGTGGGGTGAGAGTGCCATGAGGCCCTGCCCCCTGCTCCTCCTCTCCACTGAGGCCCTGCCCCCTGGTCAGGCCAGAAGCCAGAGCCAGGCAGTAGTCAGAGAGTCCGGGCTGCTGTGGGAAGCCCCGGATCCTCCACTTACTCTGGGTGGGGGGCTGGAAGGCCTGAGAACAGCCCTTGGCCCATGTCCCTGCTCCTTGGGGTGTGCTAACTTCTGCTGGTATTAAGTGGCATAGCTCCATTGACTTTAGTGGAGAACACTCTCATGAACAGTAGCTGAGGAGCTAGTCATGTTTTCCAAAACATGTTAAGATTTTTAAAGGACCTGTGAATCCTAAAACTCCTCCCGATTCACCCTCCTCACCAGGGCTTCACGGATACAGCATTCATAGCTCATCCTTTGCCATGAGTTTATGTGCACTAATGATCTGAACTCATTTTGAATGCTTGCTGTCTCTCTAGACTGCCTGAATCAAGGGACTTATGTCCGCCCCACCCAACTTGTTTTTTGTTACCTTTCTTCAGATAATGAGATTTCAGTAAACATATTAGTGAGCTTCACATAGGGTAACTATCAATAGCTATACAATACCCAGACTGAGTACAAGGTACAATCTAACTAGGAAACATGTAGACACTTAATGAAATCTTGACATCAATAAGGAATTTCTTGTTCCATTATAATTATGTTATCAAGGTGGAAGATGGTTCAGTATGAAAAAGCCATGGAAATGAATAGCATGAAAGATAGTATTTACAAAGTAATATAGTATTATTTTCATTTGATGGTGAGAAAGACGTGGAATTACTGTTTTGTATCCTTTAATATCTTTCAATTGCAAAGGATCTTTTGCTTAATGTCTCCACAGCTGGAGTTTAGCAAAAGATTTTGGAATTACATATATTTTTAATGAGGTCACTCCAGCAGGAGACTTTTCTTTCATGGTATTACCTGTTTCAAAGGAAGAAATTACATCTTTTTTATCCCACTCCTGAATTAGCTTTAAACTTGCCTCTTTTCTCCATTCCTTCATCTCCCTGTGTCCTTCTTTCCCTTCTCCCTTACAATCTTTCTCCCCTTCTCAGCCTGATTTCTCTTTCTTTCTTTTTTTGATCCATTCCTTCCCTGGGAAGAAATCTAAGTGTCTCTGAGTTAGAAGTGATAGGCAAGATCCATAACCCCCCAGCTCTGAAAACCCCCAGACAAGAAGTCCTGACCCAGATCTGAACTTCGTGGGCCAAGCCTACTCTGTTCTTATTCCATTTCTATCCTTTATCTTGCTCCCTTTCCTTGGCAGATCCTGCTGATATCGTTATAACCTTTTGTATGAATCAACTCTGCCAGAGTTTCTACCTATCATTTCCTACTTCCCCTAATCTTTATCTGGGTAAATGTTGTAGTGACAGAGTGCAAGTACCAAGAATTGAATTCATTGTTTTACCCATGCTGAGATTATATTCTACCACTGAGCTCTTCCATTACTAAAGGACACGTGGCATCATTAGCTAAGTGGCTTTCTGAGTTTTTATCCATGACCTATTAAGGCTATTTGCTTGCTGTGCAATGAGGAAAACTTAGACATTTATAAATATATTAAACCTGCACAAAACTTTGGTAACAAGCCAGGAGGTTTTGTGAAGCTTTTAGAAACCTGAAATTATTATTACTGTTAGTATTTTGGTTGCACCTCCACAGGTAAATCGAGATCAGGGCTCTACTCTGCTGGGTCATATGCAAAAACATAGTAAGAGACAGTGCCTACCCCAATGAGTTTACAATCTCAAGAGTCAAGACAGACAAAGGAGACACTATTATCCCATTTTACAGACAGGGAACTCAGGCACCAAAAGATCAAGTGACTTGCCCAAAACTCACAGAGGCAATTTGGGGATAGACTCAGGAATTGAACTCAGATATCCTGAGTCCTAGCCCAGTGCCTTCACTGCACAATCAGCCTTTCTCTGACTGCCAGTCAGATCTGGTTCACTTACATTTGAGAGCTCAGCAAATTCTTTCAAATGCCAGGAAGGGATTTATGGGTTTGCACGAAAGCCACACAAAACTCATCAGCTTTGCACAGTTTTGTGAAATCAGGTTAATAGGCTGTGGTTTCAGCTGCCTTTCATATAGTCATAGTCCTAGACTATAAGGCCAGAAGGGACCACCAGATTGCGTGACCTCCTGAATATCACAGGCCACTAAACTCCATATAGCCACCTCCACACAAACTCCCAACAACCAGAATCAGACCAAGGTATTACAACCCTCAGGAGACTAAAATTTAAGATCTTTCAAAACCCAAAATCCCTGTGGAATTCAGGAGCCTACATGAATCAAAATAACAATATAACACAGCTTGCATAAGACCCTGCGAATCAGAATTGATGGGCTTTGCACATGTCTAAGCACAATGAACATGACCATTCAGTGTGCAAATTTAGTATTAGTTCTTGTGTACTGAAGCCAATGAGAGTATTGCCAGTTACTTCGATGGGAATAGGGAAGAGGGTTAAGCTCTTAAAATGTTCATAGCATATTCACAGAGAAGTTAGAAAAAAAACATAAAATACTCCTGCTGGAAGGCTGCAACATAACACTACTTTATTTCTTGGAAATCAGATCCTTAACACACAAGAATTCCAAAACAGAAAAAGACAAAGCAGGCTGCTCCCTAAAAGCAGAGAGGCAAAACTCCCCCCACTTTAGGCTAGGCTAGCTGGCTGCAGTCTGACTGCTAAAGAAAGAAAAGACCCAGATTAAAAATTTCCCTGCAGAGCACCCCAGCCTGAAAGCCAGGCCAGAAAACCCCTTACGAATTAAAGTGATACTGTCTTATTTTAACATAGTTTTCAGCACCCTACAGATCCAATTGCTCCCAAATGGAGTCCCAGTGTGTTTTTTGTTCTCAAAGGATGATCTTTTATTCACTGATTGACTGTGATTTTGAAGAAACTGAAAATAAGCATGGAAAGAGAGTTTACAAACTGTGCAATATCTATTGGATGGAATCGCGCTGAGTATTCTTGTGCTAGTCCTGAAGGCAGGCTGGAAAGGAGACTTGCAGACCTATTAAGAAGTCAGCTGACGGATATGGAAAATGTGACTAAAATTAAAATAACTATTTACTTTATGGGAAGTGATTTCTTAGTTGTTAGGGGACTACTTTACTTTCTTCTTGGCTGAACATATTCATAATTATAAGGCAGATGATCTGCATATCTTCTGAATTCCCAAATTATGTAGGGATCAGAGTCAGCACAATCCAGTTCTTCTTATAGTCACCATCCATACAATGGAAACAGCGCTTGGTCATCCCACCTCCTAGACATAATGCGAGGGGTCTCATCTCAGGAAGGATGAATGGCCTTAGGCTTTTGGCATAAGACTGGGAAGCAGAAGCCCTTTATTCCATCTTGGACTCCACTACAGGTGTCCTGTGTGAAATCATTGTGGCCCAGATCCACAAAAGTATTTAGGCACCTAATTCAATGGAAATCAATGGGATTAGGCATCTAAATAAACTATGAGCATCTGGGACTTCACCATTCACTATTAGCAAAATGGTTTGATCCTAACAAAGAAGTTGCAGGGATGATAATTAATGTGTGTAAAGTGCTTTGAGATTCCCCTCTGAATGGGATTATAGAGGGGTCCCTAGGGTTCTAGTGTAATACAAATAATAAAGGGCAATGATAATTGTCTGGTCACATCCCTACCTGCTAACACACCACTGCCCCACCGCTCCATTTCCTGTATTATTTTGCCACTGTAATGGCAACACGACCATATTATGCACTCTTGGGAGTCTGTTTGGAAATTCCAGGAATATGTAAGAGAGTGAATCACCTGAGTTTCAACGTGAAATCTACCCTTTCCTGTTCGCTTAGCACACTGCCATTCACCCTTCAGGCTCCTGTCATATTCAGGAGATGAGCTAGTGTGACTAACACACTGAATACTTTACTGCAGTCTTGCTTCTCAGGCAGTGAAGCAGGCAATTGAAACTGGCGTTATTGCTGTGGAGAAGGAGCAACATTAGATGACACAAGTTCTCTCTATGTTTGGCTTTAGGTAAGATTGAAAATGGACCAAGGAGGCTGCATTCAAAACAAAGGTGGTTCATTTCGGGTTTTATTCTACCTGAACCACCAAAGTTGGACCGTGATGTTTAAATCAAAAGTTCCCATTCTGGCCCAGTCTCTAGATACTATATATGATAGGGTACATTTCCATTAGGCTATAATAAAGGTGTTAGACACAGAAGTCCTGGTAAAAGATTCATCTTTATTTCTTTGCCTGACATATCATATGAGTCAAGGTTACAAAAGGTCAATATCCCTGTCAATGTCAAGACTAAGGATTCACCAACCCACTGGTGGCTGGGTTGACTCGTGCAGGTACTGGCACCTGAACTTTGTGAGGGAAAAACACCTGTTCAAAATATTAACATTTGTGGGACCTTTAAAGGGTCTCACGTCTGTGTGCGGCTCAGCGTCCACATCTTCTAGGTGAATGGTCCACACAAGCTGTTCCCGTGCTCCAGGTTAAGCAGTTCATATGTGCAGATTCATAGATTCCAAGGCCAGAACGGACCACTGTGATCGTCCAGCTTGATTTCCTGTAAAACACAGGCCACAGAACTTCCTCAAAACAATTCCTAGAGCAGTGTTTTCTAAAAATATCCCTAGTTAAAGATTATATGTAGGGCTAAGGCAACTCATGCAGGCTCACCATGACCTACAGCTTCCTCTGATGGCCACATGGTTAGCTTTATCCTAGAGCTTTATCCACCAGGTCAAGGTTGGTACTGAGTGGCATGTGGTATGTAAGCATGTGAAAAGTAGTTGTAGGGGGTCAATTTGTCATCCTCCACTTTGGAGCACATCATGCCCACTTTCACGGTCAGCCGCATAGCCTATGGTTGCAGTTCGGCGCTAGGTTCTGGTTTCATTTAGGTTTGATATGTCAATCTCAAAATAAATAACTGGTCATTGGACACTACTGGAATCCATTTCTTCTTTGAGAAGGATGGCATAGAATTGAGACACAATGGCAGTGTGGTGTAATTTTTGCTGTACTCAACAGCTGTCAGATGATAATGGCCTTTGATCAGTACTCACTTAGGCCAGGATTGAGACAGCAATCTCGTTCCCAATCTCCCATTCCTTAGGTCAGTGTGATGCTCCTTGCTATCAGATTTTATTTGCTTTCTTCTTATATAGCTCTTCTTCAAGTGCAACTAAACAGAAGCACTTATTTTCCAAGGAGCTGTCATTGCAGGTGATCGGAATGTTACTTTCTAGTGTTATTTTTACCCCTATCATATCCAGCCAATAAGACTAGCGAAAGAGGAAAGACTTATAAAAGTTCTTAGCTGTATTGTTTTAACATATTCCTGTCTGGTCTTTTTTATCCTCTAGATTGTTCTAGCAATGTAGAAACCAACTAAGAACTGAATGGGCACAGAGCTTATACTTCTCTTAGATACAGTCTCTTTAAGTCAGGGGCTCCATATATATTCTATCTGCCCTGTGGATTAAACAAAGGACTTCCTGCTCCCACCTTTTAATTTTCCTGAGTAGGGAATGCACTTTCTATGAAGAAGGAAACACGAATGAGGTGGGATTCTGCACTTTAAGGCAGAAGGGAAACAGAAGCCATTATTTCATTTTTAAGTTAATTACATTTGCCCTTTGGGAGTCAGGGGAGTGAAGGGAAAAGAAATTATATAGAGATATATAAATAATTTAACTCAATGTATTAATCAGGGATCCTAGTGGGATATATATATTATATATATTTGGGGGCAGGAGGGGTGAAGCAAATCAAGATCATTTAAAGAAGAGCCCCATTACTTCAATATATTTAAGTATAATACTTATAGACATTATATTTATAGTTAATATTAATTATTTTGGAAGTGACATAAAACCTCATGTTTCAGGGCTCAAGCCAATCTCTAACTATTAAGAGTTATGATGAGACATTCAAGGGGGGCAGATTACCCCACATCTGCTGGGGTTTCTTGCATCTTCCTTTTGAGCATCTGGTGCTGGTCACTGTGAGATATTGGATTAGATGAACCATGGGTCTGATCCAGTCTGGCAATTGATGTGTTCCTGTTTGTTTATTAGGAGGTCTTTCTATGGCAGCCTCAGTAGTATAGGAGTATAAAAGGTGTATTTTTCTAGAGTATGCAAAAAGAACATTGTGCTGTTAACAGCAGAAGAATTATTTTTTCACGCTAATTTGGAGTAGAGAAGGAAACATATTTGCTGTGTGCGTGGAAAAATTTGGTTCAATTCTTATGTCACATAGCAGCATGGATAATCTAGTTACGACGTTTATTAAGACTGTCTGCATGCGAAAGCGGTTTTTCCCTGGTTTTATTTCCTCGTCTGTGTACTGTACAGAATATAGAGTGGCCATACATAGAAAGTTCATTCCAGTTTTAATGCAATCCCAGGTGTCAGCTGTTCCCTATACTTAAAATGGAGACTAGTATTAGAACTGTCAGTACCTGGAGAACCACAATGAATGTTTGAAGTGTGCCCCCGGTATTGGAGCTGATGTATTTAGTTAGGACACAAATGTGGTTTTGCCACAAGTCAGGGCATAAACAGCAGCACAAAGATGCATGGCTCTAGGAGCAGTCCAAGAACCATAAAATGCCTGAGATGACCACATTATAGTCATTGTTTCTCCTCTTGTTCTGGAGGGGAAATAATCCAAGCCAGGCTAATATCTGCAACTGATTACATTCTCCTTTACTCCAGCAAAGGTGAACTTCCTGGTGTATTGGAGGTTGGAACCAAAGCGATGCCACAGGCGGGGAGAGTGTCCTCATGGAGGCTGCTTTTCCCCTGCCTTGCTAGCCATGTGCTGAGCTTTAAATGGAATAGACAAGCAAACAGATTATGATGGGCATCTGTCCTGCCCCTTTATATCCAAAGGAAATAGAATTCCTCTTACTAAAGTAAAAGACAAAGGGGCCCATAAGTGGTTGGTCAAACAAGCATATAAGGCAAGTATTGCATCTGAACCAGATAGCAAGTAAAGGGTGACAGTATGAAGCCAGGTTTGCTTCGGCAGAGCCCTGGAGGAAAGAGAACAAATAGGAAACCATCCCTGCTGACCTAACCTATATTTTCATACCAGCTCCATTTCTATAACAGCTGAGCCTCTCCCAGCACCTCTCCTCCTCAGCTCATTCCTTGCCAGTTTGTGTTCCCTGAATCACAGCTGCCAATGAGGATCATTAATGTTCCTAGACAGAACATCTGCTAATCCACCCATCTCTGCTCCCAGAGTGCAGGGGCACTTGCTTGCTTGGAAAAGGGTTTTAACTCCATCTAGGGTGACCAGACAGAAAGTGTGAAAAAACTGGGACAGAGGGTGGGGGGGGGGGGTAATAGGAGCCTATATAAGAAAAAGACCCAATAATTTGGACTGTCCCTATAAAATCGGGACATCTGGTCACCCTAACCCCATCTTTGCCAGATTGAATGTGGAGTCTTTTCATGCTCTGCAAAGCTGAACCACATTTTTATTGTACAGTGTATTACCACTCCTTGCTTCTGCAGGCTGGAGAAGATGATAAAGGTAACAGTACCAGTGCATTAAAAACATTGCAGACACATCTACAGATCACATGGCCAGATGGCTTGTCCTCCTCTTAACGTGGGGTGAGCTTTAAGTAAAATTTAAATTTCCATTCTGAAAGAACACAGGGAAGTTGAGATAGTGCAGAGGGCACCTTAATAAAGCTGTCTCTTAGCATTAATTTTCATTCCCACACCAGCTAAACATTCACTCACGATAATGATTCATTTTTCTTCTTAGTTGTTTTTTCAATGTTCTACATTAATGGCTTTAAATTGTCAAGGGCTTTCTCTCTTGTATTTCTTTCCAACTGCATCTCTAATTTATTGAGGTCTCTCTCCCTCTCCCCTTCCAAAGTCAGCAAAGTTTTTATTCCCCTTTTTCTCTGAGGAATGTCATATTTATGATTTGGCCCTTCATTTTTCGGCATTCAATTAACTTTTCCTCTTTGTTCTCAACCCTTTAAAAGATGTTCCACTTGCTTTCCTGTAATTTATAGCTCCTCAAAAAGTATAATCAATGTATATCTTCCCAACAGGTACAGATTTAACTTTTCGGGGCTCATTGTTTGGAATTCACAGCAATAGGTGGTGCATTTTTCATAGCACATTTACTTGTGTTTTAGCTAGGTTGATTTATAATGGGTGTGTGGGAGGGTTTGATTTTTTGACATGCTTAATGCAGATGAATTAGGTGAAATATGTCTCAATCAACAGCTACCATGCAAGCTTCAATCTCAACTGAAGCACAGATTTGCTCAGACATTGTCATTTGAGGTGTGTTGCATAAAATACAATATAAATATAATGCTATAGTTTATGGATTCTTTCAAGTTTTTGGAGCATTTGGAAACATTTTTAGCCTTTCTTTGGCTTATTCAAAAAGTAAAACTTATGCACTTTGGACCGAATAGCTATAGATTTGGGTAGGCTGGTTGTTACATACTACAAGGTTATGGCCAGATTGTATCCTCCGTTGGTTCTACCCCCACAGGGGCCTGGAACATCCACAAGTTAAAACATGGGTGGCTCCTTCTGGACACATGGATTCAACACTCAAAACCAGCAGATCCTGGCTGACCCGAGGAAGGCCTGGTTACTCATGCAGAGGATATTTGATTCCAGTTCCTTACTGGCCATTACCCCTACACTCCCCTTCAGGGAAGGAGTTGCTGTGCCATAGAGATCCTGTGTCAAGTTGGTGCTGGCAGGATCCATGTGGTTTATAGCAGATATTTCCACCCTTGAGAGCTGCTGTCCCCCTAATCCTGCTCTCTCTGCACTCCTTCTCCACCTGTAGTGCCCATCCCCTAGAGGCACCTGTTAGATCTTGTATCAGTAGAAATGGGGACCATGCTATGGATTTAGCATGCATCCTCCCATTCTGCAGCTTTCCCCATAGAGCTGCAGCATGTTGCTTCACTCTGCTCACAGAAGTGAAGAGGAGCATTAGGCCTTTAGTCTGGGGTTTATTGCCTTCAACATCTGAACTCTGCACTCACAGCAGCCGGACACGCTTTGAAAATGGCCTGGAGGTGTTGGCTAACCAAAGACGAAGTTAGGATCTGGGAAACAAAAACAGCAGCTCAGAGGAGCCTGAAGGGAGAAAACAATGGGATTTCCCAGATTCTGAGATCTCCTTCCACATAGACCTTCTTAGCCTCTCGAATAATCATTTACCCTCTTGTTTGATTTGGACTCTGGAGATTTCATTTTCCTCATTTATTGCTATTGATTGTCCCACCTCTTTCCAACCAATGCAATCACTAAACTGGTCAGTCTTGCTCTCTCTCCTCCTCTGCTGCATCCATTCTGTCTTCTCCCCAGGAAGTTTTCCTCTCCCTTTATCTGTTCTTGCTCCAACAACCCTTTGCACTCACCTACATCAATCCCATGAAAGGCCCCTCCACAAAAGATAAAGACCAAAGACTCAGGGCTGGATGAAGAGCTCTTTACTCCCATTGGTGAACAGTGATACAGGGAGCCTTGCTGATTTCTCTGAGACTAATCATGCAAGTAATTGCTCACCATACATTATAGGAGCTCACAACTACGGTAAGTATATATAAAAAATCCTGACTACTTTGGTGCCTTGAACATCTAAATCTGGGAAATGCATCCTGACAATCTCTTTAAACATCATTGTAAAGGCTAACCCATACTAAGTTCTTGTCTTCACAGCAGCATTACCTCGAGCTATAACTCGAGTTTTGCTCCTCACCTGACTCCCGTCCACACACAAAAGTCTCTAGCTTGACTGCTTTGAACTTGCGATGGTGACACTTCGGGTGGGATGGCCTGAAGTTGAAGTGCTGCTGAGGGTGGAGCTAGTAATGCAGTGGGGAAGCAGCTGTCTGAATTACAACAACCGCTAATCCAATCACTCTGCTGCTAATCCACATGCTCCTGTAGGTCAAGTGTTGTTTCAAGGCGGTCCCTTGAGGATACTAACTCAAGTTAACTGTTGCAGTGAAGCTGAGCCCTAAAACCACAATACAGGTGATATTATCTTTTGCCATTTGAAATTCAGTTATCATTTTGCTGTTTGACATTTGCTAATCTATTATCATAGTTATTTGACTGTATTTTGCATATTTTATCTCCTTGTTTCACAACTGAAAATGCTCTTCTCTCTTTGTTTCACCCCTTAGTTCCAGGCCTTTCTCAGAAGCTGGTAAAACTTTAATTCACATGGTGGAAAGCATCCGTTTTGAACAAGGCAGTAACCCTCCTCCATATGGTACAGTGACAGTCACCAACTACTTGGCATTGTGAATCCACTTTGTGTTGCCATTCATTAGAATAAGTATTATTTGTATTACAGTAGTACCCAGAGTCCCTAAATAAGATTCAGGTACCTCCGTGCTAGGTGCTGTACAAACAAATATTAAGAGACACACTCTTCTCTGAAGCGCCTATAGTCTAAATCAACAAGACAGACAAAAGACAGGAAGAAAGGAAGAATGCATATTAGAAGTGAGTGCCCCAAGGCAGAATTTCCATTCTTTGCCCACACTTGAGATGTTCAGAGAGAGGCTTTCATTCACCCTTCCTCATGCCCGGTTACATTTATTTCAATAAGTGTTTGGCTGGCATTGCATTTCTGAATAGAAAACGTTAACGCAGCACTGGGCAGCCAGACAGATAACCAGGCATCACTTGTCACGGTTTGTACTTGTGCTTGGTTGGGTATATTAACATTTGTGTCTCTCTGTTAAATAGTATTAACTCATATCAGTTCAGCATTCATTTAAAATCATCTGCATGCACAGAACCATGGCTCTCTGTTCTAAGCCCCACCATTTTTAATTACTTTTACTATTTCTTGGGGGAGGGTCACTGGAGAGGAGATAAAACATCTGTTAGTGCTTTTGCAAGCCAAAGCGAATTCTTCAACAAAATAGAGTGAGTGAGTGTGTGTGTGGACATGAAAGAGAAACAGAAATGTCTTAATGACCATGCCACTAAGGAACCAGGATATTCAATGACCTAGGAGATGCAGGGTTTTAATTAAAGGTCAAACATAATTGTACCAGAAACCTTGTGAGTATAAGTGCTTATTTAAGTTACAGGCTTGTCCATTGGATAGGTACTGATTTCATAGGATACTTGAGTTTTGTGTATGTGTATCTATCTATCTATCTATCTATCTATCTATCCCCAGACACAAATAGAAAGCTGTTTTTCACAGGTAGACCAAGAGCTCCTGTGAGCAGAGACCACCTTGTAGTGTCTGGAAAGTGCCTACCACATAATGGGGACTCTCATAAATAAACAACAACAACAACAACAATACTGAAGACATGCCATTGATTACAGTGAGAACAGAATCTCAATACAAAATTCTCTTAGGAAATGGGAAAATAATCTGTTTTTCCTATAAACAATAAACAGACAGGTGAATACAAAGATCAATATTAGTGCAACTTGATTTATCTTGTCAACAATAGGTCTTTCCTTTAAATGATGGTTTATATTGTTTGTAGTGTCCCTTGATATGTTTAAGCTTAGTCATGAACATCAATTACAGGACAGGAATGATAATAACAGATGAAATTATTATGTGTCATAGACAGACTATAATGCTGTAGCCAATGCACTTCACTAATAGGATAAGATATACTGCCACATGTGCCTTGAAGGCCTTCATAAGATACATTCATCAATTAAACCTTTAAGGTAGTATATAATTTGAGAGGTAAAAGAAATGAAATTATGCTTTGGAGGACAATGCAAATTCCATCCAACTAATGAAATGGAATATTGATCTAATGAACTACCTGAAGTCTAGACTATACCACTTACCTGGAGCTATATGGTGTACCCATGTGCATAATCAAAAGGTTGGCGGAGTATAAATTAACTTTTCTGACTGCAAGGTAATACTTTATTACATACACATTTGACTATGATCATGCCCTTCCTAGAGATGATCGCACCATATACCAATAGAATTCTCAGCTTAAACTGGGAGCTGGGTGTCAGGACTTGTGTTCTCTTCCTATTTTTGCCAATGACTCGTGACGTGGCTTTCGTCAAGTTCTCTTATTCTCATGATCATTTAGTTTATCCATCTCTAAAAGGCATTGGATAGTACTTCTCAAACTCACAGGGGTTTAGTGCGGCTTCATTAATTAGGCCTGGTACACACCTAAAACTTAGGTCAACCTAGCAACATTGCTCAGGGCTGTAAAAACAATTGTGTCCTGTGTGATGTAGTTACTTCCCACCGTTCATGCATGGAAGAATTCTTCCCTCACCCTACTTACTGCCTCTCAGAGAGGTGGCTTGCTTACATGGACGGAAAATCTCCTCCCACTGATGTAGCAAGTGTCTTCACTACAGCGCTACAATGGCACAGCAGCAGTGTTGTAGCTATGCTGCTGTAACTGCTGTAGTGTAGACGTACCTTTACAACCTCATTCAAAGCTCACTGACTTCCATAGAAAGACTCCTATTGGTTTTCAGTGGACTTTGGCTCAGTACTTTAAGGCATGTCTGCACTGCACACCACTGGCACAGTGAAAAGCGGGCTGCATCCACACAGCAGTGTGTAACTACATAAGGGAGTGAAAGGCTCTGGCAGTGGGGAGGTGGCGGTGAAAGGTTCTGGCAGTGGGGAGGCAGTAGGACACTACGCTGCTAAAAACTTATAGACCTGGCATTGCTTGGGCATGTAGAGAGCCATGTAGGTCACATACCTGGGTACATACACTAAAGTTCTAGTGTCTCTTTACTTGCTGAAGTCTCACCTCAATGTCTACACTGCTATTTATGCCCATGTTATCTGGGCATTCGGTGTCTGTACTCTGTATCAGTGGTTCTCAAAGCTGGTCCGCTGCTTGTTCAGGGAAAGCCCTAGCGGGTCGGTTTGGTTTGTTTACCTGCTGCATCTGCAGGTTCGGCCGATTGCAGCTCCCACTGGCCGTGGTTCGCTGCTCCAGGCCAATGGGGGCTGCGGGAAGCAACGCGGGCTGAGGGATGTGCTCGCAGCCCTTCCTGCAGCCCCCATTGGCCTGGAGTGGTGAACTGCAGCTAGTGGGAGCCATGATCGGCTGAACCTGCAGACACAGCTGGTAAACAAACTGGCCCAGCCTGCCAGGGGCTTTCCCTGAACAAGCGGCAGACCGGCTTTGAGAACCACTGCTCTATATGATGCCATAAGGACTATGCAGTGTAGACAAACCATTGGTGCCTGTATAATGTGTAAGATGATCAGATTCAGAAGATGTAAAAACGCACATTATTATTCACTAGTTTTCTTTGATTCTCTGGAGAAATTAGTGTTTTAACCTCTTTAAAGATAAAAGAACAAATTATCCTTATTTTATTCCATTTTGAGGGGGAAATATCACAAAAACACATTGTTAAATGATATGGAATAGATAAAAGCCCCGCACTATTAATCTTTTTGTAAATCACATATCAAAGTTACTATAGAAAAAACAGGCACCAGAAATAACAAGACGCTGTGTATAATGTAGTTTAAATGAAAAATTTCACACATGAGCACATTTGTAGATAGGGACATTTACACAAAAAAGCAATTTACTTGACCAGTATTCTACTGCTTCCATTTCTAGAATTAAAGATATTTATGTTTTTACAAGAGTTCTTTCTCCATCCAAATTCAGTTTCTACTTCACTATGCAATGGACTTATAAATTTGTGTTTCTGAACGAATAGATAATCCAATGAATAGACATTGGGCAGACAATGGTGTCTACTGGTTAGAACAGAGGGCTAAGAGTTCTGATTTCCTTAGTTTTATTCCCTTGTAGAAAGGAGGTGCCGTCATCATCATGAATAGGTTGGAATATGAACAAGCGCTGCTAGGCAGCTCTCCAACAGCACATTCTACAAGCCATTACCCTCTGATCCCACTGAGGGTTACCAAAAGAAACTACACCATCTGCTCAAGAAACTTCCTGAAAAAGCACAAGAGCAAATCCGCACAGACACACCCCTAGAATTCCAAACAGGGGTATTCTCTCTGCTACCCAAGATCCATAAACCTGGAAATCCTGGACACCCCATCATCTCAGGCATTGGCACCCTGACAGCAGGATTATCTGGCTATGTAGACTCCCGCCTCAGGTCCTACACTACCAGCACTCCTAGCTATCTTCGAGACATCACTAACTTCCTGAGGAAACTACAATCCATTGGTGATCTTCCTGAAAACACCATCTTAGCCACTATGGATGTAGACGACCTCTACACCAACATTCCACACAAAGATGGACTACAAGCCATCAGGAACAGTATCCCCGATAATGTCATGGCAAACCTGGGGGCAGAACTTTCTGACTTTGTCCTCACCCATAACTATTTCACATTTGGGGACAACGTATACCTTCAAATGAGCGGCACTGCTATGGGTGCTCGCATGGCCCCACAGTATGCCAACATTTTTATGGCTGACTTAGAACAACGCTTCCTCAGCTCTCATCCCCTAACGTCCCTGCTCTACTTGTGCTACATTGATGACATCATCATCATCTGGAACCATGGAAAAGAAGCCCTTGAGGAATTCCACCATGATTTCAACGATTTCCACCCCATCATCAACTTCAGCCTGGACCAGTCCACACAAGAGATCCTCTTCCTGGACACTACAGTGCTATAAAGCAATGGTCACATAAACACCACCCTATACCAGAAACCTACTGATTGCTATACTTACCTACATGCCTCCAGCTTTAACCCAGACCACACCACATGATCCATTGTCTACAGCCAAGTTCTATGATACAATCGCATTTGCTCCAACCCCTCAGACACAGACAAACACCTACAAGATCTCTATCAAGCATTCTTACAACTACAATACCTACCTGCTGAAGTGAAGAAACAGACTGACAGAGCCAGAAGAGTACCCAGAAGTCACCTACTACAGGACAGACCCAACAAAGAAAGTAACAGAACGCCACTAGCCATCACCTTTGATCCCCAACTAAAACCTCTCCAGTGCATCATCTAGAATGTACAACCTATCCTGAAGGACGATCCATCACTCCATCACAGACTCCAATGAGAGACTGCTGAATTGGAATTAATTTAAATTAATTTGCAAATAGGACACCATTAAATTAGGCTTGAATAAAGACTGGGAGTGGATGGGCCATTACACAAAGTAAAACTATTTCCCCATGCTTATTTCCCCCTCACACACACACAGTTCCTCACATCTCCTTATCAATTGCTGGAAACGTGCCATTTTCATTACCACTACAAACAGTTCTTTTTCTCTCCTGCTGATAATAGCTCACCATAACTGATCACTCTCCTTATAGTATATATGGTAACACCCATTGTTTCATGTTCTCTGTGTGTGTGTGTGTGTATGTATATCTCTTCCAACTGTATTTTCCACTACATGTGTCCAATGATGTGAGCTGTAGCCCAAAAAAGCTTATGCACAAATAAATTTGTTAGTCTCTAAAGTGCCACAAGGATTCCTCGTTGTTTAGGCCTAATTCTGTTACTCTCAATGAAATTCAAGTTAGTTTCAAGAAATTGTACACAATTTTCATATGAGATGTTATCAGATGTACTTGTGCAAATTACACCTTTTCCCCAGTGACTCTCCCCCAGCAAAGAGAGTTTCATGAACAGGGAATTGGAGCATCTTCATTTTTATTTATTATTTTTTAAACACTAATAGTTTGCTTAGTGCTTTACAAGACACACTGAAAGATAAGGTCCCAGTCCAGAGGAGCTTACAAGCTAAACAGACAAAGGTCAGATGTTAAAATACATGTGGAGGTGCAGAGAATTTTGCTGACTGTTTCAGAGCATCTTTCTAGTCACATTTCTTATTGTTTTCATTTCCTTTGCTCCCTTGTTTCTGTTCTCTGATGCTTTCACTCCCAGTGATGTCCACATCTACCCCCATTCCTCCAACCTGTATTCCACTGTATCTTCTAAGTGGTCCTTTAAATCAAGAGATGACTGCAGTCATATGGTTTCCATGTCCAAAATATCATTGTGGGTTCAATCCTGAGCTAGTTTATAATAGCAGGCAAAGGAGTACGTTATTTTAGGTGGAGTAAACGTGTTGAAAGTGTCAACATAACCCAGTCACTGTCCAACATCAAAAAGTATTAAATAAGGTTCAGGAATCGGTATACAGAAGTCTTGGTCTGCTTTAGCACTGTGGGAGACACACCATTAAACATCCTTTTAACTTTTTATTAAAAGATACAGAAAAGAAGGAAAAAACAGGTAACATTTAAAATATAAAGTATTAAGTCAGACTTTCATTTTAGCAGCTTTTTTCGTGCACTTTCCTTTTAGCTGGAGAGAGTTTTAGAAGGAAAACGGCCTGGTTTGACAGTCTTAGCTTATATTAAAGATGGCAATAACTGTCCTTTGGGGGAAAAGAGAAGAGGTTAGTTGAGATCTGGGCTGGAGCTGTCGCTGCTGCTGTTAAAGTCCGATCCTGTTTCATCTCAGGTGGTGTTTGGGATTTAGCTGGAGCAGGTAGGGATGGCGATGTTACCTGGGTCCCTTTCTCTTTAGCTTGCTCTGGTCAGGACACCTCTCAGGATCTGGATGATGAAGGCCTGGATTCCCTGGAAACAGTGGGGGTGAAGCTCGCTCCAGCAGCCTCTGTCAGTTCTTCTTTAAAGTCTCTTTCTTTAAGGACCCACAAGGGGACTGGTGAGTGGAACAGCTCATTCCCCTCATTATTTTGTCAGCAAATTAGGTGTTTATCTGACATGCCAAGTTTGGTTCATTAATTTCCAGTTCCACATCTTCTATTTTTATCAAGCTCGATTTCAACATAATCCTTGAACTATATTATTTGGCTTTTTTGTTTAGAATAATTCTGTCGGTCTCCCTTTTATACCTTTTTTCATCAACGTTTGTTCTTATAGGTTATTGTGACATCTCATGAACTTATACTCACTTGTTATAGCAAAACTCACAATTGGGATGACCAATTTATCCTAATTATTATAACTGTACTCACCTCCTTCTTCTCCCCTGCTCTCTCCATGCATTACAGAGAATGAGCAGGGGTCTGGGGCACATGGCTTATGAGGAGAGGCTGAGGGAACTGGGCTTGTTTAGTCTGCAGAGGAACAGAATGAGGGGGGATTTGATAGCTGCGTTCAACTACCTGAAGGGGGGTTCCAAAGAGGATGGAGCTCGGCTGTTCTCAGTGGTGGCAGATGACAGAACAAGAAGCAATGTTCTCAAGTTGCAGTGGGGGAGGTCTAGGTTGGATATTAGGAAACACTATTTCACTAGGAGGGTGGTGAAACACTGGAATGGGTTACCTAGGGAGGTGGTGGAATCTCCTTCCTTAGAGATTTTTAAGACCTGGCTTGACAAAGCCCTGCTTGGGATGATTTAGTTTGGGTTGGTCCTGCTTTCAATGGGGGTTTGGACTAGATGACCTTCTGAAGTCTCTTCCATTCCTAATCTTCTATGATTCTATGATACAGAGAAGGCAGCTACTATTCACCTTTCTGTGTGGATGGGGGAGACGGTGGGGGTTGCTCCACCCCACACAACTTGCCAGTCAGCCCTGTGGAGCTGCAAATAAGTTACACCAGCAAGAAGTCACTGCTTCATTCCCCTATGGAGCAAGGGAGAAGATAGGACTGAATTGTTGCTCTGAGCCACAATTCCATCCCTGCTCTGCTCCTGGGGTGCAGCTGTGGGAAGCGGGGCAGGTAGATGCTACCCTTACTCATGGCAGGTTGCAAAGTGCCAATCCAGCCCTATGTGTGCAGCTTTGAAAAATCAGAGTTAGAGGCTTTAAAGAAAGTGAGAGGAAGCCAATTACTTAAATGGGTCAGTTTTCACTTTGTCTCCTTTTGCCTGTTGTGGTGTATTGAAATCTGTGTTCAGATCAGAAGCTATCACTTTAAGCTAGGAGTTGGCAACATTTCAGAAGTGGTGTGCCGAGTCTTTATTTATTCTCTCTAATTTAAGGTTTCATGTGCCGGTAATACATTGTAATGTTTTTAGAAGGTCTCTTTCTATAAGTCTATAATATATAATTAAACGATCGTTGTATGTAAAGTAAATAAGGTTTTTAAAATGTTTAAGAAGCTTCATTTAAAATTGAATTAAAGTGCAGAGCCCCCTGAACCGGTGGCCAGAACCTGGGCAATGGGAGTGCCACTGAAAATCGGCTTGCGTGCTGCCTTCAGCACCTGTGCTGTAGGTTGCCTACCTCTGCTTTAAGCTTTAAGGGGTTTGCTGGTCCTGATTGCAGGCTAGCGGGCTCTGTAAGGAAGCAGGCTACCTGGCTCTTTCAGCATCAGGCCTGGTCTACAGTAGGAAATTAGGTTGGTATAACGATGTTGCTCAGGGGTGTAAAAATCCACACGCCACAGCAATGCAATTAAACTGAGCTAACCCCATGTAGACAGAGGTAGGTTGTCAGGCGAATTCTCCCGTCGACCTAGCAACTGCCTCTTGAGGAGATAGAGTACGTACACTGACAGGAGGACCCCTCCCTTTGGCGTAGATAGTGTCTTCAATGAAGTGCTACAGCAGCGCTGCTACTGCAGTGTTTTAAGTGTAGACAAGCCCTCAGCCTGCAAAGAGCCAGCCTGGAGTAAGATGGGACGAGTTGTGCTTCTCTGCCTTAGGGAGCAGCCGGCTTTCTCTATATATTTTTGGTCCTTGTGTATTAAGTGTTAGGACCAGGGATGTAGGGGGTCAGAGCTGGACTCAGGTCTAGTGTGCAGAGCAGGCATCTAGGTCAGGAAATGGAAGCAGGGAAGCAGAACCAGAGTCAGCTGCCAAATACCAGAGCCAGGGCTGAACCACAGTCAGAAACACAAATCAAAACTGAGGATAGGAGCTGGGGTTAGATACCAAATACCAGAGTCAAAGGTCAAGCCAAAGGTCAGCGTCAGGACTGGCAACCAATGGTCAGGAGCAAGGCATAAGGGCAAGAACCAGAGAAGAGGCAAGGATCAGGCACAAAGAAGGAGCAAGGCCAGAGCCAGGAAGGGTGGGAAGTGGCTTGCACAAGTTAGGCAAGAACAGGGGCCACTGAGGCTGCTACCGCAGTGAGACTACACAGTTGCTTAGACAACCCACTCAACTCGCTTCCTGGCTTAAGGAGTGGGCACAAGCCAATCAGGCAACCACAGGCTTTGGGTGTTCTGATCGAACTTCCTGAGGGGCCTAGCCTTCCAGGGATAGTGAGATGCTGCTTTGCTCAGCTTCTTCGACGGAAATGAAAGCGTGTCACTGTTCTAAGACCCCCCACGTCCCCAGATGCTAGACCTACACCCTCAGATCCTTACATTAAGGAGAAATAGCATTTTATGCTTTTATCTAACTTCTCTGTTTGAATGCTGTGAGCGTGACACCCATGGTCCCCAGTCCCACCAGTGTTTCATTTGTTTTTTTTCCAGACAGTTCTATATACTGGCTACTAGGGTCACCCAAGGGCCATCTACATACTGAAACTCGCTGGTACAAAGCAGGTAACAGACAGTTGATTGGATTATTTCTATGATGAATTTCCCCTGGCATTTGGAGGAAAAGGGTATTTAATGTTTCCACCTAAAGGAAAATTACTACACGTAATTGTGTGTCAGAAAAATATTTTTCCCCCTAAAGTCTCTCATTCAACTGAATGGCATCTAAAACAATTACAACACATTTGTACCAGCCGGAGCGGAGCAAAATGCCTATAGACAGAAATGACATTTATGAGCACTAAATGAACAATGTTAAAAAAAAAAAACACAACCCCCAAAGCAAACCACAATCTAAAAAAAAAAAAGCAAAGTCAAATGAGAATTGTCAATCTTGAAATTACAGCTGACCTGACCCTGCATTGTTAATGGGAGTTCTGCATTCCAGAGGGATATCAGAATCCAGTCCAATGATTAAATCTGAAAAAAGGCTACAACAATAAACTAGACACTAATTGTCTATTCTGAGTCTGAATGGCAGGTCTTTTTCCCCCCCTCCTCCATGGGTGATTATCAGTGGTGAGGTTTGTACTAATTCTTAGATCCTGTGAAGCGAAACCAGATAGTTTCAACCTAATCTGACTTGGACAAGGCTATATGATCTCTATATGTTTTATAGGATTTACACAAGCTGGACATGAGTCACCCATCAGAAGGGATGTCAGACTGGTCTTTTACTGCTCTGAATATGGCTTCTGTTAACCTAACCATTGCTGGTCTGAGGAATTGCCTCCACAGTCCTAGAAAAGCATGACCATAGCTCTGTCCCACAACAAGACAGCCCATGGAATCCAAAGCTCCAAATAAAATCAGGACAGTTCACTTTGGCCGGAACCAAGTCAATAGAGACTCGTATTGATGCTTCCAGCATTCACGTTTTCCAGAGCTAAATCCAGTTGGAGAGGGATGCGGGGTTGGAAACCAAGAATTCAGTTTTCAAAATTTGTTTTTGTTCCCCATTGGAACAAAAATGAGACCTTTTGAATTTTGTCTTGTTTTTGTTTTTTGTTTTTGCCAAAAAACACAAACACACAAGCCCACTATGCCACGGCATAGCTAATATTTAAGGCACAGACCTGAGCTGTGGTTGATACAAGTTCAAATTTCTGTTCCAAATCAGGCAGAGCAGAGACTTGACCCTGGGTCTCTAACGTTGCAGGGAAACAGGGGCGGCTCTAGGTATTTTGCCGCCCCAAGCACAGCAGGCAGGCTGCCTTCAGCCGCTTGCCTGCGGGAGGTCCCCAGTCCCACGGATTCAGCAGCATGCCTGCCAGAGGTCCGCCAAAGCCGCGGGACCAGCGGACCCTCCGCAGGCATGCCGCCAAAGGCAACCTGCCTGCTGCCCTCGCGGCGACCGGCAGAGCGTCCCCCACAGCTTGCCGCCCCAGGCATGTGCTTGGCGTGCTGGTACCTGGAGCCACCCCTGCAGGGAAAGGCCCTAAACACCGGGATATTGGCTATTCTGGAGCATGAATGGCTGCATCTCTCTCCCTCGCACTCACACACATATCCTGGACCTGAAAAAACCTGATCACCACAGAATGTTTCAGTTTTGATAAACTGGCGTTTTCCAGTGAAAATCATTTCATTGGAAAAAACTCCTGCCTTCTTGTAATTCTAGTCAGGGCCGCCCAGAGGATTCAGGGGGCCTGGGGCAGGGCTGGGTCTTTGGTGGCAATTCAGTGGCGGGTCCCTCTTGGAAAGAAGGACCCGCCACTGAATTGCTGCTGAAGAATGAAGAGGTGGCGGTAGAGCAGCCTAAGGGCCGCCGATCGCAGCTTTTTTTTTTCCCCGCTGCTTGCGGCATTTGTACTCAGCGGGCGGTGCTCCGAGGCTTCGGCAGCACTTCAGTGGCGGGTCCTTCACTTGCTCCAAGTCTTCTGCTGCACTGAAGGACTCGCTGCCAAAGATCTGGAGAGAGTGAAGGGCCCGCCGCGAAAGCGCCACCGAAAACCCAGAGCAGCTCGCGAGGCCCCTGCAGGGCCTGGGGCCTGGGACAAATTGCCCACTTGCCCCACCCTCTGGGCAGCCCTGATTCTAGTACATGTTTGCTTCACATCCCCACAAATACATGTTTACACTAATCAAAAGAAAATCCTAAACTCATTAGAGAGTTGTCTTCTTAAACTACCTCATCAAGCACAAACACTTTCTGAAATAAACTAGTTTTTAAACTTGGACGATAAAGGTGTTAAAATGCAGGAAGTAATTTTACACATTACACTTTACCTGGAGAGACAAATGTGGGCTGGTGGAGAGTTTAGATGTTCATAAAATGCAATCGATCATTCAAATGGATTCTGTCAAGTGAAGTTTCACTTTAGATCAATTTTAAATCTAATTGTCTTCTCTGCCTATCACATGACATAATGTACACAGACTATAAGTGTTTAGCCCCATTAAGCACAGAAAGAAAAAAATCTCTTGGCCAGAAAGCACTGTGTGGTTCGTAGCACTTACAAATAAAACATGGAGACTAAGTGAAAGACAAAGATATAATTCAGAAGGTAAAGAAGTCAGACCGAAAATTGATTCCAGGTGCTGTCAGAGAAAAGATCAATATTTATTTTAAAGCAGCCATAAGTGTGCTAGTCTTTGCACAGGATATAGGAGATGCAACCGTAGAAGAGAAGAGGGGTTTGAGTCACCTGAATTACCACTCCAATGAAGTACTCTAGTAGCATTTCCAAATCAAATCTTTCATTAAAAAAAAAATTTCTGAGGAAAGCAAACACTTTCTGCGACAGTTCTCATCTTGCCAGTTTTCCATCAGAAAAAAAGAAGTTTCAATGGAGAATTTTCAACCAGCCCTGTTTTGGTCTTCATTGCCTATCCACTGTGAGCTCCACCCTGCTGCGTGCTCTTTGGTTGTAACCAAAACAGCTTTAATTAGTCCCTTGGAGGTCCCCAGAACAGGTGTGCCGAGAGGAGCTAGAGACTCCAGTGTAACAGTCACTGGAGAATTTTGAAGTCTGATGAGCCCATCTAATCAATAGGACTTACAGAGCACTACTGCCTGGGGCATTCAACTTCACACCAAGATTAATGTAGATCGTGCAATTTTGTTAAGCACTTTTTTCTACAGCTGTGAAACATGGACATTTTATAGCAGGCACGTGAGGCAACTAGAGTATTTTCACATGCGCTGCCTGATCTATAACATCAAGGGGTCAGACAGAATATCAAACACTGAAGTTCTGGCCTCGTGCTGCATGACTAGCGTTGACTCATACAGGCACACCTTTGCTAGGCTGGTCTCCTTATACATATGGATGGTATGCAACTCCCCAAAGCCACATTTTATGGACAGTTGAAAATGGGGGCCAACGAAAACAATATAAGGACACTCTCAAGGCTCAGTTAAGCCTGCTTTGCTGTAACAAAATAGAAGAAAGAAAAAAAAAGGGGCTGGAGGAGTGTGGAGGTCTAGTGAGGAGATAAGGAAAAAACCACGGGGGAGAAGCAGCACTGAGATCCTGGCACTGACAGAAGGGGTTTACCCAGAGGGATGGTGGAGAAGGAATCCTGTAAAGGGCAGAATCCAAGGAAAAGGCAGCAAGAATTTGGATGGTGCAGACACTGGCTGCTGATTGTAGGGTCCCTGGGCTGGAAACCGGAGTAGCAGATGGGCCCAGGTTCCCCTGATAGCTACTGGGAAAGTGGCACAGTCTTTACTGGGAAGACTGTGTGGGATGTCACCCAGACAGTGGGTCCAGTGAGGTTTTGTTACCCTGGAAGGGGAGAACTGTATAATGACTTGACTGGAGGGCTGAGCCAGAAAAAGGCACTTATAGAGCAGTGGTTTTCAAACTTTTTTTCTGGCAACTTGGTTGAAGAAAATGGTTGATGCCCACAACCCAATGGAGCTAGGGATGAGGGGTTTGGGGTGTGGGGCTGCAGGGTGGGGCTGGGAATGAAGGTTTCAGGGTGTGGGGGCAAGTCAGGGCTCTGGGCTGGGGGTGCAGGCTCTGGGCTTGGGCCAGGGATGAGGGGTTTGGGGTGCAGAAGGGGGCTCTGGGTTGGGGTGGGCTCAGCGCTGGGGCAGGGGGTCAGGATGTGGGAGGGGGTCAGGGCTCTGTGCTGGGGCTTCAGGCTCTGGGGTGGGGCTTGGGATATGGGGATTGGGGTGCAGGAAGGGGCTCCAGTTTGGGGGGGCCTCAAGTCTGGGGCAGGGGATTGGGGCACGGGGTTACCTCAGGCAGCCTCTGATCAGCAGCACAGCGGCGGTGCTAAGGCAGGCTTCCTGCCTGTGTTTGCACTGCAGACTGCAGAAGCAGCCAGCAGCAGGTCTGGATCCTAGGCAGCTCCATGTGGCTCTCGCCCACAGGCAACGCACCTCTTAGCTCCCATTGGCCAGGAATGGGCCAATGGGAGTGTGGAGCCGGTGCTCGGGACAGGGGCAGTGTGCAGAGCCCCATGCACCCCCATCACGTAGGAGCTGGACCAACTGCTGGCTGCTTCCAGGGGGCAGCACAGTGTCAGAACAGGTAGGAACTAACTGGAACTAGGAAGTAACTGGATAACATCTCAGGCACTTTGCTGGAGAAGAGATTGTGTATTGTGTTGAAACCTCATAATACAATATAATACAATACAATACAATAAAAATAAAATAAAATGTTGGCTTATAGCTAAGCAAAAATTCTGATGATGGAATCTGAATGTTTTGAAAAAGCAAGCAGTAACGGCAGGAAAATAAACCCCATGGTAAAACAACATCCTTTTCTTCCACTCAAAGTGGAGTCAATTTTTTCCTGTGCAAGCCAACTGCACAACACTTCCACTTTTATTTATCTATCTGTCTCTATATGACCATTGCTATTGGAGAAGCACATTCAGTGAGAAGAGCAATGCCTCATGTTGATTTCTCACATTTCTCTTTTCCTTTGATTTACCTCAGCCAGGCCGTTATCCCGAGATATTGTTCAGCTTTTATGGTAACATCAAAGCCCACAGCGGTCACAGGAATACATTTCTACAATCTCATACTGTTAGGAACAACTAAATTGGCCATGCTCCATTTGAAAAACTTCAGCATAGGATCTCCGCTATTACTAAAATGTCAAGCTTAAGTGGAGTGGAAAATCATTCTGCCATTTTAAAGGCAATAAAATAAAATAAAATAAAATAAAATAAAATAAAATAAAACCAAGCAACTTAAATATAGTTAGAAACTTTAAGAAGTTGTTGGACATGCATAGATGAGTGAAAGCACTAGTACAGGGATCAGCAACTTTTGGCACGCAGCTCGGTTTGTTTTCCTGCCGCGTTCACAGCTTCGGCCGATCGCAGCTCCCACTGGCCGCGGTTCACTGCTCCAAGCCAATGGGGGCAGCAGGAAGCAGCGACCTGCGGATGCGGCAGGTAAACAAACCAGCCCGGCCCGCCAGAGTGCTTACCCTGGCAAGCCATGTGCCAAAGGTTGCCGATCCCTGCACTAACATTGAATTAGACAATCCACTGCAAAGCCTATGTTGAAAGATGGGAAAGCAAAGACTTAAAGCGCACACACACACACACACTATATATATATATATATATACACACACACACACACACACACACACACACACACACACACACAAACACAAACACAAACACAGTTGAAATTATGAGTCAAGTGACCCTCTAGTGCAAATTGAATAGACGTTGATGGATTTGTTTTCCTTTCAGATTAAATTGAACTTCTGATTTGAAAGTAGTTCACCTGTTCCTGAGCTTTAAAGCTACATTTTTCCTTAACTAATGTTCTCTTGTTTAGACAATTTAGTTTTGTTGTGGCTTAGAAACTAACACCTTAATGTTGATGAGGGCTCACAAGAAAGGCCCAGGTAAATAATAATGAGATATTTTCTAGGGTCACTTTCATCGACATGGTGATTTGTATATTTCTGTGATAGGTCACCACATGTTGTTATTACTACAAATATGTGTTAAAATATACTTTGGAGCAGGGATTGCATTTCCCTTAGTGTTTGGAGATGGCCCACCATGTTTTGGGTGCTGCTGCAATGTAAGTGATAAATAATGCTGCTCTCCAAACTTCCCAAATACGTTCATAAATTACACCAGGTGACTGTCTAGAAAGTAGAATGTGGCCTTTGGCGCTTATGCTCCTGTATCTGTCATACAGTTGTCAAGGTATGAAGTGTCACAGTTATGCTGATATTTTGATTCATACAGTTCCCTGGTGAAATACATGTTTGTATAAGGGAATTTGTTTATTTGTTATTTGTATTATGGTAACATCTGGAAGCTCCAAGAGACATCAGGGTTTCATCATAGTAGGCACTCTACAGACTTGTAGTAAGCTACAGCCCTGCCTCAAAGAGCTGACAATTTAAATGCGTAGGAAAGTCAAAAGAAGTATTATCAAGCCCAGTTTACAGATAGGAAAACTGAGGCTTGCAGAGATTAAATGACTTTCCCCAGGTCACACAGGGAATTTGTTGCTGAGCTAGGAACTGAAACCAGATCTCATGAGCCTCAGTCCAATGGCTTAAATGCAGGACCATTCTACACATACCCTCGCCTCCAGAGAGAGAGAGAGAGAGAGAGAAAAAAAGACAGACAGTATGTTGATCTATCTATTTAAAATCAGAAGTAACCAAGAGCAGAACTTGGGCCAATAACATTGGGCTGTATTGTAGCTTTGCCATGGGCTCAGAGGACAGGCAGCACAGGAACAGCCAGGAACCAGACTGTGACTCCAAGATTACTTCCCCTCGTTTAATCTTGGTTTCCCATCCCTGCATGCCAACCCACCTGTAAAGGAGGAAGAGCAGAGGCCCATAAGAAAATGCTCTTCCCTGCCAATCCGACACTGCTAACCATGAGATGGGTAGCCCATGACTCTGGGGAGCAACGGATCTCTTGCAAGGGATTTGTAGACCTGTCAGCTTAACTTCAGTACCCGGAAAGGTAATAAAGCAAATAATTAAGCAATCAATTTGCACACACCAAGAAGATAATAAGGATGACTGGAAAAAGGCAAATATAGTGCCCATCTTTAAAAAATGGAAGAAGGAGAATTTCCATCATTGGGGATTTTTAAGAACAGGTTACACAAACACCTGTCAGGGATGGTCTAAATAATAGTTAGTCCTGCCTTGTATGCAGGGGACTGGACTAGATTACCTCTTGAGGTCCCTTCCAGTCCTACAATTCTATTATTCCTTACATGTTGAGACTATGTCTACATTTGGAGATAGGGGTGTGATTTCTAGCACTAGCTTTGTTCAAACTAACATGCTAAAAACAGTAGTCTAGTCAAGGTAGCATGGGTAATGATGAGCAGTTGCATGAGATAGCTACCCCGAGTTCATACCTACCTGGTCCCGCTGGGTATGGGCTCAGGGCAGCTAGCCATTGCTGCTGCCCATGCTACCATGGTTATCCTACTATTTTTAGCCCACTAGCTCAATCAGAGCTAGCGTGAGTATGTCTGCATGAGCTGGGAAGCCCATGAGCACCTCCATATGTAGACATATCCTAAGTCCTCTGTGGAGGCAGGCAGGATGAGTGACAGACCCACTTGTACCTCAGACTCAATCCAATTCTTAGAAATGTTTGCAAATGTTCCAGAGAATTTAAGGCCTCAGTCTTGCAAGGACTCATGAGTGTGCTTAGCCTCGTTCACTGGGAGTACGCACACCCTTCAAATTAAGCACGTTGATAAGAGCGAGGTTTAAAATGCCACACAACATAATAGAGCTACAATTCTGCTAAGCACTTTCTTAATTAAAGAGGTTGAAAATATGTTCCTCATTTATTTATCAATCATTCCATGTAGATTGGTTGGGCCATGAATCACATCTTAATCCTTCAGGTAAAGCACCAGATTGCCTTGGCTATTTTGTGACACTGTCGTTCAGTGGTTTGCTTTAGGAGCATCTGTTCCAGGGAAATGTCAGCAGAGGGTTTCCTGCTTTGTGTATAGCTTACCCTCCGAACGTAAGCGATTAATGACATATGTATAGTCCAAAAGCAGAAAGCTCTTCGCAGGGTTTTTTTTTTTCTTTCTGCTGTCTCTTTCTTCCCCAATGATCTTTGCGGTGGCATAGATATTCTAGGGAATGTGGGTGGGGAGGGAATGCAGATCAAGCCCCAATAATGACTGTTTAATCATTAAAAATAAATGTATAAAAAAAGTGATTGAACGTTGGCACTGTGCTGTTTCTGCCTGCCAGACAGTCCAAACAAACATTACCAGCAGCTATTGATGTCCCTTTTCTAGTAGCTGGATTCATTGAGGGTCTGCTGGCAGCTTTTCAAGCCAGCTAGCACGCTCTCTCTGCCTCACTCATTTCCTAGTACACAGAAGTAATGAAGCTGGGGACACATTTCGGCTTTGTGGCCACTTTATGAGCAGGCAGTTTGGGGAAGGATCACTAGATCGAACTGGGAAAGGGGGACAGAAGGGTTAGGTGCCTGTGTCATGTGACTACTTGCCAAGGATTAAAGAGGAATGCTTTTAGCTCAAAAGGATGCACAGCGTTAGAAGAGACCTACAGGGAGACTTGCCAGCAGTACGGCCAGGACAACAGTGGGCAAGGGAAGCCTGCCAGGTTTTAAGTGCAGCCCCAAAGAGGAGGACTGTGAAGACACTGCCTCAAAGGTAGACAACGTTTGAACTCTGCGACTGGGACTAGGAAAAGGCCTGGGAATACATGTCCCCAGAGGCCCTGAGTTGGACTGACAGAGGTCCGTGGCTGGAGAGAACTGGTGAGCAGAGAAAGAGTCAGGGCCTGAAGGAAGAGGAAAACCGGAAGCCCTGAGGAAGGAAGAGTTTGAGCAGGGAAGGCCCAAAGGAACTGCCTGCTTATTTTGTGAGGACTTAATAAATTAGCCCCAGAGGGGGACGCTTACTTTTCAAACACTAATCTCAGCCAGAGACTCTAGGTGCTACCCTAACATGAAAGGTATAGATTAATGAGTAGCCTAAGGCTCTATATCACTGCAAAACCCCAGAACTGTTTTTGCAACAGTCTTTTTAAAGCTTTGCCACAGTGACACTGTGGTTATCTAGGGATGGTGAATGGGTTACCTAGGGAGGTGGTAGAATCTCCACCCTTAGAGGTTTTTAAGACCTGGCTTGACAAAGGCTTGGCTGGGATGATTTAGTTGGTGTTGGTCCTGCTTTAAGCAGGGGATTGGACTAGATGACCTCCTGAGGTCTCTTCCAACCCTGTTAGTCTATGATTCTATGACACCCGCTTCTGGAGAGCGATTCACAAACAGTGAGGAATATAGTTAATGTGATAGCCCAAATTTGTCCTTGGGAGCACCAGAGTCACATCTGGGATGAAAGTGGCCCAGTATGTGACCAGAGGAAATGGAAAGTACAGGAAATTGGACACACTTTACTGTGAATTCTTGATCCAAATTCAGAGGGAGGATACTGAGCAAAGTAAACTTTTTAAATTTCTGTTTGAGAGGCTATCATCTAGGATCGTGAAGTTGAACAATATGATTCATCATATTCCATAACATAAAAGGGGAAGAGAAGCCTTTTTATTTAAAAGCTATGACAATGCCCAGGGTTGTTGGTGTTGCCTGAATTCCAATTACCTGAGAAGCACTCAGCACATCACATTTCAACATGCCATTTCTTCTAAGTGGAACCAATTGCATTAAAACAGTCATGAAACTTCAGGCCCCCATACTACTGTAAAAACATAATCATAAAAATTTAAAATGCATATATTCATTTCCCACCCTTCAACAATGCCAGGGAAATGTACCTCATCAAGATTCACTGGGGGCACAATTAACAATGCTCCCGTCTGCCGCGGCGGTAATGGAAAAAATTACATACACAACGGACTCCTGATAAACTCTGCATCTGATTTCCCTGCTTGTGAAGCATGGGGGTAGTAATTATTACTCTGTCATTCTCCTGCTTGCCGCAAAGAAAGCAATGTATGTTTTCTATTAGTTTGTCCATCTCTTGGTATAGTTTTATCCTACAGAGAGAGACACTTAAATAACCCCGGTACTATTGCACCAAAAACTAATATTCAAACATTTCTGGAGTACACTGCACTCAGACTTTGCTATTGTTTTGTACTTGGTTACTTACAAATTAGGACTTGATTTAAACCAACAAAAGCAAAACACCTTCACGATGAAGACTGGAATTCCATCTTGTAGCCACTTCCTTTAGCCTAAGAAAAGTAGCCCCTTCAGAGCCATCTCCTTGCTTCAATCAAAGTCAATAGCAAAATGCCTGCTTTCTTCTTCTGGAAGGTGATTGCCCCAATGTATGTAAAATCATGCATGTGAATGACTACTGGAGCTGCAGTAACTTGGAGCAACTGGAGATGAGTCAGCTGATTAGGAAAACATAAGACTCTGCTGCTGTTTGAATCTTCATTTATGTCTCATATCAAATTCAATCATGCCAGGCACTGAAATATTTGGGTAAGTTTTGCTTCCTCCCCAGTTATGCCATCAGGACCACCCAGAATTGGAAATGCTTAACTACTCTGTGAGTCCTAAGATTTCCAGCCTGCTATTTCAGATCAAGAATTTTGCTTAGTTCTGATGAACATGTGAATTTAAACCCTAAGGGCCCGACTGTGATAACCCTACTTTGGTTTAGTTTGTCGTTACTCCATGAAGTAGTCCCATTGTATTGATTTTCACTTATTACCAATAAGTACTGACCCAAACTTTTATAGTTAGCTCTTCCAGTCACATGAAGGTGTATAGCTACTTTCTGAAAGGAATGGACAGACGTGCTCCCAACATTTTTAAAAAGGGACTTCTTGAAATAGGTCTTCGGTGGGGCTACTTACGGAGTAGGTATTATGTGACTATTTGTAGAGTAAAGTACTATTCAATGCAAAGGCATTAGACTCAGGCATTAAGCTTTCCCCCCAACTCATACCCCCTATCACTTGCAGCACAGAATACAGTTTCTTTTTCAAGCTTAATCCTCAAAATCTTCCTTTTTATATTTATCAGTTGAAACCAGACTCTTAATAGTTTTTACATATATTTTTAATTACCAGTTGCTAGTCTAATTTATAAGTCAATGTCTTAAGTTCCATCACATTTTAAGTTGCATGCTGAAAGTTTTAAAACTGTATGTGAATGTTCTGAATAGGGGTAACTCAATTTGCATGATACTGTCTCTGTAATGTCTTCTCTATAGTATATCATCTCCCAAAATAACTGAGGAGTTTGCAATATTTTGCTCATTGAGTTTTTTCTTGTGCTTTTAAATATATGTTATAAATAAGTAACTTTGTAATTGTTCCTTTGCCATTAATTTTCGCCTACTTCTGACTCACTGAAAGAATCAACTCTATAGAGATATTATTAGCCTGACATGGATGTAATTATACCATATGTCAGCAAAAAATTACAGAACTTCAACCAAAACCTTTCTGTAAACTATAATGAATATAAAATGGGCAGAGACAATTTATTGCGACCATCAAAGGAATGCAGAACAATACAGAGCTTTTGGAGAAGTTTGGTTCCATGGATCTGACGAAGTGGGTATTCACCCATGAAAGCTCATGCTCCAATACATCTGTTAGTCTATGAGGTGCCACAGGACTCTTTGTTGCTTTTTTACAGATCCAGACTAACACGTCTACCCCTCTGATACTGTTTTCCTTCAGTTTCCCAGCACCTCAGAGAGGCAATTGGTTCTTCCCAGAAGGAACGGTGATGGCAGATAGGTCTTTCTGCTTCCTCTATGTTTGGCATGGTTGGCAGAGGGCATGTCCCCCTCCTTTAGATGGTTGCTTGGGTAATGGGTCCTCTCTCTCATTTGAGCCGGATGGGTGTTCTCTCACTGCTGGCAGCCTTCCCATCTAGGTTGCGGCTTGGCTGCGGGAGTAGCTTTCTTTTGGATGGTGAGAGTAGGAGCTCCAGCCCAGTCCATGCTGGCTAGTAGGAACATTCACACTGCAGCAGTGGCAGGATTCCTTCTGCATTCAGCATCAGCTGAGATCCTTCCTCCTTTTCAGGCATAAGGAGAAGGGCTGGTGATTGTGCAAACCCAACATGGAGTGCTTCCCACTCATTTCCTCTCTTCTCTCTCCTTTTTCCAGAGGGTCAGCAAAGGCCACTTGATTTCAGCATATATCCGAATATAAAGAGACTCATGTTAAGTAAAGTGAGTGTGTATATGGGATATAAAATTTCATTATCATGTGCCTGCTGCCTCAGAAGTGGAATCTGGTTGCTTGTTTCCTTCCACCTTAGTGATCCGTTTGCACTGATTTATATTATATTGGTTTAAGTTTTCAAGGTAATCTTTGCAAGGAATGAGCCAGACATGTATTGTGTGTATGTCAGAGTGGGAGTGATTTCTCCCTTCCTTTCTGCAAACAAATGATGAATCTCTGCTTTACAGACCTCCAAGGTCAGGACTGTCAGCAACAGCCTTGCACCATTCCCATAACCTTCTCCAGCTAAAAGAGATGCTTCCATGTAGCTTTAGAAGTGACCACATAGCAATCAGAGGGTATTCTGGTACAATGTACAGCCTGGCTTGTACACAGTCTATGTATCTTACATGCTATGGGAATAGCCTATGTCCTCTGAAAGTGACTGTTTAACCTCAAAGGTCTTTTTTAAACCCATTGCAGCTAGAGGATGCAGACTGTAACCTTAAATCGGAAACTCTACAAGATTGATGAGATGGGGAGTTGGACACCTCTGAGTGCCACAACTATGTTGACTTCATGGCAGAGCAAAGACCAGCCCTAAGTTGCTTTACGTCATCTGCAAATGTTGCTACCTCCTTGCTCAACCCCTTTCTGGATCACAAGGATACTAAATAACCCTGGACTTTATATGAAACCTTGAGCAATCTTCTATCATTTTAGAGGGAGCAATGAGGCAAGAATTCTCCCCACTGGCAAAGCAAAAACAGAGAGATTGTTTCCCGGAAAGCAAGGCATTTTCCAGCTTCACATTGCCATTTTAACTCGTTTCTATGAAAGCGAAATGGTATGTTAGATGAAAAACCACTCACTTTGTGCAGTGAGAAGCTACTTTCAGAGGAGAAAAAATGGTCAGTTTCAAATCGCTCTAATTAGATGTTAATTTTTTATTCATTCTTGGAATAACTTTCCTGGACTGTTCACCAGAATGCCATTGCTGAAGCATTCCCTGCAAGCATCACTTTGCTGACATAAGATCAATGGCTATTAATATTGTTACGAGTTGGGTTAAACCTCATTGAGCTTGGTGAGTGTAAGAGTCACCTTTCATTCAGGATAAAAGCTACTGGGCTTCTGAAACATATGCACTTGGGAAGGCTTGAGTGGAACCATGTTTCCCTGGGGAATGAGTGTTATATTTATTGCGGCTGCACAGTGCTGGAGTACACCAACCCCTTAAGGTGCCACATGTCCTGTGACTCAGAAACAAGCACTGTAGGTACTTCATCAGCTAGGACTTGTAGGGTGAGTCCTAATAACTACTCAGACACATGGCCAAGGGAAAGAGTATTTCCCTGGGGCTGGCAGGAAAGGAAAAGGTGGAAATACCCTAGATACAGAAGCTTAAATAGTTACAATTCAAAGTGAGCAATGTGTGGGGGAGGAGGGACAGCTCAGTATTTGAGCATTGGCCTGTTAAACCCAGGGCTGAGTTCAGTCCTTGAGGGGGCCATTCAGGGATCTGGGGAAAACATCTGTCTGGGGATTGGTCCTGCTTTGAGCAGGGGGTTGGACTAGATGACCTCCTGAGGTCCCTTCCAACCCTGATATTCTGTAATTTTGTGAATAGCAGCAAAGGTTTGGGCCTCTGGGGCAATCCAACTGAGAGTGAAGGCCCTTCAGGCCTTGTACCTAGGCAGCCCTCTTCAGTTCAGGCTCTATATGAAGCAAACAGGAGCCTGCTGGCTTCCAAGCCAAGCTCAGTTAGTGTGTCTCATTAGGGCCCTTCCGCACTGGCTCCCTTCCCAGATGCTGCTGCTCCCTCATAAGACCCACACACCTGTACCCCAGCTGTAACATCCGGCACTCACAGCCTGTTCCACATATGGCTCTGCATACAGTTCCTAGAAATTCTTCTCGACAGCTCTGGGCTTGCCATGCAGCTGCCGCTTCCCAACAGAACTCTGCCACTTCCTGATCCAGAACTTTTCCCCTTGCCTGGCCAGGAGGAAAGGGAACGGGATGTGCAATGGGACCAGGCTGATGGGAGTTGTAGTTCCCTGTTTAGCACATCCATCACAGCAAATGCAGGGGCATTGTTTGGTGGAGCTGTGCATGTGAGAAGCAGAGAGAAACAACAGTGAAGCAGCAAGAATACCAAAGACGCTGCCACAGAAGTGTCACCCTGAGAGAAAGCTCAGAGAGAGTTTTGGGGCTAAAGTGCTGGCTGGAAAGAAGCTTGGTGCTGGGAACAAAGAAACAGTGCCGTTTGCATTCCTGCTGTGTTCAGGGAAACAGGACTTGATGCAATCCTGTGTATTTACCAAAAAAAAAAAAAAAAAAGTACATAAACTTCTCCTCCTAAACAAAAGAGCCTTCAAGACCCTGAACTAGGGTGACCAGATGTCCCAATTTTATAGGGAAAGTTCTGATTTGGGGGGCTTTTTCTTATATAGGCACCTATTACCGTCCCACCCCATCCTGATTTTTCACACTTGTTGTCTGGTCACCCTACCCTGAACATTGGTTAACCACTCCACCAAAGAGAGGTAGCAATGTATTTAGTTTGCAAATATTTACTAGCCACACAGAGATCAATCAAAACCTATAAAGCAGAGAGACTGCCTATTACAGTGGCACCCCCTGAGGATCAAGACCTCACTGTGCTAGCTGATGTATATATGATCATCATGAATGAGTTGGTCCCTGTCCCGAAGAGCTTGCTGTCTAGACAAGACAGACAAAGGGTTCAGGGAAAGGGACACAACAGACAAGCTAAGTGATGGCTGGCAAACACGCCAGTTCCACAATTTGTGTGTGTAGGGGGCGGCTTAAATACATAAAGGGGACAATCTTGCAACCACTTATGTGCTTAACAAACAGGGCTATTTGTATGAGATGATATTTACATAAGGCATATTGCTCACCACATAATATGTATGTAGAGAAACTGCCTGCACCTTGCTTAGACAGACAAGGTGGGTGCAGTAATATCTTTTACTGGACCAACTTCTGTGGGCAAAGCAAACAAGTGTTCCAGCTACACAGCGCTCTTCTTCAAGTCTCAGAAAGGTACTCAGAGTGCCACAGCTAAATACAAGTTGGAACAGATGGTTTCGCATAAGGAGTTAACATGTTGTAAGAGATCATTCAAGGTGAAGTGGCCTATTAATACCTCTGCAGTTACAGGACAAATAAAAAAGGGGGGGGAGTAGGAGAGGCTAGTAGTTTACGGAGGATTGTAATAAACCATAAATCCAATGTCTTTATGAAGACCATCTTTTTACTGTCTAGTAAAGTTCTGAATTTAAGCTCCTAGGCTCATCTTTTGAAGGCGTTGTGCAGACTTCCTTTGAGGAGGAGGACTAAGAGGTCAGATATGTAGTGATCATTCTGTGAAGAGTGTTTGCTCACAGGCGATAGGGTGTTTTTGGCTTTGAGTATTTTTCTGTGTGAGTTCATTTGGGAGTGTAGCGATTGTCTGGTTTCACATACCTCATTGTTACTGGGGCATTTAGTGCACGGGATGAGGTATATTACATGTTGAGATAGGCATGTATAGGACTCATGGATCTTGAAAGGTGCGTTGTGAGTGTTATTGATCATTGTAGCAGTGGAGAAACATCTGCATGTTTTGCATCTGTTGCTTGGCAGGGTCTGGTGCTGGTTTGAGTGGGTGGGTCCTACTCTGTGGGGACCTTGCTTCTGATGATGTAGCTTACTTGACATATGGGAAAATTGATAGAACAGATGCTTCTCCTTGTGCTGCTTGACTGCAATAATGCCTGAAGACTTCTGAGAGACTGTTGACAGAGCTTAGAGAGCCTTCAAAGAGACATGACAAGCATTTGCCTTCCCTGATGCACAAGACAAAGGTTTTTTTGTTTTGTTTTGTTTTAAAAACCCCAACAACCCAGGTTACTTAAAGAAGTGAATACAATGCTCACCTACTAAAGATGATAGGCTACTGGGTCTTGATGCACCAATGCAGGGGAGTGATCCTCACCCAGGAGAGTTGATTAGGCCACACTATCTGTAATGATGAGACTTTTCTACTGGGGGGAAGGGGAATAGCAGATGCTCACAGATCTTTCCCTTTATGAGCAAAGAGGATAGTAATATATTCTATGCTACAAAGAGCAGGGAGAGGAAGGCACTAGGAGGCCAGGATGTATGTATGTCCTAAAATCAAATTTCCCACATCTTGAGCTTGATTCAAAGGTCCAGGAAGAGGAGTGGGAAAGAGTCTTATTTTAACCAAACAAGTTCTCTTAGCCTCATCTTTTCTCTCTCCTATCACATCACGAGTATGTTACTTCTGTCCAACACAGCATATTGTATATGACATCCTCTGAGGAAGCTCTAAAATATATTGACTTGTATTAAGATAAGTGTTCCACAATGAGACGACATCAGAAGGGGAACTGTGTTCAGATACTAAAGCCAAAGCGATCCTGCTCCATCATTTTATGGCAAATACAATTACACATTATCGATACTAAAGATTATCCATGATATGGAGCACGTGGATACATATTATAAAGCAGTAATGGCATTTTGAGTATCATATTAATCACGGGGAAAGCTATAAAAAACATTCTACTTATAATTCAGACATTTTTACATGGAATGACATTACGCTTTTATAATGTTCCTTTTATTACTTTTCACATATTTTAACAACTGTTAATTAGTGATAAATTGGTCATTAAGATGACAACATTGATCCATTAATGTTTATTGAATGGCTACATTTTTAAATATTAATTCACACATTTCTGAATGCACTGTAAATTACTCAGGAATCTGATGGCTCCCTTTGCCAGGGCTCCAAAAGATGGATACGTCCCAAATCTCTGGCTTCAGGGGCCCAACTGGCAAACAGAAGCACCAGCTTCAGTTGATTTTAAAACATACTCCCTACTCCCAGAATATTTCCATTTTTAATTATTAAGATGCAAGGGAGAAATTCATCCCATAGCAAAATCCACAGAGAGGCAGCATAAGGCTATGTGCTACTCAAGACCTCAAAAGAGCAATGGTAGTGAATTTCGCCCCTAATGTATTGTATGCCACCTACCACAGGATCAGTGAGAGGCATGCATAATATTCCTTTTTTGGACTGGCAAGTGCTGAAAAGAAACCCCCAAGTGCTGCACTAAGAGGAAGTGTGAAATTGTTGATTCAGTAAGTGGCACTCTTCTCTCTGACCAAGTACTGAACCTGTTCCCAATCATGCCACTAGGGGCCATTGTAAAGATGAAGACACAGCTACTGTAAGCGCCCGAATAGCTAAAGGTGCAAATGCAAAGCCAAAATGCTGAACGCTTGTGGCCATGGAGAATCTCCGCAGAATTTTCCACAAGAGTAACAGTGTCCCGGTAAAAATCCTAGTTATATTCTTCCCAGCTCCCACTCGCTTGAACATGCTATGGTGCACTGTTCTGCAGTGGCTGTATTTCCATGGTGGGCCAGCTGTCTCTGTATCTTTTTCTGCTTCCTTACAGGGACAGGAAGAAGCTGATTTAATTAGCATTCACATTGTATAGCAATTTGAGATCTTCACACGAAAAGGCATGCAAAATGTGTTCGTATTCATCCAGACATGCCAACTGAGCATTGGCTGGAGCAGTCTCTTTCCTGACTGGCAGTATTTACAATGAAAATGAGTTTCTGGCTATTGTGAGCTGGTGTGTGTGGGGAAAGTCACATGGTGCACAAGGATGAAAAGAGAAGTGATTTGTGACACCAACACTACTGCGCAATTGTTTGTGTTTAGCGGGGCTCTTTCAGTAATTGTTCTCAGCTGTAACTGAAATCGCTCTGCCATCTCCTAAGGAACGAGTGCGGAAGCTATTCAATTCACTTCACGAAGGACACGAAGCTAGGAAATCTTCATCTCCCAACTCCTTTTGTCCTGCTGCTCCCAGGTAGAACGATGAGGTAGCATCTTCGGTACTGGAGAGAGATGGTTTCACGACAGACCAGGAGCAGGGCTAGTAAAATGTGGTGTGTTAGCTTCTATGTTATTTGTGGGCAATGGGGTGAATCTGATGGATTCCCTTCTTCCCCCGTCACCATCACCCTCTACCCTTGACACAGCAGCCTCTGTCCCAGAAATGGAGTTTTCTCTTGCTCCCATTCTACCCCTCCACTTCCCAAAGTGTCACTTATCCCAGTGGTCCTAGCTCTCCTTGCTTAGGAACCACAGTTTGGATTTCTACAATCCAAATGAACATTAAAGCAGTTTGACCTTTCTGATCTTACAGTCCTGTTTCCATGTATTGGTAAAATTGCTTCTGGGATTTTCCTATGCTAGTGCAGATCATTTGTAGGTGGGAAGTGTTTTGGAGGTTTTTGTTTTTTCTTTCTTTTATTATGAAGATGCTAAAACTTTTGTAACTAACACAAACAAGTAATGAGGTGAGAAGTAAAGCACTAAAAAACACTAAAAAACAACCCCACCCCCACCCACCCAAACCAGCTAGTGCCTATTTAAATAACATGACTTTATGCTTAGAAATCCTGGCATTCTCTACTTACAAAAAGGACACAGTGCTTTTTCGAATGCAGAGTTCATTTTCTGGCTGCTCTGGCTTATTTGACAGGAAATGAGATTTTATTCAGGGGTAAAGTGTGGAGCATTTGGAAACCCTAAGCCAGTGAGTGGAGCAAGACTGGAGTTTGCTCTGACATGTGTGACAGCCACTAGATTACAATTAGCCCTTTGCAGGCTTCAAAAAAATGTGCAGGTATGGTATTGCCAGTGATAAGCCATATGGAGCTCATTATAAAACAAAACCTAGAAATTATTAATTAATCAAATGCAGAAAATGTGTGTTCTGCTTTAATATGACAATGTCAGTACATAAACTCTTGAGCTAACAGACACTTTAAGAAATGAATGGTTATTACAATTATACCAGATGTCTCATCAATGGCTACAGAATCCCTAATATGCTAGTTAACTTTATCCTTTTTTAGCCTGCAAATGTAACGCCAACAGACCCTGGTTGTCAGCAGGCACGAACTATGGATCTCTGGAGCTTGGTGCATAAGCCTCTACAGAATGAGCTAAAAGCCCGCGGCCTCTCTCTCTAAGTGGTCTCGGTGCCACTAGATGGGACAGAGCACCACACCCAAGAGGTATGTGGGTTACACAAGCTCTTTGGAGCAGGGTCGAGTTTGATTTTTGGGAAATGTGGGGGACACTTACTTGTGGCCCTCAAATTAGTACAGTGGGTGAGTCAGGAACCAGAATTTCCATTCCACAGAACATTCTTTGTTCTTAATCAGAATGAGCTGCAACTCTGAAGTTTCCTACAGAATGAAAATTCCTTTTTTATTTGAATTTGGAACTAAGTGGTTTTAACTATATATATATTCACAAACATACGCACACACACTCAATATTAACATGTATTAAAGTTAGAACTAAGTATTCTGACCCTGTCAAAATGTTTTCACATTGTGGAAACAAAACAGTTTGACTCCCCTGCCCACCTAAAATTTAATCAAAATGGATGTTCCCGCAAAACATTTCAATTTCAGTGAAATGTCATTTTTCAGTAGTAAACTGTTCCTCGGATATTTTTTGACCAGCTGTACAAGTTAGAATATAAATGTTTTAGGGCTTGTCTACATGGAGACAGTGCATGGTAAGCCGGGATGCATTAGCTTGCTATGCATTAACTGGCTGGGTGTACCCAGCCACCACACAGTATAAGCTCTGAAGCGTACTTTGATGTCAAAGCAGTACATATAAGTGCAGTATGGAACTTTTAATGTGCAGTAGCACAATCCACAGGGCCAGAGAGTGTGTGGCAAGTTAGCATGCTGCAGAGATACACCTCATCTTGCCATGCACCAAGTCTCCCTGGAGACCAGCTCTTAAAATTGATTAATAGGTGATGTTTAAGAGCAGATGAGCTTCCATATCATTTATTGTCACCTCCTCATTGGCAGTTTCAGTAGAGAGGCTGGGGATATATGGACTATGGAGGCAGAAGGCCAATCTCACCCCTGAGGTGGTCACTCCAGTTCAGAGTGGTGGGCTGATAAGGCTGTTTGTACTACCACTCCTAGGGAAAGGTAGTGTTGTCTAATGGAAAGGGCACTGGGCTAGGCATCAGGAGACCTGGGTACCGGTCCTGGCTTTGTTATTGACCACTTGTGGGGTGGAGGACCAATCATTTCACAACTCTGTGCCCCCATTTCCCCATTCTATCCTTTATCCTGCAAGTTCTTTCTCTCACTAGGTCCATGTACAGCACTTTCTACAAAGAGGCCCTAATTTCATCTTAAGTGTTAAGTAAGAGGGGACTTCAGTCTCCAGGACTTTCAGGATGACCCTTTTCACCAACCCTAAATTCACTATATTTTTTCCTTAATATACTTAAAATGCTTTTTTATATGGGCTGACAGCTTTGAAAATTCTTATTCAAGGGACTGTACGTTTCTTTTATGTTATGCTTTCTCAAGACTACAGCAGCTGATGGACAAGGAGTGAGGTAGCTGAAACTTTTAGCCAGAGAAAGCAGAGTACTACAGGCATTGCTGACTGGGTGGATGGGCTTGATCTCCCAATCACTGCACAAACAACGTTTTCCTTGCAGACTATTTTATTATTATCTGAACTCAACGGGAGTTTTCAGTAGACACGATTGCAAGATCAAGCCATATATTAGTAGGAGAATGAGGCCGATATGTTCCATTCGTGAAGTGCTTATATTTCCTCTTTACCAACTGTAATTTATACCTCACAATTCTCTCCTGCACTTATGAGCTGATGACAGGCAATCCAGACAGCAGAAAATATCATTTCAACTTGCTAACACGTTTTACTTCAGGTATTAACAGGACACATTTTTGGTTGAAATTCACACATGAGCGAATAACATGGACTGACATTTTCCTGATGTAGGTCTCCAGTAGTCAAGGAAAAGTCACAGCAGTTCCCCCACTGATGGGATATATTCTTTAAAAGGGTAAAATACTGACCAGCTACGCTGTGAAGATCCTGTGGAGGGCATAGCCATCCTAAATAGGATACGTTTCAACACTTCACTCTAGGCTATGTTGTTGTGATTTAATGTATTTTGCTTATATATGCCCTGATATGCTACTAATAGGATCATCACACTTACGGGATTCAGCTGGCATTTTCAGGGAAACAAAGCCAGGGGGAATTGTTCTGGCTATGCAAAGTAATCGATTATTAATGGAGACCACTACGCTGTGGAAGAATAATTAAGAATTTATTCAGAGATAAAGCCAAATGAGTCTGGAAAAACATAGATCTCTCAGGCAATAAATATACAGCCCTTTTACAATCTAGCATCTGCTGACTAACACAAACCCACTTTCCAGAAGGGCACAGCTGTGTTAATTTCACAGTCACTTTGCTCTTCACTACCACTGGTTATCACAAGGTCTTCTGTGGGGCCCAGAACTGTAGAGATGGATGAATTGACTCAGAAGAACTTTAAAAATGTTGCCTAGTTTCAGAACTGGGGTTTATAGACCTTCTGGAAAGTTTTAGCTAAGTGCTTTTTCCTCACAATGAACTCCTCAGTAGCTTTATTCCCAGCATATCAAACATAGACTTTTCTTAGGCCATTCCTAGCAAATCCAGCAGAAAGAATGATCAGAGATTTCCAGGCAAATTTCGCAGACTCAAGAGAATCAGATAAGCACCTGAGCTTGAAGCATTTGATTTTTTCCTGCCACTAAGGGCTTGTCTGTCCAGGGAAGTTAAGTATCAGAGGGGTAGCCGTGTTAGTCTGGATCTGTAAAAGCAGCAAAGAATCCTGTGGCACCTTATAGACTAACAGACGTTTTGGAGCATGAGCTTTTGTGGGTGAATACCCACTTCTTCAGATGCATGTGGTGGAAATTTCCACCACATGCATCTGAAGAAGTGGGTATTCACCCACGAAAGCTCATGCTCCAAAACGTCTGTTAGTCTATAAGGTGCCACAGGATTCTTTGCTGCTTTTACAGGGAAGTTAGTTAACTATTACACTTCAAATTCACACCGTAGCTTATTCCACACTAACTCCCTGTGTGGATTCTCTTATTCCGCACTACGAGCGTCTTTGTGCATTTTAGCTTAATCCACTTTCAAAGTGAATTAAGCTAAACCACACAGGGGCACTCTTAGTGCAGAATAAGAGTGGTCACATGTCAGCTAATGCTGAATACATATTAATCACTCTATGTGTACCACGGCTGATCAATCTATGGTCCATGACATGCACCCGTCTTATTACTTAGGTTGGGAGGGAGGAGGAGATAGTCCATATAGAAATGAAGTGTATTTTCTTATTTCACAAACATTCAAGCTTTCCTTCCATTACAGTCTATGCTAAAGGGGTCAAATGTGTTGCCTTTCTAGTTCATCCCTTTAATAACCAGCCACATGAGCAGACATCTCTAAATTATTATGATTAGTTCTACAGTTTGTGCTTAGTGACCTCAAGCAAGATTAGAACCCCAGCGCATTACATGTGGCACAAATCCATAGTATGTAACACACTGACCAAAAGAGTTTGCAATTTAAATAGACCAGACAAAGGATGAGCTATTATCTTCATGTTACTGATGGAAATAGAAGCCCAAAGACCAAGTGACATACCCAAACTGACAGAGGGAGATTCTCTACCAGGAATATAATCTAGACTTCCCAAATTGCACTTCAGTGCTTTAACCACAGAAGTATCCTTCCTGGCTAGAGACTAATCATACTGCTGTACACAGTATTCAGCGGTCACCTTTCATACTGCAGTCACGGCAATGGACCGGGGTCGCTAATAATTAGAGATCAGTCATATACTATCCATTGGTTTTTAAAATTCATTGCATGTCCTCTGCTTTTATGTCACAACTAAAATTCCTGCTGGTTTACGACGCCAGGCGCAGTGATCTAATAAAGACAGGCTTTGCATTATGTACTCATGATGCTGAATTAGTCATCGTGGCAGTTTGGAGGACACACTTATTCGCAGAATCTCCTGTTTAATTTATGATTCTGTCTCATTTTTCACTGCTCACATTTTTCTTTGTAACGCTACTGGTTCCAAAGTTTTACCCGTCCAAGGAATTTCTCTGGCAACAAAAATATGGCTGAGTGTTCTCCTATCAGAATGCATGCCTGTTATTGCTTCACTCTCGCTTTTTGGCTACTGGCCCCATGGGATGGTAAACGGCAGGCAGTTTTGGGGTACCTACCCTTACATGCATCATGGACAACAAGCTAATTCAGAATGTGTCCTACAGACGTTTTGCCCTTCTAAATCATGATTGCACAGACCACCTTCACTCCCACTTGTGCACTGTGAGGTACAACAATTGTTCACGTGAAAGAGCAATAAGAAAATTAGTCAGTGGAGCTTTAGCTCTCAGTGCAATTTAGCAGTTGGGATTATGAAGTAGTGCCTAGCAGAGGCACTAGGAGATAAAGGATAAGAAAGTAGCTAGGGAGTCAGAACACATGGTTTCTATTCCTGGTTCTTCCATTTACCTGTGCTGTGATATCAGGCAAGCTGTTTCCTCTCCCATCCATCACAGATTGGTTGAGGGAGGGTCTATCACTATGTGTCTGCATAGTGTCAAGCAAAACAGGGCCCCAGTCTTGGTGGGAGCCCCTAGGTGCTGCTGCAATACAAAAGCCTGTAAGGATGGAGATTCCACCACGTCCCTAGGTAACCCATTCCAGTGCTTCACCACCCTCCTAGTGAAATAGTGTTTCCTAATATCCAACCTAGACGTCCCCCACTGCAACTTGAGACCATTGCTTCTTGTTCTGTCATATGCCACCATTAAGAACAGCCGAGCTCCATTCTCTTTGGAACCTTTCTTCAGGTAGTTAAAGGCTGCTATCAAATCCCTCCCTCCCCCCACCATCTTCTCTTCTGCAGAAGAAATAATCCCAGTTCCCTCAGCCTCTCCTCATAAGTCACATGCTCCAGCCCCTAATAATTTTTTCTGCCCTTCCCTGGACTCTCTCCAATCCCTGGATTTGCTGGTAATGCTCCTACTAATGCAGCCCAATATGCTATTAGCCTTCTTGGCAACAAGGGTACACTGTTGACTCATATCCAGCTTCTTGTCCACTGTAATCCCCAGATCCTTTTCTGCAGAACTGCCGGTTAGCCAGTCGGTCCCCAGCCTGTAGCGGTGCATGGGATTCTTCCTTCCTAAGTGCAGGATGCTGCACTTGTCCTTGTTGAACCTCAACAGATTTCTTTTGGCCCAATCCTCCAATTTGTCTAGGTCACTCTGGACCTTATCCCTACTGTCCCCCCAGCTTAGAGTCATCCACAAACTTGCTGAGGGTGTAATCCATCTCATCATCCAGATCATTCATGAAGATGTTGAATAAAACTGGCCCCAGGGCCAACCCCTGGGGCACTCTGCTTTATACCAGCTGCCAACTAGACATACAGAAGGAGCCAGACTCCTCTCTCACCTCAGGTTGTTTTTCCCCTTTCATTTACTGTGGAGTCTTCTGTTGGCTGGATGTTGCCTGGAGGGATTAACACAGTGCTCAGCAATCAACCAGCAGGTTATACAGTATCACCTGATACTACAGACATCATCTCAAGTTCACAGGCCAGCCTATAATAATGGTAATATCTTAAGAGATATGAAGTCTTGAGTCATGCTTCAGGGCATAATCTACTATTAACTGTCCTTCGTTGTGTATTCTGGAGTTTGTTGCACCTGGCTCTGGCTGCTCTCACAGGCAGTATACTGAACCAGATGGACCACGGGCCTGATTTCCTATAGCAATTCCTACTAGTGAAATAACCTTTGTCTAACACAGGCAACTTGACTGCTAGAGCCGAGGAATATTAGTAGGGCAAGCTAACTAAGCTTATAAAAATCCAATTTTTTTGCTAATGAAAAAGATAATTTGATTATTCATGTTAAGTGTCTGGAACCCTTATAATAGTGGTGTGCCTATTTGGTCAGGAAAATTAGAATATAGGTAACAAGAAGAAACTTATTGATGTGAGAAGAAAAGTAAATAATAGGAAAGAATGTCAACAGATAAGGAAAGGCTCATAATATTTAAAGACTAATAGATGAAAGAGACAGCTCAGTGTAGATATATGATGAATAATGAGCCTTTTGCCAAGCATAAGCAACTTCCATAGGTGCTTCATACCAGACTGAGGAATACAAAATAAAAGGCCAGGTCAACTCTTGTAAATTAGCATAGTTTTGCTGAAGTCAGTCAGGCTTTTCTGATTTACACCAGCTGAGGATCTGGCCTTATAAAGAGTGAGGACTGGTAATGACCAGTGAGAAGCAGATGAATACATCATATTGCATTGGAAGCTGTGGGTGGGGCAGCAGGATTGCTTTATCTACTTTTTTTTTCCCCCTACAGCAGCCAACTTGTTCCTTTGTCAGACCCCCTGTGTTAAGGCAGCAAAGGATGTAATAAAATGTTTTACTTATACCAGTAGCAAGCAAACACATATGATTAAAAAAACCTCACACCCCCGCATTGAAGTAAGACCACCTATAGCATAGACGCAAAGGAAGATGAGCTATTAGCATGAATGTCTCCTCTCAGATGCACAATGCAGCTCTCAGCTATCCAGTATTCATTCCACATGAGTGACAACATAGCAGTAGCTGACCTTTCTACTGTCAGGTGCAACTGCTCCTCCTCCTCTCTCCACTGAGCTTCCCTCTCATTTGTGGGTAGTTTACAGCCCTCTAGCCAAACAGTGCAGGCCAGACCTTCCTAAGTAACAAGAAATTCAAACCAAACAAAAACTTCCCCAGCTCTTTGCTCTCCCCAGGTCACAGTCCTCTTCCAAGGGCCTGTGCAGCCTTCACACTTTGGGCCATACAAGTTTGTCACAGAGCCCACATCCAGAGGTTGAATCAGATGTCACCCCTCAGAGGCACAGGGGAGCTCACTCCCTTCTTCTCTTGAGAGCTCCAACCCCAAGATCCTAGATCCTGTAGCAGCTATCTGGCCTGCCCTCAGGATGCTCCAAGAAACCAGACCTTCCACCCCTTCCCCAGCCAGACCTTTGTTATCTGCAGGTTGGCACTCCAACAAAATCCACAACAGCATCAACTTCCCTTACTCTTTTGCATGTCTCCTCTCCAGTCTTTTCTCAGGTTCTTCCAAAGCCCTATCTGAGCAGCTAAACTGTTGCAACCCAAGAGCCACTCTTGCTCCTTTCAGATCTCTCTCCATACTTAGGAAAGCAAGCCTTTCTTCCCAGCATGCTCTGCTACCAGCCTACAGTGCCCAGGTCTATCTGGAAACTACAACTCCCAGAATGCATTTGCTGTTTTGGGCTAGAATTTGGGAAAGGGCTGAGCTGGACATACCCTTAAAGGGACAGCACATCTTGTTGCACTTTAACTTCTCTCTTTCTTTCTCTTGCTATGCCTAGGCTCATGTTAAATTCTGTCGCTTATTCTTCTGCATCCTCTCTGAAGCCCAATCTTTCCACTCCAGCAATATTGCTAAAACCTTGGTCATCTTGTCACTACACTGCAATTTCCACTCTTCCTTCCTTGCCTCTTACCTTTCCCCACTTGAGTCTAGCCATTGCTCAAATGACCTATCTCCCTCTCCCCGGCCATGTCATCCACACTTCTTGAATCCCTTACCCTGCCCTTGTCAACACTTTCAATAATCTGGCACAGCTCTCTCCCTGCCTGCATCTCTGCTCTAATGTAATAGATAAGGCCAGAAGGCAATACTGTGACTGTCTAGTCTGACCTCCTGTATAACACAGGCCATAGGACTTCCCTCAATTACGTCCTCTTTGAACCTGAGCATATTTTTAGAAAAACATTCAGTCTCAATTTAAAAAATTACCTGTGATGGAGAAGCCACCAGAGCACTTCATAAGTTGTTCCAAATGGTTAATCACTCTCTCTGTTAAAAAAAAAATCACACCTTATTTCTAGTCTGAATTTGTCAGCTTGTTACACCTTTTTCTGGATGGGAAAGCCCTCTATTTTCAAATTTCTGTACTCCACGTAGGTACTTATAGACTATGATGAAGTCACCCTTTAATCTTCTTTGTTAAGTGAAATAGACTGAACTCCCTACATGCTTCATTGTCAGGCATGTTTTCTATCCCTCTAATCATTTGTGTGATTCTTTATGCAGCCCTCTTCAATTTCATTCTACACCCTCTCATGATCCGTAGCCTTCTGCATACTCATTTCTCAGCACTTCATTTGTCGCCTCCCTTTCTAAGATCCCCATATCCCAGCCGTGAAATGCCCTCTCTGTCCTCGTTCAAACCTCTCCTTACAACCCATGTTGGTCTATTGGTTTGGAAGAATAAAGTCCCACAGCTGTTGGGAACAGGGGAAAGGACTTTGAGGAAATGTGATCAACCTCATTTGTGTGTGTGAGGATGTGGCTGGGATTCCCATTTCTCTTCCCTTCACAGTCAGAGGCCTCTTCCTTATTGTGGTCCTTCTCTCTGGGTTAGAACCTACCAAGTTATTCTCCTGAGCATATGGCAACTTAGGGCAAGAAATGCACAGGACCATCATTGTCAGGTTCCTCATGAGCTCTCATAAACAAAAACAGAGGCACAGCTTTAGATCAATATTTTGCAATCCACCTCCGCTCTTTCCCCACCGCTGAAGACTGATTCCTTTCACCAACCTCCCCACTAAAATAAAATAGCTGACCTTCCACCCCTTTCCCCCATGGTTACACTTATAGCTTCAAAATGGAGTAAAAATCTTTTTTGTGAAAAATGTTACTTTGGGTTGCAAGATTTCAAAATTTGAATTTTTTTCACTAGCTCTAATTCCATTCTACCATGTCCAATATAAATGAACACAACTATCCTAGTTTAACCATGTAATTGCAATACGTTTTGTATTGCGACACGCGCTGACTTTGCTATTGGTTTTGAATGAAATTGCGTCAGTGCCATTGTCATGTTGCACATATTTCATTCTCCATTAGCAGACAAGCAAGAGGCTTATTTGTGGTGTTTCCTTTTTGGGTTTTAACGCAGTTATAAAACGATGAATATTTCATTGTTTGCAATGCAGGTTTATTATGGCCCTGCTGGATTGCCTGTGTGGTCACCTGTATGCAAACCAGAGAGGGATAAATGGTGCATTGGGATGGGGGGACATAATGGTCTCATCACATTTCATTTATTCTAACCTACCAAGGCAAAAGGTCTTCTTTTGCAAAAATAAAAGACCCCGTAAGCTGTTATTATTCAAGATAATATATAGAACAGCCCCAGGCTGGTAGAGTCATTAATTACCATTAATTGCAATTGGAAGTCAGTCTCTGACCATATATAGCTACATCCTGTTTATTTTGGCAAGTGTTCCTTTCACTGATGGTGGGGCTGTTTTTTAATTTACATTATAGCTTCTCTGGAGATTAATATGCCAAAATTGCATGAATTTTTCCCCCCATTTTCAAATGTGTTCTGAATTAAGGCCCTCAGACTAGGGATATGTCTACACTGCAACTGGGAGGTGTGACTCCAGCATGTGTAGACATACCGGAAATAGCTTTGCTGTAGCTAGAGTAACAACAATGGCAACACTCTAGCTACCCCTGCTCGCCCAGGGCCCTGTATACCTATTCAAGCAGCTACAACCTGTGCTGCTCTGCCTTCATTGCAATTGTCACTTGAGCTAGCTTTGATCTCACTAGATCACAGGTAGCTCTGGTATCTCTATACATGCTGCAATGATACCTCCCAACTGCAGTGCCGACATGCCTTAAAACCAAGAATGCATTTGTCTCAAAGAGGAAATGGAGAGAGAATAAACACCATTAACTGCTAAAGATTGGCTTAGTCCATAAAGTTAGCATATGGATTCTAACTTTCCAAAGTTCAGGCATATTCAGTGTAGGTGGCTTTAGTTTCAGCCTGTTTCTGCTAAGACTCTTATCCAATCAGACATTTCAGCACTTGAGTAGTTCCATTGACATCAAACACACAGTAGCGTTTGACTCTAAGGAGGCTTGTCTTGCTATATATCTCTGAGCTAAGAAGAGTTTGAAGTGAATCAATGAACCTTAAACTATAACAGCATATGTTGTAGGTCTACTGTCATGAGAGCCTGAAAACCCGTCTTCCACTTTGGAAAAGGTCACATAACCAATCTTCTGCTGAAACTGGTCCTGAGAGAGAGCCCATGTGCAATCAGTACTTGACAGTGAAAAAACAAAGTGGAAACTGCAGTCAGCCCCAAAGATAGTTTTGGAGAACAAGGCAGCAAATGGAATGAAAATATTAGAAGTCTCTAATGACTTCCGGCTGGAGAATCACAGTGCATCTACTTCATCCTCATAATCCTGACCTCTGCTTTTCAGACCATCAATCATATCCCTTTCTTGGCATCTTATATTTCTTGGCTCTGGTGACTCCATCCTCTCCTGGTCGCTCCTTCGGTATCTCTTTAAGGTGCTTATCCCTTCCCATCTTCTGCTCTCTATAATGGTTTCACAAGGCTCTCTGCTTGGTTCTACTCTTGCACCCTTTCCTTGGATGAGTTAATTTGCTTCAACTACTGTTTTCATGCCATTGGCTATCTTTATTATTAATGTTGATGACTTGAACTATGTCACACAATCTAACCCCATATCTCCACCTGTCTCCGTGGCTGAAATTTAGCACGGCTAAAGTTGAACTGCTGGTGTTTCCTTCCAAGCCCTGCCTATTCCCTCATCATCTGTCACTGTGGACAGGGCCCACACCCTGAAAGTCACTATCGACTTTTCTCTTGATCTAAAAATCCAGGTTGTGTCCAAGTCATTGCAGTCCTCTTTCCATTCGCATAACATTTCTGAATTCAAGCCTTTATCCAGACATATCTGTCCCTTCCTCAATCCCCCAGCCTGATTTCCACAAATTCCTACTCTCTGGCCTCACCAAGTCACCCTTCTCCAGTCCTTTCAAAATGCTGCTAATAAGATGACCTTCCAGGATGAGTGCTCTAGCCATGTCATCCCACCCACTGCTTTCAAGTCCCTCCACTGGCTCCCCCTTTCCACTTAGTCAAGATCAAGCTATTTTGAAGCCCTTAACAGTTCTACCCTTCCCTATTTATCTGCACTTGTTGCTTATCACAGTACCCCTTGCTCACTGCACCCCACCATTAATGGCAGCCTTGACCAGCTAGCTGTCTGTTTATCTCTCTTTGCACCTTTGTCCATGCACTTTCCCCTTCTGTATGGAATATCCTCCATAAGCTGTACTGTAAATTCACTGTCTCATCTCATTCAAGTTCCTCTTCAAAACTACAGAGCCAGGAAAGTTGGCTAGGGTGAGGGAAAGATAAGGTTACAGGCCACGTACTTTATCTATCTATAATAATTCATGCAAGGTGTATGTATCAGCATTAAAGTGGTAAACACCTGAGTGCATTCCTTTTCCCCCTGCCTTTCCCAGACCAGGATACCCAGTGGTTACAGCTAGAGTCAGAAATTGGAGCTGAGGGTCTGAACCAGGAGTGAGATGAGGCAGGAGCAGGGTTGGGCACAAGCAGGCTCAGGCGCTATCATAGCCAAGGGCAAATGCTTTCAGTACCCACTGAACTGCTGCTGGTGGGCTTTAGACCCAGTTTCCCGATTCTTCCAACCCATCAGATGGTGTAGCCAAACAGGCAACCTACTACAGCCAGCTGTGCATGTTAGATTGCCTGGACTAGCCCTGCGGCAGGCCCTCCTCCCAGACTGGCTCTGCTGCAGACCCTGATTCCTGACAATAAGCTCTTCAGAGCAGGGACCATACCTTCATATGTGTTTGTACAGCCCCTAGCACGATAGGGCGGCAATCCTGACTGAAATGTCTTGGTACTACCTCACTATACAATAAAGTAACAAAATTACATTGACTTCAGCACCTACACACATGGAACTCAAGGGCTAATTTGGACCACTGAGCCTTGTAATGGACAGACTAGGAATATACAGACGGGAGATGCACAAAGCAAGAGCTGCTGCCATCATTACAGAACTTCTCTTTATTCCTGAAGGAATTGTAGTGCCAGTTTCTGAGACAGGGTAAGTCAGTGTAGCGCCTTTAACTGCAGGGGACCTACACTATACACACCAGTTGAGAACCTGACCTTGGGTCTGAAGGCTTCACATACATCAACACAAAATATGAGATAGGCTGATAGTAAACTTAGAAGGTGACTGTTTTACTGCTGTCATCAGATAATACCCCGTAATCCCATGGAGATGGGTTTAATCACTGGTGGTAAATGTACTTTGATTGTAATTCTGCATGAACTGGGACCTGAAACAGGGAGAGAGGGTTGTAAAATCTTAGAAGGGTTTTCAGGGAGAGGATAGAATTTCTAAAGCTGCTGCAGCATGAGGGGCCAGATCCGTATTCCCAGGCTGTGCTCTGCTATCTATACAGTTTACTTTTGATGAACATTAGAGTAAGAACTGGAGGGGTGCATGCTGGCAGTGCTTAATATTCAAAATGACATTTTAATTAAAGACAACTCTCTTTGGAACCAAGTCATGCTCTTAATTGTGGATGATCTTTAGATCTGTTGGAAACCTTACAGCAAGTACAATAAGGCTATAATAAACCTAAAGAAAAAAAAATCTAATAGCAAAAGGCTGTAATTTGAATGCTTTTCTTTTCTGGCCAAAGACACACCCTCCAAGGTTGGATCTCTGATTGGATCAAGCAGGTAGATCATTTTAATTATTCCAGTTCTGCTGGCACGGGGGCGGGGAGTGGCGGGCTGGCGAAGAAAGAAAGCGTTACTAATTGCTTTCTAATTTCAAAGGTGGATTTACTGACTTTTTTTATTTTTACAGGCCAGATTTTTATTACCTGGCTTCTCTTTCTGCATCCTGATTGTTCAGGGGAAGCTACTGTCACTTAGCTGTCTAACCATCTGATTGCACACTCTCATCGGGTAGCTAACGGATAAAAATCTCCTGCTTTTACACCGATGGAAAGTCAGAGTAACTCCAGGAATTATTGTGGATTTACGCCACTGCCCCTACAGCAGGATGTGGCCCTGAGTGACTTTAATTACACTGAGACAAGGTGGGTGGGATCATATCTATTATAGAACAAACTTCTTTTGGTGAAAGAAACAAACTTTCAAGCTCTACAGAGCTGTTCTTCAGGTTTAATTGCACCGGTCAGAATGGCATACAAGGGGCCTTCAGGAGAACAGAGAATCAGCTGCTGAGTCTGAGAGCAGTCCTTTGGGCTGCATGGGGGGAAGAGATGAGGGTGAGAGCCCCAGACTACATCTCAGGGTAGCCGAAGAGCCAATGCTTCTGTCCCAGCTATTTTTCATTCACTCCCAACTGCATGGTATAGACACCCCATGTAATAAGAGCTGTGCGAGCTCTATGTGCTGCACTCACTATTTCGGAATAGGCATGTTCTTGACAATTCTGCACCCCTCTCCCCTGACATAAGGACACATGCTAGTAAACAGGGAAAGGATGCAAAACAAGGACAAAACACAGAGCCCCGAATGGATTTTCTGCATCTGTTTCAGAGGCTCTCATTTCATGTGCCAAACAAATACGGGTAGATTATCATGGAGGTGGGCCCTGGCCTTTCCTCCAAAATAGAAATTAATCTCCATTTCCAGCTGACGAGTGAATTTCCATGCCGTTAACACTGTATAGTTTGTAATGGACAATGCTCAAGTGTGGCCTCTCTGCCCCAATATCTGTGTTCTCTGCTGCAGCCGCTGGGCCATTTACCAGCCTTACAGCAATTTCCCCTTTGAGAAAACCAACTTTGGAAGTGTCTGGTTGGAAGCACCTTGTCTGATGCTGCTGACATGCCAGTGGGCTGGCATCACAGTGTGCCTGGAGATTAGTCAAAGGAAATATTAGGTGTGTTTCAAATCCTATTATGAATTCATCGGGGCGAGACAAAAGAAACTGTGCTGATGACAACGTGTTCCTGAGCTCCCAGGCTAATGCCTAGCAAGTTGCTGCAGCAGGGCTAAAGCAGATGGGAATATGGAAATGAACCTCAGCTCCCAGAACATGTAAGTGCCTTTGGTTATTCACTGTATCCTGCTCTGACCCGTAGACTCTCCCCTTTAGCTACCCTGGGGCACATCCTGCCCCTGCTCCAGGAACACTGGCAGTGCTCCCTTGGCAGTGGAACTAGTGCACTTCCTCTGTGCAAGGTGGGGCTGAGAGTTGCAAAATTCCATGATCAGCCATTGGTGGAAGTGAGTAGGTGGGGCCATAGGTAAGGCATAAGAGGAATGAGGACATGGCCTGGGGAACTGCCATTATGTGGGTCTTCCTATGGAGAAAAGGGCAAATAAGAGGCTCTGAAGCCTTCTTCAGCCACTGGGCTGGACTAACCTCCATGGAGTGGTTCTGCGGGTTAAAGAAGAGGCTAATTCTCCTCCATTGGCTGTGCATCTTCCTGGTCCTCAACCTGGGTAGAGGATTTTGCTCCTAAGTGAGCCTAACTCCTATCAAAGTCAATGGTGCACCTAAGGACACCAGGACTGGGCTCAGCAGGATATATCGCAGGCTATCATCACAGTCCATGGTGAAGCAACAGGCGTTTGAATGGAAAATACTACTTGTAGGCTTCTCCAGATTTTAAAGTTTTATGAATTGAAGGAGCTCAGAATGTATGCTACACTCATTTGATGATCTCTTGTATGCTACTCTTCCATGCCTCTAGGTATGTCTTCTGTACCTGCGTTGAGAGAGTTCTATGCCTACACCATATTCCATCATCCTCAAAAAAGCCCAAACTAGAGGCAACTGGAGCCTAAAGTAATGTTGGATTTCCTTGGAATAATCTGTATTCTCACACCTTCCATGTTGTGTAGTTAATAGTTGCCAAACTGTCTTGTTTTACACATCCACCAGCTAAAGCAATGACCTAAATGCAAGATGCAGAATTACCAAGGGCTGGTCTCCACTGAAAAGTTAGGTTAATCCAGCTATGTTGCTGGAAAATCCACCCCCGAGTGACGTAGTTAAGATGACTGAACCCCGAGTGTAGACAGCACTAGGTTGATGGAAGAATTCTTCCATCGACCTAACTACCCCCTCTTGGGGAGGTGGATTAACTATAGCAACAGGAGACCCACTTCTGTCTCTCTACTGAGTGTCTACGCTGAAGCTCTACACCTCTGCAGTTGTGCTGCTATAGAATATTAAGTGTTGACAGAGCCTAATACTTAACATTTCACTGTTCTTGATTCCCCTCTCACTGACACTAGAGCAAATCACAAGTAAATCCACTGAAGTGAACATGAGTTACACCAAAGTGAAACTGGTATAAGCAAGAGGAGAATCCAGCCCTACCCGTTCAAAGTTTACACACATTCATTCATCAGGCAGCTACACAACCATAAGTCATTAATGAACAAAATGTAAACTTTGTGATAGAGGATGGAAATGTTCCAGGAACACACACCTGTAGCCTGATACTAATTTCACTTACACCACTGTAAATCAGAAGTGACCCCATGCAAAACACAAACCAAAAGTGAGATTGGAATCCATCCCTTGGTCTCCTGTCCTTCCACAGAGAGGAACTCAATCTCTCACTACATCTGCTAGTTTCTTTTATTTCTTTGCATTCCAAATTTGTTTTGCATAGTCCTTGGTTGTCACAAGAATAAATGAATGCTTGGCCACTCTCTTTCTGTTGTAGCATGAATGATTGTCAGGAGCATGGATTCCTTTCACCATCATTCCTTCCTTTAAAAAAATATTTGTCAATAAAACAGATGCAAGGAAAATATTCCGGCACTGATATTATGAGTTGATTCATCTTCACCACCAAGAAATCAGCTAGAAGGGATACGATGCAAAACAAATCTGTTCTCATGACAAACTGTAGTTCTATTTAGGATAAATACTGCCATAGTTACCTACCGAAGGCAGAATACATTATGCTGAGAATTAGAAACGGAGTAAGAAACTCACTTTCCTGACCTGATTCATTTCAAGATCTGTTTTAAAGTTGTTCCCTGATTTTAAAATCCTACCTGGTTGTGGCCTACCAGAGAGACTTTGCTCTCACTCCCCTGTTCCTTGCTCCCTGGACAGGTCAGTTATTGTCTTCATCTCTCCATGCAGACACTGTTGGTGTAAGATTCTTCTTCTCTACAGCTATTTCTCTGTGTAACAGTCTTTCTGTACCTTTGCTATTTGCAATATTGCCAACCCCAAGCATTCAAAAACCGAGAGTCAGGCCCCCCAACATCATGAAATTGGCTTACAAATCATGACTTTTTAAAACAATTTTTCATTGTTCACTAGAAGGATGGTCTGGTGGTTAAAGTCCTGGCCTGGGCCATGAGAGATTGGGGTTCAATTCATGGCTCTGCTGTGAATTTCCAGTGTGAGTGTGGACGAGTCACTCAGGTTATGTCTACGCTGTGAGCTAGAGGTGTGATTTCCTTTGACATACTTGTGCTAGCTCTTTGCTAGCTTGTACACTAAAAACAGACATGTAATGGCAGCAGCAGAACACTTAGTATAAACTTGCCTGAATCCCATGGGGTACATGCTCAGGCCACTGCTACCATGGCTATACTACTCTTCTTAGATCTTTGCCCAGTGGGAGCTAGCATGAGAATCAAAAAATCATAGAACATCAGGGTTGGAAGTGACCTCTGGAGATCATCTAGTCCAACTCCCTGCTCAAAGCAGGACCAATCCCCAACTAAATCATCCCAGCCAGGGCTTTGTCAAACTAGGCCTTAAAAACCTCTGAGGATAGAGATTCCACCACCTCCCTCACCCTAATGTCTATGCAGATTGGGAATCACACCCCTCACTTATCATGTAGACATAGCGTATGTCTCTCTGAAACTCAGTTCCTCATCTATCAAAATGCAGACAGTAAACTTCCTTTCTCCCTCCATTGGTCTGACTTGTCGATTTAGAATATAAGCTCCTCAGGGCAGGGGTAGTCTCTCACTGTATATCGTGCCCAGCACAATGATGTCCTGAGCACTAGGGGGGAGGGATAGCTCAGTGGTTTGAGCATTGGCCTGCTAAACCCAGGGTTGTGAATTCAGCCCTTGAGGGGGCCATTTGGGGATTGGCCCTGCTTTGAGCAGGGGGTTGGACTAGATGATCTTCTGAGGTCCCTTCCAACCCTAATAATCTATGATCTTCTCTGCAGCCTGACAGCACCAGTGTAGCCTGGGCTACCCTTAAAACTTAGTTCAACCTTTCTACATTGCTCAGGGAAGTGAAAGATTTGTGCCCCAGACAGACATAGTTAAGTCAAGCTAGGCCCTGGTAGAGATACTGCTAGGTAAGGTGACCAGATAGCACATGTGAAAAATCGGGACAGGAGGTGGGGGTAATAGGAGCCTATATAAGAAGAAGATCCCAAAATTGGGACATCTGGTCACCCTACTGCTAGGTCAATGGAAGAATTTTTATTTCAATCTAGCTACCACCTCTTGAGGCCGTGGAGTTAGTGACGGAAACCCCCCTTCTGTTGCTGTAGCAAGTGTTGTCTATATTACAGTGCTAGTGTATTTGTAGTGTAGATACACCCTAATATTATGACTAATAATAGCAAAGTGTGTAATAGAAACCTGTGCATTATAGACGTCTTAAATTCTCTTTTGTCAGATCTTATAATATAACCCCCTGTCTAACCATCTTCCTCTGTCTCTGCAGAATCTTTGATGTTATGAAGACTTTTTGTTTATAAAGTTACTGGATCAGTGAAATGTACAAAGCTGCCTCAACCCACCAAATACAGAACATTAACAATGACATAGGGTCGAAAAAATAAACGACTCTGCTATGAATCCTGCCCTCAGCTAACACAGCTGCAGTGGAGATCCAAGAGCAGGGTTTTGCTTTTCCATGTCTGAGTTGAGAGAAGCAACTTGTTGAAATGAATAATACATGCATGTAGTACGCCAGAGCTAGCATGAGTAGTGGATTGGTCAAAACAATATTGAACCTTAGCACCTACAGAAAAGACCAAATAACAAAGAACGTATTCAGCTGTGAGAACATTTAATTATAGATTGTGAAAAGGCTCTTGAATTAATATAATCAGTAATACATGGCCATTTCCCCCAAGCCTTTCTCTGGCATGCCAGGTCCTACAGTGATGACTGTTTCTAATTTAAAAGTCTAACAATGTTGAAGTATAAGTCATTAATCCCTGGGCTGTAAAACACTTTTTGGAGCCTGGTACTAAATGTGTTTGGAATTGGCAGACATTTTGGGCAGCCCTTTCTGTGACTTCAAGCCAGTTAGTCACAGGACGCCAATGGAATATGACCTGGGTAGTTTTAAAATGATGAGTAAAGAATCAACAAATTTCCTCAGCTTAATGTCATCCAGGTCTGGATGTGCTGTGTCCGGCACAAAACTGGGAACAGAGTGGGGGCAAAGTGGCTGTATGTGGCTCACCTGCCCAAAATGGCTACCCAAAATCTCTGCTCTAGTGCAAGTTAGAGCAGACCTCATGGATGCTTTAATGCCAATTGCCAATAGTCCCAAGAGGCCACCCTGGTAGCCAGGAGCCACTGACTAAAGGACTTCCCTAGGGGGGAGGGATAGCTCAGTGGTTTGAGTATTAAGCTGCTTAAACCCAGGGTTGTGAGGTCAGTCCTTGAGGGGGCCATTGAGGGATCTGGGGCAAAAATATGTCAGGGACAGTACTTGGTCCTGCTGAGGAAGCAGGTGACTGGACTGCATGACCTTTAAAGGTCCCTTCCAGTTCTCTGAGATAGGCATATCTCCATATAACACCTAGAACTGCTGGGGAATTTTCAGATAGAACACTATTTGTTGGATAATGTCAGTTTGTTGAAACCATAAGTGTACACAAGAAAGGGTTGGTTTTGATGAATGTCACAATAAAAAAAAATCTTGGAAAATACAGTTTCCAACTTGTTGAAAAACATCTGGATGAAAAGTTTCTCTTTTGAGTTCAAAAAGACTCTTTGTTTTAAACTTGTAGTGAGTTTATCCTAAAACTTTTTTTTAAAATGGTCAAAATGAAAATTAAACATTTCAAAATGATCCAGCTGAAACATTTCAATTGGCCCAATGTGAAATCTGTTTTGGATGAGTTTGACTTTTTATCCCGATTTAGGATGGGGGGAAAATATTCAAAATCTCAAACTCTTGCAGGACAGGAAAACCATTTCCTGCAGCTCTCCAGCTGCTTTCCCCAGGCCACTCCTCTGTGCCAGGGGAGGGAGGGAAGAAGAAAGAAGGCTGGAGACACTATGAGATCTCTAAAATACCCAAAGATTCCCCCATGTAAGAGAATACTTGAGGAGTCGGTTAGCTTGTCTCCGGATTGCTTTATGGCCTGGATCTGGCCCCTACTGTCCATACTTATAAGTATAGATTTTAAAAGGATCACAGAACTATATCAAATGTTTTCTGCTAGGCTATGCATCAACCTTTGCGGAGTAACCATGTAATCTTGACAATGGTCCCCTGTCCCTTTGACCTTTCCACACATCCTTTCTATCAGCCACATACACTCTGTGTTATCTCACTGAAATTAGGTTGCCAGCTCTTCAGATAATAATACCTCACTCTTACATATATCACTTTTCATCCATAGATCTGAAAGCACTTTACATAGGGTGGGGGTATCAATATCACTATCTTACAGGTGGGGAAACTGAGGCAGGGAGTGATGCTGTGACATACCTAAACCACCCAGCAGGCACATGGCAGAGCCAAGAACACAACCCAGATGTCCTGAATCCCAGACTAGTGCTCTATCCACTAGGTCACATGGCATTGTAGGGCACCGAGCCTCCTCATGGATGCTACAAAATAATGAAAGAAGCAAGAAATAGTACCCATTGCTAATGACTTATGTTACTATAGTGCCTTTCATCCCAAAGAATACCAGGAGATTTACTAGTCTGGTGTAAACTGGCATAGCTTGACTAATATCGGGAGAGCTATGTTGATTTACACAAACTGAGGATCTGCTCCTCCATAAAGGGATAATTTTCCTCACCACTAGGATGCAGCCAGCCACCGGGAGAGTGGAGCACAGCAACGGTTTTAATAATACCTAGCTCTTCTATAATGCTTCCCAGTCACAGATCTCATGTAAAACCGTGCACAGACACAGTACAAAATGGTTTCGTTACCTGCTGATCCCACCTGAAAATGTAGGGGGAATTTTAAGCAGCCTTAATGTAATTACCCAGATTGAACTTTGGCCAGGAACGCAAGGCTCCAGAGAGCTCAACCCTCGCTAAGAGGGCCAAAGGAAAGTTCATTCGCACTAGTGTTCAGAACCTGTTTTCTGTCTCCGCTGTAAGATTTCAAGCACAGCATGGTGTCCATTAGTGCTGAGGCGTTGATTTAGTGTTGTATCACTTACCCTATCAAAGAGCCTGTTTCTTTATCATTGCTGCTGCGTTAAAGAGCCAAGCCTGGATCCGGAGAGAGCTCAATAAGCGACGGCACTTGAAAAGCAAATGGGTCAGAACACCACACTTCTGTGTTCATGTCCAGCAAAAGATCATTGGAAATGCCACATTTTATTGTGTGGTCAGTTCTCTTTACAGTGCCATTACAGCTTGCTCAGATGACCATATTACACCTCATATATCTACATGTATTCTCCAGTTTAGCACTGTGAGTCCTTTGTTCTAACATGGTACGTCTGCCAATGCTTAGTGCACGCACTGTCTTATATTACATTTGCAATCCCGCCGTTGTCCAAGGAAGATGTACAAGATGGATAAAGTACAGGATAATGCATTGCCAACTAATAAGCCTGCTCTAACAGCCACCCTTCCAACCTATCAAATTCAATTTGAAAAAACATGCCAGATAGTTTCAAGATAAATGCCCAGTTCATATACTAATGCTTCAGAATCCTAATGCTTGTTTGATCTTTACAATACCCATGCTTGAATTATGTAAGAGACTGTCCTGAGCCTTGAGATGAGAGATTTCTCTGGGGTTATTTCAATGAACTGTTAATAAGTCTGCTTCCATAAAGCCTGAACACATTTAGGAATCCCCTGGAGTAGCTCCATCTTATTCAAGTTGCTTGAAGCCCACACCTCACCTTGAAAAATTTATGGCAAACTGCATAATAGTTTTAGTGCGAGAACATATTCTCCCTTCAAAAACTCTAATGCTCAGAAATCAGGCAACACTGCTGAGTGGCACAGCATCATCTCCCAGTATGACTCACAGGGTACATCTACATTTGAGCTGAGACCTGTGATTCCCAGCTCAAGTAGACATATCTATGCTGGCTCTGCTTAAGTTTGAGTGCTAAAAATAGTAGCGTAGGCGGGGAAGCACAGGCGGCAGGTTGGGCTAGCTTCCTGAGAAAACAACCCATCTGGAGCCTCTGGGTGTGTACATGAAAGGGCAAATGCTCCTAACATTTATATCAGTATAACTTGCTCCAAATCAATTTCGTTTCTGGTCAAAATTTTTGAAACAAAACTTTTTCCTGCTGAAAAATGGGATTTAGTTAAAAACAAAGTTTTTCTTGGTTGGCCTTTTTGTTTCTATACAGAAAAAAGTTCCTTTTGACAATATTTTTTTTCAGTAGGAAATTTCAAAACATAAATGATTTTCATTTTGTTCTGAAATTTTTGTTTATTTGCAAAACCCTTTTTTTAAGTTTCAAAATTTCATTTTTTTGTTCCTTGTATTTTCTTTCTTATTTTCCATTTTAGCTACCGGAGTCAACAGAATAAAGGCTTTCTAGGTTTCCTTGGTAGAGAGAAAGGGGGAGAGGATTTCACATTTTCTTTTTGCTTGTTTTCGTTTTTCCTTTTTCCACTTTGTAACTTCAAAACGTCTCCAATTTGGGGAAAGTTACAGAACTGCAAAATTACAATGGGTTTTTTTGGGTCATTCTAACTTTTCCAATGGGCGCCCAATCATTCCAGTGATTTCATGGAAGATATACAGACTTGTGGAAGAAAATAATCAATATCCTGGGAGAAGAAAGAGCTGTAGTGAAATCTGAGAGACTACAATCTTTGACATGTGACATAGGCTTTAAGGTCAGAAAGGACCATTATGAACATCTAGTCTGATCTCCTGCATAAAATAGATCAAAGAACCTTACCCTAATTTCTGTGTTAAGAAACACAGCCATAACTCAAGCCCAGGTTCATCCTTTCATCTGCATCCGCAGCACAGCTGGCCAAAGAAATGGGATGTAATTTTCATGCACATTTTCAATAAAGTTTTGTCCCTTTTTTTTGGTCAAAACCCAAAATTTCCACAGAAAATTCCATGAAATGTTTTGACCAAGCCCATAGTTGGTTGAAAAAAACAGGAAACACATTTTTGATGTGATTCTACATCCAAATTCAAAATTTCAATCCAAAATACCATCCAAAATTGAGAATGTTGAGAGTGTTTGAGCAGCTGTAATTTATTGACCTCCATTCTAGACCTAGCTGTGACTAGAAGGCCAGATTCCCAGCAGATGTAAATCAGCAGAATGCCGTAGACTGAAACAGAGCAGAAGGTCAACCAGTCCTGAAACAGTTTAAAAATTATAACATTTCATAAGCCTTAGATAAGAGAGTTTCCAGGGCTGTTGCTAGTCATGGTGGGGAAGGATGGAAATGAGTTAAGGCTTTTAAAGTGTTTGAAGATGAGGATACTTAATGATTTGTGTGCGTATTTAAAGAATGAAGAAATCTAAGATGTTCTGGTACAGATCTACTTACGTTCAGGGCTAATTTATATGTGGGTTGAATGGGAACAAGATCTGAAGTAAATGGATGATTTTAAAAATTACCTTCTTAATCTACAATGGCTCTTGCACTCCATGCAAGCCTCTAATTAAGAACTGTCTGTATAACAGCGGTGTTTTAATTGGGCTGGAGGAAGGAGCTGAAGAACAATGGAGAAATAGAATTCTCAGCTTGCTGTGCAGTTAAATGCTTCTCGGCTTTGCAAACTGCTTACAACGGGGAAAGTTTTAATGGTCTTATAAAGCTACCGAAGTAACGCCAGTGTCATGATTATTCTAAAATGATATCTGAATCCATTGTGACGTTATGGCTTATGAAATAGTTGAGCTCCATTACAGTGAGAAATAAAGTGTCAGAAATTCATTTCTGGTAATTCCTGCAAAATTTAAGTGATGGACTGGGATGGAGAATGTTTCTGCTTCTCATTCTCTTCCTACTCAGGCTTAGAGGTTTTATTGCAAAGAAAGGGGGAAAATGTTTAAATACTTTGGACTCATAATTTTTATGAACGGTTTAATAAATGTATAATGTAGGTAATTCACAAAGGCTGTTAATTGAACAACCAGAGATTTCAAAAAAATCTTGTTTGCATTTTATATAAACTCATTGCAAGAAAGGAGCCATCACTGGGAGAGAATGTGGTAGAGGTGGCACTGTGAGAGCCTGTAGGACAAGAACCTGGGAGTTCTGGGTTACTGATCCTTCCCTCTGGTTATTGGAAGCTTAGGCTGGGTTTCCCATGGAGGACCCTGTGATGCTAGACACTGAAGGTTGCACTGCCCATCAAGGCATCAGTTGAGGTGTTTCCCATGCAGCTCACTTATTGACTCATGTTAGTATATAAACCAGGAATACCCTGCAAGAGGGGAGAGTCCCTGACCGTCAGCCCCGCAATTAAACAACCCCTTAGCCAGAGCCCGAGTCAGCTGGCACAGGCCAGTCGTAGGGTTTCAACTGCAGTATAGACAAACCCTAGCACTCCAGCTCCTGGCAGCTTCCTCAGATCAGTCAGCTCTGCTGCCTTCTTGGAGCAACTGCCCTAAGACTGCTTCCCTGAGCCCCTGGCCTCTTCCTGGCTTCAGGGACCTACCACAGGAGCTAGCTCCGCTGCAGGGTGGGCCTTTCATCTCCAGGACACAGCCTGTCTCAGTTCTTCTCCCAGCTGCCCACTAGCAGCCTTTTAAAGTCAACTGTAGCCCAGGCCTCTTTAATTGGCTGAACGGGGTTCTGGGCCGTGAGAGCTAGGTTGTCTATGCTGTGACACTGCCATGCCAGACAAGATCCAACATGTTCATTAGTGTGGATTGGCTGAGTTTTGTTCTCACATTGTTACCCGGGGTTCTTGCAACCCAAAGCTCTTGGTAACTTTTACTCTGTGCAAGGTGGTGTTAGGAAATAAATCAGGGGAGACACGGCCGTTTGACTGATAGATGGCTGGCACAAACAGGACAACACAAGAGTGCTTTCACTTAAAGCTAAACTTTACTTAGGGTATGTCTACACTACGGGATATTTCAGATTTTACAGAAACCGGTTTTTTAAAACAGATTGTATAAAGTCGAGTGCATGCGGCCACACTAAGCACATTAATTCGGTGGTGTGTGTCCATGTACTGAGGCTAGTGTCAATTTCTGGAGCGTTGCACTGTGGGTAGCTATCCCATAGCTATCCCATAGTTCCCACAGTCTCCCCCACCCATTGGAATTCTGGGTTGAGATCCTAGTGCCTGATGGGGCCAAAAACATTGTCACAGGTGCTTCTGGGTACAGCCTCACCCCTTCCTCCGTGCAAGTAGCAGACAACCGTTTTGCGCCTTTTTCCCTGGGTGAACTGTGCAGACGCCATAGCACAGCAAACATGGACCCTACTTAGCTCAAGACAGCAATCATGGACATTGTAAACACTTTGCACATTCTCGTGCAGTCTATGCTGAACCAGGACCTGCAAAACCAGTCGAGGAGGAGGCGGCTACGGCAGCGCGGCGACGAGAGTGATAAGGACATGGACACAGAATTCTCTCAAACTGTGGGCACCTGCGCTTTGGAGATCATGATGGTAATGGGGCAGGTTCTAGCCATTGAACGCCGATTTTGGGCCTGGGAAACAAGCACAGACTGGTGGGACTGCATAGTGTTGCAGGTGTGGGACGATTCCCAGTGGCTGCGAAACTTTCGCATGCGTAAGGGCACTTTCATGGAACTTTGTGACTTGCTTTCCCCTGCCCTGAAATGCCAGAATACCAAGATGAGAGCAGCCCTCACAGTTGAGAAGCGAGTGGCGATAGCTCTCTGGAAGCTTGCAACGCCAGATAGCTATCGGTCAGTCGGGAATCAATTTGGAGTGGGCAAATCTACTGTGGGGGCTGCTGTGATGCAAGTAGCCAAAGCAATCATTAAGCTGCTGCTACGAAAGGTTGTGACTCTAGGAAATGTGCAGGTCATCGTGGATGGCTTTGCTGCAATGGGATTTCCTAACTGTGGTGTGGCGATAGATGGAACCCATATCCCTATCTTGGCATTGGAGCACTAGGGCACCCAGTACGTAAACTGCAAGGGGTACTTTTCAATGGTGCTGCAAGCACTGGTGGATCACAAGGGACGTTTCACCAACATCCATGTGGGACGGCCAGGAAGGGTTCATGACGCTCGCTTCTTCAGGAACACTACTCTGTTTAAACGGCTGCAGCAAGGGAATTACTTCCCAGACCAGAAATTAACAGTTGGGGATGTTGAAATGCCTGTAGTTATCCTGGGCGACCCAGCCTATCCCTTGATGCCATGGCTCATGAATCCATAACCAGGCAGCCTGGACAGTAGTCAGGAGTTGTTCAACTACAGGCTGAGCAAGTGCAGAATGGTGGTAGAATGTGCATTTGGCCGTTTAAAGGCGCTCTGGCGCACATTACTGACTCGCTCAGACCTCAGCCAAACCAATGTCCCCATTGTTATTGCTGCTTGCTGTGTGCTCCACAATCTCTGTGAAAGTAAGGAGGAGACCTTTATGGCAAGGTGGGAGGCTGAGGCAAATCACCTGGCCACTGATTATGCGCAGCCGGACACCGGGCGATTAGAAGAGCACACCAGGAGGCAGTGCACATCAGAGAAGCTTTGAAAACCAGTTTAATCACGGGCCAAGGTACAGTGTGACTGTTGTGTTTGTTTCTCCTTGATGAAACCCCCGTCCCCCTTGATTGACTCATTCCCTGTTAGCCACCCACCCTCCCCCTTCGATTATCGCTTGCTTCCTAAGGAAATAAAATCACTCTTGTTAAAAAATCATGTATTCTTTATTAATTAATTATAAAAAGAAGGCGAGAACTGACAAGTTAGCCCAGGTGGGGTTTGGGAGGAGGATAGGAGGGAAGGAAAAGGCCACTGAAAAATTTCAAAATAATGACAGCCTTTTGGTAGGGCTGTCCACTGTGGTGGAATGGCCGTGTGCACAGAGCCTCCCCCCACACGTTCTTAGTCATCTGGTGGGTGAGGAGGCTAAGGAACACGGTGAGGGGGGAGGGCAGTTTTATAGGGGCTGCAGCGGCACTCTGTGATCCTGCTGCCATTCCTGAAGCTCCACCAGACACTGGAGCATGTCCGTTTGGTCACGCAGCAGCCCCAGAGTTGCATCCTGATGCCTCAGATCTTTCTGCCGTCACCTCTCATCTCGAGTGTCTCTCCTCCCCTCACGTTCGTCCCTCCTATCCTCATGTTAGTCCCTCCTGTCCTCATGGTCATTGGCATCTTTCCTGTACTTTGATACCACGTCCTTCCACTCATTCAGATGAGCTTTTCATTGCAGGTCACTTCCATGATTTCTGAGAACATTTCGTCTCTCGTCTTTTTTTTCCGCCACCTTATCTGAGATAGCCTTTGGGATGGAGGAGGGAGACTTGAAAAATTTGCAGCTGCAGGAGGGAAAAAAAGGAGAGAAGTATTTAAAAAGATACATTTTACAGAACAATGGTTATACTCTTTCATGGTGAACAACACTATTCACCTTACATAGCACATGTGATTTCACTACAAGGTCACATTTTGCATCTTAATATTGAGTGCCTGCGGCTTTGGTGTTAGAGATCACAGATGCAGGTCCGGGCATCAGAATTCGGCTTGCATGCGGCCATGGTAAGCCCCACCCTCCCCGGCTTGGCTAAATGCAGGGAAGGTTTTCTTTTAAGCCACAGACAAACAGCCCAACCATTTCTGTCCCCTTAATTAAATTCCTGAATTTCAGCCAGGTTACCATGAACGAAATCACTCTCCCGAGGATAACACAGCGAGATAAAGAACGGATGTTGCTTGAATGCCAGCAAACACCGGGACCATACGCAGCTACGCTTTGTCATGCAATGATACCAGATTACTTGCTACATGCATGGCGTGGTCAAGTGTCCTACCATGAAGGATGGAATAAGGCTGCCCTGCCCAGAAAACTTCTGCAAAGGCTTTTGGAGTACCTCCAGGAGCGCTTCATGGAGATGTCCCTGGAGGATTTCCGCTCCATCCCCAGACACGTTAACAGACTTTTCCAGTAACTTTACTAGCCGCGAATGCATCCCAAGTCCTCAGGGCAAATTAATCATTAAAAAATGCTTGCTTTTAAACCATGTTTTATATTTACAAAGGTACACTCACCAGAAGTCCCTTCCATGGCTTCTTTGTCTGGGATAGTGGCTTGGCAGGGCTGGGAGTGTAATTCCGTTAGGGTGAGAAAAAGCTCCTGGCTGTTGGGGAGAAAGGAGTGCAGTGTGCTCCCTGTAACCTCGTCCTCCTCTTCCTCCTCCTCATCTTCCCTGTCTGCAGAATCCTCAGCCATGGCTGAGATTACCACCCCCACCTCGGAATCCACGGACAGGTGTCGGGTGGCGGACCCCCCTAGAATTGCATGCAGCTCAGCGTAGAAGCGGCATGTTTTCGGCCCTGTCCCGGACCTTCCGTTTGTTTCCTTGGTTTTCTGATAGGCTTGTCTGAGCTCCTTAACTTTCACACGGCACTGTACTGAGTCCCTGGTGTGGCCTCTCTGCATCATAGCCTTGGAAATTTTTTCAAATGTTTTTTCATTTCATCTTTTGGAACGGAGTTCTGTTAGCACAGAATCCTCTCCCCATATAGCGATCAGATCCAGTACCTCCCATGCAGTCCATGCTGGAGCTCTTTTTTGAGTCTCAGGAGACTGCATTGTTACCTGTGCTGATGAGCTCTGCGTGGTCACCTATGCTGGTGAGCTCTCCATGCTGGCTAAACAGGAAATGAAATTCAAAAGTTTACGGGGCTTTTCCTGTCTACCTGGCCAGTGCATCTGAGTTCAGATGGCTTTCCAGAGCAGTCACAATGGTGCACTGTGAGATACCGCCCAGAGACCAATACCGTCGAATTGCGGCCACACTAACCCAAATCCGACATGGCAATACCGATTTCAGAGCTACTCCCCTCTTTGGGGAGGAGTACAGAAATCGGTTTTAAGAGCCCTTTATATTGATAAAAAGGGCTTCATTGTGCAGCGGGTGCAGGGTTAAATCGGTTTAACACTGCTAAATTAGGTATAAAAGCGTAGTGTAGACCAGGCCTTAGTCTTAAGCACTTACACACGCCCGCAACAGGTTCGTAACACACCCCCAACTCTCGATAATTACTGAAGCTGAGTGTGGCTCTCGAGTGGTACAGTGGCAACCCATCTGCCAGTGAGGAACACAAGATGCATCCAGAGGGAGAGACCAGTCCTGAAGTGTCCCCCATCTTAAGCTTTTTTCCATTATTTGTACATTAGTAATAGAATGACATGTCCCTTCAAGAAACCTTGTTAAGTAAGCAGTTTCAATGATCAAGCAAGAGGTTCCTTCTGATTATTGATTAACCAGGTGTGGATTTTTCCAGAGTTTGCAGCCTTGATACCCCTGAGGCATTTCCTACTCTTTTAAAATGCACGTATTAGCAATTAGCAATTTTAACACAAATCTTATCAGGAAGGATGCGGGGTCAAACTGCCCTTTTTGTGGCATCCAAATCCCCCTTTCCCCTCTTCCTTGGTCAAGCTGAGATTGCTGAATGGCCAATTTACAACTTGCTGACTAGGCTGCCTTTAACAATAAGCCATAGCGGTTTGCCAAAGTCTCCCCGTACAACATCACTTGAAGGTACCACATGGGCCTGTTTCTGCAGACCTTACTTGAGCAAAACTCCACTGAAGTCACTGGAGCTTTTATTGAGCAAGGACTACAGCCTTGGGGCATATGCATGTTTCTCATTTACACAAAGCTACATGAGTTAATCTGAGCAGGATGGAGGAGACAAGGTAAGCCTAAATAGCACACTGCAGATAAAAGACCAGATTCACTGCTACACTCTGGCTGTGTTGTGTCACTTCAGTGAGGCCACTGAAATCATGTTTAAAGCTGCTTAATGTCACTGAATTGGCAGAAAGGGGCCAGAGCGTATGATTGAACCTGCGGTATTGATCCAGTAACATGGTTTTCTGTAGTGGGTCTGGGTGGAATGCATTAGTAGTCCAGAAGCAGCAGTAACAGAAACTCCATACCAGCGGTAATTGTCCACGGCTAAATTTCTGAGGTGTAGCCAGCCCAAATTGCTTATCTGAACAATGGGGTGGTGTAGGTCATGCAGGGTCCATTATATAAGTCCAGGCCATCAGCCTTTCATGTGAATTTAAAGCAGAAACAAAGCAGCCATCATCTGCAATTCCATGCAGTCTCCTCCCCTGCCTCCCCGCCACTTGTGTCAATGTCCTAGCTATGGGGTTCTCTGCAAATCGAAGTAAAGGCAACACTAGATGAAGCAGTAGATGTTCAATGCAGGAACCATTCTAGATTAAATGGTTTCAGAAAATTCCCATAGCAGGGAGAGGTTTTCCCATTACTGAATACTCTTTTATTTTTCTGACCCCATCAAAGCCATCAGACTTCCATGCCCCTCCCCCCCTGTTTTTTTTTGCCATCCTGCATAGTGACTACGGAATGAAGAGATGCTAGCTTGGCATTGCAAATTATGTACCAGGCAATGAATCTCATTACTTCAGAGACGAAGAACTATTAATAACGGGTCAGATCCTCAGCAGGTGTGAATTGACATAGTTCCATATCTGGCTCATTATCTGTTGCATTTTCCAATCTGCAAAACTAATAATAATACCTAGCCGTTACCTAGCACTTCTCACCAGGAAAGCATTTTCTTTTCTAAATTCAGATTAAGGAAAATGAAGAACGAAAGAACAAATACAAAGTCTCCGAGAGAGTAGACAACAACTCACTCTCTAACGTTCTGCTTCCAAAAAGAAACGCAAGGCAGTAGCTGCCCATGCAGAAAGCAAAGAAGAAAACTACCTTTAAAGGTACAGTCAATGGATAGGCGACAGCTCCATTCAGCTTCTTAATTACATTCACCACCATAGCATCCATATTTGCAACTTTTGTAAAATAATAATAATTAATAATACCTAAGTACGTAGAGGAAACAGGGTGAAAAATTGCATTTGATTAGTCATTGCTCACTGCATGAAGTGCTCATTAAGTAAAGTCAGCCCAAGTGGGAATCAAGCTCATCTGTGACTCCTTTACTTAACAGAAAAATACAGCAGTCTTAACATCTGCTATGCTAGATATTTTGGCAGCTATTTAGCACATGTTACAGGGAACTGTCATAATTGTAGCAGTGCAGTTGGCAGTGGAGTAGATCAGGTTTGTTTAGTGTTTCCTGAATAATTCAGTTTCAAAAAAATTAAAACCAACCTGGCCCCACCTCCAAAAAAACCCCAACCACACCAAAAAACCACCACCAGCAAACAAAGCCTTGGTAACCGAGAAACAACTGCTGTGCCTCTGTACAGTGAGCAAAAGCAAGTCTGGGAATTGAACCACAACCTTGAGCGAGGAGGGATGCAAAAACTGCAGCACCACCAAAGCCACAAGCGCCTCTTCCAGAGGCGAGAGTAAGCTGGTACGGTATGGCATACGGCAAGAGCCAGTACGTCATGACGGACTGGACCAGCTTCTCCGGCGGTGATTTAAAGGGCTGGGGCTCTCCGCAGTGGCCAGAGCCTCTGGCCCTTTAAATCTCTTCCAGAGCCCCAGGGCTCCTGCAGCTAGGCTCGGGCAGGGATTTAAAGGGCCGAGGGCTCCTGAAACTGCAGGGAGCCCCAGGCTTTTTAATCTTGAAAGGCCTGCCTCTTCTGGTTGAGGCCACGCCTCTTTGGTTGAGGCCATGCCGTCACGCAGGACTCCAGCATACCGGTAAATCCTTTAAATTACTTTCACCCCTGGCCTCTTCCTGCTCTTTGCTGTGCTGTGGGGTGGGTGGTAATTTACTGCTAGCCTAACTCAGCAATATATTGCTATTCTGTGCCCTGTGCTGTCTCCAAAACTCCAACTCATAGAAGGGCCCGTGATGATCATCTAGTCTGAGCTCCTGCACATTGCAGGCCACAGACTTTCCTCCACCCTCTCCTGTCACTGACCCTTAACCTCTGTCTAATTTACTGTAATCCTTAAATCGTGATTTAAATAGTTCAGGTCACGGAGAATCCACCTTCTACTAATTGAACTCTGCAAGTGAACCATGCCCCATGCTGCAGAGGAAGGCAAAAAAAAACCCAAACCAAACTCCCAGCATCTCCGCCAATCTAACCCTGGAGAAAATTCCTTCCCAACCTCAAACATGGCATTCAGTTGGACCCTGAGCATGTGGGCAAGACCCATCAGCCAGGAATTCTCCCTCCTCATCTAGTGTCCCATCACCAGCCTTTGTGGACATTTGCTACTAGCAGTTGCAGATAAGCAACATACCATTGTAGGCAGTCTGATGATACCATCCCCTCCCTAAACTTAGCAAGCTCAGTCTTGAAGCCAATTAGATGTTTTTGGTCCCCATTGCTGTCAGACTTCACTCCTCTGATGGTTAGAAACCTTTGTCTAATTTCAAGCCTAAATTTATTGATGGCCAGTTTAAATTCAGTTGTTCTTTTGTGAATGTTGGCACTTCAATAACTCCTCTCCCTTCCTGGTATTTACAACAGATCAGGGGGAGAACTGGGAATAGAACCCAGGTGTTTTAACTTGCAATTCAGCACCCTGGCTACTCTATCACACGGCCTGATGCTAGATAGGTATCTTCTTTGCTGGGGCTCTAAACATGTAAGGGTATCTTCCTCCATCTAGTAAGTTCCTCTCTAATGAGCTGAGAAATTGTCTCTTCATAGACTGTAACACACTGAATCAGATTCCTTCTCCCCAGCTGCAATCCACAGGACTTTCATATTTTTTTTTCTCTGGGAAAAACAAGTATCTCAGTGTGTATCTCCTCCAAAACAAAACAGGCATCTAGCAAAGCAGCATTTTAAAGAATCAGTCCAGCACACAATAGTTCTTTATGCAACTACCCCAGCCAAAGGGCTTAGGAGCACAAGTCTCATCAATTTTAGTGTGAATTTTGCTCCTAAACCTGTCACCCTTAGGTGCTTTTGTATATCTCTGCCTGTGGAAAGGGGCCAGCATAAGGCTGTGTACCGCTTTAACCTTCTCTGTGCCTCAGTTTCCTCATCTGCAAAACAAGGATCGTAATATTTACTTAGCTGACGGATGCTTTACGGCTTAAGGATAGAACAAGCTATAGAATTGCAAAGTATTATTAAATGTGTATACTAAATAGGCACCATGGGGCCTTAATCAGAACCGAAGACCCATTGCATTAGGCATTGTACAAACTGATATGAAGATACAGTAAGTTATTTAAGGCATGGGCTACCTATGGTCACTATGAAATTATTATTATCCTTCTTAGCATATTCTCCTGCCAATGGGTCTGTAGACACTACAACGTCCCCCATCTGGCTTCTGAAGGCACTATATTTACATCCATTAGTGCAGCTAAGACTTGAACAAAGACCAAGACCTTATGGTCAAGCTGCAGCTGAATGTTCTATTGTTTGAATACTTACCTTACTTAATAATAAGCAAGCAGGTTTTTTTGCATTGTTTTTTCCTTCTTTACATGAGTTAGTTTTTTCTAGTCTGCATCTGGCAGGATGGGGTGCAGAGGAACAGGCAGACACTCTTTCTCTCATTAACAACTATAAGTCACCAGAGTGATGCCAAGCAGCTTGGCATGATTTATCTGGCAGGGCTGGAAGAGGCGGGGTGAAAAATAAGGACTGGAAGAGATGTGCCTGTCTGGGCCTTAGATCCAGCCAGCACTGTTAGTCATTCGCTTTCCTGCGCACAGAAGAAAATGCTCACAAATTAAAATAAATAAGTCTCTGGGAAATGCCTGCCTAATTCCTTGCACAATTGACTGAGAATGTACCCCTCAGGACCGGAATTGATGTGTACCTGTCAGATACTGCTTTGCTGTTTTTTCCGTTCTTCATGCAAATAAAATCCTGCCTAATAAGTCAGGTCTTTGGTGTGCAGTTTCCTTAAGTACTTGTCTGGTGTCATTAAACAAACACAGAAGTAATATGCCAGGTTACAGTAATGAAGAAAGAAACAATCCATTGTATTTAGAAACACCATAAAATCTGAGATTTAGATTAAGAACCTTGTTTGCTTCCATTATTACCCTGAGAAACATCGATACAGTAACATTGATTTGAAATCCTTCGCTTGCATACATTAGATGTGTATTATTCCTCTTTTGATATAGCTCTTTTAAAGGCATGGTACTTCAGCTCTTATAGACAGATGCTTTTCATACAAGAGATACAGTGTGGTCTAATAAACAGCGAATTGGATTCAGAGCTGGGCGCTAGTCCCGGATTAACTAGTAACCTACTATGTGACCTTGGGCAAGTCGCTTCACCTCTCTGTTTGTCTTGTTTATTTAGACTGTCAACTCTATGGGGCAGAGATTGTCTCTTTCCAGTGTGTCTGCACAATGCTTAACAGAAGGGGCCCTGATCTGTAGAGGGTGCTGTCATTATGTTAGTAGTAGGGAGGAAACGTGATGTAATGGTTTTAAAACATGGGGCTGGGAGAAAGGATTCTCAGGCTGTAACGGCTGTTCTGCCACTGACTCGTTGTAAAGGCAGGGACAAGCCGATTAGGGGAACAGCCTTCATAAAGGCATAGCTTCTACTTGTGTAATTGCACCAACATGTGTAGGCACCCACTCTTTGTGTCCCCAGTGTGCACATTTTTATTATTCTAATAACTTTGTGCACACTTCATAAAAATGGCCATACTGGGTCAGACCAAAGGTCCATCTAGCCCAGTGTCCTGTGTTCCGACAGTGGCCAGTGCCAGGTGCCCCAGAAGGAATGAACAGAACAGGTCATCATCAAGTGATCCATCCCCTGTCATCCATTCCCAGCTTCTGGCAAACACCACTGATGGACCTATCCTCCATGAATTTATCTAGTTCTTTTTTAATCCCTGTTATAGTCTTGGCCTTCACAAAATCTATAGTCTTGGCCTTTACAACATCACAGTTCTGGTAGCCTGTGTGCTCACAGGCTCTACCCACAAAGCCCATGAAGCCAGTGGGTTTTTCAGGTGCAAATTCTAATACTCGCATGTCATTTAAAGATCCCACACTGGTGTTTGCACTTGCAAATTGTGGGTGCATGTATGTTGGCATGAAATTTGGCCACTTAGCCCACGTCCAGACTACAGCCTAAAATCGATGTGCTTAAAATCGATTTTATAAAGCAGGTTTTATAAAATCGATTTTGTGCATCCACACTAGAGGTACTTACATCGATGTTGAGTGTCCATTTTCCCTGGTGTCCATCTTTTGCTTGAGCGTTGCACTCTGGGTACCTATCCCACAGTTCCTGCACAGGTCCCTGCCCTTTGGAATTATGGGTTACTAGCCCAGTGCATGATGGGATCAAAGTCCCCGTCCTGGGTGGTTCTGGGTACAGCCTCACCCTCCCCTTCCTGTAAACGGCACACAGTCAGTTCGCGCTGGGTGGTTCGGGGAACGCGAGAGCAAACCGCGGCGAAGCTGGTCTCCTTCCCCGGTTTGCTCTCGCATTCCCCGAGCAAGCAGGTCTCCTTCCCTGCGGTTTGCTGGGTGGTTCGGGGAACGCGAGAGCAAACCACGCTGTGCAAGCAGGAAATGGAATTTCAAAGTTCCCGGGGCTTTTCCTGTTTACCTGGCCAGCAGAAGAGTACCTTTACCTGTGTAGAGCGGCCACTAGAGCACTGTGGGATACGTCCCGGAGGCCATTAACTTCGATGTCCGTCCACACTATCATAAAATCGATTTTAAGAAATCGATTTTGGGGTTACTCCTCTCGTTTAGATGGAGTTCCAAAATCGATTTTAGGGACCCTTAAAATAGATTTTATGCACTCTGTAGTGTGGACGGTTACAGCTTTAAATCGATTTAGAGCTCTTAAAATCGATTTAAAGCTCTAGTCTGGACCTGCCCTTAGACAGATAGACAAACAGACAGAAAGTCTTCTCTTCTGGGTAGGTTCCTTAACCATGCTTATCACCCATGTATATGAGTGCCTTTTAGCAGTGCACTGAAGAACATGACTAACATCTGTAATGGAGAAGCATGTGCAGAGGAATGGATTTTGTTTGTTGTTATAATATATACACAGACAGATGGAGACGTCTCTGTATTTATATTTGACAAGGACTTGGTGAGGTTTGTGATGGGCCTTAATTTCTAGGAAAGTTCATTCCACAGTCTCAGATTGGCACTGGAGAAAATTCTGTCTCTGGCACAGATGAGCTTTAGCTTTATTGTAGAATATTCCATTGAGCCAGAGAAGCAATGTTGTCACATGCAGTCTGTATCCCAAAATGTGTGTTAGTCGATCTTTTAGATAACCTGGGCACAGGCCACTGAGTGCCTTGAAGATAAGGCCTGAGTTCTTGAACTTGATTTGATCTTCTATGGGAAAGCGGTAGAGGGGGCAGAGAACAGGGGCACCTTACAGTAGATTTTAAAAGATGGGGTGGTTTCCCCTGAAAGGTTTCTGTTTACCCTTGGACATACATGCAATGAGGAAGAATAACACAATTGGAGGAAATGGGAGAGGAGGATAAGGATGACAGCCATTTAATTAGGGGCCTGCCAAATTCACAGTCCATTTTGGTCAATTCCATGGTCATAGGATTTTAAAAATCATAAATGTCATGATTTCAGCTATTTAAATCTGAAATTTCACAGTGTTGTCATTTTAGGGGTCCTGACCCATAAAGGAGTTGTGGAGGGGGGAGTCACAAGGTTATTGGAGGGGGGTTGAGGTACTGCTACCCTTACTTCTGCACTGCTGCTGGCGGGGTGCTGCCTTCAAAGCTGGGCAGCTGGACAGTGGTGGTGGCTGCTGGCTGGAAGCCCAGTTCTGAAGGCAGAGTCGCAGCCAGCAGCAGCAGCACAGAAGTAAGGATGGCCTAGTATGGTATTGCCATGCCTACTTCTGCACTGATGCCTGCGGAGATGTGCCCTCAGTCAGCAGCTGTCACTCGCCAGCCGTCCAGCTCTGAAGGCAGCAATGCAGAAGTAAGGGTTGCAAGGCATGGTATTGCCACCCTTACTTCTGCAGTGCTGCTGGTGGGACGCTGCCTTCAGAGCTGGGCACCTGGCCAGTAGCCATCGCTCTCCAGCTGCCGAGCTTTGAAGGCAGCGCAGATGTAAGGGTGGCAATACCATGTCCCCCCTAAAACGACCTTGTGACCCCCCCGCAACTCCCTTTTGGATCAGGACCCCAATCTGAGACAGGCTGGTCTCCCCTGTCAAATCTGTAAAGTATAGGGTAAAAGCACACAAGATCAGATTTCACAGGGGGACACCAGATTTCATGGTCCGTGACACATTTTTAATGGCCGTGAATTTGATAGGGCCCTACCTATAATGTGTTTCATCAGTTGGTGCATGGTGGAACAATGTTGGCTGACTCATTCTTGTAAACATTGTGAAAGCAGAAGGTCTTAAGGAGGCATATGAATGGGAGGGATTGTGGTTGAGGAGATGGAGCCAGATCCTTAGCTGCTGCAAGTTGTCAAGAATCCATTGACTTCAAAATTTGGATAGTAGAGGGCTCTCCGGTCCACCAGACAATGGTATAACAAGATCCAGTGGCTGGAAGTTGGACCCAGACAAATTCATCTTAGAAACATGGCACCAATTTTGAACAGTGAGGATAACTAACTTCCCAAGGACTGTGGTGGATTCTCCGTCACTGATCATTTTAAAATCAAGAATGGATGTTTTCCTTAGCAATATGTTCTGGTTCACACAGGAAGTAATCCAGGGAAGTCCTATGGCCTGTATTATGCAAGAGTCAGATGATCACACTGGTCCTTTCTGGCTTTATAATCTATAAATGGACATCTGAAAATTTACACCAATGGAGGATCTGCTCCAGGGTTTTCTTTTAGATTGTATGGTCTCCTGGGCAGGGACTGTGCTATCTTCTGTGTTTGAAGAGCACCTACCACATATGGGTTACCAAGTTCTGTGTAATAATGATAGTAACAACACTAATGATAGGTGGAGTAGGTCAGAAAGGACATTCCATGTACAGGAGGAAGAGTGGAGAAAGTAGCTAATTTCTAAATTTATCCTTATCCTCACTGTGCATAAGTTTACCCAGATATAAAATGCTTATAAAAAAAAGTTTCCTACTTCATTGTTATGATGGGAAATTTAATTACTGTTTGTAAAGTGCTTTGAGATCTTTAAATGACAGATGCTAGCTAAGAGCCTGAACTTGTTAGGCGAAATCTACTGCATTGATCTGGATTGTATTTATTAGTGAAACATCAAAGTTAGGTTAATTCTGCCATTTGTAATAAGGTAGCATCAATCCACAAAGAACATAGCAACAAATTTACAACAGAGCTCAGGAAAGAAAAGATCTCACACTACCTTTAAATATAGAGACCTTCAGAACAGATCATTGCTTGTTTGACGCAATGGGTGGAATTTTTCATTTCAATCAGGTACTGAACCTTCATAGGAAAGGAGGATCAGGAGGAATGGGTGAGACCTTGATATATCAAAACAAACCTTTAAATAATCAGCACACTTCAAACCCAGGGCTTAACCTGCATATTGAACATGACCATAATAGGTTGTGTAATATAAGAGGTGTTTATAATTCTCTTCTATAGGCAATATAAAACTGGCTATTTTATATGTCTATATAAGGTGTATTTTCATCAGACATCATAAATAAATAGCTGCTCTTCCTACAAATAAAACTCCAAAACAGGATTTGTAACTTTATTCCCAATTTCTAGCACAGAAAATGGATACCCTTGCAAATTGCAAGTATAAAATCCTAGAAACTATTTATTTTGATCATTGTACATAACAGGATTTTCTGTTCTGTCTGTTTTTGCAGTCTAATGACTACAGAACCAGAAAATACATGAAACATCCTAAAGTCTGTTCTCACTGTGGGTGGAATCCTGGTTCCAATGAAGTCAATGGGAGTTTGGTGGAGGCAGGATTTCATCCATCATATCCAACCCATTTGGGATATTTTGTCTGGCTAATCTTCTCAATTTTTTTATCAGAACCAAACCTAAACAACACATTTGGGAGAGTCACCCACGACTAGTATATATTTTTCACAAGGTCTGATTTTCAGAGGATCACCAACCTGGTCTCCCATTTTGCATCCACAACATTGGAAATTATAGCACCGTTTCTTGAGAAAGGCAAATGGGATTTGATCCAGTTGCTGGGTGGATTTAAGATTTTGTATTAAAATCTATTGCCAACACTCCCTTCTCGAGGAACTTATGGAATATCTGCAACTTCCCATGGATGATTGATATAGAATGCTGGATTTTGACCTCAGATATGCACTGTTGCAGGGTGCTGTCTCCACGGTACCCCCTTATGGCCTGGAGTGGATCTGCATTGGCCCTGCCTCGATTTCCCCTTCTCAACTTGCTTCAGCATTTGCCATAAGTTGCTGCTGTGACCTACTGCTGTAACTTGATCCTCTGTCTAAGTCATCAGAGTAACTTCTTCTGGTGTATCCAAATCCCAAAGAAGACATAAATTCAGAGTCCTCACCCCAGTCTCCAGCTGGACCCAGCCTCTGCTCCCTGAATGTCCATTCTCCATCACTCACTGTCTCCACCAGCAACTCTCAGGGCTTTTTGCCTGGAGTCTGGCCTCTTATCTCCTCCACAGGCCTCTGTTCTCAACTCTTCTTCAGAAGTCCTCATTTAGTCACATGATCAAACTGTCACATGACATTACCCCTTCTCCCATCCTGGGGAGGTAGCTAATGGTGATACAGGTGAGACAAGACCCACTGTCTCTTAAAGGGGGTAGTCACACCATGACATGCACCATATCTTTCTCTTTCTGTAGTAATTTGCAAGTGAGAATGTCATCTCAGCCTGTCTGGGTGAAGTCCGGTACAAAATTCTGAATTCCACCTGTTTGTGAACTCTGGGAAAATTTAGAACCACATGTGGCCAACATTTTCCAGTTTCAGGTCTCCAATTTTTTACTGAATGGCAGAGTTACCAATATGCTGAAGTTGTTCGTTTAGTCTTTCATAAGTGCATTTGCACCCAGTTTCACTGTCTTGGCCCTTTAAATTTCCTCTTGTCCACAAAGGATGAATTCCATTGAAGAACATTGAGTTCTTGTAAAAAAACTTACCTTTTATATGAGAATAGTAATGAAGTACAGAAATAGTTGCTTTCCTCTAACACCGAACAAGGAACTTTATTGAAATATGGATGACAACATTATTCCTAAAGCTAATGTGTCCCACCCTCTGCTCCACTGTAGTGCCTCTACCTAGACATTTCCCTAGCCTCTCTCCTAACTCACGTTCTGCAAGTATTTTTCTTTTTAAACAGGATACATATCCTTCCAATGCCTTCCTTCAAGAGAGGAAGAATTTTAAAGGACCAGGGTTGAGAGATGTCTAAATAAGTATGACTTATGAAGGATTGCCTAGGATTGCCCCATCAGCAGCTCCAGAGCTGAGGTAATCTTTGCAGGTCTTGCATCCCTGGGGTGGATTTTGACTGAAGTCCATGTAGATCCATGGCATCTAAAATACACAAGCCTCATCACTGCCTCCCCCACAAAACCCTTGTGCACTCTTGAGCACAGAGAGCTCCCATAGAGCCTTGGGACATGATGTCCAGGAAGGTATGTGTGGACTCTTTGAGTGGGATCAACCCTCAATAGACAGTTCAGCTCCTGATTCACACTTCTACAGTCGTTCCTATAAATTCAAGGACTTCCACAACAGCTTCTATTGTAACAGTGTTAGTACACTGAAAGTACAGTACTTTCAGAGCAGTACCCCTATATCTCCTTTAAGGGTCAACTCATCTGGCCCTCACACCATCCTTATTCAGGTAAAATTCAAATTGACTTCAGTAAGTGTTGTCTTGCAGGGAGGACGACACACAGGGTATGTCTACACTGCAATTAAAAACCTGCGGCTGGCCCATGACAGCTGACTCAGGCTGCAAGTTTGGTTAATTACAATGTAGACAAGCAGGGGTGGGCTAGAACCCAGGCTCTAGGACCCTGCGAGGGTCCCAGACTCAGGCTGCAGCCCAAGCCAGAATGTCTACACTGCAACTTAAACAGCCCTGAAGTCTAAGCCCTGCAAGCCCGAGTCAGCTGGCATAGACCAGCTGCAGGTGTCTAACTGTTGTACCAGTGGGGATGCAATGATGGTGCCATCTTAGCCAACACACACACCACAGATTGAATGGGGAACTTGCAGAACTAAGCACAAGATCTGCTGCAACTTGAGCTAAGACTCCTTGCTTGGAGGCTGTAACAGCTCCTATTCTCTGTGGATCGGTGTTACAGGATTGGCCACCTGCAGGCACCCTCTGCTGGCCTGGGGTGGCTCTGCATCAGCCTGACTCAGTTTCCTCTCTTCAGGGCTCCTTAAATAAACTTCCTCTGCCCAGAATCTTCACAAACGTCAGCCTTCTGGGTCTAATTTATTTATATAAAATATAAAACTCAGTTCTGGAGCTTTTCCCTTTCTTCCAGGTTACTCTCAGCCTACCGGGCTGGAGTCTTTCGGTCCCTGAAATCTTAGACTCTCCTGCAGGGTGCAGACAGTGGAAGTCGTCTGAGTCTCTGTAACTTCACGACCCCGCTTCCTGTCCCTTCTGGCTCTTCATGGAGACCAGTTGCCCTTTATCAGGCCCTCACGGAGCAGCTGTTAATGAGGAAAAGGAAGGCTGAACCAGTTTCCCCTTATGGGGGCCAGTCCACTCTGTTACAGTCGGGCACAGAGGGGGACCTGTAACACACATTGACCAGCAGTTAACACATAGTGCCATGGAGAGAAATTCCATAGCCTTCTTATCCCTCATTAATGCCCTTCCGGGAGATGGGAACATGTGGCTCCTTATTATTAAATATGCATCGGAATTACAGAGGTTCTTCCAAACAGTTCCCTATGAGCCAAATTCTCTTTCCATTTACAACAGTCTAAAACCAGCATTAAACCATCGCTCCTATTATTTTGAGTTTATACTGACGTAAGAGAGGAGAATTTGGCCCTTTATTATTTCAAAACCATTCAGGCTAACGGGGTGTAATGAAAGGATACTCCTGATGCACTGTGGGTGATAACCTTCATTATTCAAAACTGTTTGTATTTAAAAAGCAAGTAATTATAAAAAGCTAATGAAGTGACTCTATTTATCACGAGTCTAGAAGGAAGGTGTTGTGTGCTGCAATGCACAAAAAATTCTGCAGTAAACGAACCCTACGATGGGTTTGGGATTCACCCTCAGAACTTTGGAAACAACGGTGCAGCAAAGGCAATTTTTTGTGTAAGATCACATTGTGGGCCACATTACCAGATATTTATGAAGGGGAAAGATACAGGGAGAGTCAGCTGAGCTTCTTACCGTCTATGAGCTTAAAGGAAAGTGGATTTGCAGTATTGAAAGGAGAGCTGAGTGCTTTGGACTTGTGAGGCTGGGAAAAGCTCCTTTTATTAAGAAAAATAATCCTTTTTTATTGTATTGCTGATTCTCTTGTCACTCCCTGTAATTTTCCACTCCAGCTTCCATTATAGGTATTCCTTATGGGATCATATAAACAACATTGGTAATAAGGAACTGCTTTGTTGAGGTAAGTCAGATAATTTTGGAGGGCTAGTTCCTGGCATGGATGCGAAAGGCCCCAGAGTGCAGCTAATGTATTCAAGTTCCTCTGCAGAGGGGGAAATCAGGCCTCCTAGGCACTCGTTAGAGAGACTTCCTGCACCATGGCTTTTCCATGGCAGCATAGTGATGGTTGGGGCGATGAAAGAAGGCCAGAGGCATGGTTAATATGTCTTGACTTCCTTGCATTACAGATCAACATGAGGGAGGTGCAGTGCAGCCACTATTATAACCTATTGGCTGTGTTAGCAGTTAGGATAGAAGGGATCCTGTACATAAGGTCTATTGACTCAGGGAGCGCAAAATTCACTCCTTACTGAAGCAGATACTGATTTTGCTCGGAGTCAATGGTAATTAGGGGAAATGGCCACATTAATGTCCATTTCAAGAGGGCTTCCAAATGGATTTGCTGGATAATTCCATGAACACTTTTCCTGTTATGAAATGCCAAGTCAGAAAACCCCAGTCGCTGCAAATTTTCTGATATGTTTTTCATTGTTACCTCCATCCACCCTCTTATTCCTGTCATTACTCCATGTCAGTGTCAAGTGTGAAACTGACCAGAAGCAACTCAAAGCAGAGGGCTAGAAAGACAGCATGTTTGACTGTTTTTATCTGCATTTATTTTAAAAAACCTGTATTCCCCCCCCACTAAGAGCACTCAAACTCTTAGCTTTAATGAAGCAGCAGAAGAAAATAAAAAGAAGGAAGTGAACACTGGCTGGATGAGGGAATAAGAGATGAGCCTATTATTCTTAATGTGTAAAATATATAACACAAGACAAGAATAATGAATGCAGAACCACAATTTTTCAGCAAGGAAAAATATGTACTGAACTAACATCAGAAAGGAGCAACTGTAAGATATAAGACAATGTGCTTAGGTGCTTTGCAAAAGTTTTTAATTCAGAATATACATGGCACTCACTTTGTGATTCTGAATGACAGATTAATAGAAATATCAGTTCTCTTTCTTCAAAGACGAGTCACCATTTAACAATCATCTGCTTAAAGAAACAAATGTTTCAACGCCCCGCCTTAGATTATTAAAGATGGATTCGATTCTGATGCCGGTGTAAAAGTGAAGATCATGAAGATACAACAGTGTAACTGAGACAGGAATCTGGCCCCAAAACTTTTTAAAAATTCAGTTTGCTTTATGCTGTTTACTGTTTCATTTCTAGCACTCAGACACCAACAAGCAGCAAAATCAATTTCACTTTTCTTTGCGGTCACTTTCACTCTGCAGGGATGCCAGTATTGTAACACTTCCCCAGCAAACACTGCAGGGTATGTGTGTGTGTGTCTGAGGTTTGTTTCAAAACTGCTGGCCAAGATTTTCAGAAGTCTCTAGTGATTGGCTGCGCCCAAGTTGGCCTGGAGCCATGGGTCTGATTTTCAGAGGCTGGATCAGCTCTTTTAGGAGTCAGAGCTTGGATTCAATGCTAATCACTAATGACGTTTGAAAGTCTTGGCCCCTTTTCTACTGGAATTAAAATTAGAAATGATGGAAACATTTCTAATGCTCACCTTTTATAAAATTCCTTTTTTTAAAAAACAAAATCTGAATATGGGGCCCCAGTTAGGTTAATAGACCCCTTTAATAAATTACTTTCTAATTAAAAATATAAACTAGCAATAAGGGCTCCTATTCAAAATTTAATGGAGCTGTTTTTCTTACCCTAACACACTGAACAGAACGTTTAGAATCATAGAATAGCAAGGCTGGAAGGGACCTCAGGAAGTCAGCTAGTCTAACCCCTTGCTCAAAGCAGGACCCATCCCCAGACAGATTTTTACCCCACTTCCCTAAATGATCCCCTCAAGGATTGAACTCACAACCCTAGGTTTAGCAGGCTAATGCTCCAAGCACTGGGCTATCCCTCCAACTTTAATAAAGCACCAAACAATGTATCTGGCAATTTGCTACCAAACCATATTCAGTGCAAAGTTTTGACTGACGACACTCTTCAGATATGTTAAGGGCTGTTATAAAGAGGGCAGTGAGCAATTGTTCTCCATGCCCGCTCATGGGTAGGACAAGAAGTAATCGGCTTAATCTGCAGCAAGGGAGATTCAGGCTAGATATTTGGAAAGACTTTCTAACTATAAGGATGGTTAAGCTTTAGATTAGCCTTCCCAGGGAGGCTGTGGAATCTCCGTCACTGAAAATTAAAAACAGGTTAGGCAAACACCCATCAGAGATGGTGTGGTGAACTTAGCCTCAGTGCCGGGGGCTGGACTAGATGCCAGCCCTATATTTCTATGATACTATGAAGATTTCCTGCTCCCCCCAGCTTGTTGTATTGCTTGAGTTCAGCAAATGTCTACATGAGCAGATCAAAGCCTAATCTTGTCTTTTGTTGCTTCTCTGCGGTTTCTGGTGCTTATGTTAATCCTACTTAAACTAAGTGGTCCGAGATTTGGGAAATTTGAAATACAAAATAGATTCTAACCTTGAGATGGATTAGGGTTGTCGATTGACAGAATTGTCATGTAGGACTAACAGAATGAAAACAAGAGCTGAAAATGCTGTTTTAGCTGTATAGCTGACAACAGGGATTTATCTTAAAAGAGACATGGATGTGTTTGGTTAAAAAAAAATACTCAGTGAATATGTAGGCTGGATGCCTTCCATGGTTATTGATTACGTATCCTAAGTCGAAGATGCAGCTTTTTGCTTCAAGAGATTTGTTTTCTCATCCTGGAAACATAATAGTCTTCAGAAGATGGATATGCTAGTTTCAGGAAGGCTCTTATTTATTTTGCATGATAAGGAAAGGATTAGTTTGCATTATGATTATGTATTTCTAGCTGGTGCTTCAAATAGCAGATTATTTAACTCTTCTGACAATAATGAGGTTTTGTAACTGACACTCATTTAGCATGATCCAATGGTGTAAACTTCTATGTGGCAAATGAGAAGGGAAACAGATTCTGCTCTTGCTGTCCCTTGTAGGGGACAAAAAGATACCCCAGCTGTATAAGCGGAGGGCCTATTCTACCATTCCATTGTACCATTTTGGCACCACTGTAACTCTCCAGTCAACTGGTATCATAGTATGGCAGATCAAGCTACAATGTTTCAGAAGCCACATGGGCTGGTCCACAGAGAAGGTGGAAAGAAAGGCACAAACAATTGTGAGAACATTTTACAAATTTGAAACAAGCCCTTTTTTGGCAAAATGTTTTGAAATTGATAATTTGCTCTAAAACATTATTAAAATGGTGATTAACATTTTCCAATTACTGAAAACGTCATGAAGTTTCCTGAAACATTTTGATTTTTAAAAGAGGAGGTTTTTGCAATGGAAAGATTTTTCTTCGACAATTTCTATAAGCTCTAATAGGTACCAGGGAGTGTTTTGTCAACAGCCTTAAGTAGCTGAGCCACATTATAGCAATGTAGGGCTGGAACCGTGTGCTGAGGGATGACCAAGTAAACCTAGATCCTCAGCTGGTGAAAGTTAGTGCAGCTCAATTGCCTTCCTCCATTCCTGGAAGTCCATTTTTCCGGCTCTCTCTTCAGAAGACATCAGATGGGGGACCAGTTCAAGAGGCTGGGGTTTAACACTCCTTGAATCAGACTGTGCACGCTTGGTCAAGAGGTACAAGGCAACCCCTTATTCTTCTCTGCTGGCTTCCCAGACCAAAGATAGCAATAAAATGGGGACAGCAGCCTCTGCAGGGCTGCTGTGTGCTCTTCTGTGCACACAGGTAGTGAGCAGGCAGGAAGGAACTTTACCTCCTGATGCAGGAGCCAGAGCAGATTGTGCTGGGGGGAAGTGTGCTGCATCAGGTATAGGGCTGGAAAATGGCTCCGAGTCACAGACTAGTTCCCAGTGTGTTTCTGGGGCGGCATGGCTATGCACCGACCCATATGAGGTTTATCATGAAAGACCATTTTTCTCCAGTTCATGGAAACTGCAGAGAATAAAGAGCATGGCAATCCCGTTTGCAAATATCGTTTCATAACATGTCATTAGATCAGGTTCCTGAAGGAAAACTCTTATTAAAAAAAGTGAGCAAGAGAGAGAGATAGAGAGAGAGCGCGCCTTGATTTTATTCTCCATCCCAGTAATGGTTTTAGTACATAAGATCCAGTTCTAGATGAGTCTAATTTCTTTTAAGTCAAGAAACAACTATGTCTGTAGTTCAGCTTTTCAGAAAACTACTAGCCTGGACAAAATGTGCATATACTGCCAGTAACTGGAAATATGAGCAGAGCCTAGGGGTTGGGAAAGATACAATGGTTCTCTACTAATTGCTTTGCAAGAAGGGTAATCGGCTTAGTGGCTTCCTCACGGCTTTTACCACCCAGTGTCATGCATCTTCGAGTTGAAGACCGTTCTTTTTCCAGGGTAAAAGTCTCTGTTGTCTCTATTGTTGGCGTTTCTGTAGCAGGTTGATTTTTTACTAGGTGGAGTTGCTAGCCCCATGCCCAACCCTCCTCCTTTATCCTGACTTGGGACAGGCAGATGGCCCCAAAGGACCTCTCTGGTGGAGTTACCAGGAGGATTACCATAGGCACATGGAACATTAGGACCATGTACAAGTCAGGAAAGACGGCGCAGGTTGCAGCTGAGATGAGGAGCAACAACCTGACCCTATTAGGCATTAGCGAGACAAGACGGACACAAGCGGGACAGAGACGACTGTTGACAGGAAAGCTGTTGCTGTATTCAGGACATGAAGAGAGCGACGCACCCCACACACAGGGAATAGGCTTCATGTTGTCCAAGCAGGCACAGAGAGCACTGATTGGTTGGGAGGCACATGGTCCCAGGATCATCACAGCATCCTTCAGAACTAAAATGAAGAGGATTAAGATGAATGTTGTTCAGTGCTACGCTCCAACTAATGACAGCGAAGAGGAGGACAAAGATTATTTTTACAACAGAGTCCAGAAAATATTAGAGATTCTCCCAGACAAAGACATCATCATCCTTATGGGAGACTTTAATGCCAAAATTGGACCTGACAACACAGGATATGAACAAGTCACGGGGACCCACGCTCTGGGAGAGATGAGTGAGAATGGAGAGAGATTTGTGGATCTGTGTGCACTTAACAACCTGGTCATAGGAGGTAGCATCTTTCCTCACAAGCGGATCCACAAGAGTACCTGGGTATCACCAGCAGGCATGACAGAAAATCAGATGGATCATGTCTGCATTAGCAAGAAGTTCAGAAGATCCTTGCAGGACATTAGAGTTAGAAGAGGAGCAGATGCGGAGTCCGACCATCACTTAGTGGTGGCCATTTTGAAGCTGAAGCTGAAAAAGAACTGGATAGACGCGTCAGACAGAAGAGTGAAGTACAACGTCAGTCTTCTGAAGGACCGTAAGACCAAGGAAGATTTTGGACTGACGCTGAAGAATAAGTTTTCAGTATTACAGGATCGGTCTGAGGAAGAGGAAGACAGTGTACTAAACAGATGGCAGAAAGTGAAAGAGACACTTAGGGCAGTATGCCAGGAAGTGCTTGGAATTAAGAAACACCAGCAGAAAGAGTGGATCACAGCAGAGACCTTGATCAAGATAGAAGACAGAAAGAAGAAGAAGGCAGCAGTCAATAACAGCAGGACTAGAGCAGCAAAGGCCAAAGCTCAAAAAGAGTATGCTGAAGCCCATAGAGCAGTGAAGAGGAATATCAGGAAGGACAAGAGAGAGTATGTGGATGAACTGGCAGCAGAAGCGGAGCAGGCAGCATACAGTGGTAATATGAAACAGCTGTATGATACTACCAAGCGACTGTCTGGAAAGTTCAGCAAGCCAGAACGTCCCGTTAAAGACAATCAGGGAAAGTCTATAACAGGAATAGAACAACAGATGAACAGATGGGCAGAGCACTTTGAGGAGCTCCTGAACAGACCAGCACCACCAAATCCACCAGATATCAACCCAGCCAACGAGGACCTCCCATTTAATTGCGATAAACCAACCAGAGATGAGATCAGAAAAGCCATCACCATGATGAAGAATAGGAAGACGGCGGGACCTGATGACATCCCAGCAGAGGCCCTGAAAGCAGACCTGGATGCTTCAGTGGAAATGCTGTACCCCCTCTTTGAGAAGATATGGGAAGAAGTGATTCCGGTAGACTGGAAAGAGGGATATCTCATCAAAATCCCCAAGAAAGGAGATCTTAGCAACTGTGCCAATTATAGAGGAATCACACTCCTGTCGGTGCCAGGGAAGGTCTTCAACCGAGTCCTCTTAGAGAGAATGAAGGATGCCGTCGATCCACAGCTACGAGATGAACAGGCAGGTTTCCGGCAGAATAGATCATGCACGGACCAGATAGCAATGCTTCACATCACAGTCGAGCAGTCTATGGAGTGGAACTCCTCGTTGTACATCAACTTTGTTGATTATGAGAAAGCGTTTGATAGCGTGGATTGAGAGACCCTCTGGAAGCTCCTTCGGCACTACGGCATCCCAGCAAAGGTGGTCAATCTGATCAAGAACTCATATGATGGTATACACTGTAGAGTGATCCATGGAGGGCAGCTTACTAACAGCTTCCAGGTGCAAACTGGAGTCAGGCAAGGATGCTTGTTGTCACCACTTCACTTTCTCCTCGTCATCGATTGGGTTATGAAGACATCCACTTACGAGCGTAGGAACGGAATCTAGTGGACGTTGTGGACCCAGCTTGATGACCTGGACTTTGCTGACGACCTTGCGCTCCTTTCGCACAGTAAACAGCAGATGCAAGAGAAGACCAATGTAGTGTCAGCCACGTCATCACAGGTTGGCCTCAACATTCACAAGGACAAGACCAAGATCCTTAGGATTAACTCCATCAGCAATGACCCAGTCACACTGAATGGAAGCCCCCTGGAAGAAGTGCAGTCCTTCACCTACCTAGGTAGCATCATCGACCAGCAGGGTGGCACAGACGCAGACATCAAAGTAAGGATTGGTAAGGCAAGAACAGCCTTCTTACAGCTCAAGAACATCTGGAGCTCCAGAGAGCTGTCTTTGGCAATAAAAATTCGACCGTTCAACTCCAATGTGAAATCAGTCCTACTGTATGGAGCTGAAACCTGGAGGACAACCAAAACAACCATCAGGAAGATCCAGACCTTCATTAATAGTTGCCTCAGAAGGATTCTCCAGATCCGGTGGCCAGACACCATCAGTAACATCCACCTCTTGGAGAGGACCTGTCAACTCCCAGCAGAGGAAGAAATCAGAAGGAGAAGGTGGGGTTGGATAGGACATACACTACATAAGCAGCCAACTAACATCACCAGACAGGCACTGCGGTGGAACCCCCAAGGCAAGCGGAAAAGAGGCCGTCCAAGAAACACCTGGCGATGCGACCTTCAGGCTGATAGCAAAAAAATGGGCTATACCTGGAACCAGCTAGAGCAAATGGCCCAGGATAGAGGACTCTGGAGATCTGTGGTTGGCGGCCCATACCCCGATTGGGGTGACGGGCATGAGTGAGTGACTAATTGCTTTACTTTCTACCCTCCCCACCAAAAAACAGAGAGAGAGAGAGGTAAATAGGAATCCCTCCAATCTATCGTAATGCTCAAAAGGACATGGACAGCAACAATTTTAGCTCCCCACCCTGCCTCACAACTCCTGAAGCAATTGTCTCAAGTTGCAGTGGGGAAGCTCTAGGCTGGATATTAGGAAACACTATTTCACTAGGACAGTGGTGAAGCACTGGAATGGGTTACCTACGGAGGTGGTGGAATCTCCATCCGTAGAGGTTTTTAAGGCCTGGCTTGACAAAGTCCTGGCTGGGATGATTTAGTTGGTGTTGGTGCTGCTTTGAGCATGAGGTTGGACTAGATGACCTCCCGAGGTCTCTTCCAACCCAAATCTTCTATGATTCCTGCCACTTTTAGAAGCGAGGTGGAAATTCACGTTCCCTGCCAAGCCAGCCATTGGATGTCTCCATCTACTCATTTGCATGTTTGCTGAGACTGCTAATTCAGGCCTGAATCATGGCTTAGCTGACCCTCTGCAAGCAAATGTCTTCCCACGGGAAACAGTGCAGGGAGGGGTACTTGGAATTGTACCCCCTCTGAAGAACCCACAACAATTACCTCTGTATATAATGGTAGGGCTCTGAGACTGGGGGTGGGTGGGTGCAATACTGGAGTGGCCCTCCACAAGACGAAGTTACACTGTCACTTCTTTGGGGCAGGGACCATCTTTTTGTTTTGTGTTTTTTGTACAGAGCCTAGCACAATGTGCTCCTGGTCTATGATTGGGACTCCTATGAGCTACCTCAATGCACATTTGTAATTATTTTAACACTGTAGAGAAGCTTCAGAAAATTAATACAGCCTATAGCTTTGATTCAAAGCCCATTGAAATCAATGGGAGGTCTTGCTGGCCATTCATTATCCATCATGCATTAGCCATCAATTCTAGAAACAAAAACAATACTATGTTATCGAGGTGACCAGTCACACCTCACAAATATTTAATAGGGAATAGTCAATGCAAACAGAATGTCAATGACCCATAGGATGAAAACTGTTCATTCAAACTCTTTGACTAATGCTGGTGAATAATGAATGCATTCCCAGAAATCGGCATGTGTTTGCATACAATTCCTGAACAAAGAAAGGGTTTGCATTTATCAGATAATTGATTGATAATGAATCATTTGACCAGCTCCATTTGTGAGAATGAATTAGTAAAGAGCTTTGAGAATAAAAAGCTCAGTAAAAATACTAAGTATTATTAAATTACTATGATTAGAAAATAATTGTTTCTTTACTCATTTGATGTAATACAGGTCTTGAATTTTTTTTTATTCATATAAAATACTGACACTTACCTGCTCTATAGGTGTGTGGAGAAGCCAGTCAAGACTCCATTGTTAATGTTATCTTCTAAAATGGGGCATGCATTCTGGGTTTTTTCTGAGGCAGTGGTGGGCAACCTGCGGCCCTCAGCCTGCATGCAACCCATCAGGATAGTCCGCTGGCAGGCCGCCCACAGCTCCCATTGGCTGGGAACAGCGAACCGCAGCCACTGGGAGGTGTGGGCGGCTGTGCCCGTGGATGGTGAATGTAAACAAACTATCTCATGGCCCGCCAGCAGATTACCCTGCCAGGCCGCAGGTTGCTCACTACTGCTCTAAGGGCAAAATTCTCATTAACTTCAAAGGTGCAGAGTCTGGTGACCCGAGTGTGAATTTTCACCCAGTGTCAGCTTACAAGCTCTTTGAATTTTCCACAGCTTTCCAAGCTTTTTGACTGTGTTTGAAATTTTTTATACAATTTTAAAATAATGTCTTTGAAATTTACCGATGGTGGAAGTTTGCCCATAGCTGTCAGATTCTATTTTTTTGTTAATGTACCTTTTAAATAACATTACCTAACTACACAAATATCAGGAGAGGGCTGGATCGTGAGTGGATCTGATGCAATGGATAATTTTCTAAAGAACATATTTAGCCTCTTTATATCATAGCTAAACATTTACTCACCTGCTGATGGATAAAGTCTTCTCATTCATATGCATAAAGTCCTCTCCTCTGTATGGCTCCGGTCTTCTCCATCAGCTCCTCCAACTGCATTTCTCTAGCAGATAAAATATTCTACATCACCAAAAAGATTATTTTTTTGTCAGTTTTTGCATTGCATATCACAGACCATTTACCACAAAAGTAACTCTGACTCCTACTTGTGATGCCCGCCTTCCATCATTCCTTCTAAGAAACTCCCCGCTCCGTATCTCAACCAACTGCTATGGCAGCTATCCAGAACAAATTGTTTTTTGGTTGAACGTTGTGTGCAGAACAGTGGATTGAGGAGCTAATCTTAAGGTTCTGGTGTGTGGTCTGTTGTGTACTAGAGTTGTGGAAGTGGTAAAATGTATGTCTGTGGGTGGAGGAGTAGAAAGTACTGTTAAATGCTACTTAAATGTTCATTCTCTGATTAGTACAGCTAGTTGGAAACCACAATGCTTGTTCCATGAGACCTTCCAAAATTTAGATATTTTTTTTGTTCCAACTTGGACCAAAAATCTTATTTTTTTCAAATTTCCCAGGGAATGGGAATTGTGAAATTTTATTTCAGAAAATTAAAAAAAAAGACATTTCATTTTTACTTTATTGATTCAATTTGTTACTATACTGTATAATTTTCATAGAAAACTTTTCTAAAAAACCCAAAAAAACCAATGCATTCCCACAGAACAGTTTGATAGCATAAATCAGAATTTTAGGATATAAAACTGTTCCATCCCCAAAAATATGATCAGCTGTACTGGCTAGTGTGACAAATATGTTTATTTGGCTGAGGATTTTGTGAAGGCCAAGACTATAATAGGGTTAAAAAAAGAACCAGAGAAGTTCATAGAGGATAGGTTCATCAATGGTTATTAGCCAGGATGGGCAGGGATGGTGTCCCTAGCCTCTGTTTGCCAGAAGCTGGGAATGGGTGACACGGGATGGATCACTTGATGATTCCCTGCTCTGTTCATTTCCTCCTGGGGCACCTGAAATTGGCCACTGTCAGAAGACAGGATACTGGGATAGATGGACCTTTGGTCTGATCCAGTGTCTGCGTTCTTATGTTTTTATGTAGCAATGTTAGCTGCCTAACAAGATTTTTCTTGTTTAGTCACATTAAAATGATATTAATGAGTATAAATATTCTAGGTGACTATAATTAAGCTTCAGAAAAATACTATGTGCTTATTATAATATTTTTGTATTTGAGCCAAAAAAGTAGCACATATTTTACAGATAAGTAAGATTAAAGTGGCGGTGAAAACTGCACTTCTAGAGAGTAGTTTGTGCTTGTGAGGGGTGGCATCTTCCTAGAACTTTTCTTTCATCATATCATGGGACAGGAGCTACAGGATTGCAATGCAAGTATAAGCTATGCACAGTGGCTAAGTGGAAAAAATGCAGTGTGCAGATTCCTGTTCTGAACATGTGATCTCTCTTCATGCCACCCCAGAATCTATAAATGGCTTCTCTGCTCCTCAGGATCCATGAACACTTTCCCTCCTTTACTATAGAACAATTTCTTCCATCTGATGATAATCCACTAAATAGCAAAGCTAAGCCACATCAATGGCCTTTAGAGAGCACATGAACTATAATAGAATCAGAGTAGAGTACCTGTAAAGGTAATTCCAGAAGGAAGATTTTCTAAGACAATCTGACTTGACAAATTCCACCTGGCTACCACTTTAATGGTGGAAACAGGTAATGAAAGGTTCCTTCCTAAAAAAAGAAAGAGTCTCATTTGTCCCTTAAAACAACACTTATCTGTATAAAGCTTCCATGCTCGCTCCTTATTTTTTTACTTTACCCATCATAATAATTCCTTTTCATTTATACTTCACATTGGTTTGCCAGCTAATCATCTCAGCGTTTTAATGGATACAAAGTCAGTATTATTACCTTACAAGTGATTAATGGATGATATTTCAAGAGATAAGTAACAAAGAGGCAATTTTAAAAAGAGCTGTGATAGATGGCTTTTGCCACAAATCAAATAATACTTGCTATATACAATGTATTTTTTTGCAATTAAAAAAGCTATGGTGCACTGGGGAAAAAAAGAGAGAAAAAAAGCCAAACCCTTCTGTATTGGAGGGGTGGGGTGGGGGACAACAAAACAAATAATTGAAATAATGTAGCAGCCTGTGCGGGGGATATCTGATTGTAGTTTTATGCACATAGCTGAAATCTTTACTGGGAGCCGCATACACAGGGGAAAAGGTTAATGAAGCTAATTTGAATGACAGAGGCCTTATTACCACTCATGGTAACTCCATATAGAAGTTAAAAGGTTGTTAGGGAAGATTTCAGTTCTGATCTGTGAGGTTGTAAGAGTCCTCTTCATAACGTATTGAAGCATCAAGTGTCCACCTGTATGGAGGCAGGGAGGAATTACAAATTGCAGATGGGATCAAATCAAAAACTCAGTTCCAAGTTGCCCTAGGTATCTGCAGGCTGGAGCTCTAGGTCTGAATGTTGTAGCTGTAGTCCACCTATTCACAGAGAGTGAAATTCACCCCTGTGCAGAGGGCTATGAGCCACTTATACCTTACTTAGGCTCACAAAATAGGGCTTAACAGTCGAACTTAGCTCTGGTGCCCCTCTTCATTTCACCCAATGTGCATAGATCAACATGCCAGCAGTGATTATTTCTGGAGTGTTGTGGCAAACCAGGAACACCCACTTCTCCAAATCATTTGACCCTCCCCCCTTCCCAAAAGTCTACTAATGATAGAAAATCATATTGTAGATTTCCTCCAAAGGAGACATTATCCCTTTTGAATATCAGGCTATGTGTCATTCAGAGAAATTAAGGAGTCCTGCTAAAGGACCCCATCAGGCATGTGCTGCCAAAGTTTTAGCAAAGTGCTCTGACAGGCAGCCATGCAGAATGCATTTTGAGTCTCTGATCCCAAAAAAGCCCTTGTTAACTTGCAGTGAGAGTTGAAGTGGAGACTGCTAGATCAATGAGCTCTCATCATAGATTTTTTGCAAGGAATTGGTGGAGTGGTTGGAGGGAAAAAGAGAAGACTAATTAGGCGCAGCAGAACCTGGGGAAGGTATTTACACTAACCAATCGGCACATTCTCAAAGGGCTGACTTTAGCTCAGTGTAGTGTGTGGACTCAGGAGGGGGCAACTTCTTATTTTTTCTGAATTGGCTCAGCCATGTCTACAAAATTATACTATCTCGTTGTCCTAAATTACCACATCGCTAAGCTTCCCCGCTGTCCTCCTTCAAACCGCTTCATAAAACTCCTTTCAGGTAATGACTACAAAAACCTGAACACGGTTAGGCAGCTTCTGTGCCTAGTCTCCGTAGTGTGTAGACATAACCTGAGACTGTTGGTGTACAAAAACCACTGCCTATCAGGCTCTCCGATATTGCCTCATTGTTTCCTAGTCCTCTCCGGTCTGTCTGTCTTTATCTACTGGTTGGCTCTTGTCTTAGACTGTAAACTCCTTGGAGTAAAGACTGTATTTTTGTTCTGTATTTGTGCAGTTCTTGGCATAATGAGATCCTGGTCCATAAGTGGAATTTCTTGATGCTACCACAGTATAAGTAAATCATAAGAACGCAGCATGTTTCTAGCAATACTACATTTGGGTTAGAATTTTTCTTTGTGCCGTGTACGGCAGTACAACAAGTTGCAACTTCAGTGGAGGATTGGCAGGAAAAAACAAAGTCTTCATATCATAAGAAGAATGTTCCTACTCAATGCCTTTTTTTCCATCTTTTGACAAACGTACTCATGAGAATGGATAAATATTCTGCTATTTTATTTCCGTGACATAGTCTTTGTTACATGAATGAGGCCGAAGCTCTTAATGCTTCGTGCCTCTCATGAATTATAGAAATCCACTGTTCAGTTCTGACCTTTTCAGTAAGCTATATTTTGGATAGATGGCTATTCCACTCCACTTTATCAGCTTCACTTAACTTGCAAGGATGACACAGAAATTCTCAAATACAAACTGTTGGAAGTACATTACTAAAATGTTGCAGAGCACAAGATGATATTTCAAGGATATATTCAGCATTAACTTTCTGATATTTCACTGGAGGAGAACAGAAAATCATAGAAGAAGAAGAAATGTAGTCTCATGACAACAATGGAAATAGTATGTACTTAAAGTAATGTTGGCAAGTAATGTTGAGATATGTAATCTTGCATTTCCCCTTGGATGCAAACAAAGACATCCCAGTATATTTCTCTTGAAATAGGCTATTTTTACATTATACTTTCCGAGTACGTGAAAATAAAAACAAGTTTAAGGTCCAGACCTGCAAAGGATTTCTCCAATAAGTAACTCTTCTTATTTACTGAAGTTAATACTTGTTTTTATAAATTGTATAGGATCAGACCTTTAATTATGCCATTAGCTATCATTAATGTACAACATTATTTTGGGCTTTAGGCTGAGGAATAGCTTTGTTACAACTGGAGCTGTTGGAAAGTTTTCTGACAATTTTTTTTTTAAATTGAAAAATGCTGATGTAAAAACTGAAACTGTTCACAAAGCAGGTTCTGATTTGACAAATCTCCCAACATGAAAAAAATGTTCTCAAAAATTTGAAATTGTCAAAGCAAATAATTGACATTTTCTAAATGAAAAATTCCAGTTATGGTTCAAAATATATTGTTGTTTAGAAATCAAAGCTAATAAGACAAAATTTCATATTGCCTCTATATAAATCCATAGTACGTCCACATCTTGAATACTGTGTGCAGATGTGATTGTCCCATCTCAAAAAAGATATACTGGAACTGGAAAAGGTTCAGAAAAGGGCAACAAAAATTATTAGAGGTATGGAATGGCTGCCATAGGAGGAGAGATTAATAAGACTGGGACTTTTCAGCTTGGAAAAGAGACAACTAAGGGGGGATATGATAGGTGTCTATAAAATAATGACTGGTGTAGAGAAAGTAAATACAGAAGTGTTATTTACTCCTTCTCATAACACAAGAACTAGGGGCCATCAAATGAAATAAATAGGCAGCAGGTTTAAAACAAACGAAAGGAAGTATTTTTTCACCCAATGCACAGCCAGCCTGTGGAATTCCTTGCCAGAGGATGTTGTGAAGGCCAAACCTATATCAGGGCTCAAAAAAGAACTAGATAAATTCATGGAGGATAGGTTCATCGATGGCTATTAGTCAGGCTGGGCAGGGATGGTGTCCCTAGCCTCTGTTAGCCAGAAGCTGGGAATGTGCGATAGGGGATGGATCACTTGATTACCTGTTCTGTTCATTCCCTCTGGGGCACCTGGCATTGGCCACTGTTGGAAGACAGGATACTGGGTTAGACGGACCTTTGGTCTGATCCCATATGGCTGTTCTTATGTTCTTAGATGTAGAAAATGTTACAAAAGAAAAAAGTAAAAATAGCAAACCAAAATGTTTTGAAGTTATCAAAATCAAATTATTTGATTGACCCCAAATAAGAATGATTTTGGTTTCTCGGTCCATGAATATTTTTGAGATTTTGTCTTTTTGATCTGATTTGAGATGGGAAAAATGATGAGCTCTCAAATATTTATTATAGTAAGATCAACCTAAAAGTTCCCAGCATCAACCCTAGGAGCATAACCAGGTCTTAATATGGTAATGTACACTGCCCTCCTGCCAGCCAGGAATACAATTGTCCTAGGCCTGCCATCTTGTATCTTTCTGCTGCCAGTCCTGCAGCTCTCAGCTTCCCTGCCCAGCTTTCAGGGTATGGCTACACTACAGCTTAAGTTGACATAAGTTATGTTGCTCAGGGTTGTGAATTAGCCACCACCTCAAGAGATATAAGTAGGGCCCTACCAAATTTACAGTCCATTCTAGTCAATGTCACTGTCATAGGATTTTAAAAATCATAAATTTCATGATTTCAGATATTTAAATCTGAAATTTCACGGTGTTATAACTGACCCAACTCTGAAGGCAGGAGAACAGAAGTAAGGATAGCATGGTACCGTATTGCCACCTTTACCTCTGAGCTGCTGTTGGCAGGGTCGCTATCTTCAGAGCTAGGCACCTGGACAGCAGCTGCCACTCTCCAGCTACCCAGCTCTGAAGGCAACGCAGAAGTAAGTGTGGCAATACCACGCCCCCCCCTACAATAACCTTGCAACCCCCTCACCCACGGTCCTCTTTTGGGTCAGGTGTTTTTCACGGCTGTGAGTTTGGTAGCACCCTAGTCATAACTTATGCCAACTTAAGCACTGGTGTGGACAGCACTATATCATTGGAGAGCTCCTCCTGCCGACATAGCTACCCCTGCTCACAGGGACTGGAGTAATTAAGCCAACAGGAGAGCTCTCTCCTGCCCACTTAGAGTGGCTAAACTAAAGAGCTTAGAGTGGCAAAGCTGTATTTCTAATTTAGCCACATCCTCAGTCTGTCTAAGGCTACATCTCTACTTCAGAGCACAGACACTGCATACCCAGCTAGCACGGGGATAAACAGTGGTGTAGCTGGAAAGACCTGGCTTAGGCAACTAGTGTAGAGTGCCTTATGCTGGGGCTCAGGCATGTATGTCCCCTTCATGGCTCTCTACATGCCCAAGCAGTGTCTCCCTTGTCTACACTGCTATTTTTAGCAGCGTCATGTCCTGCCGCCTTCCTCTCTCCAGAACCTTTCCCCATTGCCTGAACAATGCCGTGGGTAGCTTCAAGCTGCAGTGGCTAGTGTGGCTGCAGCCTGAGGGTCACCGTGGTGTGTAGCTACACATGTTGGGCCTAATATGCCACACGCTGTCGTAAATGTAGATGTTGCCTAAGGTTTTCTGGTGGCCTGCACTTCCATAGCATCTGAGTGTCTCACCATCACTAATGACATTATCCTCACAACACACCTGTGAGGTAGGTAACATCCCCACTTCACAAAGGGGGAACAGAGGCAGAGAGACTAAGGCCCAGATTTTCAAAGGTATGGAAGCCCCTTAACTACCTATGCACCTAACTCTCATTGAAATCAATGGGTTTAGAAAAATTGCTGGCACTGGAGTGGGACCCAGGTGATCTGGACTCATCTGCTGGAGCAGGCTAGGGCACGTGTGGGGGGGGAAAGTCAGTTGGGGTAGATTTTCAAGAGTACTTAAAAATATGTAAGGGATTCCATTGGCTTTCAATGGAATTAATTTTCCTAAACCCTTAATTCTTTTGAACTTCTCCCCCTTAATCTCTCTGGCCCCCATTCAGCCAAGCCTTTGTTTTAAATGTGTCCTTCAGTATTTCATGGCACTACCTCAGTTCCCAACCTGTACCGTGGGGATTCCTTCTTCTCACTATTGCCTAGTTATATTGTCAGCTCTTTAGGGCAGGGTTTGTGTGTGTTCTCTACCTAGCACAGAGGGATATTGATCTAGGCTGGGGCATGTAAATGTAACTTTCGTACAAATTATCATCAGTGTTAAAGAACTATATTTGCATTTTCTCATTTCATATATAAAGTCTAAGTTAATACAGGAAATAAAGCATTAGCATGACTAAGGTTAATATAGCTATATAGAAGAAACCAGGATATGTTAATAAAAAACCTAGAGGAAAAAAACCACATATACACATCAGAGGTCAAGAGTCCCCAGAAGCCCAATCTGTATAACCCTTGGGAGATTCTTCAGAGCTAGATTTGAAAATTATTTTCTCATTCTGCAAATAGACATCATCCTGGCAAAAACTGGTGAAATGCTGTAATAAAAATAAAATATGACTATTCGCGAACATTTTTTTCAAATAACAATCATGAATTCACTTCAATGGTATTTACCATCTCCTCTGTTTATATGTTCCCTATCGCTGTAATTTCTGACACTTTGTCTTTGCTCCCCACAAACATTCATGCCAGTGAATTTTTGTTCACTGCACAGCCTGAGAAGAAAAGAAAGAGTGGAGAATATCCATCCGAATGCATTTGCAGTAGTATGTGCAAAAAGTCACCCTGGAAAATATTAGTGGGGCTGAGAGTTAATGGAGCAGAGAGAATACTAAACAGTACTTTCCAGTGTTTATGTGTTGAGTTAAAGATGTATGGGGAAGGTGTGGGAGTTTGTTGTGTATTAAAGGGACAATATATCTTCCTGTACTGTTGAGTAAATAATATGTACAATGTTCTAAAGAATGAACACCAGCGGTTATGGCCTACAGCAACTGTAGTGCCATTGTGCCTCGCCTCCATATCACTTCCCCTTATCCGGGTGCAGTGTTGCAGGGCTTTTTTGAGTCTTCCACCCTCTGTAGAAATTCTGGTGTCACAACAGTTTGCATGTGGCCTCGCCCTCTGGCCAGGTCACTGCTCAGCCCATTCCCCTGACGAGGTTGACAGAAAAGTCCCAAATAGGAAACCCCAAAGTCTAGTGGCTTTTGAGCCTGGTCCTTGACCTCCATCTGGGGCCCACAGTTCTTGGCCTCTTCTCTTTCTGATGCCTGTACCTTCCCTGGAGGTCTGGGGAAGGGTAGGGGAACTCAGGTCCACCATCTTCTGTGGGTTCCAGCCCAGGGACCCTGGTTAGGCACCCAAGAACTGTTCCTTCAATTCCTCCACCATTTTCCCTGGACTGCCCCTACCTGCAGCCTACAGGTAGGTAAGATATAGGTGTGGATTAATGCAGTAATTCAAAAGCCTACAGGTCTCAAACCTGTAAAGGCAATAGCTCAGCAAACCAACTAAGGCCCAAAGCCTAAAGACTTAATATAAGTAACTAACCCATTAATGATTATATATCACAAGATGTCACAAGACAAGTGATGTTAGAAGTAAGTCTTGCTAAAATGCTGACTTCGAGCCACAAGATGGCTGTTTATACCAGCTTTAGATATTTTCAGTTAGGAACATCAGCAAACTTCAACCACAAGAACACCATGGGAGCTAATTAATGTGTATGCTAATAAGCTTGAGGTGAAAGGCCTAGTGACCTATGGGAGAAGGGAAGCCCAATGTTTTTAGAGGGAGGAAATACAGATGAGGAAAAGGGGTTGAAATCCCTACTGTATGTGGATTAAGCATAGTGGGCAACTGCATAACACATTATAAAAGCTGTATCCTGGCCTGGGGCGATGCCAGATGACAACCATTGTTGATGATAATGGTGAGGATGATGGTGAGGATGATGACCAATACTTGGGTTTTTCCACAAGCGATGGCGTGAACATACGGATTATCAGATGTTGGACATTTTGCCCATTCTCTATTATCCTTGTCTATTTTGCTGGCTTGGAGCATTTGTGCTTTTGCTATCCATGCTAATAAAAAGACGATAGGATGCCTTTCTTAAGTGCAGTTGTCTCTCTCGTGCACACCAGGGTCCTCACATTAATTTCCTTATCATGTCATGAGGCAGAATCCTGCCAAACTACAGATTTCTGGGATTTCTAAATGGTCAGTATAAATTAACACATAATCAATGAATCAGGAAACATACCTTTGGTCCAGCTTGTTTACATAATTCGTCTTGTCTCTGGATTCTACTGTCCCCACCTGGGATCTGTGGTTCCTCACCAGTTACACTGGTCCCCCCTCAAAACTATTTCAAGTCTTTCTCACATCAGTTGGGCCGTGACCAGAAACTCCCCTGTCTTTAGTCTGGGATTAGTCATTTTTCCCCTCCTGCAAGCAGAAGCTGCCTCAGCCCTGTCTCTGGAGATAGGATTATGCCCCGGGCATCTTTGGCTCAGGTTAGCAGTCCTGCCTTCCCTCCAACAGGAGCTCCTTCCTCAATCTTCTTCCTGGAGCTGGGCTTGTGATATATGTCAGCTTCAAAGTGTTGGCCAGCTCCCTTCAAAACCCCCTTCCCAGTTAGCCTCCCACTCTGGAGGGTCCAGCAGACCAGCTTTCTGCTCTCAGTGCCTGCCTGCTGTGAGCCTTTAAACTCCTCCTCTTCTTCCAACTCCTTTCCCGGTTGGTTGGGCAAGGGGGAAACCTTTTTTTTTTTTTTTTTTTTTTTTTTTAGACTCTAGGACTGGAAGGGACCTCGAGAGGTCATCGAGTCCAGTCCCCTGCCCTCATGGCAGGACCAAATACTGTCTAGACCATCCCTGATAGACATTTATCTAACCTACTCTTAAATATCTCCAGAGATGGAGATTCCACAACTTCCCTAGGCAATCTATTCCAGTGTTTAACTACCCTGACAGTTAGGAACTTTTTCCTAATGTCCAACCTAAATCTCCCTTGCTGCAGTTTAAGCCCATTGCTTCTTGTTCTATCATTGGAGGCTAAGGTGAACAAGTTTTCTCCCTCCTCCTGATGACACCCTTTTAGATACCTGAAAACTGCTAGCATGTCCCCTCTCAGTCTTCTCTTTTCCAAACTAAACAAACCCAATTCCTTCAGCCTTCCTTCATAGGTCATGTTCTCAAGACCTTTAATCATTCTTGTTGCTCTTCTCTGGACCCTCTCCAATTTCTCCACATCTTTCTTGAAATGCGGTGCCCAGAACTGGACACAATACTCCAGTTGGGGCCTAACCAGCGCAGAGTAAAGCGGAAGAATGACTTCTCGTGTCTTGTTTACAACACACCTGTTAATGCATCCCAGAATCACGTTTGCTTTTTTTGCAACAGTATCACACTGTTGACTCATATTAAGCTTGTGGTCCACTATGACCCCTAGATCTCTTTCTGCCATACTCCTTCCTAGACAGTCTCCTCCCATTCTGTATGTGTGAAACTGATTGTTCCTTCCTAAGTGGAGCACTTTGCATTTATCTTTATTGAACTTCATCCTGTTTACCTCAGACCATTTCTCCAACTTGTCCAGATCATTTTGAATTTTGACCCTGTCCTCCAAAGCAGTTGCAATCCCTCCCAGTTTGGTATCATCTGCAAACTTAATAAGCGTACTTTCTATGCCAACATCTAAATCGTTGATGAAGATATTGAACAGAACCGGTCCCAAAACAGAACCCTGTGGAACCCCACTTGTTATACCTTTCCAGCAGGATTGGGAGCCATTAACAACTACTCTCTGAGTACGGTTATCCAGCCAGTTTTGCACCCACCTTATAGTAGCCCCATCTAAATTGTACTTTCCTAGCTTATCTATAAGAATATCATGCGAGACTGTATCAAATGCCTTACTGAAGTCTAGATATTTCACATCCACCGCTTCTCCCTTATCCACAAGGCTCGTTATCCTATCAAAGAATGTTATCAGATTAGTTTGACATGATTTGTTCTTTACAAATCCATGCTGGCTATTCCCTATCACCTTACCACCTTCCAAGTGTTTGCAGATGATTTCTTTGATTACCTGCTCCATTATCTTCCCTGGCACAGAAGTTAAACTAACTGGTCTGTAGTTTCCTGGGTTGTTTTTATTTCCCTTTTTATAGATGGGCACTATATTTGCCCCCTTCCAGTCTTCTGGAATCTCCCCCGTCTCCCATGATTTCCCAAAGATAATAGCTAGAGGCTCAGATACCTCTTCTATTAACTCCTTCAGTATTCTAGGATGCATTTCATCAGGCCCTGGTGACTTGCAGGCATCTAACTTTTCTAAGTGATTTTTTACTTGCTCTTTGCTTATTTTCTCTTCTAAATCTACCCTCTTCCCGTAAGCATTCACTATACTAGACATTCCTTCAGACTTCTCAGTGAAGACCGAAACAAAGAAGTCATTAAGCATCTCTGCCATTTCCAAGTCTCCCGTTACTATTACCCCCTCCTCATTGAGCAGTGGGCCTACCCTGTCCTTAGTCTTCCTCTTGCTTCGAATGTATTGATAAGAAGTCTTCTTGTTTCCCTTTATTCCCATAGCTAGTTTGAGTTCATTTTGTGCCTTTGCTTTTCTAATCTTGCCTCTGCATTCCTGTGTTATTTGCCTATATTCATCCTTCGTGATCTGCCCTAGTTTCCATTTTTTATATGACGCCTTTTTATTTTGTAGGTCACGCAAGATCTCAAGGGTAAGCCAAGGTGGTCTTTTGCCACATTTTCTATCTTTCCTAACCATTGGAATAACTTGCTTTTGGGCCCTTAATAGCATCCCTTTGAAAAACTGCCAACTTTCCTCAGTTGTTTTTCCCCTCAGTCTTAATTCCCATGGGACCTTGCCTATCAGCTCTCTGAGCTTACCAAAATCCGCCTTCCTGAAATCCATTGTCTCTATTCTGCTGTACTCCCTTCTACCCTTACTTAGAATTGCAAATTCTATGATTTCATGATCACTTTCACCCAAGCTTCCTTCTACTTTCAAATTCTCAACAAGTTCCTCCCTATTTGTTCAAATCAAGTCTAGAACAGCTTCCCCCCTAGTAGCTTTTTCAACTTTCTGAAATAAAAAGTTGTCTGCAATGCAGTCCAGGAAATTATTGGATAGTCTGTGCCCCGCGGTGTTATTGTCCCAACATATATCTGGATAGTTGAAGTCCCCCATCACCACCAAATCTTGGGCTTTGGATGATTTTGTTAGTTGTTTGAAAAAAGCCTCATCCACCTCTTCCGCCTGATTAGGTGGCCTGTAGTAGACTCCCAGCACGACATCACCTGTGTTTTTTACCCCTTTTAGCCTAACCCAGAGACTCTCCACCCTTCCGTCTCCTATGTCCATCTCCACCTCAGTCCAAGTGTGTACATTTTTAATATATAAGGCAACACGTCCTCCCTTTTTCCCCTGTCTATCCTTCCTGAGCAAACTATACCCATCCACACCAACATTCCAGTCGTGTGTATTATCCCACCAAGTTTCAGTAATGCCAATAATGTCATAGTTGTATTTGTTTATTAGCACTTCCAGTTCTTCCTGCTTATTACCCATACTTCTTGCATTTGTATAAAGGCATCTAAGATACTGGTTTGATTTTGCCTCCCAGCTTTGCCCTGACCCTCCTTCCTCTCTGCCATTATAGCCCGTGCTCCCTCCTGCTTCCAACCCATCTCCCAGGTCTTGTTCCCCACTTTCCTGTGGGCTTTGCTCACCTGTCCCCGTCGAACCTAGTTTAAAGCCCTCCTTACCAGGTTAGCCAGTCTGTGCGCGAATAAGGCCTTTCCTCTCTTCGAAAGGTGAACGCCATCTGTTCCTAGCAGTCCTTCCTCAAGTAGCATCCCATGGTCGAGGAAGCCAAAGCCCTCCTGGCGACACCATCTTCGCAGCCAGGCATTCACCTCCACAATGCATCTGTCTCTGCCCGGACCCCTACCTTCAACAGGAAGAATCGAAGAGAATACCACCTGCGCTCCAAACTCCTTAACCCGTACTCCCAGAGCCCTGTAGTCACTCTTGATCTGCTCAGCATCACACCTCGCAGTATCATTTGTGCCCACATGGATGAGTAGCATGGGGTAGTAGTCAGAAGGCCGGATAATCCTCGACAAAGCCTCTGTAACGTCTCGGATACGGGCCCCTGGCAGGCAGCATACCTCCCGGGATGAACGGTCAGGGCGACAGATGGGTGTCTCCGTCCCCCTCAGCAGAGAGTCTCCAACCACCACTACCCTACGTTTCTTATCAGTGGTGGCAGCAGACCTCCCAGCCTTAGGGGTACGAGGCTTCACCCCCTTAACTGTTGGGGGTGATTTCTTCTCTCCTGTATCTTTTACCACAACAGGAGGGTTCGCAGCAGTGGTGGAGCACTGCCCGCTGCTAGAAGTAACCAGCTGGCTGTGTCCACCCTGAGCCTCCTCCTCCACTGGTGTGTCAGGTACACCCTGAGGCATCTCCTCTTCCACTGCAGTGTCAGTAGTCCCGTCAACTGGGACAGCACCGTCAGCTGTCTCCACATGGATACTGTCCAGGAATTGCTCATGGACATAGATGTTCCTCAGCCAGGCCACCTCCTCCTGTAGCTCTCCCACCTGCTGCCTGAGAGATTCCACCAGTAGGCACCTTTCACATTGGATGCCACCCCCAGCCTGGATATCAGTAAGTGGAAATTGCAAATTACAGTCTTTGCAAGCCCACACCAGAATCTGGGTAAAAGCATCCATGCTTTGGTGCTCTGTCTGGCTACAGGCGCAGGTGGAGGAGACAGAAGCAGTGCTGGCACAGGTGTTACGGGTCCTCCTCACCATTTTAAGCCTCCCTCTGTCAAAGTCTCAAATTCCTGTCTACAGCTCTCTGTCTGCTCCTCTTTGCTGTGAACAGAAAGGTTTTCGATGTGGCTCAGGTTATGGGTTCAAGGGACCAATGGGTCACAGATGAGACCAACAAGGGACCCCCCTCCCTTCCTACTCCCCTTCCAACTCCCTTGCAAAACTCCCTGTTAGCAGCTCCTGTTCGCCTACCTTCTCTGCAAGCTCGCAGGTACTTAAAGTACAGTGTCTGGATTCCTTCCCCAAGCACCGTTCATTCCCAGGACACTTAGGTCTATATGGGTATGTCTACACAGCAAAACACCAAAACCTACGGCAGCAAGTCTCAAAGCCTGGGTTGACTGATGCTGTCTTGTGCTACGGGGCTAAAAAAAGCAGTGTAGATGTTCCGGCTCAGTCTGGAGCCTGGGATGTGAAAGCCAGCAAGAAGAGAGGGTCTCAGAGCCTGGGTCCAGCCCCAGCTGGAATATCTGTTAGCCCTGTAGCACATGCCCTGCAAACTCAGGTCAGTTGTCCTAGGCTCTGAGGCTGCTGCAGGGTTGTTTTTGTGTTGATGTACCCTGAATGAAGCTACTGAGCCCTTCCAAAATCTTAAAGAGCCATGCCAGCTGGCATGGTGAGCTGACCACTAGGATCTACTGCCCTGGATGGCAGTCTAAACCCTCAACATGTAACTTATCCTAGTAAATATGCTTTCACATGCAATTTACACATCTAACTCCTCACACTAACTGCAACATAGTAAGAAGCATTCAAGTTATCTTCAGGTCTAATTACAGAGCTTAGCACCTGCAATCTTTCACTCACCCACAAACACCCTCTGTGCTTCCTATTTATACTCACCCACTGTGCAATTAACACCCCATTAAGCTTCACATCTGCAACCCCTTTGCTCTCATTCTGCAGCACTTGGCTTCCAGTTCATGGCTTCACCCTATATTATTACATGCTGAGGCTGCTTTTTTGTTTCCTAATTCTTTCAAGTGAACTGTTTTTGATAATAGTGCTGGAATGACAGGGCTGGAAGCTAAAATCTTTTTAGCCACAGAACAGAGAAAGCACAAGCAGAGAGTGAGTTTCCCCTAGCAATAGCGGCAGAAGACGTTCTCCCAAGCGGCAGAACCTGTGTCAGTGCTACAGGAGCGCCGGCAGCCTTTTTGGCGCCCTAGGCGGCTGATGGTCCTGCCCCCAAAATGGCACCTTCGACAGAGGAGGCGGAAGGTCCCGCCCCTGAAATACCACCGATGACCGTGGCGGCAGGATGTTCGGCCGCCGCGGTCGCTGCCCCCCAAATGTTAGTGCCCTAGGCAACCGCCTAGGTCGCCTAATGGGTTGTGCCGGCCCTGCAGTGCTAAGTATCAGAGGGGTAGCCGTGTTAGTCTGGATCTGTAAAAAGCGACAAAGAGTCCTGTGACACCTTATAGACTAACAGACGTTTTGGAGCATAATATCCACTTTGTCAGACGCAACAGTGCTGACCCCCACTAAATTCAATCCTCCACAGCCACCACACTAATTATGATGGAGGGAAAAAGAGCGGTTATTTGCTCTGAGTATGATCAGCTCCTCGTGCCACAGACTGAGAGGAATTGTAAGCTGCTGACCTTGCAACAATTTCTCTTCTGCAGCATACTGACATTGGAACTTCTCCTCTCTCCGCCCAGTGAGGGTAAGGGGATTTGGGAGCGGTGTTAGTGACTAAGTGGAGCAAGCTCCACATGGACTAACCCACACCATGGCTGATGGTACTCCCAAAGAATAAGGCCTCCTTCTCTGATGATGCAGAGTCTTCCTCTGGGATTTTCCCAACCATAGAGTGGACGTGTTGTATCCTCCTAGACATGGTTGATGGTGCCTCACCAGAGGTCTTTCCAGGCCTTTTTATGGTTGATTCTGCCCAAGTGGGTGGCACTGGGTGTTGGATCCTCCTTACTGCCCATATCTGATGTCTCCAGACTTGCCCACAACCCAACTCCGCCCCATCACAGAACATGGTACTGAAGTGGGGTGCGAATGCTTTCTCTAGGCTTATGCAACATGAGAGAAGGCTACTTGGGCATGCACACAAAGGCCTTCCTTCTGGGCTTGAACCAACTCTGCTTGGAGGGGAATTCAGTTTCCAAGGCCTATTCAACTTTTGTTCCCTTTCCTGAAACTGTCAAAAGGATTGGGGCCAGCATTAGTTTCATGTGGCTCAGGGCTTGTCTACACTTGAAACACTATGGCAGCACAGCTCTAGAGCTTCAGTATAGATGCTACCCACACTGATGAAATGGCTTCTTCCAATGCAGTAGCTAATCCACCACCCTGAAATAGAGTAGCTTCTATTGACCTAGTGCCTAGGGTTTAGATTGGCTTAACTATGTCTCTCAGGGGGATGGATTTTTCACAGCCCTGAGAGATGTATCTATGCCAATGTAAATTCCCAGTGTAGACCAGCCCTCAGATACCATAGATTTGCTCAGATGACATGGTACAAGCACTATAAGAGAACAGAATGGACCACTGTACAGCAGACAAGGAATGTCCACTATGTAACGCAGTAGGTCAGACTTGATGACGATAATATAAGTGGTCCAGTAATTGCCAGTCTCTGCTGGATGTCAACCAGTGATTTACAGATGAAAATTTTGTTCTATTGCTAAGCCTTTGCATCCCCAGCAACTAGCTCTATGCGTTTAGCACTCCTAACAAATTAGAGGATTGGGCCAAAAAAAATCTGATGGGGTTCAACAAGGACAAGTTCAGAGTTCTGCACTTAGGATGTAAGAATCCCATGCACCGGTACAGGCTGGGGACCGAGTGGCTAGGCAGCAGTTCTGCAGAAAAGGACCCAGGGGTTACAGTGGACGAGAAGCTGGATATGAGTCGACAGTGTGCCCTTGTTGCCAAGAAGGCTAATGGCATTTTGGGCTGTATAAGTAGGAGCATTGCCAGCAGATCAAGGGACACAAACATTCCCCTCTATTTGATATTGGGGAGGCCTCATCTGAAGTATTGTGTCCAGTGTTGGGTCCCACACTACAAGAAGGATGTGGAAAAACTGGAAAGAGTCCAGCGGAGGGCAACAAAAATTATTAGGGAGCTGGGGCACATGACTTAAGAGGAGAGGTTGAGGGAACTAGAATTGTTTAGTCTGCAGAAGAGAAGAATAAGGGGGGATTTGATAGCTGCTTTCAGCTACCTGAAAGGGTGTTCCAAAGAGGATGGATCTAGACTGTTCTCAGTGGTAGCAGATGACAGAACAACGAGTAATGGTCTTAAGTTGCAGTGCGGGAGGTTTAGGCTGGATATGAGGAAAAACTTTTCCACTAGGAGGGTGGTGAAGCCTTGGAATGGATTACCTAGGGAGGTGGTGGAATCTCCTTCCTTAGAGGTTTTTAAGGTCAGGCTTGACAAAGCCTTGGCTGGGATGATTTAGTTGGGGATTGGTCCTGCTTTGAGCAGGGGGTTGGACTAGATGACCTCCTGAGGTACCTTCCAACCCTGATATTCTATGATTCTATGATTCTGATTGGTCCTGCATTCCATAATCAGGTAGAATTAGACAAAGGGGATCACAGCCAAATCATATACCTGCAAGATCTATATCAGAATTGGTCTGTACCTGCAGTATCCTGAGTACTTCCTGCCTTGAAGTCCTATGACTTCACTGAGAACAGAGGGTGCTCAACATCTTCCTGGATGAAGCCCACCCCTTGAGGGGAAACATACTGGCCTTTTATTTCCTGTCCATTCTCAAAAGAAAAGTAAAAAAGAGGGCGAAGAGACATCTGGTGAACTGAGCTTTGAGTCTTCGCTGTTAGCTGCTAAGATTATTGCCCGTGTCTAAAGCTTCAGGAAAAACCTTTCTGGGCAAATTTGCTGCACACATTCTTTAATTCCTTGTAAACCAAAAGCAAATAGTTTAATCCCCGCTGGCATCACTTGTGCTTTGTTTGTCAGACGGAAGCAGTGAGATGTAATTAACTGTCAGGTTCCACATTGACAACTGGCTCACAGATTAAATAAATAAATACACCTGACACATCAAAAAAAGGGCAGGGTTGTGATCCCTGGTACGTGGGCAAACATCCCACCTTGTGGCATTTATTTATTTATTTCTATGCTTCCTAAAATGTCCCACGGTCTCATGGCGAGTTTCACAGGTTGGCCAACAAAGGGGTGCATTTTTGGAACCAGGAAGGAGAAAATTCCCCTTGTCCAAGGGTATGTCCACACTGAGTTTTAAAAGCCGTTGCAGCGAGTCTCAGAGCCTGGCTGTACAGACTGGGGCTTGCAGGGCTTGCGCTGTGGCCATTAAAAACAGCTATGTCGACGTATGGAGCTGGAGCTTGGACTCTGAAGCCCAGGGACAGGTGTGGGTTTCAGAATCTGAGTGCCCCTCTGAGCTGCACCACCTGCACTGCTGTTTTTAGTGATGTCAACAGTTTAGCCTGACATCAAACACTAATAAGCTCTCAAGCAGAGGTTTTCTTACTTTGCCTAGCTGTAAATTTCGATTATTTTCGATGGAAGTATGTTTATGCCATTTTGTACTGTGAAATCGATATTTATCGACATTGACCGATAAAAATCTAATTCATCCAAGCCTCCGGAACTGCTTATCTTAGGTACCTTTTATGGGCCTGTGATGGGGTGTATACAGAGGTGCTGACTTCTGTTTTTTCCAGTGGGTGCTCACTCCTCTCTGCCCCCTCCCAGTGTGCAAGAGGTATGCTGGGTCTTGGGGGTGGGGCCTCGGGGTGGAGCAGCAGGTAGGGCCTCAGGGGAAGAGTGGAGGGCCTCATGGGTGGAGTGTAGGAGAAGCAGGGAGTAGGGCCATGGTCCAGGCGCCAGGCCCCACAAAAGGTTACTCCAGTCCTGAAGGCATTGAGAACCCCTTATGGGTGTATAAACCCCACCCTGTCATAGCCACGATGGGTTAATGAACAGACCAGCTACTTCCTCAGTTGCAAATAAGTGGCTGATTAGCAACAGTTGTGATAAAAGGCTGCCGCTTAGGTAAAAGTGGTGGCTGCCAGGGAGATTGGGGACTTTTTCAGGGAGGTTCCTCAGCAGCAGCCTTGCCAAGTCACAGACCAGGCTTTGGAATGGAGATAATGGGGTTAAGACAGCTGGGAAATAGCAGAAGGCCAGACTTTTACAATACGTCTACACAGCAATTAAACACCTGCTCTGCTGATGTGGGCCTGCAAGGCTGTAAAATTGATGAGTAGTTGCTTGGGCTTGGGCTGGAGCCGCTCCAAGCCCAAATGTCTACACTACAATTTTTAACCTCATAGCCCTGGCCAGGCAAGCCCAAGTCAGCTGATTGGGACCAGGGCCGGTTCCAGGGTTTTTGCCACCCCAAGCAGTAGAAAGAGAAAGAAAAAAAGCCGCGATCACGATCTGCAGCTCTACCGCTGCCACTTCAGTCTTTGGCAGCAATTTGGTGGCTGGTCCTTCGCTCTGAGAGGGAGTGAGGGACCCGCCAAATTGCCACTGAAGACCCCTCACCATTGGCTGCCCCAAGCAGCTGCTTGCTGGGTTGGTGCCTGGAGCCGGCCCTGACTGGGACCAACTGTGGCTGTACAGTGGGTCATTCATTCCAGTGTAGATGTAGCCCTAGAGACCAGGGTTGTCAGGCCCCAGATAGATTATTTTATAGGGTCAAGAAGTAGCTAGCAGACAGCTGGGAGATGGGGTTCTTAAAGGGCCAGAGTACCACAGCAACCTCTTGGATGAGGAGTGAAGGAATGAGCCCCTTCACAGGTGCTCATTAGGATCATAGCTAAGCACCTCACAAAATATTACTGTATTTACCCTCCAAACGCCCCTGTGAAATAGGGCAGGCTGTTATCCTCATTTCACAGATGGAGCACTGAGGCCCAGAGAGGAGAAGCGACTTGTCCAGGAAGTCTGGCAGATCAGGGGCTTGAATCCAGGTTTCAGACCTAGGCTTGTGGCCTAATACTGGACCAACACAACTTTCTTGTTTTATAATCCCAGGTGTTTTATAATCCAACTTTTAACTTTCATTTCAACATCTCTGTAAGTAAGTCATTCCCAGGCCCAGCCTCCTTTAAAGAGCAAGACAACATTTGGTACCCTTCTGTCCTCTACTATTGTAGATGATATGGCATTTCAGGCACTTCATTTGGGTGTTCCTTCAGCACCCTTGGCTGAATTGATCCAGACTGGGTCACTTTTGGATCTCCAGTTTACCCAGTTTATCCAGGCAGAGTTGTTCCAGTGCCACCTCTTTTTCTGCCTCATCCTTCGACAGTGCTCTATCTTTATTACCTCAGAAGAGTAAGCCCATGGCAGGTATCTCCTCAGCATCTACAGTGGTGAAGACTGATGCAGAGGAAACTAGGTTCCTTGCAGCTGTTCTACTCCTAGACCGGTGCATGTTTTAAACTGCAGCATTTTATTAATTTGTTTGCTGTTATCCAAAATACACACCCACCTTGCACAAGCCCCACTGCTAGGGAATCTACTAGGAGCCCCAAACTCTTCAATGCATGCTGTGCTCACAAGAGCTGTATCCACAGTTCAAAACCCTAAAGGGATGGGACACAGGACAATGTGGCATTCCATCTAGTTCTGACATAAACAGTAGTTACACTTCATTAAAATCCTCTGATATACATATTCTAACTTGAGCACTACACAATATCCTTAACCTCCTTCACTGCCCCCTTACCTTCCTGATAGTCCAGTTGATGCACTTTTTAAAGTGGACTAGACACCTCCCCCAAAATAAAGAAAACTCTCCTAAAATACAATTTCAAAACCACCTATGCACCCAGTAATCCCTGCCTCAGGCAAAATACAGAGAGAAGCTATAGACTTTGTCCTGCGACTCAAAAGACAGTAAACTCGGACACTGTTGGACAAGTGGGAGCAGTAAATTTCACAGTATAGGATGATCCATAGAGAACACCCAGCTAACAGCCTCCTGATATTTAAATCTGGAGACTGCTAGCTCAGGCACGCCAGATGTCGTGACCTGTTGTGCTGTATGTGCTTAGAGATGCAGTCTCTCAAATAGCGAAGGCCTACATAATTCTGTGGGTTTCCATCAGTTCCTTCATACAAAGGGACTGAACTAACTGCTTTGTGAAGAGCCAGGCTCTAACCCATATGGGGTTATATCCTGATTTCCCATCACTGTGCGATGTTGGACAAGTCACTTAACTTCTCGAAGCTCAGTTTCCTCCTCTGTAAAACGGGGCCAAAACTATCTACCTCCCTCTGAAGCTTCATATATTAATGTTCAGAGATCATCTTGAGATCTATGACTGCAGGGTGCACTGTAGGTCTGCATTCAATGGGTGTTGTGTCATTTGCTTCAATGGGTGCAGCATCAGGTCCTATCAATACAAAGTATTATGATGTCCCTTTGGTGCAGGTCACCTAGCTCACTGTTTGTGCTGATGTCCATTGAGGCTATGGAGGTGCATCATGATGTTCCTTATCAAATGAGTAGCCTCCTCCCTAGCATCCCCTGGTGACCTTAGGGTCGCCCTGCAAGCAACTCCTTGCCTCAGTTTCCCCCTTTTTAAATAAACTCCAAATAGGCTTTTTTTTTAATCCAATAATGCCCTTTGCTCCAGGATCTAATTTATTGACATCAAACAGAAAACAAAACTCAGTCCTGAGGCTTCTCTTCTCCCCCAGCTCTGCTCTGCTCTCCACAGCTCTTCCCTGTCTTGGCTGGCCACTTTCAGCCCTATCTAGTGGAAGTCTTTCCTTACTCCTGTGGAGTCTGCTCTTTCCATTCATGTAGCCTCTTACCAGGGCTCCCCCCAGGCCTTTCCTGCCTGTAGTCTCATCCCTAGTCCCAGGATTTAGCAAGATCCTATTCCCTCCCACCAGCCTCTCTCATCATTCTTGTCTTGTCTTGCTTCTCCTGACCCCACACCCCCAGCTTCTTACTGCTTTGTGTGTGTGTGTGTGGTGTGGAACCAGGCAATCCCTGTTCAGGTGTGTTTCTTTGGCTGGCCCCAGGATGCTATCCCTTAAGGGGCAAGACAACCTGTTACATACCGGATCACTGCATTTTTTCTAATTTACCTGGCACATTAAGCGTCACGAAAGAATCAGATAAGTTCACTTGGCCCTCTGCTATTCCTGCTGATGTGTGTTTTAAATGTCTCCAAGCAAGAGGGATATTTTTAAGGTTGGAATGTAAGCACAGTTGGAAAGCAAATAATTTTCCCTGCTGTCATTTTGCAGATCTCTTTATTTGGAGCTCATTCGTGCACTTTCAGCAAAGCAGTGGGAACATACTTAGAATAATTCACCAACCCTAATTAATTTACAGTGATTAAAAGCTCTAACTAACCTGTAAAAAAGGCTGGTAAATCATGTTAAAAATGCATAATCCAGTGTTTTAACTTTTAAATCAATGAGATAAGCCACTCTTTACACTACATCGATTTTAATTGTGTCCAGTGGCTACTTTTTTTATTTCCCCAACATGAATCTTCTTTTTATATTATGTTAAAATGAGAAATTAAAATTAACGAGGTCAAAGTTGGTCTCACTTCATTGCTAAAGAAAACTGGTTTCCTTTCTCAAAGTTTACAAGTTACTTCACTTTCATTGATTAATTTCCAAGATAGCTGAAAGTCTCGTTTTGGTTGCCTTTGCTTTAAAATAAATGCTTAGCACAACAGACGGAAACACAGAGGTGGAAGACTGGTAAATATCTATCCTAATGCCACTTATTCATACAGGACACGGTGTATGCTAGTCTGTACAGTTACATTTACAACTGGGCTTGGAGCGTCTACACTTTTGAAAGCCAAAGACCAGATTAAGCCTGGGTGTAACTCTGAGATGGGAAAATTATGGCCTTATGACAGTAATGAGACAAGATACTTGTACAATGTCAGGCTATAATTAATATCAGGCAAAAAATGTGGGAAGCGTGACATGCCCATTGTTGTCAGTTCTGTAAAAGCTGAGAAGAGCTATTACACCATAGCCTGAGTTCAGCGCCGTGGAAAAACGATCAGAGCGTAAGAAGGAGTAAAGAATGATCACAGTTGGGGATGGGAGAATGAAGCAGCAGGGGATAAGAGAGGGGATGTCATCCCCTCTGCCGAGGTGAGAAATATAATACTTGCTTTGGCACAGCCACGCCACCACTGCCACTAGTAATTAACTGCTAGGGACAAATATTAACAAAGAGAGTTGTGATTCCAAGTCTCTGTTGGGTGTTAAAAACGGTGTGTGAGGGAGGCTGTCTCTGGTATGTGTTATTGTTTGAGCCTAATCAACAGCTTTGCTGGTTCACCCTTTATCAAAGCATGACTCACCACCCTCACTCACACCTACAGCCTCTTCCCTGCACAGCATTAAATAAAGGAAGGTAAAGGTAGCTATGCAAGAAAATAAAAATTAAATGTTGCCTGTACAGGAAGGGAGAGAAATAGACCCTTGAAGGGCCCCTTTGTACTTTCCTTTCCTACCCCCTGTTTTACCTCTCATCTTCTCTTGTTTTGGATGGATGGCTATTCTATCCCTTGGAGCAACTTATCTGCCCCACTAGCCATGGAATTCATCATGAAATGAAGGTGCTCAGTGGTTCTCTGCATCTGGCAAGACAGGGGCTTCTTCTTCCAAGCCTCCGTCTGTCTCCCTGCAAAATTCTGAGGACCTCAGCGATGATAGCGGAGCTCAGGAGTGGTAGGTAAAGGTGAGGTTTGAGTTCCCCTTATCTTGAGCCAGAAGGGCATAGGGGTAATCTGAGTACACCCACTATCCCCTGGCTTGGCCACATGCTCTGTGCTGGCAGCAGGGAATGGGGTGACATAGCACGCACTATGCCAGTAGGTTCTTCTTACAGTAGGGTGATCCTCCTGGAACTGGACATGTTGGCTTCATGACCAGATTCCTCCAGCTGTGTAGCACAAAGCAGCCATCCAGCACTAGGGCTTCTGAGTCCTAGATCTTTCTTCCATGTTGCCCCTCTTATTGCCCTGTGGTCTTAGCCTCAGCCTTGGATTTCATTTTGTGCATCACCCCCAACTGCCACAAAACTACTAACAGCAGTTCTACTACCACTGCTGGTGCCCTGTTATTAGTATCTGTGCTGGGGTGCAGAGATCCTGCCTCTGGACTTGCTGGGAGAAGGTTAACCCTTTTGTCCACAAAGGGTGACAGCTGTCTGCAACCAATACAAAGCCATGCTCTGACACTAGGGGAGAGGGAGTGTTGTGTTACTGGTCATATGAGCAAGAGATGGAATAAAAGGCAGGCTCAAGTTGTGACCCCAATGCTGAGAAAGGCCTGGGTTCATCGTGGAGACCAGGTGGTAGAATGCCTTGCCCAGAGAAGGTCTGGTGGAATAAGATCAGTGGGCAAGGCAGGAAGAGGAGGACATTCCAGAGTGTTTCCACAGAGAGAGACTCATAAAAACTCCTGGCATGAGAGAAATGATGGGTGCACCTGCCCCTGGGAGCTGAGACTAAGTCTGAAACCCTGTTGACAGGAGTAGTTGTGGAGTCCTGGCCAAAGAGACTGTCACAAGGACAATGGGGAAGAAGTCAAAAGGCCCTGGAAATCTTGCTGCAAGGGTGTATAATTGACTGCTTCTATGTAAGGCTCCAATAAACAGGTCAAGAAGTGGGTCTTCAGTTGCAACACGTGGTATGTACTGTGATGGGGCAAGGCCAGATGGCTACAATAAAGTACTGAGGAACAGGTATGTTAGCCCCAGGCTAAACAAATCCCTAGTACCATGGTAACCAAATGGCAGTTGCTCTAGGTTAATCAAGGCAGCTGGGGCCAATTAAGATCTTTCTAGAAGGCAGTGGAGATAGCTACATTTATTAGAACACCTGCAGCCAATCAAGGCAGGCTAATCAGGGCACCTGGGTTTAAAAAGGAGCTCACTCCAGGCAGGTGGGGAGGAGCCAGAGGAGAAGAAGCTTGTGTGAGGAGCTGGGACTGAGAGGGTGTGCTACTGGAGAACTGAGGCATTATCAGACAATCAAGCATTATCAGACACCAGGAGGAAGGTTCTGTGGTGAGGATAAAGAAGGTGTTTGGAGGAGGCCATGGGGAAGTAGCCCAGGGAGTTGTAGCTGTCATGCAGCTGTTACAGGAGTGTCATAACATTTCTTCCCAGATCTGGACCTTAGTGTCCAAAGTACGGGTGTTAGCATGAAAACCTCCAAGCTTAGTTACCAGCTTGGACCTGGTATTGCTGCCACCAGCTAGGAATTATACAGTGCCTAGCTCACTGTGGTCTCCCCAAAACCTTCCCTGGGGGACCCCCAGACTCAGATGCCTTGAGTCTTACAACAAAGGGAAATAACCCCCTCCCCTTGTTTCCTTGTTACTTCCTCCCAGGCTCCCCTCCCTGGATGACCCTAAGAGATTCCCTGCTTCCAGTCCTGGAAACACAAGTACCGAGAGATCTAATCTCTCTTCCCCCTCACCCAGAGGGTATGCAAAGTCAGGCTTAGTAAATCTAACACAAAGAGATTTTCCCCCTGACTTCTTCCTCCCACCAATTCCCTGGTGAGCTGCAGACTCAATTCCCTGGAGTCCCCACTAAAGAAAACTCCAACAGGTCTTAAAAAGAAAGCTTTATATAAAAAGAAAGAAAAAGGACATTAAAATAGTCTCTGTATTAAGGTGACAATATACAGGGTCAATTGCTTAAAGGAAAACAATGAATAAACAGCCTTATCCAAAAAGAATACAATTTAAAACATTCCAGCAATTACACACAAGTAAATACAAAAGAAAACAATATAAACCTATTGTCTTACTATCCTTGTACTTACAACTTGGAAACAGAAGATTAGAAATCCAGGAGATAGAAAGATCACTCTCAGAGCTGAGAGGGTCACCGAACCAAGACAAAGAACTCACACCCAAAACTTCCCTCCACCCAGATTTGAAGAAGTCATGTTTCCTGATTGGTCCTCTGGTCAGGTGTTTCAGTTATTGTTGTTACCCCTTTACAGGTAGAAGAACATTAACCCTTAGCTATCTGTTTATGACAAGGAGGCACTATAGACAGCTGCAATCTACAGGGCTCTGGGCTGGAACCCGGAGTAGAGGGCAGGCCCGGGTTCCCCCCAAACCTCGCAACTCCTGATCAGACACAGGAAGAGTTGACCCAGACTGTGGGTTCCACCAGAGGGGAAGATCACTGAGGTGAGCAAATCCACCAATAAGCGCAGGACTCACCAAGGTAAAGGAGGAACTTTGTCACAGTAGGTACTTCATGGTATTGAGGGTGGGGAGGGAAAGAGAGGCTGGTGATCCAGGGCTAGGTGAGGGTGAGAGAATCTGCCCATGGTCTCTATGGGCTCTCTTCTTTATTTCACCAGTTGGCCTACTCAGCATTTAGTTACTGGTTTGGGGCCAACTGGAATGGCATCAAGTTCCTTTCCTTTGTCTGTTCTCCTTAAAGGAGCAGCATGAATGGAATCTCCAGAAGCGTTCCTCACAGCCTGTTACTTCTATTCCCTATGCCACAGGCATGGCCGTTTCCCATGGAGCAATATAGTCATGAAATAAACAACAACAAAAATGTGACGTCAATAGTCATTAGCATCTTCAAAAGACATCTCAATTATTTTGTTAACAAAGAGAGCAAAGGGAATAGTACAAAGAAAATAGGTGGATACAAATAAGGAAATCAAAACAAAACTTGCACTGTGTGGTCCTCGTGGCCTCTCTTTATCTGATTATTTCTTCCTAGCAAGAATATTTGATCCACTTCTGCCTACTGTAATTCCCCTCCAATACTGAATTATGATGAGAGAAAATATCCATTTAGGCATAAGGAATAGCTTCCTTTTTGTTGTTTAGCATCTGTGAGAGAACTATTTATCAGCACCAACCCCAAGAGGCAAACAATTAAAATGAATTAGATACCTTTTGCATAGCTCAGTTTTGCAACAGTTCTGTCCCACAGCCTGGCAAGGCAAGCTTGCTACAGCATGAATTCTCTTCTGGAAGGCTTTGATTCAGGAAAGCTTTCCTGTTCAGGACAGAACTTAAGCAGCTGCTTAACTTTAAGCACCTGAAATGTAAAGTTAAGTATATGCTTAACTGCTGCCCTGAAATGTGGTGGATGTAAGCATGTGCTTAAGTACTTTTCTTGGGCCCTGATCCTGCAATGAACCCTGTGCATATAGACATCTGAAGATGCATGGAGCTCATTACAGGATCAGGGCTTATGTTTTTACTCTTGTACATTTTCCATTGCAATTTCTAGGTAGAATCAGGTGGTGGGTGGATTATTATTACTGTTTGTGCCTATGAGAACCATTCATGGACGAGGACCCCATTGTACTAGGGTTTGTACAGAAACAGAACAAAGACAGGCCCTGCCTCAAAGCTCTTACAATCTAAGTATAAGACAAAAGACAATAGGTACATACAGACAGATGAGACAGTACAAGAAAATGATCAGACAACACTAATCATCATGATAGGCAGTGATCTAAACACACCAGCAGCCTATCCAATGTCTTATTTTTGTAGGCATCACACAAAGGAGAGTTTTAAGGAAGAGCTAATGCAGTAGTTTCACAAATGTTTGCAGGCGGCTCCTCCCATGAGTTAGGGGCAGCATGGGAGAAAGCAGGAAAGTGCTTGACTGAAAAATTAACAAGTGGATGATGGAGGCTGGCACCATTGGCAGAGTGGAGGTGGCAATCAACATCTCAGTAGCATATGAGTGAGACAGGTAGGATGGGGATTGGCCATAAAGACCAGTGAAGAAAAGTAGTCAGTGTTTGATGTGATGGAGCAGGGGGAGCTAGTGAAGAGATGCTAAGAGAAGTGAAATGGCCAATGAGACAAGGCAGGGAAGTCCTAGTGATCTTTGCAGCAGCCCTTCTGATGGCTATGAATGAGATAAGAATGCATTTGTCACTATCTTCAACTCTCTGTAAAATTTTGTACAAATACACTTTCAACATTAGAAGTTATCTAGAACTGAAAAGATCCTGGTGTTCTAGCTCCTATAACTAACCAACTAACTAACAAAAAAACAATAAAACTGCGTCATTTTCACCACAGTTCTCATATGTTCTGATTTAATGTCCACTGAAGTCAATGGAATAACTCCAGTTGTCTTCACTGAGGTCTGGATCAGGATCATAATGCTAATTCTTTCCTTACGGCTACTTCAGTTTACCTTTTCTGTTGGATTTGGCATATATCCAATGTAAAATGCACTGGCAATCGTGGATCATCCTCATCCTATTTGAAATTCAACACAGTGTCCCATCCACCTGTACTTTAGTTATATAGGGGCCAGATCCTGAGCTGCTGTAATTTGATGTAAATCCATTGAAGTTAGTTGAGTAAGGAGATAACATTGTTTTTACATCAACTGAGAGCCTGGTCCATAATCTATATTAAAGCTTAGCACTGGCAACTGCCTTGCTTTGATCTTGTTCTGTCTAGGGCCACTGTCCAGTCTAAGGCATTTTTCATCAAATCTGAGAATTTCCTACAAATAGGAAGAAATGTTGTGAACTAGATACGGCAGAATTCTTTAGATTTCCAGCTTCAGTTTTATCAGTAACAGGAAATTAACTACATCAAACAATGGGACATACAGTTGGCTGGGTCAGAGCAGTTTGGTTGTTGTTATTAAAGTTACTGTCAAAATCTTTCCTTCCTTCCTTCCTTCCTCAGTCTATAAAAGTCTTTCCAGAAAACTTGCTTGATATGCCCATTGCCAGATTGTCAACTTCCCCTACCAGAGAAAGACATTATCTTTTTTCTCCCTCCAATAAATATGAATAAAACTGCACTGTGGGCTAGAATTGCTACTAAACAGCTTGATTGCTGTCTAAGCTTTATCTGGAACAAAAACATTTACCAACAACTTGATTGCAATAATTGGGTTTCTAATGCCTTAGAATTGCTACACTGTCCAAGGCGCAGAATCCCTATTTTAATTAAAAATTAGTTAAACAGTGTCTAAATTGCCCAGATAAACTAAATCCCTAATGTGAAGTGTTCTTTGTGGTTAATGATCCAGTCCCTTGCCAGTGAAAGATTGATACAAGCTCACTGATGTTTATAATATGGTTCCAAGAATAACACTATTCATTATTATTATTTTGCTACAGCAGAGCTTAGGAGGAAGATGGTTCATTAATAAACTCCATTATTCTTGTAATTCTATTAATTAGAGCCTTTCCACCTCACCCCAGCTTGCTGCCTGGAAACAAAAGTTAAGCCATCAACCATAAATAAGGATCAAGTAGCCATAATAGAAAGGCCAAGTCACAAAATGAGATCAGACTAGCTAGAGACATAAAGGGTAACAAGAAAACATTCTACAAATACTTTAGAAGCAAGAGGAAGACCAAGGACAGGAGTAGGCCTGTTACTCAATGAGGGGAGGGGAAATAAAAACAGAAAATGTGGAAATCGCAGAGGTGCTTAATGGCTTCTTTGTTTCGGTTTTCACCAAGAAGGTTGGTGGTGATTAGACATCTAACGTAGGGAATGCCAGTGAAAATGAGGTAGGATTAGAAAAGGCTAAAATAGGGAAAGAACAAGTTAAATATTACTTGGACAAATTAGATGTCTTCAAGTCACCAGGGCCTGATGAAATGCATCCTACAATACTCAAGCAGCTAACTGAGAAGATATAAGAGCCATTAGCAATTATCTTTGAGAAGTCATGGAAGATGGGAGAGATTCCAGAAGACTGGAAAAGGGCAAATATAGTGCCCATCTGTAAAAAGGGAAATAAGGACAACCCAGGGAATTACAGACCAGTCAGCTTAACTTCTGTACCTGGAAAGATAATGAGGCAAATAATTAAACAATCAATTTGCAAACATCTAGAAGATAATAAGCTGATAAGTAGCAGTCAGCCTGGGTTTGTCAAAAATAAATCCTGTCAAACCAACCTGATAGCTTTCTTTAACAGGGTAACAAGGCTTGTGGATGGGGGAATGCAGTAGACGTGCTATATCTTGATTTAGGTAAAGCTTTTGATACTATCCCGCATGACCTTCTCATAAATAAACTAGGGAAATGCAACTTAATTGGAGCTACTATAAGGTGAGTGCAAAACTGGTTGAAAAACCATTCCCAGAGAGTAGTTATCAGTGGTTCACAGTCATGCTGGAAGGGCATAACAAGTGGGGTCCTGCAGGGATTAGTTCTGGGCCCGGTTCTGTTCAATATCTTCCTCAAATGATTTACATAATGGCATACAGAGTACACTCATAAAGTTTGAGGACAAAGCCAAGCTGCGAGGGGTTGCAAGTGCTTTGGAGGGTAGGATTAAAATTCAAAATGATCTGGACAAACTGGAGAAATGGTCTGAATTAAATAGGATGAAATTCAATATGGACAAATGCAAAGTACTTCACTAAGGAAGGAACAATCAGTTGCACGCATACAAAATGGGAAATGACTGCCTAGGAAGGAGTACTGCGGAAAGAGATCTGGTGTCAGAGTGGACCAGAAGCTAAATATGAGTCAACAGTGTAATGCTGTTGCAAAAAAAGCAAACATCATTCTGGGATGAATTAGCAGGAGTGTTGTAAGCAAGACATGAGAAGTCATTCTTCTGCTCTACTCCACTCTGATTAGGCCTCAACTGGAGTATTGTGTCCAGTTCTGGGTGTCACATTTCAGAAAAGATGTGGACAAACTGAAGAGATCCAGAGAAGAGTGACAAAAATTATTAAAGATCTAGAAAACATGACCTATGTAGGAAGATGAAAAAAGTTGAGTGAGTTTAATCTGGAAAAGAGAAGACTGAGAGGGGATATGATAACAGTTTTCAAGTACATAAAAGGTTTTGACAAGGAGAAGGGAGAAAAATTGTTCTTAACCTCTGAGGATAGGACAAGAAGCAATGGGCTTAAATTGCAGCAAGGACCGTTTAGGTTGTACATTAGGAAAAACTTGTCAGAGTAGTTAAGCACTGGAATAAATTGCCTAGGCAGGTCGTGGAATCTCCATCATTGGGAATTTTTAGGAGCAGGTTGGACAAACACCTGTCAGGGATAGTCTAGATCAGTGATCCCCAACCTTTTCCGGGTGGCGGGCGCCGGACGACAAGCCACCAAAGACCGTGGCCGGTGGACAAGCATCTACTGAAACACCACCAAGAAGCGGCAAAGTCAAGAGGCATCGCCGCTGAAATGCTGCAGAAAATCAACTGCATTTCGTCGGCGATGCCTCTAGATGCTGCTGCTTTTCGACTGCATTTCGGCAGATGCTTGTCTGCTGGCCAGTACGCGGGCATACATTGATGCCCCAGCAGGTGTCATGGTGCCCGCGGGCACTGCGTTGAGGACCACTGGTCTAGATAATGCTTAGTCCTGCCTTGAGTGCAGGGGACTGGACTAGATGACCTGTTGAGGTCACTTCCAGTTCTATGATTCTACTTAAAAGGTTGTTACAAGGAGGAGGAAAAAAAAATGTTTTTCTTAACCTCTGAGGATAGGACAAGAAGCAATGGGATTAAGTTGCAGCAAGGGTGGTTGAGGTTGGACATTAGGAAAAACTGCCTGTCAGGGTAGTTAAGCACTGGAATAAATTGCCTAGGGAGGTTGTGGAATCTCCATCATTGGAGATTTTTAAGAGCAGGCTAGACAAACACCTGTCAGGAAAGGTCTAGATAATTAGTCCTGCCATGAGTGCACGGGACTGGACTAGATGACCTCTCGGGGTCCCTTCCAGTTCTATGATTCTATGATTTTATGATAATCACACACTTTAGGATACCATATGCATGGAATTCTAAGAATGGCACAAATGTAACAATCATTCACTGGATCTTCTTGCATGGTTTGTCCCCTAAATGTGTAATAAGTTGCATCAAACCTGACACAAGGTCTTTCCGATGCTCATACCTGGAAAAATAAATATATATTAAAAGATAGAAGAATATGCAGAGAAAGGAATAGTAATGTCTTTTCCTGAGGGTACAGTGGTTAACAATGCAAGTCAGAGTTTCAGTTTGTACTACTGTAGGTGAAAATAAAAGTATACTGGGCTATCAGAAAGGCTTGAGATTTATATGTATATACTATCCATACACAAGTGGAAGCAGTCAAATACATGACCCATGTATCCTTTTGACTATTAAAGTGGATTGTTAAGGATATTGGACCAGATTTTCCAAAAATTACAGGGAACATTTTCAGCACTCATAATTGGGGCCATACTATCCAAAAAAACCTCAGCACCGAGCAACTCCCATTGTGTCAGCTATGGGTGGATTCTGGAAAAGAGCTCAGCATCCAATAAGCTAAACTGTTTTGAAAGGCTTGGAGTGAAATCTTGGACTCACTGAAGTCAGTGGCAACTTCCCCCTCCCTTCCCCGCCCTGCCATTGACTTCAGTGGGTCGAAGATTTCACCACTGACCACTTACTTTGGAGCCTAGATGGAAGCTGAGCTCTTATGAAAATCTTGCACATAAGGCACAATCTTGCAATGTGCTGAGTATTCTAGCACTGATCCAGCAAAGTCCTAATCATGTGCTTAACTTTAAGCTTGTGGCTTTGGTTTAATGGGACTACACATGAGTTTAAAGGTAAGTACGTGCTGAAGTGCTTTGCTTGTTCAGGACCAGCTTGCTTGACATCTTGCTGGACTGAGAGTCAGTGCTGAATTTGCACAAGGTCTTGCCAGAGCTGAGCCCAGCACCTCTAGGCTTGGCAGTTCATAACCTTGGCACTGCTGGGCTTGCCACATCTGTTATGAAAGAGCCCTGGCACCTCTTTCATTATAAGTTAAGAACTGCTGAGTGCTTAATCTCATTGGTGGTATGTTTATGATGTCAGGAGAAGCTTATTAACAGTATCAAAACTAATGATCATGGTAGTGTGTTCTGGATTATGTAATGTAAAACTGAGAAAAGTTAACTCCGTATCTGTGAGCTTCGGGAGCCGGGGAAGGGGCTGATTTCCTGGCTAGGAGTTACTAAGGGCTTCCCTGTATGGCAATTTAATTCATGGCAAGCGAGGGCGTGAATCTACAACACACATGTGTACTGCACACTACCTGGCGGTGTGGAACCTGGTACTGTGCACTGAAGGTTCCTCTGTGTGCTGCTGTAGACAAGGCCTCAGCAGTTAGATCCAGATGAAAGAGAATTCTCCTCCCTCCCTTGTACAGAATATATCACTTGGTGTCACACCATAGGTCATATAAATCTAGATATCAGCAAGAGGTGTCGAAACAATCAATCAGCTTGGATTTTGATGATAATCCAGGGCATGGTATTAATCACCTTCAATTCCTATTGGCTTCAGTGAGAGTTGGGGGAGTTTAGATCCTGCATGAGGCATGTGGCATCTCCCAGGATTAGGCCTGTAGTGATTTATATCAGTGTAAGGCAAAGTAGGTTGTGACTCTCAGAGTAAGCCATTATCCCAGTCTGGATAGCTCAGCATATATATGAACTATGGGCTTGAGGCTTAAGGCTCAAATTTTTAATATAAATTTTTACGATTAAATAAAATGTAATGAAATTCAGGTGAACTATTACACTTTCCACAGGGTGGGAATTAATGAAAATAGCTTGATCTGACATTGTTACTGTAATGAATCAGAAATTTTTTTGGCCAGCAAAAGAGGAGAAGAAACTTTAGAGGAAAATGAAACCTACGATCTTTGAATGTTGGGACTGATCCTGAAAACCGTAGCCAGGCAAGTAGTGCCATTAGCATCCATTAGAATACTTTCCAAATAAGAACAGTGCAATAGCTCCCGTGTAACTTAGAGTCAGTGGCAAAACTTCTGTTTGACTTCAGTTGGAGCAGACTTGGAGACTGTTGAACTAATGCTCTGCTGCTGAAGTCAAACAGAAGTGGGACATATTGAGTAGGGGAGGGAAGAATAAATGGGAGGATGGAGTCTCAAAAGAGTGAAATTCACGCTGGAAGGCTTTGGCACAGCAGGGACTGATAGACTTAAAGGTCAGAAGAGTCCATCAAAATCTTCCAGCCTGTCCTCCTGCACATTGCAGGCCACAGAACCTCCCATTCCATTCCTATGATAGACCCACAACCTTTGGCTGAGTTACTGAAGTCCTCAAATCCTGGTTTAAAGACTTCAAGTTACAGATAATTGAACCCAGATCTAGTTTAAGCCCAAAACTAACTCATTAGCCACTGGGCCATCCTTTCTGTAGGGACAAATTTGCGGCATCTTGATGTTTTTCCCACTCCAAAACTATATTTATTTATTTAAATTTATTAATGCTCAAGCAAGTGCTCATCTCAGGCTCTAGGCAGCACTCTTCTGTACTTCAATTTTCATACTTAATAACACAATGGGCTCCTCATTCCACTTCATCCACAACTATAAAAAAGATGAGCCCCAGCAGCAGATCTGATAATAAAATAAAATCCTCTTCACAGCTGGCCTATAAACCCTAAATCCCTTCAACCTAATCACATCACTTCTTCAGATGCCTGGGACTAAAAATAGACCCAGTGGATGCGCCTCTGCATATACCGTTGATACTCCCAGCATTAGCAACTGTGAGACCCGTCAGTGTTAATCTGTATTTGCCACTGTGTTGTGCGTCACTAAATTCTATACACAGAAGAAAACCAACCTAACAACAAAAGCCCCTCAAATTATATACCACGTATTGTAGGTATGTCACAGGGATTGTCCAGTGTTTCCAGGCTGCCATCTCTTTATTCAAATCCCTCCTAGAGACTCACTCCTTCTGTGTTGTGCCCGCAAAACTAATCCAAAATAGTCATAATAAACATTCAAAAAACCCCTTCACTCTTCTGGGCATCGTAAGGTGAACCTGTCCTTGGTGCTGCACACCAACATTAGGCCTATGCACCACTTAAGCCCAGCTTTGGGAATGAATATCATCCATAATGCATATTGCCCTGCTAGAGACTTGATTTTCCACCTCCTCGTACCAGTTCAAATCAGGGTAACTCCACTGCAGTCATCAGTATATAAAGCCAGCGTAAGGGTCTCATCCTACTCCCATGCAAGTGTAGGGAAAGATACCCATTGAATTCACTGGGAATGGGACCAGGCCCTAAGTGTGAGGAGAAGCAGGACTGACATGTCTGCTTTGTTTAGACTATAATGTATTCAGGGCAGGAACTTGTGCACTTGTTCCTGGTGATCATGTAGTGTAGCGAAGAGAAGCTTAAGGGATATTGTGATCACAGCTTATAAGTACCTACATGGGCAGTGGGTATCACAGGCTGGGGGAGACTAAGCCTCCCCAAACAGCCTGGAGTGGCCCTGCTCATGCTCCACCCCCAGGACCCCTCCAGCTTCCCACTTTTCCCCTCACCTGGGGTTAAGGCTCCTGTGGCTGGGACTTGGGGCAGCTGGGGCTGGTGGGGCTGAGGGCACCGGGTGCTGAGGGCTGCCCACCCGGGGCTCCAGTGCTGGGGCCACATTGCCCGCCTGACGCTCCAGGGCTGGGGGCACTGGGGCTGCACCACCTGGCTGATGCTTTGGGGCTGGAGGTGTTTGGGCGGCCCGGGGATGTGGTGGGGGGTGGTAGTCACTGTGGGGGGGGTGACTCTGGTGGAGGAGGGGTATGGCCTCGGGTAGAAAGGGTGGGGCTGGGGGATAGCCTCCCCCAACGGGTGGTTCACGTGTCGCCCATGAGTCGTGTGTGTGTGTGGGACAATTATTTCATAATGATCTCTCCAATTTAGAAAAGAAAATTATAACAAGATCTAATAGCTGGAAGTTGAAGCTAGACAAATTCTGACTGGAAATATGTCATATATTTAAAAAGGTGAGAGTAATTAATGATTGGACCAACTTACAAAGGGTTGTGGTGGATTCTTCATCACAGGCAATTTTTAAATCAATATCAGATTTTTTTCTAAAAAAAAGCTCTGGGAATTATTTTGGAGAAGTTGTGTGGCCTGTGTTATACAGAAGGTCAGTGTAGATGATCACAGTGGTGTCTTCTTGGCCTGGAATCTGTGACTTGCTGTACAAGACACACAACTCACTGTCGGGGCTTAAGACTTACATAATAATTCATTGCAGATAATTCTTTAAACTAGAGTATTCATTTGGGAATGTTTGATGGCAAACGTTTATGCCAGTGGCATGGTAAATACAATTTCAATGAGTAGCTGAGAAACACACTCGCATGTTTTATAAAGAATAACTTATGGCTGTTATATTTTATAATATAAAATTATTTTATAGTCCTGTGTAACAACTTCCTACATTTCAGTACAGTATGTTTCTGGAAGAGTGCTGCTTATCTAGTGCTTGCCTGGGAAGCCTTCCAGAAGCAGTTCTTGCAAAGAACTGCCATTTAGTCTTCTTCCTCAGAACATCTGTTAAGTAATGGATAGATAGAAATGGTTTGATTAGGGGTGATCTGTCAAGATCTTAACAGAGTAAGAGCTGATTTCCCCTCTGCCAGTTAAAATCCATGTGTAGCGAGGCGGTGTGGCTCCCCTCCCCCCCAGGGAGGGTCAAGCCCCGTCAGTCATCCACGGGGGCGGGGCCACGGGGCGGAAGCCCCGCCCCTCAGAGGGTCAGGCGGCGACCCGAAGAATAAAAGCCGGGCCCCAGCCTTCAGTTGCAGGTCTGCCGCCGGCAGGAGCAGACGTGTCCGCTGACGCCCGTAACTGGGAGACTGCCCGAGCCAGAGGCCGAGACCAGGAGCTGCCAGAGCTGCCTCGCCCCTACTACGACGAGGAGCCGCCAGAGCTGCCTCGCCCCTGCTACGACGAGGAGCCGCCAGAGCTGCCTCGCCCCTGCTACGACGAGGAGCCGCCAGAGCTGCCTCGCCCCTGCTACGACGAGGAGCCGCCAGAGCTGCCTCGCCCCTGCTACGACGAGGAGCCGCCAGAGCTGCCTCGCCCCTGCTACGACGAGGAGCCGCCAGAGCTGCCTCGCCCCTGCTACGACGAGGAGCCGCCAGAGCTGCCTCGCCCCTGCTACGACGAGGAGCCGCCAGAGCTGCCTCGCCCCTGCTACGACGAGGAGCCGCCAGAGCTGCCTCGCCCCTGCTACGACGAGGAGCCGCCAGAGCTGCCTCGCCCCTGCTACGACGAGGAGCCGCCAGAGCTGCCTCGCCCCTGCTACGACGAGGAGCCGCCAGAGCTGCCTCGCCCCTACTACGGCCCCGAGGAGCCGCCAGACCAGGCTTGGTCTGAATTCCCCAAAACCTTACCGGACCTGCCGCCCAGCCCGGATTGGGAGGAACCGATGGTCCTGGATGTCCCCGGAACAGAGGCCCTGGACCAGGTAGGAGTAGAGGGGGAGTTAGGAAGTAGCCCAGGGGAGCCTGATGCCAGTCAGGCTGTAGAGCTAACCTTGCCGATGTCAGTATGTTTCGGTCAGGATCCCCACTGACCACCGGTAGCGGTGACGGCTGCTACCAGGGCCCCGGGCTGGAACGCAGAGGAGTGGGTGGGCCTGCGTTCCCCCTGCTCCCCGTAACCGGGTGGCAGATTCCCCCTCTTCCCAGCCGAAGAGGCCAGAGCTGTTCATAACTGTGTTTGGTGCGCCACCCGATCCAAGGGCTGGGCCCCCTCTGACTTTGCCACTGCTCTGCCCTGCTCCAAAGGGCCAGAGCTGGTTATAACTGTGTTTGGTGCCCCGCCCGAACCAAGGGCTGGGCCCCTTTTGACTCTACCACTGCTCTGCCCTGCTCCAAAGGGCAGAGCTGGTTATAACTGTGTTTGGTGCCCTGCCCGAACCAAGGGCTGGGCCCCTTTTGACTCTACCACTGCTCTGCCCCGCTCCAAAGGGCCAGAGCTGCTTGTTACTGTGTGTGGCGCCCGCCCGAACCAAGGGCTGGGCCCCTTTTGACGTTGCCACTGCTCTGACCTGCCGAAAGGCCAGAGCGGATTGTAATTGCAGGGAAGACAGCGAGGCCGGTGTGGCTCCCCTCTCCCTCAGGGAGGGTCGAGCCCCGGTGGAACCCGTCTACACCATGTGTTGCAAGAATGGATTTTTATCCACATGGGCACCTGGAAAACAGCAGGCAAATGTGACTGAACTCTGGAGATGAAAAGCAGAAGCACATGGAGCAAAGGGTCAAGCAGAGGAATCTCGGAACACGGAACCCAATGTGTGAGTTGTCAGGTTGGAGTAAAATGTGCAGGATATGATAATAATATCCATGAGAAGGAGGAGACAGGAGAAGCTGCCACTGCATGTGTGGGGCTGGAGTTACATATGTGCACCCTGAACAAGAGCTGTTCTGCCTCCAAATCACCTCTGAAGGTGGGAGACTGCTCAGTGCCCTCTGCCATCAAGGTAGGTACTTTGTTAAAATGCCACCATCTCCTTCTGCCTCTGGGACATAGCAGCCAATGTGAATTAATTCCTCTGTTAGATACAGCAGATCTCTGAAGGCTTTTGCACAGTCGTAGGTGCTCCATAAACAAAGGGAATCTGACAGAATGATAGGACATCAATGAATCTTTTAGACATGGCTCTGTAAGAAGCAAAAATATTTTGGTACAATGACGTGTTAACAGCACACTGAGAGAGAGAGAGAGAGACGGAGAGAGAGAAAAGAAGAATCGGAGAACAAAAAACAAGGCTATAAAAACTAGAGATGACCCTAAACTGGAGATCTAACCCAGCTCTCAACATCTTCAAACAATGGGATTGTTTTCGTTATGGCCAAAGTGCTTTGAAAAGTTTAAATTTAAAAACACCTTTTTTCCCACCAAAAAATCCTTTTTTGGGAGTAAATAAAAATAATATTTTTTCAAGCAGCTCCGTTCAGAGTGTGGGTAAGAAAGAGATCTGTTTAGGCAAAGTAGAAATATATATATATATATATATATATATATGGATAGATAGATAGATCTCTTAAGGGAGGACGTGTATAGCAAGAATGACAAAGATAAGAAAAAGCACTGAGTTTGTCTCAACTTATCTCTCAATAAGTAGGAATGTATAAACTGATTTTGGATAAAACAAGGTGCGTATGCACACCAAACGTTCTTGCTCATTTCAAATTGAACCATTTTGAAAACCAGGTTGACTTTCTCTTCATTATCTTCGTGTGCTGCTGCGCTGCACGCAGGAATAAAAATGAAAGTCACAGCAGAAAATTTGTTTCTAACATTTTTGGCTGCATGTTGCTGATGCACAGGGTCTGGACAGTGCCTTCTGCCCAGTTATAGCTTATGTCATGTCAAAGCGCTGCATAGTTCTGATTAAGAAATCACATTGTGGAAAGGGATTAAAATTTTCAGCCAGAAAATAAAGACACAAATGTGATCAAGTACTTCATTATATCTCTTGCTGATCTTTTCATAGACCACTGATCTCAAATAACCTCTCAATTTCCAATCTTACATGTTTTACAATAATCAATGGGAACTATAATGCAAAATACTCAATCACACATGGCTGAGAAATGTTATAACAACATATTCAGGATGAAGTTAATGAGAAAACAGGAAGAGGAAGAAAGCTGAATTTGGTCAAGGCCAATTTGTTTCATTAGACAGGATCTGATGTAAATTGCTTTGTAATGCATGTATCCATTTAAATTGTGCTGGTCATTTTGAAATGATAGCATTCCATCTTGTTCTGTGTTTTTCTTCCTGTCATGATGATGAGATTTTTTTGTGGTAGCTTTTATTTTCCGCTTAAGAGGGCAAAGAATTGTTTAGGGTGCTCTCAGAGTAGGTGGATGAAATTAACAGTGATAAGCAGTTCCTGTACAGTGAAGTTTATGCATGGAGCTCAAGAGTGTAAGGATCATTAGCCTCCTTTTACAAATGGGGAAACACAGGCAAAGAGGAATGAAGTGACTTGTGCAAGAGCACTGATCATGCCAGTGGCAGAGTGGGAATAAGACCTAAACCTCCTGAATCCCAGTCCAGTGCCTTATCCACTGCAAGAATAGAGACATTTAAGCAAGAAAAAAATCTAACCGTGTCTACAGGGGGACTCAAAACACCTAAAACTAGGCTTAAGAAAGTGTAACCCACTCACCTCCTGGGTGTGGTGTTCTGTCCACTCTAGTGACACCAAGAAAGCTGAAGGGTATGAGTAGGCGTGTGTTGGGGTCGCCCCTCTCAGGGGCAGTTGGGAGCCAGGCCGCCTCACCACACAAGTCCAGTGAGTTGGGGAGTTAGCCTGGTGGGGCAGGAAACAGTCAAGGGCTCAGGCCCTCAGGTCAGGGCTGAGCACAGAGTTCAGTAATAAGCCCAGGCCCTAGGTCAGGGCGGGGCAGCAAACAAACAGTTCAGGGCTCAGACCCTCAGGCAGGGGCTGAGCACAGTTCAGTAATAAGCCCAGGCCCTAGGTCAGGGCGGGGCAGCAAACAAACAGTTCAAGTGCAAAGCCCAGGCTCCTGGTCCTGAGCGTTGGGGCGAGGGGGAGTCTGCCACCCGTGAGTGGGGTGGCAGGAGGGACGCAGGCCAGCCCACCCCTCTGGATCCTAGCCCGGGGCCCTGACAGCGGCAGACGACCTGCTGCTGTGTCAATGGGGATCCTGGCCGCAACACACTGACATCGGCTGTGGGTGTGCCACAGCCAGACTAGAGTTGGCTGCCCCCAGGCTACTTCCAACCTCCCCCTCTAGCAGTACCTGCATCTGGTCGGCGTCCTCTACGGCATCAAGCACCATGGTCTCCTCGGGGTACTCCGCGAGCGGTAAGCTGGGCAGCTCCTCTGGGTCCCTTCTCACTGGTAGGCTTACTGGCTTCTCCGGCGTCTGGTCGGCGTCCGGCCTCAACAGGTATGGCCAGTCCTTGGGGCGGTCACAGGTGGCAGGAGTCTCCCCAGCGGGAGCTAGGGCACCAGTGTCCGGCCTCTCCGGTGGCCAGACAGGTTCTGAGCCCTGGGGTTGGGCTTTTATACTTCCAGTCCTGCGCCTTGACCTCTGGGGGGCGGGCGCAGGCTCCAGTGGCTCTGCCCACTTTGGCATCCGGAGGGGCTCTTCCCTCTCTGGGGTGGCTGGGAGCCACGCCGCTTCGCTACAGTATGCTTATGTTCATTTTGGATAAAATGTGGTTTGCAGGGTACTTATGCATAGGGAAGCATGCTCTGGCTCACCAGCCTAGGAACATTCTAGATAAGGCCGGGGGAAGGGGCTGAGCTCAGCATGTGGAATGGAGAACTATGACCATGTGATAAACAAATCCATATAGAGAAAGGCTAAATCTGATAGGTTAGCGGTTCATGTTATGTAACTTATTATGTAAGTGCCATGGGCTATAAAATAGCAAGGGGAGGGGCTCCTTGCTGGAGGGACTCTGCCTGATTTTTTGTACCAAGGGCTCTCCGTTTGCACATATTGAATAAAGCCTTGCTGAATTGAATTGAATCGCATCAAACTGAATCGCATCAAAGTCTCTTGATTTCTGCCCAGCGTCTGACTCATTGATAACCACAAAATCCCAACACCACTTAGTGATTAAAGAGTCTGCTACAGCTTTAGCTAAAAAGACGCTCATACATTTCACTCCAGAAGTCCCACGTTCAATCCTGCCTGCTGATGCCTGGCATCTGTCGGTGTTACAAAAGCACTGAATAAAACACTGCATGGCTTAAACCTCCTCTGATAAAGGGAAGGAGTACATGAGCTGAAGAGTCTTTCCTTTCTCTAACCTCCATATCTCAGTTATTCTGGTTGTAGAAGTAGATGGTAAAAATGTGAATTATTTAGATGATTTTGATATCTCTCCACCCATGGCTTTTTATCATTATTTGATTATGATGTACTTCTCCCCAGTTAACACGTCTCAACTTACGTATGTTAGGAAAGTTTTCATGATATCATATAAATACCATACTTTATAACAAGGCTAGCTGGAGACTGTCTTATAAATCAGACTATGATCATTGTCCTGAACTTGGGGTATTGGATGGTTCAGGAGGTTAGTAATAGGTTGTTGAATCTTTTTCTTTTGGGTCACTGGTTCCAGTCCAAGTTGGTCCTGATCAGAAATGGTTTCCATCAGTTTGTTGAAACTAGTTTGTTGTCTTGGCCTACTCTCTAATGAATGGGATATCCTTAGCTCTCTGATGACACAATTATTGGCAGTGTCATCAGAGAGCTAAGAATCAAATGAAAATGGGGAGTGGGAAACCTTCTCCACCTGAAAATTGAGCCTTCTATATCAGGCTTTTTGGACATCCAATAGCACAGAATGCCCTGGCACAGAGATTGGATTCAGCAGCAGCAGATGTGAACTAGAATGATGACTTTGCTCAGGTGAAAACTCCCACCGCTGTGACTGTGCTCACCTCCGGCTTTAGGGAGTTCAACCCTCATAAGGCTCAGTTCTGTACTATCTGCCTTCACCCTGCAGCTAATGCTACAAAACAAGTGCAAACCAACCTCACCGAGGAATAACAATCCAGTCCCTCAAAATGGGGCTCATTTCCATATAGGAGAATATTTCTACTGTGCAGGGCACAAGAGAATAGGTAAATGCAAGTCACTTGGGGAAAAGAAAAGGAAAAGCTGTTCAAGATAAAAAAGGAGAGAAGTGAGTTCTCAAATTCTACCAGATCTCACCCCTTTTCTGGATATTGCTAACCCGTCCATGGTAGAAATGAAGGGCCTGCTTCTTAGTATCTTTGGGATGCAACTGCACCCAACAACATGCATTTCCAAAACAATCCCCTGGAGAGTAATACCTTTGAAACCCAAAGGATTTATCCTCTTCTCTGCACGTTACTCCACTTGAATGCTGAAGTGTATTTTCCATAGTTAGAGAAATTTGTGGCTATTCTCCACCAGTAAATAGAGGGACAAAGCACTGGAGAAAGCTGCTTGCATAAAATATGGCACATAGGAAATTTTAAAAACAGTGAACTAGTCCAAACCACCTAAGTGCCACCAGAATATATGGAGGGATGATTTTTGTGTTTTAAGCACCAGCAGGTGAAACCCGGTGAAAACATTCAAAGAACTAGATGTATAATTTTCAGCCTGAAAATTGCACCTCATTTGCATCACAATGGGCTTTCCAGGCTTACCTGGGGTTAGAGTGAAGACTGAAGAAAAAGATGTGATCTTTGAAATTGCCAAATGTGATTGTAAGGGAGATGAACATCTTCAGAAACGACAAATCTGGAGTAATGAAACAAGGATTTGATTGGCAGTGTGTTGACTGACAAGCATATTATCCATGTCATAATATAGAGTGCTCAGCTGCTTTCTCTCAAAATGAGAAGTGAAAACATTACAGATGGGTCCAAGATCTTATGAACTGGAGGCTGCAAAACTGATTTGTCACAGGACAACATAATCTAAGCTAGAAAAGCCCTGAGAGTAAGAGTGCTTGATTTGATGTCATCTTGACTGAAAACTTTAATAGGAAGAAGAAAAATATTGGACTCAACAGGAAGATTTCTTCATCTAGGAGAAAAGGTTTACAAACTGGAACTGAACAATGAGAGTCCCTGGCCTCCATTTCTGTGACCAGCCCATACAATTTATACTTCACATTGTGCACATTAATAGTTTGGGACTAACTCTGACCAAAAAATGCTGAGAGAATGAAGGCATTACTCCCAGTAATGTACTGGCAATGGGATTCTATATGCCCACTCACTATGAGCATAAGATCATAAGAATGGCCACATTGGGTCAGGCCAAAGGTCCATCTAGCCCAGTGTCCTGTCTTCCTTCAGTGGCCAATGCCCAGTGCCCCAGAGGGAATGAACAGAACAGGTCATCATCAAGTGATCCATCCCGTTGTCCACTCCCAGCTTCTGGCAAACTTCCCTGAGCAGGGGAGTGAGAATGTGTAAGGCCAGTTAACAGCAGTTTGCACGTCACCTGAATGTGGCTATTGAGGCCCATGCCAGAGGCATACTCGTTTGCTCTTCCCAGGTCTGAGCCTTTTAATGTGTCCTCAGTTTAATTATTTTTAACCTCAGACAGCAGCTGGTGATCACAGAAAGGCAGGCTTTTATCACTGTCAATGGTCCTTAATTCATAAATATGGTGATTCCTTATTCATAAATGTGCAACTTTTCAACCTCCTAGTAATGCTGCTTTTCAATGCATGGAAGAAATAGAATGAAGCTATTTCAACAGATCTCTACACTCTGTACAGTTAGCAGATGGGTTGGTTACATTCATATCGTAGGAACATATTATTTCTGGGTCCTGTCGGAAAGTTGTTGAAGTGCTATCTTGGGTAGTAGTGTGGGTGGAATTATTTTTCTTTGCTTTTACTGGTGGTATGCCACCAACAGGAAGGATCAACCTCTGGTAAAGATGCTCATCTAGCATGTGAGAGATCCAGATTCCCTTATGCTCTTTCACAGATGGTTTGCATGACCTTAAGCAAGTAACTTAGCCTCTCTGGGCCTCAGTTTGCATGAGGCTAATAGTACTTCTCTACCTCCCAGGGGCATTGTAAGGATAAATATATTAAAGACTGTGAGGTGCTTAAATAATGTGGTGATGGTGGCATACAGGTATCTTAGATTGATGCCATCCCTGGATTAAATGCACCCTAGTGAAACTTAATATCATTACATTAATATTTGTATTACCTTGAGGGTCCAACCAAAGATTAGCTCTGTATTGTGCTAGGTGCTGTACAAACAAAGTAAAAACAAGACTGTTCTTGCCCCTGTCAGTTTAGGATCATGACAACATGCAACAGGTAGGAAGATGGAGGACAAACAGGGGTGGGGAGTGGGAGACATTAAACATTAAAGTAACATTAAAACGAGCATATTTTCTGCAATTTGCAGTAGCCGTTCATCGGTCTGCAGTCAGACACAGAGCTGGTCAAAACACTGGACCTCATTTTCATAAAAATGTTGCACCTTTTTCACTGGAATTGTGAATTTGGAAGATTTTTGACCAGGTCAAAAAGGAAGCAGCATTCTGAAGGCCTCCTCATAGAGGTATAGAGGGATAAGAAGGAAGACGAGGGTGGTGGCTTTTTGGATTTTGATAGGGATTTTTTTGCATGTGGAAGGGGAGGTGTTGGCACATGTGTGCAGGTACCGAAGAGAGAAATGGAATAATGGCCAACAAACGCTGGCAGTATTTGTGGTGCAAAGGGGAGTGGTCCGTGTTAGAATGAAATATTAGATCTGGTAGGTGAGATGGATCTAAATGATGAACATGCTGCTAACCAGGAACAAATACATGGAGTGTAAAACAACAGCATGTAACAATGAAGTCAATGCAATTCTTCCTATCCACCTACCCATTAAATACGCTTATGGACATATGCTTGGCTAAAACAAAACCAACCGACCAAATAAATAGATAAAACTGGTGACTGCGGGTGACCTTATTATCTCCCCAAACTGGAGTCAACAGTCTCGCTGTGGCTGCCTCGCACAAGAAACCAATGTAATACATTTTTACTCCACACATGTGTGCATTGTTGGTTGCAACCTGATTTTGCAGTGACTGGTGACTTTTTGGCAAGCTCTGATGGAAGGTCACATTTGGGATTTGGGTCTCTCCTCTGCATTCCTTCATGGTGTGCAGATTCTAGCTCAACGGGGATGTGGAAAATGTGTGTTACTTTCCCATAACAAGTGCCTTTGTACTGGTTAGGTAAATAGCATAGACATCAGTGTGCTATTCCACATTTTCTCTTCTAGCTCTCACTGAAGAGAAATGACTCCTGAAAAGGAGGATGAAGAAGGGAAAATGATGTGATGTGGCAGGCTAAGTCAGCCTCCCGCTTGAAGACAACTTGCTGTTTCCTACATGCTGTGTGTGTTTCTCCTCCCCAGGATGCGTCTCAGAATTAAATCAGATTGGTGAATTTAGAAGGGTATCATTTAGGGATAGGCAGACTAGTTCAGTTAAAAACAGCCTCTTATCTTCTTCCCCGCTCCCCCCGGCTCGCCCTCTGCTCCTGATGAGGACAGCTTCAACCTAGTAAGATGTTTGATATCTGACCTTGCTCCTATGAAAATCAGTGACAAAACTCCTATTAATTTCAATGGGAGTAGGCGTGGGCTGTTAATTTTCTGCGTGTAAGGGCACATATACTGCACCTCCTTCGTATTATCCCAGTAACACCCTTTATGCTGCCAGTGGCAAATGAGGTATTGAGCACTGTGATGCCATGAAAGGGATGGGCTCATTTAGGCATTGTTGATATTTCAGCAGATGCCAGCTGAGCATGCTTAGGAGTGATTTAGTTTCCAATCACATATGCTGAATTTTAAATCCTTCTCCCTTCCAACCGAGGAAAAGATTCCAGGTTGAGGCTTCCCAGCCATTTTTTGGCAAGCAAATACAGTCTTTTTATTGGCCAATCACTCAAAAAAATGGCAGGGGTATCACCCAACTTTCTAAATTCATCTTCGGTTTGAGACCCAGGTCTTGTCTACACAGGAGCTGTTTCACAATTTGAAATAAATCCATTCTAAATCCATCTAGTTAAACCAATCAGCTCCTCCACTTAGATGTACTTCAACCAATCCAAATCTCCCTTAAATTGATTTAGCCTGTGTCAGAAAGTGAACACATAAAGCTTATTTAGTTTAAGGGAGAGTTGAATCAGCTGAAGTGCATTGATTTAACTAGACTGATGAAAATTTGATTTAATAAGCTGGTGCACCTTTTCTTGCACAGGCCCAAGAACAGAAATTTCAGCCACAAATAAGAATTTCTCAGAAAGATGGGAGCCTGTGACCATAGAATTATAACAGAAGATCCCAAGTAACTTTAAAATAGTTCTCAGTATAAGACATACCACATTATATATCAGTGGTGGTGGGGGGGGGAAGAAAAAGAGAGAGAGAGAGAGAGAGAGAGATCCACTGTGGCTAGGTAGAGGTGCAAGTATGGTGACGGATTGATTCATCTTTCCTATGTGATATTATTGGATAGAGCACTTGACTTGAACTCAGAAGACTTCAGTTCTATTCTCAGTTCTTACATTGGAAAATCACCTCCCCAATCTGTGCCTCAGTTTCCCCATCTGTAAAATGGGGCAAGTGATACCTTTGAGATCTGCTGATTGTGCTAATATATGATTTTGGGGAAAAGTAAGTAGAGGACATGATGAGCATTTTCTTTACTTCAAATTCATGTGACAAGGGGACACAAATGTAAGAAGGGCAAGATAATTGCAGTGGTATGGGACTTGAGATATCTAGATTCAATTCCTGTCTTTGCTACAGATTTGCTGTGTGATCTTGGCAAGTCACTTAATCATGTAGGGTATGTTTACAGTGAAGTTAAACAGACCTATAGCCTAAGCCCCACGAACCTGAGTCAGCTGGCACAGGCCAGCTGTGGGCATTTAATCATAGTGTAAACGTACCCTTAGTGTCCCATCTGAAAAGGCGATGTTGTACTCTTTTCCTCAACCTTTGTCTACCTTGTCTAATAGATTGTAAAATCTTTGGGACAGGGAACAGCTGTTACAATGTTTGTACAGCACCGGGCGCAGTTGGGCCCAGCCTCATTTGGGACGTACAGGCAGTATTGTTGTGCAAATATAATTAATAATAATGTCCATTCTTTAGGAAGATATCATGTATGATCACATCTATTGATATCTCTTATAAAATATGTAACAGTCTACAGGCATTAATGTTATAGCTATACTATTATCCTGTTACTTCCTTGTGGAAGACAATTAAAACATATTAACCCAGAAAAAAGAGAATAATGCTTGTTACAGTTGTACTAATGTTATTTTTTTAGATGTGCATTCTGGTGAAGCTATGATATTTGCCTTTCCAGCAGAAAGAGCCCTTGACAATGATACGATGCATTTTCTGAGTTGAAAAAGAGATCAGATGTGATGTGGGGGAATGCAGTACAATTTGTATCATGGCTAAAGCTAACGATGTCACCATTGAACTTAATTTAACATATTACAGTTCCCCAGCAACGGTAATAGATCCTATTAATACATATTGCTTCCAGAGGAAGGTTTTCTGGCCATTCCATCAGTGGTATAGAGCAGCATCCTGGAAAACATAGCTCAGTTTCGTTTGACAGGGAACACTTTCCCTCAGTCATAAACGTCTAAATAATACTTTGTGAATGGCTGAAGTTATTCAAAACTCCTGCGCTGCTGTAATATATTCCTCCCTCCAACAGACAGGCAAGTTTTCTGAAGGTTTATTGAAAAATGAAAGTTTCATATAAAATGTATTTCAGATCATTTAACTTTTCTATCTCTTTTTATAATCCAATGAATTTTATTCATTTTAGTAATCTCCTCCTGAACCTTAGCACTGTGGGGCTGAGATTAAAATACGGCATATATGAATCAGGGTTCATAAAAGGAATTTCAGTCTCTTCTTGCTTAGGAGGCTGCAGTCACTTGTTTGAGACTCGGCAGCTGAGAAATGGGATATGACTAAACTGTTAAGTGGTTTTTTACTCTTCTGTGTCTACATAAATTAAGTTCAGATGGTTCAGCTACTATCAAAATTAGGGTTGATAAAGCTGACACATCCCTGCAGGAATCCTTTCTTTAGATATTAGACCTGGAGCTCATAGTAGCATTTCTGTGAAACTGTCAACTGATCAGATCAGTGAAAAAGATTAGCTGTGAGCTGAGGTCAAAGATGCTTTTTCCTCCATAGATTTCAGTCTAGATCTACTGGGCGGTAAGCACATGTGTGCATGATTGTAAATACAGGAGATGCTACATTTGGCCAGCAGCAAAACTCCTGTGGGCCCTGATTCTACAGGAGACATAGATATGTGTCTAACTGACTTCAATAGTTCCATTTAAACTAATAACAACTGTGGCCCAGAATGTCTACAGCAAAATTGCTTCATTGCATTGTTCTCGGTCTCCAACCTAGGAAGGCGTAAACCCAAGGAAATGTTTTGGCTTTGTAAAATTAAAGTAAAAGCCAGAAGTGATTCAGATCCAGGTTCTCTAAATCTGAAAGGAAGGAAAATGATTCTGATTTGGACCCACCCCTACCTCCAACAAGCCATTGTACAGTGCCACATTGGGGATCGTCCAGAAATACTGTTCCTGAAGGTGATGCTTTGAAAAATGATGTTTGTGGTAGCGCCTGCAATGTCTTCCTCACTAGAGGTGTTTTCTTCTGGATTCAGTACCTCCATGAATTGCAATCTCACTGGCTGTAAGATATTTAGAGGGCTTGTGAGCACTGAATATCACAAATCTGGCCCTCATATTTGACACCAAATGTCAGATTCTTCACAGCAGAGTGGGCTATTTTAATTTTTTTTTCAGAAAAAAATTATTATAATAAAATCATAGATGATTAAGGTTGGAAGAGAGCTCAGGAGGTCATCTAGTCCAACCCCCTGCTCAAAGCAGGACCAACTCCAGCTAAATCATCCCAGCCAGGGCTTTGTCAATCTGGGCCTTAAAAACCTCTAAGGATGGAGATTCCACCACCTCCCTAAGTAGCCAATTCCAGAATTGTCATTTGAATTTTTTTGATTGTACTAATGGGCAAGTTTGAAATGAAATGGAAGTAAAGCTTTCATTTTTTATTTGAATAAAAATTCCCATATATTGTGTAGACATACCGAATGTATGGTAATAGTTACGTATGTGAACTTGCATTTCAGGTAGATCAATACATACCATTACCATGTTGCACTTACATTTTATGATTATGAATGAAAGAACAGGACTTATTTTGGATTAGAATTAAGGTAATCAAATAAAACTTTTTTGTATAATTGATAGAATGAAAACATAGAACAGGTTAGAATGTATGGTAAGATATCTCATTTCAGGATGGAGAGTGCTGAATATTTAGAATGATAGAAAGTTCTGGGCAAAGATGGTCAAAAATGTGGGAAGGGAGGATAAATTTTGTGAGAATTTTTCAAAAGTTTTTTGGGAGTGGAACTTAGACATTGTAATGAAAAGTTACATTGAAATTTCATCCAGCTCTAGTTTTTGTGACGGTCTCATCTTTTGAGTTGGTGGGAACTTTGATTCAGTCTGGAGTTTGGTAAATTATTCGAGTTTGAGATGGCCTTAAATGGCAAATGGGAGAGAGAGAGAGAGAGAGTGAGTGCATGTTTGGGGGCTGTAGTGAGTGAGAAGCAGCAATGCCCATGCATTGATATTCAAAGAGACAGAAGAGTGTACAGAACTTATATAGTCAGATAGATATCAAAAGCAGAACTTGTGTGGATTTTCAGTGAAATTTACTTACTATAAGCAATTGCGCTAGATTGTGACTTGGGCCACATACCTGTGCATGAAAGCAGGAAGGGGGCACAAACCTTATACTCTGGCTTGGGTCCCCAGACCCTTGAATAGGTGCAAACCGCACTTCCCAGCCCATTCTCTTTCCCCTGCCCTAACACACTGGCTAATACAGGTGAGTCGGGATGGGGTGAGAAGTATTGGCCAGCAGCAAATAAATATCTCCCCAGCAAGGAAACAGGCAAGAGCGAATTGTCTCCCATAGGAGTGGCTCTGGGGCACATGGCATCCTGGGGCTATCCCTAGGGTGCTGGTGTTTACACACTGAACTTTGGGCCATAGGCACACCCCGAGCAATCTCCCCTATTGGCTATTATAAATGCATTCTGTGCTTGTGTGTATCCCTTAATTATGAGGGGCTGCTCCTGGGGGCTGTTCTTTATATATATTTATAGATGTATATCAGTCAATTACAAAAGTATTTGCAAAGGTAAAATCAGATAGCAATAAATAAAATTCATAAAAAAGCCACCGCAGAAGAGCAATGCATTATATCTATTTCATAAGGACAAACCATTAGATATAAGGAGCCATAACTTGGATATAAATCCACATAAATAGGAGTAGGACATAACAGTGGAAGTTGAGGAAATGTGTAACATGCACTAACTCATACAATAGGATTTATCAGCCACTGTCTTGTTTTATTCTTCATGGAAAGTGTGTTCAACTCCATGAAAATTCACAAGCAGGTGGCAATTATATAGAACCTCTGTTTGCCATTAGGCTCTGAAACCTTCCCAAAATTCCTTTCCTACAGCCCGCAAGTGAAATATTCATTCATGGGGTAATGTGGACTCCAGTGTCTCCTAACCAAATGCACACGAGCTGTGGACTCAGGATGGTATAATTACAGGTTTCTATTATCCATGGTGAGCAGAGCAAGCTGGAGATTAACTTCTCTTGGTGCATTATACAACTTGAAAGAAAGTGTAAGACACATCATGCTAAAATAGGATGATATTCTTCCTACACAAGCAGAGACATTTCACTAATGAGCTGACTCCTCTGTCATGTTTGGAACATACGGGAGATGACCTGAGAACAAGACACAGAAGCTTCAGAGGTACATAATGTAGCCAGTAAATAATTTGAAAAGTAGGTCAGTCAGTACTAGCACTTACAGAAAACATTTAAACAGCACTGAAGAAAATTGGCTGAATTCTAGGAGTGAAAATTACGCTAAACTCTGGAACTCAGCAATTAGCAGGGCTTAGAAATTCCCATTATACAAAATCAAATAGGATGCCGAGATAAATTGAGAGTTTTCAGGCAGTACAGAAACGAGGGTGGAGCCACAACCTGAGAGGCAGAAATGCCTCTCTGACCAATAATAACTTAAGTATTGTTTCTTTCCTATAAGAATATTTGACTGTGATTATTCAAAAGCTATAGAAGCCAACACTTATTTAATACTGATATATAAGACTGGTATGTCTTGAGCAGAGGAAGTGCAGAAAGGTGTTGAGTGAATGCATGTAGCACTATAGAATTTATAATAAAGTTTGGCTTGAGGTCTGAACTTTCCCAGAGTTTGGTAATATTCAGGCCTGCGAGTTTTGGCTCAAGGCTAATATAAACAGAGGTGGACTGTTCAAATGAGGACCATCTCAGTGGAGAGTGTACTGATTCCTGGGTAATATCTAGTCAATGATTCTCGGACTGAGGTTTGCAAGCTGCAAGTGGCTCTTTAATGTGTCCCCTTCAGCTCTTTGCGGCACATGATATTAAAATACTGCTTTAATTATTAACCAGTGTAAGTTATTAACCAATCAGAATACTTTTATTACGTTATTAACAAATTGTAGTGGATAAAATTTTGCTGTGAGAATGATAGATAGATTAGATAGAGTAAATGAAACAATGAATTCACACTACTGTGGCACTTTTGAGTAACGTTGATTGCAAATTTGGCTCCTGAATCACTGAGGTCTGAGTATCACTGATCTAGCCTGTGACTTTAGGCACAGCTGTGAGTAAGGACTGGGAGGCATTGCATCTCAGAGATACCTCTGCAAGTGTAAAAGGCAGTCAATTTATGAATTTTTAAAACTGAAGCCTAACAAACTAAGTTTGTCAGGATATAACAGAATTCAACTGGATAACCCCATTTTTATAGAGTCCTGGGAGTGTTAGCTTACTACTTTTAAAGCTGGGCTCTTTTCTGGTCAACTTTTAATTTGAGCAGTATTTTTTAGATCAAGACCAAGACACTTCCTTATTCTTAACCAATCAATTAATTCACCCAGCACCACATTAGTATACAATCAACAGTTCACAACTCAAGTATAGACACAACCAATGTTCTAGGTGTGTACTGAACACACAATGTAGTCTTGCAAACAGTTATCCCAGACAGTTGAGACTAGCAGTTGTATCAAGGAACCATGTAAATTACCAAGATTTCTTATTACATTTATTTATGATCATCAAGTCTCCATTCCTAACACAGTTGTTACACTTCCAAGGATACATTTGTTCTTAAGGCGCTTTGAAGAGCGTGGTTAATACAGTTGGAATGAATTGGTCCAAAACAGACAAACTTAGAATATTAAAACCAATTGCTTAAGGTCATTGTTTTCAGTCTCTCTTTGGCCAAGTTGCCTGGATTTATAAAGAAGTTAGAATCTAATTCAGTAGAGAATGTAGACTGTAGAGAATGTAGCAAGATAAACTACAGGCATTTATATTAAAGAATTAAAAGGGGAAATACAGCCTCTGAAATGAAATATCACCACTTCTTATCCTCTTAACGCTGAGATGGGAAGAAGTGTCCATTCCACGCAGTTGGTCTAGGTGTCTGTCACACTTAGGATTCTTCAGTTTCTTGTGATGGGTTCAGTCAACTCTCAGTTAGCCCATCGTGACTTCAGTTTATATACCTCAGTTTCAGGGCTAGTAGGAGGGGGGACATCCTCTTATTCCCATTGGACACATGCCAACAAGTGCTTAGGGTTTAGATCTTTCAGTTTCTTTGCTGCCTCCATTGGTATCCAGTAGTTGGTGTTTGTGTATAACATTTTTTTTTAATCACAGGCTTTTAAAGTTTGATTCCTTTCAAGTTCTACATTTCATTATTTGATCGAACTCTCAATTTGGATCCCCCTTTTTAAACAATTTATTTTAATATCCTAAAGTTATATCCTGGTGTATAGCTTTTAACATTTCTTTTTCAATTCCTATTACTTCTAGAGAGCAGCAATTATTTACAATTGAAAACCAACAGCATCCATATAACCTTCAAAATGTGGAGGACGCACTCCATACATTCTTTGTTTGTACAGAAGCATTTCACTGTATTTGAGACTAACAAAAGAACAAGAGACATTATCCACCTGTAGGAGGATGTAGATCTGATTCACAAGTCAAGCAAATGTGAAGATTCCAATTTAGGGTGAAAGGCAGATTACTCACGGTATATTTGATTTACAAGGAACACAATGTATAGTTTGTACTTTGAGGTGAAAACACTTTGTACAGGAAAGCAGGTTGACTCTTGCTTGGTAACCTGAAGTTCTTCTTAGCTAGGTTGGGTGGGAGAAAGAGGTTTAATCCATATGCAAAAAGTGATGGGGTGTTCATCTCACAAGTTCCCCAAAAGGGTTAATGGAGGCCAGATGGGTCAATTAACCTATTAACTGGGAGAATGAAGGCTGAGCGGAAAACCCTAATGAGGGGAATTTCACCGGGGCAGGAAAAGGTGGAGTTTATAAAGACAGAAGCTGGAGTAATGAGAGAGGGCTGTAGTTTCTCCCTGGGAGTAAGAGGTGTGTTTGGAGGCTACAGAATTAGGGTAGCCTACAGTTATTTCCCTGGGAGGAGGAAGTTGTCAGGCTGCCAATCCCAGAGAAGCAGGGAGAGCCAGCAGGAAAGGAAAAGGCAGTAAGATCCAGGAGGGAACAGACCTTGGCTGGGCTGGAACCCGGAGTAGAGGATGGTCCTGGGTTTCCTTGCTAGCCACTGAGGAAGTGGTACCAAGGGGCAGTGAATGGGAAGACTGCATGAAACTACTGGCAAGGAAAGACTTTGATACCCTGGAAAGGGGAAACACACATAGTGACCTGGTGGGGGAGGGACAAGTCATGAAGATGGAGCACCAGGAGTTGCAGAGACACAGAGAAAGCAGCATAGGGTGTGCCGTGGGCAGCAGAAAGGAGCCTAATCCCCAGAGCGGCCAGTAGGAGGAGCCCCTTGTGGTGAATAGACCCCATGTCAGTGATTAACAATACTCTCATTTAGACGTTTTAATTTTTATTCTTGGGGTGTGGAACCTTGGCTCATCGGTGTGTTCTTAGACAACGCATCTCACATAATATTAACCATTTTCTAATTGACTTTATTTCTTAGGTTTCAGAGTAGCAGCCGTGTTAGCCTGTATCCACAAAAAAGAACAGGAGTACTTGTGGCATCTTAGAGACTAACAAATTTATTTGAGCATAAGCTTTCGTGGGCTACAGCCCACTTCATCAGATGCATAGAATGGAGCATATATTGAGGATATATATATACACATACAAAGAGCATGAAAAGGTGGGAGTTGTCTTACCAACTCTGAAAGGCCAATAGAGTAAGAGGAAAAAAAACTTTTGAAGTGTTAATCAAGATAGCCCAGTACAGACAGTTTGATAAGAAGTGTGAGAATACTTACAAGGGGAGATAGATTCAATGTTTGTAATGGCTCAGCCATTCCCAGTCTCTATTCAAGCCTAAGTTGATTGTATCTAATTTGCATATCAATTCCAGCTAAGTAATTTCTCATTGGAGTCTGTTTTTGAAGCTTTTCTGTTGCAAAATTGCCACCCACTGGTCTGTCACTGAATGACCAGACAGGTTGAAGTGTTATCCTACTGGTTTTTGAGTGTTATGATTCCTGATGTCAGATTTGTGTCCATTTATTCTTTTGCGTAGAGACTGTCCAATTTGGCCAATGTACATGGCAGAGTGGCATTGCTCGCATATGGGTAGATGTGCAGGTGAATGGGCCCCTGATGGTATGGCTGATGTGATTAGGTCCTATGATGATGTCACTTGAATAGATATGTGGACAGAGTTGGCAGAGTGGACAGAATAGGGCTTTAGTGATGATGCTTTCCTTTTGAAAACATATGACCACTTTCAAACAGCTGGCTCCGAAAAACCCCCACATTCTTTTGGAGCATCTGTTAAAACTCTTGTGAGTCTCATACATTTGTTCTACCTACTATGAAGTTATGTGAGGGGAAACATCCTCAAGACTTCGCTTCTGCTAGAGCAAAAATAATTTCTGTTATGACAATGCTCCTGTACTTTTATCCTGAGACAGATCACAAATTCAAGAAGCCAAATAAGATATGGCTCAACAACTTGGTCTTCATTTTCTTAGGATTGGGTGAAATAAATAAATAAAAGAAGCCATATACATTGCAATGGATGGAGCAATAAATGGACTGAATAGTGAAATAAACATAGAGAACACAAAGATGTCATGAAACATTTCCACCAAAATAGTTGAAATCTCGCTTCCTCGACAAATCCACGGAGAGACATTTTCATTCTCCTCTATTTCCTAAAACTAAGGTTATTCTGAACAAAGGGAAAAGAGATCATTAAGAGATTAAAAACAAAAGGAGTTTTAGCTTTACACATTACATGTCTTTCAGTGATGCTATTAGGGAAATTAATGAAAGCCATTTTCTTTACTCTGGGGCTCTAGAAAAGTCATTAGATTCAAATGAATATATAACACTACATCAATCCAATTTCAAGAGAGGGAATCAGCAAACCAATGAGCAGATGCAGCTTCAAAGAAATTCACCTTAATGGCTGTAATGCGAGTTTCATGAGTTACAGTAGAAAGCAAATTACAAACAACACATAGAGACAATGATTCAGTGGAGCACAAACACAATAATTGAGTGCATCTGTCTATTCAGTATCATCTTGACAATTAACAATACAGTTTACTAATCTTGGTATTTGCCTCTACTTATTTATCTTTATGGTTTCTTTCCAATGCAGTCCTCAGAGCACAGAGTGAGACTGCCTTTCTTTAAATACCGTGCATTTGCCAACTGCTTTGAAGTATCAGTTGGAGAGATGCATTTGGGGTGGAAAATATCAATGAATTTTCTCATAGGGTTTTTTTAAGTATTGTACCTACTTTCAAACATTTATCTAAAGTTTTAAAACACACACCTTCCCTTTAAATATACATATTCAATTTTATTTATTTATTTGTTTATTTGCTAGTCTAATTTACCTTGTAGGGCTCACTCTGAAACCAAATAATTATAAAATGAACATTGTTAATTTAAAACCACACTAAGGATCTGTCTTAAACCGGCAGAATAATGGAAATTCAGAGTAGAGAACATGGTCCAAATTTTCAAACTCTGGTGAATAAAGTTACCGCCGACAATCATGTTTGCACACATGAGTGAGTGGTCACATTTTCAAATGTTCTGAACACCCAAAACTCATCCCATTTTTCCTAAGGAGTTTTGAACACTATGTAATATCTTATACCATGGAGGATAAGCTTCTCTCCCCATCCTCATGGTAAAGCTTAACTATAATATCCTGCTTTCTTTATAGGCCTGAACTAAAGCCCAATCGTGAGCCTTTCCATTGACTTCAACAGGTTCTGGATAAGAGGTTATGAGGCTGCTGCTGTTTCTGGCTAATGGGTTTAGTACATTAATCCAATCAGTAGAGTTTTGTGTTTTTAGAGTGAAATATCCAAGATCCAATCGTTACTGAAAACCAACCCAATCAGGGAGTTGTTATATTTACATGAGTAGAATTCCAGTAACATCAATGGGCACATGTCGGGTGGGTGTGCTATCAGAGGTAGGATTAGGACACAGTCTAAAGAGGAGACTATTGCCCCATATGCTCTATACTTGCTTGGGCTCAATGCGGTGAATTAAATACAATGAACTCCTTTTATAATCATTACATCCGTCCTGAAGTATTTGATTGTTATAATTGTTAAGATTTGTTATAATTATTAGATTTGATTGTTACAAGTGGAGAATTTAGTTAGTATAAGAATGATTTTGTCCCAATGGTTTTGATCACTATATGCAGTTGATTCTTATATCAATTGAAGGGCCAAAATCCATTTGCTGTGGATGTAAAATCTTAACTACAGTTTCTGCTAAGAACTTTTCATATAGGCCAGGAGTCTACAGCTTGGCCTGGGGCATGAGGGCTAGCTAACAGAGGCTAAAAGAAAGCTGGGGTAAACAGACAACCTTGTGTGTTTTGAGTCAATGAGTGGAGTCAGTATAACTCCGGATAGTGAGCTGTAACTAGGTGTCCTTATCGCAAGTTATAGACACAAGAAGTGCTGAGAAAGGCCTCAAAGTTAACTCCCTGGTACAGATGCCAGAACAGACCTCAGAGGGAGGCCCAACATTATTGATGTGGATAATGACACCCTCCTCTCATAGATGTGTGCCAATCCCAGTTCACAAACTTGCCTGAGTAAACCTATAAACAATCATCACTGTTAAATAGTAATTACTGCTTTTTGCTTTAAATCACCAGCAATGTCCCTGTTGGGCAACCGGGAGAGCTGTTACCTCATTCCCTTGGACCCCAAAATTAGAATTTAACTTATATACTCTAATAGCAATAGTTAAAGGGTAACTACCTGTGTGTTAGCAATATCTTTTAGACCATTGGCTTATTGTGCTTATCTTGTCTTGCTGCTAGAACCTATCCAGGGGCTTGGGAACTCCCTCCCCATCACTTCTCTCCACCCATGGCACCCTGCATAATTTATTGTAATTGATTGTTCAGAAGTGTCTCTGAGCCTGATAAGCAAAGTGACACTCTGCCAGCATTGTGTGTAATAAGCCCCTGGGCTTGACTCTACATGGCGTCCATTTCTGACCCTTCATCAATGATTTGTATCAATGGAGAGCACTGTGCAATGTGACAGCTTTGACTCTAAAATCCCTGGGCTAAATTGTACTCACAGCTACACCCATGCACTGCAGTCAGCGGGACTTTGTAATTTCTCAAACCTCTTCATCTTTTTATTAGCTTACCCCAAATGCTTAATATTTCATTATGGCAAAGATCATTTCCAATAGATTTATATCAATTTAGTGCTGGTTAAAGGAGCTGAATTGACAGTCTTGGAGCTGCTAAGTAACAGTGATCATAATATAGTTCAATTTCATCAAACTTGAGGGAGAAGGCATCACTCCAAACCCTAGTGCCATGATGTTAAATTTTAGAATCGGAGAGTTAACAAATTTTTAAATTTAATTTAAAGGCAGCAAGTTTATAAAGTTAAAAGCATGGGGATTGACATCCTTCCATCCAGCATGGAGCCTTCCTTCTTAAGCACCATAACTGACTCACTGAAAGTGTACTTGCCGCTAACTAACAAAAAAGGAAGCAGGAAAGAAAGGGGAAAAATACTAGAATGGCTGAATGGAAAGATTCCAGAGATTATTCGATGTGTCTTTTTGAAAATGAAATTCCAGCCCAAACAAATTGAATAGAAAAAACCCCATAAAATATAAGATGGAGTTTGATGAGCAAAGAGCCAATGATATAAACATGGTAACAAGATTTTTTTTTTACACATGTAAGAAGCAGAAAGCTTGTAAGACAATTGGTAGATCTTCTAGATTACCAGGAACAAAAGAGAACAATCAAGGAGGATTAAGAATGGATAATGCAGAGAAGCAAACTGATTTTTTTTCGTTAGATTTCAGCACAGTGGCTGAGTCCCAGCCCTACTTTTTTTCAGGTAATAAAGATGAAGCACTGTCAGAAATGGAAGTGTAGGAGGAAGAAGAACTGGAACAATCTGATAAAGGAAGAGTTACGTATCATCCAAACCACATGGTATATGTATCCTAGAGTTCTGAAAGGACTGGAGAATGAAAGGCTGCAGTGCTAAGAAAAAATATGCAATTTCTCATTAAAAAAAAAATCAGCTGCTGTGGGGCATGATGGAAGAGTAGCCAACATTTTATCTTTCAATAAACAAAACACCCCTTTTCCAGCACCAAATCAATGAACTGAAGTGATAATCGAAGTGAAAATTAAGAAGCTCCAGTATGAACATGCTGTGCAAAGAAACAAGATGGCTCGGCTGCTGCAAAGGAGTATAATACCTCATAAAACAGCAAATGAAGAACTGGTTGACATAGTTCATGAGGAGATAGTTAAAAGCCACTGACAAAGCTCCCCACAAGAGGCTACTTAGGAAACTCTGTAGTCGTGGGATGAAAGGGGAAGTACTGTCATCGATTAGGCACTGGCTAAGAAACAGAAATTGAAGATCCACAAATTGAAAGCTGAAAAAGGATGTACTTATTATTTAATCATAACACATAATTAACCTCATTTGTTGCTTCTCAATTTCACCGAATGCCCCTTTGATCTGGGCGCGTACCCAATTTATCTTAATTATACTGTTTATTGTTTTACATTCCTCTGTCATATCCCCTCTTATTTCCCTCCCCTCTGAATTGCTCTTATCTTCTCCATCTCTCCTCCTACAGAAATCTTTCCGTGTCTCTGTGTTTAATGTATCACAACTTTGGTCACTACCAATTTGATGTGAAATTCTGGCCCCATTGAAGCAAATGAGAGCTTTGCCATGGACTTCAGGGGAACATGAATTTGCCCCGGCCCTGCCGATCGTGAGCTTGTGCTTTTAATTTCCTATGTGAATCTGTTAAAAAGAGACTAAAAAAAACACCCCAAACACCTCCAACTGTTCCTACATGTCCAAAGTACTTTACAAGCATTAACTAATTAAATCAAATTAGATGTACAAATGGGAAAAGTATTGAACTTTGAGAATTGTGCTGAATGTATGTGGTTACTGGACGTTGAGATCACATTGCTAAGCTGGTGGTGGTTCATGATTCCAAACACTGCTTTCATCTATATTCACTTCATCGTTACACAGGTGCAACTCAGAGCAGTATTTGGTCCATGTTGTCCAAATGAAGAACTTCTCTGTGCTGGCTGGAATGTATCCTGTATAGTGAACTGAAATAGGATGAGCAGCTTTAGAAGTATAAAACAGAAACAGTGTTCACAGACTTACGTTTGGATTCTAAATGGCAGCTCAGTTCAGCCATGCACTTTTATTCCCTCTTTGCAGTTATAACCTACTGTTCAGAGATGATCAGACACCATAGTGATGGACATGACATAAATAATAGAAAAGGGTTTGTTACTTCTGCCCCTGTGCACCTGATCCTCAAAGAATATGACTCGGCTCCAGCTCCCACTTTAGAGAGAGCTCTTCAGCTCAAAAGTTTAGAAGTTTGAGCTCTTAGCTCTGGAGGTCTCTGATTTAATCCCTAGTGAGGACCAAGATGACTACACTTGTGCCAACAACATTCTGTTCACACTAATATCTGGAGAATGGCTGTTCTTCATCTCAATCTCTGCATGTGAATGGGAGCATTCATTAGTCATCATTCACCATTTGTTCACTATTCACAATGGATGATTTGTCATCTTTCTAACATAAAAAATTCCAAGAGTAACATACCATGTGACTAAAGAGGCCACTCAAACACCAGGAATAACCAATAGCAAATCATCAAAGGAAACAGTTTATAGAAACCCATGGAAATTGATGGTGCCAAGTCTTTCCTGAGGCAGATAACTCAACCAGGGCCGTTGAATGTCAGTGCATAACGCCTACTGGGAGAACTACTGACTCAAAGCACTGACCTCCAACTGGAAGCCACAGACACCAGGCCACTGGTGGGTGGGATACTTGGGTCTGCATAACATGTGTAAAGAAGCACAAATCTCATCTACCAGCCTTTACCATCAGTGCAATCACTCTAACTGATATTCTCTAACAAGCTCCTGTGTCAAAAAAAAAAAGAGACTGCAGTATCCAGCACCTTTCTGACAAATATGATTTTACCAACAATGCTCATCAATCCCCAGTTAAGATTTAGCGTGACAACTGCCTGACTCTCCGCAATAAACAGGCTCCAAAATGCAATGTGTTATATCTTCTCTTGAAAAATGTAACATTTCTCAGTGTGGTAACTGTCACTCCACTAAATTTAATGAAAGTCAAGTATACAGAGGAGATTTACAAGCCTGTAGTTTTATTGCTGCTGCTACAACAATCTTTTTCGTAATCAACAAAACAACTATACTGTAAACATGCCTTATACTTTTCCTGGCAGAAAGTTTTATGGCATTTTATAAATGTCAAGAAAGGTGTGGGGGGTGGGAGGGAGTGCGTGGGGGGAAGGTGGTCTTGTCTTATTTGTTTATTTATTTATGGATTTGTCTCTTGCCGGCTGCATTCAAAAGGCCTGGATGCTATTTGTGAGTAAATGGCACGGCTGCAGGAGCGAATAAATTCCACCGTGATAGAGAGACTTGAACACTTTGGTGCTAAAGAAGAGTTATGGTAATTGTGAAACAAAAAAGAGCTTCTGCATTCTGCTTTGAAACAGGCGCCAGGGAAGCTCATAAGATGTTTAGTTTTGATAAACCCTTTCAGAAATTTTCCTTCCCACAGCAGAGGTGTTTTGAACCAGGTTCTAACTTGAACCATGGGTCTACACGAGGCAGTAAGACCTTCCTTGCAAGAGCTATCCAGAACTTGGGGCTGGGTGCATGTGCTTAAGCAGGGTGGCTCAGCCACTCACTCCTTCCCTAGAACAGGCTGGCAGGGAATGGGCAGATCTTTGACTACACTTTGCCTGCGTGCTGGCCAGCATAACTGAGCCAACGTGGATATGGGGTGGCAATTCATTACTGGTATAGGCCAGCAGTTTAACCTTCCAGGAGCAAGGAGGGAGCAGAGGACGAATTGTGAGTCAGAGGAGATGTCTCCTAGACTATGTCTACAGTACCACAGTAAGTTGACCTATGCTACATAACTCCAGCTATGTGAATAAGGTAGCTGGAGTCGATGTACCTTAGGTCAAGTTACCGTGGGGTCTACACTGCAGGGGGTTGACAGGAGAAAATCTCTCAATGACTTACCTTAATCTTCTTGTCGGGATAGAGTACAGGGATCGACTGGAGAGCAATCTTCAGTCAATTTGCCAGGTCTTTACTTGACCTGCTAAAACGACCACTGGTGGATCGATCTCAGACCGTCAATCCCGGTTCTATTGCAGACCTTTCCTGAAGCATGCTGGCTCCTTCTGGGGTTCCTCCTAACCTGGTGCTGCTTACATATAACCCATTGCCAAGATTGTGCCTCAGATCCCAGTCTAGTTCTTTTACATAAAGGTATCTAGCAAAATGACTCCTATTTAGACAACGACAAGTAATTGTACTGTCTCATGAAATACTGTGATGTGTAGCTCATAGCACTGGTCCTAGTATGGGGTGAGGGGAAAGGGAGTAGTGGAAAAATTATAAAAATCATAAAAATCATCTGAATTTTCAACAGAAATTTTCAACTTTTCATTGAAAACCTGGCAACTGAAAACTATTTTGTTTTGGGCTGAGCTAGAAAAAAATAGATAAATCAGAACTTTCTGTTTTGTAATAAAAAAAATTGAAATTGTTCAGTGAAAGCAGAGTTTTATTTTTTGTCTAACAAAATAAGCCAATCACACTGACTTATCCGCGGTTGGTTGTTGTTAAACTAATCTGGACTCAAGGGAATCCTTTTTGAGAAACGTATAATTATGGTTAACATTTTTGTCCATTATGTGTAATCAATGGATTGGTTATTGATTCTTGACAGATGAATAATTATTTATTATTAGTTATCAGTAGGTTTAAATCGCACCTGGAACACATTTACCCAGTTGTGCTGGCTTTACTGTAGTTGCACTCACTTATGCAATGCATGGGTTTGACCTTCTACTATTTGGACTGGAATTCTTCTGCTCATAGAATTTTGTTCCTCCTTTAACACATATTCTAGTAAGGAACATAAAATAAGTTTAGAATTTGAACTCTGACTTACTTTAAACTCAACTATTTTCATAAAGGGTTTGTTCCACCAGTAATGGCCAAGTGATCTGAAGAGTTCAGGCTGTATTATTGCCATACAAAGACATACTGCTTACGACACAGCCAAAGACATGAGCTAGGATAACAGAGAGGTTTTCCCAGGTGAATTTGAAAATGCAAGTTCATTTCTAATTACAGAGGATGTTCTAAAATAACAAGCTTCATCATGATCACTCTTGGAATTAATTACATTCACAACTCCAGTTACCCCAATGCCAGTAAGCAATTTTATAGTCATGTGCTTACCATATATTTAAAACTATAACAACATTATGCTGAGATGTTACAGGTCATCATCACCTTTACTCTGCCCACAAAGGCTTCATCACAGTAGCTCAGATCTTCTTAGCCCTACATCAGAACCTGACCCTATCAGTCTGTATCTCTATCTTAGTCACTGGTGGCTTGGTCTACACATACTATGTGTTGGTTTCTGTTCTTTAGCCAGCATAGTCCATCTTTCTTAATTTATTTGAGAAGCATGCCCAGCTCACTAATATTTAAGTTTTTCCTCCAGTCTTCAGGAATATATCTGTGATGGGATGGATCACAGAAAACCCCTGGGAGCTGCCACCTGATGTGCCAATACTATTTCTACCCTGGCTTTCCCTGTCAGCTCGGGGCCCCAGCACCCTGTCTTGCTGAGCCAGACACACCCGTCTGCTCCACCAAAGATCCAGGGTCTGAATTACTTGCCCCAAAGCTGCAGGTTTACCTGAAAGCAGCTAACAGAAGTGTTCCTGTCTTTAACACTCAGATGCCCAACTCCTAATGGGGTCTAAACCCAAATAAATCCTTTTTACCCTGTATAAAGCTTATACAGGGTAAACTCATAAATTGTTCACCCTGTATAAGACTGATAGAGAGATACGCACAGTTATTTGCTCCTCCAGGTATTAACACATACTCTGAGTTAATTAATAAGTAAAAGGTGATTTTATTAAACACAGAAGGTAGGATTTAAGTGATTCCAATCAGTAACAGACAGAACAAAGTATGTCACCAAGCAAAATAAAATAAAATGAGCAAATCTATGTCTAATCAAACTGAATACAGATAAGATCCTCACTAGTTCCAGAATGCTTCCTTTTACAGACTAACCTCCTTTTAGCCTGGGTCCAGCAGTCACTCACACCCCTTGCAGTCACTGCCCTTCGTTCCAGTTTCTTCCAAGTATCCTGGGGGGTGGAGATGTTCTCTCTTTAGCCGGCTCAAGACAAAATGGAGGGGTTTCCCAGGGATTTAAATAGACTTTCTCTTGTGGGTGGAGACCCCCTCCTCGCTCCTATGCAAAGTCCAACTCCCAGATGGAGTTTAGGAGTCACCTGGGCAAGTCACATGTCCATGCATGACTCACAGTTTTTACAGGTCGCATCCATTGTTTACATGCTACCTTGAATGTCCTCAAGTAGACTTATGTGGATTGGAGCATTCCAAGATCCATTGTCCTTTTAAGTGTCTCTTGATTAGGTACCTAATTTCAACATTCCTTTCTCCAGGAACTGACTAAATGCTCTACTAAGGTTATTTAGAAATCAAGCCAGTACACAGCCAATATTCATAACTTCGAATACAAAAATGATACATGCATACAAATAGGATTAATACATTCAGTAGATCATAACCTTTGAGATATGTTATATGGCATATATAGCATAAAACACAGTCTAAGCATATTTCCATAAAGCCTTATGGGAGATACCATCACAATATCCCTTGACTTGATTTGCATTATTACTCTTGTGTTCTTCTCCAGGATTTGATTCCATTTAGAGCTGAAAAGAAAATGGCAAAGATATTTCCTGAAAGTTTTTTGGAATTTTTCATGAACAATGTCATGAGAATTTCAGATTTAAAAAAAATCTATCACTTCTCTCAGATGGTTGACATTTTTTGACCATCTCTCATTTCAGTAATAGGCGTCTATCCAACAAAGTGCTGAACTACATTATCCATACTAAAATACTTGTCTAGATCAGATAATTTTTCTATCTCTTGATCCCTCTTTACCTCCTGTTACATCTTTTGATCAAGTGTACTGTTTTCTGCCACACCTATCATGACTAAGGCTACCTTTTAGAATTTTTAGTAAAAGTCATGGACAGGTCATGGGCATTAAACAAAAATTCATGGCCCGTGACCTGTCCATGACTTGTACTATATATCCCTAAGTAAAACTTGGACGAAGGAACGGCGGGTACTACAGTGTGCGTGTGGGAGGGTGATGCAGGGGTGGCAGCATGCAGCCAGGGACTCCTGATGGTGCTGGGAGAGGGAGATTGGCATGGCTGGCAGGCTCCCTACCCAGCTCCGTGTAGCTCCCTGGAAGTGGCCGGCATGTCCCTGCAGCCAATGGGAGCTGTGGGAGCAGTGCCTGCAGGAACCCCCTGACCCTCTGCCTAGGAGCTACAGGGACATGTTGGCCACTTCCAAGGTCTCCCCCCTAGTAAGTGCCCCAACTCACAAAAGATATATTAGAATTAGAAAAGGTCCAGAGAAGGGCAACAAAAATGATTAGGAGGATAGAACAACAACAATACAAGAATATGTTGGGAGATGAGTGTGAAAGACAGTGTGTGTGTGTGTGTGTGTGTGTGTGAGAGAGAGAGAGAGATATGCTGCCCCTTTAAGTAGATCAGCATTCACCAGACTGAAGCCTGCTTGTTCAGACACAGCAGCAGCCACCAGCAAGGTCCATTCCATGTCCCACTCCTGAGTCCTGTCATGTCCCCCCACAACTCTGCGGAGATGGGATACAGGGAGGGAGAGGGGGACACCCTGACATCAGCGCTCCCTCTCCCCCCACTCTGCACAGCAAGGAGGAGACTCCTGGGAGCTGCTGGCCAGGGACTCCAAGGCAGAGGGCAGGAGCAGCATGGGAGTGTGGGGAAAGGCACCTGAAATGCATGGCACTTGATAGACTTCTGGGTGGCTGCGCAGCTTAGAGGGAACTTAGCAGTCAGCCTGTAGAACCTGTTGCCAGGGGATGTTGTGAAGGCCAAACAGATCACTGAGTTCAAAAAAGAATTAGATAAATTCATGGAGGATAGGTCCATCAGTGGCTATTATCCAAGATTATCAGAGATGAAACTCCATTCTCTGGGTGTCCCTAAGCCTTTATCTGACAGATGTTGGGAGTGGACAACAGGGGATGGATCACTCGATAATTGCCCTGTTCTGTTCTTTCTCTCTGAAGCATCTTGCATTGGCCATTGTTGGAAGACAGGATACTGGGCTAGATGGACCATTTGTCTGACTCAGTATGTGCACTCTTATGTTCTTACATCCTTCTCCGAGTCACCTGGTCTTCTTTATGACCAACATATATTTGAGAGACAGACTGAAAACTGTCAGTCTGGGCCCTTCAAAGTTTGCAGTCTAAATGCTGTAAGGGAGCTAAAATCACCCTGTTATCCAATGCCCTTAGCATTTGTTGGATATACATCTGCTTGCAATGGGGAAAACTCTCATGTCCAAACTTAGCATTATTTTTTGTTGTTGTTGTTGTTTTTTAAATTTTTTACCTTTCAGCCTTATGCTCTTTTGTCTTCCAGCTATATCAGCAGTCTGTTTAAAACCATCTTCTCAACACGCTAAAAAAAAATCCAGACTCAAAGACATAGAGCTAAAGAAAAATGAGGCACTAATAATGCTGAGAAAGATAATACTTGAGAGGGTTCTGAGCCAACCAGTGGCCTGCCTCTCTGCTTTATGTCACAGCTCAGTGTGCTGCAGCACTGAGCCATCTCACTACACAGGTAACAATGGGCATTTAAGGGCCATTTAAAACCACTGTACATTTTCTGGAGTGTATCACAATTAACAAAACACCTGTTCTGAACAATCATGCTAATTCACTGTAATAATCCAAAGAGCCTTCTATATAATCCTCACTAGTCCTTTGTTCTTTAACTATCCGGGTGTTGTCTGATAGTTGCACATTTGGCTTCACTGCCTAACAAATCGGGCAATGGTTCAAAACTCCTTTTAAGGAACTTTATTTACTGTCCCTGGAGTGGTCAATGTCAGTTGTTTATTCTGAGCTCAACTGTGTGTTCAACTGTGGACCATAAAAGGGAGAGAGAAATGACCACTCCCTCTGCCTTCTACATCCTCACAAGCTGCCCAGATCTTGGGTCCAGTGCATGTATGGGAACGTATGGATACTCACCCACCGACTCTCTTCCCCAGAGCCTGGGCATGCATGAGAGGAAGCAGGGTTGTGTAGGAGGAACAATGGATGGGCCAGGCCTTGGTTCTAACTTCCTGCCACCATGCGATAATGTTGCTGAAGCAGCACAGAGTGGATAATAAGTTACTATTGATACAGACCGGCATTAAATGTCCACACCAGGAGCAAGTATGCCTCCCCGGGCTACTCCTAGGATGGTGCAGCTTAGAGACTACACCTTATTCAGGGCTGTATTTAAAGACAGTTTTGCTCTATCCCTGGGGAGGGACAGCTCAATGGTTTGAGCATTGCCTTACTCAATCCAGGTTTTGAGTTCAATCCTTGAGGGGGCCATTTAGGGGACTGGGGTAAAAATTTGTCTGGAGAGTGGTCCTGCTTTCAGTAGGGGGTTGGACTTGATGACCTCCTGCGGTCCCTTCCAACCCTAATATTCTATGTTGTGTGCCTAATGTCATAGCAGTCATAGAGAGTTAGCTTGGACTATTCAAGAAAAATGTGTTTTAATACAGCAAAATGCATCATCATATATGCAGGAATAATGAATGCAGGCCATGCCTACAGAACTGGGGACTATACCCTGGAAAACTGTGAATCTGAAAAGTATTTAGGGGTCATTGTAGAGAAGCAACTCAGCATGAGCTATCAGTGTAATGCTGTGGCAAAAAGGGCTAATGTGATCCTGAGATGTATGAACAGAGGAGTTGTGTGTAGGAGTCAGGAGGTGGGTTCCACCTCTTTATCCGCCGTTGGTGAGACCGATACTGGGACAGTGCATTCAGTTTCAGTATCCACTTCTTAAAAGGAATATTGAGAAATTGGAGAGACTGCAGAAAAAGGCCACAAAACGTATTTGAGAGCTGGAGAAAAAAACCTTACAGTGAGAGACTTAAAGCACTCTGTCTGCTCAGTTATCAGAAAAGAAGGCTGAGAGGTGGCTTGGTTAGGCTGTCTAAGTACCTTCATGGGGAGAAAATACTGAGTTTTAATTTAACAGAGAATGGCATAACAAGAACCAATGGCTGAAAGTTGAAGCCAGACAAATTAAAATTAGAAATAAGGTGCACATTTTAATAGTCATGGTGATTAACCATTGGAACAAACCAATGGAACTGGTAGATTCTCCATCTCTGACTGTCTTCAGGTGAAGACCGGATGCCCTTCTGTAAGAAATTCTTTAGCCAAACACAAGTTACTGTGGTGAGTACAGGAGTAACTGGGTGAAATTCTATAGCCTGTGTTATGCAGGTCTAATTAGATGATCTATTTAATGGTCATTGCTGGTGCTAAAATCCATGCATTCAATTACTGGAGTAATAATGGCACTTGTATTAGCATCCCTGACAAGTCAACAGCTGTATTTACATTGTCTGTGGGTGTGTTATATAGCCAGCCAGCAGCAGCTCCACCACACCAGGAAAGCAACCATTTGCACCAGTGGCGCTTACCATGGCCACCAGCAGAAGCATGCTGCAGTGGTGCGTAGTCTGGATGTTCTCGTCTCCATGAGGACTTTGCCTGGGTTGCGGCTATACTGCTGGATTCGCACCCATATATGGATTCATGGCAAATCCCCTTATAGACACAACCTAAGACTCAGACTCAGTTAGATGCCTGCAAGTCACCAGGGCCTGATGAAATGCATCCTAGAATACTCAAGGAGTTAATAGAGGAGGTATCTGAGCCTCTAGCTATTATCTTTGGGAAATCATGGGAGACGGGGGAGATTCCAGAAGACTGGAAGGGGGCAAATATAGTGCCCATCTATAAAAAGGGAAATAAAAACAACCCAGGAAACTACAGACCAGTTAATTTAACTTCTGTGCCAGGGAAGATAATGGAGCAGGTAATCAAAGAAATCATCTGCAAACATTTGGAAGGTGGTAAGGTGATAGGGAATAGCCAGCATGGATTTGTAAAGAACAAATTGTGTCAAACTAATCTGATAGCGTTCTTTGATAGGATAACGAGCCTTGTGGATAAGGGAGAAGCGGTGGATGTGATATACCTAGACTTTAGTAAGGCATTTGATACGGTCTCGCATGATATTCTTATAGATAAGCTAGGAAAGTACAATTTAGATGGGGCTACTATAAGGTGGGTGCATAACTGGCTGGATAACCGTACTCAGAGAGTAGTTGTTAATGGCTCCCAATCCTGCTGGAAAGGTATAACAAGTGGGGTTCCGCAGGGGTCTGTTTTGGGACCGGTTCTGTTCAATATCTTCATCAATGATTTAGATGTTGGCATAGAAAGTATGCTTATTAAGTTTGCGGACGATACCAAACTGGGAGGGATTGCAACTGCTTTGGAGGACAGGGTCAAAATTCAAAATGATCTGGACAAGTTGGAGAAATGGTCTGAGGTAAACAGGATGAAGTTCAATAAAGATAAATGCAAAGTGCTCCACTTAGGAAGGAACAATCAGTTTCACACATACAGAATTGGAAGAGACTGTCTAGGAAGGAGTATGGCAGAAAGAGATCTAGGGGTCATAGTGGACCACAAGCTTAATATGAGTCAACAGTGTGATACTGTTGCAAAAAAAGCAAACGTGATTCTGGGATGCATTAACAGGTGTGTTGTAAACAAGACACGAGAAGTCATTCTTCCGCTTTACTCTGCGTTGGTTAGGCCTCAACTGGAGTATTGTGTCCAGTTCTGGGCACCGCATTTCAAGAAAGATGTGGAGAAATTGGAGAGGGTCCAGAGAAGAGCAACAAGAATGATTAAAGGTCTTGAGAACATGACCTATGAAGGAAGGCTGAAGGAATTGGGTTTGTTTAGTTTGGAAAAGAGAAGACTGAGAGGGGACATGCTAGCAGTTTTCAGGTATCTAAAAAGGTGTCATCAGGAGGAGGGAGAAAACTTGTTCACCTTAGCCTCCAATGATAGAACAAGAAACAATGGGTTTAAACTGCATCAAGGGAGATTTAGATTGGACATTAGGAAAAAGTTCCTAACTGTCAGGGTAGTTAAACACTGGAATAGATTGCCTAGGGAAGTTGTGGAATCTCCATCTCTGGAGATATTTAAGAGTAGGTTAGATAAATATCTATTAGGGATGGTCTAGATGGTATTTGGTCCTGCCATGAGGGCAGGGGACTGGACTCGATGACCTCTCGAGGTCCCTTCCAGTCCTAGAGTCTATGAGTCTATGAGACTTCTGCGGACTTTTCAGACTCCTGGTTCCCTCAAAATCTTTTGGTGGTTCCCATCTCAAAATGGTGGCTGAGGCTGTAGGTGCTCTCAAGGTGATTTTGCACAGAATAGCTCAGGAATCTAGAGATGGAAAAAACATCATCTGCAGAACAATAATACTTCAACATCAGGAGTTCAAATAAATCCAGGGGACAATGATGATCAAGAACCATTGTTAAAACCCACGTTTTCTATCACTTCTCTGGCAGAGGGAACTCATGCTAACTGCCTTGCAAGGAACAGATGGCGAATACAAAGCACTGAGCTGTGAAGAGCTGTAAAGCTAACCCACTGAGCACCCTGTGGGATGGGTGAACCACATACACATAGAGACCTGCACAAAGCTCAGTTATTTGGGTTCTTAAAATAATATATTAATTATGATTATTAATTATAGCTCTTAAATAGTCTTTTCTCAACAGTAGATCTCAAGGTTCTCAAATAAACCCCCTTGTCCTGGGAAAAAACTATTCCAAAATCAGAGGACGTCCAGTGTCCTGATTTATGTTATAACAAATCCAACAAGGCTTTCAGGATTGCCCTTACTCTACATGACCAACTGCAATTTCCTGGCACCAGTGGCACTCAGGTAGTCCTTCCCCAAAAGCACAGTTTCCCACAGGCTCCCTCTGATGGAGTCAAATATGGTGGAATCTCTGCAAGGTGATAGTAGTACAAGGCCTATGACACACAGTTGATTAGCTTTGACTCAATCCACTAGAGGACAGCAACACATAACTACTAGCCAGTTCATTGTCCAATTTCCATTAGAATTTGTCTCCCTCCGCTTCTTCACTTCCAGAGCTTCTGTATGTATTTTTCTGCTGCTCTCTAATTTTTCACTGGATATTTTTGTCTCTACCCCCATGGGGAAGGGTTTACAAAAACAAATATCCCGTAGAAAAATGTCATTTGTTTTCCTTTGTAAAAGCAGAAAAAGAAGACTAAAATGCCCTGTGTTCACGCTGTAAATGAGAGTTCTTTCAGCATACTGCCCCTTCCCTGGCAGATCGCTGATTCCTGAGCCCATCTCTGCCCTGCTATCCCATTCAGAACGCTTCTCAACCTACTTATCCCCCGACCAGCAGACATAATTACAGGCTGCATCATTAATCAAATTGCACGCCCAGGCAAAACATTAATATCTCAAGTGAAAGAGAGTCAAAAAGCACAGGCAAGTGCAGATATTTCCATTCTAAATAGGAAAGTGTACAGTCTTAATATGAGGATCGGCTTGTGGGCTTCTGACACCCCCTCCTTTATTACAAACATAAAGCACATACAAACGAACATTGGCAATAATGGCAAGTTGTCTTCTACAACAATCAAGTTTAATTGTTCATTCTGACATGCTCCAGCACTCTATTAAACACAGATTACTCAGAACAGAATAAATGAATATAAAGTAAGTTGGCTGGCTTGCTCTGCACACATCAGTGGAAATAATGAATTACATCATCTCATGAAAATGCATGAAGGCCCAGGGAAGGTCAAAAGCTTGTTATAATTTCATGTTGTCCATTTCAGCTCCAATTTTCCAAAAAGAATATGTTATGGGGATGGCTTATTTCTTGCAAAAGAGGTCATTTTATTTTTTATATTAGTTTTTTTTAAGATAGCATTTAGAGTGTAAAATTCAGTAGGTAGTTAGGATATTTACCTTTAATTTTTGTTTTAAACCTACAGCGTCCATTCTTATTAGACGGTGACTTTTGTAAAGTGATATCTTTGTTATTGTTGTTCTTACAACAACCTATTTAACTAAAAAATACACAAAAGAGAAAAAGTTTCTACCAGCAGAGGGAGTGGATTAAATTGATCATTATTATTCTTTGTATTACCAGCACTGCCCAAGTATCCCAACTAAGATTAAGGTTCCATTGTGCTAGGCACAATACATGGGTATAGTAAGAGGCAGTCTCTGCACCAATGAGTTAATCATTTTAATAGACAAGAGAGACTAAAGGTGAAATTCTAGGCTCATGTGACTCATTGATTTTGTGTTTTAACATTCTACATTATTTTATAAAAGAAAGACTAACAGAAGAATTGCATCATCAAATAAGGATATTATTGCCTTATATACGAATACAAACTCTATGCAACTATTCATGGCTAATGTTCTGTAAAAGCATATAGTTAGTTTCGAAAGGATTAGATTTTTCTCAGTAAATGTCAGTGAACATCTATTTCACCATACAAGCACAAACTGACAAAAAAATATTTCCATTGATAATAACTGAAATTTACAGGAAGGCAAAGTAAGAAAAACACTGCTTGAGATCTTATTAGAGTTTGATTTAAGAATATTTACTTTGTATATTTTGACATATAATGTTGACAATTTGTTTTAACTTTTATAAAATGTTAACTTTTTGAAATCAATAGATATTGTCATTAAATTATTATTAGCTGATCCACCCTGTTGCCTGAACCTCCCACCCCAACATTTCCAGCAACTGTGAATCTTTGAATCGATAAAAATAAAAAAAGCTTTAAAACATCACTATTATCCATAGAAATTGTATGAAAAAATATAATTCTGTAAAGCCAGGGATAGTACACACAATATTCACGTGAACTGCATTCATTTTACTAATCCCATCAATCTTCTTGCTCTGTACAGAGGACAGAACTATATGCCGGGGGATATCTCAGGTCTATAATTGACTCGATAATGTATTTCTTTCCCTCCCTCACATTTCAACTCCAAGCATTTGATGATTATGAAATTCTTGGGAAGTGGGAAAGCATAAAAATCTGCTAATGATTTTAATACTGCCAGAAATGCTTTTCATGCAATCACCTTATTGAAAGCACCAGAACAGGCAATGGGAGATTTTCATGAGGGTGAAAGCAGAACATTTTAATGAGCGCTTTTGTATTTATGTCAAATGAAATCAACTGCTTAGACTATTCTTTGCACAAGAAGTGTGACTTTAGAAACATTGTTCAAAAGTTCATTTGGGATCACAGACATTTTAGAAATGTAGGACTGGAAGGAACCTCAGTAGGTCATCTAGTCAGGGCCGGCGCTTGCATTTAGGAGGCTTAGGCAATCACCTAGAGTGCCAGCATTATTAGGGGGTGGCATTTTGCCAGAGGGGATGGCAGGCGGCTCCGGTGGAGCTGCCGCAGTGGTGCCTGCGGAGGGTCCGCTGGTCCACAGCTCCGGTGGAACTGCCGCAGTCGTGCCTGCGGACGGTCGGCTGCTCGCGCGGCTGGGTTGGACCTCCCGCAGACACGACTGCCGCAGATCCACCGGAGCCACGGGAGCAGCAGACCATCCGCAGGCAGGACTGCGGAGCCGGGGGACCAGTGCATGGGGCGGCGAAATGGCCGTGCGCCTAGGGCGCTCAAACCCCTAGCGCCGGTCCTGCATCTAGTCCAGTCTCCTGCACACAATGCAGGTCTAAGTATTATCTAGATCATCCCTTTCAGGTGTTTGCCTAACTTGTTCTTAAAAACCTCTAGTGATGGCGGTTCCATAACCTCCCTAGGTAGATTGTTCTACCCTAACTACCCTGACAATTAGGAAGTTTTTACTAATGTCTAACCTCCTTTGCTGCAATTTAAGCCCATTGCTTCTTGTCCTATCCTGATTGGATAAGGAGAACAATTTATCACTCTCTTCTTTATAACAATCTTTTACGTATTTGAAGACTGCTATCATGTCTCCCCCATCCCCCAGTTTTCTCTTCTTCAGACTGAACAAGCCCAATTTTTTCAATCTTTCAATCTTACAGAGGCCATATTTTCTAGACCTTTAATCCTTTTTGTTGTTCTCCCCCGGATTTTCTCCCATTGCTCCACCTTTCCTGAAGTGTGGTGCCCAAAACTGGACACAATACACCAGCTGAGGTCTTATCAGTGATGGGTGGAGTGGAAGAATTACTTCTCATATCCTGCTTACAACACTCCTGCTAATACATCTCAGAATTATGTTTGCTTTTTTTGCAACAATTAGTTTGTTGTCTCATATTTAGTTTGTGATCCACTATAGCTCCCATATCCATTTCTGCTGTGCTTCTTCCTAGGCAGTCATTTCCCATTTTGGATCTGTGCAATTGATTATTCCTTCCTGATTGTGGTACTTTGTGTTTGTCCTTATTGGATTTCATCCTATTTATTTCAGACCATTTCTCCAGTTTGTGCTTAAGGGCTGATCCAAAGTTACCTGAAGTCATCAAAGCCCATGAAAATTAATGGGCATGGTGAGCAACAAAAATCTGTGTTAATATTATTTGTATTACAGCAGCCGGTAGGGATCAGAACCCCACTGTATCTGTTGCTGTGCCACACAACAGGTTCATTCTGAGGAGCCCTTATTCATTGAAATAGTCCCTTTGGTTTCAATGGAACTACTCACATAAGTAAGTATTTACTGGCCTGAGTAGGGATTCCTTATTCTAGCCCATCATAGGGGCCATCCCTGCCTCAAAGAGCTTCAATACACTGTTATAAGTTTTGTAGCATTAATCATCTTTGAGGCTCATGAAAATTTGACCATCTGCATTTTTCTGAGTTCCCATCTCTGAGAATTGGCAGGCAGCATGGGTTAGTGGATAGAACACTGGACTGGGAGGCAGAAACCCTGCATTCTGTTCCTGGCTCTGACACTGACCTGATAGATGATCTTGGGCAAGTCACTTCACCACTCTTTGCCTCTGTTTCCCCACCTGTAAAATGGATACTGACCCCCTTTGTAAAGCATTTTCAGAGTACAAGTGAGATGGCTGAATCCCTTTGTGGCTGTCACCCAGAGCATCTAGTGGCCAGTACAGTGGAGAGGGACTCGGGCAACATTGGTTCAGTTCTCACCTTAATCATGTATTTTATGACCTGTGTGTAAGTCACTAAACCTACCCTGTCTCTGAGCTCTCTAGCTGAAAAAAATGTGGATAAAGTCATTTGACAAGCAGGAGCTACTCACCACACTACTAAAGTGATATGGGCCATATAAATACCTTGGAAGATGAAATGAAGCAAGGCATTTCCAGCTCTGTGAAGCAGGTTATTCCCACTTCAGCACTCCCAACTCTTCCTAATGTCCATAATTTATATTTGAATTTTTTTTTCCTCCATGTCTCGTTTTGATTGCCTGCCCATTCAAAGGCAAACCTCAGATGATGATCCACCAACTTAGCTGGATAATATTTATGTCCTGAATCACAGTCGAGCTTCTGGCTAGTATTTCTTTTGAATGCTTTGTTTTTCCTGCTACGGAGGAGATTTACAAAAACCAACCACCTGAAATTAAAGGGCAAAAATGTGAACCCGTGTGCTTGTGCTGAAAAGCTAGCACATAAAAAAGGGGCAGGAGCCTCAGTCTGGAAGAAGCTCCCATCCAGCACTAGAGAAGCACTTGAAACCTTTGCAGAAGTTGGCTGAGTGGGTGCCGGGTTTGTTTTCATTGTTACTGAGGGATAACCCAGCAAGACGTTGATATGAAGTGGATTGCCTCCTAATTATCATCTCTCCATTGTTGAGTTTAATTTCCCTTTATAATCAAACTGCTGCAGAGGGTATTAAAACATAAAGTAAACTCATCCTGGAGGTGTTTGAAATCCACGTGACATGCTGCTCCTGGTTACAGTCTTCAAGAGGAAAAATATCTAGAGGCACTTTTGACAACTTAATGAACTTGCTTGTAACTCTGACAATGTGAACAGCGAACACCTGTTCAGAGTCTTTTCTTCAGCTGTGGTTCCTGAGTGGTCTCAGTGAATTCTGAGACATGGAGACAATGTCTACACTTAAAATGCTACCGCAACAGCTGCTGCACGGGAGCTGCGCTGCTCTAGCACTTCAACGTGGACACATTACAGAGACAGCATGGATTATCCTGGTGTTGTAGGTAATCTGCCTGCCCCAGAGGAGGTAACTGGGTTGAGAGAAGAAGTTTTCCATTTGACATAGTGCTGTATACACCAGAGATTAGGTCGGCTTAACTGCACCTCTCAGGGACGACTGGATTTTTCACGCCCCTGAGAGATGTCGCTATGCCGATGTCACTTTTCATTGTAGACCAGCCCTGAGAATGACTTGCCAACACACCTGCACACAAGTATTGGTGACACATTCTCTTCCCATGAACATTCTTGCATCACGATATTGGTTGGTGCAAATTTTTTACAAAGCAAACGGAAGGGGTAGTGAACAGCATCAAAGGACATTCCCGGTTGTTATCTGGATGGATGTTGGCAAAAAAATACTTGTCAGTAGTATTTCCATACCTCTAAACATTACATGGGAGATAAAGAAAGGAGGTGAAGCATTTATTTTTTATCATTTGCATTAATGTACTGCCTAGGTGCACTAGTCATGGAGTGCTAGGAGCTGTGCGAACCGAACAAGAAGATGATCCCTTTCCTAGGAGGCTTACAACTGAAGTATAAGTTAAGAGGCAAGAAACGGATACAGATAGGGTAATGGGGACAACAAAGTAACAAGACAATATGGCCAACATGATAAGCAGTGGTTTCGGTATACTAACAGCCTAACCTTGTCACAATGCTATGGCTGCAAGGAAGTTTAGGGGTTGGACTCTCACCTGGAAAATGAGGTTAAGTCCCCTACTCTTAACGAATGTGCATTGGGATCTTCAAACCCTACAAGGGATCTGGCTTTTGGCTTTCCATGTTATTCACAATACAGTACACTCCACTTAAGTACATGTTGCTTAATTTCTGAATCCATTTCCATTCATGAGAAATGTAATGTTCTAATAGGGGACAATCTGATGTTAGTTCAGTTTGATATTTTCACTCTGGTTCTAATTACATAATCTGGTTATTTGCATAGCAAGCAGAAGCCCAAATGATGCTCTCAACAGTGTAATCAGTCTGTGTCAGTGGGTAGTCAGAACACTCATTATATTTTGTCCTTTTCTTAAAAAAAAAGCAGATCCTAGTAACTGCAGCGAAAAAGAAGCTGTAAAATGTGAGACCTATAAAAAGGTTAATGGTATTAATACTTAGTCAGCAACGGTGAGAAGAACAGGCAAAACAAATTCTGACAGCCCTATTCATGTCGAATGATAGTGCTACCCCTTTTGACCCACGCAGCTTGCAACAATTCAGGGACTTGTAGGTTGCTTAATTGGGACCATGACCTGTGGAAGGACACCGAGATACAGGTCTACAAGACAATTGTTATTCCTATACTCCTTTATGGATGCAAAACCTGGGTAAACTACTGACAGCTCCTCAAGAATCTGGAGAGGTACCACCAACGAAGCCTCTGGAAGCTCCTTTGTTTCGTAGAGAGTGGTGGTTACAAATGAAGGCCAGCAGTTACACGCACCAGCATCAATGAAGTTTTGCCTAACCCACAGCAGGAGGTAGCCCCATTGAAACTGATAGGTCAAATTCTGCCGCCTTTGCCTAAGTGTAGCAGGGAAAGAAGGTTGACCAAACAGGCCTCCAAAAGGCTCACTTTGGATGGAAGCATGTTCCATTCCTGGGGATTTTCAAGGCATGGGTCCATGCTCATTGCACAGAAGCATAAGCTTGCTGTGCATGCAACAATTGCATTCATGTTTCATTATGGAGCAAAATGAAATAGCAAGGCGAAGACTGTGCAAACGAAGAAAGTCAAAAACAAGTGTCATTTCAGGAGGCAGGAAAACACAATCGTTCTTGTTCTCTATAAAATACAGTTAAGACTGCTGAATGGAGAAAAAGCTAAGAACAGCAGCAGGGCCCATCCTGCAAGCTGTTATGGAGTACCCTAGGTTTATAGGGTTTTGGAGCAGGGGCTGTCTTTATGTTCTGTATTTGTACAGCTCCTAGCACAATGGAGTCATGACTGATGACTCCTAGGTGCTATGGTAATAATACTACTACTAATACCCTTAATGCCTGGCTAGGTCAATGAATGTTGAATGCACCTTGCAGAAGAAGTTCAACACCTTACAACACTGGACCCTGTGAGACTGATCTTATTCCCACTGAAGTCAATGGCAGAGCTCCCACTCATGTCCATGGTGCAGAACTGGGCGCTAAATGAACATGAGAGCAACATAATTGTAGATAAAGCCAGTGCTATTCCCAGTTGTGTATTTCACAGAGATGAGTACAAACCAAAAATCCTTTTTTCAGAATCTCTCCCCATTCCCAAAATGCGGTGCTGTGGATAAAATGAAACCTGGATTGCAACGGCTCTAGTTTTGCAAGAGGAAAAAATATCTGAAAACCCCCCCCCCAAAAAAAAAACAAAACTCAGCAAATACGGAGACAGGACAAAACCAAACCTTTTCATCTAAACCCCCAAGAACTACAGTGATTTGGATAAAATTGAATCCAGAGCAAAACCATGACTGGTTAATAAATGTACTTTGCAAAGCCAAATCCTTCTCAATCAACAAGATTCTGCAAAAACATCTAGTTAAGGAATTTGAGATATACCTATCTCATAGAACTGAAAGGTCATCAAGTCCAACCCACTGCCTTCACTAGCAGGACCAAGTACTGATTTGCCCCAGCTCCCTAAGTGGCCCCCTTAAAGGTTGAACTGACAACCCTGTGTTTAGCAGATCAATGCTCAAGCCACTGATCAATCCTTCCCTATTCCTTATGTGCACTAAGGGTGTTGCTTTATGTAGCACTGGTGTAAATACACGTAGACTATTTCTGTGTGGTACTGGTCTCCATAGCATACGAAGGACATAGAACGAGCAGGGAAACATATAAAGAAGGGCCACAAAAATGATGCAAGGATTAGAGGATGAGATATATATGAGCTGAGACGGAAGGAGCTAAACTAATATACAGTCTACAGAAGAGCAGACTCAGGAGGGACATGACCACAATCTATAAATACCTTTCACCGTCTACAAACACCTTCAAGGTAACAATATAAATAGGCCTGGAAGAATTGGATTTTTGTTGGCAAACGTCCATTTCACCACGCACACACAAACCAACAAAAACATATTTCCAGCAATAATAATCAAAATTTACAGCTAGGCAAAGCAAGAAAAATGTTGCTGAGAACTTATTAGAGTTTGACTGAAGGATATTTATGTTGTATATTTTGACACGTGATGTTGACAATTTGTGTTTTGACAGTTATAAAGCTTTAACGCTTTGAATCTTCACATCTGCTGTCATTAACTGATTATTAGCTGGCCCAATTACCGGATGTCAGAAAACCTTCCAGACAATCCCTTGTGGTCTATGACCATACTACCGGCAGCCTGCCTCAGTTTTCTCTCTTGGACTATTCAAATAAACTTTACATCAGGCTTTTTCTTGGTCACATTTACCCCTCCTAAATGATAAATAAGACTCAAAATCCCAGAACAGAGTCCATACAACCCATGGTTTCTCTTCCTCCACTCAGGCCTTCCTGCCTGGTGCCTTTGCAGTCTCTCTTAAGCATCTCTGACTCTGGCCACAGCTTCCTTACCGCCCCCCACACTTCAACTTCCTGCTTCTTTTATATCAGAACCACTTAATTCCTCTTGGGTGGGATTCATCCTGTAAGAAGGATTGGCTCACCTCTAGGGTCAAGCCACTGATACCTCCCTTTATTGTCTGACCTCCCTGTCCCCATAATTTCACACCACTTTGAAAATGTTAATAGCTAAAGATTGGCAAAAGTGATTTAAAAGTAATCATCCATTTAATGTATCCAAATAATATTTTAAAAAATCAAATTCTGCCAAGCCTAAACATAAGTAAGGGGAGGGAAGTATTCAGCCGCTGAAGATGCAGACATGTAGCAATGCCTTGAAGCTAAAGATGAAGAAAGTTTCAGTTAAATGCTAGTGGATGGTTGAATAGATATCCCAAGGGAGGTGGGTAAGTAGGTATCATTACAGCAGATATTCCAGACCAGGCTGGAGAGCATTCCCATTAATATTTTATAGCTAAGATTCCTACAAGTATGCAGGTTGAATGACTGTTCAAGCCAACTGGCTTGTTCTGGTTCCACTACAAAGAACAACCCCACCTTGGGGTTTTCTTGAACTACTACTTCCCCTCCCCTTGAGTTCCTATTTTTCAGAGTCTGCTTCTGGGTGTGTCCTGCCAGGCTGCTAGCCAACAATATAAATAACCCAAGATGCTTCAAACTGCTAATCAGCATGCCCACTGCCTGCCACATCTAATTTCTGGATGGTCCTGGCCCATTCGCCCATCTCCTGCTATCCTGCAGGGATGCAGAGTCCCCCAATACAAAATGAAGAACTCTGTATCCTCCCCACTGTATCTTCCCTTATTCACATCACTAAATGCCACAATGCAAGTGGGTTACGATTGCACAGAAAAGTTTGATTTCCATCAACCTAGTTTCTGACTTAGGTATGGAGTTGATAGTGTGTTTTGGTATCAGCCGCTGACCATCCTCTTCTTTTTATGGAGAAATAGGGTGACCAGATAGCAAAATGTGAAAAATCAGGACAGGGAGTGAGGGGTAATAGGCACCTATATAAGGAAAAGCCCTGAATAGTGGGACTGTCCCTATAAAATCAGGACATCTGGTCACCCTATGAAGAAAAGGAAGGGATAGCTCAGTGGTTTGATCAGTGACCTACTAAACCCAGGGTTAGGAGCTCAATCCTCAAGGGAGCTGTTTAGGGCAAAAATCTATCTGGGGATTAGCCCTGCTTTGAGCAGGGGGTTGAACTTGATGATCTCCTGAGGTCTCTTCTAGCCCTGATATTCTATGATAATAACAATATAACCATTATTAATAATTTACAGAAGTGTCTAGTAGTCACAGCTCCTGATGACTTCAAGTGGAGTTGTTGCTTTGTACCTCTGAAATTTAGGCTCCCTTCCAGTTCTATAAGATAGGTATATCTCCATATATTATTATTAAGCTTGGACATCTAAATCAATATTTGGTAATCTAAATGAGTGACCTGCATTTCAATGGTTCTGAGCCTGTGTAGATCTCACTGCACTGAATAGGAGCTGTGGGAGCTCAACACTTTTGAAATTCAAGCCCCTTTCATTTAGGTTTGTAATCCAAGTTTGAAGGTGTTGGCATAGCATCAGAATTGAAGGCTTTTCCTTGTTCTTTGTTCTAACCACCAGAGGATACTGTTTCATTGCATTGATACATACAGTATCTCTGTTGAAGCACTGCAGGCCCTAAGGTAAGGGAAGCTGCTGTGAAGCTCAGGAGGACCAACTGACAGAGGTCGAATATTGGGTAACAGTATGAAAAAAAGGATTTGGAACCCCCTTTGGCTGCATTATGGGAATTTCGTCTTGCTCTGAAGCATTATCTGCTGGCCACTGCTATATTTTCACATCTCCTGCTGGGTGAGGGCAGCAATCTTCGAGAAGTGTCTGATATTCCCAGACCTCTGAGTTCAGTCACAATTGGAACAGATTATTATTAACCTTCATTTTCAGCAGGGAATGTTTGTTCTGAAAATAATATTGAAGATTGCAAGATAGATGTGTGCATAAATATTTGCATTCTGACAAGTAATCTGAGAAAAGACCAGGAAGGTTTAATCAGAACTGAACCATTCTTTTCCCCACAGAGGAGGAGCAGAATTTAAAATAGCTTCATCTCTATTTCTTGGTGGCTGATATGTTATCTCACTTCATTTCTCTGGCTATGTTTTCTCTCTTTCCTATTTTTTTCTTCCACTTCTATCTCACATCTCTGCTATTCACAGACTGTTTTGCATTGAAGTTTGTGTCTCTCCCTCCTTTTTTAATCCCTTTCCATCTCACCTGCACTTAATAGCATCTTTGCTGTTGTAGTTGCTTTCTAGGTGAACCTGTGGTGCTCACACAGGCCTAGGGTCCAGGAGATATGGTGCTCATTCCTGGGCCTGTCGCATACAACCTGTGTGAGCTTGGTCAAGTCAGAAAGCCAAAGTGTCTGCTAATTTTGGGTGCCTGAATTTTTGTGTACCCAACTTGAGTCATCTAGGCCCAGACCCTCTAAAGGCATTGAGGCACCTCACTCCCACTGGAGTTAGGCATGAAGATATCTTTGCAGATCTGGCTCCCAGTCCATCCCCCTGCCTTCACTACCAGGACCAAGTACTGATTTTGTCCCAGATCACTAAGTGGCCCCCTCAAGGATAGAACTCACAACTTTGGGTTTAGCAGGCCAATTGGGCCCTAAATGCTCTCTGCCTCATTCTCAGTTTCTGTAAAATGGGTATAATTATGTTGGCTTAGCTCACTGATGTATAAGGCTTAATCAATTCATGTTTGTAAAGAGCTTTCATACCCTCAGGTAAAAGGGACCCTATTAGATATAAATATTATTACCATTATCTTAGCAAGACTTGAATACAACTATGAAAGGCCAAATATAAGAAAGTAATAACGGCCATACTGGGTCAGACCAGTAGTCCATCTAGCTCAGAATCGTGTCTTCCAATAGTGGCCACTGCTTGGTGCTTCAGAGGGAATGAACAGAACAGGCAATCATTGAGAGATCCATCTCCTGCCGTCCAGTCCCAGCTTCTGGCAATCAGAGGCTAGGGACACCTGGTGCATACAGTTGTATCCCTGACTAGCTTAGCTAATAGCCATTGATGGACCTATTATCCATGAAACTTCTCTAATTCTTTTTTGAACCCTAGTTCAAACATCCCCTGGCAATGAGTTTCACAGGTTGTCTGTGCGTTGTGTGAAGAAAGATGGAGAATGAGTGAATTTCCAACCTCCTCTTCTCTCTGGCACATGTTAGTGACCCTTGATCCCCCCAGTAGGTTGAAACTCACATATAAAGAGCCACTGGTTTAGCTCATTAAAACTGCTCACAGGCTACAAGTTTATGTAACAAACCATGGCCACATACACAGACATAGTGGTCAGTGGAACAGCTGACATATGACTTGATTAATAAAGAATTAAAGAGAGTAATATAATGAATGTCAATCAACATGTCAATCAACATTTAACTTGTCAAACTAACTTGGTATCTTTTTTTAATGGAATTACAAGTGTGGTTGATAAAGGTAATAGTGTTGATCTAATATATACTTAGGCATTTGACTTGGTACTGGACAAAATTTTGATTAAAAAACTAGAAAGATATAAAATTAACATGGCGCACTGGGTTGCCAACCTCACATTTCACCGGGTTTTATGTCAAATCACAAATTTCACATGGTTTTGACCTGAAACTATCAGTCAGCCTAGACTTTCTCAAAAGGTTTGTGAGACTGGGCAGTGTTTGACCTTGTAATTATGTTGGAAACCAGGATTTATCAGCAAAGAATCCTGTGGCACCTTATAGATTAACAGACGTTTTGGAGCATGAGCTTCCCTGGGTGAATACCCACTTCATCAGATGCATGTGCTCCAAAGCTCATGCTCCAAAACGTCTATTAGTCTATAAGGTGCCACAGGACTCTTTGCTGCTTTTACAGATCCAGACTAACACGGCTACCCCTCTGATACAGGATTTATCAGGATTTCAAGTGCTATACTGAAATGTCAAGAAAGCTATGTAGTTGTAACAATTTTGTATAGAAATCAAAATTACTTTCAGTGACACTGACACTCAAAAGATGTTATAACTACAGGTAGTTGAAAAAGATTTGTGGGAAATTCCAAAATTACTTTCATGTCAGAAGGTTCAAAATGGAGCCATTTTCAATTTTTTGTTAAGATTTCTGCAAAATTGTCATCACTGTAGTTTATATCAAATAATTTTATTAAATTCATGTTCAAAATAATGACAGAACATTTTCTTTTACTGAAAACATTATCACAGCTTTGAACACAATTTCCATAAAAATTCAATTTGAAAGACTGACAAAAAGTGTCATAGAAACTTTGATGAAAATGGAACACTTTGAGGATGTCAACATTTTTTTGTGAAAAGTTATACAGAAAAACTTTTTGCATGAGAAATTTCATCCAGCTTTAGTCATAAAGAGCTCTTGGGTGTCAAACCTTAACTTACATGTCTGAGAAGGGACAGTGCTTTGCTTCTCAGCATGCCTAATTGTTTCAGTAGGAAAAAAAAATCAATCTTTTTGTGTTGACATTTTCAAAAAAAAATACATTTTTCAATTCAAGATTACTTTTCATTTTGAAATGTACTTCACTTCAATTTAAAAATATATATAAAAGGTGGTAACAAAAGGCTCATAAACTAAATGAAACATTTTGTGTCTAACAAAATATTTCATTTGGCCAAAACCCCATTTTTTCCATTTTCAATTTGCTGAAATTTAAAAAAAATAATTTTAGGCTTTTATTTTTGTATTTTTGAGAACAGCGAGAAAAAAATAATTATTTGCACAGCTGTAGTAATTCATGCATGCCTATCATTTAACTTTCACTGCCTCTTCCTGGGCCTGATTCTCAGAAGCAGGGCCGGCTTTAGGCCTATTCCACCAATTCCCCTGAATCGGGCCCCGCGCCTAAGAGGGCCCTGTGCCCAGTGAGAATCCCTTCCCTGGCTAGAGGCTCCTTTTCAATTTTTACTCACCCAGTAGCACTCCGGGTCTTCGGCAGCACTTTGATGGTAAGTACTTCGCTTGCTCTGGGTCTTTGGCGGTGGGTCCTTAAGTGCTGCCGAAGACCTGGAGTGAGTGAAGGACCCGCTGCCGAAGACTCAGAGCGCCATTGGGTGTTTTTGTTTGTTTGTTTGTTTGTTTTTTAAGTCATCCCTGCCGGGCCCCATCAAAACTATTCGAATTGGGCCCCGCATTTCCTACAGCCGGCCCTGCTCAGAAGTGGTGAATACCTGTAATTGACAATGATATCAACCCTTCAACCTCTCCAAAGATCGGACACCCTGCGATTGCACGTCCAGTCTACCAGGATTTATTTCCTTCTCTTCTCACTTTTGGTTATGTCCTTCCAGCTCTACTTCCATCTACTCTATCCAGCTAATATGTTAGGTGCTTCTGTAGTGTATATCATGGAGATATCTATGTGCTGCTACTCTTGGATACAAGTATTTTATCATAGCAGTGTGAAGCCTCGAAGCTCTTCAAGTACCCCTGTTCTCATGTGACCATGAAATTCTATTCCATTTTTTGTTGATAGCTATGATTGTCATTTCTCAAAGTCTCAGTCTCACAGACACATGCATATAGATATTATCTTCACCAGAAAACATACATTCTTAACTTGTGTTTACTGACATGTAGTAACTAACATAAGGTAAAATACTACTGAAGACAAGACAGTTAGTAGGCTTAATATGAGTTAGCAGGTCAAAGTAAACCCAAGGTTCCTCCACAATCTTTATCTCAACCTGATAGCATGCGATAAAGCTGCTCCATTGGAAGATTTCTGACCAGCACTAAAGGAGACATTAAAATATTAACTTATTCATGTTAATACCCAACACCTGTTACATAGACTCAGGTTGCCTCTTAGCTTGACTCTTCAACTGGCTATTCGGCTGATCGCTTTGTTTGGTCCTCATTATCTACAATAAAATTTCCCTTCTAGCTCCACTGTTACCTGCAGCAGGCCTTTCTCATAGAGCTGGCTATTTTAAGAAATTCTTGTTCAGCATGGCTGATTTCATAGGAGGAGCTCAAATTATGTCCGAATGAAACTAGCTTGGCATTTCACTTTGCTTGATAGCTGGCATCCTAATGAGAAGTAACATAAGGCCTGTATTCAACCCTAACCTTGTGGTTAGCAAGAGTGTTTTGGAAGAGAAGAGCTCTGTTGAGCTGGATTCAGAGTTCTGATTAAATTTTCTTTGCTCTTTGAAGGGGGCTTTCAACTTGTAAGCACTGCAGAATTATTTATAAACTGTAACATTCTCTCTTTTCCACCCTTAGTGCCAAAAGAACAGAATCTGTTTCACTCATGTGGCTGTGACACTAATCTGATGCTTAATTAATTTGTTTCAAGTAAAAAAAACAAGGCACAAAGGGCTTGTCATCTTGAGACATTTTCTGCACCATCCACGAAGATTCTGCACTGTCCTCAAAATCTGCCATCCCTTGGCAAGGCAAGGGTCAGCTTCGCAGGAAGATTCAGATTTTAATAACTCACGGATCAAAGGGCCTATCAAAACATATTCTTACCTAAAGCCTGATGGCTGGCAATTCTAATCTCTGCTGAGAGAGATCACAGGGGAGAAAGATGTACAATAGCCTTTTGAGTTCCTTTTGACTTCTTGTCTAACATGTCTGTGTCTTAGTTCTTTGTAAAAGGCCAAGTCACAGTCCATTCCATTATTACAGCTGGAATGGTCCTAAGTACTGTAGTTTCCACCATAGTTGGGGATGCATACACATCATTCTAACCTCCAGTTTTCAATCCATCATAACGTTCCAAAACTTTAAGATTTTGAGTTGAAAATAGCCATTTTTTAATTGAAAGTTTGTGCCAAATTATTTGAGCAGTTTTGGAGTAAAACTACACTTTCCCCATCGTTAAAAAAATACTTGCAACCCTGTTTTTTAACAATTCTAGCACTAGCTAATGTTGAAACTGAACATATAGAAATGACCAGAAAACTAGATCTCCTTGAGGAGAAATACAGCTGACTGTTAGCGTGAACATTGCTTCTGTATTACCTTGTTGGAAACTGCATTACAAATTTAATATAAAATGTGTATGGAAAGTATACACTTGAAGACCACATTGTCTATGCATTCCTGATTCACTTAGCCACACAGTAAAAATATTGGCGATAGATTTAAAAAAAATCCATTGTTTTTCAAACTTCAGCCAAGTTTTATGTTAGGGTTAGTTGAAGTATTGTAAGAAGTGCCTGCATGGTTCTAATCTTCTTTGGATTGGTTTGCCTGTTGTTACTCATAAGTAATCATTTGCACTAGTGCCACAAAAGGCCTGAAAGTCAGTTTCCAGGTTAATTGTAGCATAACCCAAATTCTTGTATTGCAGTATCATCATAGAATCAAAAAATATCAGGGTCAGAAGGGACCTCAGGACGTCATCTAGTCCAACCCTCTGCTCAAAGCAGGACCAACCCCCAACTACATCAACTAGTATTTAGTGGTATAAATAAGGGAAGAGGGGGAGAGGTACTGGTATGCCAGCAAATTTAGTAGAGAGAGATGGATAGGCCAGAATCATCCAGAAATTGGGCGTGGTAGACCCCGGGCACGTTCATAGCAGTTTGAAGTGACTTGGGGTAATTTCCATTGTGGGCAAGCAACCTGGCTGACCACATCCAGAGCCACTCTTTGAGAGTGAAACCAATAGGAATTCAAAGGCAGAGGAAGGAGTTTATAAATAGGAGGAGTGGGAATGGGCACCACAATGGAGGACTCGTGGCGGTGGGGCAGCGCAAAGCTTAGACAGGTCTTCTGTAAGAATAATCTTCCTCAGGCCTTGTCTAGTTTTATAAGGTTAGACTGCAGACTCCCTCATCCCATTGGAGAAGAAGAGGACTTGAATATGTTGCACCCTATGCAAACTGTAACCAGTTGTTACAAAGGTTCAGAGAGTTTGAAGGAGCTTCTGGGACAATAACTTATTTTCCTACATGCCCCACAGTGAGCTTGGCTATTGTTCCACAGAGACTGAGAAGAGCCCTGTGGCAGTGTATGTATGTGTGCACACATCACTATATTTTGCATATGAACATGTGATAGTAACACCAAATAAAACTTGGGGAAAGCCGCTGGAAGTGTTGGCTATAAACAAGATTTGTTATTAACACTATTCTCAACTGTTTCAAGGGTTATAAGTAAACTGTGATGGAGGCATATGTGTACACTGATTTAGTATTTTAGATATCCTTTAGAGATTGTGCCACTTTTCTCTTCGATTTAATCCTGTGTGGATCCTGAAAAGACTAAACTGTTCTGTACCCAAGCAGAGATGTAGGCCGAGGTACAGGAAAAGGGAAAGAAACATTTCACTTACTATTAGCATAGTGTTGTTCTCAAACCCATTAGAGTGGCCCAAGTAATCACAGATGTTCTTTTTAACTGCTAGAATGTGCCCACTAATTAGGAAGTTAACTTTCCAGATGCAACAACCATGCGTGCAGTTGTTTCTGGGAGCAAAATTGAAGTTAGTGGGAGTAATCACGCGCTTACCGTTAGGCACCCCCCATTTCTGACTATATTTGGCAGAATTATGCTGTAAGCTATTGAATCAAGACAGTAACTGCAGAAAACCAGTATCTTTTATCTGTCAGTCACTGTTGTGGTGTCAGCTCTGAAGGCAGAGGCTCAAACTGTTCTGAGCAGACATGACAAGTTAGCAAGTAAGGGTGCATTATTGCATTATACAATACTGCACTTCTAATGTGAATCTTGCACATTCAGATTGTTCCTTGAGCTTTTTCTTAATTAGATTGTTAGAAAGAAAGGAATGTCCATTGTTAAGCACATCCAATTACCTACATTGCAATTAGTTGGTGATATATTTTCTGCCTTTTAAACCCGCTCATTAGTTGTTTAAAAAAAATAGTAAGACCACTCCTTTAGCGTCCATCTCTGGAAATAAAATCCATGGTTGGTTCTTCATTTCTCATCATGACAGCACCTTTTTTCCCTGTTCAAGATTATACAGAGGCATAATTCCTCCCACATCAAGTTCACACTTACTGCAAATTAATGAAATGGCATCACTGCAGAAACAATACAGCAATGTTGAATGGAATCATATTAGAGCTAACCAGACACTTAGCATTCCAACCAGTTTTGTTTCTCTATAATCTCTTGTGTCACTGATGGTAATAGAAACTGCACAAAATAGCAGGTTTACACTGAACCATTAGGGTCGACCTGATAAGGTTTTAGAAAGTACCAATGCAATAGCAGAGTTATCCTGGCAAATAGAAGCCATTAATGTGTCAGTAAACTGATTTTTGAACCTATTTGTGGATATACATTTGCTATGAATAATACATCAAGTGAAACTCCAACTACAAAAATCTAATTGCATCATTCAGAAGAGAGAACGGAAATACAAGTTTGCTATAGCTCTGATGATATCTTACAGATATGACAACAATTTAGCAAAATACTGGCTGGCTAGTTACACTAAATAAAATGCAAAAATAAATACATTTTTAAAACCCTACTTTTTCTTATTCCATCATGCTATGCAGCAGCCTTTACTGAGTAACCACCGAATCTTATTAATCTTACCCTTGTCTTCCGCCTTCACACCCTCTTTACTGTCACACTACATCTTACTAAGTGTTAGTGAGTTCCTTGCAGCATCATGTGGCCCTCCTCTCCTGTCTTCCTACACAAATGGCTCTGACACCTCTTGTTTGTAACCACCACTCTGTGCGTTATTTGTATTACATCACCTATCACCCTTTTACAGACCCATGCAGTAATTCGAGTTAGAGTGACAAAAGATCATCGTCCCCTCTTGCTCCATGTAGAGACCTTCTTCACCCTGGGTGTGTAGGTAGACAACCACTCTCTCTCCTCTCCCTTGTACCTTCTGTGCTCCCTTCCTACTCTGGCAGTTAATGGGCTTGTTATCTCCTTAGCTCTCCCAGCTCTAATAAGCAGCCATTCCTTCCCCCATTCAGGCCTTCCCCAGGGGAACCATTTGGATTCACAGTGGCTCCTCCCCTTAGGCTGAGGAAGGGACCTTCTGATACTGGCAGGCTGGTGTCCGCTCCTTTCCAGAATTCAATAGCTGTTGGTTCTCAGCGCTCTGTCACAGGCAGGTACCATATCTTCCATCTGTTTTGGGAGGTACACAACACATGGTAGAAATAATAAAAGATAATAGTGATGGTGAATATCCTAACTGCCCTAGCAGCAGCTGTGGAAGCTGAACTCTTCAGGCTGGAATGAGAGCTTGGCTAAAGCAGTGTGAATCCAGACAAATTCACCCCAGATTCACATTAGTCCGAGATGAGAATCTGGCTCTTCATTTTGAATCTTTAAATCTTAATTCTTCTTTCCATTCATATGCAGAGTTCCCAGTGGGATTATATTTGTGCCTAGAGAAAAGATGAATTAGATGAATCGAAGGGCTTAATCCAACATGCACTAAAGTCAATAGGAGTCTTTCCATGGACTTCAATGGTCTTTGGATCAGGCCTTCAGTGTGTTTAGAACTCAGCTGTGCATTAGGTGATTCGTTTGGGGATGGAGCAAGCTTGTTTTTAATACTTTGGAGGAGATGGATCTGAGACAAATTTGAAAACATTTGGTCTAATTTATTAGAAACCTTTAATTAATTCCCAAGAGTTCACTCTCCTTTCTCCTCCCTGTGGCCTTCCTTTCCCTGCCTTTCCATTCCTTTACTTTTTTAGTTCTTTTGTTCTTTTTTCTAGCCTTCCCTTATTCAAAGAAACAAAAACACCACCACCACCACCAGAAACACCAAGGCAAAATTTCCATTTAGACACAGAAACAACTACCCAGCCTTTCTGTGCATTGATCCAGCCCTTTGGAAAATCACATTAAGAAAATAACATTCTTTCGAGTTTCTCCTTTAATCCCAGAGCATTTGTCCTCATGCTACACTGTGTTTATACTGTTTGGATCAGATTTTATCACCAGTTGGAAAGAAATGGATTCTGGTTTTGTGGCTACCTAGGTCTAAATTCTGTGTTTGTGGTTTCAAGTTACCCTGAAATGCTCAGTTCATTCCAGTCCTCACGGTTTCAAATAGTTGTCAGCTTTCTCACTGATTCATATATGCTGTGAAACTACCTTATGTCAGATTTGTTTAAAGACTCTGCATAACGTACAGCTTCAGATTGCAGTGAACTCTGTTTTTATAATAGGTCCCTGTTGCCAAGCTATGGTGATATGTATTACCTTTCTGGAATGATTTCTCGTCATGCCCAGGGTCCTAGTTCTCGCTACACTTTATAGCATTATCCCCACTGCATTATGAAGGGGAAAATACCTGATTTGAAGGGTAAGCAAAGTCAGGATGAGCTCTACCCTGACAACTGGAGGTGAATTATGGGAAGTGTAGAAAGAATTTCAGAAAGTGTGAAATATCAGGTATTTGCATGGGCACACCCAGCATAGCCCAAGGCAGCCTGGGATGGTTATTTTGACAGCTCTGGGATCCCCAATTTCTTTGTTATTGGGGCAGGATAAATAAAGTGTTGCCACCTGATTATGTGAATGAGGAACTACGAGACTACTTTATGACAGAGATGTCTCAATATAAATTAAGTGATACTTGCTAGACAAGGGACATGGGTTCCAAAACCCAGTGAATTGAGAGAGGGTGGGGATTGGTGTGTGTACTTGATGGTATGGGCCCTTTTTGAGGGCCTGGAACACCAATTGCACATCCTCCTCTCTCCACTGTAAAAGAGTAGTGCTAATTTTGATTCCATTAGGAGTCCATCTAGAGACTGCTGAGCTGAATTCATGTTGGGCCAATGGTGCACCAGGGCTCCCCTACTAAGAGCTGAAATCAGTGAGTGCTGTGTTAACTAGTGGGGAAGCCTGAAGACCTATCGTTAAGTGGCTGGCAGAACGGAGCAGTTTGCAGCATGTTAGAGCAGCCCATGGAACAGTGGGCGGAGTGAAGCGGTTTGCAGGGACAGCTGGAGGAGCGGCACAGCTGGTGTAGTGGAGCTGGTCTTGGTGAAGGCTGCAGCAGAACTCCACGGAGAGGTGGAGCAGTTGGCCCTGGCCCACGTAAGGTGCCCCATAACACCTTGTATGGACTCCCCCCTCCTCATTTCCACCCAGGCCGGAGGGTGTAAAACTCTGCAGATAAACTTTTGAATTCTGGGGTGGCACTGACCAGATACTTTTGAGTTGTTGGACTTTGAGGTGATTGGGCTTAAGACCCTAAGGGGGAAAGGGCATTGCCAAAAGTACTTGGAGGTGGGTTTTTGCTTATGGTTTGTGTTATAATCCTGTTTGTGGTGTTTCTCCAAGGGGATGCCACATTGTTTTCCTTCCTTTATTAAAAGGATTTTGCTACACTCAGACTCCATGCTTGCGAGAGGGGAAGTATTGCCTCCTAGAGGCGCCCAGGGGGGTGTGGTATGTAAGTGTCCCAGGTCACTGGGTGGGGGCTCGAGCCGGTTATGCATTGTGTTATTGAAATGGAACCCCTGATGTCAAGGTATTATTCCCACTTTGAACTTTAGCGTCCAGAAAGTGGGGACCTGCATGTACCCTTCTAAACTTAATTTCTAGCTTAGATCTGATAGCACTGCCACCAACCAGAAATTGCAGTGTCTGGTACACTCCCTGTCCCCCAAAACCTTCCCTGAGGGACCCAAGACCCAAACCCCTTGGGTCTTAAAACAAGGAGAAATAAACCATTTCCCCTCCTTTCCCCCTCCCAGACTTTCCCCACCCTGGGTTACCCTGAGAGACTACTGTGACCCAAACTCCATGGATTTTAAAACAGAGAGGAATTAATCTTGCCCCCCCTCCTTTCCCCCCACCAATCCCTGGTGAGTTCAGACCCATCCCCTTGGGTCTTAAACAAGGAAAAAAATCTATCAGGTTCCTAAAAAAGAAAGCTTTTAGTTAAAGAAAGAAAAAAGTAAAAATTATCTCTGTAAAATCAAGATGGAAAATGTTTACAGGGTCTTCAGCTTATATAGACTAGCCTAAGATACAAATTACAGCAAACAGAGGTAAAAATATCCTTCCAGCAAAATACACATTCACAAGTTAAGAAAACAAACATAAGCCTAATCTGCCTTTTCTAGCTAGTACTTACTATTTTGAATATGAGAGACTGTTTTAGAAAGATCTGGTTGCACGTCTGGTCCCTCTTAGCCCCAAGAGCGAACAACGAACAAAACAAACAGCACAAACAAAGACTTCCCTCCACCAAGATTTGAAAGTATCTCGTCTCCCAATTGGTTCTCTGGTCAGGTGTCAGCCAGGTTCATGGAGCTTCTTAACCCTTTACAGGTAAAAGAGACATTAACCCTTAACTATCTGTTTATGACACGTGGATACTGAACCTGGCCCTTGTTGCTGCCAAAGCAGAGAGGCAGAAGGGTTACAGAAGTTTTTTAAATGGAATCTGTTTCCTGAATTCAGAACAATGGGAATCGAGGCCAATTTCTGCTGTGAAATGCTCAACATTTGAGTAAAGACAAATATAACACAATTGGTCCAGTTTTCCTCTAGATTCATTGAGTTCAAAGTGGTTGCAGAGAATCTGGCCCAATAAATATCCTAACTCAAACAGTGCTATTGCTCCAAAGGGCAAACTAGTAGTTAGATCAGATGCATCCAGTGCATCTCAATTGGGTCATGAAAGTTTTGTGAGAAAATCATGTATTTTTAGCACGTTTCCCTGTGATCAATCTGCTGAAAAAAAAGAAATGGAACATTGGTCAGGTTGGGAGAGTGTTTACAAGTGTCCCCATTTGATTTTTAGCTTTGAAAAACAGGATGAAGGAGCACATCTGGTCAGAAGAATCTCTAGTGTGTCTTAGTCTTTAATCATCTGACTACTCCTAGAAGTTTTTAGGGGGGAAAAGTAGGATAGAACTATAAATTTCCACTCATAGAAGTCTTGATAGACAATTCACAAAACTCTTTTTTTCAGTACATAGGACTTATTCATGACTGATTATTCAAGTCTTTTATTAGGCTATCAATTATGAATGTCGTGCAACTCATTTCCAGCATCCATGTTAAACATAGGTCGAGGTAGACAGAAAAATATACCTTTTTCCTGTATGAAACTGAGTCTAAACCTGTTTTATGGGTCTTTCTTTCCTAGCCTAAAAAATATTTCATGGAAGGAATATTACTTCTAACCTTTCTGTCCTGACATGTTTTTGATTTTTTTTTAGACTCTCTCTTTTCACTTCATAGTCCACTGCAGGATTTGTTGTATTTCATTACCAGTCTATATTCAGGCACATTTCAAACTGCAAGTCATTAGACTTCCTCCAAAATCTTTTTCATACATTCCTATGCACTTCCTCTTCTTATGTATCTTTTCACTGGCTTAATCAAAACTTTTCTTCAAAACCAAACTTTTCTGTCAGGGAGAATTGAAGGAGTCAGTGGTTCCATGAAGGTAGTAGCAATTAAAATGTTATTCCTTCTCTAAAAGTATGTTTTAAAAAAAAGAAAGTTCAAATGGTAAACCCTGATCGGTGTGATGGTGTATAGTAATATTTTGCCCAGATCAAATGGGGCACAAGTTCACAATAAGGGATGCAAAGGGAGAGGACTCATGCAGAGAACTCAAATACAGAGAAAAATCCTGTACTGTAAAAGCTTTGTCTGATTCAGTGAAAATCACTATGAGATGTGACTCTGTACCCTAATGTAATGTCATGTACAAAGCAGCCCGTCACACATATCCCTAGGCACTGCATGCTTTAGGAAGGGTTATCCATGAGTTTAGCAAAAAGGTAGAGCCAAAGATAAGTTAAATTTGGACATAAATTAGAATATTGGTGATTTTTTAAAGCATTAATGAGATCTGAAGTGACTGCCTTCTTCCTGTTGATAACCATTGTACTACCACTACAAATGGAGTAACTGGTTTGTCTGTACAGGCGTCAAAAGGACATGCTCTCTCTTTTCAGAGAACATCTCTTCAGCCATCAGGGGCTTGTTCACCTGCACATCTACCAACATGATATGCACCATCATGTGCCAGCAAGGCCCCTCTGCCATGTACGTTGGCCAAACCGGACAGTCTCTAAGCAAAAGAATAAATGGACACATCAAGAATTGTAACATTCAAAAACCAGTAGAAGAGCACTTCAATCTCCCTGGACACTCAATAACAGACTTAAAAGTAGCAATTCTTCAACAAAAAGAATTCCAGAAACAGACTTCAATGAGAAACTGAAGAACTGGAATTAATTTGCAAACTGGACACCATCAAATTAGGCCTGAATAAAGACTGGCAGTGGGTGGGTCACTACAAAAAGTAATTTTCCTTCTGTTGATATTTCCTTCTTGTCAACTGTTGAGAATAGGCCACTTCTACCTTGATCGAATTGGCCTCATTAGCACTGACCCCCCCACTTGGTAAGGCAACTCTGTCTTTTCATGTGCTGTAATATATATACTGCTTAATGTATTTTTCACTCCATTCATCTGATGAAGTGGGTTTTAGCCCACAAAAGCTTATGCCCAAATAAATTTGTTAGTCTCTAAGGTGCCACAAAGACTCCTTGTTGTTTTTGCTGATACAGACTAACATGGCTACCCCTCTGAAAACTGCTCCAGCAGACTTTCTGGTCACTTTGGTCATCATGCAGATTGGGTCTGCTGCTGATGTTTGGGCTTACATTGTCCCTTTAACTACTCTTCCCCATAAATAGCATTGGGGACCCTTTATGCCCTCACAACCTGGTCAACTGATAGAGCTCCTGCCTGCAGGCAACTTCAGCCACCCGCCATGTCCACTTATGTAAACCAGCACAAATCCTTTCTGTGTCATTTATACCAGGGCTTCATTTATCCCACAGAGGCAGACATACAGATGCACTGATAGAAACACAGAAGTGCAGAACTGTTATTTTTACAGCTCTTTATCTTAGCACAGGGAAGTTTGGCCAGATAATTGTGTTATTTACGACTTCCCTGCTACCCACAGTACTATGAGAAACAATCACTATTTTTTTTTAAATTCACAAATATAGCAAAAATTAATTTATGGCAGATATTGTCCCTTCTACCATCTTTCCCTCTGATTCAGGTGAGAAGTAGGCACTGGCAGTATGAAAGTTCCAGTAGCCATGACTGTGAAGCTTATCAGAAACTGAGAGATGAACTTTCCCAGGTGTGTATCGGGGGTGGGGGGACAGAATTGGAAATATAAAGGAGAATGTGCACTTATATCATGAATGTGTCATTGCCAATGCAGAGCAATCTGTATGTGTGTCTGTGTATGCACAAAGACCTTGTTCTGTCCTAAAATTTCTTTGTCAGGAGGCCTGCAAGCAATGTAGAGTCTCAGTGAACATCATCTGTATGGAGCGACAACTTTTCTTTCATTGCTCTTAGCCTCTCTTTCAAAATTTGTGCTAAGCATCCAGTCCGATTTACTTGCGGCAGGGCCAATGCAAGGATGTTTTGCGCCCTGGGCAAAACTTCCACCTTGCGTCCTCCCTCGTCCCTGAGCCCCTGTCCTGAGCTCCCCCCCACCGTGGCAGCTCTCTCCCTCCACCCTGAGGGGCCCCCCCGCACCCCAGCTCACCTCTGCTCCACCTCCTCCCCGAGCATGCCATCGCTGCTTCACTTCTCCCACCTCCCAGCCTTATGGCGCCAATCAGCATAGGCGCCACACATCTGGGAGGCAGGAGAAATGAAGCAGCGACGATGTGCTCGGGGCGGAGGCAGAGCAGGAGTGAGTGGGGGTGGGGAGTTCCCCTGCGTGCTGCCCCCCCCTTACTTGCTGCAGGCGGCCCTCCCCGCACCCCCATGCCCCAGCTCCCTCCGCCTAAATGCTGGCGGCGACCAGGGCAGCCGAAAATCTGGCCGCCACGGTCGCTGCCGAAGAAAATGCTGCCACCCAAATCCTAGCGCCCTAGGTGACCACCTAGGTCACCTAATAGGTTGCACCAGCCCTGGCTTGCAGTACCTTTCCAAATGAAAGGTCAAATCTATCCCCATTGAAGTCAATGGGAGTCTTTCCAATAACTTCAGGAAAAGGAACAGATGGGGCCCAAAGAGTGCTTATGGCATGCATTTGCCTGCTTGTGAAATTATCCTTCAGTGCTCAGCCTGGTGGAGAAATCCATCTCTTTCCTTTGTTTTGTTACTGCAACACTTCTTACACTTCACATGGAATGTGAGAATCTAGTTCCTGGCAGTTGTTCTGTCTGCCTTTGCCTTTGGAAGCAAATGTTTCATCCTCAGAAGGAGCAGAATCAAGGTGCTCAGAGTGGCAGGCTGTGATGGAGCAGTTCTCTTGGAAGGATATGGACGGTGCTGCTTCCCATGCCAATGCAATAAATGCTAGGCACTTGGCATTCAGAGAAAACACTGATATAGCCCTCTTCAAACAGAACGACTTAATGTGAACAAAGAACCTTTTAGTTTGCACCCCCAGTGTCCACATGGGGCAGTTATAGTGCAGCACTTTTGTGCTCAACGCTATTCCGACCCCCAAAATCTGAACTGTAGAAGTAACCCGAGTACAGAAATGAGCCTAGCCCTCACGCAGCAAGTACTGTATCCTTATACCCAATCTGTTCATGCAGAACAATAAAATACAAATAACCTTGTGCATGACAACTCTCCTTTAGTATTTTATACTAAAGATAAAACCATCCGCTGCAAAGCAAACTGGAAAGGTAACTTTTCATCTTACAGTTAAATAGATTAAAGTTCAGGTGTGTAGTGTGAACCAGATGACACTTTTGTATACACATTGAACTGTGAAAAAACAAAGGCAAGTCTACCACACTTTTAGCTTTCTAAGAACTCCTCTGTTTGCAATATCAGATAGACAGTTCAGTTCAATTTAGCATGGTGTAGTGGAGACAGACACACTAGCTGATTCCTCGAGAAGACTTCACTTTTGTTCTTTCTTGGTTTTCCTTCTTGTATTATTCCTAGGGCCTGATGCAAGAACCCACTGACATCAATGGAAAGACTTCTACTGATTTTCACCCTTTGGAGAAACTGTTACTTGTGATGTGGTGAGTTTAAAATGTGTTATTACCTGTAAAAAGTTGTTCTCTTGTCTCAGGTTCTCTCACTGGAACAATTTTTAGGTGCAGAGCGACTGCTTACAGATGTCACTAACAGTTCTGCTCTCTCAATATAAAATACACTTATTCTGGCTGAAAGGAAAGGGTTAGTCTTTGTGCACAGAAAAATACAGCATGATTTTTTCTCCCCACCCAATGGTCCTTCCATGTATCAGCTGTATCCATTATTCCATAATTCCTCACTCAGGCCTACACTGCTTTACAAAGTGGACATTGTTAGATCAAAGGTTGGTATAGCCTTCTGAGCCTTCACTGAGAAAGCAGAAATGTCTTAAAACAGAGTGATTTTTCAATAATCTTTCATTACTTTTGAATAATACTCAACTCCTTTGACCCAAGTGATTAGCCAGTATTTGGGGATTTAGAGCTGTTTCTGTTAGGAGGGGAAATTGATGATGGAGTCAGGTGTTTCTCTGAGGCAGTCCTGCTCATTCACAAAGAATGTACAATGGCCTGTTTCCCGGAACATGGTAGAAATCAAACAGGAGACAATTATTTTTCTCCTGGTTCTAAGCCTCTTTCCAGCAAGTAGTGAGCCCAGAAATGCTCTCTTAGCTTTTTCCCAGTGGCGCACTACAAATGCTTCTCTGGCTGTCCCTGGGGCTTCTTCGCTGCCTTCTCCATGTGCTGTGGTGTTTCTGCTGCTTCTTTCTCACACACTGCTCCTTCAAACAATACCCAGCTCCCTACATTTGGATTCAGCCTCTAGGACAATACCTGAAACCGCACAGCTCAGCTCCTACTCCAGCCTCACATCTGGCCTGTCTTTTGGGCAGTGATTTCTATGGTTTCAATGATCTCGTGCATAACAGACCCTAATTGCTTCTTACATTTATTCCTGAATGAAGGGCAGCTGTTACAATCACCAGTGTCAATGACATTTCACTCAACCTCCATCGTAACAAGTGTGACCCTAGACACCCTTATATTCGCACCCTAAACTACTGCAATGATAGCGGTACAAAATACACCTTGGGAGCGTTTGTATGAAAGCTAATAAAATTCAGGTTACTAATATCATTGCAAAATGCATGTGTTAACCTTATATGTGAAGTTATGAATTCCCTCTGTGTGATATTTAAGGCCTGATAGCCATATCTAGGTAAAGGTGATAAACAGGTTTGTCCTATACAAAGGAATGTAGGTTTATCTCAATTTACATATTAGCATTACACAAAACTATTGAGCTAAACCAAGAGGGGTTATCATGTTCCTGAACTCAAGAGACAGAAAATTAACATGGCTTCCGTACTCCAGAGGAACACAGGAGACTGAGTCCCTGGGAGGCCTTCCTCATTTGTAAGACAAAGAATCCTTTTGGGAATGTAAGGAACAGAAAGAGACTCCATGTTTATCCTTCCACTTTAAGAGCGGGGCTGGCTCCAGGTACCAGAATCCCAAGCAAGTGCTTGGGGTGGCAATCTGCAAGGGGCAGCAGTCCGTGTGTTTTTGCCCCCAAACAGCGTGCCGAATTGCCACCCTGGACGGCGGGGGCAGTCAGTGTGCCGTTAGGGCGGCACGCACATTTCCGCGGCGGTGGCAATTCGGCAGCAGCTTCTATGTTCAGCTGTCCGCGGCGGCGCAGCTTCTGTCTTCCAGCTGAAGACTTCCCCCGCCGTCCGTGGCTGCAATTTGGCACTCTGCTTGGGGCGGCAAAAACAGTAGAGCTGGCCCTGCTTAAGAGACAAAGACACAAAACAGTCTGATCTTTGTGATGAATCCTGGCCAGCAAAGAGCTGGAAAGGACACTATGGGTACAAGAAGCCATCTTGAACGAGGACTGTATCTTGCAAGATTAAGTTTTAGACTTTTAAATGAGTGTTTTCACTTTCATTTGCTGGTAACTGTCTCTACCTTAATCTCTTTTACTTGGTATCACTTAATCCATGTTCTTTTGTTAACAAACTTGTTTTACTTTTACTGTAAACCAACTCAGCACTGTGTTTGAAGGGAAGGGTGTATTTACCTCCCAGTTAAATTGACAAGCTGTGATTCTTTAACAGAGCAGCAAACTTGGGTTCTTCTGTGAATGCACCGTGATTGCAGGGGGACGAGATGGGACTGTGTAATGCAGAGAAACCTCTCTGAGGAGTTCAGGGGCTGGAGTTCGCTGATTGTTACCTGCTACATGAGTTTTGGGCTGGGAGATCCTTGAGGAGTTTGTTGGTGAGGAAGATAGACTGGTGTGGCTTGGAGATACCACACTGTCTAAACACCAGCAAAGCTCACTCTTGCAGTGGCAAAGAGGTAACATGGTGGTTCCCAGTTCTTGGTGTCTCCAGCAGCATGTTACAACAATACATTTCTATTCAGTTCACTGAGTCTGATCTGTGACTTCATTCTACACTTAATAACATAGACCAGGCTTTGGCTTCTGCATGTTGACTTCACTGTATCTCACACGTGGCAAGTTGCTCTGTGTCCTTTGTTCATCACACCATTCCCATTTCTTTTCTAGGTTTATTTTTAATTGTTTGATCTATTTTTAATGTAATAGGGATACCCATGTAGACAAAGAGTGATGCTTTGCAAAGCCCAGGATACAACTCCCCTATTCCCTCGTGGCCATCCAGTTAAATATTGCTTCAGGGTCAGTCAGATAGTATTAATAACATGCCTACATGGACTTCAAACAGATTCTGCTGTATGGCTTAAAAATAATTTTCTGTTTTCTCCATCATCTTGTTTCACTTGGTTTCAGAGGGCACTTTGCCTGTATAAAGACTACGAGCAGACTCTGCATCTTAGTGCACTGGCTAGGAATGGGACAGGCTCCATTGCAGCTGCTTCTGCTGGGTGCCTGAGATGTGCATAGTGACTGGAAGCTCTGTCAGATTTGGAGAAGACTTCTCCCTCCTCCATGCCTGCCCAGCTCTATGGACGTGATCAAGGCTGACTGAAGTTAGCTGAAAGCCTCCCATTGTTAAGGGGTCCAATAGGATTCTTTCATGCATTTTTTATGTGCACATAAGAAACGTCTACACTGCACAAAGCTTGGCCTTTCACTCCAGTTTGAGCCCATGCCCCCCATCTGCTCTCACACAAATCAGTCTGACTTGGCTTAGTTAGCATTCAGGACTCAGGTCCTAGGAACCCACTAGGGGTCTTGGTCAGAGCCGGAGTCCTGCTGAGACTCGAATCAAAGCCCTGTCATTTTGCAGTGTAGACGCATCTTAAGCTTCAGACCTGAGTCAGAAGGTCTGTGTAGTGCATCCTCGATGTGTTAACACATAGCTGTGAGACACCAGTCCAGCAGCTATAAGCCCAGGTTGACAATGCAGTGTAGACGCTCAAGTATGGCTTGAAAACACCGAATCCACAAGCCTGGGTCCCACAGATGGGGATTTTTAATGCAGTATAGACATACTCACAGGGGCCTGTCAATGGGAGTTTTTTATTGACATAATGGGCTTTGAATCAATCCCTGAAAGAGCAGGATCCTGTACAGTATCAATATTTGGGTGTGCAGCTTGGCTTGTGCAGCTACACGGGGCTATTCAGAGTGTGATCCGAGGTAAGGCTATGGGATTTGGCCCTGTCTTAGGGTGACTAGATGTCCTGATTTTAATCGGGACTGTCCCAATATTTTGCCCTCCGGCGTACAGGCGGAGGAGGTTGGGCCCTCCCCAACTCCACCTCTGCCCTGCCTTGACTCCACCCCTTCATCCCCCATTGGATCCCTCCCCAAATCCCTGCCCTGGCCCCACCTCTTCCCCAAGCACGCCGCATTCCTCCTTCTCACCGCTCCCTCCCAGGCTTGCACTAATCAGCTGTACGGCAGTGCAAGCGCTGGAGGGACTGAGGAGAAGCAGGATGTGGCAGCCAGCTAAGGGGAGGTGGAGGCGGAGCGGAGGTGAGCTGGTGCGAGGAGGCAGGGCGTGGAGCTGCCGGTGGGTGCTCAGCCCTCACCAATTTTTCCTATGCTCTGGTCGCTCTTGATTTTTTTTCCCCTCGGCTGCAAGGTCTTTTTTTGGGGGGAGTAGGGTTTGTTGTTCCGCTGCTCTCCCCTGCCCCCGATATTTCATGTCTCTCATCTGGTCACCCTACCCTGTCTCAGACGTTAATGTTTCATGGAAGATTACAGCTGCTGGCAAACACATTTCTGTGCAAGTCTAGAACTCAGAATCTCTGCCGTGATCTGTCAATTCCCATTTCACACTGAGACAAGGAGACATGCCACTTTTTCTTCAGTAGGCCAGGCATAAACTAAACACAGCAATACCTGTGCAGTGTCTATCTGGAACCCACACCACGTTACCAAACGACTTGGAAAATGGAGTCAGATACGTGATTGGCTGCTGAGTGTTTCGATGGCTCCTATTAGACCAGACAAAAACAGATCAGAGACTCACCAGGTCGTTTCCTGTCAGCTTGGCTACAGCTCTGTGAAAGGGAGAGGGAAATGGCAGAGAGAACTTTATTATCTGTATTTAATTTGGAAGAAATTTGAATGTAAAGTGGCTTGTGAGAACCTCAAGGCAACTTCAAGACTGTTGCAGATCTCACAAATGTAAGACTTTAAATCCAAGCCTGACAGACTTTTCTTCTGACATTTTTCTAGTTTACAGAGAACTTGGCATTTTCACACCAGCAGATGATTTCCCCCTTTCCCTCCTCCTGATTGAACAGGCTCTGAAAGCTCAAAAAAAAAAAAAAAAAAAAAAGAAAATCATTTTGAGTACAGTGATATCAGTCTTCTTTGTGCATTTAAAATGCCATCAAGTATTTTCTTTTGCAGTCCAGACTCCCAGCTCTCATGCATGATCTCATTATTTTAGCTTTATTATATCTCATAGGATCTCAAAGAGCTAAGACGGAGCTAAGAAGACTTTAAAAGGTTCAGTTTGTATGAGCATTCACACATGTGAATGGATATCCAAAATTCATCAGAATGTGATTTTGAAATGTTGGTGGAAATCTTATGAAGACAGGTATGGGGAGATCTCCAGTGCAGTTTGTTTTCATCTGGGTCACACATGATAGGTAAAATTTTCAAAAGCACCTAAGTAACTTAGGACACTAAGTCCCTTTGACTTTCAATGTGATTTGGGCACTTACATACTTTGGAGGATCTAGGTCTTAGGAACTGCTGAGAATTTCATCCTGTGATGGGGTATATAAACCCTACACTGGACTAAAAGGAGTTAAGGGGTTGCTCTGGGCTCAGACAGCCCTGCCCTACCAAACCTACAAGGCAGACACAGGCTGCAGGAGGAGCTTAAAAGGGTAGCAGAGCAGCTCACTTGGTGGCAGACCAGGGAAGAGAACAGACCTTCAGCCCTCAGTCCTAAGGAAAGACCTGACTGAAGTCAGCAGCTTCCCAGACAATCACTGCCTGAAGGCCCCTCCCTGAGGGAAGGGAAGGCCAGATTCTGATACACCTTAAAAGTTGTCAGTCCCCTGGATTTCCAGTTGATTTATGTTAACTCTCCTTGGCTTTTGACTACCTTGGAAGGAGAGAGACTTGGCTGGGAGATCAAGTCATAGGAAGAGGCAGGTCACCGCAGAGGCAGAGCGACTGTCTATAAGAGACAATCAGTGAGGAAAGAACTGCTATGCCACTGGCCAGGCACAGAAAGGTGCCAGTGCTGAGTCAACCTGGTCACACATTCCCTGACTTCTGTTCAAAGCATTGAAAATGGTTTGTCTTGAGTCTTTCCTCTCTTTTTTTCTTTTCCATTTGGCTAAATTACAAGGTAGAAATATGGAGTCTATTTAAAGAAAAGGTGATGATTCAATGAGTGACTAACTTTGCCTCGTACAAGTTTGAAATCTTAATTGACTTAACATTTCAAATGTCTTTATTAAAGAAAAGAAGATTGAACAATTAATACAGAATAATATCCTGTAAAGATAACTATAAGTAGAAAGCGTATAAGGGAATAGTTGAGAAATTTGAATGTACAGAAGTCTGAAAATCCAAATGATACACCTCTCTTAGGGTATAGCTAACAAACTGATTGCATGACTGAATTATTTGAAAATTAGGGGGGATTGAGGATGTAACAAAAGAACGGGGAAAGAGATTTGTACCAAATTTTAAACGAAAAAGCCAGGGATTCTAGCAATTACTATTACCTCAGACTAGTTTACATTCCTCCAAAGTAATTGGCGGGGGGAGGGGGGGGAAATCACTGCATGTTTTGAAAAGAACATCATGAGCAGTAAGAAAAAGTTGCCAGACAAAATGTCATTGTCTTTACAATGTTATGGGATGAAGGGAACGCATCAAGTGGACTATATTTGCATATGATTAGAATGTTGGATATGTGACATGAAATCTTACTTGAAAGATTCTTTCCAAATTGGCTTTGTCAGGAACACTCATGAGGACTGAAAATTGGCTGAAAGTTCACAGATTAAAAAACAAAAAAAAAAGAGTACATCATAAATGGCAATGTAGCAAGTTGCACAGAGGTGTCTATTGGACTCATCCGGGAACTTTATTGAATGAGTTGGAAGAAGGACTAAATAACAGATTAATAAAAGTGAAAAATAATATTTTGGGCCAAACATGCAAGGCGCTGAGCTCTCTTGTTGAGTTGAAGGCACTCACCGACATGTATGATCAGGCTCTAAATAGGAAAGACTTATGAGGCTTCGCTCTAGCTGACCCAGGTCACTAGTATAACTCATCACAGGCCCATTGACACACAAACACACACAGAGTGCTGGGTGTATGCAGAGTCATGGAACCTTCCTCCCTTGCTTTCAGGTAGAGCCGGCCAAGAAATTGAATTTCAGTTCCATGAAAAAAATCTAGTTTGGAATTTTTTTCATCCCAGTTTGGATGAGGAAACCCGAAATTCAAAACTTTCCATGGAACTGAAATACTGCAATACTTGGCTTTGGAAATGCCAAAAATGTTCCCCCAGTGGAAATGTTTTGTGATTTCCAAGAGCAAGGTCTCCTCCCCAGGAGTCCCAGCTCTGTGGCATGGTGCCTGGCAGACTGCCCTGGAAGCTCTGGGCAGTAACCAACTGGAAGGATGCTGAAGTGCAGGACAGCCACAGAGCAGGGAGTTATTTTCTGATGGAAAATAATTTTGGGAGGAGGGGCAAAAATAAAACTTTCCCTTGGAAAATTTCGATTTCACAAAAAGTGAATTTTCTGACAGGAAATTCTCGATATGCTCTAGTCCTAAGTTTGGAAAATTGGCATCTTGATTGGCTATGTATGTGTCTCAGCAGACCCCTTGGCCTTTGCACAGTGAATGGTATCTGCAAGAAAGTGAATATCTGCTTGCTAAGAAATTGCACAAGAGAGTTTGCCCTTATATGGAACAGCTGCCCAGTCCACTTAAGGAGGTCAAATCACCATTCTAATCCAGCCTGGCACACACCAAGGACTTCTCAAAGCACCATCTGCATTAGCCCAGGTGGTTACGTGGCCTCCTCCTAGCCCTCCAATCTTTCCCATAATGCTAAATACCTGGCCATAGGATTTAAAGTGTTCATAAAATGATTCTAGGTTTCTTCCACCAAAGGAGTGATGCTACAGCATCCTCGGAGCAGAGGAAGGAATGGGTAGTCTTGCTGGATGGCCTCTTTTCTAAATACCAGTCTTGTTTGCTCAGTTCAGACTTGCAGCCACTGACAACTGGGCTATGCGGAGTTAAGGCTTAGTTAAGCAGTGGAATAAATTGACTAGGGATGTTGTGGAACCTCCATCATTGGAGATTTTTAAGAAGAGGTTAGATAAACACCTGTCAGGGATGGTCTAGGTAATACTTAGTCCTGCCATGAGCACAGGGAACTGGACTAGATGACCTCTCGAGGTCCCTTCCAGTTCTATGAGTCTATGATTTTCAGCCAGACTAGGCAGTGGTGCTGGAACAATTTTATAGTGGGGATTCTGAAGAAGAAAACCATGCATTTGGGTTGTTATTACAACTTCAAACCAAGAGTGTGGCAGCATGCCCCCTTCCCCTCTTGTCCCCTCCCCTCGTGCACCGCTAGTTGCAGCAATGCAGCACCCATGAGCCTAGGTGCTCTTGTGCATGTCTGAGAGTACACATCACTCTGTGTATGCAACTAAATTAATACCTGTAAACTCCACTATATGAGTTCATGAGAGTCTGAAATAAAACAAGGCCCGGCCCTGCAAAAACTCACGGAGGGAAGCAATCCCACTGAAGTCATGTAGCTCTGCAATAAGTCACTCTTACTCCTGCAGGTTTGCAGAATGTGATTCCCAAGTCTGACAACACCTCCATTCTCCTGCTGATCCATTCAACATTATCAATATTAACTTGAGAACTGGCCAATTGAATGTTGTTGTTTCCTTGAGCAAAAATATTCCATCTCCTTAATAAACAGGTAGGCTATGCAAACCCCTCAAGGCAGTAGCTTTTTCTTAGAAGTTGAATTGCAGAAAATAACAGTCCTCTAGATTTATAGCAATAATACTTGGCATTCAGAGTATCATTTATTTAAGGATTTCAGAGCAACCAAAGAATGACTTGAGCCTCACTTTTTGCAGATGAATCAAATAAGGGACAGGGAAAAGCAGCGAGTTGGCCAAAGTGTCACATTTAGTAGCATGTTCACAAATATCACTCAGTGCTCCCGACTTCTAGTGTCCTGCTTTGCTCATTAGACAACACTGCCTCTCCCACCATTTGATAGTCATAAAATCTGGCATAACAGTGCTGGGATTTATTTGCCACTAGCTTTGCCACTAGCTGTGCCTTGTTGCTTCTCATTCTGGTGCATTCTTTGTCTGTGGGACTCTTCAAAGGAAAGAGAAGCAAACTTGTCACAGTTTGAAGCACTAGAACGGGTTACCTAGGGAGGTGGTGGAATCTCCTTCCTTAGAGATTTTTAAGGCCTGGCTTGATAAAGCCGTGGCTGGGATGATTTAGTCCTGCTTTGAGCAGGGGTTTGGGCTAGTTGACCTCCTGAAGTTCATTCCAACCCTGATATTCTATGATTCTATGATTCACAGACTTGAGCCCTTATGGAATATGTACATTTCTGGAAAGGAAAACAAGGATGTTTATGGCTCTCATTTGTGTTGGAGACGGTTCAGCACCATAGTGACTGTGGGCTAACAGTATATGTGTTTCCATTTCTCTGAGTTATCTTCTCCAGATGGAAACTACTAAACCACTTAGCAGAAACTTTTGCCACTCTTAAGAGTTGCACACTGACAAAAGCCACTTTTAGAGCAGATGCAACTCCTGCATGCCCATTACTAAGCAAAAAATCTGGCTAGCGGCTTCTAAGTGAGCTTCTAATGTTTCGCTTCTGCTGGATCTCTATTGACAGGCATTTAATCTTCTTTCTCCTTTGCAGGGTGCTATGTTGCACAACGAGAAAAGTGGACACAAAGTTGAGAAAGACACTTTCTGCTGAGGCTTGGGTACTTTAGAAACCCTTTCCTAGCACAAGGAGCAGCCTTTGAAACAAATTCTGGGCAAACCTCCAGGTCTGATTTTCCTCTTGCTTACACTGGTGTAAATCAGCAGTAAATCCCAAGAAGTCAACAGGGCCTGATTCTCATTTGCACAAAGGTCCCTTTGCACTGCTACCCATTTCACGCCTCCTCTGCTCTGCCATAGTGGTGTGCAGAGGTCTTTACCATTCCTGATAAGGTAACATACAAAAGCCAGTAGGAGAACACTTCAGTCTCCATGGACATTCTATAACAGATTTAAAAGTAGCCATACTTCAGCAAAAAAACCTTCAAAAACAGACTTCAAAGAGAAACTGCAGAGCTACAATTCATTTGCAAATTTGGGCTTGAATAGGGACTGGGAGTGACTGGCTCACTACAAAAGCAATTTTCCCTCTCTTGGTATTGACACTTCCTCCTCATCCACTTCATCCACCCTGATTGAATTAGCCATGTAAACACTGGTTCTCTACTTATAAAGTAACTCCCTTCTCTTCATGTGCCTGTATATTTATGCCTGCAACTGCACATTTCACTCCATGCATCTGAAGAAGTGAGGTTTTTACCCACAAAAGTTTATGTCCAAATAAATACACAGGAATTGCCTCAATGGATCTGACCCATCCAGTCCAGTGTTCTGTCTCTGATGGTGGCTAGCACCAGGGATGTCCAGGCTTTTCTCAGCTGTGAACCATGCTGGCAAAAGACCAGGAACTTTATCAGTGCATACAATTGAAGAGATTATAGCCATGTGAATGGTGGAATTCTGCCTTCCTTTGGCTGGGCGGGGCTAAACTGTCCTAAGTAGTTAAACTGGGATTTGCAAATAAACCTAGAGATTTGGCCTCCTAAATCCTTTAGACTCCTTTGAAAATCTGAGCTGGAATCATTAGCACTCTTTACAGAGTACTGTAGATGTGCACCGTGTCTCTCAGAGCAAATACAGGCAGATTTCCTGTGTAAAAAAGCTACAATCTAAAACCCTATTCAGATATGCTAGCTGGGCTCCTCACCCTGCTTCAGTGGGGGCTCTACAAGGAGGCCAGGTCCATTTTAGCTAATCTGATTGCATGAGCAGGGCCTATGCAAAGCCAAGGATGATGCAAGGAGGGGCAGGAGTAGAAAGAACACAAACATTGCTGTACAGGATCAGATCAGTGCATCTGCTCCTGTAATCTCTCTCTGCCAGTGGCCAGTACCAGCTGCTTCTGAGGAAGATAGAAGAACCACCACAGTAGGGAAATGTGGGATGATCTTCCCCTGCAGGGAAATCTCCACCTAACCCCTAACAATCATAGTGTTGCAGGGGGCAACAGTTGGGGTTCGTTTGCCCGGTGTGCGTATCCCCAATGATCACACCGGAGTGGAGAAGCAATCTCTTTATTTGAAATCAAATAAGGTGCAGGGAGATACAAATCTCAAATCATGCACGGATTACAATTCTTTTCCCTACCTTATATACCCTACTTGTTTACAGAGATGTTCACAGGTGCTACAATCGATCCTTTACAATTCATTAACTACCGGATCCTTTAATTAACTACATCCTTTACCCACACTGCAGAACCCCCTTTGATTAATCACATCTCATACCATAAACAAAGGAACAAAAGAAAAATAATAAATGAACACATGTACTCATGCTAGCTTCAAAGAAACATATTGATTAGCACGAAGGGCAATCCGAGGGCAATCGTAGGCCTGAGAATGTAAACTTTTGACCCCATGCCATATTGCCAGTTACTTGGAGCCTTGCCCCCCCCCCAACAATAGATTAGCTTAAACTCTGAAGTGTGAGGTTTTCTATCCCTTCTAAAAGTTTTATTTTAAAATAGTTACTGTTGTAATGCTGGGTGGTCTTGTCTAGATAAATGTCAAGTCTCTTTTTGAACCTTACTGACCTTACTCCTTGGCTTCAATGACAGCTGGTGGCAATGAGTCCCACAGTCCATCTTTTCCTGATTCAAAACAAGTAGGACTTCAGTGCTCTAGAAATACTACAGACTAGGTAAGGAGCAGATGCTCAGACAATGGACAGTAACTAGACGGAATGGCAGTGTCCAAGACTTGGGAGGTTGCTCAAACATCAGATCCCACGTATAGTTCATCACTGATTACTAGATCTCAGCGGTCCCTCTTTCTCAGTCCCTGAGACCCTATCATCCTGTTCAAGTCTCTTGCAGTGGAGCCTATAACTTCATCCAAGAGATTTTCAGCTGGCAGAGCTGAACTAAAATTAATGCTGTTCAACAAATGTATTATTTGATTCACCCATCACTAAAGAATGGTCTTCTACAGTCCAGTTGCCATTGCATCAGCCATAAAGAAACATCCTCTAACCTATGGCTTTCATTGCCATTTTCATGTAATCATAGCAATACCCTTAGTGCAGGGATTTTTTAAAATTTACATAGTGAATCAAGACAAGATGGCATCCTCAGCTAACACGGTGGGATGCAAAGGAGAGTTACTGATGAGGAAAAGAAGTGTGACTGGGAAAGGGGAACAATAAGAAAACCCATCGGCATTTAGATTGACAGCAACCATCCCGGGCAATGATGAAAGTGAGGTACTTACTGTATCAAGTGACAAGAAGAATAGCGGGCTTGGACGAGCTGGAAATACCATTTGCAGCTCTGCAGAGCGACAGTCAATGGAAACAGGGAGATTTATTGACGGCACAGCCTGGCAAAGACAAATGGGTCTGATTTATTTATTTAAAATGTTGCTTCCAAGGAGGGCTTTAGAAGATACACATCTCATTTCGCTGTGGACAGTATAGCAGGGTGGCAGATTATGCATAGTCAGATTATCATCATTCTTTAGAAGGAAAACTTGCTTTTCTGTCAGTCGCTGGCTTTTCTTGTTCCTTTTTAAGGTGAAATCAACCCTGCCAAAAGGTGTCAGGTGGACAGCACAGAACAGGGACAACAGAGACAGCAAAAGGTTAACATTTCCTGCAGTGCCTTGCCAACGAGCCTGAACCCTGGCCTGCTGGAAAGATCTCAGGTTGTGAAAGGGCAATTTCCATGGAGACAATTCGTCTTGTGCCCTCTCTTCTGAGATTGTCAACAAGGCTGCCAATTAGTCCTAGCTGCACAGTAATATGGATATATGCCCTCAGGCAACAGGACTGGTCCCTCCCTCTCAGTTCACGTGGGCTATTGCCATTAACAGAGTTTTCAGTCATGACCTGAGCTCGGTAGAGGAGGTGCCTTGTAAGCTGAAAGGTTCCACAAACATTCAGGATCCTAGCCTCAGGATTTCTAAGAACTCACTGCTTACTCTGCAAGTTTGAAAGGAAGGTTAAAATATTCTTCCAAAAGAGCCAGGTCCAGTAATTGACTGTTCGGGTTAGCCAGGAGCAGCAGGAATAAAGTGCACGGAAGATAGAGCTAGAAAAGACCTACTAGATCATTAAGCGCCTGTACGTTCAGGATATAGTCTCCACGTGGGGGAATATTATCAGATAACGGCCTGAATACTAGCTGATTTTTAAGTTATTTGTGGTGTATCAACAGTCTCTGTATGGCTCTTAGGAGTCTGTTTCAATGTACCCCCACTGAGACTGGCAACCATTTTGTGTTTCATTCAGCACAAAGGAAAGATGTACTACACTTCCTCATGGATACTTAATTGTTCTTTCTTGGGTTGTTCTTTGAATCTAAAAATACTCTCAGTCTGATTTACTTTTATCTTCTTACTTGTTGTGTACAGAGAAAAATAATTGACAATAAGAACTAGTGCCTGAAAGCTGGAGCTAGACAAATTCAAACTGAAAGTAGGGGCAAATATTTAAGTGAGGCTAATTAACCTCAGTGATAACTTACCACATGGGCTGTAAAAGACTCATACCCCTCATAGATTGGGCATGTAACACAAACTGAGCAGTGGGGGGATCACACAAGTTACTAACAATACAATGAAAAGACTGTTCCTGGCCCAAAGGGTTTACAACTGAAGTATAAGATGAGAGAAAGCATGTAGATACAACAAACAGAAGGAGAACAAGTTAGCAGTGAGGTGATTAACATATTTTTTCTGCCCTACATGATGCTCTCTGACCATTTGGCTATCTTGTAAGAGATTGCATCTAAAGGCTTTAGGGGCATACGTGTCACTGATGCTTAATGTAACCTGTGGTTCAAAAGCCTTTAGATGCTGTTTATGTTCACAGCATACACACAGAGATATTAGATAAAATCATAAATACTTTTGCTGGAAGGTTGCAATGTAACTTAACTTTATTTCTTAGAATGCAGAATAATAATACACAAGACCCCAAAACAGAGAGAGAGAAAACAGGCTGCTCCCTAAGGCAGTGAGGCACAACTCGCCTCACTTTGCTTTCAGCTGGCTCATCCCAGACTGACTCTGCCTGCATGCTTTGCTACAGAGCCCTCTAGCCTGCAAGCAGGACTCAGACTCTCAATCCCCCGACACCCTGTTCCAAAAGTGACAGCTTGCAACAGAGCCCAATACACCACATTTTTGCAAATCTCCATCTTTATCCCTCAGGCCTTCTAGATGCTTTCCAATACCAACCTGCAAACTCAGCCTGGAAACTGAAGGTCAAGCTGAGTTCTTCTAACACATCATTGCTACTAACAATAATTCTGTAAGTGGATTCTAACTAATCAGGTAGGAATTTAGTTGGTGATGCAGCAGCTAGGCCAGCCTGTAGCTTACTCCTGCCCTAATAGCCTTGTCTGTTCAATGCTAAAAGTAGCAAACACTTATTTTTGTCACCAAAGCTAGCAGATGTGTTTTGAATTTCACGCAGCTAGCAGATCTGTTGAGTAATAAGGTTCTACTCTTAGCAACTTTTGCTTTAACTTTTATTAACTTTTCTGAGCTTAACCAGTCTTGAAAGTATCCCCAGGTACTTTCCAGTACGATGCAGCTTGACCTTTACTTAAAAACCCATTTCTGCTAGATGACAGACTTTTATGTTCCCCTGGGTGGGCACTGAAAGAAGGTTTCCCAGTACTATTTTATTAAATAGTCTTGAGAAATTGCTGAGGATACACGAGGAAACAGAAGAAATAGAACAAGAGTGAAAGTAGAGTTTTTCCTTTTGTAAGGCTCCCTAGTGGTCTGAAATAGTAGTGTATCTAGGCAGCCACAACTGATTTACTTAGGGCCTTATCTTATCTCTGTCTTGTTGCATCTGAGAAGGGGTTAGAGCTTGTCTTACCTGGGTGAAACGTGTGGGGAGCTCAGCCTGAGAAAATATTCTTCCCTCAATTTGTGTAGTAAGTCCCACTCTTCTCTGCTGCAAATTTTAGGCCCATCCCACACCACAGAGCCTAGGTATCAGTCACCAGTGGCGTGGGTGGTGTCCTGACTGATAGGATAGATGGCTTGATAACACAGGACAGTGGTTAGAGAAACGGGTGCACTGAACAAGACTGGACTTGGAATTTAAGTCAGTTGTCCCCAGTTGGATGAAAGTGTGTTGCTGCAATGCTAAGTGGGTGCCCATCACATTATGACTAACACATGAAAAAAGCTAATGTTAGTACGGTAGCCCTTCAGACTGGGATCTGCAAAAGCACTAATCTCTTGAACTAGTGATCCTGTTCTCTTTATTCCCTCTGAAGCACCTGGCCTTGGCTACTGTCAGAAGACAGGCTACTGGGCTGGATGGGCTGTTGGTCTGATCCAATATGGCTGCTCTTATGCTCTTATGTCCTCTGGCCTACCACAGGACCCACTGAAGTCAACAGGAGCATATGCCCATGGCAGCTCTTAAGCTCTCTGTCACCCTCCATTGGTTAACCAGAGGAAGACACAGAATGAGAAGATCTCATTTTCATGTCTATTACCCATCCTCCCAGTGTGAACAGAGGTAGTGAGGAGCAAATCCCCAGTGGCAGAGTCTCTGCTCAAGGGTCCTGTCTGCCACTGAACCCCCTCCAAAGTCTAAAGACAGAGCTGAGTGAATTCTTCTAGGGACATGGATCTGGCAGTGATGCGCTCGTACATCGCTATAGCCGGGTTAGGAGCCCGAGGATGCAGATCCAGCATCATGGCTAGAGGCAGTGACACAGCAAGAGATGACACACAGGCGTTTCTTCACAGAAGCCAGACAGCACTTCCTGTCAGGGGCTAGAGATGGCCCTTATTGAGTGCACACTCAGATTCTGGGACTCCACTAACCATAGACAATGAACCATGAGTGGGCTCCAACAGAGAGGAAGGGGAGAAAGCAGGCATGTGAAAGGGGCATTTGTCCAGTGGATGTTCACATCGTTAGATGGGGTAACTGAGGCAAAGAACTATTGTTGGAGTTGATGTTTTACTTATTATTCATGTGAACATAGTGTTGATTTACTGTTGTATTTTTCCAAAGTAATACAGTGTTCCTTTTCCTCTTGTTTCATACACAGACTCAGAGGGCAAGTGCTACCTTTTAATGGCCCCTAGGGGAGACACTTAGTGATCCCAGAAATTCTCAAATTGGCAGTGTTTGTTTATTTTAAGAGGGACGCCGAGCTGTTTGAATCCAGCCCTTGTTGCTTCCAATAACACCTAGCAGAAGAGTTGCAGGAACTTTAGCAATGAGAATAGATTTAAGGCAATGCTGAGCGAAAAGCATCTGCCTTCACTGCAGATTTAACTTGAGCAATCTACACTTGAGTTACTCTTCTCGAGTTAGCCTTGCTTAGGATAGAAAGCAGCAAACTGAGCCATAACACACACGGGGGGAATTGTGGGAAAGCATGAAGGACAAGTGGCACTCAAGTGGTGCAAAGTTGCATCGACATTGGAGAGTGATCATGTTAGCAGCTGGTGAGCTGCGCTTTCTCAAGATTTAGCCTATATCCCAGTTTGCTTACCCCAACTCAAGTTTAAAGAACCAGCACATTCGAGTTCAGGGTTTTTGTGAGTGGATGAAACTTGAGTTAGGGGCAGCACTCGAGTTATAACTCAAGTTAACGTTGCAGTGAAGACAAACCCAGAGGCCCAGATCCTTAAAGATATTTAAGCACCTAACACATTGAAATCAATGGGAGTTAGGCACCCTAAATACCATTGAGGATCTGTGACTTAACATCCAGGGCAGCATGTGAACATTTAACTGGATGGTTTTGATTCCAATGTGCTGTACACTGCACTTCAGAATGTCCCATCTCAAATGAACTAGGAAAAAGAGGAGAAGAAAAATGGTCTCAGGTAGAGTATCTTTTACTTGTTTGATGGAGGGTAGTAATTGAACAAAAAACAGAACTAACTCAGCTGGTCTGAGACTGGATTTTCTCTCCAGGTTAAAATGAGCAAGATTTAGCTTGTTCTAATGAAAAGTTGTTGATGACCTCACTTCCTTTTTGCTCTCTCCTGTCTGACTGAGGGGCTAGACATTGTTAGCCCTTGGTAAGACCTGTCTGGGTATGTCTTCACAGCATTTTGTAACCCCTGGGAGCAAACCTCCCAGGCCAGGTCAACAGATTTGGGCTAACAGGGCTCACACTAGTGCTCTAAAAATAGCTGGATAGTCGGCACATGGAAGTTGCTACTCTGACTGGATCTTGGGCTCTGAAGTCCAGCCCCTGCCTAGGCATGAGACCAAGCTCCAACTACATGGCTCTTTTTGGATTTGAGCCCCATGAGCCCAAGTCTGTTGACCCGGGCTGGCAGGCTTGTTCCTGTGGGTTCCAAAACACTGTGTAGATATACCCTCAGGTGCCTTGTTTGTTTCTCTTCACCTAAGGTCAGTTGGATTGAAATCTTTCACCAGCATCTTTCACTAGGGCCAGATCTGGAGAGATACTGGGCCCTTTTCCCTTGCCTCTAGGTTGGAGATGCTCAGTGCCTTCCTGGAGGGGCCTTTAAAAATGTATTAGTAAGTGAAAGACAGGAAGATGGAATTGCCCCTTTAAAAAAATGCAGCACTCAACAGAACAGAATGCTGGACTGGATTAATGCATTAAGTATGTAACACTAAGGAGTGATTCTAGCACCTCGGATTTGGCATTAACGGGAAATACTTGGACTCAGTCCTTTTGAAGAATTTCCTTTTTAAATGCCTCTTACAATACCATTGCTGCACCCTGCATTTCCACTTCTTTGTCATTTGCTTTCCTAGGGGATATGTGTTTTCTATATATTAGGTATTTGTTAGACACAGGCAGCTCAAGTGTTTGTGTCCCATTGATCGGTATAGAAATGACACCAAATCGAGGCAGCTGAGCCTGAAACCAAACATGTTAACCAAACACACTCTGAAAAAATTGACTCTTCCAATAGCTCAGGTGCACTATATCCACTTTTGTAGATGCCATCATTTATATGGAAAAGTACTGGGAGGCTGTGAGTAACAGCATAAGAATTGTTGGTAAGGTGACTGCTTAGAGCTATTTTCTACTGCTCTGTAACTGATCTGTGTTCTGATGCTTTTTTAATTTCAGGCTGGCCTGACTGAAATGCAGAGGCAGAAGTAATTGGGGGAGGTTCTTTAGCTGGTAGTGTGCAGGCCACACTTGAAAACTGGAGTGTTCCCTCATGCCCTTAAAACCTATGAAATTGTTTAAGGTGTGGTTTTATAACAGAAGCCAGAAGGGGACAATGTAATCTCAGTCAAGTCTGCTTTCTTCCCTGCCTTGTTTTCATCTTCCACTCTCATTGTTGCCTTTAAGTGAATGCAAATAGCAAAAGGGCACCATCTCAGCTGGTCTCCTTATATACTCTGTGCATTCTCTCCAGTGGAATGCCAAGATCCATCGTGGGTTGTGATTAGGTGGAGAGCGTCTACCCTGAAAGCTGGCAGTTAGCAGAGGGTCTGCAACAGGTGTGTTTTCACTGCAGGGACTGCCTGGGAGCCACACCATGCACTGAGGGAATGTAGCTAGGCTCAGCTGGCCCTAATGGCTCTATTAGCAAAGGGGAGGCAGGGAATATAAAAAGGGAGGGCATTAGGCAGTGGCTGAAGCTAAGTTCTGATCCAGCCTTGGTTTAGTTTGGGGGTGAGAGACCCTCTTTGTTCCTCAATTTCAAGTTGTAAAAAGCCTTTTCTTTAAGAAAAAGTGAATTAGCTTTCTAGATCTTACTAGGTGCAGTTGTTTCTCCTACATTTGCCCTTATTTTGCTGGAATTTCTAAAAGCACATTTTCAATGCGTTCAAAATGAACAGCAAGAAAATTCAGGGCAGGGACTGTGCTTTCCTATGTGAATAGAAGTTATCTCCTGGTGCTGTGGGTCTCTGAGCAGGGGTGCTGGAACACTTTATGGAGGGCAGGTGCTGAGAGCCATTGAACCAAACTATAAACCCTGTATATGATGGAAACCAAGCTAGGGGGATGTAGCAGCACTCTCTGAGCCCCTCGTTCCAGCACCCATGTCTCTGATCTTGACTAGCACCTTTGGGTGCTACTGTGCTACAAATGATTAATGGAAGCAGTGGTGTGCTGTGAGTCTATTAATGTGGACCTCCCAGAACACTCTTCCTCTCCTCTTGTTAGCTTTTTAATGGACCCACCCTCTGTGTTCCCATTCAAGGACTGGGGAAGATATTTAATTAAGCAGAAATGTTTTCTTCTAAATGTATGTCAGAAAGCAGTCAGCACCTGTTGAAACATGCATTAAGCACCCCATAGCAGTCTTGCCTGAGGGAAGAGGTTTATAATATTAGCTGGTGTTTGATGCAATTTGATCCATTCCAAAGGCAGAAGAATGTTTTCCTCAGGAATTTTTTTTAATGAGTTCTTTCTAGCTGAGATTATTGGCATGGCAGCAGTGCCTATGAACTCCTAGTCATGGACTCTGATTCTATTATGCTAGGTGCTGCATAAACACAGAAGAAAAAGATTCCTGCCCAAAAGATCTTCCAATTTAAGCACAGTTGTTATTTTAATACTTAATCAGAGGCAGAGAAATCAGCCCACTTGCTTTCAGTTTGGTGGCTGAACATCACCTCACATCAATGTAGTTACAGTTTGGAAAAAGGTAATTGGTCTCCAGTTGAAACACTGAGAGACCAATAAAGCCTAGATGAAGGATTCTGATGGAGTTGTTCTAAGGGGATAATATCTCACAGGGACACTTCAAATTTCAGAGTTAAAACCAGAAAAATATGAAGAGGTCAGGGTGCTCTCCATTTCCATCCTCTCCCTGCCAAAGAGAAGGATATTAATAGGAGTGGGTTAGGAGTCACGATACTGAGTCTATTGACTTTCACACCTTATGAAGAGAGGAAACATGAATATAGAGCAAAACCATGGCCTACACTTCACACCTTCTTTTGCAGAGCTCCTGAAAGTGTAACATTAGCTAGCACAACTCCGTCCTCTCTAACTAGTTGCTTTGATCCTAGAAAATGCACAGCAGGGAGCAATCCCAAATTTGCAAAAGGTTAGACTAGATGATTCCCTCCTCCATTCCCCATCTCTAGTGTCTGTGATACAAAGAGACAATTAAACAATCTATTTATATTATGCCTAAAACACAAGCTGCTGAATTCCACCTTCCCCATCATAGTCTCTATCCTCCCTGTTCCAGATTCATAGGGGAAGAGTTTTTGCCTTACTCTGCTCCTTTGCCAAGATTAAGGTAGCAGAGTCTAGCATGGGTGAATCGCCAACAGCCAGAGGTGACCTATGCAGCTTCTACTCCATTACCTTGTTTGCCACTAAACTTCCCTGGGGCAAAACTGGCCTCAAAACCTGAGAGCTGTAACTGGCTGTCTCATAGCCATTGTTGTGCACAGCAGAAAAATCTTATCCATTGTCCGAAGGCTGGAAGAGGTACATGATTCAGCCCCTGGCCCGAGCATCTCTGCCATATCTTCCTAATGACTACATCTACTTTTTGGTGAGAGGTGACATAAAGGGCTGCCCAGGAGAAGTCATATTCAGTGCCCAGCAACAACAAAACCTTTTTATTGGCCCTACAAAACCCAGGAACTCTGTGACCTATCCATCAGTGCCATCTCCTGGTGCCATAGCTATTAACAATGTACATCTATACAGACATAGAGCTCTTTGTCACCCTTTTCTCTATTTGGACGGGGCTTGTAACTATATTCATAGGTAACTTTTTCAGAGCTAGGATTTTGAGTTAGTCCAGAATAGCAATATAAACCAGCTATAGAGTTTGAGTCTGGATCCAAAGTCCTTTCCCATGCACCCAAAGTTCCAGGGTATTTTGGATCCACCATTTTGACTGAGAATTCAGAACCGTTTCTTCTAGATTTTATTCTTAGCGATCCAAAGACCATCCACAACCCCAGAAGGATCTTAATCCCAGTTTCTCTTCAACATAAGTAAACAACTTTAGTGGCTACACTGCACAAATGTTATCTTTTTAAAATGCTTTAAAAAAAATTCAAACTTGAATGGTAAAATTTCTCATTTGGTCCCTGTTGACTTGGTTGTTTCTCTGTCTATAACAGAATAAAGTGCTATAAGTCACATGAGTGACACTGAGTTCTGAGGGAGATTAGCTTGAAGACACGAGTCAATGTTTTCATCTTGCCTGTGCTCTTTCCACAGAAACTCTCCCTTGAATTCTTCTTTTGCTTAAATGAAGCTGGCGTACTCTGGTGCTTACACTGAAGACATATCCCTCAGTGTCCACTCATGTTTCATTCTCTGAAGTTCTGAATGCAGCTCAGGTTAACAAAGACTTGGATGGCTAAAGACTCCCTTGATGTCTGACTAACATATAGGGACTTGATAGATAAATGTGGAACTGTTGACTCATTTAATTATTGGCTCCCAAGGTATGATCAAAAGCCCGTTGAATTACCTGGAAAGACTCCTATTGATTTCAATCCACTTTGGACCTTGCTTCTGGTCAGCATAATGAAGATGCTTCTTCCAGTAGGGAAGAGGGAGAAGGGGACAAGCAGGGTCGTTAAACCACTGGGCAGAGATGGAAAGGATTCAGAATGTGAAGACAGTTGTTTTAAATATGTAGCATTTTTTAACAATATTTCAGAAATATGTACTGTTTCTATTCATTCCATTTTCCAAGCTGTTTTTAGCTTTGGTGGTAGGCATTTAAAATCATATACCTCTGTGCTTCCACTTCAGCAGTTGAGGGTCAGTGGACACTCAAGCTACCAGTCCCCACATGTGAACATCAGCAGGTATATGGTTAGTGGAAGGCCCTCTACTCTGGAATTTGTTCTTAGTTTGTCCAACACAGAGTTTGTTCACTTTACTGGTATGTTGCAAGGCTCAGGGTATTTTCAGAGGAGAGGGGCTATATAAGAAGGAGTTAGCTGGGTTTGTTTTCACTTGTTTTTAATGGCCAAGTGAATAAATGATAACAAATCACGTCTCTGTCAAATTTCTCTTCCTTTATCTGTTTGCAAAATAGATGTAAGCAGATTGTGACATTCTTGCACATATTCATTATTCAAAATTATTAGCAAAATTCAGTAGATTTTTTCCCGACATGTCTGGAGCATGAAGTGCTCATCGACAATATTTCATATTCAGACTTCATAATTGACACTGCACTGGCTAGTCACATTACTCCCATGGTATGATTTCTGATCTAACGAAGCAAGATTTTGCAAATTGCAATTATAGCAGTGAAATATCTAATTCAGGCAAGTATTCAGGTTTAAATTTCTCTTTTTCACAGAGACAGCTCAAGTGTTTCAAATGTTCACAGAACCCCTCCACCCTGCCTCAAAATTTGGTCAAAAGGAATTTCATCTTCAGATGCCAGTAAGCTTTGAAGAAAATGTTTCCCACTACTCTTTCAGCTCTTTTTTTAAAGTGGTGACTGGGAGTGGGGTATTTTTACTGTTTTTATATGATTGGTAGTCTTAGTGTTGCAGTTAACGTCTCATACAAATTTTAATAGTCACTTTTGCAGTCTGAAGTACATTTTAAAATCCATCCACAAATCTGACACAGCACAGACAATAACATCAGAAGTTTGCCACACCACCATGATGTCACGCTTGATCTAGAAAGTCCATCATTACTAGACTATGAGAGAGGATTTAATTCTCCATGGCCTCAGAGATGGCTAACAATGACCATTTATGATCTGGAGATCTATGGCTTGATTTTCAGAGGCAATTTTGTTCGACTATCTTCTCTGGGTGCTCAGCATCTCTGAAAATCCAGACTTATAACTTGAAAAAAATTAGTCTTAGTCTAGTTCTTGCATGTTGGCTACTGAATGTAATTATAAATTCAGTCACACTGACTTGGGCTGGGTTTCAATCAGGGACTCACTGGTGGCAGATCTGTGTTCTGCATCACTCAATCTTAGTTTATTTTTAGTTAAATAAAAGTAATGTTAGTATTACTGCCTATAAATGTGCATTTCAGAGTGATTATGGCATAGCGAAATTAGAGACAAGTTACTCCTTTGGGAGAGAGCAAATATCAAATCTATAGAGTTGGGAAACAGTAGATGAAGATACAGAATGCTAGATAAGAAGCTTCACTTTAATCCAGTAATATTGGATTTCCAGTGCGTATCTGTTTCAGTTAATCTGAGGCATGTTTAAGTCAAGATGGGATTCAAAACACATTTGCTATAGAAAATCATTGTGTTTATTACTAAAAAATGGCAAAGTGCAAATCATGTTGCTTATCACAGCTTATTTCCACCACTCTACCTATGTCAGTGCCATAGAATAAGTGTCGGGAGCCAAATTACCTCTTGAGATGACAATGTGCTGTAGTCTAAGTGACTTTATATCATTTTAGGAGTGCAGAATCTTCTGAGTGATGATGATCTTTTTTCCAAGGGAAGGAAATTACATGAAGGTGAATGTATTAGCTTTGAAGCAATTGAATGAGCAAAGGCCTGGTTTAGAGGGTATTTTCTGGATAGAGAAATGTGCTGTGTTGTAGAATTCAGATGCCTTCCAGCAGTTTGAATCCATTTTGATGACTTCATCCAATGTTTGCCTTTCACTTCGTAAAAGGCCAGAAATATCTATGTTCATAGGTGTTTCTTTTTCCTCCTTTATCCGTTAGCCAGGCAGGTTTTGACCAACGGTTTTCTAAAAATACCTGGCCTAAGTATGTATTGATTTATATCTCCTGCAAACCTGTTGGCTTCCTTACAGACTGGTGCAAAGTTTGGCCCATTATAGAAAAATTTCTTTTGATTTAAGTGTATAGCTCTTCCTAGATGAGTTTTAATTCTTTCTAAACAATCTTTCCAAAACAGAATGAAAATAGAAAGGAAATGTATAGGTATATAGTACCTCCTCAGCCTTCGGATCATATAAAAGCAGTTGAGAACAGACTATATTAAAAAGAATGAGCGTGTATTTAATTATACAGCTATTTAAAGTAATTACACCACACGTGTATTATTATCTTTGCTTAAAGGCTCTGCATGTTTATTCTGAATTTTTCTGCATCTCTGATGAAACGTCTTTCCTAATTAGAAAATAACATATTTACCTATCCCATTTTTAGGGATCGATATTGGTAGTAACAAGACAGCTTTATTTAGAGCTAGATTTTGTCCATGTCTTTGTCAGTCAAATAAGGATATGTAAGGATTATCATTACCCCCTCCTTCAGCCTATCTGGATCTAGGACTCTGGTGTGGTATCATCTGCATCCCATGATCTCCTGAGAGTCCCTTCTGCCAGCAAATGGACAGAGATTAAGCAGAGAGTTGATTCTGTCGTCTCTATGTTCTGGCCAGAGTAGCCGGTCCAGTACAATGGGGAAGTTTGATGCACCCTTAAAGACTGTGATAACTTGCTACCTTTTCTGGAGCAGGAGAACAGAGAGGGAATTGTGATGTCCTACGGTAGCTGCTGGGATGCTGCTGCAGCACACCACCCCTTTCCCAGGGCTGGGGCTATAGGCTTAATCTAACCCTTAGTCAACATGCTAGCTATTGGCTGATTTCTGCGCTTCTTACCTGCATAGAATATAGTGCCTCAAACTGGTTTCATTTCATTGATTCCAGTATGACTCACTGTGCAATAAGGTACTCCCCACTCTTGTGATACCAATATTCTTGTCATCTGTCTACCGGCTTCCATGATGCTCTAACCCCATCCACATGGAGTTCCCAGAACAAAGCTCTGTGTAAAAAGAGGAAAATGTCATTTTCTGTCACTTTGGGCAGGCAGCTTAATCTCTCTGACCTAGACTCCCTCTGTGTTAGATTCTCTCCATGCTGGAGGGGTATGGACATCATGGAATAGGTGGTGATTCCTTAATTCACCAGCTGTGTGTGCTCTGGCCCCAGCATTAGTCAGAACAGTCCTGGACTGGACTACCTTCTAGCAGCTGGCTATGGCTTCCAAGTGACTGTATAGAGAACTGGTAGGACACAGCTATACTCCACCCAATTACTTGGTCCATTGCCCTAAACGCCTCCTTTGCTGTGCAGAGGGAAGGATGGGTTGGTAAAGGAGCATCTATGATAGCTGAGAGCTCCTCTGAATGTCTAGGACTGGATCCTGGACCTTTTCACTTCATAGGCAGCACCAAGAGGTGCAAATGTCGGAGAAAATTTGGCTCCCTGTGTCTCAATGATCTCATCTCTAAAATGGGCAACTGCATCATATGGGCAGTGTAAGACTTAATGAATCTGGAACAATTGCTATGGGATCCTTGGATGGCAAATGCTAATAACTGCAAAGCAGTATTTACTACCATTCCATGAGGTAAGAAACTGGAAGACTAGACTTAAGTTACATCCCTCAAAAGTACCATTAAATAGCAGCTGGCTCTTTCAAATCATTGGCTAAAGTGTGAATGACATTCCAGTGATTTATTCACCCTTCCTGTCAAAGTGATCAACAACAGCTTCAATCTATATTAATGTCCTCACTCTGTTTCCCGTGACACCTGCTGGAGAAGAAAAGACTGAAGAACAACAGAGCCTTCTTCCTTGGCTACACTGGGGGTCAGGTGCATTCACTGCAGCTCAAATAATGCCAGGCAAAAAGAACTTGGGTAGTTTGCATAGAAAAAGTGCCCTGTTGTTCATGGAGCAAAATGGTCTTCATGACTAAGGGTACGTCTTCACTACTCGCTGTATCGGCGGGTAGCAATTGATTGCTCGGGTATCGATATATCGCATCTCATCTAGACAAGATATCGATCCCCGAACGTGCTTATATCGATTCCGTAACTCCACCAACCTGAACAGAGTTGCAGAATTGACAGGGGGAGCCACAGACATCGATCCCGCGCCGTGAGGATGGTGAGTAATTCAATCTTAGATACTTCGACTTCAGCTATGTTATTCACGTAGCTGAAGTTGCATATCTAAGATTGATTTTCCCCCATAGTGTAGACCAGCCCTAAGCTAGATAAAGTCTGTGCTGAACGGAAAGTGCCTACTGGGTATGAATCCAGGTAGCTAAAGGAAAGGCACAAAAGAATATTGAACAACTTCAAGAACTTCAAACTGATTGTTTCTCCTAGAGACACCAAAGATCTTTTTGCAATTACTTGTCTGTATGAAGTGAATTAGGAACAGGTTGCTGCTCCAAAAGCAATGGTAGAATGGTAGCTGCTCCTAGAGTCCATGTTACTCTTAAGCATATTTTTACAGTGAGGCAAAAAATACATTTACAAGTATGTTAAGGTTATAAAGTCCTAAAATTCAGTTAATGACCGAGGAAAGTGGGGTTATGCAACCTGAACTCAGCCCCTGGTGTATCTGTATTACAATACTGTATTCAATTACATGTTAACATGCTGTTTCTCAGCTGACAAATTTTTTTGTTTAATTTCTGCTACCTTCGATACACATGGGTAGCAAAATGCAACATCAGTCCTGTTTGCTTACACTAACTTAATGGTCATGATGATCCAGTATACTTTTATTAACTACGTTTTTTCTTTTTGCTAAGAAATATATTTTAATGATTTAGTCAGCACCATGCATTATTGGTTTGCCTCTCAACCCCAACTGCACAATTTTCCTTAGATGCAATTGAGGCAGAGATAGTTGATTACAAATCTGCCTAAGGTATAAATCAGGAACTAAGGTAATCATAATTACAAAGTTGACTTACCTGCCAACGAAGGTGGTATATAAATATATATAAAATATATAGCTATAGATAGATATCGGCAAACTTTTACTGTTACTCTATATTGAAAACTTAATATGTAGTCTGCACGTAAGTACTTTACTATGTACTTTTCATACAAATGACTCCTATGAATTCTGCTTTCCCATAGTACACAGCACTACAATATATGACAAGTGTGAATCTAATGTTCCAGAAAATATTGGAGGAGATTATATTTTATGGGTCTGATCTTCAGACGTGCTGATGTCAATGGGGAGTTGTGGCTGCTCAGCCATTCTGGAAATTAGGCTGTTTGGTTTGAGAAATAACATATGATCAGTAATTAAAACTGTATCATAATCCACATGCACAAGGGGGCAGAATTAGGTTACAGTTAAAACTTTGGCATTTCCTGACCCTGGAGTGCATAACTGTAATATATTTTCAATTATTCTTTTTGTATGGAATGTCCTAAACTATATTATAGAGTGTTTGTTTTTTTTAAAGGTAAAAAGATAAAAAAGGAAAAAGAAACATTGAAAGCATCTTCATTTACCAATACTTTGAAGCCCTGACTTGCTATAAGTTAGTGTGTGTGTCTATTTATAAATTTAATATTTTCTCCTTGTTCTCTCAATCTACAGTTAACACAACCAAGAAAATGAAATACTATTTCTTTAAAAGATTTCTTGCCAATTCTTGCAGGCCTAAGTGGAGCTTACAAATTATTATGTTAGTACCTGTGGATCTCAATCACAGTGCTGTACAATCACCTAGCAAAAAGATGGATGAGAAGTTGGATATGAGTAAGCAGTGTGCCCTTGTTGCCAAGAAGGCCAATGGCATATTGGGCTGTATTCATAGAACCATTGCCAGCAGATCAAGGGAAGTGATTATTCCCCTCTATTTGGCACTGGTGAGGCCACACCTGGAGTATTGCATCCAGTTTTGGGCCCTCCACTACAGAAAGGATGTCAACAAATTGGAGAGATTCCAGCAGAGAGCAACAAAAATGATCAGGGGGCTGGGTCACATGACTTATGAGAAGAGGCTGAAGGAACTGGAGTTATTTAGTCTGTAGAAGAGAAGAGTGAGGGGGGATTTGATAGCAGCCTTCAGCTACCGGAAGGTGGGGGTTCCAAAGAGGATGGAGCTCAGCTATTCTCAGTGGTGGCAGATGACCGAACAAGGAGCAATAGTCTCAAGTTGCAGTGGGGGAGTTCTAGGTTGGATATTAGGAAACACTCTTTCACAAGGAGGGTAGTGAAGCACTGGAAGGGGTTACCTAGGGAGGTGGTGGAATCTCCATCTTAGACGTTTTTAAGGCCCTGTTTGACAAAGCCCTGGCTGGGATGATTTAGTTGGTGTTGATTCTGCTTTGAGCAGGGGGTTGGACTAGATATCCTCCTGAGGTCCCTTCCAACCCTAACATTCTGTGATTCTATGGTTCCTTCTCAGGGTATTTTAAATGTGTTTGTCATTTGCAAAGTTTTTCCATGAATCTTTTTGCATAATGTTTTGGAAGAACAATGCTGAGTGTTTTAAATAAAACCGTATAAAATTATTCCACTTTATCATGTAAGATTTTAGATCAATGCATTTTAATAGGTGAGGTTTGTTTAAAATATCATATTTCCAATTACAGTGGCCAATTTATTTCAAGTCACTTTGCCACATCATATGATCATCCTTCTAAGTAAGGTTGTCACTCGCAAAACTATCTTGTATACTTATTGCTTAAGTGTCTTTGATTGTGTTGATAAGAGACAAATTAGCCCATATCTGGCAAATTCTGACTTTGTATTTGGATTAATCTGGTATTCCATCTTGTCTGAAATATTGATATAAATGCTTAAGAATTACAGCAAGTGGTCAGAGAGACTGGAATTAATATGAATTTTACTATAAATTGCCAATAAGCGGAAAGTTAATCTTGGAGGCTTAATCAAGAAGAATACATGGCCGATCAGTTAATACTGCAAATCAAATAAAATTCACTGAATAACTAGAATGGCAATTTGAAAAAAAAATCCTTTTGGAAAAAGATGAATAGAGAAGAGATGACAAATAAAACCTGGAACAAACATTTTATTTATTACCATATATAGTGAGATGAATAAAAGCAAACAGGTGGCTGGACAATGCACCACATACATCTATTTAAGTCAGTTGGGAGTCTTTCTATGCTCTTCAATGGACATTGGATCAGGTCCAATGTTATTTAACATGCAAAAGTCAATGTCCCACCATTCATTAAGGTTGCCTAATCCAAAGTTACTAGTCCATCGCTCAAACAGACAAACCTCCCCAAAATACCCCATCCAACCCCCATGAAATAAAATAAGACAGTCAGAAGCTTGGCTGAACAAAATGAGTCTGAAGCTTCAACCAATTCAGACTCTGATGGATTTGTCCCAGAATGACCATGACCAAGGGCATGCAACTGAGAACACTCTACTGCCAGCATTGGAGAGTTGAGCATAGAAGATTAGGGTATGAAGAGACATCAGGAGGTCCTCTAGTCCAGCCCCCTGCTCAAGCAGGGCCAGCCCCAACTAAATCATCCCAGCCAGGGCTTTGTCAAGTTGGGCTTTAAAAATCTCTAAGGATGGAGATTCCGCCAACTCCCTAGGTAACCCATTCCAGTGCTTTGCCACCGTCCTAGTGAAATAGTTTTTCCTAATATTCAACCTAGACCTCCACCACTGCAACTTGAGACCATTGTTCCTTGTTCTGACATCTGCCACCACTGAGAACAGCCTAGCTCCATCCTTTTTGGAATCCCCCTTCAGGTAGTTGAAAGCTGCTATCAAATCCCCCATCACTCTTCTCTTCTGCAGACTAAATAACTCCAGTTCTCTCAGCCTTTCCTCGTAAGTCATGTGTCCCAGTACCCTGATAATATTCGTTGCACTCAACTGGACTCTCTTCAATTTATTCACATCTCTCTGTAGTGGTGGGCCCAAAACTGGATGCAATACTCCAGATATGGCCTCACCAGTGCCGAATAGAGGGAAATAATCACTTCCCTCGATCTGCTAGCAATGTCAATAGGCCGTTAGCCTTCTTGGCAACAAGGGCACACTGTTGACTCATATCCAGCTTCTTTTCCACTGTAATCCCCAGGTCCTTTTCTGCAGAACTGCTGTCTAGCCAGCCCATAGCGGTGCATGGGATTCTTCCATCCTAAGTGCAGGACTCTGCACTTGACCTTGTTGAAACTCATCAGATTTCTTTTGGCCCAATCCTCCAATTTGTCTAGGTCACTCTGGACCCTATCCCTACCCTCCAGCATATGTACCTCTCCCCTCAGCTTAGTGTCACTGTGAACTTGCTGAGAGTGAAATCCATCCCATCATCCAGATCATTAATGAAGATGTTGAACAAAACTGACCCCAGGACTGAGCCCTGGGCACTCCGCTTGAAATGGGCTGCCAACTAGACATCAAGCCATTGATCACTACCTGTTGAGCCCGATGATCTAGCCAGCTTTATGTCCACCTTATAGTCCATTCATCGAATCCATACTTTTTTAACTTTGTGACAAGAATACTGTGGGACACTGTATCAAAAGCTTTGCTAAACTCAAGATATATCATGTCCACTATTTTCCCCATATCCACAGAGCCAGTTATCTCATCATAGAAGGTTGATAAGGAATGACTTGCCCTTGGTAAATACATGTTGACTTTTCCTGATCACCTTCCTCTCCTCAAAGTGCTTCAAAATGGATTACTTGAGGACCTGTTCCATGATTTTTCCAGGGACTCAAGTTAGTCTGTCTGGTCTGTAGTTCCCTGGATTCTCCTTCTTCCCTTTTTTAAAAGATGGGTACTATATTTGCCTTTTTCCAATAGTCCAGGACCTCTCCAAATTGCCACAGATTTTCAAAGTGAATGGCCAATGGCTCTGAAATCACATCAACCAACTCCCTCAGCACCCTCACCCAGGGAGAGCAACACAGCAATGCACAGATAATCCAGGAAATTTTTGGAGATTGTTGGGGAAAACTTCCTGGTGCAAGTGCTAGAGGAACCAACTAGGAGATGTGCTCCTCTTGACCTGCTGCTCACAAACAGGGAAGAATTGGTAGGGGAAATAGAAGTGGGTGGCAACCTGGGCAGCAGTGACCAGGAGATGGTCGAGTTCAGGATCCTGATAAAAAGAAGAAAGAAGAGCAGCAGAATACAGACCCTGACTTCAGAAAAGCAGCCTTTGACTCACCCACAGAACTGATGGGCAAGATCCCCTGGGAGGTTAGTGTGAGGGGGAAGGGACTCCAGGAAAGCTGGCTGTATTTCAAAGAAGCCTTATTGAGGGTGCAGGAACAAAGCATTCTGATGTGCAGAAAGAATAGCAAATATGGCAGGTGACCAGCTTGGCTTAACAGAGTAACCTTTGGTGAGCTTAAACACAAAAAGAAAGCTTACAAGAAGTGGGAACTTGGACAGATGACTAGGGGGGAATATAAAAATATTGCTTGAGCATGCAGTCGTATAATCAGGAAGGCAAAAGCACAACTGGAATTGTAGGTCGCAAGGGATGTGAAGGGTAACACGAAGAGTTTCTACAGGTATGTTAGCCACAAGGAGGTAGACTCATAGACTTTTAGGTCAGAAGGGAACAATGTGATCATCTAGTCTGACCTCCTGCACAAAGCAGGCCACAGAACCCTCCCCATCCACTTCTATAACAAACCCCTAACCTATGTCCGAGTTATTGAAGTCCTCAAATTGTGGTTTGAAGACCTCAAGCTGCAGAGAATCCACCAGCAAGTGACCCATGCCCCAGGGAAAGTCAGGGAAAGCGTGGGACCCTTACTGAATGGGGGAGACATCCTCCTGATAGGTGATGTGGAAAAAACTGAAGTACTCAATGCTTCTTTTGCCTTGGTCTTCACAGACAAGGTCAGCTCCCAGACTGCTGTGCTGGGCAGCACAGTATGGGGAGGAGGTGAGCAGTCCTCAGTGGTGAAAGAACAGGTTGAGGACTATTTAGAAAAGCTGGACATGCACAAGTCCCTGGGGCCAGATCTGAGGGATGCTGAGCATCAGTTCCAACAGCCGAGACCTCAAATGTCACAACAGCACTGAGGGTAGCATCTGGATAAACAGATGCCAGACTGTGCAGGGATTTGGGCCTCAGTTGGGCAGAGCACTAAACCTATTCGTAATGTTGTGAAAGTCACTGGTAACAATGTTAAGCAAATGAACAGCCTTTTCAGCATCAGTGGGGCTATTAACTTGATTTTAGTTATCCGTGTGCTTTGCTGGATGGGGGCCTCAAAGATGATCACCAACCCCTAGGAGGGCAACTGGAAGTGAATGTGTAGCCAGTGAAGGGTGTAGTGCATGCTAGTAGGTGCCCAAGGTGACCCCACCCACTCTGAAATTGGACTAGTTCACTAAGGTCTACCCCAAGCAGTGCTCCAATTACAGGGGAACCTGGGAGGGCCCTTGCTACTTTGAGAGGCTTATCTCACTTCTGTCTTATTCAGGGCCGTGCTTTGGCTCCTGTATATCCAACATTCCCCATAAACTAAAAACCTGAGCGCGAAGCATCTGCAAACTGCCCACTCAGCCTGGCAGTGTGCATGGCAAGCCAGCCAGGGCAAGGGAGTAGGAGCACATTCAAATCCCACCACAACCCAATGTCAGCAGGGAGCAGCTGCACATTTTCAAGCCAGTATATAAAGGTGCCTAGCCTATCCGATAAGACAGGGAGTCATCAAATTCCCAGTGCAGTCAGTGTGCATGCACAACTACCTAGCACCGGCATGGAGCATCAACACGTTTCCAATATCGTCAGACTAGCTGCAAACTGTTAGTAGTGTCAGGGAGCATGCACAACAATGCAGTGCAAGAAAGGAACATCTGCAAAATATGAGGTCCCCCTTCCTTTCCCCCTCATCATTCAAGCATTGACCTCAAGCAGAGTAAAATACACTGGTCACCATGATGGGTGGCTCGAAAATGTTGGCTTTCAGGGCTTTCAAAAGGCTCTGGATTCATAGTCCTGGAAAATGAAATCGTCTCTGTATCTTTGTAGCAGACACATCACGGACAAGAAGCAATGCGAGCTTTCCTTGTCCATGGGGTGAGGCTATATGTGGGAGTGGAAGGCTTTTCTGCTAGAACTGCTCAAACCAGTGCCAATGGTGCGCGTGGTGGGTATGGGATTTGAGAGATCATCAATTTGTATCAAACAGGCTTCCAGACGTGAGTTAGCCGGGGGAGTTTATTATTCTACCAGGCTGTATGTTAGCTGGAGAACTAAGGTTTCAAAGAGTTCTGCTGTGTTGATGGTGGAGAGTTGCCCACACAGAAAGCCCTCTGCTCAGTTGGGTGAGGGCTTTGTGGTATCTCCTCCTGGACATACCCTAAGTCACTTGCAGACATGGAGAAAGGAAAGCGTGGAGACCCCAGCCCTAGACAAAGATAAATGTGTGCATGGGGGGGTGCAGTCCAGCTGCTGCCACTCCAAGTGGGTGTAGAGGCCACATGGGAGCCATGTGATGGTATGCCCCAGTCCCCAGATTGCCTTCATCGATTCCCAAAAGGCATGAGTATGCCCCCTTCTCTGACACAAGTGTGACTTTATTTCTGTGCAGAGAAAAAGCACAAGCACCTTTTATATTTATTTTTTCATCTCTTCCATTTTATCCATGTGTCTATTGGATTTTACTGGCAATAATTTAGCTCTAGCTTTAAGACTCCAAGGTGCTGGTTTTCCTTGTCTCCGCAGGGCGAAGGACAACTCAGGTCGTCTTTGCCCCTGTGTTTAGTCCAGTGAATCTTTGAAATGTATTCTTCTGAAGAGTAAACCCAGATGATATTCATTCATGCTGTGAGGAAAGGAGCTGGGGAATCAGGTGGTGAAGCCTCCATGCTGGCTTCAACTCCACTCCTGATTTCTACTCTGCACATTGATCTGTTCCTGCAATCTCCAATATGCCAGTGGACAGACAATTGACTATGACTGCACCTGGAGGGAAGTGTCAGTCTTTCCTTCATCTGGAAAAAAAACAACCCAGAGTTATCTGGTTTAAACACGTTAGTCCCATGTTTCCTGTGCATCTGTGCAATCCTTTTGGGGTTTGCCATACATGAAACATGTGAGAATATCTATGTGATTAGTTTTCCAGTGATACCCTACACTACACCTGTTAGATACAGATTATGACAACAGTGTGTTAGGTGTAATGAGTATGGCAAGTCTGATAAGAGCTGCTGACAAAAAGTGAATGACCAATGGTCCTCTGTGTCACAGAAGGATTTGAAGGACTGTCACCTACCAGAGCCTTTGCTGGAGTTGTGGGAGGGAAGGGTGATCTCTGGTAAGCTTATACACATGTATGCAGGTTATTTTATTGGCTTTATATGCTTTCGCTGCAATGCTTTCACCTTAAGAATAAACGTGCTTGCTCAGAAAGAGCTGTGACGTAACTTATAATGGTGGACAATTATGCTGTTTATAGCCTCTGAGGAGAAAGCCAAGCAGGCCTGCTTAGGCAATCAGACTTGCTGGCATTAACACAATGCAGAGAGGGGGCTGTGCCTCTTAGAAATACCCTCGTCGTGAGGAAGAGAGATGTATATCTATACCCAAGAGAGCTGATGGCTCAGGAGCCTGCAGCCCAGATTGGGTGTCCTTGCTGGACCACGGACGAGGAAATATGACAGACCCCAATCTCCAAGACAGCGAGTCTGGCACCTTTCTTAAGTGCTAAGCCTATTTAAAGGACATTGTAATTGAGGGGAAATGGAGAAAGCGAGATACATTACATTACAAAGCCATAGACAAACATGCAACCTGCACTTGCAAGCACATAACAATGTGAATGTGCTAAAAATAGCACAAATACTTTAGGAATTCATAGCTACATCTATTTCCAATGTTTGATTTCAAACAAGTTTCAGATTAGCTATTAGCAACTGAAAGCCTTCAAGAGCAGCAGACACCTAAGATTTCATGCTACAGCCTATTTGCTTCATGCATTCTTGAGTCAGGTTACAATATTCCATTCTTTTTTATATGTCCTATTTTCACATCTTGTTCTATGATGTGATCACTTTCATTTTCTTCCAGCACAAGCAACTGCACTCCAGTGTTCATAAATTTATACTGGATTCTTCCTACAAAACACATTGTGTTGCAAACCCTTCCAGCAAGATTTTCAAGGCCAAAGTTACATCTAATTTTTGTACCTATAAATTTGCATTATTATAGCTGCAGTCCAACTGCAGGAGCAAAGAATAGAAATAAATGTCTTGCACCTGAAAATTTGATAATTAATATCCTTTGATCGTCTCCGTTCTGCACTACCTATCTCTAGTGTGTATTTTATTCATTTTTAATTGTATGATATGCAATCATAAGGCACTCATTGACTTCAATTTTCCCAAGTGTTACCGGATTCCAACAAGGGAATAGGATTATAAAAAGACATAGGCCAATTCAGGCCATGTAACTGCTAGAAATATATATATACACAATATAATGTTATATTGATATTGTGTACTTAATGTGAGCATTATGTACACAATATCAATACATATTGGATAATGATATCTATGTGTGTTAACTCAGCATATATTAGACAACACAAAATTAATAAAGTTTACTTTACAAGTAGCATTAACTGGCAAGTGTATGTGATTTGATATCATTCCTTTGGTACCCGCAGGCATACTTCAGAAAGGAGAAACATCTAAGCAATCCTCGTGTTTACATTGAAATAAACTGCTGTTTGTGGTTTTGCTTGTTTGATTCTCCTTGCATTCCATATATGGGAGGATCTTGTTAAGTGCCTATGGAAATTGGAAAGGGAATATATACTTGTTATGAAGATATTCTTTCTGAAAGTCCGGAAAGTGTACTAACGTGGCTTTCCTATGCTTATTAAACGTAGAGGAAACAAACACACATCTACTGCACTTCTAAAGGCTTATCAACTAGGTTTCCTCTTTATTTTAAGAAGCAGAAAACAAACAGAAATGGAGTTCAGGCTTTGGCAGCATTCAGAGTGATTAACAGCCCAGAGGTATTGACTTCTCAGCACTGAATGTTTCTCTGATCACAGGAACAAGGCAAAATTAAAAAAGAAAATGAAATAGATGTAAAGAGCAAAAGGAAATCTACGATTAAGACCACAATAAGTTAATTGCTCATGTTAGACTAAGCCTGGTCCTGAGGCTTTGATATGTGAATTTCAGTTTCAGGCTCCCACCTTGAGTTCACATTTAGAAATCACAAAAATATTAATAAAGATGGAGACTTTTCTCTTGTGGTGTGAGAGGGAGTCAAATCGAGGAGAAACTATGGACAATGCATTGGCTCAGCTCAAGAAGAAGAGTGAGGTGACTGTTATATGTTAGATCCACTTCTCTTCCCTTGGAACTACCATGGAGCTTTGATCCTCACAACCGAAAGGGGCCAGGCTTTGTATGAGGAAGGAGTCATAGGAATAGCTACTCAGCTGAGCAGCAGTAGTGTCCTCTCCATTGCTTTGATACACCACGGAGCAGGTATGAATGCTTAGATGGGATGAGTGGCAGTGCAGTGGGATGAGGTGTGGGCCAGCTGAATTATGGAGCGATGGTCTGGTAACATAGAAGGTCTGGAATCCATGGAGTGTTTTGTTTTGTTTTAATCTGTTGAAATTTAGTCCAGCCATGAATTCATGACACAAAGGTAGACAAATCATGGGGAATACTTGTTCCTAACATCCATTCTTTCCTATTTTTTTAGATCACTATTGGAGAGCTCAACTCAGAAGAACTACCTGATGGAAAAGTTATTCTTTCATAACACACAGGACATTCCTGATGGCTCAGTGGAAATGCTCCATGTGACCATGCTGGTGGTAGGGATTCATTTGTCAAATGATGTCTATAGTTACATGGTCTTCTGGGCTTGGACGCATCATCCTGATGAATAGGTAGGGCAGAAAAATGAGAATTATAATGTTGTGCAGCTGCCAATTTGAAAACGATAAGGGTAGGCTGGATGATATTGCTATACTTGCAGACCTAGTTTCTCAGGAAGAATTCTTGGCCAGGGCAAGCAGAAAAAAAACTGCAGCAATATGAACTGATATCCTGAGTAACAACCTGTTGTATTGTTAAAGGAGGAAGGCTGAATGGATAAGGAGTTAGGCTGAGACTTAAGAGATCTGGTTTATTTTCTAGCTCAGCTACAGACTTCCTGTGTAACGTTCGGAAATCACTTAATCTCTCGTTCCTCTTTAATATCCCTTCCTTTAGTTTCCCTGCCTGCAAAATAGGGGGAATTAGCTCTCCTCTGCACAGGGGCTTTATGAGGATAAATTCCATATTATAGTGAGGAGGACTATATATGTGCCTAGATACATAGTCATATGCCCTTGTTTTCAAGTTCAAAGAGAGACAAGAGATGTGCTTCTGAAATGATGTAGATCAACCACTGACAAGACAAAAGATATATGTGAAGATTTGTCACCATAAAGCTTTAAAAGCCCATCGTTACACTTTAGAACATAGTTGTTTATTTCTATTTGCTGACAGTGATTTGCATTTTAAAATATATTTATTCTTTGTCTGCTTAGGCAGCAGTGTTGCTGCTTTTTTATTTATTTAACATGCCTTTGTCAGTAAATATTACTGCCCTCAAAGAAACTGGAAAATAAGTGTCATTTTCCTCAGGAGTTTGACCTAGATAATCAATACTTGTTTCTTTTCTGTGTCTTGAAAAACCGAATGTTTGCCATCATAATATGCACAATTTAATTTGTTGGATCAATAAATATTATTTCTATTTTCAGTTTTTTGTCAATATGTTGTCGGGAAGATTGAAACTGACATAGCAATAAACAAGCTTGTAAATGGAAAATCTGGGTTCCCATCTGTCTTTGGAAAGTAGCCATGGTTTTGTTAAATAACTCCAATCAGGCCTTAAGCACAAGTATGCACAGCAGTATGTGTGCGTTACACCAGGAGACAGCTTGTTTTTCCGGGTACTGGTTTGAAAATAGAATTGAAGACAGTTTTGCAGCAAAGTTTTTCAGCAGCCAGGCTTAATGGGGAGTTTTAAAACATTTCTAAAGACTCCATGGGCTTTAGATCTGACCAGCCCTCCTAAAACTTTATTATTATTTTGTATTGCATTTGTGTCTAGAAGCTCCAATCAGAGATCTGGGCTTCGTTATACTAGGAAATGAATAAGTGAATGTCCCTGCCTCAGAGAACTTACAGTCTAACGTGTTGAACTTGCTTATAATCTACCCACAGGGAGCCCCGCTCTTCACAGGGGCAGCACCCCATGTCCATGGGTCACAATGAGGGATCAGGGCAGTAGTGCAACTTAAAAGAACAAGGTTGTCCTTTTCAGTTAGTCTCAAAGTACTAGTAAAGCAAAGAATGACCTTTTCATAGATTCATAGATTCATAGACTTAAGGTCAGAAGGGACCATTATGATCATCTAATCTGACCTCCTGCATAATGCAAACCACAGAATCTCACCCACCCACTCCTGTAACAACCTATGTCTAACCTATGTCTGAGTTATTGAAGTCCTCAAATCATGGTTTAAAGACCGCAAGCGCAGGGAATCCTCCAGCAAGTGACTCGTGCCCCATGCTGCAGAGGAAGGCAAAAAACCTCCAGGGCCTCTGCCAATCTTTCCTGGAGGAAAATTCCTTCTAGACCCCAAATATGATGATCAGTTAAACCCTGAGCATGTGGGCAAGACTCACCAGTCAGCACCCAGGAAAGAATTCTCTGTAGTAACTCAGATCCCACCCCATCTAACATCCCATCACAGAGCATTGAGCATATTTACCTGCTAATAATCAAAGATCCATTAATTGCCAAAATTAGGCTATCCCATTATACCATCCCCTCCATAAACTTATCAAGTTTAGTCTTTTTCCCCACTACTCCCTTTGGAAGACTGTTCCAGAACTTCACTCTTCTAATGGTTAGAAACCTTCATCTAATTTCAAGTCTAAACTTCCTAGTGTCCAGTTTAGATCCATTTGTTCTTGTGTCCACACTGGTACTAAGCTTAAATAATTCCTCTTCCTCCCTGATATTTATCCCTCTGATATATTTATAAAGAGTAATCATATCTCCCCTCAGCCTTCTTTTGGTTGGGCTAAACAAGCCAAGCTCTTTCCATCTCCTTTCATAAGACAGGTTTTCCATTCCTCAGATCATCCTAGTAGCCCTTTTCTGTACCTGTTCCAGTTTGAATTCATCCTTCTTAAACATGGGAGACCAGAACTGCACACAGTATTCCAGATGAGGTCTGACCTATGCCTTGTATAACGGTACTAACACTTCCTTATTTTTACTGGAAATACCTCGCCCGATGCATCGAAAAACCACATTAGCTTTTTTAACGGCCATATCACATTGGTGGCTCATAGTCATCCTGTGATCAACCAATACTTCAAGGTCCTTCTCTTCCTCTGTTACTTCCATCTGATGTGTCATGCAAGTCTCCCCAAAAATCTACCTGTCTGATTGAACTTGTAGTGACACCTCCTCATCTATTATTGGGAGTAGATTACATTCACGCTGATCAAATTGGCCCTGTCAGCACTGTTTCTCCACTTGTGAGATACTCCCTTCTCTTCATGTGTCAGTATATAATGCCTATAGCTGTAACTTTCACTCCATGCATCTGAAGAAGTGAGATTTTTTTACCCACGAAAGCTTAAGCCCAAATAAATCTGTTAGTCTTTAAGGTGCCACTGGACTCCTTGTTGTTTTTGTGTAGACAGTTGCCCTGTAGATCTTGACTGCAGTGGAAAGGATAAAATAGGAGAAACTAAGGCCTTTTCTACATTTAGAGCTACACTGGTGCAGATGCTGTGCTTCAGTGGAGACTCTTCCTGTACTGATGGAATAGGTTTTCCCATTGGTATAGGGAATCCACCTCCCAAAGAGGCAGAAGCCTGATTGACAGAAGAATTCTTCCATTGACCTAGCGCTATCTACACCAGGGGCGAGGTCAGCTTAACTACATTGTTCAGAGGAGTGGATTTTTCACACATCTAGGCAATTTAGCTGGATCAATCTAACTTTTAGTGTAGACCAAGCCTTAGACACATGATTTCTGGGGAGCAGGTGAAAATGCTAAGTGAAATCCTGGATCCATTGAGCCAGTGTGAGGTAAATTATTCACTTTAATCGAATCAAGATTTCATCTTAACATAGGGTTAAGAGAGTCCAAGCCATAGTGGAAGCACACTGTTATGCAAAACTGCCCACACAGCTCCAGCACTGTACCTCAGGTGCAAAGAGCAAAACCTCAAAACCCCTGGTAGACCCGTGGGACTCTCTATTAGAGGCTGACCATCAGATCAGGCTGTGTGGCAACTTTACAACATAGCAATTGAAGATTAAGGGGATGCCACAAAACATATTCTCACATTGGGCCTGATCTACAACTCGACTCCAGGTTTCCACAGCACATTTAGCCTTTTCGAAAGGGACAGCTCAGTGCAACAAGACGGACAAGATAGTACAGAAAAAGAAATGTTCTAATATTAAATTTTTAAATATATTTCCATTGACATTGACAATAAAAAATGAACACGGAAAATACGCTGATGACCTTTTATGATTTCCCATCCCCTCCATTTTTCACCATGGAACTGTTTAAAACTTTTTTTGAACTTCAACTTGGGATGGGAAAAAATGAGAAAAATCCTTGATTTTCTTTGCAAATGTTTTTCCGCATTTTTTGATTAGCTCTAAAAAATGAGCACACACACTCATTATTTGGAAGAGGATGGAAAATTTAGAATTTGCTCAGTAGTTGGCATGAAGGATTTGAGAACCCTGAATCTGTAATAAAACAGTCATGTAGGGTTAATTGGGTTACCCAGAGTATTATGCGATGGAGCCATGCTCCATCCCCCCCTTACTTCCTTTTTAGTCAGTAGGAGGTCTTTTCCCTGCAACGCTCTATTATGATCATGCAGTTAATTAAAGCAGCAAGTTCTCAGCCTGGAATCCTATAAGCAGGCTCATTCTTGTTGCACTGAGCGGTCCCTTTCAAAAAGACTGAATGTGCTGTGGAAACCTGGGGTCGAGTTGTAGATCAGGCCCAATGTGGGAATAAGTTTGGTGGAATCCTCTTAATCTTCAATTGTTATGTTGTAAAGTTGCCACACAGCCTGATTTCACAGTCAGTCTCTGATAGAGAGTCCCACGGGGCTAACATGGGTTTTGAGGTTTTGCTCTTTGCATTTGAGGTTCAGTGCCGGAGCTGCGTGAGGAGTTTTGCATAACAGTGTGCTTGCACTATGGCTGACTCAGGCCAGTGTGACTGATTAACCCTCCGCTTTCATAAGCACCAAATTCTCTCTCTCTCACACACACACATACAAAATGAACCAGCTAAAAACCATGAACCCCTCCTGGGAATAGTGGATGGAGCCCACTAAGCCAAAAGTTCCAGACCTTCAAACAAGGGAAGTGCCTCCACCAAACTTACAGTGCAGTCCAGCAGTCATAAATGCTTCTGGTGATGTCTTCATGGCAATCCATGGGGTGGTCATTATAGTGAATACACAGGAATGTGGATGAGAAATTACATAAAAGTATTCTATCCAATGTTAAGGTCTTTATATACTGTATATACCTTACTATGTAATATATGAGTGTTAGTGTTCAGTTTCTCTCATAACAAGTTTTATAGCATACTTCCTTTAATGAAAAAGGTTTCTGTACACCTATTTAGGTCTGATTGTTGCTTTGTGACAGCATCTAAAGTGGCCCATTGTGCTAGCTGCTGTACATACACACAATAATGCCTATATTAAGAGAGAGCCTACAACCCAAAGAGTTTACAGTCTAAATAGACAAGATAGATGAAGAGTGGGAGAAAGGACATATTATCCCCATTTTACAGATGGGCAACGTAGCACAGAGAGATGACCTGGCTTGCTGAACTCCCACAACAAGCCTGAGGAGAGCTGGGAACTGAACTCAAATTTTCTAAATCTTAGTCTTGTGATTTAAAAGCACTGAACTACCTGTCAAAGGCCCCTGCTTCAGCAAGTACTTAAGCATGTGCTTAACAGTAAACAAATGAGTGGTCTCATGTGGGACCTTAACCCCAAAATTATTTAATCCCGGTTCCATAGCTGTATATTTTGGTTTAAAAAAAATGGAATTTTTTTTGTGATTGTCATAAACAGATAGTTAAGGGTTAATGCCTCTTTTACCTGTAAAGGGTTAAGAATCTCAGTAAACCTGGCTGACACTTGACCAGAGGACCAATCGGGGGACAAGATACTTTCAAATCTTGGTGGAGGGAAGTCTTTGTTTGTGCTTTTTGGGTTGTTGTTTTGTTCTCTCTTGGGATTAAGAGGAGCCAGACATGCAACCAGGTTTCTCCAGTCTTTCTGAAACAGCCTCTTATGTTCTAACTAGTAAGTACTAGATAGAAGGCGAATTAGTCTTTATATTTGTTTTCTTGATTTGCAAATGTATATTTTGCTGGAAGGATATTTTACCTCTGTTTGCTGTAACTTATACTTAGGCTAGGGGGGAGGGAGTCCCTCTGGTCTATGTAAAACTGAGACCCTGTAAACCTTTTATCCATCTTGATTTTACAGAAAGAATTTTTACTTTTTCTTTCTTTAATTAAAAGCTTTTCTTTTTAAGAACCTGATTGATTTTTTTCCTTGTGTAAGACCCAAGGGGACTGGGTCTGAACTCACCAGGGATTGGTGGGGGAAAGGAGGAGGGGGGAAGGTGAATTCCTCTCTGTTTTAAGATTCAAGGAGTTTGAAGCACCGTAAACTCACCAGGGCTAGGTGGGGGGAAAGGAAGGAGGGGGAATGGTTTATTCCTCTTTGTTTTAAGACCCAAGGGATTTGGGTCTTGGGTTCCCCAGGGAGGGTTTTTGGGGGTCAGAAAGTGTACCAAACACTATATTTTGGTTAGTGGCAGCGTTATCAGAGCTAAGCTAGGAATTAATCTTAGAGGGGTACATGCAGGTCCCCACTTTCTGGATGCTAAAGTTCAAAGTGGGAATCAGACCTTGACAGGGGGGAAGTGTGTGTGGGGTGGGAGGGGGATTTCCCATTTTCAAACCAGATCTAGTCACTATTATGCTTGTCTTTTTTTTTTCTTCCTCTGCACAATATTTGTTTTCATATCAAAAGCGCTTGTGACTCAAATGTTGCAGATTTCATCAGGGCGAAAATATAGCACAGCCATGGAGACCAGCACTGTTTTCAGAACCTTGAAGATCTGCAGGTGCTAATTACACTTTACTTAATGCGCACGAAGGAGCCTACAAAGCCATTAACATATGCAGAGCTTCAACTTCATATACCATCTCCTCTGAAAGGAAACAATGAGCAAAGTGGGATGGTAAAAGGTCTCCTGGGATCAAATCTTCGATGGTTTACTGATGTCATTCGAGGCTTTTCTAGAATCATTAAAAGTAACCTATCTTCTGTCATTCAGTCGTAGGGAGTACATTGAACATTATGATCATGTAGGTCACTGAACACTTCACAGTAGTTTATTCAAACAAACAGAGCAATGTCTCCCTCCTAACTGACTGGTGAGATGGGGGTATCAGAGGAGACGAAGGATAGTTAAAGCGAAACAAAGCGCCAGTTTGCTTTGGAATCAGCTCCTCTTGAAAAGCGCAAGATTCAATTACTTAAGAAAGAAAAGTGGCCAAAGAGACAGAGAAGGAAATATGAAATCTATGGCCAAAGTCCTTGTCTAATATAAATGCTAACAGTAAACATCTCTGTTCATTTCTACACTAAGGGCGTGGGGAGGAAAAACTCATCTTCCCTAGGCAAATTGCCAAGTTAAAACTCCATTCAGCATAAAACTTTAACCAAAGAGAATATTCTGGGACAATGAGAGAGAGTAAAATCAGAAAAGGCATCTTTCTCCTGGGAGGAACTGAATGATGATTGCACTGAGTAAAGCTGAAACAGCTGCTGAATTATGACACTTTCGAAAAAAGCCTGATGGGTTAACATCTGGATGCAGAATATTACTCTTGCTTCCTCCATCCCATGAAGTCGCAAAACACAGACTTTGAAGCTTGTTAATAAAGCATGTTGTAATCGATGAAGCGGATAACGTCATGCAAGCCAATTGAAAGGATTTCTCTATTCACTTTGCAGTGCTTGGCATCAAACCTGCTACAATAGCTGTAGATTTACACCTGGAAGGCTTTGCTGTCATATTGCTGCACAATGCCAACAACAGGAACTTTTCATTGCCCTCTGGTGCAATTAGCTCAACGATTCAGATCATACTTTCTGATTACACTGCTCTGCAGCCAAAATGCTTCTGAAATAAATGTAGTCCAACTTTACTAATTCTGGGTCACTGAGAACAAAAATGATGATTAAAATTGTTGATTGGCTCTAGTTTTCAAGATATGCTATTGGGTCAGTATATACGACCCTTGACTTGGGAATGGCAGAGGATAAGTGAGTTATAAAGGGAAGGGATCTCAATTTAAACCAGAAATGACTAAAATACATCTTTGACTGGATCTATGAATAAATCTATGACTGGGTTTGGACAGTACTTGCTTTTTAGGCAAAACAATGAATGATGCAATCTGAAGCTAGTATTGCATCATACATGATATGAATTGCATCATGTTATTCCTAGAAGTCATGGATGATGCAATCCTAACGAAGCTTACATCACTCTGCTGAACAAATTGCCCTATATCAGCTCTAGAAATCATACAGTGTCGTGCTCTCTTATTTGTCAGTGTTTGATTTTGCAAAGGGACACATTTCTGTTTAGCCAAAGTGAGCAGAGATGCCTCGTACTTGTGTGAACAGTGCAGATAATTTCTGCTATGTTTGTGGTGAAGTGACTTTTGCATCACAAAAGCGCAGTATCACCACTATGGTTAAGAAAGCCTATCACCTTTATTTTGGCAGCAAAATTGGAGATCAGGACAAGAGGTGGGCCCCACACATATGCTGCAACACTTGTGCAACAAATCTTCACCAGTGGTTGAACAGGAAAAGGAAATCTATGCCTTTTGCAGTGCCAATGATTTGGAGAGAGCCAACAGATCATACCAGCAATTGTTACTTCTGCATGGTGCCTCCAGTTGGGAAAGGTGTGTCAAAGAAGAAAAAGTGGACTTTGTATTATCCAAACCTTCCATCAGCTATATGCCCAGTACCCCACGGAGAAGGATTGCCGGTTCCTGATGCACCAGAATCATTCTCACTTGAGTCAGACGAGGAAGAGGAAGAGAATGAAACTTATGGCCCTCAACCATCAATGTCACAGGACCCACATTTTCTCCCATCCTCTTCCTCTGAACCACACCTCATAACACAAGGTGAACTGAATGTCCTTGTCAGGGATTTGGAACTACCCAAGAGTAAGGCAGAGCTGTTGGGCTCCAGGCTACAGCAGTGGAATCTCCTGGCAGGCTATCAGGGCAAATGGAGCCCATCAATGCTTGCAGACTATTGCTGGAGAGTGACAAGAGATGCTCCATTTAATAATTACAAGAGATAAGCCAAGAAGCACCGAGTAGACACTGAATAGGACTAAACTATGTACATAATAGTTTTTTGCCTTTTGTTTCATAATAAATTTTATTTATATAATCCTTTTGCTGATTTTTAAAGTGTTACATAAACAGGACAGGTGAAATATTATCGTGTAAAGCAACCATAAACACATGAAAAGACCTAGGTTTACAATTTATGATTAAAACTCTACTATCTACACAATATACATAGACATAAAATGTAAAAACTTAAATATCTTAGAAACAGTAGCCAATCAGTTGTTTTAATTGTCATATTTGAATTCAGCACATCAAAATACATAATAAATATCACATTTTATCTCTGAAGCAGACAACTTCTCAAAAATTGTAGACCAGTGTTATAGCTCCTTGGTTTGTTACTCTTTTAAATCAGAGTAACTCATGTCCCAATGTCACTCTGCCTGCCTCTGAACATACACAGGGGCGTGTTGCATTCTCTGAATTATTTTTCATGAACATAACTATGATTTTGCAGTCTGGCATGCGTTGTCATCTTCAGTTGTTTTAATCCCTCCCTCCCCTGCCCACCCATATTTCATGGCATGCTAAAAGGAGCCTATGTAACACACTAGTTAGTGTTTATTACAGGTCCTTCCCCACATTCTGCAGAGGATAGTAGCCTGTTACAGCCCAAGCATTTAGCATCTTTTACTTTGCACTCTGGAAGTCCCAAGATCCATCCCTGGTATATTATCTGTCATACCTACATGAATGCATTTCTTACTCACTGGAATATTGTAACTGGTTGACTTCTGTGTGTGTGTGTGTTTGTTTGTTTGTTTGGCTGAAAATGGCTTTGGATCAAATAAAAATGTTCATTTTGGTAGAAATTTTCCATTTTTCAAAAACTGAAGACTTCCAGTTTTCAGTTTCATTTTTTCATTGAAAAAAAGAATGTTTGTAGGGGATCAATTTTTATTGATTTTTTTTAAAATATTAAGAATTAGACAATTTTTGACTAGTGACTTATGCTTGCAAACAGATTTGAAATATTGAAATGGGTTTTGTTTGGAAGTGTCCAATGCACGTTTCATATTTCTTTTGAAATATTTCACAATTTTCCCTATTTGAAAAAACAGGTAAGCGGTTATTGATTTTTTTAAACCGGTGTTTCAATAAACAAAGACATTAAATAAACATTTTAATAACATTTTTGTAAAAATTGTGGAAAAATAGGCACATAATTTTGAAGGTATGCCTACCAGATTCAAAATCCAGCCAGAGAAGGCGGAGGTGGTGGTAGTGGCCATCTTACTGTTTTTAGCTCAGTAGTTAAAACACTTATCTGGGAACAGTGAGACCAGGTTCAATCCGCTCCTGCCGCCCCACCAGAGGAGAAGAAAAGATTTGAAGAGGAGAAGTGCGCTGATTGAGCTATGGGATATTCTGATGCGGGGCTCCCTTAATCTCTTCTAGTGAAGCTATCCCAAGTAATGAAAGACTGGTTGGAGCACAGAGACTAGATCCAAGGTCTCCCACCTCCCAAGTGGTGCCCTAACCACGAGATGGCAGAGTCATTCTGTCACTCCTTTTCTTTCTCTGGCCCAATGACTGGTCCATTGTGGATAAATCCTTAAATAGTCCTGGGGCCCGAGAAAGGGAGGGAAGAAAATAATGCCTCTGTAGAGAATGAGGCTCTTGACCCAAAACTCTCTTTGCAGCAGGGGAAAAATGACTTCTTTATGGTTGTAACACAATTAAACAAGATTATAATATTTGTTTAGAGGACAGTGAACAGCAAGAGGTCTGTAAAACTTATATCATAGATGGAAGCTCTGGAAATACAGATGGTATCTGAAATTTTACACTACAAATCCCCATTCAATGATCTCTCTTTTCCTCAAGGAAAAATCTTGCTGTAATGATATAAGATGTAAAAGCCACAATTAAAATGTAATGTATTTTTTTCTCTACACTAACATAACATTCAGTGCTAGATGACAGTGCCTCAAACTACTGCAAAATATTCTGTAATGCTACCAGTGGGTTTAGCTTTGTTACAATTTGCTACCCAAAACAAGCCTTCATTCATGAGAGGAGGCTCTGGATTAATATTCATTTATTTGTAAAGGTTTTTTTCCCCGGCAAACAATATATCAAATAGAATAAATGGAAGAAAAGATTAGTACTCACTCTACAGTGAAGGTCTAATTTATTAACAGAAATTTATAGATATATGTTTAGCAAATAAGAAACAGATAGAAAATGATAAAACGCTAAAAGATAAGTCACAATCTGATAATCAGACTGTATGGCTGGGTGCTGGTTTGCAGAGCACGAGCCATGCATTTAATCCATATTTATAAACACGTACTGACCATATCTGAATTGTGCTGCTTAGACTGGTCAATATAAGGGATCAGATTTATCCCAGGTATGTACGCCATTGAGGAACACCCAGTGGAGTTTACGCCACCAGACTGAAGAGGAATTTTGTTTCAAAAGTAAATATATTCTTGAATGTATAGGGACATGTATAACTGAGATGACAAAGCAAGCATAAGGGGCATTAGCAAGCAGGTAACAGCCACAGCCAAGGCAGAAACATGAGAACATAATAATGGCCCTACTGGGTCAGACCAAAGGTCCATCTAGCCCAATATCTCTGTCTTCGGACAGTGGCCAATGCCAGGTGTCCCAGAGGGAATGAACAGAACAGGAAATCATCAAGTGATCCTCCCCAGTCGCCCATTCCCAGCTTCTGGTGAACAGAGGCTAGAGATACCATTCCTGCCCATCCTGGCTAATAGCCATTGATGGACCTATCCTCCATGAATGTATCTAGCTCTTTTCTGAACCCTGTTATGGTCTTGGCCTTCACAACATCCTCTGGCAAGGAGTTCCACAGGTCGATGGTGCGTTGTATGAAGAAATACTTCCTTTTATTTGTTTTAAACCTGCTGCCTATTAATTTCATTTGGTGACCCCTAGTTCTTGGGTATAGTGAAGCACCTCACCAAAGCACTGTTTAGTAAATGGAGAGGCTGGAGTGCAAGATACAGTACTGATCTAAGACACATATGTCTACTAAGACTGTGGGCCAGATCCTGGTTCATGACAAAGTTCCTTTGTGTTATTATGGTTACACAAAGCAATCTTAAAACTGGCTTAAATGGGCAGCTGTGGGGCAATTCTCACCCAACACTGATCCGGCATAAGGATGCACGTTGGGGGTGCACCCTGAGTGGGAAAGAATGTACTGCTAACAACAGGCCACGAGGCTGTTTTAAACTGCGCTGGGGCAGTGATGGTGGAATACCAGCCTCAAGGTCAAGGAACACATAACAACACCTTGGCAGCTCCTCATATCAATGCCCCTCAAACTTACCACGTACAGTTGAAGTCATCCCCTGCTGGCTTTGGCCAAGTGCTACAAAATTAAATGGCTGCAGAGCAGCCTCTGCGACGTATACTGTAATTATAATTAAAGGTGAATCCTAAACGTGGTCTGTGTGTTTTCTGAGGAATAACTAGTCTGATTAAAGATTTCATGCACAGACAGGACTCCATGGGAGCTCTAAATTAATATCTGCTGTGAGAAAGATAACATTATGGGATGAATATCACAGTGGAAGGATAACGAAATAGGTTAGTGTTTAACTGCTAATTATTGTAAAACATAAGCGGCACCATTCCCTTAACAGAAGTACAAAACAACGGAGTTTGATGGAAAACATTTTGATGCATCACGATTCCACTGTGCTCATTTTCATTAGCAGTGGTCCCAAGTGCTTTCTTATAGCTCATCATTTTCTCATCTGCAGCACTTATCACCCCCTCCTCCAGCTTTGAATTATTAGTCGGTACTTCAGATGGGCATCAACATTACCAGCTTTGTCAAGCATGACATCTCCTCAGAGTCTCTAATATTCCTTACAGATGGTGTTTCTCGACATGAACTGCTTTGTCAAACGTGACATTTACTCACAAGGTTGTAGAGGTGGTTTACCAGCTATCTCCCTCTGTACGTGATTATCTAGTATCCGGAGATGGCTCAAAATCTCTGGGCGATTTTTACAAAGTCACATACGATAACATTCTTGGTCTCGTTCAACTGATTATCTCCCAGCTACATTTCCTGAGCTGTCTTTCAGTGCTGCCACAGAACTCCAGCAATTCTTTTCTTTTCTTTGAAAAAGCCTTCAAATGCCATAGAATTTCTATGTCCAAAGAGAAGGTTTGGTCTCATTTTTAAATCACTAGATAGGGACTCAGAAGTGCTAACTCCAGTTCCTAGATCTGCCACAGGCTTCTTGTATTATCTTAAGCAAGTCACATAATCTCTCTGTGACTCAGTTTTCGACCTGTCAAATGGGAAGGATAATAGTACTTCCTTTTCCCACCTTTTTTTCAGTTGTCTATTTAGATTACTGAGATCCTTAGGTCAGGGACTGTCTCTTGCTATGTGCGTGTACAGGACCTTGCACAATAGGGGCCTGATATTGGTTGGTGCCTCTAGGGGCTACTGTTGTTGCTCTGGATTTGAGGGCTGTATGTGCCCCAGATTTTGATCAAGCTAATTGCAACCATATTATGTGCATTCAGCCACCATGAGTTAATACAATTTCATTAATTAATACATTTAATAAAAAAGTTTCTGCTAATCAGAATGGGAGCAGGAGAAAAATAATCAACAATTTCAAACTGAAAGAAAATAAGTGGACAGGAACCTTGAGTCTTGGGTGCCTTTGATATAGAAACCTATTGTGATTAAGATTATTAGGAATGTTTGCTAATAAGTAGTTTATTGATGTTAGGAGAAGTGATGATCCAGTAGCCGTCACTGTGCTTTATGTGTTTTGTGAAAGTTAGTTATAAAAAGGACTAGATAATAGAGTGTACTTTGAGAAATACTTTGAAGCTATTCTGATAGATGGGACCCTATGCAGTATTATTAAACTGGCGCTCCTATGCCTGACGGCAGCCCAAGCTCACATGTGTATTTTAGATAAGGGTGCTCTTTCGAAGGATTTATTTTAAAAACTATATGTCTGAAGATCCAAGCATTTAAGGCTAAAGATGCATACTCAGCTTGTGCATCTAAAAGTCTATGCAAGGATTTTTTAGAGATGTGATTTTTATAATCTTCAGCAACACGCTAATGAAATATTTTTAAAGCAAATTTTAAACTAAGGTCCTGTAGACTAACATGTTCTGAGTAAATATTACAGTCATTCACAAGTGTTTTTGTCAGTAAATTTAGAAACTGACAGTATATACCTGGGGGTTGGCAAATGCCTGTTAAATGGCTTTATTACCACTTGAATGGCTCTTGAACAGTTTCAATGTTGTGCTAATAGATCTGGAAGACTGGAGGCTTTTTCACTTTTAAGTACTAGATCCCACTCCAGAGGAAGACTCACCAGGCTGCAGCAGCCAGCTGGGGTGGGAGCCTGCAGGAAAGATCAGAACAGGGATAGGAAGAGGTGGAATGATGGACACTAAAACCCTGGAGTGCCCCAAATTTTCAGGAGCCCTACACAGCCACATATGCTGCCTATGCCTAAGGACAGCCCTGACTGCCACAATGTACTCAGTACCATCCCAGATTTTAGGTAAATATTGAGATGTCTAAACCTACTGCTTGTGTCTGTGTGTAGTTTTAGATAAGAGCATGCTTTTGTATTCTTCCTTCATCAGCCGGAGCACTCTGTTCCCATTGATTTATTCCTGACACCACCTGGAATGAAACAGTTAAGTTACCACTGCTGTGGGTTCTGAAAACCCTGGGTAACACTGTGACACAATGGATAAATACATTATTTTTACTAACTTGTAGAGCTGAATGGGAATTTTCCATTGGCAATTTTTTTGAATGAAAATTCACTTTTTTGTAAAACTAAACATTTCAGCAGGGAAATGTCAGTTTTTCAACAGAAAATTGTCCCCAGGCTACTGAGGGAAAAGCTACACTACCGTGGCACAGCATCAACACTGCAACTATGCCACTGTGATGCCATAGTGTAGACACTTTCTACATCGATGAAAGGGGCTTTTCCATCACTGTAGTTAATCTACCTGGCTGAGAGCTGGTAGCTGGGTCAAGGGAAGAATTCTGTGTCTACAAAGGGGGTTAGGTTGACCTAACTACATTACAGAGGACATGAAATTTTTCGTAGTCCTGAGCAACATAGCTAGGTCAATATTTTTAGGTGTAGAACGGGCCCCAGGTTCTGGGTACCTTTTAGAGCCTTGGTAACCTTCCAAAATGGTCAAAGCAAAATGTTGTTTTGACTTTTTCAAAATGAAATTTCAGAATTCCTGTTCTGTGGGAAATTTTTGATTTTTTTGGTTCCGTTTCAGAACAATTTTTTTTTTATTCAGAATTTCTCAGAGAATCCAGGTCAACTCTACTATTTTAACGTTTCCTCAGTCCTTGCTGTCATGTGACAATGGGAAGAATGACAGAGTTGCTTTCTTCTGACTGAGGGATTTTTGTAAGAATAAGGAATACAGTGTTCCTTGACAAGTTTCAGAGGGGTAGCTGCATTAGTCTGTATCAGCAAAAACAAAGAGGAGTCCTTGTGGCACCTTAGAGACTAAGAAATGTATTTGGTCATAAGCTGTCGTAGGCTAAAACCCACTTCATAAGATACTTCCTTAAAGTCACTCTGACTATATCTTCCTCACCTAGCTCTTCTGCCTGACAGTGGCTCTGGCTTTACTCTGCCTAACTTCCTTCCACAGATTTATTCTCATACTTTTCATGGGTAAGGGAGCTAGTTCTCCTTCAGTTCAAGTGTTCAAGGCCCATGTTTCTGGTGATGAAAGTCTTAGGTTCAGTCCTTACTGACACCCATAGTATCACTGTGTGTGTTTGATTGGCCACTGTTCATTACAGAATATCACTCCACATGGGAATTAAGGTGGGGTGGACCTCTGATACTCTGGATGTCTACTAGAAGAGCTGCTGCCAAATATGATTGTTTCACTGTGACCTTGTCCTCCCCTTTATGTCTCATCCTGTTTAGATGTTGGGGAAAGGACTTTTTATTCCATTCAGCTGCAGTATATAGCACCATGGAAACCCAGTTCCTGCCCTGGATGCTACCACATTACAAATAATTAATATAAGCAAGTAAATGAAGAAGGACACTGTAATACATAGGACTGGTGTTTGTGATCATGCTTCCCTCTAATGGTTGGGTCCAATTTATTACACTCTCCCCTAGCAAAAGACCCTTTTCTGTAGCCTGTGGGAGTATGAGGCCTATATTTTGGTTGCTGAAGATTCTCGCTTTGATTGCTGTTGATGACCAGGATGTCTGTATGTGCAGTTGTAGCCAGGTTTCATTGCACTTTTAAAACATCAAGAGAACCCTTGTAAAAAAAAAGTTTTATGCCATTTTACAGATCAATAAAGTCAGGCATAGAGAGTTAAGACCAATTTCATATGAAAAAATCATCATATTAACTTTAGTGATGTTACTCCTAGTTTACACAACTGTCACTAAGAATGGAATCATTTTTTTAACAAATTCACCTCTGGTTTTGGGTTCGTCCATTTTGAGGCACCCAACCTGAGCACCCACAACTCCAGTTTTGGTCTAAGTGTTTGGATCAGGGTCACACAGCAAGTCAGTGCTAGTCAGGAGTAGAACCCAGAAGTCCCAACCCTCTATCATCTCATCCATCATCTGTTCAGTGTCTGATCATTTCCTGCAGTGAGATGGAAAAAATGGAAGTTCTGATAGAAGAACAGTCAGTTACATCTTTGTCAGTGCAATTGTGTATATGTTTAGTGAGGCTGGGAGCCGAGATGGTAAAGGAAGAACCTGAGAATAAATAAAATAAATAAACTCTGATCCCTCTATCATTGGCACTAATAATTTAATCTCAATACTCTGAGAGGATTTTTAAACAATTTCATAAATTAAATGAGTCATTTAACTACAATTTTCTATGCTCATAATAACTCTATGGCATGGGGAGTTGGGATTTCCCAATGCTTATTGTTCATTCCTCCTTCATCTGCAGCAAGTGCTATCAAATTCCAAGTCCTGGCACTGGCAAATGTTATCCTAGTGTAGCTCCCATCTCATCATTTCCTGTTGGCAGGTGAACACAGTGATGATAAATAATTTTATTTATTCCCGGAAGTTTCCATAATGTGCTAGGTATTGTATAAGCATCAAAGAAACAAGGATTCCTCTCCTCTCAGTCCAAAGAATTCACAAACTAAAAGAGAACAAAGCAGATGGACAGATGAAGGTTATCAAACAAATAGGGTGTGATCAAGGTGGTGACTGGACACATATTGACAATATGTTTGCTAATACAGATTTGTTTTCTGATAAGGTATCAAGACTATCCTCAGTTGCCCCTGGATCTTGCCATTATAGGTAGACTAGTTTCGTATAGGTAGCATGGTAACAGTGGGTTTGCAGGAGAGGTTTGGATGAGGAGAGTGTAGTAACTTTATGGACATTCCACACTTAGTGTGCGGCATGGAAGAGGCCACTGAGATGGTTGTGGAAGAAAATGGATAAACAGCAGGTCGAGGCTAGTGTCAGAAGGGATTGGTCAGAGTAGGACAATGCAGAGTATACTTGGGAGGGAGGAACACAGTCAGTAGTTGGCCCCTTTATTATTTTAGGCTGGGATTTTGAAAGGCAGAAGCTACTGACTTTCTATGGAAATTGGCCATCTCGGTTTCTTAGGTATTCCCAGCAATACACTCAATAAAGTGGTGCAGTTGCCAAGTTCAAATGACTGTAAATAGTTCTCTTTCTCCTATTCAAACATCAGTTCCATCAGGTTTGAAACGAATTAGACATGCCTGAGTTGTCACAGATTTCTTATACATCAATCATAGTTAATAATAGCCATTTAAAATCAGCGTCGTCTACCGCAAGTAGAATACGTCAGATCTCTCAGAGCGCAAAATTCCCCATGCTCATGAAAAATAAAAAACAGCTTAGAACAAACAGATTAACATCTGGCTCTGAAAACACATCTGACCAGCTCTGTTGTTTGCTTGCTGGGAGAGATGAAAAGACAAGAAATATAAAAACCTGGGCAGTTCTTCCCCTCATGCTCTGTAATTGAATGTTTTTTTCATGTAAAGCATTCAGCAAACATTCTATGCAACGTGTACTTTTTTGCTATTTAATTCCAAAGTTGTTATATATATAATATTACCCTTAAAAGACCAACTGGGGCCTGATAACAAGCAGCATTTCCCCTCATTTTAGGTACTGAGGTTTTATTTATCAAACTGCTGCTATTTCAAACCTTGAAAGACATGATGCTCTTTTATCACAGGACTGCCAGATTGAGTGTAATTCCTCAGAAATTCCCTTACTACTGGATCTTCTGTAATAGGGATACCAACTGCACACTGAGCCAGTAAGGGTTAATGGACTGCTGGGGGCCGACTCGGGCCCTCCGAATTACACCTGCACTCACTGTCAGCTAATGGTGGTATCACAGTATCTGGAGTAGCTCACCACTGTGAGTGCCTGTCTCAGGGCAGATGGTCAAAAAAACAAGGGCAGACACCCCAACCTGGTGTTCTATGATTACATTTCACCCTGTCAGTAACAAATGTGAGCTCCTGGATCACTACACCAGTCTTAACACGGAGTCACAGACAATTCCCTTAGAATCTCCCGCCTACTTTGCCACCCAGACAAACTGAACTTTCTGATAATGGTCACTTAAACCAAAAATCGCACCACATCAGGTTTCTCCCAGTCCCAAGAGACAAGTCACTTACCGCAAATCATTTGGAATTCCAGATCTACACCAAAGACAATGCTGGCAGCCAGTTCTGTAGTAAAATAACTAAAGATTTATTAGCTAAGAGAAAAAAAAAAGAAAGTTATTGAAAGGTTAAAGCAGATAAAATACCCGTACAGGTGAGTCACAGTCTATAATTCCAAATGGTAACAGAGAGGTAGTACTCTGCCAGTTTCCTAAAAGTCTCTCGGGGCTATCCAAAATAACTCTGGGGATCTGCATCTTCTCATTCAGTGATTTTGCCATGTTAGAATCCAAACAGTCCAGAAATGAAGGCTTTTTCCTTGAATCTATATTTATAACCGCTTCTGATAGAACACAAGCTGACAGTGTCTCTCCCCATCTGAGTTTTTCCTTTGATGCCGATGGGTGAGGAATTCATTTTGAGTCTCTGATCTCAGGTCATCACCACAATGGCTATTTGCTTTGGAATTAACACCTTTTCTGATAAAGTCCTTCATTAGCATTCCTCAAGGCTTCTTTGACGTCCGATGAGTTATTTAGTTACAGGGGTATATGCAGTGTAAATGTTTACTATTACATTACAACAGGAACAGCTAAGTCAAAACAACAAGTAACATTCCACTACTTCTACAACGTTTAAACATCCAGAACATTAATCATTTTGATCTATACCAGGGGTAGGCAACCTATGGCACATGTGCCGAAGGTGGCACACAAGCTGATTTTCAGTGGCACTCACGCTGCCCGGGTCCTGGCCACCAGTCTGGAGGCTCTGGATTTTAATTTAATTTTAAATGAAGCTTCTTAAACATTTTAAAAACCTTATTTACTTTACATACAACAATAGTTTAGTTATATATTACTGACTAAGGGAAAGAGACCTTCTGAAAACATAAAAATGTATTACTGGCACACAAAACCTTAAATCAGAGTGAATAAATGAAGACTTGGAACACCACTTTTGAAAGGTTGCCGACCTCTGATCTATACTAATATACAAGCAACTTGACCTGAATACACTGTAGCATGACCTGGTCAGACAGCATCACAGAAGGGATGTTTAAAAGGGGAGCAGGATAGACTGGTTGCTAACTGACCAGGAGGAAAAAAGAGCTCTTACTCCTTGATGGAAAGGACCTGTCCAGGTTCTCCACAGAGGCTGCACACTGTCAGAGGGAAGTAGATGTGGTCCAGGACTCCTGAGTTTGTTTTGAGGACTATTTTTCTTTGTGTGTTTATAAATGGGTTGTTGGCCCATGCTGGGCTGCCTGGGAGAAGCAATGATTGTTGCAGGGAAACCTTGCCCAGCTGGGGTGTGGGGAAACTGCCTCAATAAACTCTGGATTTCTTCCACCTTACTTGCGCCTACCCTATGGTTGGTCTGGGACCCTGATGAGCATGTGTTCAGACTTTCATTTGACGTTAAACTGGTGTCTGTGTGGTGATGGTAGTCATTGTCTCCTCTTATCTATGGCCTTTAAATACCACTGTATATTCTCTCCATTTCTCTTCACTCACCGCGAACTCAGTGAGCTCATATATCTATGCCCCATATTCTGAAAAATGTTGAACAAAGATTTAGTCCCCAGGTAACTTCCTAGCAAAATCTCATTAGGATTTTATGGCCCTCGCTATAGACTGAGTTTCCAGTCTGGCCTATTATAATGGGAATTCTATGTATGAAACTTTTGTAGGACCAGGCCTAAATGTTGACTCCAATAGCTGATAACTAACTCATTGTTTTTATGGGATTATTGGTCTGCAATCTTTTAAAAAAAATCTAGATTTTAAAAATCTTTGCAGAAAGGACAGTGTTTTTGAAGGTGTGTGAATAGCACCTGGGAGCTTCTGGGTAATCCAGAAACAATCATTAGAGCTGGATGAAAAAGGGATTATTTTTCACAACAATTGTAATAAAATATCTCCCCTGTCTTCATTGAAAATTTAAATATTTGATCATACGTGAGAAGCTCTAAGAAAATTAAGTATTAGTATCAATAATCATGTTTCATGATTTATCTATTATTGATTGTTACTGTTTTTGGCCCCTTTATGCTTCCTGCCTTGGACATTGCTTGAAGAATGGCACATTACGGTCTAAAATAACACTGTATTCCTGACATAATGATTCCCTGGTTTCAAATATCCTGGGTCAAATTCCATTGGGATGCTGGAAATTGTTTGGCTGTGAGCTGACTCTGGCCTGTGTTGTACTTGGTGAGTAGGCTCTAGATTAGATTATTAGAGACATTGATTTAGCGATGCAATCTTCAAAGGTAAAAACTCGATGGGTATAAAAAGCCTGACATGATCTCCTCCTGAAAGGACTGACGGAGACCTGGCCACTTTAATCTGCTGCCATGACCTGTATGATTAACTCATTGATTGTCTCCAATTTTCTGCAGAGCTAGATGATGACAGAGAGACCTGTTGTGGTTGCTTTAATAAAGAGCATTTAATCTTTTATTTTAATTTCTTTTAGTGAGTTTGCTATATCTTTTTACTGTGTTACACCATGTGGCTGCCTTTTAAGAGAGAAGGACCAGCCACTGTAGGGGAAGTGTGCACAGGAATTATCTGGCAGTCCTGTGATAAAGGATAACCCCTTCTGGAGGGATTTCTCATTGAAGCGGAGGAGCTGCTAACATAATTAAGCCATCTCTCATTTAAAATCAGCTGCTCTGCCAACGAATGGGATACCAAACGTCGTGCCTGGTGACCCAGCTCCTTGGCAGGTGCTGGAACTATACAGGGTGCTACTGATGGATACCTCACTGTAGCAATGTGGAGTCTCAATTCTAACATAAAGAAAGTGGGAATGGCTTTCTGGGCAAAAATCCGTTGTCTTCCCTGAGGCCAGTACAGGTTATTCTAGGAGCAGCCAAGCTGAGATGGAAAGTTTGGGCTGGAATTTGGTATGTTATAAGTCACTTGATAAATAAATTCAAACCCTAGCTAGAGGAAGAATTTTAACCATGTAGACCATGCATTGGGTGTTTCACAGTAGGATAGGAAAGGCACCAACACATAGAAAGTTCTTCCATATTGTCGATTATTGAGTCTCCTGTGCCTTGCTCTGAAGCAACTGTGACTGGCCACTGTTCCAGAGAGGATGCTGGACTTGAAAAACCACTGCTCTGATCTGATGCAGCAATTCCTACATCCCCATGAGACTGGCTCAAGGCAGGGTACTGCAAATCATTATTGAATGTGACAGAGATGGTATGTCTTATCCAGGGACAGAGTTTGTTTACTTGGGAGCAATTCCCTATCGCTGGCTAGTTCATGGACATGTTTAAGTTAGTTTCATGCTTAGTTGTTTATGAAATCCACTCACTTGAAAAAAGCCAAAATTGGGGTTGAGTACGTGTGGTTAAATCGCATCTGACATTTTACAGAGGACTGGATACATGCTCAGATGCTATTCTGCTTCGGCTGTCTCTGATTTCTGATTTCATTCTTATGGTCTCCAGTTCAGAGTAGCAGCACGTGGCTGCTTATTATTGGTAATAATAATACTTAGCTTTTGTGTGGCATTTTTCATCTCCATTGGACCATTCAAACAACAGAAACAGGGCAAATCTTGGTCAATTTACTCACAAGTGCTTCAAAAACGAGAGGCTATTTTCCCTCAGGAATTACTAGCATGAAAAAGGCAAGCAAAATTTATCCCAGATATAGGCCCTGTCATAACCTTAGTCCCAGATTTGGACCTTAGCGTCCAAAATATGGGGGTTAGCATGAAAACCTCCAAGCTTAGTTACCAGCTTGGACCTGGTACCTGCTGCCACCACCCAAAAAATTAGAGTGTTTTGGGGCACTCTGGTCCCCCTGAAAAACCTTCCCTGGGGACCCCAAGACCCAAATCCCTTGAGTCTCAAAACAGAGGGAAATAATCCTTTTTCCCTTCCCCCCTCCAGGTGCTCCTGGAGAGATACACAGACACAAGCTCTGTGAATCCAAACAGAGGGACTCCCCCTCTCCGTTCCCAATCCTGGAAACCAAAAGCACTTTCCTATTCCCCCAGAGGGAATGCAAAATCAGGCTAACAAATCCAACACACAGATCTCCCCTGATTTCTTCCTCCCACCAATTCCCTGGTGAGTACAGACTCAATTTCCCTGAAGTAAAGAAAAACTCCAACAGGTCTTAAAAGAAAGCTTTATGTAAAAAGAAAAAAAAATACATACAAATGGTCTCTCTGTATTAAGATGATACAATACAGGGTCAATTGCTTAAAAGAATATTGAATAAACAGCCTTATTCAAAAAGAATACAAATCAAAGCACTCCAGCACTTATATTCATGCAAATACCAAAGAAAAGAAACCATATAACTTACTATCTGATCTCTTTGTCTTTACACTTAGAAACAGAAGACTAAAAAGTAGAAACTACTTCTCCAAAGCTCAGAGAAAGCAGGCAGACAGAAAACAAAGACTCAGACACAAACTTCCCTCCACCCAAAGTTGAAAAAATCCGGTTTTCTGATTGGTCCTCTGGTCAGGTGCTTCAGGTGGAAGAGACATTAACCCTTAGCTATCTGTTTATGACACGCCCCCCAAATTGCAGACAGTGGGGAAGCTCACTGGCGGCGATTTCCTTCTAGAACTTGAAAATAAACAGATTAATACAACACATACACCTTTACATATACTCCTAAGTATATAACTAACAGACTTCCACATTTTAAGAACACTTTTTAACTACTGAATTCTGGGAAACTCTCACGGGAGAGAGCATCAGCTACTTTGTTAGAAGCTCCTGTGATGTGCTGAATTTCAAAATCAAAATCTTGGAGAGCTAAACTCCAACGAAGAAGTTTCTTGTTGTTCCCCTTGGCAGTATGAAGCCACTTTAGTGCAGCATGGTCAGTTTGTAGTTGGAACCGCCGTCCCCAAACATATGGGCGTAGCTTTTCCAGGGCGTACACAATGGCATAGCATTCCTTTTCACTGACTGACCAGTGACTTTCCCTCTCAGACAGTTTCTTGCTGAGAAACACGACAGGATGGAAGTTGTGATCTGTTGCTTCCTGCATGAGCACTGATCCTATACCACGCTCAGATGCATCTGTGGTTACTAGGAATGGCTTGTCAAAGTCCGGGGCCCTGAGCACAGGGTCAGACATGAGCGTTGCCTTAAGTTGGGTAAAGGCCTTTTGACACTCATCAGTCCACTTAACTGCATTTGGCTGGGTCTTTTTGGTCAGGTCGGTTAGTGGGGCAGCGATTTGGCTGTAGTGTGGTACAAATCGCCTGTAGTATCCGGCCAAGCCTAAGAAGGATTGGACCTGCTTCTTGGACCGTGGGACAGGCCACTTTTGGATAGCATCCATCTTGGCCTGTAGGGGGTTTATGGTTCCTCGACCCACCTGGTGCCCCAGATAAGTCACTCTGTTTTGGCCTATTTGACACTTTTTGGCCTTAACAGTTAGTCCTGCCTGCCTGATGCGCTCAAAGACCTTTTTCAGGTGTAGTAGGTGTTCGGGCCAGGAGTCTGAAAAAATGGCCACATCATCGAGGTAGGCAACTGCAAATTCTCCCAGTCCAGCTAGTAGACCATCTACCAGCCTCTGGAAGGTGGCGGGTGCATTTCGAAGGCCGAAAGGAAGGACATTGAATTCATACACCCCCGCATGGGTGACGAATGCTGACCTCTCCTTGGCAGGTTCATCTAGCGGTACTTGCCAGTACCCCTTGGTTAAGTCTATTGTAGAGATGAACTGGGCACGTCCCAACTTTTCCAATAGCTCATCAGTACGTGGCATTGGATAGTTGTCCGGACGAGTTACAGCATTTAGCTTACGGTAGTCCACGCAAAAGCGTATTTCCCCATCTGGTTTGGGTACCAGAACCACTGGAGATGCCCATGCACTGGTAGATGAGCGGATTATACCCATCTGTAGCATGTTCTGGATCTCCCGTTCTATAGCAGCTTGGCCATGAGGAGACACTCGGTAGGGTGGGGTTCTGATTGGGTGAGCATTACCTGTATCAATGGAGTGGTATGCCCGTTCAGTCCGTCCTGGGGTGGCTGAGAACAATGGGGCGAAGCTAGTGCACAGCTCCTTGATTTGTTGCCGCTGCAGACGTTCCAGGGTGGTTGAGAGGTTCACCTCTTCCACGCCACCGTCTTTTTTCCCGTCGTAGTAGACACCGTCAGGCCACTCAGCATCCTCTCCCTGGACTGTAAACTGACAAACCTGTAAGTCTCTGGAATAGAAAGGCTTGAGAGAATTAACATGGTACACTTTAGGCTTTAGTGAGGAATTGGGAAATGCTATGAGGTAGTTTACAGCTCCCAGGCGCTCTTGGACCGTGAATGGCCCTTCCCATGATGCTTCCATCTTATGGGCCTGTTGCGCCTTCAAGACCATAACCTGGTCTCCTACCTTGAAGGAACGTTCTCTGGCATGTCTGTCATACCAGGCCTTTTGCTCTTCTTGAGCATCCTTTAGGTTCTCTCTAGCAAGGGCTAAAGAGTGTCGGAGGGTGCTTTGTAGGTTGCTTACAAAGTCCAGAATGTCAGTTCCTGGAGAAGGCGTAAACCCCTCCCATTGCTGCTTCACCAACTGTAATGGCCCCTTAACCTCGTGACCATACACAAGTTCAAATGGTGAAAACCCTAAACTGGGATGTGGTACAGCCCTGTAGGCAAACAGCAACTGCTGCAACACTAGGTCCCAATTATTGGAGAATTCGTTGATGAATTTTCGTATCATGGCCCCCAAAGTTCCATTGAACCTTTCCACCAGGCCATTGGTTTGATGGTGGTATGGGGTGGCAACCAAGTGATTCACCCCATGAGTTTCCCACAGTTTTTCCATGGTCCCTGCCAGGAAATTAGACCCTGGCAAAGATGTCTGTTAGGGCCAGGCACACAGTGTTAGCCCTGGTGTTGCCTAGAGCTACTGCTTCTGGCCATCGGGTAGCAAAGTCCACTAAAGTCAGTACGTACTGCTTTCCTCTGGGCGTCTTTTTTGGGAAAGGGCCCAGAATATCCACAGCTACTCGCTGAAATGGGACCTCAATTATGGGGAGTGGCTGGAGAGGGGCCTTGACCTGGTCTTGGGGCTTTCCCACTCTTTGGCATACCTCACAAGACCGGACATACTTGGCAACGTCCTTGCCCATCCCCTCCCAGTGGAAGGACTTCCCCAACCGGTCTTTGGTTCTGTTCACCCCAGCATGGCCACTGGGATGATCATGGGCTAAGCTTAAGAGTTTCCCCCGGTACTTAGTTGGAACCACCAACTGTTTTTGCGGCTGCCATTCTTCCCGGTGTCCACCAGAAAGAATTTCCTTGTATAAAAGTCCTTGGTCTATAACAAACCGGGATCGATTAGGAGAGCTGAGAGGCGGTGGGGTGCTCCGTGCCGCCGCCCAAGCTTTCTGAAGGCTGTCATCTGCTTCCTGCTCAGTCTGGAACTGTTCCCTTGAGGCTGGGGTCACCAGTTCTTCCTCAGACTGTGGACTTGGTCCCTCTGGAAGCGATGTAGGTGATGGGTTTGTTTCCGTTGCTGGTGAACCGCTCTCCGCTGGTGCACCTGAGGGTATTTCAGGCTCTGGCTGAGCCTTTTGGGTATGGCTGTCTTTGGCTTCTGCCAGTTCTGGCTCGCTGGCGCCCTCTGGCATTGAGTTTGAAGATGTGGTTGCACTTGCTGGTGCTGGTTGCTGTTCCAGCTCCGGGCCTGGGACTGGAGGTGCTGTGGCTGTTTCAGTGGTTGGCGTGGAATCTGGATCCATTACCTCTGTCTGGGTCTCTGGTAACCCAGACGGGGCGTCTGTGGACGGTTCAGGAACAGGAATGGGTCTGGAAGCTTGCCTGGTTTGGCTACGTGTAACCATTCCCACTCTCTTGGCCCGCCTCACCTGGTTGGCCAAGTCTTCCCCCAGTAGCATGGGGATAGGATAATTGTCATAGACTGCAAAAGTCCACATTCCTGACCAGCCTTTGTACTGGACAGGCAGTTGAGCTGTAGGCAAGTCTACAGCTTGTGACATGAAGGGGTAAATTGTAACTTTGGCCTTTGGGTTGATGAATTTGGGGTCAACGAAGGATTGGTGGATAGCTGACACTTGTGCCCCCGTGTCTCTCCACGCAGTAACCTTCTTTCCGCCCACTCTCAAATTTTCCCTTCACTCCAAGGGTATTTGAGAGGCATCCGGGCCTGGGGATCTTTGGTGTGATGGTGGTGTAATGAATTGCACTCGCATGGTGTTCTTGGGACAGTTGGCCTTGATATGTCCCAGTTCATTACACTTAAAGCATCTTCCATCTGATGGGTCACTGGGCCGAGGTGAGTTACTGGAGACTGGTGAGGTGGAAGGGTAGGGTGTCTGTGGCTTTACTTGGGTGGTATGTGGGGTCTTTGGCTGTCCTCGGTTGTAGGGTTTATGGTCTGTGTGCCCCCTGGGGTAATCGTTCCCCTTGACAGTAGCTTTCTTGCTTTCTGCCAGTTCCATCCATTTGGCTCCAATCTCCCCCGCCTCAGCGATATCTTTGGGATTTCCATCTTGTATGTACCATGTGATGTCTTCAGGAACACCATCCAAGAACTGCTCCATTTGTATGAGGAGGTGCAGTTCTTCCAAGGTTTGAACGTTGTTTCCTGTTATCCAGGCCTCATAGTTTTTTGCAATGTAGTAGGCGTGTTTGGGAAATGACACCTCTGGTTTCCACTTTTGGGTTCTGAAGCGCCGACGGGCATGATCTGGGGTTATCCCCATTCTGTATCTGGCCTTGGTTTGAAAAAGTTTATAGTCATTCATTTGCTGCTTAGGCATTTCAGCTGCCACCTCTGCTAAAGGTCCACTGAGCTGTGACCTCAATTCTACCATGTACTGGTCTTCGGGGATGTTGTACCCAAGACAGGCTCTTTCAAAATTTTCCAAGAAGGCCTAGGTGTCATCACCTGCCTTGTAGGTGGGAAATTTCCTGTGCTGTGGAGCAATAATTGGCGCCGGGTTGTTAGGGTTGGCTGGCACATGCAGCCCAGCTTTTGCCAACTCCAGTTCATGTTTTCTCTGTTTTTCCTTCTCTTCATTCTCTTTTTGTTGTTTTTCCATTTCTTTTTGGTGTTTTTCCATTTCTTTTTGGTGTTTTTCCATGTCTCGGCGGTGGGCCGCCTCTTCTTCTTCTAGTTTTCTTTTGTGTGCTGCCTCTCTTTCTCTCTCTCTTATTTCCATCTCTGTTTGTTTTATTTCCAGTTGTCGCCTGTGTTCAGCTTCTTTGAATTGCTCTTCGGCCTCAATTTTTGCCTTAGAAGTCATGATTCCTGTTTTCTTGTGTTGGGGTGCCCTCCGGTGTTTATCTTCTGAACTGCAGGTTCTCTGTTGCCTCCTGAAGTCTGCCTAGCAACAGTGCCTTTAGCTAATCTTCAATGTTAAGTAAACCTGAAAAACCACTTTATTTGCATGCATATAGTGCTGGTACTTGCCTCCTAATGGGAGGGCTATTGCATGACAAAAGACCCTTAACAGTCTGGTAATGGCTTCTTGCTTAACATGCAAGCCACAAACTGCCAGAGAGAGCAGAAAAAAAAATTCTCTCTGGTTCCCTTTTAAAACCAACTGTTTCTCTCTGCTAAAAAGCCCTTAGCAGAGAAAAGAAAAATATAATATTCCTACTGGCTTCTGGATTCTGTCTATATCCCACCACTGCTACACCATGTCATAACCTTAGTCCCAGATTTGGACCTTAGCGTCCAAAATATGGGGGTTAGCATGAAAACCTCCAAGCTTAGTTACCAGCTTGGACCTGGTACCTGCTGCCACTACCCCTCTCAGGAAAGCAATAATTAAATGTTCTCCTGAATAGGGATGAATTTAGTCCTACGCCTACATCAGTGTTTCTCAAACTGGGGTAGCCGCTAGCGTAGGGAAAGCCCCTGGTGGGCCAGGCTGGTTTGTTTACCTGCCCCCTCCAGGTCCAGCCAATTGCGGCTCCCACTGGCCGCGGTTCACTGCTCCAGGCCAGTGAGAGCTGCTGGAAGCGGCGTGGACTGAGGGACTTACTAGCCGATACTTCCAGCAGCCCACACTGGCCTGCAGCGGCGAATTGTGGCTAGTGGGAGCCGCGACCGGCCGGACCTGCCGACAGGGCAGGTAAATTAACTGGGGCTTTCCCTACACAAGTGGCAACCCCAGTTTGAGAAACACTGGCCTACATCCTTCTCTGAGCGGAGTCTGAATGTTGTGGTGAGGACTGATTGAGAAGTTTCCATTAACACTGTTTTTCAATGGAAAAATGGGTTTGGGGCTAAATTAATAATTTGTGGAAGGTGTCTGCTTCCTGCAGAAAACTGAAGTTTTGGCCTAAACTGAAAACTTCTAGCTGTTGGCTGAATTTTTGGTTTTCAATTTTTTTTTAATGACAATTCATGGTTTACCCAAGGAAAATTTTACCACACTCCAACCGCCTAGTGTTCAGATGTCTTCACTTTCTCTGGGCTCCAACACTGAGTTCTGTATGAGGAGCAAAATAACCAACGACTTCTTCTCTTAAAATATATACACTGCTCCAGTCTAGAGTAATCACTCAAAAAACTGCAATATTTCTATAGTCAGATGTACTGTCTTACAGTAAGATGCTGTTGCTTAGGAAAGGGTTATTTGTTCCCTAGGAATAAATACAATGGTGACTCATCTTGTGGGAAGGGGGGACAAATCTTGCTATTTCCAAAACAAATTAAGAACTTCTGGTTTCACATCTAATTTTTCATTTTTTTTTTATTAAGATGAAAAACTGTTTCAAAAGCACAGACTGCCATCCACCGTTCACAGACCCCCTTGTACCTGCCCACACTTTTATAGTGTCTCAAACTGGGAACCAAAAATGAAAGCTCCCAAAATTACTAGTTACTTTTAAAAATTCTTGGCCTGTAGATACAATCATGTACTGGGCAATTTTGGGTTCAATAGCATAGCTGGTTGTCTGTTAAATCACTTATACAAGCTAGATGAAGATTGTGTTTTGGAGTTGCATTTGTCAACCTTTGATCATATGTTACGTGTTTATACATAGGACAAAAATATTATTGGAAATGTCAGTGCTTGTTAACAATATCTTTGTAAATAGCTTCAGCTTTGGTAGCCCTTGCTAGCTTTTGTATCATGAAGCAATTAATAATATAGCATGCTGTATTTCCTACAGCTAGTGGCTTTGTCATAAACAGATAGTTAAGGGTTAATAGAACAGAAGTACTTCATGTCTCTTTTGCTTGTAAAGGGTTAACAAGATCAGTGAGCCTGGCTGTCACCTGACCAGAGGACCAATCAGGGGACAGGATACTTTCAAATCTTGAGGGAGGGAAGTGTGTGTGTGAGCTGTTAGTGTTTGGTTGTTGTTCTCTCTGGGTTCTGAGAGTGACCAGATGTGCAACCGAGTTTCTCTCCAATCTCTCTGATATAGGCTCTTATATGTCCAGAATAGTGAGTACTAGGTAGATAAAGCGAGTTAGGCTTATGGTTGTTTTCTTTATTTGCAAATGTGTATTTGGCTGAAAGGAGTTCAAATTTGTATTTTGCTGGAAGGATTTTAATTTGTACTTGTATACTTAGGCTGGGAGGGTATTCCCAGTGTCTATAGCTAAAAGACCCTGTAACATATTCCATCTTAAATTTACAAAGATAATTTTTACTGTTTTCCCTTCTTTAATTAAAAGCTTTTCTTGTTTAAGAACCTGATTGTTTTTTTATTCTGGTGAGACCTCAGGGGACTGGGTCTGGATCCACCAGGGAATTGGTGGGGAGAAAGAAGGGAAGGGGGGGAGAGAGATTATTTTCTCTCTGTGTTAGGATTACTGTCTCTCTCAGGGAGAGTCTGGGAGGGGAAGAGAGAAGGACGGGGGAAGGTGGATTTTCCTCTCTGTTTCAAGATTCAAGGAGTTTGAATCATAGTGATCTTCCAGGGTAACCCAGGGAGGGGAAGCCTGGGAGAGGCCACGGTGAGGGAAAGGGTTTACTTTCCTTGTGTTAAGATCCAGAGGGTCTGGGTCTTGGGGGGTCCTCGGGCAAGGTTTTTGGGAGGACCAGAGTGTACCAGGCACTGGATTTTCTGGTTGGTGGCAGCGCTACAAGTACTAAGCTGGTAACTGAGCTTAGAGGAATTCATGCTGGTACCCCACCTTTTGGACGCTAAGGTTCAGAGTGGGGAATTATACCATGACAGGCTTATTTACAATATGGTAGGTGTTTTTTCATACACTGTTACAATTAACAGTAATTTTGGAGTTCCTTGTTTTTTTCATCTTCAGTTCACTGATGCCTGGAGAAGACATTTGGGCACATCACAAACCACCATAGCCCTGGTGGTGAGAAATCCAAGGATGTCACCTTAGAATAAACACCAACCACTGGTCTGGAAAGAGAGAGGAGCTGTGATGGCTTAGCACAGGGAGAGACGATGCATCAAGGGAGATGTAGTCCAGTGGAAGAGCAAGTCCCATAGGAGAAAATTAGGGCACAAAGATCCCAAAACTACTACTCTGAAATCATCTTCCCTCAACTTATATGAAAGCCTGCAGAGACATCTCCACAGTTCACACACAACTGATTAGGCAGAAGGAACCACCAAGACCCCTTTCTAGCATTGCCAAGACAATGCAGAGGTAGCAGATCTGCCCAAAGGGAGAGAGAATGTGAGCCTGGAAGCTGGAATGTATTATCCAACTCTGCCTCTTAGCACCCGGGGAAGTAGATACTGAGAGGACGAGTTTGAAGAGAGGAGACTTTTGATGGGCAGGATGCGGGAGCAAAGCTTGTCCCCATATAATGCTAATCCTCCATTTTTCATGTCACGCTGTCTGGAGTGGCTCACAACCATGAGTGCCAATGCCAGGCCAGACTGTTGAGAAGCAGGGCAGGGACACCAAACAGACTGCATGTTCTATAATTAGATATCACCAACCCAGTAACAAATATGAACCCCTGAAGCACCATACCAGTCGTACCATGGAGTCACAGCCAGTCCCCTGGGTCTCTCCAGTCTACCTTTCAACCCAGGCAAACTGGACAATGTCAGTTGGTTGCTATATACAGCAGAGATCACAAAAGATTCAGGTTTCTCTCAGTCCCAAGACACCAGTCGCTTACCTCCAGTCAATTTGTACCTGAGATCTCTCACCAAAGACGGCGCTTGTAGACAATCCTGTAATAAATTAACTAAAGACTTATTAACTAGGAAAAAGAAGTGAGTTGTTACAAAGTTAAAGCAGGCAAGCATATCTACACAAATGAATTGCAGTCTATGGTTTTAAAAGGTGACAGTTGTAATACTTGGCCAGCTCTGAATCTCTTTTAGGGCTAACCCAGATTGACCCTGGTGATCTCTGCTCCAGTTTCATAGCTCCAGCCCTGTGAGAGACCAAAGAGGGAGCGAGATGAGAAAAGTTTCTTGTCAGATATTTTTATTTCCTTCTTCCAGCATTCATGTTGCTGCAATGAGCCCTTTTGTAAGTAGCCTTTTCATGGGTGTGAAGGGGCAATTAATGAAGTTGTTGTATGGCCCATTTAGTTTTAGTCATTGTATGGCCCATAATGGCCCATTTAGTTTTGATAGGACTTCTTGATGGTCTGCAGAGGAAACTTCCGGACTTGGTTCATAGTTTCAGAGCGAACATTTTTACAGTTATAAAGTGAAAGCTTAACTTTTATCTTATAGCGTGCGAAAAAGATATTCTACGTGAGGCAGATGCAGGCGGCAATTTACAAGCATAGACTAAACATATTGTTGTAAGTTTAATACCCTCCTTGAAGGGCCAAAAATCCCAATAATATGTATGTAAGATCTTGACCACAGTTGCTGTTAAGAACCTTTCACACAGGCCCAGATTCCACGGCTTGATCTGAGGCCTGGGGCCAAGTTAACCATGGACAATACATGGCTAAAAGAAAACAGGAATAAACAGGAGGCAATCTTGTTTGTTTCAGCTACACAAGAGATAAGCTGAGACAGCATAACTCCTGCTGGGGAGCAGTAACTGGGAGGCTTATCAAGATAATAGGTTATGACAACAAGTCACTGAAAGGAGCCTTAAAGTTTGCTCCCTGGTGCAGGAAGAAGACAATGGGGCACACTCCCCAAATGCTAACCACAGTTCAGGGAGAGGCCTAACATGACAGAATAAATTAAAAGAACAGGAGTCCTTGTGGCACCTTAGAGACTAGCAAGTTTATTTGAGCATAAGCTACAGCCCACGAAAGCTTATGCTCAAATAAATTTGTTAGTCTTTAAAGTGCCACAAGGACTCCTGTTCTTTTTGCGATACAGACTATCACGGCTGCAACTCTGAAACCCAGCATAAGTTATGGCATCCTCCCTTTCACAGATGCACCCTCCCTCAGAGATGCCAACCCTAGTTCCAGAAATGCAAGGGTGAATCACACCCAGTTGTGTATGGTTGTGTACTGTTTACTGTTCTTTTTGCTTAAACCCTCCAGGAATGGACCTATGGGACCACCTGTCTGGAAAGAGCCAGGATCTGAAATCAGGATTTAACTTACAAGAGGAGAATTTTGAGGGAAAACACCTGTGTATTAGCAAACATGTTAACCTGAGCTATGGGCAGAGCCAGTATGCAATATCTTTTAGACTATTGGTTTATTGTGCTAATCTTGTATTGCTGCTAGAACCTATCCAGGGGCTCAGGAACTCCCACCCCGTCGCTTCTCTCCGCCCTCTGTCACCCTATGTAATCTATTGTAATCAATTGCTTAGCAGTGTCTCACTGAACCTGATAAGCAAAATGACAGTCTGCCAGCGCTGTGCATAATAAACCCTCGTGTCATAACATTTTTCCCAGATCTGGACCTTAGCGTCCAAAATATGGGTGTTAGCATGAAAACCTCCAAGCTTAGTTACCAGCTTGGACCTGGTAAAACTGCCACCAGCCAGGAATCTATACAGTGCCTGGCGCACTGTGGTCTCCCCAAAACCTTCCCTGGGAGACCCTCAGACTCAGATTCCTTGAGTCTCACAACAAAAGGGAATAAACCATTTCCCTTCCCCCCTCCGGGTGTTCCCTCCCTGGGTTCCTGGAGAGATATACAGAAGCAAGCTCCGTGAATCTAAACAGAGGGACTCCACCCTCCCTATTTCCAGTCCTGGAAAACACAAGTACCGAGAGAGAGCTAATCTCTCCTCTTCCTCCCTCACCCAGAGAGTATGCAAAGTCAGGTTAGTAAATCTAACACAAAGAGATTTTCCCCCCTGACTTCTTCCTCCCACCAATTCCCTGGTGAGCTGCAGACTCAATTCCCTGGAGTCCCCACTAAAGAAAAAACTCCAACAAGTCTTAAAAAGAAAGCTTTATATAAAAAAGGAAGAAAAGGACATAAAAATGGTCTCTCTGTATTAAGGTGACAATATACAGGGTCATTTGCTTAAAAGAAAAAAATGAATAAACAGCCTTATCCAAAAAGAATACAATTTAACACATTCCAGCAACTACACACATGTAAATACAAAAGAAAACAATATAAACCTATGGTCTTCCTATCTTTGTACTTACAACTTGGAAACAGAAGATTAGAAAGCTGGAGATAGAAAAATCACTCTCATAGCCGAGAGGGCACAGACACAAGACAAAGAACAAAGAACTCCACACAAACTTCCCTCCACCCAGATTTGAAAAAGTCTTGTTTCCTGATTGGTCCTCTGGTCAGATGTTTCAGGTTACTGGTATTACCCTTTTACAGGTAAAAGAACATTAACCCTTAGCTATCTGTATATGACACCTCGTGCTTGACTCTACATGGTGTCCATTTCTGCTCCTTCACACCTTAATTATACTAACACACTGGTGAAACTGAGTGAATCCCAGGAATGAATCGGTCACCACGCATCTGAAGTTTTGGTGGTGGTAAGGGATAGGGGGAGCGAGTCCTCTCCTGAAGGCTTTAAAACCTCCAAGGGATGATTGTTTTGATGAAATACTAAAACTATATTATACTGTTCAGCACTAGATGGCACCATGTGTACCATACCTTACCTGCGCTGATCTCTCCATGATGGAAGCTCTATCCATATCTGATAGAGATGGCTGACCTGCTAATAGGAGCCCTGCAGCCTACTACAAGGAGTACATGACAATTATGAGGGATGGCTTGGGAGGTGGGATATTTTCCATTTGAATAGAACCTACTTGCCTGCCCCAGCTGAAGCAGAACCTAGCTCATTGTGACATATTGGATTTTACTTCTCAGTAAGTGGGCGAACACAATAAAAGCAGCAAGAGAGATGTACTTGGTGCATTTGCTTTGAATAGTAATGGGTGCACCATTTGCAGCTGGCTTTCAAACAGGCCAAAATTTGGTGGTGGTTGCAACTAAGGGAAAGGTGGGTCAATTCAGGCCCATCTGTAAGTTTATCAATTGGGGCATTCTCTCATTCTCCCCACATCTGTTTGTTGTACGCACCGCAGTTTCTCATCTTCTACTTGGTCCTCTTCCTGCACTGTGGCATGCAGGCAGATTTCTACACCTGCACAAAGCTCCAACAAAATCAATAGGGCACCATGCAGGGACAAGGCCAACAGGCGCAGAAACCTTTCTCTGTACTACACAGTGCCGGATCAGGGCCATACACTGTAAGCACTGGTGGCAAGAACTGTCTTTTTCTTATGTGTGTGTAAAATCCATAACACTGGGCCCCAATCACTGACTGAGTCCTTAGGCCCTATTGCACCATAAGTAAGTTGTATTGTTCCTGATACTACTTCACAGTTCACTATTGATATGATGTGCTATACTTAGCAAAAATAATGTTCTGACTCACATTTCACTTCTCAGCATAGATTTAATTGCCAGATGTTAAAAAAAGACCAACATTTTTTTTGTTACTGGTTCTAAACTGAGGACTGGAGCTGGTCAAACTAGATGGAACAAATGTCACACGTTTGCCCTTCTGTGGAAATTAAAAAACCGGGAAGAATTTTTTTTCACTGAATTTTTGAAATTAAAGGAAACTGGGGGGGGGAGTAATTATTCAAAAAGGTCATAGAAAATTTTAAAAATTAAGTAAAATTTGGATCAGTGCTAGACCCCCTTCCCAAGAAAGCTCCTGTGAGGGTCTCATTTGCTTAAGAGCTTTCCTGGATTAGGGTCCTGGTGCAGAGTAATGATGTTCTATTGTGTGTCAGTCTTCCTGACTTAATGACTTTGCTTCTGTCACTTGTTGTCTGAACATTAATGCTCTTAAACTTGCGCTGGTGAACGTGTGTAATAGAAGGCTGCAGCGAGGCACACAAATCCTAGAGTCTTCCTTTGTACTCGGTGTGAAGATGTATTTTTCAAGCCCAGGTAGTAGCGTGATTTATTATTCAGCAGTAGCTGCTGTGGTACACTAGAAAGGTTTCCAAAAATAACATTCATGTGAATGATAACTCCAGGTTCCTGCCCCTGTGCACCTCTCATTTTGTCATTATTTTAACTAAGCCATTTTGCTAATAACTGTCAGGAAAAGTGGACATTAATAGGCACAATTACTGGACTATCCAGGGTTAATCAAGAGCTATGATGCTGCTCAACAGGGAGTCCATAGTGAGGCCCAGATGTGATCTGTAAGGAATGCATATGCAAGAATGAAACAATTGTGTCTAATACCTTCCAAAGACAGTTTATGGCACCATGAGCATACCAAGCCAGTGCTCTACTGGTTCCCACTCTCCTTACACTGCCACTTTAGGGGAGGCAAAAAGGGAGGGACAATGGGAAGTATTTATATGGGATGGGGCTACTAGCTTCCATCCACTTAGTGTAGAAGGAGGCCCCTCTATTCAGAGCTGGCTCCAGCTTTTTTGCTGCCCCAAGCTGTGAGCCGGGGAAAAAAGAAAAAGGTTCAGCTGCGTCGCTTCATTATTCTGCGGTGAGTCCTTCGCTCTGAAAGGGACTGAGAGACCCGCTGCCAAAGTGCCGCTGAAGACCCGGACGTGCTGCCCCTTTCCATTGGCTATCCCAAGCACCTGCTTCCTTTGCTGGTACCTGGAGCCGGCCCTGCCTCTATAATTCAAATTGTGGTAGGGCTTAATTCTTCCATTCAAGGATTGGAATCTTCCTGTGCTATGTGCTGACTTAACACAGAGTACCCCAAAAAGGCTGCAATCTGACCACGTTTAGATTAGGTAGCTGGGGCAACAAGACTATTTTTAAGAAAAACCTTGAATTAACCAACATTGTCATGTCAGCATGTGGCCAAAGGCATTGCACGTGCTGCGCATTTGTCTGAGTAGAGATTGGGTTAAGAGCTTCAGGCTTTGGCCTTCTGTGACAGTTTTTCTAGCGGTGCCTGTCTTGCTCGATATGTTTACAATATTATACATGCACAAACGTTGAGCAAATAAAAGTGTGTTTGTTGCTGAGTCCTGTAAGTGCAGTTAAGGATGACAGCGAAACCGTGTTTTGATTTTATTTCTAAGCCGCGGGATTTAAGAGAATTTAAAACTGTTAACTGTAAGAAGCTCCTTGCAAGCAACTAAGGAGATCAGATAGAATTACAGGACACGGTGAACTCCAAGAAAAGACGGAATTTGTCAAAGACTGAGTTTTCCCTTAAGCTAAAGAGAAAGAAGATTGCTTTGACAATAGCAATGCAGACAGTGCCTTGTACCTTAAGAAGTAAAGAAGAAAGAAGAATTTCTTTCGCTGTTGTCAGAGGGAAAAACAAGCATTCAGACTAAACATTAGACCAGATCTTTATCGGGTGTAAGATTTGAAGTCAGTGGCGCTATGCCAGTTTACACCAGCTGAAGATCTGGGCCATAATGTTCAACTCACAGTAGTTGAAAACAAGCCTCTCTCCTGAACCTGTTGAGCTTCCTTCTGTGCAGCAGGGCTAGATGAATTCCAGAGGTTACAGCCTGACTGAGCAGTTGCCTGTAGCCTCTCCCCCGGCCCACCCCCATTTCAAGAACCTTCCCAGCTAGTGGGCACAGAAGCATTCTGGGGCCTCTGCTGCCCTTTTGTGGGCACACCAGCAGAACATGGCCCCATGCAGGGCCGGTGCAACCTATTTGGGGGACGGTGACTGCAGCGGCTGGATCTTCAGCTGCCCTGGTTGTCAGTGGTATTTCAGGGACGGGACCTTCTTCTGTCAGGGGCGCCATTTTAGGGGTGGGACTTTCCGCCGCCTAGGGTGCCAAAAAAGCTAGCAGCGCTCCTGGTCCCGTGCATGTAACTCCTCCCTCTACCACCTCACATGGAAGAACAGCTCCTTAGCTTGCCACCCCACTTCCCAGCTTCCAGGGTGAGGAATGGCCAGTCCCGCTCTGGAGGATGGGATCCCGGGGAGATGCTGTGGATTGCCGATGAAGAAGAAGGAGCTGGGGGGCCAGCCAGATGTTGCAACGGGTGGTAGGTGGCTGCCAGCTCTGGGATAGGGCCTTTGATGCATCCCCCATCACCTCAGGTTGCCTCCTGTGGATGTGACGCCACAGGGTACTAGTTCCAGACTGCCTCTCCCTTGGTGCATGGAAGCACCTTTCTTTACCGTGGTGGCAGATAGCTCCTTTTGTCTGTGCTACCACCCCTGAAAGATGTGCCTCCAATTACTGGAGTATCTCCTTCTGATGAGGACATTCACCTGCTCCTGCCCCCCTCAATCTACCGTCCTACTACTCCCTCTAGGGAATTTTAATGTTTTGTATCAGTCCTACTCTCTCACCAACCTTCACTAACAAGTGATTGCTGTGCCAGGCTCTGTTCCCAATGCCTGTGCTCAGCCAGGAGATGAACGTTGCTCAGTGCAATATATGGGAAATGCAGATGTACCTTTAAAAGCCACCTTAGCTCCCTTGTCCCCTGCTCTCCTTTCATACCGTAACACAAGAACAAAGAGACGGAACATAGTTGCTGGTGCTGGTGCTCGTTATGGCCTAGTGCTTTGCTGTGCCAAATTCAGAGACCTTTTGGAAACCTGGAGCCTGGGCCTCACTGTCCGTTTAATCAATCCTGAGTTTGAGAAGTAATGGGCTGCCAACGCTGTATCCTCTCCCTCTACCACTCTCTGTCCAGTAGCTTGGATTAAAGGGCACTTCTCCAGCCCTTCCTGAGTATTGCTGCTGCCCGGCACACCTAACACTGAAAAACAACAGATACTACAGCCCTTCTAGTCCACAAGCTGCTCCAAAGCAAACTTCAGAAATGTACATTGCCCTTAAGCTGAAACACAGCGAGAGGACATTCAGCTGGCTGGAGCCCTACGTGTACCCATTTCATTCCAGCTCAAATAATTTGCCACCAGACGGAGGAGAACAAGTCAGTGAATGACTCAGTACAACAAAGCCCAGTAGCTAATACATTTAAGGAGTCCCACTTGTCTTAATGGCTGCTCAGCCTGGTATTTTGAACTGTCTTAGCCACAATACAAGGCTTCCAAAGAGCTTCTGGCTTCCTGGATATTGCAGCACACCTTTATGCTGTGAACCTCTGACTGCTACCAACTTTATTTCCACTATGACATTCAGAGTGAGGTGGCGGGAGAAGGAGAGAAATATGTCCCTGAATCGAGACTGAAAAGAGGATGTTGGTGAGTATGCTGAATAAAGGTCTAGTATGGATAATGTTTTTCTTCCCCCCTCTCTCTGAAATAATGGTGGGGATTCCAATTATTTGGCTACTAACTATGAATTTGGACTTACTTCCAGAGTTCTGGTGGCTCACAAACTGCTCATCTCTTTGTGTGGTTGGTCCGCAGAGTCACATGGTATTGTTTCTGCTTCCTGGATAACTGATGGGCTTTTAAAGGGAGCACAACAAATAATGGCCTTCTGGAATGAGTATACAAATAAAGAATAATTTGTATTAAATTTCAGAGACTTTTTAAGGCCACAGGGACCATTAGATCATCTATTGTGGATAAAGCCATATGGTTTAATCCAGTTATTTCTGTATCAAGCCCTACAGTGTGTGTTTGACTAAAGCATATCTTCCAGACAGGCATCCATCCGGTCTTCAAGTTTCATGAAACTTTCCAGTTGTTGGGGTGTTTTCTCTTTGTCATAGATTCATAGATCGTCTGAACTGACCTGCTGTATAATAGAGATGATAGGAGTTCCCAATTAATTAATTTCTATTTGAACTAGAGCTTTGTTCTGGGATCCTGGCCTATTTTATATCCATGTAAAGAGATTTTTTTTCTTTAATGCTTAAATGTGACTATTTGCAATAACCTGATAGAAAGAATTACTCACCCAATCCGGAAAAAGGGAACAGTAACATGTGACCTATGTGCCAAATCAAATCAAACCAACACAACCTGAATTTTGGATGGCAGTTATTCATAATGGAGGCCACAAAGGGGTAAAATACCTTGGTGAATAATACCTTGGTGAATAATGCTGAATAACAAATTCAATAGTTACTTAAGTGATTGTCTGCGTATGATTTTGCTCCTCTCTCTCTCTCTCTTTCTTTCTCTCAAAACAGATTTTCAGAAGCCACCCAAATGACTTTAAATTTAGCTTAGGTCTCTAAATCACTTAGGTGACTTCTGAAAATTGTGTCCTCTGACTAGAAGCTTCTATCAAGATCAGAACTAGAGGGTGATGGGAAATGATTTTCCTGTTCCACAAAATTTCCCCTGTCTCAAAGCAGAATGAAAAGTTGAAATTTCAAATCTTTGCAAAGCAAAAAGCTGCAAAAAAATCAGTTTGGATCCATCAAACTATATCATTTAAATAATTTCAAAATGCGGTGATTTTGAATATTTAATTTTACTATAATTAGCTTGCTTTTCTAACAGAAAAATCATTTCAAAACAGAAAAATGAAGTCTTTCATTTAGAAAGTATCACTGAAAATTTGACTATTTCAAAAAACAATTTCCAAAATGCTTTCAAATAAAAAAAAATGTAATTGACCCTTTTCCACAAAAAGTTTCAGCTTTGATGAATCGGCAAAAAATTCTGACCAGCTCTCGTCAGGGCCCATCGTGTTAGACACCAGACCCATAGTATGAGACAGCCCTTGCCCACGAGAGCTCACGGTTCTAAGTAGAAAAGACAGACAAAGGGTGGGAAACAGAGGCACAGAAAGATGATTTGTCAAGGTCACCCAGCAGCTGAAGAGCTGATCCCAGGTCTTCGTAGAACCAGGTTCTCTGAGTCTCAATTCAGTGCCCTATCTGCTGGACCATGCTTTTAACACTCTTAAGTCATGACAAAAGTAAGGTCCTCAGAACATTGAGGCCACGAGGCCATTGAGAAAGTCAATCAACTCATCTGTCCTGTGACACTGAAGCAAATAGCTTGCTCCATTCCTCAGCTAATTTACTTGTGAGCAATGGATTTGTTATAGAAATCCCAAGGGTTAATAGACTGTACGTGAAAATAGGGTTATTTCAGCAGTTAAGCATGTGACTCCCAGGCATGCCATTATAGCTAGAACAGACAAGTCACAGCACCTTATCTTGCAGCCCACAGAATATTAACCTAAGTGAATAGCACATTTAAATTTGATCTTTAAAAGGAAGAACATCCATTGGATTCTGTAGTCTTTAATGTCTCCTCACTCTCTGCAAGGTACTAGTTACATCACAGTTATTACAGGTAACCTTTAAGTTCAATATGTATTTAAAATTCTTATGCCTAGGGAACACTCCTAGATCATGGTGTTTGAAACTGTTCTGGAATAGCTGGAGAGGCAGAAAAATGGACCGTGGGAGAGCGATTTGACAACAAAATATGGCATGCTGTTTTAATATCCATTTAAGAAACACTTTTGATGCCTTAATATGGCCTACATAAACCAGGGGAACAGATCAGGATTATAACAAAGGGGATTTCTTCTGGTCTTATTTGTCACCTCATTTTAGGAGGGTGGACTTCCCTAGCAAACAGAACATTGCAACAGTAGAAGTACCATAAGGACCACTGGAACTACAGGGTTAATACAGTTTTACAGAATTGGTGGGCTTTGAAAGCATAGTCTCTGTCTTTTCCTACCAGGGAAGTACTTCCTCATGTGGTAGATGAAATATTAAGGTCAGATGCCATTTATTTCCATGAGAGTTAGGCCCCTAGGTGATTCTGAAAATCCCATGAGACACCTATTTGTATCTTTAGGCAATTAAATACCTTTAAAACTCTTGGCCCTTAGTTGCTATGGTGAGAGGAGTGTAATGAATCTCATGACCTGTTGTAATATGGTGACAGGTATGTTAGAAATTCCTAGCTAGCTAGGTGGATTTGCTAGCTAGCCAGACCCCTGGCTGATGAAAGCGGCATGGGACATAGAATAGGGGGAGGCAGAACACAGGAAATGAGGGGGGATCCTCAAGAACCTCTCTGAAGTCTGTAGAACAACCTTCTCGGGGAAAAAAAAAACAACGAGGTTCATTCAGGGAACCCAGGTACTTCAGGATTTACAGCCCCAGGACAAAAACATCTCAGTAACGTAACTCTGCTGACATCATGCCAGGCAAGACTTTGGCGCACATGTTTGGTTTACAAACTTCTTTTTGTGATGTCTCTGAGTGCTAAAGGAAATTGCTTCCCTAGCCAACAATGCCCTACGTGTAACACTCAGATATTTGATCCTGCTGAAGATGGGAGGGGGGATCCCCTTCCACTGCAGCATGGGGCATGGTTTATTTGCTTGGATCATCTGGGCAGATATCACCTAATCAATTCCTTGCCATTCCGATGGCCTCAGGCATTGGTGGCACCCCAGTCTCTCTTATTCTCTGCCTGCAGTTTAATCTTCTGAGGACAAAGATGCTTCAATTTAACTGAAGTCCTTGGGCTCCATGTAAAGGTATTTGAGTGGAAGGTAATGGCTTGTGATGTCCAGAAGGTCAGACTAGATGATCTAATGGTCTCTTCTGGCCTGAAGCTCTATGAACGTGGTCCACAAGCCAATCTCTGTTGTTAACTATACTGTTGACTGTTTGTATTACAAGGGGGCTTGGAAGTCCCAACGAAGATTGTGCTAGGGAATGTACAAATGTAATCCCCACCTCAGGTATGTTACAAATCCCACATCTGTGGCTGAGCCACTGAAAAGAACCATGCTCTACTGCACCCAAGGTAGGGACTTAATCTGTCAGCTCTAGTGATACAGGCTTAGGCTACAGACCTCAAGCCCTGGCTTCAAATCCTGCTGCAAGCTCACTAAAAATATAGATTACAAACTGGTCATTGCCTCCAACTTGTTTACACTCTAAAGACAAGACACAGGAAGAGGTTTAACAAACTGAGGAGGGCAATAATCACAGCATAGCCATGTGGTCTGGAAAAGTTTGTCTGGTCTCTGGGCTAAAATAGTCTGGATTCATTCTGTCTTTTCATTAATTTATACCCCTTACATGTGTGTGCTATAGAAGTGGGGATGTTAGCCATACAGATTCTGTCTGGAGCCTAAAACAGCAGGACTTAAGGCTTTGTTTTTACTAACAGCAGCTTGCTACTGATGGATTATGAGAACCCACCATTTTCAGGAGTGTTTGTACTCAGCACAGCTAAGCCATGCCATCTGTCACTGCCCATGCTACCACAGCTACATTATTATTTACTCAGGTGCTAGATCTAAGAGATTAGCATAGACAGTACACTTTTACAAAGTTTGTGAGTGATACCAAGCTGGGAGGGGTTGCAAGCGCTTTGGAGGACATGATTAGAATCCAAAATGATCTTGACAAACTGGAGAAGTGGTGTGGTATAAATAGGATGCAATTAAATAAGGGAAAATGCAAAGTACCACATTAAGGAAGGAATAATCAATTGCACAAATAACAAAATAGGAAATTGTCTAGGAAAGAGTACTGAGGAAAAGGATCTGGGGGTTATAATAGATAACAAACTAAATATAAGTCAACAGTGTAATACTGTTGCCAAAAAAAGCACTCATCGTTCTGGGATGTATTAACAGAAGTGTTGTCAGCAAGACACCAGAAGTGATTCTTCTGCTCTATTCCGCACTGATAAGGCGGCAGCTGAAGTATTGTGTCCAGTTCTGGGCACCATACTTCAGGAAAGATGTGGACAAACTGGAGAAAGTCCAGAGGAGAGCAACACAAATGATAAAAGATCTAGAAAACATGACCTGTGAGGAAAGGTGGAAAAAGAAATGGGTTTGTTTAGTCTGGAGAGGAGAAGACTGAGGGGGTACATGAGAGCATCTTCAAGTGCATAAAAGATTTTTATAAAGGGGAGGATGATAAATTGTTCTCATCCATTGAGGACAGGCCAAGAAGCAATGGGCTTAAATTGCAGGAAGGGCTATTTAGGTCAGACATTAGGGAAAAACTTCCTAATTGTAAGAGTAGTTAAGCACGGCAACAAATAACCTAGGGAGGTTGTGGAATCTCCATTACTGGAGGTTTTTAGACAAACACCTGTCCAGGATGGTCTAGATAAAACTTAGTCCTGTGTCAGTGCAGGGGACTGGAAAAGATGACCTGTCAAGATCCCTTCCATTCCTACATTTCTATGATTCACTGAGATACCACAAGTACGTATACATGAGAAAGGCATTCATACCCCTAGCTTGTAGTGTAGACGTAGACTGAAAGGCATAATGACAGCTTTACTGCACCACACTAAATATCACAAAGCAGGTCTGTATAGAGCAGGGAATAGAATCAAAATCTCCTGACGCCTAGCCCAGTACCTTATTCACTGTACCATGGTGCCTCCCCATTCTAAGATCTGAATAATGCATTATAATGCAGGAGGCTGTATGTAAGTTTTCAGACCAGTTCTCAGGTCAGTGTCTCATTTTCACACTCTTATAACTTAGGGAAAATGTCTCCTTTGGGGAGGAAACTTTCTGGGATTTGGTCTCAGCCCACGTGTGAAGGATTTAGGAGAACAATAGAACCACGTAATAGTGAAAGATCAAAGATTGTTGGTTAAAGAAAAATCAAAAGTTAAGATACCTACATCAATATCAGCTCAGCCACCTCATGCATAGGGATATGCTGATTTACAAGAGTGAGAATTCTGAAGGATTTACAGTGTAACAACACAAACAAGCATATATTCAGTTGCATATATAGCAAGAAATAAGAGTGGAATGCACAGCGCATATGCAAATAGCCTAGTTAATATTGCTTTAGGAGCCTTAAGGTCTTTATTACCTGATTTTAAAAAAAAGTATTTTAATGGAGATGCTTTGCAATTGAATTGACAGGAGGGGTTTTTTTGCATTTAATACAGCATGATGTAAATACACCAAGTACTGAATCAAAGGACATCTGAAATGCAAAATCCTGTTGTTACTTGCTCTGTTTTGATGGCGGTATAAATAATCGTGCTTTTACCCTGTTACTGAATTAGATAATGATCCAGCCATGGTGGATCACAACTGATAGCAAAGCACGAGCAAGTCTTCTATAAATAAGTGTGGAGCTGTTGGATTGTTGCATAGCAAAGAAAATTATCCAAATAACCGTTTCTGCTCTCATTTCAAAAGAAGACCAACAGTTTCTCACTATAGTGACCATTCATGGAAAATATTGAGTCCCTCCTGCATCCACACACACCCAAGAACTGATGGGACTGATTTTCCTCTTGCTTGCACAGGTGTAATTCAACTTACTTCCATAGTGTTACTCCTAATTTATATGGGCGCAGTTGAGAGGAGAATGAAACCTGATATCTTGTTAAGATATTAGGGACACAACCTCAGCGTAGATACATTGACTTCAGCAGCCAGCTTACATGAAGTAAGAGCCAGATCCATTCAAATCAATCAGGCCCTCGGGAGTCAGTGGAGTTACACTGATTTACACCAGCGGAAATTCTGGCCTCTATGGCTAGCATCTCAAGCAACTGTGTAAACTTACTGTCCTCTCACATAATTTCAAACTACCTTGTGGCAGTGAGTTTCATAGGCTACCACTGATGCAGGAAGCTCAGCAGGATTCACAATGGGATTAGGCATTTATATGTAGGATCACCATATGTCCAGGTTTCCCCAGACATAGCCTCTTTTTTGAGCCTGCTTTCTCTGTCTGGGAAGGGTTTTCAAATAACAAAAAATGTCCGGTGTTTTTGCAGATCTGATATGCAGCAGCTCAGAAACAGCCCCTATTGGTTCGTTTCCTGATTGGTCCCTGTCCTGCATCTGCAACTGATGGGCCCGTTCTCCTGCATCTGCAGCTGACTCATGCCTAGGATTGACCACACTGAGATCACCATCTCAGACTGCAAGAAACAGGGCAGACAATCCCCAAAAGCTAGTGGTATATTCTATAATTAGAGTCAACAAAGCAGTAACAAAAGAGCTTATGCAGCGCCACACTGGTTAACAAGAAACCATACACAAACAGCCAGTCATTCATTATTACAGGGATAGATAAGCTGAAGACAATGTAGATGATAATATTAGTTTCCTGCAGCGTCTCACATCTTTGATCTTACGGTTAACTGAACAAAATCACGTACATAACATAAGGCAATTAAGACATGAAAAGGAATTAGCATCTAAAAGCTAATTTAGTTACATCAGTAAACTTCTAACAGGATCCAGGTACACAGACAAACACATTTAGCATCTAGCCTTGATTTCTATTACTACAAATGAATGGGTTAGAGTTTGCTGGTCTAATACATCCCTTTGATATTAACAGTAAAGTGAATTCTCCTGAAGTTACCCAGAGTTTTCAAACCCCCCAACAGGAGCAACTTAACTATTTCACTCCAGGAGGTGTAAGGAATAAAGGAACAGGAACATGGTACTTCCATCTGATAAGATTCATGCAAGTAAGGGTGCTCTATCTAAAACTGCAGTTTATTAGATTTAAGCACACGCAAACATAAGCAATAGGTTTAGAACCTTTTGATGATATTTACCTAACATCTGGAACAGTATTCAGTAATTAACTGCAGGTTCCCAGTGGCCAGTTACTCACTCACCCAAGAGAAAGGGTGTCAGGAAAAATGTTTCTCAAGATGGCTTCAGAGGACTGCTTCCAAGCACACTCAATATGCTAATCTGCTATAACTAACTTCTACAAAACATGCAGGTCATAATGACCCCTCCTGGATCATCACTTTTCTAACTTTCAATAAACTTTTAAGATCAGAGGCATCTAGACTCAAGGTTTCCAAGCCACTAAGGTTTTCAGTCTCAATTGTGTACCTGTTTGTCCCCTCCTCCCATTCTGATTGGCTGAAACTGTAGCTAGTTTTGATCTTAGTTCTGAAAGTCTGTCTCCAAATTAACCCTTTACTCTATGTGCTGTTCTAGTTCATTAATTCACGGTGGCTGAATGCACATAATATGGTTCGAATTAGCTTGATCACATTTTGGGATATTCATACTCCTCAAATCCAGGGCAACATTGATACAATTGCAATGCCTCCTGTTAAGTTGTTATGGGCCATACACAGGTTAACTGGTTTGCCAGTGCCACAGCGATAACCTTATTTACATGGGCAACAAGAAGACCCAAATTTAGAGTAGTAACTATTTAAAACAAATTAAGATCTTGGGAAGGGGTAGGAGCCCTCCAGTTTCAAGGCCGAGGCTAAGCTCTACCTCTTAGGGAGGTTATGAGGGAAACTGCCCACCACAGGGTGCCCTCCCTCATCCTGGATTTCTCTTCATAAGCAGTCCTCACTCACACACTCTTATGTAAGTTTGCCACAGTGTACTTTATGTACAATGTCTTGCGCAGCTTCATGTCGCAAGGTTTATCCCAAGCTTCAATGTACCCCTTAGACATAGGATAAGAGGGTAGAGAAAGAGTCTAAGATCCTGGGCTTTTTCCTTCCCAACCCTCTTTTCTTTCTTGTCTGCTGATGATGAGTTGAATCTCCTTATTAACCAGTTATTCCCCCTGTCCTAATCAATCATCTCTCCATTTGGCCCATGCAGAGATGCTTACAAATTGCACAGATTCTGAGCCCGCCCAAGGCTACTCACATCTGACACACAGGGCCGGCTCCAGGGGTTTTGCTGCCTCAAGCAGCCAAAAAAAGGAAAAAGCCGCAATTGCGATCTGCGGCAATTCAAAGAGAGGTCCTTCACTCGGAGCGGGAGTGAGGGACCCTCCGCCGAATTGCTGCGGAATCCCTGAAAGTGCCGCTCCACTCCCGAGTTGCCACCCCAAGCACCTGCTTGATAAGCTGGTGCCTGGAGCCAGCCCTGCTGACACACTGCCGAAATGGGGGTTATCTCATAACTGTACCTACCACAGGGCCTCTTGCACGTTCTCCCGAAGCCGCTGCAACTGGCCGCTCTCAGAGACAGTATACTGGACTTGATGGCCCATTGGTTTGATCCTGCATGGCAACTCCTGTGTTTATCACACTCCTCTGCCTTGTGTTTGCACAGGGCCTTGAACATGCAGTTAGAACAGATAGTGTGAATCAAGCTTTACGTACATATACAGTGCTGTATATACAGGGCTAATGATTAAGGCGTGGATGTTCAATGGAATCGAAAAGATTTCTAGTTGAAAATCCCAGCCTAACTGCACAAGAAAGCCCTATCCCTCCAATTGAGAGAGGGAGAATTGCATGCTGGAATGTTTCCTCTATACTTTTAGAACATGGCTATTGATTTTTTTTCAGTGATCAAGCTCTTGGCATCTTGTCAGCATGGGAAAAGTTTGGACACCCCAGTGCAGAATACAGTAACCAACTAAACCAGTCTCACTGACAGAAAAATTCCTTCTCCATCCAGGGTTCAGTTGACATCCCTTTGTCTCTCCTAGTAGCATGGCACAATCTAATTCCAATTGCCTTTGCTACACCGTTCCGCTATTTTATTACTTACAGTAGATATGTAACTCTGTTCAGATGCAGTGTATGTGACATCATTGCAGAAATGACAATCTGGGGGATGTCAGAAAGCTGTCAGCTCTCATGGAATCAAACCATGCCCAAGAAACACCAGCCGGAAAAGGCTCATGAATGATTCAATACATTTCACCGGTGATACTTACCCAGGAAAGGAAAAGTTGGATCTCGTTGCTGTCTGTCTCTTGCATTCATGATCATGAAAAAAACCATGTATTGCCAATAAGGGGGAGGAAGTTGCTTCCATGCTTTTTTGTGGAAACCTCAAATCCTCCCCTTTGTGTCAAATGCAGCATACTGGGCATATTGTCACAATGCAACTGTGCCAAGGTGTGCAACATAGTCTTGGTAATGCAGAGCTCTATATAATGAATTCTTACTAGATTCCCATTACAATCAGGGTAAAGAGCTACTCCGATGTATGTGTATGTGATATAGACCTCTGATCTCACGTAGGCACCTACTCGAGGGCCAGATTTCAAAAAATACTCAGCATGGAAATGATCAAAAAAAACCCCACGATTTTCTTTTTCACACATACATTTTCACCTAAGTTTTTTTGGATTTTTGTGGGAAAAAAACAAACCCTAAAATGTTTCTATTTTGGAAGACCAGAAACGTATTTTTTGGTTTTCATTTTTCTATGGCAGTGTGAAAAGTTCCCAAAATGTTCCTGTGTTGAAATTTTTCCTGGGAAATAGACTACTCTCAACTGGCTGTAATTCAGTACCCCATCAATTCCCCATTTTGATACTAATGGCTAATATCAAAGAGTTCTGCAGCATCCAATGTGCTGAGTTAACAGACCTGTGCACCTCATCCCCACACTGCACAGAGAGGCTGGACGAGTATAGGCTGAAGAATATTTTTTCTCCCTCCAACATTACTGAACAGCAGTTGATTCAGCTAGTCTGGAGAGAATCTGTGCCACTGGTCGTGTGTGTGTATGTCCCCTTCTGGGCGTGATCCACAGAGGATGTGAATCTGTTACAGGTCCCAGCTACAAGGCTTGTCTCTTTAGCTCAGTACCTAGGGACACAGTTGTGGAGGTTCCTGGCTCAATCATTAGTGTTAGCAAAGATAGAAGTTGTCACAATTACACAGGAGCTTGCAAGAAATAGATAGTTCTCATTTAGAGTAAGTGGGTCTCTGGAGCAGCAGTATCCTTAAGGGACAGAATGATGAGCCTGAAATCAGCTAATCAGTGTTTTTGTGAAGGTGACAATTCAGAGTATCTGTGATCAATCGCTATCCTTTTGTAAACTGGATCTAACCTATTCCCGTTACACCCATGACTGCAGTATGCAGGCACCAGCGGTGCAACCCTGCCCCATGAAAATCAATACCAAAATTCCCTTTGACTTCCCATAAGAGCCAGGATTTTATCCTAGATCTGGAGTTGGATGTTGAAGACTGGTTTGAAAAATATGAGCTGGAAGTCAACTGATCCATAGGGTTTAATCAGGTGAATTATGATCTGTTTAATGACAGGTCAAAAGATTGTTTGTAGTTTTTTTAATTGCAAGCTAATTAGCAGCTGATGCGTGCCCTGTGCAAGGGGACCGAATGAGTGTCTCATTGCTATTGCCAAATAAACCTTACTAAGTATTTTCCTAATTTTTGTCATGCTCTGAACTGTTAGAGTGAAACATCTGTGGTTACAGTGCATGTCACCTGCAGGTCAGCATACAGTGCTATGCTATGGTCTTCAGTTTCCAGCTGTGTTTCTGGAAGGGGGGTTATTTTCTATAGGAACTCAGTGTTTAGTGGAGCTTGCTCATTAGCGGAACTGATCTTCTGGCACCTGCAAAGCCTCTGATCATAGACCCTGTTTTATTAGAGCAAGATTCTGATACCCTCACTCACAGTGAGTAGCACCTTGTTCTGAGACTAGTTCCAGTGAAATCAGTGTTTCTACATCATTCCCTTGCAAAGATAGCTTTAAAATTAGGAACATAGCCATCCTGGGTCAGATATATATAGTATCCTGTCTCTGACACTGGTTATTTACCAGATGATTTAGAGAGAGTGCAGAAATGCACAAACACTGATTTAAACCAATCTCAAGGTTTCAAAGCTTGTCATCAGTTCCTGGAGCTCACAGGTTATCTGTAGTCTCATCACAGCAACTCAGGGCTGACCTGTGGGATCCTTGAAAAAATGGTAGCCACAAGTCCATTGAGTGCCTGCCAAAAGGAAGACTTTGATGGAGTAGAGGGTGGGGTGTCTCAAACTGATTCAGAGAGGGGATTCCAGCAGGTGACAGATGCTATAACCACGATCCACTAACTAATTCATGTGGCTTGCACAGTGCAAAGGAGAGAGAGGGGAGGTGCCAACAACTTTGTGAGCAGAGAGATACTGTGGACAGGAGCTGAGTTTAAGGCTGTAGAGGTAGGGAAAATGACCTTATATTTGTTATGGATGGTTAATCTGAGAAAACAAACACTCATGACTTCATGAAACCTTTAATTTCCCTTTCTTCTACAAAAGTTAATGTGCTCTGCTTTTCTTAGAAATCCCCTTTCTTTTAATAATTCCCCATTGATGATGCTAGTCCTTGTGACAGGGATGCTGTCCCCGTAAGAGAGAGTTCATGGCCCTGCCTGATGGGTTGAAATAAAGTTCATGACACTTATGTGCTTGCAAGTTTGAAATTCTCCTGTGGCTTTGATTGTGGCTGCACAAGATCCCCTGGGGATTTCTACACATGGCCTAAAATCTCGAAAGCTCTGCTTGTCTGAAAGGCATTTGAGATTCGTGTGTTGTGCAACACGGATGCTGCTGTAATTCTTGTGGATAAAGATCCCCCTCCCCCCTCCCATTTGGCCTACCCAGTAGTAATATTACAATTCTTTCCTCACACTGTAGAGGCTGGTAAATTACATGTCTGGGCTGAGCCTTCAGTGCTGTTAACGAGCTGCTACCACATCCCGCGTCAAAGCTACCTCTTGAAGGTGGAAAAGCAGAAAAACTGAGCGGTGCCAGAGAGACACACAAGTCCAAAAAGAAACTGTGCAATTCAAAGGTGAAGAGGGAAGGTGTCGCTGGTTTCCTGCCAGGCAAATGAGCACCTATAAATTGAGCAGCGAAGCACTTCAGAATGTCTGCAATTGGTGAGTAATTTTCCTTGCTTTGGACTTCAACAGTGACTTTTTGTGTGGGAACAGGCGTGGGTCACTCTCCATGGCTCATGCTCTTCCTGGCTTCTCTGCTGAGTTTGACAATTGGATCAAAACCTAGTGGTGAGTTTGTAATGTGGGAGCTGGCACTGAGATCCACTGAACTTATCTCACGTAGGAGCCACCAAACCACCATTAGTTGGGAACAATTTTCAGCTCCAGCTGAGCTGAGCTGGTGACTTACAAGTGAAAGCTGTATAAGATAACACATTAGCAATGCCCTGAGGCATCTGGTCCTCCAACATGTAGTGATATGCTCAGGCCTGAATCAAGCACTTTCACATCTACCCAGATTTCTATCAATCATGAAAAAAAGAGTAGCTGATAGCAGTTGTAGGTGTTATCCACATTTTTGACTGGACAGCAGAGGTGTCTGGTACACACACTTTGCCAGTGGGTTACATTATATTTGCAAGACTGCAATGGAAATTTGGACATGAGGATTCCTGGTTTCTAGTCCGTACTTTTGGTGAAGAGCATGATATAGAGATCGGAACTGAATACAGACAAAATAAGCAAGCACATAGATGTGGCACATTCAGTCTGAAAGGCAGTGCAGCTAAGTGGGTGAGGTTTACATCGGCCATGTTATACATTTTCTTAGATCTGTCAGAAGTGACCTTGGGCAACCTTTCTCATACCTTAATTGTAAAATGGAGGAAATGATGCTTGCCTCTCATCCAGGCTAGAGATACAGCGCCTTAGTCAATAAAGGTTTGCAAAGAAATGTTAACCATTAGTAGAAGAGGTGAGATCAGAACTTGAGGTCTCCTGGCTTCTACCCCAATGCATTTTCCTTGTACATCAGCTTTTTTCCAATCCTGTGTAACACTGAGGGATGCAGGACAGCCCTTTCAGTTTAGTCATTGCCCCCATATGAAAACTCTACCCCCAGCAAAACTGTGTGGGGTCAAATATTCCACATGTGACCCTAATGTAAGACTAGATAGATAGTATGCACAAGATAATGCTTTAACGGTTTTAGTTGGTACAATAATTCCATTTCCTTCTAAATGATATGGGATATTTTACTGCCCCTTTACCTTATTGACTTCCACGAGACAAGTTGAACAATTTTGTCACATTCCATGCGGCTCAACCCTTTGTATCTATTGTCATGTCAGTCACAGTGCCATCTCCTCCGAGCTTTTCACTGCTCTCTTGCTGGGGAGTGGGTAGGCTCTAGCTCATCACACTTGGTATATTGGACAAATCCATCATGGAGTTAGACAGGAGTCTGAAACTGCAGAGTGTACGGAGAAACATAGTTGTTGCTATAATAATTGCTTGCAATTTCTCTGCTGCTGTGAAATATAATCTTAAAAAACTGTGGGGAAATAGGCAGCACCAGCTGCAGCACCCCCATCAAAAGCTAACCTACTAATATCTGGCAAGAAAAGATTAGATTTTTATAATGGGGTAATTTACGATCGACTCTGACCTAGAAAAGATGATACATAACTGATCACTCTCAATTCAAGGCCAGGCCTTTGCTGGGTCTGAAACCAATTCAGGCCAGACATCTACAATGGAAGAAAACAAGTGTCCTGTTCGGAATGTTGATTGGAGTTGGAGAGGAATTCTAGCAATTGTTATAGTACTGAAAATGGCATACTATCCAAGAGGGACCAAAATCATAACATTTACTGACCCTCTCCGCTCCAGTTCTGGTAATCAGTCTCTTCTTTTCACATTTGCAAGAATCCCCAGGGTACACATCTCTCTATTGTAGGTATTTATATGGCTTCTATCACCATAGTATCTGAGCACCTCACAACCACCCTGTTAAGAAGGGAAGTACTATTTCCCCCCGCTGGGCAATTGATGCACTCATGGTCAGATTTTTAAAGGGCTTTAGGCAATTAAAGAGGCAGATAAGTGCCTAGTGAGATTTTCAAAAGCACCTATCTGCCTCTTTAGGTGCCTAAGGGCAAGTCTACACTTAAAAGCTCCATTGTAGGGCTTTGTAAGCATGTGGACTCACCCCTGCGGTGCCTCCTGCTGGTTATCAGTGGGAAATAGCTCGTCCCAGCTCCGGAGCACCCTCTGCAGGTCAGTGATCCGCCTTACCTCACTTTGGCCCCCGTGTCCCTCCCAGGACCCAGTGCCCCGTTATCTGGGGTGCTGCCCCCTGGCTGAACACCCCTCAGTCTCAGGGTGTCCCCTCCCTGGGGAACCCCCATCCACTATCCCCACCTTGCCTTAGTCTGGGCTACTGCCAGTCATCACTTAGCCCCTTGTTCACTGGACAGACTTCAGTGTATCAGCCACTCATCACAGGCAAAGGGGTTTGGACCTGCTGCCTCTGTTTACCTGTGGGCTGCCCCTTTGCAACCCCAGTACCCAGTTGGTGTTACCCTAGGCCTGTAGCTTGGGGGTTTCCAGACCAGAGCTCCCCAGCTACTCTTGCTTTCCTCCAGCCCTGGTCCACCTTAGGTACCCAGGTATGCTCCCTAGCAGCCAGGCCCTTCTCCCTCTAAAAGCAGAGAGAGAGTGTCTGCTTGAGCTCCTGGCTCACGCCTTTATAGGGCCAGCTGGGCCCTAACTGGGGTATGGTCCCAGCTGAGCCTGCTTCCCACTCAGCTTGGACTGTTCTCCCTGCCCTCCAGCCCTCTGCCAGGGCTGATTTTAACCCTGCCAGGGCTGTAGCAGGTAACCACCCTGCTACAGGCTTCAGTGAAGATACTGTAAGCAGATGGAGGGAGTTCTCCTATTGATTGGTTAATCCACCTCCTCGAGAGGTGTTAGCTATGTCAGCCGGAGAAGCTATCCTGCCGACATAGCACTGTCTACATGGGGTGGGAGGTTAAGTCAGTTTAACTATGTCACTCAGGGATGTGGATGTAGTTATACTGATATTGGTCTGTAATGTAGACCAGACCTAAATGTCTATGCAACTTTTGCTCAGAGAAACTAAGAACCTGATTTACAAAGATATTTGGACACCTAATGATGCAGAAAGACACAGAGTGGAATTTACCAAAGGGGCCATGGAAGGTATTTTACTGCCAGTTTAGGGTTTTACAGATCCTGCCAGGTGCCCATCTGTTCCTTTGGACAAGAGATGTAGGGTCACATTTACAAGCTCACAGAGGAAGTCTGTGACGGAGGAGAGAATTGAACCTTTCTCACACTGAGCAATCCAAGAAAAATGAATATTAAAAATAAAGTTGTGATAGAAATTCTCCAGGTATGTCTAAAAAGATAAGATAATAATTGGAGATATACCAATCTCCTAGAACTGGAAGGGACCTTGAAAGGTCATTGAGTCCAGTCCCCTGCCTTCACTAGCAGGATCAATTTTTTGCCCTGCTTCCTAAGTGGCCCCCTCAAGGATTGAGCTCACAACCCTGGGTTTAGCAGGCCATTGCTCAAACCATTGAGTTATCCCTCAGTGGCTCTTGTTTCATATGGAGCTGCGCACTGTTCAGCATGTCCAAACTGCATTTCCATCACACAAAGAACCCTACTCGACTCTCATTCTCTTGGTAATATTAACTTGGAAACCCTTTGGGGGTATCTCTGCTCCTCGAATGCAGCTAGCCAAGAATGGCGCTGACCCTGGAGGCAGCAAGGATGAAAAATGTAGTCACAGTGGCTTTACTTCTCACTCACTTTATGTGACATTAATGACTCTGGGTGATCCCCTTCCCTCACAATATGACAGCTGTTGAGCCACAGTGGCAAGCTCTTGCATGACCAATCACATACACTTGATGTTATTGTTGATCAGTTGCATAAGGCATCGTGTGCAATTGGAGTAGTTTAGACCCCTGTCAGTTGGGAATACTTCAATTAAGAAATGTCTGGAGAACCATCAAGAAATATTTTTATGCTGTCACATTCTTCTGTTTTAATCTCATAGACTAGATTTCCACATACCTTTTCTTTCATAGAATGACAGAAGATTAGGGTTGGAAGAGACCTCAGGAGGTCATCTAGTCCAACCCCCTGCTCAAAGCAGGGCCAACACCAACTAAATCATCCCAGCCAGGGCTTTATCAAGCCGGGCCTTAAAAACCTCTAAGGATGGAGATTCCACCACCTCCTAGGTAACCCATTCCAGTGCTTCACCACCCTCCTAGTGAAATAGTGTTTCCTAATATCCAGCCTAGACCTCCCCCACTGCACCTTTAGATCATTGCTCCTTGTTCTGTCATCTGAGTTATTGGCTGATTTATCTTTATATGTCATTCTATTTTTCTCAGTGTGTCTTTGCATAAGGGCCAATGTGGTCTAGTGGTTAGGAAATGTGAGAGGGAGTCAGGAATCCTGGGTTCTCTGTCTAGGTCTACAATTGAATTAGTTCATGGTTTTAGGCAAGATACTTAGCCCCTATGTGCCTCACGTGACTCTTTTTAAAATGGGGTGATAATACGCATCCCTCAGGGGGTGACAATTAATCCATGTTAATGAAGTGCTTTGAGATCCTCAGATAAAAGGTGTTAGAATAGCACATGGCATTATTATTAGAAACAGGACCATGGCTGTAGAACAGTGAGGCTTGAGAGCTCTTAGGCAGATTTTCCTGAAGTGTAAAGCACACATGGATTTAGTTTTCTTCCAAGGAATGCAGGTCAGGGTTGGAAGCTCACGTCTTGGGTTAATTCAGATTTTAGTTAATTCGGAATTTAATTACATGTTTGGATTTCAGACTAAAGGATAATGCTGCCCATAAAATTAGAATGACACGTAATTTATGAGTGCTAAATTTATCGCAGAATCTGAGACCCCAAATTAAATCTTATGGTGTGCTAAGCTGATGTGTACAGTGGCTGGATCAGAAAGAGAGCATAGAATAGTCTCTGAGATAACTGGAATGGAAGCTGTGGAACAGGTGAAATGAAAATAATTTGCTTCATTTAAACAACTTGTTAATATTTACTTTGCAGCTCCCGAAAGGAAAATGATAAAGATCTGAAACTGCATTTAATTTTCGCTCTACGGGTCTTTACAACATCTACCTCTGAATTGGAGCAATGAGTTCTCCCTGCTATCGTTCCTTGTCGCACATTCCATACCTATTCATTCTGTGTTGTACCACATTAAGCCACTGTGAAGTGTTCATTCCATAACTGGTTATCAGTGTTAATAAGTGAAAGGCCAAAATCCATAAGCTGTGGATATAAAATCCTGACACAGGCTACGTCAGGATTTTTTTATAAGCCCAAAGTCCAAAGTTTGGTCAAAGAGGCCTTGCAAATAGTGAACAATATTGGATAAGAGAAGCAGAACAAGCGAGAGAAAACCTTGCTTTTTACTAAGATAAGCATGGTCAGCAAAAAGCCAGATGGGGAGCAGTAATTGGCACTCTTATCTGAAGCTGCAAACAGACCAAAGGATTGAAAGGGGCCCTGTGTCTGTCTTTGTGCACTCCTTTTGCAGGAAGAGATAGCCATGCTCTCCCACATATCAACCTTGAGTTCATGGAAGAGCTTCAAGCATGTTAGTATGAAATATGACATCCTCCCTCCTCCCTTCCAGATACCAAAGTTAGCCTTTAGAAACACAATGGGCAAACTGAAAAGCAATTTCTATTGTCATGTACTTTTCAATGTCTTTTTGCTGTAACTTCCAGGAATGTACCTGTTGGGACAATCAGAAGGGCTACCTCATTCCTATGGACCCCAAATCAGATTCAACATTTATATATTTTATACTAATACACTTTATACATTGTTTAAAGGAAAACACCTGTGTACTAACAGTATGTTGCTTGTTAATCTGAAACTATGGGCGGAGACATTATGTAATCTTTAGACTATTGGCTACTGTGATTATCTTGTCTTGCTGCTAGACCTATCCAGGGGCTCAGGACCGCCCACTCCATCACTTCCTTCCGCCCATGAAAATTCCATATAATCCATTGTAATCAATTGTTTGGCAGTGTCTCTGAGCCTGATAAGCAAAGTGACACTCCGTCCGCACTGTGTGTAATAAACCCACGTGCTTGATTCTGCATGGTGTTCATTTTGTTTCTGATTTCCTTAATGTGGTAGTGTAACTATAATTATTAATCTCTGAAGAGAGTTAAATATAGCCCTGATTAAGAGTTTGCCTCTTCCTGGAACTAAATATCATTGGCATTTGCTAATGTCTCCATGGATCTATTTGATTTTTAAAAGTCTCAGAGCTCATTTTCTAAACGTTTTCATCTACTTGGAGTCAGGATGCTCTTCCCAGCCAACAGGCAACATCATAGCTTTTCTGCATCCAGATGGGAGATGCATTATGGACCTATGGTTCCTAGAGCATCCAGCATGAAGTGGTGCCAATGCTCCATCTGGTTAAATACAGTTTTTAACTGCAGCAAAGAGTTCTGTGGCACCTTATAGCCTAACAAATGTATTGGGGCATGAACTTTCATGTCATGCATCCAACAAAGTGGGTATTCACCCACAAAAGCTCATGCTCCAATACGTCTGTTAGTCTATAAGTTGCCACAGGACTCTTTGCCACTTTTACAGATCCAGACTAACACGGCTACCTCTCTGAATTTGTAACTGGATTGTCTTAGTGGGTGCTGTGCTACTTCTCTCATCTCTACCCCCACAAACCCGTTGGACATGGAGGAAAGGGGGAAGCATTTGCAATTGGTAAAGTGAGTATATTTGCTCATGTCCCAACAACACAGCTCAAATTGCACATTAAAGAACCAGGACATTGATTAATGAAAATGCAAAGACATGGATCAACTGGAACATCTCTCACAATTAGGGGGGAAAATAACTTCCTGGCTAGCTCTAACTGTGGCTAAATCAAACCACGTCCCATTAATGCACACTTGCATGCACAGCTTGCAATATTGGCTGTGACTGGTTTTAATAGCCTTGATTCTTCTCCAGTAGTTTCAAAGCAATTGCATCCAAGGACAATGCACTCAACAATGCTGGAGTAAATTTGTATATTAATGAAATGTACTTAGAGGAAAATGAGAGAAAAACTTGAAGTTCCATCAGAAATTTAACTTTATTACAAGATGGGCCAAATGCAGATCCTGCGATCTTGAATCCTTTCCCATTCCAGGGGGATGGTTGAGTTCCCATCTCTAGATCTAAACCCTCCAATGGTTTTTAGTTCTGTCAGACAACAAAACAGAAAGGGCCCAACTTTTGAAAACTGTTTGGAAATGAGAAGAATCTCACAATCATATTTGAGAGGGGACATGATAGCAGTTTTCAGGTATCTAAAAGGATGTTATAAGGAGGAGGGAGAAAACTTGTTCACCTTAGCCTCCAATGATAGAACAAAAGCAATGGGCTTAAACTGCAGCAAGGGAGATTTAGGTTGGACATTAGGAAAAAGTTCCTAATTGTCAGGGTAGTTAAACACTGGAATAGATTGCCTAGGGAAGTTGTGGAATCTCCATCTCTGGAGATATTTAAGAGTAGGTTAGATAAATGTCTATTAGGGATGGTCTAGACAGTATTTGGTCCTGCCATGAGGGCAGGGGACTGGACTCGATGACCTCTCGAGGTCCCTTCCAGTCCTAGAGTCTATGAGTCTATATCTGACTTTACAAGATTTCCACTCTCTGGGGACAACATCTCATAGGCCAGAGCTTTGGCCAGTGTGAAGTGATGAAACAACATGGAAGTTAACTAAGCTACCCCACATTACGGTAGCTGAGAATCTAGCCTCATTAGAATAACTTGCAAGGTTTGTTGCTTTTGAACCCAAACCCTAGACTGCTTACTCACCTCTCTAACTTTATTACACTTAATACCATAATATCTAATCACCTAAACCTCCTTGGATTGTAAAATCTTGGGATCAGAGACCATGGATAAAATTGTTGAAAGCATCTCAGGGATTAGGAGTTTAACTTTATTTTCAGAAGTCACTTAGGAGTTTAAAGTTTTATTGTCCAAAAAATATCCAAGTTTTGGACTTGTATTGATCGTGAAATTTCTTTCTGTGTTTTCTAATCCTCCATGGCTCAGAAAAGCAAAACAAGATTCACCCCATGCCATATACGGAATCAGCCAACCAGAAATTTCAAGGACAGGGGAATGCTGATCTTATTTTTCTTTAGATTGTAGCTATGACCAATAATGTCACTGTCTATTAACTTCATGGATTTTCTTTTAACAGCCTGAATTAGAAAGCAAATCGCAATTTCAGCGCTGATTGAAATAAGGTGCAAAATATGATTTTGGATCTCTGTTTTTGAATAGCTTAGCTCTTCTCTGAACTCTCTCCAACTTTTCATTATCTTTCTGGCAACATGGTATGCAAAGTTGAAGATAATATGCTAAATGTGCTTGCATAATAGCTGCATATTTATTTCTTTAAATTTAATCTAAGCCCCATCACAAGCCAAAGATTAAAGTACCACAACGACAAATGTCCTAAAAACATGTCAACCCAAATGCTAAGACTCAAACTTTGCCACATAGCCCAGATACTAATATAATATTATATTTAATTTTATACGTAGATCTGGTTTGGAAAATGATTGGGGTTTGGAAAATTCCCCTCTCAAGGAGAATGAAGAGAAAAATTGAAAAAAAATTAAACATTTTTGTTTTTCAATGAAAAGTCAGTTTTCGGCAGCAAACTGATACTCTGTATGTGTGTGTGTGTGTGTACAAGAAAAAAATAATTAAAAACCAATTTCCATCAAAAAATTGTTCTGATGGAAAATTTTTGACCTGCTTTAATTATATGACCACAGTCATCAGCAAATAACAAGCTATAACATAACATACACTTGAGCTAGCGAACAGGGGGCTGCAAACACGGGAGTTTGAGACGGAGCTTGAAAGAGGGAGTCATAATATAATTGCTATGTTTAGGAAGGACCACACTGCCAGTGCCAGTGCTGCTTCTGTCTCCTCCACCTGCACCTCTGTCCAGCCAGACAACCTACCCGTGGATGCCTCTACCCAGATCCTGGTGTGGATTTTCAGAGACCGTGGCCTGAATTTTCCACTCTCAGAAAGCCAGGCTGGGGAGACGTTCCAGTGTGAAAAGTGTCTGCTCAAAACATTGAAATGAGACAGCAACAAAAAAAAAATCCACAAAACTGATCCGTTCCTGCAAAACATTTCAATGTTGTCAAATGAGGGAAAGCTGCCCTGGCCAAATATCTACTAATTTTAGCTTGATTTCAGCCTTTTCACAAGATATCTCAAACACAGGTGAGTAAACAAGAAAACCAGTGTTTATCTGATGGAAAACTCAATATGTAAATGATTGCTCAGATTTCCATAAGAATGCTTGGGACCTTCATGAAACCTAGAGAGAGACTATGTACGCCTAAGCTCACAGACAGCATTAAAAGTATTAAAAAGCAACAGTCTGGGTTGATAATCATTACTAACGCAGTGTGATATGAGAGCCTTAACAGAGTAACAGTTTCCATATATGTCACACTTGTAGCCTCCTATGGTATCTTATTAATGTTTCAAGTCCAGCATGCTTTATTTACTGCTACATGACTTCCTCTGTGACATATTCATAAAGTAGACAAATAAATATACAGCATGGAATGTAGAAGACACAGCTCATACAAATTGCTATCTCATCTGGAGCCCTCCCCCAACAAATACTGAAGTGTAATCAAGTATAGGCAGACCCAAATAATGAAATTGCATGTATTTCCAGGCTATCCTGGGAAAACCAACTAATTCTTAGTCAAATTCATCATCTAATCAGGTATATTTTATGTCCATTCTTGACAAGATTAAATCCCTGTGGTATCCTTGCATGGCCTTCTGTGTTTCTTAAATGCTAAGGTCTCCCTCCAGATTGGGGGTGGTAAAGACCTTTGCAGTCCCAGAAGAAATTCCAGCAGGCATTGCTAAGTAGGGTTCAGGATGGGAGAATTCCAGGAAAATGTTATAGTGTTGCAGGAAATAATATTAATGATTCAGTTGGTGGCCCTCTGCATCAATAGTGAACCAATGCTCCAGAACCGTTCTAGAATCTCTCATGATGTGTGGTATCTGAAGAGATTGTGACACTTTGCAAAAATGTAGTGACCTGAAGCTCTCCACATACTGGCTAAATTCCAGATGGGTATCTGGCAATTGCTCCCAGTCTATTTCAAATCTCCCTGCAGTTTCAGCTGGACATTGTCCTTTTCTTCTCATCTTGTCCCAAACTGCTACATAGCATTGCTCTGAGCTGTTAAACAGCTGACGTACCACAGGAGAGGTGGCTGCGTTTTGTGGATGATGAAATGAATCTTACATACGTCATTTTTGAAGTACAGTGGAGTTTTCTGGGATTGAAAAAATATATTGTGTAAAAATGCACCTCTGCTGAATTTATTGATCCATTTCAGGATAATCGTTTTATTATTACTCTGAAATGGATCAGTAAACTCAGATATTTTTAATACTTTTTACAATATATAAAGGATACAATATAATTAAAAACAAACAAACAAACAAAAAGCAGTGTCCTCTGAATTTTTCCTGACTGGTCTGAACTGTGCTTTTCTTTGAGTTTGTATTACTTGTTACCCCTGCAGTTCTGCTGGAAACTGGTTGCTGCCTTAGCCATGTTATTACTTTGCCAGACAAAATAATAGATCAATAAACTAAAAAGACATTTTTTATTTTTATTTTTACAGTATATAAACTCTTAAAAATTAGAGGGCACCACCTATACATCAGAAACATGGAGTAAATAAGAACTCAGGCTGAGAGAATCCATTTCTGAGCTCATTGCACAGACAGGGCTTTATAAGAAAGCAATGGGATTTAGATGCCCAAATCTCACTGAATTTCACAGAGAGTTGGACACCTAACCGCTTTGCAAATCCCAGGCACATGGACTAAGAAGCTGTGGTAAAACTCCCATTGAGTTCTGTGATGATCTGAGGAATCTGTCTGAACAATTTATGAATTCCAGTTTGATTTTTATTAACTATTTGTATTCTTATGCCCTATGACAATCTTTTACTCTGTGTTTCATGTAGTTGGTGCTAAAGAGAGGGGTGGTGTCTACCAGTTTGTCTTTGAATGAGACAGGCATTAAGAACGATCAACTAGTGAACAGATCTGTCGCAGACAGATGTCTGGGAAGAGCCAGATTTCTACACATTCCCTGCAGGGAATTGAGGATGGTGCGATAGAATTTCCCCAGCAGCAGAACAAAGGAACCAGGTATAAGTGGTAGCAAGAGAGAAGCAGCCTAGGAGAAGGAAGAGGAATAAATGGGGCATGCTTTCATAGCACAAGAGGCTGTTTATGACTTCACAACCAGCCAAGTGCTGGTTGTTTTTCTTCCCAAGGAGATCCTACCAACCCTTCTGTGAGTTTGTTAAAGTATGATTTCTGGCAGTCCATTGTCCCTATACTGCTGTTCTCACTCCTTTGGCCTGGTCTACGCCTAAAACTTAGGTCATACCCTTTGAAACATAGTTAGGTCGATCTGACCCCCAGTGGAGAAATGGAAGAATTCTTCTGTTGATCTAACTACTGCCTCTCGAGGGGGTGGGTTTACTGCACTGATGGAAAAATCCCTGCTCCCGCTGTTGCAGGTACCTACACAATAGCTCTACAATGGTGTACCTTCAGCACTGTATGGATACTGCTGCATACCTTGTCATGTAGCCATAGATTTGATGATCACTTTCACCCAAGTTCCCTACCACCGTCAGATTCTCAACTAATTCCTCCCTGTTAGTCAGAATACGTGTAGGGTTTCATTATTTTTTAACTTGCTCTGTATCTTCTGTGCTATTGAAAGGAGAGTGCTTGTGTTTTAGAAACCTTTGCAAAGCCAGCAGCTCTGTTTGCTTTTGCTATCATGCGTCCCTGGCTGAAAAGACAACGGTAAATCCAAATTGCTCACAAGTTTGGAACTCTGGTAAAGGGTGTGCTTAAACTACTGGGGAAGCCTGTGAGGAGGGTCAGCACTGGGCTTGGGGCAGCTGGGATGCATGATTCCATTTCCATGAAGCGAGACAGAGTGCCCAGGAGGTGTGCCAGAGAGGCCAAGCAGGAAGATGGTGATTGAGCCTACTCAGACCCAGGGACGCTTAGGAGCATGCAGGCCCAAACCTAATAGTGGGGTGAGTGTCCAGCCAGTGGAAGCTCTGGCAGGGCTGTGTGAGACTTCTCTTAGAGTGAGATAATGCACGGAGGGTGACATTTCACTGCACCTGCACAAAACCCAGTCCCTTGCTCCCTGCTCCAGGGCAGTGTGAGGAGAAGCGGGAAAGACAGTCACATCATCCCAATTCAGGGCTCAGTCTGCCCACAGAGGCTTCCCTCCACCCAACTTCCTTGTGGCTACTGCTCCAGTCTGCGGGCTGCAACAGAAACCATGACCACTTCTTCTTAGGTTGCACGGTTTACTGAAGCTGCCGGGTCTATAGAGATGCAGGTCCTCTGCCCTTCCTCATCCCACTCCCAGGGCACTCATGAGTTACTTTTATCATTTCTCAGGGTGCACAGGACTGGAAGTCACTTTGTTACTCCCCTGCCTCCAGCAAGCAGCTCCCTGGCAACACCAGCTTGTGAGGCATCCGACAAATCTCCTCAGGGCCCTCGCTAGCCCTCGCTTTGTTTGCAGGTTAATAGGTGCACCCCCATCCCCAAGTCCCTTTGATGCATTCCCCTGTGATATCCAACCCCTGTCACTGGCTACTCGCAGAATTACCAGCTTTGCTATCCCCAGGAGGACAGTGCACACATCAGCTTGTTTGATTCAGCTGAGGATGACGTCCCATAGAATATCCCAGCACTGAGTTACATGTATAGTAAAAACAATCATACATGCTAATTGTTGATAATAAACATGAAAGATAGTAACTGAGGCTAATGGAAACAGGTTACATATAAAGCAAAATCAAAATAAGAGAAACTTAATTAGTAGGCTCACTTTTTGTCCAAGGAAGATTCACACCCCAAATGTCTTTTGCAGCATTTCCAACCAGGGCAGGTTGGGATCCTGTTTTCATGAATGTATTCGCACTGCCCAATTACTTCCTTGGGTTCAGGATAAAGCGGTGTCTCTTATCCTTCCCCTTATATTCCCCAAAGACATTGTTTTGGCCCCAGATTCAAGATGATCCCTTTGCCCCCGTGGCTTATTCCCTGGTTTGCTGACTCCATGGGAACCTCACATCCTTGTGCTAACTTCTTATGCAAACAGGGTTTCCATTGGGTTGGTTTAGAATGCTTAACTTACACGTGAGCTAACGCAGACAGGCCATTCTTTGTCCACCTATTTGTCAACCGTGCCTCGACTCAGACTTTTAGGAACATATTTTCAGTATGTCTGTGTGTGTGTAAATGTAGATATAAAAGTACACACAACTTCTTACATGGTATTGGTACATATGCTTCACAATGATATTAAATGACCAGTGTGACACTGGCTTTTACTGAAGCCCTCACATGGCATTCTTTATGGATAAATACTACGAAAGCAATATGCTGGGTGTAGTGAGTTTATCAGGCCTGTTACAAGCTGCTGTTACAAAAGAGGCAACCCTTTGCCACTTGGCATTCTGGGGCTCTTAGGGTCACACAAGCTTGACAAATATACCTGGACCATCCTGTCAGGGATCGTCCAGGTATATTTAATTCTGCCTGAGCACAGGGTGATGGGCTAACGACCTCATAAAGTCCCCTCCAGCACTACATTTCTGTGACTATGTAACGAGTAATGTCTCTTCTAACAGAAGAAGCAAGCTAGGCTATTATTATTATCTGAACACTGTAGCATGACAAGTGATAAAGTTTGCATCCTTACATTCATCCAGTAACTCATGTAGTAGGATGAGAAAATACTATCAAAACACAGAAATCCTATATGAAATCACATTAGTTCCACCATGTTCATTTCAGCTCAGATGAATTCTTACCTATTCTAGGTACATCATTTTGAATAGGATTTAGGCTTCAATGCAGTTATATTTCCAGCTTTAACTAATTTTTCATTGTTCAGATAGTTAAACCTTTGGAGCTTCAACAGAGCTGCAACTAACAGGTATCTTGGGATGCTGTGAATCCAAATGTTGACATTTTGTAGCAAAGCTTGTTAGAGCCTTTGCCAGGAAACTAAATTCTACAGCATTTTAGACTTGCTGACTGCTCTTAAGAACCTTGGCAGTTATGTTATTTTTTGCAAACATTTTCAGAGTTGAATGTGGATCTAGCTGCAGTGGCCAGGGATTCTGGCCATCAAACCTAACAGTTTCAGCAGTGGCAGAGAGGAACAGTCACTCTCCATTTGCTAATAGTTTAGGTCGGTGATACTCAGACTGAGGCTTGAGAGCTGCAAGTGGCTCTTTAATGTGTCTCCTGCGGCTCTTTGCAGCACATGATATTAAAACACTGTGTGGTTTAATTATTAACCGAACTACATTATTAACCAATCAGGGTGCCTTTACTATGTTATTAACCAGCCGTAGTTGATAAAATAATAACACTTGGTTAGTCGTTTTGCTGTGAGAATAATATATAAACTAAATATTTCCCCATCATACTATTTAAATATGAATATATAATAGTAAATGAATACATATATATAGTAAATGAAACAATGAATTCATAGTACTGTGGCTCTTTTGGGTAATGTTGTTCACTAATTTGGCTCCTGACCCACTGAGGTTTGAGCATCTCTGGCTTAGTTCTTTGGTGATAGTTGATTTTTCAATACCCCTTAAAGTAAATAGAAGTCACGTGGCTAGAACTGCATATGTGCTCCCCAAAATATATTTATAATGGCATTTTGCAATTCTTTGACTCTTTTCATTCAAGGATCTCACATATAAACAGGTAACTAAGCCTCAAAATACACATGAGAAATTGATGAGTATTATTATACCCATCTGATGGATGGATAAACTGATGCACTGAAAGCTTAGTGCCTTGTCCAAGGTCACATTGCAAGTTCCTGCAGAGTCAGGAAGAGAACCAAGGAGGCCTGTTGTGGTTATGATTAATACACTTAATGAGGTCCCTGTTGTGCTAGGAGCTGTACAAACTGTGAAAGACAGTTTCTACCCCCAAAGAGTCTGTGGAACTCATTGCCAGAGGATGTTGTGAAGGTCAAGACTATAACAGGGTTTAAAAAAGAACTAGATAAGTTAATGGAGGATAGGTCCATCAATGGCTATTAGCTGGGATGAGTAGGGATGGTGTCCCTAGTCTCTGTTTTCCAGAAGCTGGGAATGGGCGACAGAGAATGGATCATTTGATGATTACCTGTGCTCTTCTTTACAGCTGGGAAAGGATACTGGGCTAGGTGAACCATTGATCTGACCCAGTATGGTCGCTCTTGTATTCTTAAAGCTTACATTCTAGTTAAGTTGGTTAACATGGTTAAAGAGATGCTTTTAAAATTAAGAATATAGATTTATGGAGCGGGTCAGAAAACAGAATTTCTTTCGCAAAAGAAATTGATATTTCAACATTTGTTTTAGTCCTGGCTCAGGACAAATGAAATATAAAAAATATTAATGGAATAAAAAGTTCTAAAATATTTCAAATTAGAAGCATCAAAATGAAAAGTGGTCATAGTTTTATCTGAATTGAAACATTTAGATTTTGAAATGCTGATTTGAACCAAAATGTTTGTGTCAAAATGTTGATTCAAAACCAACCATTTCATTTTGAATTAACATTTTGTTCCAAAATATTTCAGTTCAAGTTGTAATTTTGGAAGGAAATATTTCATTTAGTTTTAAAGGGTTACTTCAGAAAAAAAAAAACACTCTCCATTAGCATTGACTTCTTTTGTGTGGAAAATATCAATGTAACCATATATACCCTTTGATTCTAACAGCGATATGGGTTAATATCACTGGGATTTTAGAAATCTTGTAAACTGAAACATTTAGAAGGAATGAAAGAAACTATTGAGAGAAAGGTGGGCTTTAGAAAACAGTGAAATAAGGATGCATATAAATATAGGACAATGAGGGACAAATTCACCCACATTCAAAGTTATCGTTAAGACTTACTTCTTACATGATGCCCACAAGAAACTCCAATCTCCACATTCAGTGTTAATCTTTTCTGTAACCTTCCCAATGCACTCTGTCTTCCCAATTTCCTTTCTTTCTTTTTCTTATTGTGGTATTACCAAGAATCCCCAGTCATGGCCTGTTGCCACAGTGCTAGGTGCTGTACAAACACATGAGGAAAAGACAATCCCTGCTCCCTCAGAGCTTTACAATCTAAGTATAAAACAATAGATGGATACACCACATAGACAGGGGGAATGCAAGGTAGCAATGAGACAATACTGGTCAACATGACAGTTAGGCAGCTGGTGTCCTGTGATTACTATCTTTTATCCTAGAACAAACCACTCTGAATTAATGTGAAAGAAGAGACTGACTGATATTTACAGAATACATATGTAATGCCAACAGACTCTGGTTCTCAGTAGGCGGGATTGAACCTGGGACCTCAGGAGCTTAGTGCACAAGTCTTTACTGCTGAGCTAAAAGCCAGCTAGCTCTTAGCTAAGGCTGTAAATCAGACTCATTTTATCTCTCTAGACATGGTCTTAGTGCCACTAGATGGGACAGAACACCACACCCTGAAGGTGTATAGGCTATATACACATCCAGGTAAAAACAATACTGCAAAGCACAGAAGGTATCTATCAGATCAAAGTCACTGAAAAGAAACACCTCAGCTGTGTTTACTGTTTTTCAGAGCTAAGAGACACCTTCAATTAAAACTTTATGAGCTTGAGTAACATGAAGAAGGTGGGTAAGAGACTTGGAAATGGCAAATCAGTCATCCATAGTTGATGATCTAATTCTCCCCTAAAAACAAGAAGCACGAAAGATTTGCATATTGTGGATAAAGAACCTGTGATATTCCTGTGTTGTAACAAACATGGCCACAGTCAAGGTTTTCAGCACTAAAACATTAATTTATTAATAGTCCGCAAGGTAAGTTCTATTGCTGGCTGCATACAGCACAGTTACATGCTGTTTACCCACAACACCATTACCCATAGTTTCTAATCAAAATCTGCATTTTGTCGTTCACTGGTCTGGAGTCACAAACTCTGGAGTGGATTATTTTGTTCATTGGACTGGAGTCACCTACACTCAAAAGTGGATTATGCAGTTCAGTGACTGGAAGCATTGCTTTACAGCACAGAGTCCTATTATTCCATCAGCTACAGCCAGGCCCATGGAACTCTGCCAGCATGGCTGTGAATTTCTAATGGAGTGAAGAAGCCTCTCTTCTCTGTTCACAGAGTTTTACATTGCCACCTTCCTAAACAAAGTGTGTCTGGCATAGCTAAGAAGTGTGTGTGGCTGGAAATGTTTTCAGATGGCATTAGGAAGTGCATTACAGCCTGTGTTAGATACCTTAATGGAGGTGAAACTCTGATCAGGTGCTGGGAGGGCTGGATTTCTCCAATTAAATCTGCCTATTTAGACCATGGCAAAACTCCCCTTGACTTCAGTAAGTCCCAGCTCTCCCGTGAGAGGGTAATTTCTCAAGGCAAGGGAGTTTATCATTTATTTGACTGTGAACCAACTTCCCAACCTTTGCTGTAGAAACAGGGCCTGTTTCCAAAAGTTCACACTTAGGTGCCCAAATTTCCAAAGAAGTATTGCCAGATTTATGAAGGTGTGCAGGTGCCTAGAGATATGCCAAGGCACCTGAATGGGATTTACTAAAGAACTTTAAGCAAGCTCTTTGCCTACATACCCTTCAATTCTGGCCCTCAATATAGCGGGTGTTCTTTTGAGTCGCTGACCATAAGTGTTGCAGTGGGAGCTTCCGACTGACGAGCACTTCTGAAAATCTGGCCTCAGTTGTGGGTTGCTGAGCACTTAATAATCACGCCCATTCAGATATTCATCATTCATAATTATAATAGCACTAGGGTGATAGGTTGTCATGGTGTATGGGGGAGTCAGGGCCCTGCACCCCCACTTTCTGCTATTCACTGTGACTCTCAGCCAGACAGTAGAACAGAAGATTTATTAGACAACAGGAACACAGTCCAAAACAGAGCTTGTAGGCGTAAACAGGACCCCTTAGTCAGGTCCTTCTGGGGGTAGGGAGCTTAGACCCCAGCCTAGGGGTTCCCTCTGGTTCCCCACTCAGCCCAAAACTGAACCCCTGCCTCCAGCCATCTCTCTCCCCTTCCCCCCGGCTCCTCCTCCAGTCTTTGTCCAGTTTCCCGGGCAAAGGTGTCACCTGGCAAAACCCCCCTCCTTGCTCAGGTTACAGGCTCAGGTATCCTCCCTCATGTAAAGTCACCCCCCGCTATCCCATCCCCCAAGGCAGACAGTCCCAGTAAAACTGGATGACATTCCCAGGTCAACCTGCCCCGCTCCCTGCTGCATCACGTAGGCACATATTGTGTACTTGTACCATCCATTTGTGGCAGTGGAAACACCTGCAACTCCAGACAGGTACAGTATGGTCCATTAACCCTGATTTTTTTTCCCCTTAACTCTATGATCTAAAAACAGTCCCTTAGTGGCCAGGGAATTCATTTAACTCTTGTCACACACTTGGCTGCAAATGTACTGTGTGCACTTCATGCTAAAAACCAACCAGAGCTCACAATCTCGAGCTGAGGCCTTAGCATGACTCCGTGGGCAGTAGGAACTGCAGGCCCGTTGAGCCTTGAGGTATGGGTTCTATTAGCATAGTAGGCAGTCCTTTACTTCTGGATACTCCTCTCAGTTACGCAGGTGTAAATCAGAAATGCCACCAAAGTAGTTGGCTTACACGGCTTACACAGCCGTGAACAAGGTCTGAGTGAGGGGAGAATCAATTCTTTAGTGAAATGTAAAGTTATATGTGGGGAATGTATCTAAATGTCACTTGCAGTAACATGGCTGCTTCTATTCATGTTTAATCTATTTGGTGTCACTCTAATCTAATGTAAAGTGTGGCAGCATATCTCTCATTGAAAGTATGCAATTTATACAGTTTTTATTAGAGATACAGTAGACATGAGAAATATGCCCACTTGCATGAAAAATTACGCAGGATTAAACCAGCCAACCAATTGCCCATGAAGATTTCAGATGCAGAAAACAGTGCTTTGTTTGTTTGTTGTTTTTGCTTTCACTTTTGGAAGAGGTAAATTACACATTGCCTATCAAACAATAAAATACTAGTTTTATTATCTGAGGTGTAAAACTTTCACTGGGAAAGCACTGACACCAGAGTTCTGGCTCCACCAGTTGCTAGGAACTGAATTGCTGCAAGGCATAACAAACAAACAAAAAAATGCATTATTTGTTTTCTTTAAACCACATGGAAGACAGGATAGATGAAGGCAAACCAGGGCCAGAGGCACACCCAAAATGGGGCCCTTCATGGCCCTCACTTCCACACCAGAGTGTCACCCTTCCTTGTGTTGGTTGCAGCCATCCATGCAAGTGGTCTTCTGGGCTGGTGAGAGGTAGTCAATGATTTTTCTTTGGGTTCCCGCCCCCAGATTAGCATTTTCTGTCTAGACAGGTTGGTCTCTGTCCTAGAGGAAGAAGGACTTATCACTCACCCAGATGAATAGGGGACTCTCTCTGTGAAGGATCCCAGCAGAACCATGATGAGTCAATAGCAGCAAAGGCCCACAGGCAAACACACAGAGTCGTCTGGTGGGATTATGTCATTAGTGGCCCCCCAGAATAGTGTTAACAACCAGTGAAGACAAATGGGGCATTTCACACATCTCAGGGCTATTGTTTCAGGCAGTCTGCAGACATCACTGCCTTGGTTATGTTCAGGTCATGTTTTCCAGATTTTCTTTGCAAACATAAGCATTAAAGACATTTTGAAATGAATGTCAAGATTCTGAAGCCATCAGATGACTCCAGAATCTGACACCTAAGTCAGAATATATAGTCCGCACACTAAAATTATTTTTCATGGTTTATTTTCATTCCAAGGAGGAATTAAAACATATTTTGAAATCTCAAACACTGCTGTGAAATGGAATTGTCAGCTTTAGGAAAACATTTAAAGGACTTAGAGACCTCACTCTGCTCAGACGACCAACCAAACATCTGCAGGGCCTGATCTTGAAAGCCCTCATATGAGTGGGTTCTCATTAAAGACAATGCATGGATGTACTCAGACGAGTAAGGGTATTCTGGATCAGGCCCTTACTCTGCTCACAAATAGAGTATGGCTTATTTACCCCCGGGATGATTTCGGGGCAGTTGAGATCTAAATGAAGTGGAGAGGCGTTGCCAGTGATTTACTTGGCACAGTGTTAAAAAGTTGTTTAGCATCATTTGTTCAATGTATCTCTGGCCTATGCACTTGTTTCTGTTTGTGCTTTCCTCTAGAAAAGCGCACTTCTCCTTCTTATTGTGTTCACAACACATACTCAGAGACATTAGATTAGCTGATAAATACGCTTTCTGGAAAATTGCACAAAGGGGCTTGTAACACTTCCTCTCTCCAAGACAATTTCATATCCCTCTATCCCTGCCTTATTTTCAACTTGTGAGTGAGATGCGTATTAACGAACAGCCTAATTTTCCGTCAGTTGATTGGACAAATAGCCCCTTCAAAAAGGCTCCATTTGAACTCTTCATTTTCCTCATTAATATCTAACTTTCCATCTCTAATACATGGAAAGGGTTTATTACTGTCTTGTTTGTGGGAATCCTTTGGTTATTTGAATGGATCATTCATAAGAGGCTCTCTCTAAAATAAATATTTAAATCTGAATTTCAAACTGAAGTGTGTGTGCCAGGGGGTGGAAACTGAGGAGGAGGGAAGACTTTCTTTTCTCATTTGTATCCTCAAAGCTATTATCTAGCAACTCGCAGCATGAAACCTAGTAAAAATTATTTAAAGCACATTAATTCAAATCGGCGGGGCCTACCTCGCTGCAAAATTTGTCGCATAAAGGGAAACAGTTCTTCTAATTAAATCTAAAAACTCTACAGCTGTGCAACTATAAATTGTGATCTACACCAGCGGTAGTTGTAAAGCTGAATCTAAATTAAAATATTCACTTTTTTCCCTCCGCTCCACATAAAGACTTATACCAAAATGATGTACTCATCTTAGCCTTTCCAGCTGTATGTTGCCTCTGAATTTTCAGCATGCTCTTCCCAATAGAAGCTCCCATTTTTTTCTCTTTCCAGTAAAACTTTCTTTGGGTTTTTTTGGCCGTCCTGTTCTCTACAAATTCTTCACCTCTTATGGCTTTTTTTCCCCCACCTGGTATGTCAGATGCTGCACACGACAACATCTGGCGTGATGATGTGCTGATAGCTACAGCTCCTGCTTCGGCTCCAGGAAAAAAAGTCTGTGGCAGATCCTCAGCTTCTGCAACTTGTCATCATGCCAGTCATGGAGACACGATCGTTCACACCAGCCAAAGATCTCCAACAGTTATTGAAGATCTGCCCCTGTGCAGGGCCGGATCTCCAATTAGTCACAGTAGGCACATGCCTAAGGATGCCGGACACAAGTTTCATTTTCTACAGAAAACATGAAGGTCAGCTGTAGGCGGGGGAGGCACTGATGATGCTGTGCCTAGGGGCACATAAGGTGTAAATCCAGCCTTGCCTCTGTGCTTGAATCCTCAAGGGTGAATTTTTATACTTGTGTCACAAGCTGGTAGTCTAGGAACTGCATGTTGATATATTTTTATGTACAAGTACATTATTTTATATCCTGACAAACAATAGGCCTGTGTCCTGTCTTGCATCAGTGTAACTCCACTGCGTTACTCCTGATTTAGATCACTGTCAGTTACAGAAGAAGGCAGCCCTCTGGGTATGATCCAAAGGGAAGAAAGATTCCTATTGATTTCAGTGGCTTTGGCTCAGGCCCTGTATATCACAAAGAGGAGCAAAATGTGACCGTGCATTAGAATAAATTCCAGATCTGCTCTACACTAGTTGACTTGACATAGTTTCCTTTCCTTTTGTTGTGTTACTATTTGATTTACTATTGTTGGTCATTCTGTGCTCTGTTCTGCTTCCATGACTTGGCCCGAAAGCATGTCCATGTGTGGGGTGGCCCTTGTGCCTACTAGCTATATGGCATGTCAATTTCAACAGGCAATAGATGCCAAATAAACAAAGACTTAACCTGCAAAATTCAGTGAAGTGGCATGAATCTTCTGCAAGATCTTTGCAGCAAGTGGTGCTAGTAGGCGCACGTTTTAATTTGGAAGGATCAGACCTGCTACATTGTGATGCTCTTTACCTCGAGGGAACACCCTGCACCCCCATATTCATCCTCATAATATGATTGTGTAGTATCCAATGCAAAGTTTGTCATGTCGGGTGTTTTTGGAAGGCTCATGATGCACTGAGCATTGTTGTTATGTTAACATTATAATTTCATGTCTATAGTTATGAGGCTGAAAATGTGTCCTCATTGTGCGCCCAGGCAAAACTTTCCAGGAGCAGAGGGGAAGTTCACACCTCATCAGGGCATGTATGGGACAAACCCAGCCCAGCCTCACATGAACAAAGGACACTGGCTTAGGCAGCAATAAAGGATCTGTTGGACTCTCAAGTGAGTCACCCCACTTCCCTTGGTCAGTTTAGGTCGACTACGATGAAGTAATGCTCCTAATTCTGAAGGTGGGGGGGGCGCAAAGCCAAGAGGGAAGGAAGAACATGATAAAAGCGAGAGATATTTGCCATGCTCTCTCTCTTCCACCCACATCTACAGACATCACCACCAAGTGACCGAAGCACTGATCAAAGGGGAGACACTGGCTGAAGGGCAACTAGCCAGCCTGTGGTGAGAAGCATCTAAGTTTGTAAGGGCATTGAAAGTGATAAGATCAGCTTAGAATGTGTTTTGCTTTTATTTCATTTGACCAAATCTGACTTGTTGTGCTTTGACTTATAATCACTTAAAATCTATTTTTATAGTTAATAAATCTGTTTGTTTATTCTACCTGAAGCAGCATGTTTGGTTTGAAGCGTGTCAGAGACTCCCCTTGGTGCAGTGGGCATAACTGGACACTGCAAGATGGAGGTTCCTAGGGTTGTGTCTGGGACTGTAGATAGTGGCTAGTGTCATTTGGTTGCACAATCCAAGCAGCATTTGGCCAAAAGTGCTCACTCACATAGCTGGGAACAGTTTACACGCTAGAGGCTGTGCGTGAACAGCCTGGGAGTGGGGGTTCTCACAGCGGAGCAGGGTAAGGCTGGCTCCCAGAGTAGAGGATTGGAGTGACCTAGCAGATCACCAGTCCAGATAACACCAGGGGAACGTCACATACATGCATTTGCCATCCCGTATTTGCCACAATTATCATTATTGAATAACAGTAGCGCCTAGAGGCCCCAAATAAGATCAGGCCTAAATGTTGTAAAAACATGTAAGAGACAGCGCCTGCCCTGAAGAGCTCACAATCTTCATATGCAAGATGGAGGGTGGAAGAAAGATCTTATTTTACAGATGGGAACTGAAGCACTAAGAGATTGAGTGATTTGACTAAGGTCACACAGACCATCTATGCCAGCGTTATGGAACTGAACACAGATTTCCTGTGCGTCAGTTCCGTCCCTTAACCACAAGACTATCCTTCAGTTCAAAGTATTACTTTTGTTTAACATTTATGTTGTCACCCAGCTGCTGAGTGGTAGCAGGTGTAAGGGCTTTGAAGGTCTGTTTCTCATGGAAGAGGAAATCAATGATTTGGAGCAGTGTATTTTCTTAATGTGGCTTATTTATTTACACTATATACACAAGTACATAAGTCCTAGAACAGTGGTGGTCACAAAGGGCATGCAGGCTGAAGAGCCAAAATCCATTAATGTGTATGTAATATCTTAACCACAGTCTCTGTTAAGAAGTTTTTACATTGGCTCAAATTCCACCGCTTGGTCTGAGCCCTGGGGCCTAGCTAACAATGTACAATATATGACTGAGGCCATGTCCAGACTAGGTATTAAAATCGATTTTAGAGACGCAACTTCAGCTACGGGAATAACGTAGCTGAAGTCGAATTTCTAAAATCGAGGTACTTACCCGTCTGGACGGCGCGGCATCGATGTCTGTGGCTTTCCGTGTCGATTCCGGAACTCCGTTCGGGTTGATGGAGTTCCGGAATCGATGTAAGCGCGCTCGGGGATCGATACATCGCGTCCAGACTAGACGCGATATATCGATCCCCGAGCAATCAATTTTAACCCGCCGATGCCGCGGGTTAGTCTGGACGTGCGCTGAGAAAACTTGGTGAACAGGAGACAACCTTGCTTTGTTTCAATCCGACAAGCAGAATCAGAAGAACTCCAGATAGAGGAGTAGTAATTGGATGTTCTTATCATGAGTTACAGACACACACAGCACTGAGAAGAGGCTCAAAGTCTACTCCTCGGTGCAGGAAGGAGATAGCAAACACCCTCCTCAAATGCCAGCCAGAGTTCAGGAAGAGGCCTAACATGTCAGTATGAGATATGTCAGTATGAGATATGACATCCTCCCCTTCACAGATGTATCCTCCTTCACAGATACCAACTCTAGTTCTCAGAAACACAATGGTGAACCCTAAAACAATTTCTATTGCCATGTACTTTTCACTGTCTTTTTGCTTTAAACCCCCAGGAATGTACCTGTTGGACAACTGGAAGAGCTACCTCATTCCTATGGACCCCAAAAATCGGGATTTAACCTACACATTGCAATAGAAAAAGTTTGAGGGAAAACACCTGTGTATTAGTAACATGTTAACCTGAGCTATGGATGGAGCCATTATGTAATCTTTTAGACCATTGCCTTAGGCCACGTCCAGACTAGGTATTAAAATCGATTTTAGATACGCAACTTTAGCTACGGGAATAACGTAGCTGAAGTTGAATTTCTAAAATCGAGGTACTCACCCGTCTGGACGGCGCGGCATCGATGTCCGTGGCTCTCCGTGTCGATTCCGGAACTCCGTTCGGGTTGATGGAGTTCCGGAATCGATGTAAGCGCGCTCGGGGATCGATACATCGCGTCCAGACTAGACGCGATATATCGATCCCCGAGCAATCGATTTTAACCGCCGATGCCGCAGGTTAGTCTGGACGTGCGCTTAGTGTGCTAATCTTGTCTTGCTGCTAGAACCTATCCGGGGGCTTGGGAACTTCCACCCTGTTGCTTCTCTCCTCCCATGATCACCCTATATAAGCTTATAAGCTTACACTACAAAGTGATATACATTCATGCCACAATGTTGCTGCAGCTCACAAGCAAAATTTTGTCAATTAGATAGCTTGTTTTATCTTTTTTAGAAAGACCAGGGAGTAGGAACGTCATCAAGTGAAAGGTTTTAACGTCCCAGAATAGCTCAAAGTGCAGTGCTAAAAGCAGCATGGTGGGATTCTGTGTTTATTGTGTCGTCCTGATTCATATCAAATTTGCTCAACTTGCAAACAAAAAGATGGGTCATTTCTTTTTCCCCAGCAAGCAGCTCTAAAAGAATTTTGCAATTAGCAATAAGATGTGAGAGAAGGAAGGAGTGCACATTCACGTTGAGAATCCAGGTGAAGTCCTGGTTGATCCAAAAGCATATAGGTTCCATATTTAGAGTTAGATACTATCATGGTTCGAACAATTCTGGTTGTGATCATGTAAACTCTGAGTCAGACCATAGTGTTAATCGTCCAGCATGGAGAAGTATGTTGGAAGTGCTGCCTTTCAGATGAGTTGTCTAAACAAGGTCCTTTGTGGTCATTAAATTTTTCAGTGCACTTTTCACCATAATAGGAATCCTGGCCTGACTCCAATTTTGGTAGCTGTAGTCTGCCTCTCTATACTGCCCTGGCAGTTTTAATTAGGCATAGCAACACATGTTTAGAATAGGACATACAATGCTATGCGCTGTCAAGTTCCACCCCAGAAGCAGTTGCACTTCAGTGGTGGCTGAAGTTTGTAAAGGTGTTTGGAACTCTTTGGTATGGAAAGCATGGTATAAATATTATCTCCTGACAATCTTTTCATTATGATCCTACTGCCTCTGACATGTATTACCTGGGTGTAAATGAATAGGTAAAATGAAAGGAAAAAATAACTGCAATAGAAAGTTCACTGGAGAGGAGAGACTGTCTTGGGGTTAAGATACTGGACTGAGATACAGATGTTCTGAGTTAAATTCCCAGCTCTGTCACAAACTTCCTGGGTGATCTTGGGCATGTTCCTTAACCTCACTGCCTCCACTCCCAAAACATCTTTCTCCTACCCTTTGTATGTTTGCCCAGAACTGCTGATAGTCTAAATACTCAAAGACCACATATTATGATCTGTGTGTACAGCATTTAGCATAGGTCTTGATCCTGATTCAAGCCCTGAGGTGTTACTGCTATTCAAATAAATAATAATGCTTAGAATAATAACAGAATCTGCCTGACCAACTAATTAAAATTACCTCCTGCTCTGGTTTACTAGAATTATGATGCAAATGTATTCACATCTCTAGCCACCCTTACATAATGTTGCCATTTCAATTGCTCTGGGAGGGTTTAAGACTACTTCCTTACATAATTCTTTCATATCGTAAACAACAAACTCTCAGTATCATTTGAAAGAACCATAACAAATAAATGTTCCTTTCATAGTAAATCATAGTAGCATTAGTCTCTATTAAGGACTTTCATCCAGTTATTCTGGACTGATGCGATTTCATTTTGTTGTTAAAAGACCAATATATTTTTTAAAACACACCAAAATGATTGCTAAGACTACAGCATTTGAACAGTTATTTTTCATATCTGGCATGTAGGGCATTATGTACCACTATGTTGCTGAGATGACACGTCTGGTTTGCAAGGGCGGCTCTAGGTATTTTGCCTCCCCAAGCACGGCAGGCAGGTTGCCTTCGGCGGCTTGCCTGTGGGAGGTCTCCAGTCCCGCGGATTTGGCGGCACACATGTGGGAGGTCCGTTGAAGACGCAGGACCAGCAGAGCACCCTCCGTGGCTTGTCGCCCCAGGCACGTGCTTGGCGTGCTGGTGCCTGGAGCAGCCCCTGCTGGTTTGCAAGCTAGAGCACAGGATTGAAGTCAGGAGCATGTCTATCTACCTTATCTTTCTAGGTCTTTATATCACAGTGGCATCTGAAGATTCCATTTCTATCTCTGCCACCGTTTTCCTGTGTGATGTTTGTTAGGACACTTAACCTGTCTCTGCTGCTGTTTTCCCATCTGTACATGGAGAATAATAATACTTTCTTTTGTATTTCTTCTTCCCATCTTCAGATGGGAAGTGCAAAGTTCTATTTTTGACTGTAAAGATGCCTCAGAGTTGGGGTTATTCCCATTAAGGAACACTTTTTGAATGCAGCTTATAAGTTATTGCGACATTCTATACACCAAAGTAACACCCTGGCACCTCCATATTCACCATATTCATCAGTGTTATATGATTGCAACAAATCTTGTGCAAAATATGTCATGTAAGGTGTCAACGGAAAAGTTATGGTTTACTGAATATGATTATCCTGCTTGTATGCATGTTTCATTTTTGTCTCTCTTCATCCATTCATTTGTTGACTCTTCATCCAGTATATGGGTAATGGCTGCTATGACTCAAAGCATGCACAGGTCTGAGACTATATCATGTGATACTGGACTCCATCTTGTGTTTGTACTTTTCCACAAACTGTGCTGTGGGATTTGTTTGGGACAATGAAGTTCCTTCCACATGGAAGAAGCAATAAAAGGGGGAAGTGACATCACCCCACAACTCAACATCTGGAAACAACTTAGGAACAAAGACTGAACTGTGGAGGAGGTCCCAGGTGGGACAGGAGAATTCCAGCCTGTGTACACAAAAGCTGTGACCTAATTGTTCTATCTAACAAGGTGAGACATTCCTTGATTCAAATCCTGTCTAGTTCATAGAACTTAGATTGCATTTTTGTTTTATTTCTTATGGTAATCTACTTTGATCTGTACGTTACTACTTATGATCACTTAAAATCTATCTTTTTGTAGTTAATAAATCTGTTTTATTTTTATTTTACCTAAAAACTGTGTGGTGTTTGAAGTGCAAAGGAAAATCTGCTCAGGAACAGGGGCTGGTGCATTGTGCTCTCCACATTGAGGGAGGGGTGGACTGGGAAATAAACTCACACTGGTCAGGCTTTTGATCAGGGCAAGGTGGTTCAGCTCTGGGGTCCTATGCTGGAGAACTGGGGGGAATTGGCTGGAGCCTCTCTATTGTTAGTTCATGATTGGCTGGAAGAAGCATTCTTGTAACTACAGCTGGGTTTTTCCCTGCTTGTGTATGGCTGTGTAAGTGCAAGGCTTGTAACAGCCTCACAGCTTAGAGGGGGCTGAGACTGGTGTGCCAGAGGGCTCGGTGGAACCCAATTCCAGGGTACACCCTAGGGAAGTCTATCAGAGTTATGAACACATAAAGGAAGCCCATTGAGAAGTCTTTAGATAAACAAAAATTGGATGTCTTAAAAATCTGCACCATCCCAAACTCCATCTCTTTCATATTTAAATATTTAAAACTATAGATCAGATTTTCTTCGAATATGGTTTGTTTAGTAGATCTCACTGAGACTTAAAATCAAGTCAAGTCTAAAGACTGTGCTGTACTGTAACTTACTATGTATAGTATTATATAAGAAATTCCAGTTAATACAGTATGATAGTAATAGACAAATACTGAGTGATATCAATTTTTTCACCAAAGCACAAGCACACAAAGTTCTGTGTTCCCTTCCCTGCCCCCCTAAAAAAACTCAAAGTGGCCTTAATTCTAAATTCAGACATAATCATAATACAATGTAGTGATGGTTACATGCATTAGGTGTTTTTGCATTGATTATCATTGTAATACAACTTATTAAAATGTAAGAATGCTAGATATGAGCAAATATGCGTAGACAGCTCTCTATTGAATCTTTAAAAAGCCTCAATGTTTGTCACTGATGTATGCTGGGGTGCTAAATCTGTAGTAATTATCACCCCTTATGTTTATTTTGTCACAAAAGGTATTTCTCTAGGAATTGCATCCTGGAGATTGGAAGTGCTATTTTGTTCTCCTTATGTGTTTGCTAGTGAGCTACCTTGCAATATTTGAAATGACATCTTTAATGTAGAGAACAAAGTCTTATTGCAGAACTATAATATCTCATTAGATGTACGCAAACACATGTATCAACAGAAGCAATTTTCAAATGTATTGGCAAATTGACTCAAAAATAGACACAGAAAGAAACTAGTTTGATCTCCTTAACCATCATCTGTGTTGGACTGCATCTAAAACAATTTTTTTTCTCTGAATTATTTGTGTGTGGGAATGAGACGAAAGAAGGAAAATATATCTAAAACAGCACAAAATGCTAATGATATCTCATTAACCTTAGACTCTCTCTCATTAGACTGTGGACTATTTTTGGAACCAACAAAGTAAAGAAAATTACATTGCTGGTTTAAGCCAGGTGTACTGTACTTTAAATCAATCTGTGTAAATGGCTCAGATACTGCAGCCATGAGCACACAATAAGAACATGAATAGAATCAAATGGGACTTGACAACACAAGTTGGCGTGCACAGGCCACTGCCTAGCATGTTATCTTATTGTTCACTTATACTCCCTGGTCGGTCGGTCTGTACCCAGGCCTGCGGACAGCAATTCCACGCCTCAGGATAGTACAGTCAATGGGCCCCTGTGACGAGGGGTTTCACTCATCGACGTCCTGGGAATTAGCTCAGGGTTGTCAGTGCACCCTCTTCAGGTGGTGTCTTGCCCATCATCACTCCTGTCTCCACATCCAGGACCTGCGTCACTCCTCGGACCACGTCTTCCTCTTCTGGGTACAGCTGTTCCCCACTTGGTTCTTTCCCCGCTTCTGGGGGACCGACAGTCCTCAGTCCAGCCACTGCAGTGACAATCCACATTCTAGCCACTCGTCTCAGTGGTAGACTGCAGTCCATGCACGGGCCACTCCCCTCAGTGGTCAGTGCGGGTAGGGAGGGGGGGCAGACCCACCCGCTACTCCGGGCCCCGACCCAGGGACCCTATAGCCACGTACTGCCCCTCTTCCAACTCTGACGTCTCCTTCCCTGGGCCATTTCCCTAGAGCCCCAACACCTCCTCTGCCCTTGTATCAGGGCCTCAGTTTGGCAACCATCAGCCTGGAGCTTCCTCATACTTTGCTGACCCTGCCCAGCACTGCTCTGCCCATGCTGCTCTAGCCCTCTAAGCATCCAGCCTTCCTCCCTCAAACTCCAGGGAGTGACTGCTCCTCTGCTCGGCTCAGCAGACCCTTCTTGTATTCGCCAGCCTGGCCCTGATTGGCTTCTCCAATAAACCTTTCCCTAAGTGGCTGGCACTTATTGGCTGCCTCTTGCGCAGCATCCCAATGGTTGCTTTAATCCCTTACATACCATTGAGGGGCAGCGGCCCCATCACAGCCCCCTAGAAAGGGATGTGCCCACCTGGCTGCCTTCACTGCAGCCGGTGACACCCTGCGCGCACCTAGGAGCCAGGGCTGGATGAACCTTTCATGGGCTCAGTGCCAAACATATTGCTGGGCCTCCATGGAGGCAATGGAGCATGGTGCAGGGAGGTTAGTAGTCGGAGCAAGGGGCCAGCGGGGCACTGCGTGGAGGGGTGGCCCTGCTCAGCCCAGCCCAGTGGGAGGGCACTGTTTAAAAACCAGCAGCCACCAGATGCACAATGGTTCGCCCAGCCCTGTGCTGCCAGTGTGCCCCTTACCCTCTGGGGCGGGCCTATGCCGGGCCACACAACCCCCCCACCCAACACCCCCCAACTCCCCATGGCCAGACTCCCCTGGACCCGCTATGCCGAGTGCCCCTCCACCCACAGCCCCACCACAACTGCCCAGAACCCCTCACAGACCACCCCCCACTGCCTAGCACCCCAACACACACAGGTCACCCCACTGCCCAGCACCCCAACACACACAGGCTGCCCCCACTGCCCAGCACCCCCAACAACTCCTCCCACCTAGCACTCCAAAACACACAAACTTCTCCCACTGCCAAGAGCCTCTAGCCCCTCACAGCCCAGCACCTCCCTCCACAGACCTCCGCAGAGACCCACTCCTCCATGCCCTGCCCCCCCACCAAACTCACCCACCCTGCTGAGGCAGCTCAGAGCAAGGATTCCCCCTTCCAGCACAGTCCTAGGGGACAGAACAGCTGAAGCTTGGGAGCACAGAGTGATCCCATCCCCCAGGGCCCCACCCAGCCCTACCTGCCTGGCGCTGGTGCCCATGGCGGAGAGGAGGCGTTTCCTTGCAGGGGTGGTGAGGGGCAGTCACCGAATTCCCCAACCTGCCACTTCTGCAGTGCGGGCCCTGTGGCCTGCCCGGGTGATTTAAAAGGGCCCAGGGCTTCCAGCCACCGCCACTACCATGGCAGCAGCTGGGGGCCCTTGGGCCCTTTTAAATCAGCCAGGCCCCTGGGCAATTGCCCCCTTCTGCCCCCCCTGACAGTGGGCCTGTCTGTATCCATTTGTTTTCTCTTGTCTAGGATAGTGAAATCTTTGAGGCAGGGACCATGTCTTTGTTCTCTGTTTGTACAGCACCTAGCACAATGGGGTCCTGGCCCATGACTACAGCTCCTAGGATAATGGTAGTGCAAATAATAAACAGTAACAATAGTGGCCAGAATTAACTGTTTTGTTTTTAAAACAGCTTTTTTGTCAAAAACAAAAATTTCCATGGGAGATTACTAATTTTATCAAATTGTTTGGGTTTTCACCAGAAGTACCAAAACCAAAGAGAGTTTGTGGTCTGGAACTGAAAATATATATATGTACAAGCAAAATCTGAATGAGCTTTCCCCTGACATCTAGTGGTGAGTTGTGGAAAAGGACTTCAGAATCTGATCTCATTTGCATGGGCACACCCACCCTGCCTAGGTGCTCAGCATGATGGGATTGCTTGCCCAGATGGTCACTTTTGGGTGGTGTGGGATCCCCAGTCTCCTTGTTATTGGGACAGGAGTAACAAAGTGTTGTTATCCTTGCTATGTGAATCAAGGGTAGCACATCTGTACTTGGCATTTCCCTGACTGAGGGACTCACCATCAAATTAACAGAGCTTGCTAGACAGGGGACATGGGTTCCCAAGTGTGTGGATGGGATATTTTTACCTGGAGGTGTGAGCCTTGCTTAAGAGCCCCAGGCACAATTTGATCCTGCCACTCTCTACTGTGTAACAACAGAACTAATTTAGACTCAATTGAGAGTCTTGTTACACACTGTAGAGCTGAAATCACTTTTGTATAGTATTTCTGATGCAAGAGACTTCCCTGTGGGTACCAGCAATGAAGCTACCCCCCCATAACAGTTGAAATCACTAAGCGCTATGTTAAGTAGGGGACCCTGAAGACATCTTGGCAGCCAGCAGGGTGGCTGGCTGACAGTGCCAGAGCAGAGCCCCACAGAGAGTGGCGGTGAATGAGTACCTGAGCAGTGGAGTGAGTAAGGTGTCTCCTTACCCCTACCTCCACCCAGGGTGGGAGGTGAACTCTTCAGATGCACCTCTGAACTCTGGGGCTGTACTGACCAAGGACAGCAACTGTGAGTGAGGTGCAGAGAAGGGATGGGTACATTAAAGGGACTTTTGGGTTACTGGACTTAAGAACCTGAGGGGAAAAAGACACTACCCAACTTACTTGGTGGTGGATCTTTTGATCATAGTTTATATTTATATATCCTGTTTGCAGTGTTTCCCCAAATTCATGCTGCATTATTTCTCTCCTTTCATTAAAAGTTTTTTTGCTACACTCAGACTCTGTGCTTGCAAGTGGGGAAGTATTGCCTCTTAGAGGTGCCCACAGGGTGGTGTGTAATTGTCCCAGGTTACTGGGTGAGGGCTTGAACCGGTTTGTGTTGTAGTGTTGAAAAAGAACCTCTAGATACTGAACCTGGCCCTTGTTGCTGCCAACTCTGACTGGCTATTTTTAGCCCCAGAATCTGAGCCAGTTGACCCAGGCTTTGAGACTTGCTGCCCTGGGACTGTTTTTTAATTTTTTTCTGTATAGATATTCCCAGACTTACACTGATGGTCTACTTCTACTCAAGCAGCAAGTTTAGCTGTAGGATAGTTTTGTGTTTAAAACAGAAAGGACACTGATTGATGAGACATAAGAACAAATTAATGTTTCTATGCTTAACTGCTTAAGATTCTTCATGTGTACAAGTTACTGGAAGCAGTTGATGGGTAAACATGGTGAGAAACATGGACCTGAAGTGAAAGTCACTAAGGCCTGCTGTTAATTGAATTTAAATTAAAAAGGGAGAAGAAATTACAGTATCTAACACATTCAAAATCAGCGCCTGAAGGAAGAAAATAATCTTTAAATACAAAAACTACCTCTAAAACATCTCTTGGGAATGTAATTCTTAATGTTAAGTTATAGGAATCCTTATGATTAACTATAGCTTGAATCATGGTGTGCCTGAATCAGAATTGAGTCAGAGGTCATATAAAAAGGTAATTTAAAACTGGAATTTTAAGATACCCAGCAGCTTTGCTCCAAGCATAATTATCCCTTTTCTCAGTGAATCAGGATTCACATATTTTATTTCCTTGATGTAATAATTCTGGTTAGATCTCCAAATATGCATCGTTTCCCAGTGGATGTGCAAGACTTAACTTTCTAATTTTTCTTAACGCAGAAATCATAAATCCTTTACAAATATCATTTTTTAAAAAAAGTTCAATCTCCCTTATAATCAGGAAGAAGCAAAAAAGGGGCAAGAGCTTATTTGATCTTTCTTTCTATGCAAATAGACACCCTGAAAGCTATTTCTTTAATGGTATAATTCACAAAACTATTTACATATGTGCAAAAAGGAACAATAACGATGTAATTACCTCTGGTCAGAAAATGGAAATTCCAAAATTTGGGGAGGAATTGGCCCAAATCAGAGGGAGAAAAATCAAAACTTCCTGAGTAATGGAAAATAGCCCAAAATTGATTCAGAGACATTGAAATGATTTAATAAGGAATAACTATGGGCTTTTCTTTAGATAATACTAATCATCATCATCATGTTCCTATTATGCCTCTGGCATTTAGGGAAGTGACGAAGCTCCTCTACTCCTGTCTTTTTCTCACAAGTCTTTCAATGGTTCCCCAGCTGTGCCCCAGGTTTTTCAGCTCGGCTTCCACAGCTCTTCACCATCTTGTTTCGAGCGTCCTCGTTTTCGCTTGCCTTCAGGTGTCCATCTTATTGCTACTTTGGTGATGGAATCATTTTCCATCCGAAGCACAAGACTGATCCATCTCCAACGTCTCCTGGCAATGACGGTGCTCAGATCCTCTTGGCTGCACTGTGTCAATAAATCTTGGTTTGATATTGTTCTGGGCCAAAAGATACAGAGGATTTTTCTGTATGGAATGAAGACAGTTTGGACATGTCATACTTTCTCATTCGGCACTGTAACGTTTTCTCATTCCCCATTATTCTGCACTATCAAGTAGTGTTGAAAGTACGCAACGCTGATAAATCTTGAGTTTGATTTTCATGTTGTATTTTGATGATTTCCATACTGTATTTCATGTCCTGGCTTGTTTCACTGTCTTGGCTGATCGTGCAGCCCAAGTATGTGAATATTTCTACATTGGTGAGAACATAATCCTCTATCCATATTGGTGATGGTGAGGCAATATTAAAGGTCAGGATATCTGTCTTACTGCAGTTGATTTTCAGTCCATTTCCTGGCTGAATGCGTTGAATGGAGTTGTTTTTTTCTTGAATATGGTTTTGGGTATGTGATAGGAGGTAATACTGAAACATTATAATATTCTGTTATTGAATATATAGTTAAATATAAAATAGTCATGATTTATAAATAAATATTTCAACAGTAATTATTCTGAAAATACTTTTAAAATAGTTACTTCATGTATAAAGATTTTAATACAAGTCAAAACAAATTGCAAGGAAGTGATAAGTTAAATGAAACATTTTGACATTAACAAAACAAAACATTTCAGTGTTCCAAATCAAAACAAGAGAGTTGAAACACATAATTTCAAAGATTTCCAGCAAAAAATAAAATAAAATACATGTTCCTGCCACACATTTCAATGTTGGCGAAACAATGTTTTCCAATGGAAAACTATTTTGCTAGACTATTGTTGTTTAAAAAGGGGGAAAGCAAATATTGACATGTAATAAGCATAACAAATTTGCAAAGAGATGCCAAGTAAAGTCCTCTTCAAAGTCTGAACGTGTAAGAGGAAGGATAACCTTTGGGTTAAGACACTGGATTGGGATTCAGGAAACTTGAGTTCAATTTCTTTCTGTGTCACAAACATCCTGGATCCAGTCCTACCCCCCAAATGAAGCTTTGCTGACTAATCTCTGTAGAAGCAGGTTTGGACTTTCTGTGTTGAGACATTTATATTGCTGTGCATCAGTAAAAGTGGGATAATCATACTTCCTTACCTCACGGGTTTATACTGAGGATAAATTCACTAATGTAGGTGAGATGTTCACACACTATGACAGGATTTACACTTCTACTTAGGTTGTATTATTGACAGAATTTTGCAAAAGCTACATATTGTATTATAAGTTTTAGGTAACTAGGAACTTTCAGAGAATGATGAGACATTACTAGCTGCCAAATTCAAATGGGTGTTCTTCAGTTTAAAGAAACCATTTAAGTGTGCTGTTCATTTGGGTTCACATCCTGTGTGCTGAAATACATGGTGCCATGATTTGTCTGTTCTAACTAATATGGCAGGATTGAGATCCATTGATTAGGGCACTAAAATAACTCTAGAATTTTTATATACTTATATTAACCCTGTGGTGATGGGGGTGGAAGTTGTGGCAATTCATCTTTATTGAATATCGTACACTAGTATCTTCCCATTGATCCTTCCTTATAATCCACTCTCCATTTTAAACTAACCACCCAGTCTGTAATGAGCCAATCAAACTAAAGTTTTCCCGCATACCCTCATAGGGAAATATTTCCCACCTCTGTGATAAAAGCAAACTCAATCACTAACAGTAACGTTGTTCCTCTCCTGCTGGCATGTGTAATACATTACGGCAGTATATCTATAGTTATGATTGATGAAGCACTCCCATCGTAAGCCTCTGTTTTCATAACTGCTTGTAAAATAGTTACTTTCTGGACTGAGATTTTTCACACTTGCTTTCAGCCAAAGGTGAAGGGTGTTTTGTTTGTTTGGGGGGATGCTTCATAAAAGGTTATTGGGCATTTTAGGAGTGATCCAAGCATAAAAAAAAATGTGTGTTACACCAGTTAAGAAATATTTTCCTTGCTTTATTTGGGCTCAGATGAATCAAGACCAGCTTCTTTTTTTAAACCTGGCCCATATTCCTAACTGTGCCTTTGACATATCGGAAGAGATTTTATTTACACATAAAAAGCATTGAAAACTGCATGCAGGTCATGGGTTGATTGCCAATTCTGCCTCCTATTTAATGATATTGAAATACAATGCACAGTGGCTCCAATTTCAAAATTTCCCCTGCACAGAGGATGAACACAAGGTCTGAGGATAACTTAAATCCCATCCAAGCCCTGTCTTCCACCTTCAAATCTCTCCTCCAAACTCACCTTTGCCATGATGCCTACAAAACACTTGAAAATGGTTCTAAAGCTAAACCAAGGGCTCTAAGAAAGCAAATAGAAAGAATCCATCACTCATTGTTTTTAAGCCAGTTTCATGATTTTTTGAGGCCTCAATAGTCTTTCTCAATCAGTTGAGGTTGGCAATAATGTGTCCATGTATTCAGATGTGTCTGTATTTAGACTGCAAGCTCTTCAGGGCAGCGACTGTCATTTTGTTATACATGCAGAGTGCCTAGCACCATAGGCAGCTGGTGATCCAGCTGCTGGGGAAAGCTAGCCCCCAGCTCCTCCCCTTGTGGCTGAGACCCTGCCCTTGCCCCTGCCCCTCCCTTTCTACCACTCCTCCCCCAGAGGATCCCAGAGCACCCCCACCTCAGTTCCTAGCCCCAGAGCCGGGCAACCAGTCAGCGTGGTCACAGCGACCACAGCCCTGGTGCACTGGGTGGCCAGCACCTGGCGGAGGGGCAGCAGCACCCCCAATCCCGGACCACTGGGTGGGCAGTGTGGTTCCAGCGCCAATTGCCCCAAGTCCCTGTGGGAGGCAGGCCGACCAGCTCCAGCCCCAGCCCCAGCCACCTGGGCCAGGATACAGCGCAGGAAACTGCAGGAGCGGATCTGGGGGCAGAGCATGGGTGGGGCCATGGTGGGCTGTTTTGAGAAGGCACAGCCTCTCCCAGCCTATGATACCTGCCACCCATGCCTAGCACAATGAGGTCTCTGATTCCTAAGCAGAGCTTCTGGTCATTAGAACAATAATAAATAACAACTTAAGTGGAGTACTGGCCTCATGCAGGCTCTCTGCATGAGGTTGAGATTTCAGGTTGAGGAGGTTGTGAAGGCTAGGACTATAACAGCATTTAAAAGAGAACTGGATAAATTCATGGTGGTTAAGTCCATTAATGGCTATTAGCCAGGATGGGTAAGGAATGGTGTCCCTAGCCTCTGTTTGTCAGAGGATGGAGATGGATGCAGGAGAGAGATCACTTGATCATTGCCTGTTAGGTCCACTCCCTCTGAGGCACCAGGCATTGGCCACTGTTGGTAGATAGGATACTGGGCTAGATGGACCTTTGGTCTGACCAGGTATGGCCATTCTTATGTTCTTACGTTCAGCCAAACAAAATCCTGTACACAAATAGGTAACTTTCACAGGGCCTAGGTACATTTTAAGTGATGCATAGATCTTCTTTACATGTTACCTTCTGCATCTCTTGTCCATACATTACTGGAACTGAGGAGCATAAACACCTCCGTACAGTCAAACGTTGGCAAAATAGGAGAGCAGAGTTGCATGGCGTGCACCCTAAAAATCAAATGGTAAATCACTTGAACAAATGCAGTAGGCTGCCTTGGAAATGTTAGATGGTCATCCAGGCCTGCTGGTAAAAAAACAATTGTCATTCCATTGCTAGCCACTACTTCCAGGCACTTTCTAGGCAAGTCAGTTTCAAGTCCGTAGAAATCACATCTTGCCCAACAAAGAAAATAACAGATGTTTTTTATTTTTATAATGAGATCTATCCACAAATAGTCCACTATAATGGTCTATAGTGAAGCTATGGTCATCTATAGTGGAGCTATAGTCAGTTCCTGAGAACATTTTGGCCTGAGACCTTTTTATGATTTGTTGAAACAGGGATTTTTTTAAAAAAATGGCTGGTCAAAATTTCAGTCAAAGCTGTTTTTGATGGAAAATTGGGGTTTCAAATATATTATTTTTTTTGTGAGCAGTGTTTGCTTTTTATTGAGAATTTTGATTAGTCACTGAAAAAGTAACTCCTAAAAAGTGAAATATTTTGACCAAAAGTCCAAAATATCATGATTCAAATATCATGCCCCAGTGCTTCATGGGAGTTGTAATTCAGTTTTCTTATATCCCCATTCTCTTCTATGGGCTGGGATCTCAGCGCAGCTATGTTCCCATGATGTGCTGGTGGCCATGGACTCACATGCTGCAATTGCCTGCCCTCACTATGATGTAGTTTGTATTGCATCATGGGAGTTGTAGTCTGACCAGGGAGTTCAGCCAAGGAGAATGGGATCCTGTGGCACCATGGCAGCATTTCTGAAATAAAATATTTTGGTTTTTGGCTGAAAATTTTGATTTTTTTGTTGAAATTGTCCATGGGAGAAAAACCCTTTTGCTGACCAAATCTAATGAAAACCCATTTTTTTTAACTACGAGGAAGTCAGAGTCCTTTTTACCCTTGATGTTACTATATTTTAAGGAATGAAGCAGACTTCCACACAGGACTACACATGCAGGTCAGTGCAGAAAATCTTAACTATGGTTAATAGTTTCTGATTAAATGTTCTTAACTGAGCAGGTTCACTGTGTACAGAAAGGAGACTAGCAAGCTGAAAAGGATGTGGGGATTATAGTGGACCATAAATTGAATATGAGTCAACAATGTGATATAGTTGCATTAAAGGCTAATATAATTGTGGGATATATTAAAAGGAATGGTATATGTAATTGTCCAGCTCGGCTTGGCACTGGTGGGGCCTCAGCTGGCATACTGCGTCCTGTTCTGGGTGCCCCACTTTAGGAAATATGGAAAAACTGGAAAGAGTCCAGAGGAGAGCAACAAAAATGAGAAAAGGTTTAGACAGCCTGACCTATGAGGAAAGGTCAAAAAGAACTGGGCATGTTCTGTCTTGACAGGGAATCTAACAAGTCTTCAAAGATGCTAAGGACTGATATAGAGAGAAAAGTGATCCATTGTTCTCCATGTCCTCTAAAGGAAGGGTAAGAAGTAATGGGCTTAATCTGCAGCAAGATAGATTTAGGTTTGATATTAGGAAAAAGTTGCTAACTATAAGGGTAGGCAACCACTGGAATAGGTTTCCACGGGAGATTATGGAATCCCCATCACTGGAGGTTTTTAAGAACTGGTTGGATGAACACCTATCAAGGATAGTCTGGGTTTATTTGATCCTGCTTCAGTGCAGAGGGGTGGACTTGATGACCTCTTTAGGTTCCTTTCAGCCTTACATTTCTATGATTCTATGAATGGCTAGAAGTCAGGTTTGTGAAAATGGTGGGGAAACAACCTTGCTTACGCAAAGGCAGCAAAGACGTTTCGTCTTTGTTGTATTTATCCTTCTTTTGTGTCTTTGATAACAGCTGGATGTTTCCAGGACATTTTTATAACTAACCAAAAAAAAAAAAAAAAAAAAAGAGAGTGAAAGAGAGAAAGAAATTGAATTCTCCCTTCAGGCTGGCCGGAATATTGTCCTTTGGGAAAAAGGTAATAACTTGCTAGATTATTAAAGAGTTCACACCATATCCTTAATACAAAGTACCAACATGTAATTGGACCTTCCAGGGATGGAGTCTGAATAGATACAATTAAAACTACTCCATCCTTCTTAAGATCTCTATCAAGCGTTCTTACAACTACAATACACACCTGCTAAAGTAAAGAAACACATTGACAGAGCCAGAAGAGTACCCAGAAGTCACCTACTACATGACAGACCCAACAAAGAAAGTAACAGAACGCCACTAGCCATCACTTTCAGCCTCCAACTAAAACCTCTCCAGTGCATCAAGAATCTACACCCTATCCTGAAGGATGATCCATCACTCACAGATCTTGGGAGACAGGTCAGTTCTTGCTTACAGACAGCCCCCCAACCTGAAGCAAATACTCACCAGTAACCACAGACCACACAACAAAAACACTAACCCATGAACCTATCCTTGCAACAAAGCCTGTTGCCAACTCTGTCCACATATCTATTCAGGGGACACCATCATAGGACCTAATCATATCAGCCACACTATCAGAGGCTCATTCACCTGCACATCTACCAATGTGATATATGCCATCATGTGCCAGCAATGCCCCTCTCCCATGTACATTGGCCAAACCAGACAGTCTCTTTGTAAAAGAATAAATGGACACAAATCAGACGTCAAGAATTTTAATATTCAAAAACCAGTCGGAGAACACTTCAACCTACCTGGTCACTCGATTACAGACCTAAAAGTTGCAATATTACAACAAAAAAACTTCAGAAACAGACTCCAACAAGAGACTGCTGAATTGGAATTAATTTGCAAAATTGAGACCATTAAATTAGGCTTGAATAAAGACGGAGTGGATGGTCATTACGCAAAGTAAAACTATTTCCCCATGTTTATCCCCCCCACACACACACTGTTCCTCACACCTTCTTGTCAACTGCTGCAAATGGACCATTTTGATTACCACTACAATTTTTTTTTCTCTCCTGCTGATAGCAGCTCACCTTAACTGATCACTCTCATTAGAGTGTATATGGTAACACCCATTGTTTCATGTTCTCTGTGTGTATATATATATATACACACACATATATATATATAGTCCTACTGTATTTTCCACTGCGTGCATCTGATGAAGGGGGCTGTAGCCCACAAAAACTTATGCTCAAAAAAATTTGTCAGTCTCTAAGGTGCCACAAGTACTCCTGCTCTTTTTGCAGATACAGACTAATGCGGCTGCTACTCTGAAACCCATCCTCCTTAGGCTGGCAATTGTTTTCATGCATTGCTAATATTGGACCAGTTCCTCAGCTAGTGTGAATTGAAGTAGTTCCATTGAAGTCTACATTTGGGCTCGTGGGCTCAGACTTAAACTCCATAGGGGCTGAAAATATCTATGCCTATTCTATGAGGAAAGCACTGAGGAACTGAAATTAGGGGCATGGTGAGGCTAGAATGGAGATTATATCTGAATTTATTGGACCAGAATTTCAGCTAATGTAAATCAGCCTAGCTCCATCAAAGTCAATGGCCTACTGCTGACATACTCCAGCTGAGGATCCTTGCCTTATCAGCAATCTAAAATTACAACATCATTCAGGAGACAGAAAAAGGATACATTTCCAAAGTGTTGTGTAAGTTTCAAGCCACACAACTCTCATTAAAGTTAATGGATGTCTCGTGGCTACAGTTGTATGGGCCCATTCTGAATACGCAGAAGGGCATGTGTAATACTCAAAGTGGGTGGAAAGGAGAACATTTCTCTGAGGGTTATTGATGATGATTGGAAACTTCTTGCTGAAAATCATGGCACAATTGTTGAGGGATACTCAGGCAGTGCAGTCATGGCCAGTCAAGTGTTACATTGCACATCACCACCACTCAAAGAATAAACTGGTCAATTTAGCTCTTTGTTGTTGTTCGTCAGCAGAATGGAAAAGCATTCTGCTTGTGTTAAATGCAGTGGAAAAACAAGAAAGTAGGAACAAGAAAAATTCATCTGAGCTCTTGACCTGACTAAGAGGCGCTAGCAAGCTGTAGCATAGCAAAATAATGGGAATGCCAAGTGTAGGACAGCTGATTGACCTGGCTTATTTCAATTCAGTCTTTCAGCTTCCTCCTTGTTATTTCAGAGTTGCATAAACACAATGGTCTGATTCCCTATTGAGTTTGATTGTGTTTTACACCAGTGTGACTGGGCGGATTTCAGACAAAGCTGGAGTAATGCACAGGGAAGTCAGAGTCAGACCCAGAACTGAGACCAAACGCTGTACCCCACAGGATGGGTGCTAATAGCATTGTCATTGTTCCGGCTAGCTTTGCAAAAGTTTCCTGATATTATCTGTACGGCACAGCCTTATTAAGCACAGGAAATGTGTTTGTTCTGTGAAAATAACTTGATCTAAAAAATAGACACCCTGTGGAATTATAAATAAGTTGTCAAATTCCTACATCCATCCAGCGCTGCCAGCAGCTAGGCTGGCTGGCATCCTACAGGTAGCTTATTACTTTATTCTGTAAGCTGGACAAACCCCTGGTCATACTAGACAAGGAGTGACTACTGTTTAGCCAGGAAGAACATCATTAGAGGCATTTTTAAATTCTTCTAAATCTTCTCCTTCGTGTGCTTGAATACTTACAGTGAGCTGACATTATAGTGGAGTAGCTGTAATACAGAAAAGACGAAGATGGGGCGTGAGTTTGTCATCTCTTGTCAGCAGCACCCTAAGATAATGAGGGTGCCAGTGCTCTGATAGTAACAAAATATGTCAGCTGTCATCCATTGCAGGGTTCCCCCCCACCTCCCGGAATTTATGTTGTATCCTTGATAAGGAGGAAAAAATACAGAACAAAATGAAGGTTAGTTTAATATCCTTTTCCTAAAATAATTCCTTGCAGTCCCCGAGGCTAAAGAGCAGCCTCAATTCTACAATCCCTGGATGGAAAACACAGCTAGAAAATATTTCATGGTGCAGTTTTTGTGGGTTCTCTTAATTGGCAGTTTCTTAGGAGTGAAGCCCATTGAGAAAGTCTTTGTACGTTGCTGGTCAATTTGAAAAAGCTCGAGACCCTCAGGGGACAATAGCAGTGAAGCTAACTCCATCTCGATATAAACAAGGAACCCGAATATCAATCTTCATGTGAAAGTTTATGACGGGTGCAGGCTGTCTGGAATCGCATTTGTCATCTATCCATTAGGAGAGACTTAGAAGAAGAAAAGAAAAGAGATAATCACAGAAAGAAGCTACTGCAGGAACCAGTTGTTCTGTACCCTGTAGGAGGTTCCCTACCAAAACTTATACTGCCCAATTCTGCCACTTTTACCAGTGGGGCTTCAGTGGTACACTATGGCACCTAAGTAGCATCTCAGGGGTGCACAGGCCTTGAGTATGTACTTGCACACTGGTGAATTGCACTTAGTGAGAAGTACATTATGCTCAAATAAATTTGTTAGTTTTTAAGGTGCCACAAGTACTCCTGTTCTTTTTGCGGATACAGACTATCACAGCTGCTACTCTGAAACCTGTACTTATGAGAGTAACCCCTTAAGCAAAACTCAAAAGTGATTGACCTGGTGGGGCTACATACTAGTCATTGTTTCCATAGCTGCCAATACTTAGTAACATAATACCGCCCCTTATTCACCATGAAGGGGCTTCCATCATGCTCCTGGCCATGATCCATGAGAACGATGACTTGCCTCTGTACTCAGACCTTTTCAACCACCTGACAGTTTGCCTGTTTTCTAGACAGCCTTTATGGTCACTTATACCACCACAGGACAATGTGATGAAATCTGCTTGGCGTAACGAATGGTCGGTGACAGTCATTAATCACTCTCTTATCAGCGAGCCAACCATCTGCTCACCAGCTTTTGACTTGGAAAGGCACCTATGGTCATCCCTGCACATATTGTGAGAGATAGATTCACTGTGAGTAAAGGCAGCAAAAAAATATCCACCCTTTATTATTTCAATAAACCTCTCTAAACACTGTTATCTGCAAGCCAAGCAAATTTTACTTCAGTAATGGCCGGATCCAAGGCCCACTGAAGTCAACGAAAAAACTCATCTCATTGAGTAAAGTCCATTACAATCCTCCACCAGGCTCGTCTCCTTACAGTGTCTGACATTATATATTGGGGGTCTGATCCCAGTGAAGTCTTTGAGACCTCTCTCCTTATTGGCAATAATAGCAATTCAAAAGTTTTAGGGGTTCAAAGAGCCCCTCTTGTTTATTTTTAAAGCTCCCTCCTTTCCCTGATCTTTTGTTACTGAAAAATCCACTCCAGTCTCCATTCTCATTGACCTAGGCTGATGCAGAAGCTGTATCTGACAGTCAGAACAACAGACCAAAATACCCAAGTGGTAAAAAGACATTGAGTCTCCATGAGACTGTCCTGATGCCAGCACTATTAGAGGGACAGTCCGAAAAAGCTGGAGCAAAGGGAGGAAGTCAGGTGTGTTCCTGCAATAGATGTTTATGCAGGATACATTCTCCATCGCTTGGAGGTGAGATCCATAGGGTGACACTGAAGCTTTTGGTAATTGAAAACGTTCTTGTTATTTTGCATTTGACATAAGCTGCCTCCTGCTAAGTAAGGGCAAGTTCTACAACCCAGGAGATATTTAAATGTGGTTAGCTTTTCTGATCAGGATGTCTGTTCCTTTTGATTCTTTATGTGGGATCTAATATTCTAGCTGACAGACTGCCAAGTGGCCTGACTGAGTCTCTAACAATCATCTACCGCCCATGAATCTGAATGTTAAGGAGGCTAACATGAATTATACTCTTTTGATTGCATTATTGGGTCTATCAGGGAAATTCCCTTCTTCATATACAATCATCAGATTCTTTTCTTGTTCCTATATAAGATTCTAATTCTGTTTTCTTCTTCTCTTGCAACTGTGGCATTGTGGTCACCCTTAAAAACTTGCCAATTGCTATACTTTGGTATTTTCAGTATTTGGGAGTCAGTCATTCTCTATCATGAATATAAGGGGGAACATGGATCTGGAATCATGTCATGCTCCCTGTTAGAACCTGGCCCAGGCCAGGGAAGCAAATGATCCAACCAACAGACCAAATTTGGTGATGAATCCTGGTCAGGTCCCACCTGAAGCATGTTAAGCATATGCTGAGAAGATGAGTATAAGCATAGGGAAATATACAGAAAATACTAAGGTAACCTTATCCATTCATCTAAAGGAAAAACTGGTGCATTTGTTAAGGTGGCTACTGAATGAGAAAGACTTCTTATGGTGCTAAAAGGAGTATTGATTGTTCATCCCTGGTAGAAATATGAAAGAGCCATATATACTAAAAGCAGATTTTTTAAGACGTGCAATATAAGACTATATGCAAATCTACATTTATGGCTTTATTCATGTTCCATAGCTTGTTATGTAAAACTCAGTGGAGGGCAGGGGTTCAGATGCTGGGGGAGTGGGGCTCTGTGGGGTGGAGATCTGGGTGCGGGTGGCTTGTTGGGATGGTCCAAGAGCAGGGAGAGTGGAGCTTTCAGAGAATCTGAACATGTAAAACCCATTAATTAAAAAAAATTGCTAATACTGGCTCAAAATACAGAGTCAGGAAAAGAAAGATAATATAAATTATCAAGAAGGACTTGTTTCCCAAGTCCCAACACCAAGCTCCGGCTTTGTGTCACTGTGTGTGGCTAACAGTATAGCGGCATCTTTATCTTCAGTACTTTCTACCCAGTGCAAAGATAGCCCCAAGCAGATTTTCAACATCATTACTACACATGTTTCTATGGAAATTAGTGATGTTTGCAACCCTGCGTCATGTGGCTGCTATCACATTATCATAGAAAACTAGGCACTAGCTGATTAGCTAGGGTCAATAATAGCTTAGCTATTTGCCTTAATATACAGTGTAGTGCCAGGTAACAAATAGGGAAATCATTGTTAGAGGTTACTATGATATCTTGATCAACAACACAAAACATCAGCAACGATAGTTCTCCCAGCCTTTTATAGCATAGGAAAAGAACTAGCTGAAAAAATGTTTTCATTTAAATATTTCAAAACCGATCTTTTTTTTTGGTTAAATTTCAGGATTTTTTTAAGCTTTGCCAATTTTTTATTTTACACATTACTGAAATGGTTCCCAAACTTTCACTTTCAGAAAACCAGTGTGTCAGTAAATTAAAGTCAATCATCTGGATAATATTTTTGACATTTTCACTAAAATTGTTGATTAAAAAAGTCTCTTTTTTTGGGGGGGGAAATGAAAACATTTCAATAAGGTTGACAATTTTTCCACAAAAAGTGTTTTCTATGAGAGACCACTTTTCAGTGAAAAAATATTTCCTTAAAAATTTTCTACCAGCTTGAGTCCCAAACTTAATAATTACTCCTGAGGGCGCTCTGTGCCAAAAAATTAAAAATTGTGCACAGAGTATTTTAAAATTCTGCAAATTTTATTTGTCAAATAAATGTGGAGGCTCCAGCACAGCACTGCGGAGCACAAGCCACTGGCTGCACAGAAGTGGGAGATCACTGTGCAGCTCCCCACTGGGACACAGACTCAGCAGTGAGGCTGCACCCAACCCTGACACAGCGGAAGGGCTGGGACTGCCCAAGAAACACCACAGGGCCCTGCCCCTCTGGGCCAGGTGCAACAGGTGTGAGCAGGCAGGATCCAAGTGTGGAGGGGCTTAGTGTGGGGGGATACTGGTGTGGGCTGAGAGGTTTCTGTGTGGGGCAATCTGGGTTCAGGCGGATCAGTGAGGGATCTGGGTGTGGTGGGGAGATCTGGACATATAGTGGCTTTTTGAGGGGTTCTGGGTACAATGGTAATGGGACTTTGCAGAGGGGTCCAGGTGAAAGTGGTTGGGACTCAGCGGGGGGAAGGGTCTGGGTGTGGGGATCTCAGTGGGGTGGTTCAGATGCTGGGGGAGTGGGGCTTGGTGGGGTGGGGATCCAGGTGCGGGTGCCTTGTTAGGATGGTCCAGGTGCAAGGACCTGGGGGCTTTTAAGGGGGGGGGTCTGGGTTTTTCTGCGGGGAAGCAAACAAATCTTCCGGGAACTTAAATTCCATGCATGCACAATGGCGCAGAATTCCCCCAGGAGTAAATAATGCTACTACTAATAATTAATACCTAGCTCTTATATACAGTACTTTTCATCAGTAGATCAAAAAGAACTTTACAAAATATCATTATTGCTGTTTTACAGTTGGGCGCAGAGAGGTAAAGTAACGACCAAGATCACTCAGCAGGCCAGTGGAAGAACTGAGAATAGAGCTCTGGGCTCAGCTGTGCCTCAGTGTTCTACTGAGTAGGCCACACCACCTCTAGTACAATGTTCTGTCAGGGAATATATATTTTTATAAGAGAAGGTTGAAATTTTCATTATTCAGCTTCCTTGCTCAGAGTCTCTCAGGATATTTATTTATGCCAGGTACTCATAAGTCCCTTTTCTGATGAGCTAATGTAACAGTCATTATCATAAGCCATCATTAAGGGCTAGGCCCTGCAACTTTCATTGCTAAAAGCATGAACCTTTAACTAGAGCTAAAGGAGCAACTCCTTTAACTGGAAGCTGTAGCTGATTCATATTCTCTGTGGACCAGCAACTAGAAGGGGACATGCAACATACTGATTAGCCGGTTACACTTACAATCTAAGAGTCTGATCCAACGCTAAAGCCACAAAGTCAATGGTTGCTTTTTGTCCTCAGTGAGAGAGTAGGGTGACCAGATGTCACAATGTTATAGGGATAGTCATGATATTTGGCACTTTGTCTTATATAGGTACCTGTTACCCTCCACCCCCGTCCTGATTTTTAACACTTGCTGTCTGGTCACCCTCTGAGAGAGGCATTATGTCAGGCCCCAAAGCTTTTTATCCAACAAAGGGATCAACACAGACAAGCCTTTTTCTCCAGGCACATTCCTATTGCCAACAGTAGAATTTCGAATGGGGGAGATGTGGAACCCTTTGCAGACACAGGAGTTGTCCATGGAGAGGGGCCAAGGGGGCAAAGTGAGACCATGTTTTTTGTTGTTTTCCACCTAAATTTACTTTGTTTGTATTTTGTCGATGTGCATGCACACTCAAACACACACACACACACACATGCACACACACACGACATAGTATATTGTTATTATTCATAAAATGATTTAAATTGAAAAATATCAAACTGATTCAAATCTAGCAATACACTTCAGCCTTTTCCCCAGTGTAAATTCTGACTTGTAGAATAACCATAGTGGTATGGAACTAGGGATGGACCAGTTCATTGATCTCTATTCTGTATACTAAACTCACAGCCGTCCCCAGCAGCTTGAACACAGGGTAAGGAAACCAACATAAACTGCTACTTTAGAAATCAGATGGAGCTCCAGGCTTGCAAACTTTGCTTGTGGTCTCTCCTAGAGGAAATTAATTCTCTGGGATTAACACTTAGTCACAGACCCGGCCCTTCTATGATCTCATTTAGATCCTGTTCCCTTAGATCAGAAATCTCATATCAGAGGCAGAATTTTTAAGGGACTCAGTAGTGACACCTCCTAGGAAAGGCACCCAGTTGGATTCATGTGTGGTCCAGGTGGAGTTCCAAGTGACTGTAATAAACATCTGTTCCTTAGAACCTCCTGGATTATATCTGTATGATAGCTGTTTCTGTGTCCATTATCAAACAAGGGACAGTAGAGGAACAATGCACAAGCACTGATAGTAAAAATTACTGAAAGGAATGAGAACTTCCTCTGCCTGGCTGGAGGGGTTTACAAAACCAGAGGGAGAGAAAACATTTTCAGTGCATTTTCAGGGGATTAGATACCCTCGCCCCTAAGGTTGTCAATGGAAGAGCTCCTGGGTCTTTATGGCCCTCTTTAAACAGGGGGGAACTAACATCAGTTCTTGTACGTTGAGCAGTATTTAAAATCACAACAAATGGCCAAATTCAAACCCAGAGTGGGCTGAAAATCATGGAGGGGGGGGATGAATCTGACACCTTGCACACACACCCCCTTTTTCCCCCCTATGATTTCAACAACAAAAATGAATCAAAATTAGAAAAAAAATCAACCAGCTCTACTCACGTCTTTTGGATCTAGAAAATACAGCTGCATTTAGACGGATATTATAGAAGCTGCTAAGGATTACTCATTCTCTCTCTCTCTCTTTCTTTCTCTCTCTTGCAATATCTTCGCCCAAGAAAGTGCTGGTAACATTAATTACATTCCAAGGCTAGGACAAAACAGTCAACCTGAATGTTTACTGCACAGAAACCCCAAAAATCCAGAGGCGGCAAGCCCACTTTTGAGGATATTGTTACAGGAAATAACATATGGGACATTTCCATCTTCAACATCAATGTTTGTGAGTGCATGAGACAATTGATAGATAATTAATATTGCCCCATATTAATGAGCCACAGTTCAATAACAGAACAGGCAACATTCATCTCTGCAGGCTACTTTATGATTGCAATGTCATGGCAAGAATAAATACCAGAGAGAGTCAAAGCCAATCCTGAAGGGCCAAACTATGGTATGTGCATGCAGATGAACGTGGGGGTGCAGAGGGCCTGTTCATAGAAGAATTGGTGCAGTGATGGGAGGTGAGATTCAGTGAGTGCATGGATGAGGCCCACCTCTTGTGTGCCGGCAAGAAGTAAGCTTGACCTCCGAGCCCTCTCCTGTCGACTCTTGTACTCCACTGCTGTGAGAGGCTCAAGCAGAGTTGATGGGAGAGTGGCAGCAGTTGACTCACCGCGGTAAAGACACTATGGTAAGTTGATCTAAGTACGTCGACTTCAGCTACGTTATTCACGTAACTGAAGTTGTGTAACTTAGATTGATTCCCTCCCACAAGTGTAGACCAGGGCTCAGAGTGGCTCAGCATGGGAAGGACTCCTTTCCCCACTGTCCTACAGAGTTTCCCATCACACAGCCCTTTCACTCAGCTGTATGCTGATCTAAGACTCTGAATATGAGAGCACAGAACTTTGTCATACTAGGTTCTCTGAAAGGCCATATTTTAAACATAGATTGAAGGCCTTGCCCTGCTGGTGTCCCTTTCCTGGTCCTGTGCATCACAGTTCCATTCTTGGCATGTAGCGTTTATCTGCTTTTCCAGCAAGTTTGGTATGTATTTAACAACAACCCATACCTGAATCCTCACTCCCCCAAATCTCTGTTGATTTGAATGGGAGATCTTAGATGTGCTAGGAAAACCTATTTTCCTGGTTTCCACCCTTGACTCATTCCAACCAATGCTAAAAACCATGTCAGCCATCAAAAAATCCCAAATAAACAAACAACCCAATGAGTTTATATCAAAAATAAACCAAAAAAAAACCCTTTAATGACCATGATGTATGTCCTCCTAATCTGAGTACCTCATGATCAATCTGTAACTTGGGTCCCGCTGTGTACCTCTCAATGTTGTGGTAGGTTATATTCTCCCACATCTGTCATGTAGGGAATAATGAAGGGAAATGGTTATTAATAAAATTATTATAATTTAGTCTTATAAATGTTAGGCTATTATAAACTTGCCTTTTCCTGAAGTTTTTAGAGAGACAATTATTTTCACACATGATGCTCAGAGAATATGGTAGCTTACTTGCTTATGTTTAAATTGTTTATTTAATTATCTGAAATATTAAAGCTAATTAAGGAAATCCCTAGGAGATCTCTGCTTTCTGTCAGTGTGTTAACTACTTATGCTACACAATCTGCTGCACCTTGTATTTAGCTGAGACACTGAGTACCTCTCCCAGACCTGAAGAAGAGATACATGGAGCTCAAAAGCTTGTCTCTTTCACCAACAGCAGTTGGTCCAATAAAAGATATTACTGCACCCAACTTGTCTCTCTACTGTTCATGTGAGAGGTTCCCCATTGTCAAGGAAGAAAACACCTCCTTAGCCACAGGAATCTGTTGTTTACCTCCACGTGAGTTTATACAGACACTAGAATTCAACTTTATAATTTCTGTTTTGTCAAACCACCTATATGATTTTCATTTATACTGTGTTTTGAAAGATGTATATAAGCATTAGTCTTTGTGAGTTGCGCATTGCGTGGAACAATTTAATAGGTGTTTTTAACTGCAAATTAGAAATGTACTTCAAATGGAAGGTGGCAGCCTAGGAACCATTTTGGGAAAAAAGGCAAAAACCCACAAGATTGTCATATCAAAGAACAAGTCACAGCCCCTTACCTAAACAGTAGTCTGATATACAGATTATCTTTATCTCAAGAAAACAGATTTTGTAAGATATTGTGTAAAAAAACATAAGGATGCTCTCTATTCCAGATCAAAGTGAAGTAATGCTTTGGGGTAGGTTATCAGATCTATAAACTAACTCATAAAGAAGGCCTCTGTTACTCCACCTCCTTACAAAAAAGAAAGCTGTTAGTTTAAACCCACACAAAGAATATTAGAAATATCCTTATCAAAACTGATTTCTTGTATGAACTCTCTAAAGTCTTCATCCTTTTAACTTTAAAGGAGAACATTTATGGCTTCGAAGTGCTTTACAAAATACATTTGTTTACTTATAACTCATGTTTCCATTTCTCCCTCAAATGTCGAAAATGGTATATGCTTCTTTCGAGATGTTTATTTGCCAGTGTTGGGTATCTAAATGCAAGTGTTCATATGATAATTACCTGAGAATGGAAAAGAGTTTGATATTAAAAAAAAAAAAAAAAAGAAAGGTTGATTCATGACTGTTTTGAAATTGGGACTTCAATTCAGGGGTGGTTTTTTTTCTTCTTCTTCTGCAACTCATCACATCATGAATAAATAACCATTCAGTCCAAAGAGACAAGTCTGCAGCCTGTATTTGCAAAGCTTTATTAGTTACAGTATGTAAGCGTGAATGTGCTAGCGTGTGACAAATTCTAACCACATTTGATTTAAAAGTGGTTCTAGGAAGACTTACAAAATGGAACAATATTGGTCTAATATGTTTGTTCTTTTGTGGAGCAAGTCAAATGGTGCACAGAATATTTTTATTCTCAATGGCTAAGTGTATCTCACTATGTAATGGCCAGACCACTGTAGCGGGAATGCTAATGATGGTATATAGACAGGATGCTCTGTTCCATTCAAATGGGCTCCGAGATTACTCATTTTCTTTTAGAATAACAAATGGACTTGTCAGGAAAAAAAAACAGAAGGAAGTCATAAAAAATGGAACACCTGTTCTTGCTTTTCCACAGATGTGCTTGCATATGGGCAGAGATGCTCAAATATAAAATACTTTAATTATTATCCAGAAAATTAATTGCTCTGCAGTCACATAACATCAAACAGAACCAAACATAAAAACAAAATAACTCAAAGGTCTATATATTCTCACAATTATGTTCTAATGAATCCTTTGTCACGGGTATCCTTATCAATTATTATTTTCCCAAGGATTTTTGTGAAAATTGGCTATGGGCTTCAAACTGTCATAAATTCACAAGCCACTAACATGGCTCACTGTTAAATTTGTGTACAGTGAGCAGGGCCTGCTCTAGCAATTTCCCGCCCCAAACAAGGCGGCACACCGTGGGGGGCGGTCTGCCGCTCGCCGGTCCCGTGGCTCCGGTGGACCTCCGGCAGGCATTTCTGTGGACGGTCAGCTGGTCTCGCAGCTACGGTGGACCTGCCACAGCCGTTTCTGCGGGGGGTCCAATGGTCTTCAGGCTGTGGTTGAGCTGCCACAAGAGTGTCTGTGGGAGGTCCACCGGAGCCGTGGAACCAGCAGACTGTCCGCAGAAACACCTGCAGGAGGTCCACTGGAGCTGCCTGCCGCCCTCCCAGCAACTGGCAGAGCGCCTTCCGCGGCGTGCCGCCCCAAGCACGTGGTTGGCACGCTGTGGCCTGGAGCCGGCCCTGACAGTGAGCAATAGCTTCAGATATTCCTTTCCCCCATGAAGAGTAAATTCTCCTTCGGGAACTTGGGGACAGGATGGCTCACTCAGTGTTTGCTATTGGGATCAATTGTTCTCCATATCCACTGACAGTAGGACATGAAGTAAATTGCTTAATCTTCAGCAAGGGAGATTTAGGTTAGATAAAAGGAAAAGCTTTCTAACTCTAAGGATAGTTAAGATTGGGAATTGGTTACCAAGGGAGGTTGTGGAATCCCCAGAATTGTTTTTTTTTTAATGAACAGGTTAGACAAACATCCATCAGGGATGGCTCAGTTTTACTTGGTCCTGCCTCAGTGCAGGGGGGCTAGACTAGATGACCTTTTGAGATCTCTTCCAGCCTTACATTTTTATGGTTCTACCATTGCTGATCTGGTCCAGCCATTTAATATGGAGCAACTGGCAAAAGATGAGAAACAAAAACATCAGTCTGCAACTCCTCAGCCTTGCTCAGCACCCACACGGCACTGGAGTACAATAAAGTTGGCATAACCATGGTTCTGTAAACCTAGTTGATACTTGAATACAAATAATACTGACAAAAATACTCTGGTTGGTTGGATCAGGAAGGAAACCATAGTTCACAATGAGAGGTTAGGTCAGTCTATCTTAGCAGAAGAAATTTTATTGCTGATTTACGGGAAGTGGGATCCTTAAAAAAATGCCAAAATATTATATATTAATTTATGAAAATGATTCAGTTACAGTTCATATTGTCCAGGTTAGTACTTTATCACAACATCAAGCCCTAATTTCACCTTTAGTGGATGCACCCAACCCTATGCACATTGCATGCCGAAGGAGGAGAAGCTCCTTGAAATCGCACAAGAGAAGACCAAAGGGAAAAGGTGAAGAACGTTCGTTGAATAATGAGAGGAGAAACTTACAGTGAGAGAAGATGTCTCAGCATAGACCAAGGACCAGCAAATAGGCCAAGACCAGAAAGAATCCATCAGTGCCAACATCAGCTCTCCAAAAAGATGCTACCAGCAAAGCTTCAGTGATCTGGGCAGACCCTTAATAACTTCCATGCTTGCTTATTTCTGGAGGTCCAACGTGTGGATAAACCAATTAAGAGTGCTAGGAGAGTTCGTACTTCCCCTAACTCCCTTCTTGATCTAGCCCTTAGTAAAATGGGAATCAAATCACTTATGGCCTGATCCAAAGCCCATTGATGTCAGTGGAAATTATTCTGTTAATGTCAGTGCACTTCGGAACGGGACCTTGATGCTCAGCAGCCCTAATTCAGGTGGATCGAGATAATGGGCAACATTTTCAAAAGCCCTTGAATGACTGAGGAACACAAAAATCCCCACTGCAAATCCCAATCTGAGCAGCCCGATACTCATTTAAAAATAATAAAAAAGCAGGATTCATGTTTTGCTAACCAAAAATGACATCCTGGAGTTTCAATATCAGCTGCGGTTGAAGAAAAAAATACATTGTATCAGTAATTGAATTAATTATTAGTGGTAAAAGCATGTGTTCATCTAAAAACCAATTTGTGGTAATGCTTAGTAATTGCTATGCATTTTCAGCAGTTTCTAAATATTAACTGCTAATTATTTTGCATGTCTGAACTGAGTGCTAATGAATGGGGTCAAGATGGTTGTCCTTGTGATTAGCATTTTGTGTGCTTATAACAGGTGCAGTTGGGTCAGTGAAAGCCACAGACACACACATTCTAGGGGTATAGATTCTAAGGTAGCGTGAGAGGCACTGCGTTCAAATCCTGCATATGCACTGGTTTTTGATAAGACCGGATAAGTCTTTGAGTGAGCCAAAAGAGTTAATATTTAGTGAGCTTTTTGGGAGATGTGGACATTTGTAAACTGAGAACTGGAATGTGACCACCAAATTAATTAACAGCCACTACTAACCTCAACTGGATTTCACCCAGCAGGCTGAAAGCCTCTGTAACCTTAAACTACCCAGTCCCTCTAATTAATTCATCAAATAAAGTGAATATATGACTCCACATTGAACATATTTCTACATATGTTCTTCTAACGTATATATAAATCCAATAGTGGCAAGGAACCTCTTTTCTCTCGCCAAACTTAGCGTTTTCGCCTGGGGTAATCAGCCCCACTCAGGCACTGTATGCCTTCTGTGCTCTCTTGGTTGTATTTTCAGGGTAGGTGTCAAGGCTGTTTCCCCTCTCTGGGGCTTTAAGTGCAGAAGGTGGGGGCCCGCAAGGACTCTAAAAATTAATACTTGCCACTCCAGGCTTGTATTAAACTCCCAAGCTTACAGTTTTTCTCTGACCTTGGATTGGTAGATGCTGCCACCACCCAAGTGCAAAACATCTTTTAGAACCCAGTAAGGTGCACTGGGGAATTCCTTCCTGTAGGGTACCCTCAAGCCCTTTTGCACCCTCTCCAGGGAAGAGCTGAGAAAGAAAACCAAAAGAAATCAGCTCTTGCCACCAGCTAATTAAAAAACACATGCACAAACCTCTTAGGACACAAAAATCCAATCCTGTTCTTAAAAAGGTAAAATTTTATTAAAAACAAAATGAAAGAAAATACATCTGGAAACTCAGGCTATTGCTAGATTAAAAAAAACCTTTTACAAAGGATTAAGTATCAATAATAACTTTCTTGAAGTTAAACTTAAAGGTTACTAGCAAAACAAAAGCATTTGGAGTTAGCACACAGTTGTCCACAAGCTATAAAGAAATAAAAAATAAATAAATAAACCTAATCACATCTTCCTAGACATTTCCTGATCTACTTACATAGCTGGGATTTCAAATGAGTAGTTTCTAGGTATGATCTGATGATTTTCATACCTGGCCCAAGCTCTTACAGCACAGCTGTTCTGTCCCGTCTCTCCAGGAGAACGGCACAGACAGAGAAAAGGGAAGTTTTTCCCCCAATTTTAAAACGTTCTCACCTTCCCATTGGCTCTTTTGGCCAGGTGTCCACTCACTTCCTTTTACCTATGCAGGGAGACTTTTTAACCCTTTACAGGTGAAGCAAGTAGAGAACAACTACTAAGAGGGATTTTATAGCTAACTGACTGGCTGGGTGTCCATAAAAGGGAGCTACCCCTTCATTTATCACAGTAGGACTGAGGGTCGGCCTAACGGTTGATCCTCCACCTAACAAAAGAAAACAGTCTCAAACAAGCAACAACACCAACAAAGGGGGAACTTTCAGTGCCTCCTCACTGGAGCAAGGTGTCATCCGGTTGGTTATCCTGGGGTGTCAGTCCTTCCCCTAGCAGGCACCCAGGTTTGGCTGTTTCCCTATAGGGAGGGACACAGCCTCTCAGCCTGGAACAGCCTATTTGCCGCCTGCTGCTGCGCCTCCTCCTCCTGCTGCTGCCTGGCTGGCTGCCAGCCTGCCTGCCTTTGCTCTCCCCAGAGGAGGGGTTTCTAAAGGCCTCAGGCAGCCCTTAATTGGATTCAGGTGTCCCTAATTGACCTGAGGTAACTTCTTCTCAGCTTGTTGGAAAAAAGACCTTTAACATTATAGGGCTAATATATCAATCTTCCCAGACCCTCTTGCAGCTGTCCAGCCTGACTTTGTCACACAATATTGTTGTGAAATGATTGCAGCTTATCAAGTAATTTCCAGAAAGAGTTTGAGCTTTAAGCAACACATCATAGACGCCAATTAAACAAGAAAGCAAGTGGGCCAGTTCTGCTCTGGTTGAAGTCAATTGGAAAGCTTGTATGAGCAGGAACAGAATAGACCCTTAATGCCTTGATCCTGCACACGTTTTAAACTGATAGGACTGATTCTCTGTTACTTTGTGCCTTCTGCATTCATTTACATCAGTGCAGAGTGTGTGTAAAACACTACCATATCAGAATGGCACATTCATTTTGCAATGGTGTGAATGACGGCATGAGGCAATGGAGAATTCGGCTCAAAGGAACTACTATCATGAGCAAAGCTATGGGTAGATTTAAGTACTTTTCAGTAACAAGGACTAATTGTTTTATCTTGGATTAATATTCACAGCTTCCAAGAATAGAAGGCACCATTGTGATCATTTAGTCAGACCTCCTATATAACAAAGGCTAGAGAACTTCCCCAAAATAATTCTTAGAGTACATCTTTCAGAAAACCATCCTGTCTTTATTTAATTTTTTTTCACTGATGCAGAATCCACCATGACTCTTGGCAAACTGTTCCAATAGTTAATTATTCTCTTATTATGTCTTATTTCCAGTCTGAATTTGTCTAGCCTCTAATCCAGCCATTGGATCATGTTATAACTTTCTCTGCTAGATTAAAGAACCCATTTTTAAATAGTTGTTCCTGTAACTGTTCTCACAATCAAGTCACCCCTCTAGCCTTCTCTTTGTTATGCTAAATAGACAGACTTAAAGAGCTCAGTCACTATCAGGCACCTTTTCCAGCTTTTTAATCATTCTTGTGGCTCTTCTCTGAATCTACTCCAGTTTATCAACATCCTTCTTGAACTGCGGGCACCAGAACTGGATACAGTATTACAGCAGCTGTCACACCAATGCCAAAGACAGAGGTAAAATTACCTCTGCATCCCTACTAGAGATTTCCTGTTTATGCATCCCAGGATTGCACTAGCCCTTTTGGCCACAGTGAGACACTGGAAGCTCATGTTCAACTGATAGTCTACCATGACTCCCTAATCTTTTTCAGAGTCCCTGCTTCCCAAGTTAGAGTTCCCCATCCTGTACGTATGGCCTACATTCTTTTTTCCTAGATGTATACATTGACTTTTAGCAGTATCATATTAAAATACATATTGTTTGCTTGTGCCTAGTTTACCAAGTGATCCAGATCACTTAGAATCAGTGGCCTGCACTATATAACTTTTTAATTTGGGGGTGAAGGGGTCTCAGTGTTTTTGGCAATAAATCACAGTTTTCTAACAGTCAGGCTTTCAATTCGCAAAGAGCAAGAGGCTGGAAATGTACGTCTGAATTCTGTCCTTGGAACCAAAAGCTGGTGTGTACAGACCCTCAACTTTCTGTGCCAGCTGCAAGCAGTGGGCCAGTTTCTGGGCACAATTATACCAGTGTAAATTTGGATTCCCAGTGGAATAACTATGACCAGTGATTGGTTCACTGGGTCAGCCTCTGACCTCAGTAAAGACTGGACTGCTATCAGTCACTAAGGACTTGATCTAAAGCCTTTTGACTTCAATAGGCTTTGAATCCAGCCCTGAAACACTATCATTTTTCATGCTAAAATAATCAGTCATATGATTTGAGTGGGCTCTCCATCTTTCTTTTCACAGTGAGTTAATCTCTCAGACCGGGTTGGGGAGTATGGATAATGCGATTTTGCTAGCCTTTAATGCTATATCTTTCCAGATCCCAGAAAAATGGTCTCCACTTAGTAGCTAAAACTAAATGTTTTTGCTAACCACAATGAACAAATGGTTCTGAAGGTCACTGGAACTGCTGAATAATGATAAAATAGTGCTATGCTGGGGCTTAGGTGAAACCTTGTTGAAGTTGATGGGTGTAATATCCACCCTTCATTCAGGAAGACTGGAAGGAATAGTTAAGCTCTTATTTTACAGAAAGAAAGGAGAGACAATGGGAGCCACTACCCAAGGCACAGGCTACATGCAAGGCCGGTCAGTGGATTGACTGAGTATTATTTTGATGGAGGTGCATGCTCATGTGTGGAAGTAGCAGAAGCACCACAGGAGCAGGCAGAGAAGGCAGCAGAAAGCCAAGGACAGCCCAAGAAGCATTCGTTGTATACATTGAGAAAGTTAAGAGAGAGTTTTTTTGGTAGAGTGCTGGCTGCAAAAAGAGATTTGGGATACTGAAGAAAGAAACAGTCTCCTGTCTGATTCCTGTTGTGTACGTTCTTTGTAAATAAACAGATTGCGCCAAAGAAACCCTTGACTCCATCAGCAATTCTCCTCCCATTGGATATAACCTACTCCACCCCAAATACTCACTAACTGCTCTGGTCAAATGAGGTAACAATAGTATGCCCAGAGCAACCAAAGAAGCTCTACTGTATCTTTAAGAGGTAACGTTGATATGTAACTTAATTCTAGAATCAACACTTTAGAAATCAGTGTTTATCCAATTTATTTTGATTTATGTTTAAAATTTCACCAGTATCACCATATGGCTGAGGGGGAGGGCAGTTGGGGGACAGGGTTGAAAATAGGGAGCACCATTTCTGGACTTGATTGTGCAGAGCAGCTGCTAACATTATCTAAAGGAGTGGGGTGTGGCTGGACAGTTCAAAGCATTATTCACACAGCAATGCGGGACTCAGTGAATGCCGTTCAGAACTGTGTACGGCACTTTAGAATTCCTAAGGGACAATGAAAAACTTCTCTTCTGTTTCTGAGAATGGACTGGCAAATTGTCTTGTTCCTTACTGTTATATATACAGCCAAGAAAGAGGATGAGCTGGGTATCTACGATTTCGTAGTTTGTCGTCTGCTTCTCTAATGTCATAGGATTCTTACTCGGATCGTCCAGCAAGTCATCACTTAGGAAGGTTAGGGCTGAAACCATCCCACACCTTATAGATTAAAACTAGATTCACAATATACAGCCTTAGTCACTGGGCCATGAATGCAGTCCATTACTCTGCTAGACGAGTATAAACAGGTCAAAACAATGATAATATATCTTGCATTTATACAGGGCTCTGTGAAGGATCCTGAGGATTTATATCTCTATCTACCTATCTGTAGTATGAAAGGGAAAATTTGATTCATATTAAATGTATGAATTGCTTTATCCATCACTGAAATGCAAGCACATTTCAGATAGAATGCAGCCAGTGTTTTAACAGCTGCACTACCCAACAATTTAGGACAGGAAGTGGAGTTTAATGTATCCAAATGAAAGCTCAGGAGGAATTTTAAGTTGGCTGAATGTGTAATTAATTACTCATATTAGAATTCAGTCAGGATCCTGATGAACACTCTCAACTCATGCAAAAAGTACAGTGGTATCTTTAATGTTTATGATTAGTCAAGGAACTTCAGGTTTGTCTCATGTGAAAGATGGCATCATTAGTAGCAGAGTCCCCCTAACTCAGAGCTGGACCGTCAGATCAGTACTCTACTCAGACCTTTTATGGTATGATAATTAAAGATCTCATCTCCAAAATTTACATGGGCTTATATACACTAATATAAACCGTATTTCACTAATGGTACACCAGTGGTGGAAGCTGTAGATAGGATGCAGATGTTTACCACCATACATCTGACTCTCCGTTGAATATGATGATTAGAAACACCTGGGCTTCGTCTGTGCTGTGGTTTCCACTATTCCTACCATGTGCAGAGCTACATTGGTGCTGAGTGATGGCTTCAAAGTTTGTTGGGTAGATGCAGCCTTGGTGCATTAGATGAAAGAACATCATTCTGACACATAAGGAATTTACCAACATTGAACTTTTTCTTCTGTGACAACCACCAAAGAGTCCTTCAAAACATTGCAGATAGTTGAGGAACTTGTCCACTGATGACTAGCAGATTAATAAAGTGCAATAAAAAATAAACACAGAGGGAGGAAAGAAGAACAAACAATATCCCTATGCAGTGGCTTACAAATAGAAGGTTCAAGACTCAAAGGTGAGATGCCAAGGATGGAAATATCACAGGTTGTAGGGGATCTGATGGTGGCTCTAGACACAAGCGAGACAGATTCTCATCTGGCATAACTCAGTTAATTTAAATGGTCTAAACTGATTTAAATGGAACTATGTCACTGTACATCACAACCCCTTGAAGTCAATAAGCATCTTTCCCTTGACTTCAAAGGGCTTTGGATCAGGTCCAGCTGGAGAATTGCCTCAAGATTTAAGACTTAATGCTTAACCCAAGACTGGAATGATATCCACAAAATAATTACATAAATAAAACACTGACCTGATCAAAGTTGTCCATGAAGTAACTGCATATCTGGTTTGGAAAACAGCAGGAATTCCAGTGAGTTGTGAGTAACAGAAATAGAGAACCAGGTAAAACAGCATCATGGAAAATCTAGAAGAGATGGAAAATAGGGGGGAAAAGAAAAAAAATCTGCAGTAGGGATGTGGGCCCGGATGATAAAGATTGATCTAGCCCCCCCCCCTTTTAAATTGGCCTCCCACAATTTTGAGGATTGAAACTAAAAAAATAAGTCATTTTAGAAATCAAATGTGTCTGTAGAGTGGTGGGCAGCGCTGGTGCCCACTCGTTATTTTTAGATGCTGTAAGTACAAGGATCAATACTGCACGCTGTCTGCAGCTAGGGGAAGAGACAGAGCGAAAGGACAAACTAAACGATGTACTTTTCAGGTCTGTTCCTATTAGATTCAGAGATGTGAGGTGAAGTACAGTGTTCGCCAGCAACTTCATGCTAAGCAAATCCCATTTTACCAGAGCATGAAATACATTCACTGCTCCTAGAGAAGTTTGGGACCTTCTGGCATCCTGTCGCAATTATACTCCAATTTCCATGTTCTCATTCCAGTTTCTAGGCACTCTGAATGACAAAGCAGACTAAATAACTAGTGCTCATTGCCTCTCCCTTGGATTCTAGAGTAGCATTTTAAGTTATACCCTGCTGAGGGAGCTTCGCCTAGTATCCAGTCAGGAACATACTTTCCTGTTTTAAATGGCAGAGGAAAACATCAATGAGTGGGTATGAAGGAGTTCACTCACTGCTAGAGTGCCTCCTGATGACCAATGTAGCAGCTCTCTCCCCAGCTGGCACCCCCCTACCAATTGTTGCTCCCACACTGCAGTGGTCTATAATTCAGTCCTCTGGCCAGTTCACAAGTTAGTCCACCTCTTCTGGTTACCAGAAGAAGCCAACAATCAAAGTGCAAGACCTTCTATCAGATCTTCAGCCATGACTGTGCCTCACGGACCTCAGTCCCTTTTCCAAGGCCTCTCTGCCATCCTTGTCCCCTTTTCAGGGGGCCTCACTTTACCTTCCCTGGTGGCTCTTGGGTGAACCCAGGCCTTTCCACTACACCTGGTTCCAGCCCAGAGACCCGAGGACCAGCAGTCAAGATCTGTTCCTTCAGACCATTTGCTGCTGCTGCTTCCCTAGACTCAGGGCCGGCTTTAGGAAATGCGGGGCCCAATTCGAACAGTTTCGACGGGGCCCCAGAAGGGATGACCAAAAAAAAAAAAAAAGCGCTTAAAAAAAGCCACTTTTCATTTCTTCCACGTATTATTTACTTTCCATGACTATATACACATAACAAAATTATATATTACATAATATATTATAAATATCAAGTTCATTAAGAGGAACTTTATTGTATACCTCACCTATATGTTTTTAAAACTTTATCTTCCTCGCTTTTTGTTTGACAAAATCTTTCAGTATATTGCCTAACTCTAAGCTCTTCATTACTTCGCATTCAATTGACATGATTGCCAAATTGTTTAATCGGTCTTCCTGCATTGTTGATCGCAGATATGTTTTAATTAGATTTAGCTTCGAGAAACTCCTCTCTCCTGAGGCTACAGGTACCAGAATAGTCAGGAAGATTCGAATTGCTATAAATAAATTTGGGAATGCTGTTGATCGGTTATTATATGCAAGAAATTGAAGGATTTTTAGAGGGTTTCTACAATCAGACAAAATAATTGGCTTTAATGCTTCCAGTTCTTCACCAAGCATGTAGCCATTTATGTCAACTGATTTTACAGTTGAAACTTGTTTGTTTTCCTGCACTACTTTCACATCTGTCAATGCAAGTTCCAGATCTGCAGCAGATTTTCGTATGGTGTCTTTGGGAAGATTTTTGGCTGAGTGGGACGGAGTTTGGGTGCTGGGTGCAGTCTCTGGCCTGGGGCACAGGGTGGGGTGCAGGAAGAGTGGAGGGGTGCAGGCTCTGGGAGGGAGTGCGGAGGGGTGGGTGCCGTGCAGGCTTTGGGACAGAATTTGGGGCTGGAGGGAGGTGCTGGGGGGAAGGGACTGCCATGTGGCTTCCTTCCTCCCCTGATGCCCCTCACCATAGCCTCAGTGGGATGGAGCTGCCCCTTCCCCAGTGTTTGTAGGAGTGGTGGCTGGGGGGAAACCCAGTCAAACTCTAGTTTTACTCTTTCACTGATGGGCCACTTAAACCCCTTAAAACTCCTTTCCGCCTCTCTCACTCCCCTTTTCTACTGGGCTTGTTTGATCTTTTTGGTGGAGCCAGATGAAAACCACAAACCCCAGTGAGAACAGCAGGCTGGAAGACTAGACTGAACCCACTACCCAGCCTAGTCCATCCCAGAGCCCAGGACTGAGGGCAATGTCCCCCCAGCCCCAGGCCACCTGCTTCCACTCCTGGCCTCTCCCAGTGCTGCCAGTGATTCTGTGTGGCTGCATTGAGTGGGATTTCAAGCGGACCTCTCAACCCCCTGCTAAATTCATCCCTGTTTTGCAACCACTCTGCACCAAGAGCACCTTCCTTCCCTGCCCTAGAACTGCTGGATGGCTAGAAAGCTGAGCTAGGCATTTGATTGATCTAGAATATTATCATGCCCCCTCAAAAAAAAAAAAACTTAATATCCACACAGCTTTGGGGGGGCTATTCTCCCCCCCCCCCCCAGCCGGTCTATTTTATTGTTGCAGGGCAAATGAAGGAGCCATCGTTTAATGGAAATATTCAGCCCCTACAGTGGTCTTGCAGCAGGGAAAACAGAGTTGTTGGGAAGGGAACTGGTTTGGGTAGGAGCCCCAGTCCCCTTCCTTTGCAAAATAATTTGGAAAGGGAATCAGATCACGCTGTGCCTCAGTTTCCCCTTCTGCAGGGAGATGGGGAGGAGATAAAAAGTCTCAGCCTGCCGTGCCATGTTGCAGACCTTTCGCATTCTCCCCTCTTGATGTATTTGATTTCCTCCTCCAAACCTCCTTCTCTCTCTCACCTGGAGTTCACAGCACTAAGTACCGGCTGGGGGCTTTTTTCCTGGGTTTCATGACATGATCCCAACTTTAGTTCTGAAACAGACACAGGCAGGCACAAACTCACCCTCAAACAGCAACACCCTGAAAACCACAACACCAACCCAATATTACAAACCTAGGGGGAATGACAGGGTCAAACACTCACCGTTGGAAGCCCCAGCAGCTGTTCAGGTGAGTGGGGTCCAGTGCAGAGATTCCTATGTCTCCCATCAGACCAGAAGCTCCCTCGGCGTCTTCTCCAGGCTCCAGGTGACTGCTGGGGAGAGGGGAGGGGAGGGGACGGGAGGAAGGCTGCAAGCACCTGTGCCTTCTCCCCCCTCTCTCCTCCTGACCTGCAATACCCAGCGGCTGTCTCTGCCTCAGCCTTCTGCCGGCCAGCGTCTCTCGTTGCCTAGCAGCAACAGCTGCTGTTTCTGGGAGACGCAGAACTTTGCTTCCGGGAGACAGCCGGCCAGCGCGGGGACCCCTTCAGGGGCGGGGCCTGGTTCGGGGGAATCGGGCAAATTGGCCTAAAGCTGGCCCTGCCTAGACTTTTTCCTACTAAGCCTTTCCCAGGCCTTCTCCCTACACAATCTCACTAGACTCACTCTTTTCTTGGGGATCACTCCTGGAATTCCCACAAAATCCCAAACACAAAGTATAAACTTAAAAACCCTCCTCATACTTTTTTTCACTCTCTGATCCTAGAGGGTGACAGCAAAGTTCCAATTTTTTTCCTCTTCATCCCCTTTTCTACTACCAAATTCCTCTCTTTATACTGACTTCCAGCTCTGACTCCAGCTGGGATTCATCAACACTTGGGCCTGGCCGACCCACCAGGTGTGGCCAGGTACCTTAATTGAGCCCTCTAGTTCTAGTTACTCTTTTCATGCTAGTGTGGGGTGCACTGTCACTGGGGATTCTTTCCATAGTCATGTGGACCCCTGTTGGCAGGATGGCAGGGGAAAATCTTCTCCTCCTATTGTATGTTCGTTTACCTTTCTGTACCTCAATAGTCTCCAGAAATATCATCTCCCTTGCCAACTGCTTCCTGGCCTGGGCCAAGATGCCCACCCATCAATCCAGAACAAGGAATCTGCACAGTTCTCTGCAATGATAGACCCTCTTTCCGATCGTTTGTTCATTCACGCACTGGGCAGAGCTCTTCTGGGCAGCAGCCACTGACACTTGGGACTCCTTTTCCAGGCAGTAAGCATTATCCAGGATTCTCTCCTCGGTGCCCACTTCTAGATCCTTTGTTTTGATCAGGTGATGATTACCTGTTCTGTTCATTCCCTCTGAAGCACCTGGCATTGGCCAGTGTCGGAAGACAGGATCATGGGCTAGACAGATCTTTGGTCTTACCTAGTATGGCCATTCTTATGTTCACCCTGACCTCTGGCCTACCCCCGTTTTTTCATTCTTTGCCCTCTGTAATCTGTTGATTTCTGGGTTCTATGGCTCCTCCTTCACATGAACGCACTGCCCTTTCATTGCTATGGTGCACTCTGCCCACTAATCCCAGTTATTGAATAGGCTGGAATCTTTCATAAGCACTAAAATCTCTTGAGCTGAAATTTACCCCTGTGCTGAGGCCTAGATATTAATGAGGTCCCTGCTAAATTCATGTTGGTCTTCTGCTGGCCCTCTGCACAAGGGTGAGTTTCTCCCTCAAAGAAAAGAAAATGGAATAAATGTTAACATGAGGCAGCAGAGAGTAGATGTTGGGAGCATTCTAGAAGGTGAAGAAATGGACTAAGACAGCCCCTCTAATGGTCTTTCTTTCCACTATGCCCTTCTCTGACAAATCATTTGGAGTGAGCGCTTCACTTTTAATTTCTCTATAGGCCTTCATTCAACATGCCCTGAGCTCATAAGTTTGGAGCAGCAATTTGACCAGGCACTGCTCAGAGACTGGAATGAGCTTGAACTGGGACTCATAGAGCAATTCAGTGATTTTTGTGCTTGGTTTTCTAAATCATCTCCGGGAAAGTCCCAGTGCATTCATATGGCTGGCAGGATCTGTGCTTGTTTCTCATCTCTGTGTTGTGTGAAGCCGAAAGATTCAATTGCCAAAAATTAGTAGAATATATAGAGGGAATATGGGAAAACTACCTTAGAGAAGGGCATCAGAGCCATAATGGTAGAAAAGGATTGCTACTCTGAAAGCCTTTAAATTAAACAGAAGAAGAGTTAGCGTTCCATATCAAGTAAGAATTTCCAGGTTGTTTTTTGTTTGGACAGTTCAGAATAGTAGGTCATTAATGTTCAAGGCCTCTCAAGCTGACCCTCTTACGAGGGCATCACAAAGGATTGATCCAGAATCTCACAGAGTCAGATAAGTCAGAGTCTGACAAGGCTAACAAATACCTGATTAGTCTCCTGATGAAACCAGGGATGCAAATTAAAAGTGGGCGAAACACAAACACTCTGATTTGTGGAGTGCCTTGTAATGTAGCGTGCTGTATGCCAGGCCAATTAGAAAAAGGTATTTTTCTTTCTTATTTGCTTGTGGGAGAGAATGTAACTAGGGAGAGGGAATGTAAGAGTTCCGACAACCAGCATTCTTCTTTCCTCTATTGCGCTGTGAGAAGCAAAACACAAACAAACAAACAACGCCCCCACCTTCCCCCAAACCCAGGAGCAATAGAAAATGGTTCCATAGAACATTGGACCGAAATTTGAATATCTGTTTAAAAAGGAACAAAAGCACAACGTGCATTAAAAACACCCCAAAGCAACAACATTTGCATTTAATCATCACCGTCGTGCTAATTTGATTGGCTTTCACAGTTGCTAACAGGATGGATCCAATATATAGTCTAGAAAAATCAAATTCAAAATGATACAATGCAATTAAGAACTCTGCTACCAGCCCCAAATTATTTGCATCCAGTATGGGGACTAGGTGATATGGAAACAGAAAGCAGCATTTGTTACCATAGCTAGAGGTGCCACCTGAAATCCATCTCAGTCCTTAACCACATAGAAGGATGGCCTTAATTACTAAAGCTTACTTAGGGATGGTCTTGTGATGAAGACACTTCCTTGGGATTTAGACGTTGTGGGTTCAATTGCCTGCTCTGCCATAATCTCCCTCTGTGACCTTAAGCAAATCTCTTTGTGCCTCAGTTCTACATCTGCATAAATACAGACACTAGCACTAATGAGTCCCTAATCTCTGTTGAGGTCACCATGTGTTACTGTAGCAATATGAATACTCAAATAAAACTCCCATGGCAGCAGTAATGATGACCTTTAGGAAGGATGAAACGCAGCACCCAAGCCTAATGGGTTTCCAACATTGGGACTCAGCTGACCCATCTCATGCATTATTAAAAAGTGGACCAGATTCTCCCCTGCTTTATACCAGTATAATCCCATTGACCTCGATGGATTTACTCCTGAATTATAGCACTGAGAGAGCAGTATCAGGCCCAGTGGGCCAGTGAATGAAAGTTTGCTCAAGGGCAGCCTAGAAAATCTTACTGCATTGGCAGACCAAATCCTACTCTCTTCTCCTAATATATATATATATAGAGAGAGAAATCCTTGAGTAAAATGCATATCACTTTTATACAGCAGTTTCATAAAACTGCATATGCAATTATGTTTGTGCATTTGCTTTCCTAATTTGCCTGTACAGTGAATGCATTTAAGCCAACAATCACAGCAACCAATTGCCCACTGGATAGCTTTTTGTGTGTAGTTGCTGTAATTACATAAGCAAATCCAGTAATTAGGTGTACACAGTTGGTATGCAAATACTCACACACATTTATGCGTGAGCAAAAACATCTAGCGCCAGAATGTATTTAGTATTTTCCTGGCATTTCCTACTCAATAACGAATACTGTCTCAAGAACCATACAAACAGCTGATCAGTTTTTAAAAAAATCTGCTTTATTTTGGCTTTCAATTTTAAAGCTATTATAACTACCTTCCTGGGAACATGTCACACAGTTAGATCCCGAGAATAGTCTTCCAGAGAGGAGAGTGGGCCATAAACCAGTAGAATCAGATGGAGAGCTCATTCTTTTATCTTAAAGTCTCAAGGAAATTCAGCTATTACTGAATATTACTGTGTTGTGCAATGCTTCTGACCTTTAGCTTCGGGGCTGCTCATGTGATTGAAGACTAACAATAGCTTTTTAAGATGTCATTCTCTCTGAACAATAATAATAATAATAATAGTGATGATGATAATAATAATGGAAAATACCCACACACCTCAAAGCATCAGGTCCAACGAGATAACCAATCTAATAAAGCACAAAAAACTTCCTAGCTGTGACACTCAGAAAGAGAGCCATTACTTCAGTTCTGATTATCTGGAGACATTTAGCCAAGTGTATTTGCTGGCTGTGAAAACTGGTCTGCTAAGCTGCCACAAACTCATTTTTCTATAGAGTGACAGCCAAAACTGGGTTCTCCACAGTCTATAAATTGTGGTTCTTATAACCAGCCGTGATTTGGAAACTAATTTTAATGCAGATTTACAATAACAAGCTTGTTGTGTGTGAACATCTTCTCCATTAACTACCCTATTTTCAAGACCTCTCTTCAAATGTGAAAGCTGCTTTTGGTTTAGGGCTAAAGAAACTCCTAATTTTCCTGGCTACTGGATCCTCTGTGCTTATAATGGTTTTCTGATCTGTCATTAATGTGATCACATTAACACTAGCTTCTCACATCACTATTGTAGAATTAATGTGACATTTCACGTTGAAAAACCTACTTTTCCACAAGCCTCTTATCTATTATATGCTCATTGGCAGCAATGAGGTAATGTGAATACAGTATGCAACATAGGCACTACCATATTGGAGTGCAGGAGTATAGTATTGCCTTGCTGTGACTGATGATGATAATTGAGATCAACGTTTCATGGTTGCTTTTAAAGGGGATTTGAGGGCCAATCATGTGATTGTCAGCCAGTGCATCTGGGTTCTTATTCCCGGCTCTGCCATGGACTCAACTTGCCTCAGGTTACATGATAATTAACCTTTCTGGGCCTCAGTTTGACTATCTTAACTGGAATTAACTTGACTCCCTGAGGTTTTAGGAGACTTAACCATTAATGTTTGGAAAGGGCTTTAAGATAGAAAAGTCAAAGTCTTATTATCATCTGTGATTGTGATTAATGTATGATAGTCCCCTTGTAATGATCCTCACAGCCTGGTGACCACAAGGTATTGAATTGGGGACCATGCAGGATGCATAACAGTGCAATATCTCCTCCTTCCCATTAACAGTATTATATGAGGCACTGAACTCCATTCAGCAGTGTTTATATTTTCATTCTCACTTTACTGAAGTGAAGGAAACATCCATTTTCATTTGAGACTGACTCTGCCAGTCTAGGTTCTGCGGATCCCTTCTCAGAATGCAAGACAATATTTAGACCAACATGTCAGGCTAAATAACATTATTGTCCTAGAGTGACACAGACTTGTATGTTCCTTTCCAGTTTTGGAGCATCCAATTTCATGTTTGCCCTCATTTCGCCAGCTGAATTACTTAGCATGCCCAGGCCCTCCTTCCCACTGCTGACATTAATGTGGCTTGAGTTTTGTGGCACCTGGTGAGAAATTTAAACCATCATGCCATCTCCTTAAACCTAAAAGCATCTCCAAGGAATGACACATTTGTCAAATAAGTGCCTTAATACCAGTGCACAAGAATTGCTGTCAAAACTGTTCCTAGGCTCTCACCATCTGTTTGGAAACAAGACAAAAATTCATCAGGCACATTCATCCAATCAAGCGAACTGATGTGCAGAATGTTATTTAAAAAATAACAACCAAGAGTTCTCTATTCTCTGTTATGCTGGGCAACTAGACTTTTACTCTGGAGAAACTGGGTTCAGATCTGGAGTTGACAAGATGTGAAAGGAGTTTTGATGTCCCAGGCTAGTCCCCAAAGATTGTTTGTCTGCATCACACATACCTCACTTCCCAGAAATCCATGTGCTCATCCTCTTTGAGAGGCAGCATGGTCAAAGTGTAGGCCACTGGACTGAATGTAAGGAGATTGTGATTCTGTGCTTGGCTTGGCCAACTCCCTTGGGCACATTACTTCACCACCTCTTTCTCCCAGAGTCAGCAGGCAGCCAGCTAAGGCAATAGCAGGTGCAGGCTACACCAGGGGCAGAGTCTGAACTACTAGACAATAGAAATACTCCTAACCAGCTAATAATATTAAGCAGACTGGAGACACTGCTTCCCTTAGCAGCCTATATACCTGCCTTGAGATCACCTGGGTGGGTCCTTGCCCGTGGATTGGCTGGACTCTGGTTGAATGCATGAGCCCAATCACAAGACCTGCAGGTAATTGCCTCTGATGACTCATCAGATTTAGGCAGGCTCAGGCTCAGAGGCAATTCAGAGATGACTCATCACAATTTCCCCTTTCACCTTTTCTTTACCTTCTCTTGTTTTGTCTCTTATTATATATCTGTGCAGTAAAGTAGGATCCCTATCTTAGTTAAGACTTATACTCGCAACTGTCCCATTAATAATAATGTTCAGAGAATATAGTTTCCCTTCCCATATGCTCTGGAAACTCCATGAGTTAAAACACATGGAATTTCAGAAGAGAGGTTGTGACTGTATGGGAAGAAGCAGCGGGCACCAAGCTTTGTGATACACCAGTCTGAGGATCAGTGAGGAAACGTGTCTGTCCCAGTGGAGATATGGCCCTTTTGTATTACTCTCAAGGTCCAAAAAGTGAAAGACATTATAAACGCTTTTATTGGTCAACATTAATACAGTAATATATAGGTTCAAAGTTTTATCTACGGTTTACTCAGATTCTTGGCAAAGACCAACAGCATTCATTCTATTGATCAAACATAAGAAAGAGTAAAAAATTAAAATAAGTATTTATACTGATTATGCAAAACAAACTTAATCAAAACCTATTAAAGTCTCTCACATTTTGGAGGCAAAATATCAAAGTCTGTTATTTGTATTAACAACCGTTCTTTGATGAAAAGGAAAGGGTTGGTTTTGCTCTCAGTCCTGATGTATGAAGGCTATTCACTTCTGCTTATAAACAGACCAACACAGCAACAGGATAGAAAAGGTGAGGGAAATGCAGAGTTTGTTCATGTTTTTGGAATACTCGACGGTGTGTCAGTTACTATCATAACCTTAGTCCCAGATTTGGACCTTAGCGTCCAAAATATGGGGGTTAGCATGAAAACCTCCAAGCTTAGTTACTAGCTTGGACCTGGTACCTGCTGCCACCACCCAAAAAATTAGAGTGTTTTGGGGCACTCTGGTCCCCCTGAAAAACCTTCCCTGGGGACCCCAAGACCCAAATCCCTTGAGTCTCACAACAAAGGGAAATAATTCTTTTTCCCTTCCCCCCTCTCTGTTCCCAGTCCTGGAAACAAAAAGTACTTTCCTATTCCCCCAGAGGGAATGCAAAATCAGGCTAGCAAATCCAACACACAGATCTCCCCGATTTCTTCCTCCCACCAATTCCCTGGTGAGTACAGACTCAATTTCCCTGAAGTAAAGAAAAACTCCAACCGGTCTTAAAAGAAAGCTTTATATAAAAAGAAAGAAAAATACATACAAATGGGCTCTCTGTATTAAGATGACACAACACAGGGTCAATTGCTTAAAAGAATATTGAATAAACAGCCTTATTCAAAAAGAATACAAATCAAAGCACTCCAGCACTTATATTTATGCAAATACCAAAGAAAAGAAACCATAGAACTTACTATCTGATCTCTTTGTCCTTACACTTAGAAACAGAAGACTAGAAAGTAGAAACTACTTCTCCAAAGCTCAGAGAAAGCAGGCAGACAGACAAAAGACTCAGACACACAATTCCCTCCACCCAGAGTTGAAAAAATCCGGTTTCCTGATTGGTCCTCTGGTCAGGTGCTTCAGGTGAAAGAGACATTAACCCTTAGCTATCTGTTTATGACAGTTACAAATGGATACTTTGGTGGTTCGGCCAACTACAGCACCTGTTGGTTAGACTCTGGCTCATGTTCCAGTCAGAGACGTCATCTGGTTGGGTACTGTCTCCTTACACAGAGAAGGGCTGTGGTCATGTCATCTCACTGAGCTGATGCAGTGCCTGATGCAGTTGATTTCAGGATTTGATGAAAAGCCAAGAGAGTGAGAAATAGGAAAAGAGAAAAAAGAGTAGGGAAGAAAGTAACACAACAAAGAAGGGATACAGAACACGCTCTTACGGGGCCCTGTGGTGCTGGCAATGAGGCATCCCCAGGGATGGACTCAGGACTGGGTGTCATAATTATATGACGACTTTCAGGACTCACAGATGAAAAACAAAGTTCCTTCACAAAGAACAAGTCCTGATGGCCTTCCTCTCAGGGAGGAAATCCTTTGGTCTAGTTTATCTATTGAGTTAATAGCCCTGAGATGAGTCCAGATGAGCTTGGAGAGAAGATGGGATGAGTCCAGAGCTCTGTGATGCATTGAGATATGATTTTTTTTCAGTCTTTTTTTAAGAACCCCAAAAGGGGACTAGTGGGTGGCATGGTTCATCTCCTTGATATTTTTGTCCACCAGTTAGGCTCAATATATGGCACATCAATTTTGGTCCATCAATTTCTGCACCCGTTTCTTCTTGTTTATTAAATCCACCCTCAACACAGTCCTTGAATCATATCATCAGGCCTTTTTTTGGTTTGAATAATTTAGTCTTTTTGTCTGGTTTTCTCGCATTTGTTTATAACATTCATTATTGAATATAACTTGACCTATTGTCCATGGTTAATTCCCAAGCAGGCAAAAAGTCATAGGCTATTGTAACATCTTATGAACTTTCACATACTTTTTACAGTTGAGCTCACAATTAAGATACACAATAATCACAACCGCCACCTTTCCCTAACACCATTGCCTACTCAGGAGACATACAACTTTTGCTCCCTCTCTACAATGGTGCCCTCTTCCCCTTTCAGGACACAAGAAGCTGCAGAGGGAGAGCTCCTGCTGCACCGAGTGACACTACCTTCCTTAGGCTTGTGAATTACTGTGTTGGGAGGAAATCCACAGAGAAAGAACCACATGGGTTTCAGTTTTGTTTTCTCTTTATCCTCTCCATTCAGAAGCCCTACATATCTCCTTCTGCAGCTCCCCTGCCATGCAGTAAGTGTCTCCCTTCCTGACTTTTTCTCACATTGGCATGGGGCACTGGCCTCCTTTGCAGCAACCTCCCTCCTGCTAAACTCAAGATACAATGAAGTGGTGCAGAGAGACCCACTCTGTGACACTTGTTTCAAACTTAGAGTGAGGCTGAGAGGGAAGAGCAGGATTCTCCGTGACTCGCAGCACCCTAGCGCCATGGGTGGCAGCTCTAAAGGCAATTACTTCTTCAAGGAAACACCACAGTATGATGTGGTGGGACATGTGGGGGTGAGTTTCACAGTCCCCAAAGGCCCTGTGTGGCTATTGTAAAGGAGCACAAGTAACAGAGGGCGTTCAGGAAACGTCACCATTTGAAACCTATCTCCACAAAGGAAAGGTCTTGAAACTCAATACCACATTTTGCCATCTAAGGAGCTTCTTATCTGGCCCCTGTCACTTTAATATCTGAGCACCTCACCATCTTTAGTGCATCCTCACAACACCTCTTTGAGTTGAGTAAGGCTATTACCTCAGTGGTACAGATGGGAAAGTGAGGCACAAAAAGACTAACTGACTTACCCAAAGTCACACAGGTAATCTTTAATTGAGTAGGGAAGTGAACAGGGGTCTCCCGCAGCCTAAGCTAGGGCTCTAACCACTGAACCACACTCCCTGAGTCACAGCTGTCTAATCCCTTTGAGGATAAGTTTTTCCAAAGGTCCATAAGGGCAGAATTTGACTCATAGGATCTGTTTCTGATTTCATTGGCTTCAATCAGGCACTTAGACTTTCAGTATGGGATTATCAGAGGGCCCTTATGGGTCATAAGTGTCCAACTCGCACTGACTCTTAGTGAGGGGCATGCACCAGCATTCACGTCGCACTCCCTGTCGGTACCTGGTGCAAGCCGGGGAAACTAACGATCCAAACTGCAGTGCAACTTCAGTGATGAATCCTGGTCATATGCCACCCAAGGCACGCTGTGCATATGGTAAGAACGCTGACTTTCAATGGGAGATGTCTGCCTAACTCCCGGACCTTAACATTCATGAACATTTGGGGTGAAAATTCCAGCTGTAGAAAATAAACACTGAGACTGGCATTGGTCTTTAAAAAAGTCTCCATAAAAGGTGGACACAATAATCCTTGGGTTGGCACTGAGCCAGAAGAATGAGCACTGAATCACAACCATCACTTGCTTGTAGTATCTGGTGTTGAGTTTGCCTGGCCCATTGTAGCTTTTGAGAGATGATGGGGTCACAAGTGGAAGGACTGCTTGACTTTGTTCTTTTTGCAAACAAGGACAAAAAAATGGAGGGGAGGGGAAATACTTCAAAGATGCTGCTTCTTCCACCACTGTAAATGTGCCGGGTGATATAGCTAGTAATTTGTGCTTTGCATCCCTAGCTATTTCATTACCCATTTACTGTTTCCAGATGTACATGGGAGCCAAGCACTATGGAACATTTTAATGTGAGAAGTGATGCACTCTACTCTCCCAGTTCATTCAACTGAAAAGACCAAATTCTTCGACTGTGCAAGGGGAAAATGATAGGTATGATGTAATGTACACAATTCAAGATGTGCACAGTGAAGCAAAACACCTGCTCGGAAATATATCTTCGGGATGAACTCCTGCAGAAATTGGCTATGTTTCAGGGGTGGGGAGGTATTCACCTGCATTTACTGAAGTTGAAGTTGGCAAAGAAAGATTTTCCATTCTTTTAACATGTGAATTGCAGAAGTGGATTTTCAAAATGAAAGATTTCCACTACTAAAACCTTTTAAGTATGTCCTAGTTCCCAGAAGACAGCTTGGAAATTGCACTCAGGTAACAGACACTTATTTCAAAGTGTAATATTCAACCAACCCTTCAAAATATTCTTAATAATGAAACTCTTGTGCGTGAACTTTGGTGTGGACATGAGACTAACATAGGTGATTTATCGATTACACTTCCTCTGAAATATGACCTGGATTGGTTAAGTGTCCCTAGCCCTACAGTATCTAATAAATGCAAAATAGATGGACGGTGAGGGCGGGGGGCATCAGGAACACAGGAAGAAAAAAAAACCCTCAGTAAATTAAGAAGGTGTGTGAATTCTGAGTTGCACACTGGAAGTGGAAATTAGCATTTAAACCACACATTAAACTATTCTTCTCTCCTCCCATATCCTTAAGAAAAGATATGCCTGCAGCTGTGAAACAGAAATTAACTTAACCAAGGGACGACATTTTATAATTCATGTGCATTGTAGATCTGCATTATATACTGGGGGCAAATTCTGTCATCGTTACTCACATGTGCTGTACTTACTCATTCAAGTGCTCCTCTTAATATTAATGGGATTACCTGTAGGTGAAATTCACTCCTGTGCAAAGAGCAAGTACAAGTCTATGCACCATTTGCGTCCCTAAAATGAGCTTGAATGGGACTTAAATGGTTCATCGGCCTTCTGCCCAGGAGTCAAATTCACAGGAGGATGAATTTCATTCGTATGACAGTGGGAACAATCCTGCAGATGGCATAATAGTTTTCCATCTCTAATTAATATGCACCAGATTGTTCTTTATCTACTCAGACAAAACTTCCTTTGAGTTCAGTGGATGGCATGCGTAGTTAGGCCTGATAGGTTTGAAGCAGGGTGACCAGAGGTCCTGTCTTTAAAGGGATAGTCCCGTATTTAAGCCCTTCTGCAGGTGTCCCGACTTTTTCTTAAAAATGGGCAAATTGTCCTGTATTTTCTGTGTCCCTGACCATCAATACTGGAGGGTCCTGCTGCTGGTCAGATCCCTGCTCGCCAGCCACCCGCCCATCAGCAGGGTGGGGCAGGGGGTGAAGGTCCAGTAGCCAACAATGGGGATGAGTGTGTAAGGCTGGTGGCAGGGCGAAGATACAGCACATTTATATTTGCTTGTCCGTCAGCATAGCTCCCCCCTGCCACATGCGAGCTCTCAGCCAGCAGGGCTCCATCCCCGTCCAGTTTCCAGCAGGTGCTGGCTATGTGCTGTGAGCTGCAGTCACTGGTGAGTGCAGGTAGGTGCCAGGGGCAGCCGCTTACATATCGCCTCTGCTACCCACCCATCGACTCTCTACATGCTCCCCCTCTCACTATCCTCTCCCTGCTTTGCTCCTTCACCCCACCCCCAGCCCCGTTGCTCCTTCATATCCCCAGCTCCCCAGTGGGATTCATCCCACTCCTAGTGCTGTGCAGAGAACCAGCCTGTGGTCAGAGCGCTCAGCTCACCAACAGCCTGGCCGACAGGTTCCTTCCCTCCCCCACTGCCTCTGGCTGAGCCGGTGCCCAAGGAAAACCCAAGACCCTCTGGCCCAGGGTGCTGGCCACTAGAAGTCGAGCTCTGCATATGCCAAAGCCCCGCACAGTGCTGCACGGGGAAGCTTCTCTGCCCCTCAGCTAAGTTCTGGAGTGGGAGGGGGAAGCGATTTCCAGACTGTTCATGCCCCGAACTTGCAGGATCCTCAGCTGCCCCCCGGAGCAGGGGCTTAGCACCCTCTTTCCACCCCACAATGCCCTGGGTCCTGCCCCCAGGGAGTGTGGGGCTGCTCTGTTCCCTAAGCTCCCTCCCCTGCTGAGCCACCTCTCTGGCTGGTTTGCTGAAGCCCCTGCAGTCAGGTTCCCTGGGCCTTGGTGCACAATGTATCCTTTAGGCTTAACCCCTTCCTGCCTGCACTGTGGCCAGAGGCTGGCTTATGTTGGTGGCCAGCAGCAGCCTGGAGGTGTTAGCTGCCTTTCAACGCTGTGCAGGCAGGAAGGAACAAGCTGTTTCCAGCCACACTGGAGTGGGGCGGGGAAGAGATGAGTTCTGCAAAAACACGGGGCAGGTCATCCCTTCCTCCCCTTCTCTTCCCCTGTGGCTGGAAGCAGCTCCTGTCTCTTCCCGCCCACACGGTGCCGAAAGGCTGCTGCTGGCCACATTCTGGTATGAACCCTGGCAGAAATCTGGGGAGGGGGGCATGTAACCCCGCATGCCCTCCCACGCCCCAAGTGTTGCCTAGAGAAGACACGGCTCCATGGATGAGGAGAGGCAGGTCCATCCTGGGGGCCCAACCAGGCATGAAGGGCAGAGAGCTCCGGGCAGGGAGAGTCGGGTCAGTCAGTCACCCCTCCTCGTGTGAGAGAGGTGTACGGGGGTGTGTGTGTATGTCATCTCTCTCCATGTGAACCCTAAAGCCTTAAAGATAAGAAGGTAAATAAAAAGACTCCAACTAGGCAGTATTTCTTAACGGGCTCAGTCAACTTGATGTAAATTTGAACATTTATACTGCATAGTTTTGGTGGATTGCCACTGAATTCATTTGAATAAGAGTAATTTTACCAGGTGTCCCGTATTCAGCTTATGGTCACCCTAGTTTGAAATTGAGTCAGAAAGTGGGATTTTTCCTACACCAAGTGAAGGATCCTGGTGCTACAGTAATAATAATAATCACAATTCATAATTTGGAACTAGTTGTGCTTTCCAGAGGACTATTATCTTAAAAAGAAACACTGCAGAGCCAAGAAAGTGAAATTTCAGTGCCTCTAAGGAGTGAGGCATGTAGGAAAGCGTTTATAATAAGCATTGCATTCACCCAGATGAGCAGGAGTCCATCAATGATTGTGATTAAGTAAATGGGATAATATCAGTGATTTCTTTGCAAGAGTACCTCATAAAAAAGGGACTTCTCAGCTACAGCTGCCAGCACATATAGAAGGAAAGGTCTTTTAAAATAATTCTTTAGAGAAAATGGTTTAGGTCCATCGTCCCATTGAAGTCAATGGTACTCAAGCACACATCGAAATTTGAAGCCGTACTTAAAAGCTAACCTGAATAGGGATGCTTTCCTGAATGAGGGTCTCAGACATGTAGAGAACTAACAGTTCATTCATTATGTGTAGCTGTAAGAACACCAGGATTTTCACTATCCCTAAAAAGGCAGGATATCTACCAGACTGAGTCTAGAGCCTAAATCAGGAATACCCAAATTGGCTTTCACAGTGACTTGATGGGAACTTAATTAACCTCTCTGTACTGCATTTTTTTCATCTCTATCACTAACCCATTTTTTTTGAAGACCAACTGAATAATATCTGCTTGGTGCTTTGCATTTCAGTGCTACAATTTCATGATGCAAGCCCAGTGGGTTTGACTATATTACCACTGTATTAGTGATACTACATATTCATAGAGAACATGACACAAGCACCATACTCCACTACTGTTAAAAACAATGTGATTAAAAATATAAGACTATGTTCAACTATTATACCCTGAAATGAAATCTGCTTAAATACACTTTTTTCTCAGATTTCTTTCAAAATCTGTATTTTCATCATTTTTCATACCAGGAGAGGTTTCTTTAGGCAAATGGTCCTGTAATAATGCAAATCATACATTGTCTGTCCTATGGACACCTGAACCCGTTATATTTGATGTTGATAAATGAGAACAAATTGTATTGACAGACCCCCTCTCAAACATAATTACTAAAAAAGAACCACCCTGAATCAATTAATAGTGTAACTCAGCTTTAGTTTTGTGGCATTCCACCACTCAGAAAAGCAATCAAATCTGTGACGTTTGGCCAAACTTTTCACAACTTACCCAGAAGAGATGTTGTCGGCTTCAGTCACTTACTTGTTATTTACGGCTGATTAGAATCAGGGTCAATGATTTCAGTGGGACTACTGACCTCAGTGAGGAAAAAGTAATTATCCCTCTGTGTCTCATGGGAGGGGTAAATGGAACACAAAGCCTTCCACAGCTAGGCCAGATGTCTGACTCCATCTCAGAATTAATAGTGAATAGATGACAGTCCAAGTGGTATTTTGTAGGCATTATGCAGCCCTCTGACCTGAGTTTGTGTTCTCAGCCATTTGTCAATGTACGGGTGTCCATGGCACAAAGAAAAGTTACCATTTTTGGCATAAAGTATTGCCTTCTTGGACGAATGGCTGAACAGAACAGGGAAACTACCTTCCCATTTCAAGAGGAGGTTCTCCACTTCTACCCAGACAGGGATGAAGCAAAACTGTGAATCGTGAGGGGGAAGTTGGCAGTGCAATATCTGGTGGTGATGCCGTACTGTAGATTGAGGAGCTGTACATCTTCTCTAGATTCACAAATTATAAGGCCACAACACTGTGATCATCTAGTCTGATCTTCTATATAATACAGGTCATAGGACTTCCTTGAATTAATTCCTGTTTGAACTACAGCAGATTTTTTTTTAGTGAAGCTTGCAATTATGATTTTAAAATGTCCAGAGATTGAGAATGACTGTCTGCAGAGTTGTCAATGTGGCATCATTCATAGCTCCTTTCTCTCCTTCTCATTCCAAAAAGTATATTTCTCAAATGAATTGGATGTTAGTGGCACCTTAAAATAGCCGTTAGGCCTCTCTGTTAAGTAAGCAGAAGAGAGATACAACAGGCTAGAGTAATGAATATTTTCTGAAGTAAGTTCATTCTTAGGTTTCATGGCTATTCATATAAGCATGACCCCAGGGTCAGGACTTCTATAACTCCACTTCGCACTGAATATTTCTGCCTTAATATCCATCTGAAAGGCTTGTATGACATGTTCATTATGTTGCTTCTTCAGCTCATACACACTCTAACTCAAGCATCCTCATTTCCATCACTGAAATCTAGGCACCTTTTAGGATAGGATGTGGCAGTTCTTTTCACAACACACAGCAACACTGTGTCCTTAGGAGGCGAAGTCGCATTTCATATGAATGTTCCATTTATATAAGTGATGTATAAAGGATTAATAAATGACTATTAGATGTTGTTACAGACATAAGTAATATGTGTTATGGATGGTTATAAATACATCAGAAGATAGGTTACTGGGCCATCATTACAAGCAGCCTATTCACTGGTTAGACCAAGGTTTCTCAAACTGGAGCCACCGCTTATGTAGGGAAAGCCCCTGGTGGGCAGGGCCAGTTTGTTTACCTGCTGCTTCTGCAGGTTCAGCCGATCACAGCTCTCAGTGGCCGCGGTTCGCTGCTCCAGGCAAATGGGGGCTGCTGGAAGTGGCAGCCAGTAAGTCCCTCAGCCCGTGCCGCTTCCAACAGCTCCCATTGGCCTGGAGCAGCAAACCGCGGCCAGTGGGAGCCGTGATCGGCCGGACCTGTGGACGGGGCAGGTAAACAAACTGTCTCAGCCCATTGGGGGCTTTACCTACACAAGCGGCAGCCTCAGTTTGAAAAATACTGGGTTAGACTCTGTAGCAATTGATTAACTGCTTAATAAAACATCTATTAACCATTTATTAACTCTATTCACTATATGTAGATGGAACGATTCTACAAAGTGAGACTGAATATTCAGTGCAACTGAACCTTTTCAAATTTTTTCAAATTTTGTGAAATCTTATCGAATGGAAGATAAAGAATCACACCTTATTGAGGAAGTTTCTTCTACATATAATCAATCAAATTATGCATATTGTACAAAATAAAATTTGGGAAGAGTCCAGGGTTTCTTGCAATTTCTTGTAATGTGTTAATATTCTTAACTATAACCAATATTATAACCAATATAATTAATTCTACAAAGTACTTAAATAAATGCTGAAGAAGCTAAAGCTAAATAATGTTTGTTGTTGTCTCCTGCTTTTATGAGACTGGCCATTTGCCATGGAAAGATAATGAGAAGGAATAACATGGGGGGTTTTTTGGTGTTTTTTTCTGCTTTTCATTAACTACAGGAGAGTGAGGACTGGCATTATCCTTAGTTTTTGGTTTTAAAAAGTGTTGCTTCCCAGGATACCCATGGTTGTGATGCATCTTCCTGCTGTCTGCCTTTAGTGTGAAGAAATCTTGTCTGTGCCTGCTGCGAATCAGTTCCTTGATTCCATTAGCCTCTGCCAACACAAACACTACCTTTCAGGCCTCTGCAGACTTCTCTTCACTACAGGTTTGCGATAGGCACACACCGACCTCCATGCATCCCTCTGGAATGCTTAGCACCTTTTCCACTGAATACTCTCAGGTTCACTGTTCCCAATGGAATAGTACACACCAGCTTGCTAGTTTAAACTGAGGATTACCACTCCACTTAACACACAGCACTTAGTTATATTAATAGTGAAAACACAAATAAGTTCATTATCAGATAACATCAAATCAAATGACAGAAAGTGAGAATATTGGAAACAAAGGATTTCATATCAAACAAAATCACAATGTTTCTTAGAGCCCCAACTTAGCTCACAAGACATTCTCCTGTCTCCTGCTGGAGAATCCTTTCCCCAGGGTTTTCATCCATGTTGGCTGAAATCCCTCTTTCATAAGATCAAGCCCGCTGGCAGCTTGGCCTCACAGATTGAAAGATATTTGGGAGGCTCATATGCAACCAAGACATACTAAACTGGACCTTCTGATCTTCACCTGCAAAACAAGGTCTCTCCCCCACAAGCTCAGAAACCCACTGTTTACTTCTTCCTGTTAATTTTCTTCTGAAATCTCTGCAACATCTTCATTAGCATTTGACTCAGTGTGCTAATAGAATTCTCTTGTAATACACACAATACGCAATATTCATATAAGTGTCTCCCCCCCTCCAGTCTGAAGAAGTTTGTCTCAAGACATGCTATCTTGGAATGACCTACCTTTAACTCCAAAGCCTAGAGAACATAATTTCAGCCTATGCACATAACTCCTCACATATTTTCTGTACATACATCCGACAATGATTAAGATGACCATAAGATACATGCTTTCAGTAAAGACCTTACATGACCCGCTTTTGGTGAACCCAGGGGATCTCTGTAACCCTAAGTACTTCTGTGCCCTCTGCCAGCTGGCATCAGGAGTTCCTTGAGTAACAATTGAGATGAACAGTCTCATCCCTGAGAGATTTACTGACATGTTATGACCCATTTAGTGTGCCCAGAAAGAGGACTTGATACTGCTCTAACTGAAGTCAACATGAGTGTTGTAATTGCCTTCAATGGAGACAGGATAATATAGTGTGAATGTGCATGTGTAGTACAGTGGGGATAAGGACACTTCTTTAAAGACCACCTAGAGCTGGGACCAAAAATGCTGAAAATTTCAATATTCCTGAGGCTAGTTTAATTCCACTGCATTTTTAACTGAACCATTTTTTCATTTTTCAAACTTTTCCATGACTATTTTAAAAATAAAATTACAAATATATATTTTTTTGTTTGAAAAACATTCCATCATGTGGTTAAATTGTTAAAACAATACGGAACCCCTTCCTGAAAAGTCCCCCATAGTCAAAAAATGAATCAGATTTTTTTTTAAAGTGAAACATTTTGAGGACATTAACATCTGTGTTTTTGGTAAAAATGGCCAAATTTGGGGGGAAAAAATAGTTTGAATAAAAAGTTTTGATGAAGTCTGGCTTTAGCAGTTTTTCTTTTCTAAAGTTTGGTGACATGGAAATAAACCGAGAACGTGGGATTTTTCTTTATTTTCTTTTTCAGCAGTGTTTCTCAAACTGGGGTGGCCGCTTGTGTAGGGAAAGCCCCTGGCAGGCTGGGCCAGTTTGTTTACCTGCCCTATCTACAGGTCTGGCCAATCGCAGCTCCCAGTGGTCGTGGTTTGCTTCTGCAGGCCAATGGGAGCTGCTGGAAGCGACGCGGGCAGAGGGACTTACTGGCCGCCGCTTTCAGCAGCCCCCATTGGCCTGCAGTGGTGAACCGTGGCCAGTGGGAGCCGCAATCAGCTGGACCTGAGGACGGGGCAGGTAAACAAACTGGCCCTGATCACCAGGGGCTTTCCCTACACAAGCAGCAACCCCAGTTTGAGAAACACTGTTCTTTAGTCAAAAGTGGCAATGATAGCATGTCTTAGCATTGATCTTCATGGGCTCAGGGAGTGGAATGAGGTCCTTGTTTCATTAGCAACAAGGCAGGCAGGTAGGGTTGTAGGAAAAATATCTTTTTTTAAGCATGTTGAGAGGCCAGTGCTATATGCTGAAGCTAAAGTATTTGCATGTTGTCAGATGGCACAAACATGATTGCTGAGTCCTTGGTGTCACAGCAAAAAAGCTCCCCCCTGCAAAATGAACGTCTTTCTTCAGTTCCTGTTATCATACTAAAATCCTGATTAGACCCTGATCTCGCTGGTGCAGAGACCCACTTGCACACAGGCCATTTCAGGATTGGGGAATGAATCCTGATGGTGCACACAACTCTGTGCATGTGGTAATACAAATAATAAATAATAGTAATACATTTTGCCCATTTCAGTTTTGCCAGGGAAATCAACTTAGCCCATGATTAAAGTTAAGCATATTCAGAAATCTTTGCAAGACTGGAACGAGAGAGTATTATGAGAAGTCTGTATACTAGAGTTTAACTCAGTTAGCAACCAGGCTTTTTTCACACACAGCAGTAGAGCAGAGAGAGAGCTGCTCTTTAGTTAGGGTGTTGCAGGAAGCTCACACAGCTTTATTAATCAGCTCTGCTGCATTTTAATGTGCATTTAAATGTCTCCATTAAACAGCATTGCCCATTTTGTCTTCATGGTGACCATGGAGAAGTAAAAACCATTTGAAAAATATCTGCAATATTGTCAGAACAGCTCAGTTACACACAACATACCCCTTCGGGGACGTTATACCAGTGAGATGGGAGTTTTTCAGGCTGTCAAATTAAGCAGGAAAAAATAAAAATCATGCAACTGCAGCTTGTAAAAGCAGGGACAAAATACTCAGTAAAACTCAAGTAATTCAGGAGACTGGCAATAAAGAATTTCCTGCCTTGTTTTCTCCCTTTGCTTTATCATTTTGCCTCTTGAGCCAAATTCTGACCGTTGCCCTTTGTCTGCAGTTTTTTTGGAAGCAGAAACTAAAATTCAAACCAATGGAGAGGCCTTTGCTATATTATTGCAAACCTGGACTGAGTCTATTGAGAGCCTGATAGACAATATGCAGAAGCATATTTATCTCCTTCATCCAGGTGATATAGTGGCTTAAAAGTCATCTTCCTATCTGGTCATTCTGTCCATGTCAACCTCCTCTTGTCTGGCGTTGCATCACATTTGAGCTGTACATCCTCACTTTCAAGGCTTTGACCTAATCTTGCCCCACCTACACCTGTGCACTCATTTCCCATCTCCCATAGCTCCTCCAGATGCTTTTATTTTAACTGATCTTTTTGTCTCTTTCTCCTTCAGTCTTTGCTTTATGCCCCAACTCAAGCTACCCTTTCACTTGGGGCTAGGGTGACCCGATAGCAAGCATGAAAAACCGAGACGGGGGTGGGGGTAATAGGTGCCTATATTAGACAAAGCCCTGAATATCGGGACTTTCCCTATAAAATCTGGTCACCCTACTTGGGACAACCTGACTTTTCTTGTGCACCAAGCAACCAATCTCCTGCTTCAAGTCCATCATTAGAGCCTACCTCTCCCACAAATCCTCTCCGAATTGTTTGATCCTCACAATTACCTTTGTCTGTACTGCTGTTTTAGGTCCTGTCTTTGTTAGCCTTGACTTTCTTGTGCTTGTCAAAGGGAACATGTCTAACTCCATCGGCCTGATATAGAAAACTCAGAGCTATAATTAGTCCTTATGCATGTGAGCAAATAGTCCCCTTTAGTAAATGGAGCTCCAATCTTTGATGGCTTCGTTTCTCTGCATTAAAGGAAGCTTCCCTAGCTGCACAGCTCCTGAGATTGGTAGGTGAGGAATGAAATGATCCCATTTAGTGAGTGCAGATCTGCTTCTTCACGCCATGATGTCTTCCTCAAGTGGCTCAGATTTGATGGTTGTGGTCCTTGTGCAAAATAAAAATAATAGAATAGCACAATGATCACATATTAAGTCTAACGTCTTGCTTAATGCAAAGAGCTTTAAAGAATAAAATTAATAATAACAAGATTAAAGAATGAAATCATCCTGAAAAAATGGTAGGGATTTTTTTTTTATTATTTGTTTTTATCACACTTTTAAAGAGTCCACATGGTGCTTTTAATTTTATAAGCAAATGCAAAAAAATTAAAGTATGTTAGTATTTCCAGATGTTTCTATAGTGCCAAATGACTTTATTTTAATTAAATGCAGAAAAAAATCATCCCTCATAATTGACTGGATTATTTACCTTATTTTCTCTTTACATTTAAATTCTGTTTTAAAACATCCAAGCTGTTGCTTCTTTTGAAGTTTTCAGTTGTGTGTATGCAGTCGTTCCTTTATTGGCATCCTTGTTTCCTATATGCTGCAGGTTGATAGGGTAGTTTATACCAAGCATCCCAAATATATTAGCTCCCAAAAGAAAGCAAAGGAAAATCAAGGCAGAATGACAAGAAACATCAAACTGACAGCCTCTTATAGAATGAGAAACAGCCCCTCCTGCCCCCAGAGAATAGTAGAAATCCAGTCTCTTGTGAAATTGAAATTAGGGCACAATCTCCCAATTGCTTCCATTTTGCATGGAGGCAGGGGTGTACTTGCAAAGATTCCATTGGAGGATGGGAGTTCAGGCTGGTAAAATCACTCCCACAGTTTCTGTAGGAAGCGAGCCTACACTGGTTGGGAAAGGGACTAGATACCCAATTAGTAGAGCTGAACAAATAGTGGGGGGAAATCCTCAGCTAACGTAAATTGGCATAGCTCCATTGGTTTATCTCCATCAACGTTAATGGACATGCATCAGTTCACTCCAACTGAGAGTCTGGCCTGAGGATTTTGACAATACACAACAAATTAATAACCAGAGGGAGAAGCAGAGTTTGGAGGAAGTAAAGATGGGTTTATTTGTATAAACTAATAGTCACATTGGTCTCAGTAGTCACACTGATCACAAGTAGCCACTCGCCTAACACTTAGGTTTTAAGAGAAAAATAGAGGTCTATATTTTGCTCTTAAATATGCTGGTGTAAATCCAAACTCTGCTGTAGCTCTCACTAATTTTGCTGGCTTTAATCCAATGCAGTTCTTCTGGATTTAGACCAGTGTAAATAACAGCAGGATTTGGTCCATTTATACATACACACATACACCATCACCACCACCACCTGTTTCCACTGCAAACTTCACTATGTTATCTGTGTTGAATTATAGGCAAAAGCACTGTGTGAACCTATTTCATTACTGAATAACTGCCAGGAAAGTGATATTCAATTATTCACCAGGCCTAGAGGGGGTAGGACAGCTTTGGAGGACTATTTTTATCCTATCAGGAAAGAGCTGTTTTTAACTTTGGGAAAATAAAAATCAAATTTCCTGCAGCGGCATCCTGTAAAAGGAGCTGTGAAATTGGTTTGAAGAAAAAACACACTGTAGCCGCCGGACTGGTCTCCCTTTTAATGACAAAGTATTCCCCAGTGAATTGCAGAGACTTGCATGTAGTTGTACTTGGATTCCAAAGGTGGGAACTGCTCTCATCGATTTAATGAGGGCTGAGGAAATGCAGTGAGAAATGTACACAATTCAGAACCTGCGTTGAGTAATGGAGTGGAGGTGCTGGATTCGTGCACGTCTCATGACAGAGAGAAAGGAAGGTCAAAAAGAAGCACTAGACTTGGACTCAGAAGATCTGGCTTCCGTTCTTGCTTATGACAATCTCCCTTCCTGACCTTGAGCCAGTCATTTACTTTCTCTGTGCCTCAGTTCCCTCTCTATAATATGGGGACAACACTTCCTTTCTCTCACTCTTTATCTATTTAGACTGTTAGCTATAGGGGCAGCGACTGTCACTTAGTACCTGTGTACAGCACCTAGCACAACGTGTTCTGATGTCACTTGGGACTTCTAGATGTTACGATAACACAAATAATAACAAATCATTAACATGAATTAACTTCTCCTTCCCACTCCCTAAACTCTTCCGACACCTCCTCTCATACCCTCTGCTCTTCCCAGTTTTCTCTCTTCACACTCTCACCTAGAGTTGTTCTACTTCCTCCAGATTCCTTTTGAAAAGGGGCTGTGATTGGTGTGTGTGTTTTCAACAATTCCAGTGGCTTTCCAGAGCCCTGAAAGGGTTCAGCTTTGTGAACGGCTGGCGTGAAAGACAATGATGAGGGACTGTCTTCTTAGACCACATTGCCTAGTGGTCAGAGCACTGGTTAGTCATACCACCTACTCGTTCACGTTCTGGGGGTTGGTGTTAGTGCCTAGTTGTTCAAGTCTGGGGTGTTAGCTGTAGGAACACCTGGCCCCTCCCAGTTCTCTAGGTTCCAACCCAGTGTCCAGGGACAAGTAGTTGAGGTGTGTGACCTGGGCTAGGTTATCACCCAGCCTACTCCCTGGGTTACTTCCTACCACATCCCAGTCTCTCCTGAGGCATGGTGATGCCCTGGCTTGTGATCTGCAATGCGTCCCCCAAGAAGAAGGTCAGGAGATTTCCTTTCTCACTCATAAGCAGCTACTCCACTGTTTCTTCCATGGTGGCTTGCAGCTCTGAGTTGAGGTCAGCTTCAGGATGGTGTGGGGGGTCTTTCTGGATTCCTGCAGGAGCTACCACTGCAGATCTAGTCCCTCGCACTGACCACCCTGGCTGAGCTGTGCCCTTTTCAGTGCACCTCCACTGAAAGCTCGGTTTGAGGGAGCCTCCTGGGACCAGACATGTTCCTTAACCTCCTGTTCCCCCGTGTGGGGTCTGTACACTCTATCACAAAGATGCTGATGTCCGCTGGTGCTCCCAAGCTCTGGGAAGCCCCCTGCTACATCCATTGTGAGAATACTCCATGATTAGAGAGCTTTGGAAGGAAGTGCATAGACTCTCTCTCTCTCTCTCTCTCTCTCTCTCTCTCTCTAACGTTGGAAGAGACCGTGAGATGTCATCAAGTCCAGAAGTAAGCCCCCTGCACTGAGGCAGGACCAAGGAAACCTAGACCATCCCAGACAGGTGTTTGTACGACCTGTTTTTAAAAGCCTCCAAAGAAGGAGCTTCCACAACCTCCCTTGGAAGCCTATTCCAGTGCTTAACCACCCTGACCGTTAGAATTTTTTTCCTTAATATCTAAATTAATCTCCCTTGTTGCATATTAAGTCCATTGCTTCTTGTCTTGCCTTCAATGGAATGACCACAGTCCTCTTTATAACAACCCTTAAAAAATTTAAAGACCATGATTAGGTACCCCCTCAGTCTTCTTTTCTCAAGACTAAGCATACTCAGTTTTTTTTACCTTTCCTCGTAGGTCATTATATGGGCAGCAGTTATGAATCTTAAAAGTTAGTGTAGCGCTCAGTGACTTTAAGAACACATCCTTGCCGATTGCTTTTTGTCCATTATATCCAGTGTCTGCTTTGGTTTTGGGGCTTGGGGATGTAGAGAAGAGGGCAAAAAGCATAGAAGCAGGTGAAGTGACTGAACAAAAAAGGCAGGGATACTTACAGCTGCCTTTATGCACTCAACAATATCTGAAATAATTTGGAAGATAGATTATAAATTTATCAGCTGCTTAAAATCTGGGCTGCCAATTGTGTTTGAAATCTGCTCCCCTTAGATGCTCGGTTGCAACTCCCAGTGACTTCAGTGTGAGCTGAGAGGGAAATGGGGCTTCATGAGCCTGATCATCCTCACATCTGTCTGCCCATGCCACTTTCCGCAGCCCCCGTTGGCCTGGAACGGCAAACCGCGGCCAGTGGGAGCTGCGATCGGCCGAACCTGCGGACATAGGTGCCGACTCCATGGGTACTCCAGGGCTGGAGCACCCACGGGGAAAAATTGGTGGGCACGGAGCATCCACTGGCAGTTTCCCAACCCACCCCCCAGCATCAGCTCATTTCCACCTCCACCTCCGCCTCCTTATCTGAGTGGGCCTGCTTCTCCCCCCTCCCTCCCAGCGCTTGTGCTGAGAAACAGCTGTTTCATGTGGCAGTCCTGGGAGGGAGGGGGAGGAGGAGTAATGCAGCACACTTCGGGAAGAGGCGGGGCCAGGGCGGGGCTTTGGGGAGGGATCCAATAGGGAGAGGGAGGGGGTGGAGTTGGGGTGGGGCCGGGGGACACCTATGCCTGCAGATACTGGAGGTAAAAATGTTCCTCGGCCCACACCACTTCCCGCAGCCCCCATTGGCCTGGAGTGGCAAACCACGGCCAGTGGGAGCCGCAATCGGCCGAACTTGCGGACACAGTAGGTAAACAAACTGGCCCGGACCCCCAGGGCCTTTCCCTGAACAAGCAGTGGACTGGCTTTGAGAACCACTGAACTAGATGACCTCCCGAGGTCCCTTCCAACCCTGATATTCTATGATTCTATGAATACTGGAACCTATAATACTGTAGCCTTACTCAATCCTAAACAATCTTAAATTCCTTTTACATGCTGTCATAAACAGATAAGTAAGAGTTAATAGAACAAAAGTGCTTCATATCTCTTTGCCTGGAAAGGGTTAACAAGAACAGTGAGCCTGGCTGTCACCAGACCAGAGGAGCAATCAGAGGACACGATACTTTCAAATCTTGAAGGAGGGAAGTTTTTGTGTGAGCTGTTAGTGTTTGGTTGTTGTTCACTCTGGGGGCTCAGAGGAACCAGACGTGCAACCAGGTTTCTCTCCAATCTCTCCGATACAGGCTCTTATAAAGTCAGACTAGTGAGTACTAGGTAGATAAGGCGAGTTAGGCTTATGGTTGTTTTCTTTATTTGCAAATGTGTATTTGGTTGGAAGGAGTTCAAATGTGTATTTGGCTGAAAGGAGTTAAAATTGGTATTTTGCTGAAAAGATTTTAGTTTGTACTTGTATATTTAGGCTGGGAGGGTATTCCCAGTGTCTATAGCTGAAAGACCCTCTACCTATTCCATTCTTTAAATTTACAAAGATAATTTTTACTGTTTTTTCTTTCTTTAATTAAAAACTTTTCTTGTTTATGAACCTGATTGTTTGTTTTTTTTATTCCGGTGTGAGACCCCAGGGGACGGGGTCTGGATCCACCAGGGAATTGGTAGGGAGAAAGGAGGGAAGGGGGAGAGAAAGGTTAATTTCTCTCTGTGTTAGGATTACTTTCTCTCTCAGGGAGAGTCTGGGAGGGGAAGACAGAAGGAGGGGGAAAGGTGAATTTTCCTCTCTGTTTTAAGATTCAAGGAGTTTGAATCACAGTAATCTTCCAAGGTAACCCAGGGAGGGGAAGCCTGGGAGAGGCAATGGTGAGGGAAAGGGTTTACTTTCCTTGTGTTAAGATCCAGAGGGACTGGGTCTTGTGGGTCCCCGGGCAAGGTTTTGGGGGGACCAGAGTGTACCAAGCACTGGAATTCCTGGTTGGTGGCAGCGCTACAGGTTCTAAGCTGGTAATTGAGCTTAGAGGAATTCATGCTGGTACCCCATCTTTTGGACGCTAAGGTTCAGAGTGACACATGCAGATCAGAATGAGATGAAAATTAATTTTTAAGAGAAAAAAAATCTTCAGCAACAGCCCAGATGATTTGTTTTAAATTTTCATTTTAATGAAGTTATTCTTATCTTGAATTCCCACACAATCCAATTACCTGGGCAAATTTTAATGCATTTTCTAAATTTAAGCATTCTCATTCTTTTATTAAAAATAGTTATTAGTTTCATAAACCTTCACACATATTTAGAATAAAACCCGTGGGACAATGCTGGTGACTCAGCAGATTCAGTGTTAGTTTTATTATGGCTTTAAAAAAGATGGTAGGATTTTTAAGCATTTACTGACTATCCACAAACAGCGTGACAAGAGCATCTATTTGCAGAAGAAAACATAAAATTACATTTAAAAGTCTGTCAAACTGAGCCCTTTCCTCATTAGCTGGCAATACTGGTAAAACTCAGTGTTTTCAGTATGCAAGGACTCATGTGAGTTTTTTTTTCTTTTATGTTTGGCTCATTTTTGATCCCACCCAATGAATTGTAGGTCCAAATTCCAAATCACAGAGTTAAACTCAGCTAACCCTAGAGTTGACCTCAAGTCTTAAAACTGGGATTGAGATCCCTGTCTCAAACGCTGCAAAGATCGGAGATGTTCAGTGTCATATTTAGAGGGCTAGTTACACCTTTATCCCTTTTCTGATCTCTCTGAGACCATGTCTGCAGTTATGATGACATGTAGAAAGGGGTGCGTGGTGTGGACTCTGGGAGAGAGTTTGGGTGCAGGAGGGGGTTCGGGGTCCCAGCAGCACTTACTGCAGCTTCCGGCAAGCGGACGCCAAGAACCTGCAACCAATGGGAGCTGCGGAGCCAGCCCTTGGAGAGGGGGCAGTTCGTGGAGCCTCCCTGGCTGCCCTGGCTGTCTCTTTTCAACCAGCCATTCTGGTCGAAAATCAGACACCTGGCAACCCTAAGTGTAGATGTGGGAGGCACTACTCCGCTGTGTAGAAATGTCCACTAGGGTACGTACCCTAGGAGTTGTGGCTTGTAGGGCACTCTACTCTGCTCACCTAAACCATCTATAGTGCTATTGAAATCCGTGAAGAGTGCAGTGTTATGCCACCATGCGTGTAGACATACTCTGCGTTCACCCTCTCAAGGGTCAGGCCTTGTGCCTCAGACCAGGTCCTGGGCTGCAGGACCTCGTGTATCAACCATTCATATCCTGCAGATCTGACTCAGTTCACCTGATGTTCTTCCCTTCAGGAGTCCGTGGCCAATAGAATACCCTCGCTCAGGCTGTCTCCCACTCTCAGGTGCGTTAGAGAGGGAGGAATAATCTCTAGGGGAGTTGAGTCGCCACTCCAAGCGAGGAGGCTGTAGGGAGCCAGATGTAGCTCTCTGATTCAGGGCTGACTGGCCTAGGCACAAGTTAGGGCTGTAGAGGGCCAGCTCTGAATTGCACTAGTACAGGATCCTTCTTGCCATGTCACCTTTCCACCCTGTCCTGGCTGTGCCCAGGTCCTGGAATATGCCCAGCATACTGCTCCATACCTACCCTAGGGATTGGTAGAGGGCTGTCACAGGAAGTAACAGAATCACCTCTGCTGCCTTTACATCATCAGAGGGTTCCCATGCATGGGAGAAATCCTCCCCTGGCCTTTTCTGGCTGCTTTAAGGCCACTTTGCACAGCTTAGGAGCACAGACTCCAGCCCAGCTGACTATGATAACTGAATATTAACTGGGCTCACTGAATAGCACTGATTATTCCTCCTGCTGTTCGGCAAATTTACTGTTAGCTTTGTCTGCCCCTAATGACAGACTTACAACAGCACGATCGTTTGCACATACACGATATACATACATAGCACTGTGTAAAGGCAGCTCCTTTACTCCTTCAGTCTCATGTATAAAGCACATGATTGGCACTAAACAGCAACCTGAACCAAGAATTTTTGCTCCAGATGTCTACTCGAATGGCACAAAGTTCAGGGACGGTTAGATCCAGTATTTTTGTTCATTTTAACTATTATTATGCAATGTGACAAAACAGCTAGAACATTGCAATTAAATATCGGCTTAGAGTGTCTCTTAGAATATGCCCAAAGAGAGTTAATTCAGTTTTGTTTCTAAGCACTAATAGGTAAACAATAAAGTGGAGTCTTACCTACCCTTTTAGACCTATGTAATTGGCAGCATTTGCAACAAGGTCTCAGCCTCAACATTTTAATGCAAACCTTCGCATTTCCTTCACAGCAACCTGATCATTCCTCCTTCTACTTTAGTATCTTCACCATACGGTTTTATATTGATCCCCTGTCATGGGGTTTCTCTTCTAAGCATCTCAGTCTTGTTGTTATTTCTCAGGCTGTGTAGACTCCAGGGTCTTTATTAATGCACATGTTGGTGTTTTCCCCGCAGCCTAGTTTCTGATCAAAGCAATCAATAAATAAGTGCTGTTATTATATTTTCAGCCGTTCCGAGGATCCATTAATGGCTATTCAGTATCTGCATAAGCAGTGCAGGCTGAACTGGCTGGACAGGGGCAAGAAGAAAGAGACAGTTACCCAAGTTAATAGCTAGAGTATATATCCTTTACTCACCCAAAGCGCCCCCAGGTCATAGTTCAAGCTGACTTTGAAATAGGAGCTGCAGGTCTAGTGAATGTGATTTGGGAAGTGTTTCTAGTGTCTCTGTTCATTACAAGAGATGAAGATACAGCCACATTCAGATAGATGTTTGCTTAATAGCGCAGGAATTAGGAGTTCCTAAGTACGTGATTTGCATAATTCATAATCACAACAGCAAGTGATAGCCTTTTTTTTCTTGCACCGTACTTGACTTGTTAGACTTCTGCAAGTCCTTGATCAGGCTGAAAATAATCCTATCAAAGCTTTTCCTTACAAATCTATGTTTTCTTAGATGAACTCTGAAGTGCAATTATCTTTGGCAGTAACAAAGCTGTCTGTTTGACTCACCTGAGCTGGTGGTGCAGCAGAATTTGGTTATGTATTTCTTCTGATTCCTTTGTTATATCTGGGGCTAGAGGTTAGGCCTCAGAACTAAACTCAATTCTCAGCTCATTCTGTGTTGGTTTCAAAGCAAACTGTGCATTCACACAAGGGGATTTAGAGAACCATATAACGATAGGGGAAAATCCATCCCTAGCAGAACTTTATTGATTGCAGTGCCATTGCACCTGGGAAAAGTTTTCCCCTCAGTATGTGCATAGAATCATAGAATATCAGGGTTGGAAGGGACTTCAGAAGGTCATCTAGTCCAACCCCCTGCTCAAAGCAGGACCAATCCCCAACTAAATCATCCCAGCCCGGGTTTTATCAAGCCTGACGTGAAAAATCTCTAAGGAAGAAGATTCCACCACTTCACTAGGTAATCCATTCTAGTGCTTCACCACCCTCCTAGAGAAAAGCTTTTTCCTAATATCCAACCTAGATCTCCCCCACAGCAACTTGAGACCATTACTCCTTGTTCTGTCATCTGCTACCACTGAGAATAGTCTAGATCCATCCTCTTTGGAACCCCCTTTCAGATAGTTGAAAGCAGCTATCAAATCCCCCCTCATTCTTCTCTTCTGCAGACTAAATAATCCCAGTTCCCTCAGTCTCTCCTCATAAATCATGTGCTCCAGCCCCCTAATAACTTTTGTTGCCTCTGCTGGACTCTTTCCAATTTTTCCACATCCTTCTTGTAGTGTGGGGCCCAAAACTGGACACAGTACTTCAGATGAGGCCTCACCAATGCCAAATAGAGGGGAATGATCATGTCCCTCGATATGCTGGCAATGCTCCTACTTATACAGCCCAAAATCAAAATGCCGTTAGCCTTCTTGGCAACAAGGGCACACTGTTGACTCATATCCAGCTTCTCATCCACTGTAACCCCTAGGTCCTTTTCTGCCTAGCCACTCTGTCCCTAGTCTGTAGCAGGGCATGGGATTCTTCCATCCATCAGATTTCTTTTGGCCCAATCCTCTAATTTGTCTAAGTCCCTCTGTAACCTATCCCTATACTCCAGTGTATCTACCACTTTGTTTTCACTACACTGCTCTGCTACTCCACCTCACCTGAAACTGCATTTCTAGTCCTTTGCTTCTCTTCCAGAAAGTAAATTCACTGTGTAATTACCTCATATAGCCTTGATCCAGCAAAACATTTATGCACATGCTTAACTTTAAGTGTGTAACCATTGAAGTCCATGGGACTGCTCATATGCTTAAAGCCAAACGTTTGCTTAAGTGCTTTGCTGGATCAAAACCTGCAGGACGGGTGGTTGGAGTGTTAATAATATGAAGGGGCATCCACTGTAGAACGAATTGATTTTCCTGGTAATATGTAGGAAGTGGGACTGGAGCCTGTGTTTTCTCATGTGAAATGTTTAATAAACCTTTGTGCTGCCAAGCTCTGAATGGCTGTTAAAAAAGCAGCATTACATTTATGTGTTCTCTTGTGTCTCATTCTCTTTCCCTTCTTGACTTAGTATTTCCAAGCATTTAGTGCCAGATCTTTCAGTTAGCGTTATCAGGGTATTGACACAAATCCTTGCGTCTCTCTCTCTGCCAGCCTCCTTTTCTTTGGTATTTTAACATGTAGCATCCTTATCAGGCTAATCACTGAATCAGATGATATGTCTACACCACAGTCTTAGCCTATGCTTCAACCTTCCCACCACTATCCACGCACAAATCCTCAAGCATGTGATTATTTGCATATTGAAGACCTGTGCTTGCTTGCACAGCTGAGGGTAGGAGAGTGGGGAGGGTTAAAGCCTGAGCTATGTTTTTTTGGCTTGGTCTGGAACTTGCCCCCTTTGTAGTGAGGATGGAGGCAAGATCACTCAAGTGCTGATAGTCCTCCAATGCCCTTCCTCCAATTCCTCCCCAAGGGACAGACAAGTTCTCCTGTAATTGACACAATTGACTGGAAAAGATTCCTAGCGTGTCTGAGCACACAGAACCATGGGCTATGCCCCAGATGCACATGAGTGAGTGCAGAAAAAGTGAGGACACAGTGACGTGGGAACAACTTTGCTGTGGGAATGTTCATACTTGGACTAGGTGAAGCTGGATGCTCAGATCTGGGTGCCAATCACACAGGCTAACTGTGCAGTGTAGATGTTCCCTCAGAGGCAGCATGGTCTAATGCAGGGTTTCTCACACAATCCCAGGAAGGGGGACCAAAGCCGAGCCCCATCACCCCAGGCAGGGGGGTCAAAGCCCAAGCTGCCCTGGGGGTCTTCAAAGCTTGAGGGCTTCATCCTTGGGCAGTGGGGCTCAGAGTTTGGCTTCAGCCCCGAGCCCCAGCAAGTCTAATGCCAGCCCCGGTGACCCTATTAAAATGGGATCATGACCCACTTTGGGGTCCCAACCCACAGTTTCAGAACCACTGGCCTAATGGATTGCACTCGAGTCAGGAGATCAGGGTTCTATTCCTGACTCTGCCACTGACCTGCTGTATGAACTCGGGCCAGTGGTTTCCCCTTCCACCCTTTCGGTGTTTAGATTGTAAGCTCTTCAGAGCAGAGGCTGTCTCTTATGTGCAAAGACTAATACAATGGGACCCAATCTCAGTTGAGTTCTCTGAGAGCTCCCATAAAGAAAAGAAGAATAATCTAAGAACAATTGGCTTCGTAGAGAATTTGTTCGGACTCGTGCATTTCACCTTGTGAGCAGTTCACATGTCTTATCTGAAGCCACAGCTGTGGGCTCCAGAACTGCAAAGGTTTAGGCAAACAGAGGAGATATTGTTATCTGAGTAAATGGATGTGCCCTCTGCATCTATTCCGAGATATAGTTTGTTCTCCAACTTTATATTACAAAGAGAGTGCAAGGGGATAAGATTTCAAACTAGAACACGCCACAGACACTGGGAAATAAGTTTATCACAATGTGTATGAGGAAATGTACCAGAGCACATAGCTGAAAGGTCTTTGTTACATTCTTAGTAATACTTAAACATTTAGGATCTGTGCACAGTTCCTCATCACTACGTTTTGTGAGTGGAACAGGCCCCAAGAGTGTAGTCTTTACAGACCACAACTTCTTCATACAAGAACAATCTCCCAGCAGATCTCATTCCTCTTAATGTACCTAGTTTGAGTTGAATTTAAGGGTGGGAGGCAAAGGATGGGAAATAGACTCAGTCACTTAAAGCTGAACTCTTACTTGTTGAATGAGAATAAAATACAAGCAGCAGCCCTAAATAATCCTGTATTCTAACACACTGCTCTTCATTAAAGGGTGAATGGGGGAGGGAAAAAAATGTGATAATCTTCCCATGAAATAAGTTCTGCCCATTCCCAAAACAAGAGATGGCTAGCAGAGATAATAATAATAATTAATTCCTAATTGATAAAAATTGTATTTCCATCCTGCAGGATGTTTAGATATTTATTCTGGACCAAAAAAAATATCAAAATATCAAAACTTTTCAAAGAATGAAGAGTCTAAAAAATATTGAATTCAGAAATGTCAAAACAGTTCATTTCCTTCCACATTGACATTAATCTCCACACCTGCCTGAGCTGCTGCAGTGCTTCATGGGAGCAGTTCTGGGTCCCTCATGTGCATATTCTCTCTTATCTGCCTTTCTATCTTGCCAGACTACATCACCCGTAATGCACAGTAGTCGCTCCCTGTGGCTAAACTGCCAGCATACATAGGAGTGTTTTAGAGATTAATGTTGCTAAACTACTTGAAATGTTTCATTTTGATTATCCCAACAAAATATTCTACAAAAATCAAGCTTTCCCCACAGAACATTTCAATTTCAGTTTAACCCCATTTTCCAATGGGAAAATGATTAATTAGAATGTTTTGACCAACCCTACTCAGTAGATTGTACAGATGTTCAAAATGGGATCATACCAATTCTCTAGATTGTGCTGAGTTCTTTGAACCCGGATCCTTCTCAATGGAGCTTATATACTCCACTCGGTCCTTTGGGCTTTTCTTTCCTCCAGTGTGGCTCTGATTCCCAGTTGGGCTCACTCATCTTGGCTTATTCTTGAATAAAAAAGAATTTTCATCTGTCACATGATAAGAAGTGAGCTGAGAAAATTGTCCATGAGTATCTGTTTGAATTTTCTGGCAGCTTTTCAGCAAAGAAAGAAGGAGCTGAGAAAATGTAGAGAGAAGCCTTGCATCAATAGGATAAGCAACAGCTTGTTGTAAATTGCATTTTGTATAAGACTTTCTACAAATTAGTTTGAGAAAAAATCTAAAAGTTACTTGTGAACAATTAATTCAGAATCTTGAAGGCAAAATCCTGCAAGAGGTTGAGCAATTCCTGGAAAGTCCTGAGTGTGATATCATGAGTGAAGCTGGACAAAGAGGGGTAGATTTCAGGAGGGATGGAGTTTGTTGCAACACCAGGGGTTCAAGCACACAAGTTGTGGCAAGGCTGATCCCAGACAAACACAAACCTCTCAGTGTGAAACACAGGTCCTTGTGCATGCTCAGTAAAACAGAGATCACACACCATTAGCCCTTAAATTGCTGGTCTTTGTAATTCCAATTGCTCCTGGCTCTGTTGTTTTGTGGATTTATAACAATAAGGTATAGTCTGGATTCTTAGAACTAAAACAGAGATACTTCAGACAAAGGACAGTCACGTGCTCCTAGCTGTATGATGCTGACAGTAGATGGCTTCCAACCAGTTCTCACTAGCCTGAATCTGGTTCCCTCTAACATGTGCTCTGCTCTTAAAGGCACAGAACATAGTCCTAGCACTGACTGGCACTCACTAGCTGACATGCTTTGTTGCTTAGTAATTCTAATGTGCACCCCACCCCCGCATGTCTTTTGTCACCAAGATCAATGTTCCTTCCTGAGTTTTGTCTTTCCCATTAGTTTAGTTTGATCATTCAACCCATGATCTTCATCATAGGTCCTCATTCTATCCATGTAAACCTACTGAGGGACTAGTTCAACCTCCAGGGCCCTCTAACCACTTGATGGTTGAAATTCTGAAGGAAATATCAATATTTTGAATGTCAATGAAAAAAGAGAAGAATTTATTTCCCAGGCATTTTGAACACTACAGAGCTCGAATTTTTAGAATTTCAAAATTCCTGCAAAATTACAAATTGTGCCATTTCATATTCCAACAAAATGGAGGGGGGGAATTGTGTGTGTGTGTGTGTGTGTGTGTGTGTGTGTGTGTGTGTGTGTGTGTGTGTGAGAGAGAGAGAGAGAGAGAGAGAGAGAGAGAATATACTACTGCTTAATTTTGACCAAATCTATTATTGATACTAAAAAGTCTTTCAGATTTGCTGAATTCATAGATTTCAAGGTCAGAACAGACCATTGTGATCATCCAGTCTGTCTTCCTCTATAGCACAGGCCAAAGAACTGCCCCCAAAATAATTCCTAGAGCTCATCTTTTAGAAAAAAGCTTCCAATCTCAATTTAAATAAAAGTGCCTTATTTTTGGGTCTGAATTTGTCTAGCTTCACCCTCCAGCTACTGGACTGTTATACCTTTATCTGCTATACTGAAGAGCCCGTTATCAAATATTTGTTACCCATGTAGATACTTATAAACTGTGATCAAGTCGCCTCTTCACCTTTTCTTCCTAAGCTAAATAGATTGAGCTCCTTGAGTTTATTGCTATAAGGCACGTTTTCTAATAGTTGTGTTCATCCTTGTGGCTCCTCTCGGAACCCTCTCCAATTTATCAACAGCCTTCTTGAATTGTGGACACAAGAACTGGACACAGGATTCCAGCAGCGGAGGCACCAGTGCCAAATACAGAGGTTAAAATAATTTCTCTAATCTTAGTCAAGATTCCTCTGTTCATCCTAGCTTCACATTAGTCCTTTTGGCACAGCATTGCACTGGGAGCTCATGTTCAGCTGATTATCCACCATGACCCTCAGATGTTTTTCAGAGTCACTGTTTCCAAAGATAGAATCCCCCATCTTGTAAATATGGCCTACATTCCTTGTTCCTAGATGTATACATTTATATTTAGTTTATTTAAGAGCATGTTTGCTTGTGTCCAGTTTACCCAGAGATCCAGATCTTCTTGTATCATTGACCTGTCCTCTTCGTATCTACCACACCCAATTTTTATGTTGTCTGCAAACTTTCAGTGATGATTCTGTTTTCTTCCTCCTCATTGATGAAGATACTAAATAGCGTAGGGACAAGAGCCAATCCCTGAAGCACCTCAAATTGTATTGTACCTGTAATAACCTTAGTCCCAGATTTGGACCTTAGCGTCCAAAATATGGGGGTTAGCATGAAAACCTCCAAGCTTAGTTACCAGCTTGGACCTGGTACCTGCTGCCACCACCCAAAAATTTAGAGTGTTTTGGGGCACTCTGGTCCCCCTGAAAAACCTTCCCTGGGGACCCCAAGACCCAAATCCCTTGAGTCTCACAACAAAGGGAAATAATCCTTTTTCCCTTCCCCCCTCCAGGTGCTCCTGGAGAGATACACAGACACAAGCTCTGTGAATCCAAACAGAGTGAATCTCCCTCTCTGTTCCCAATCCTGGAAACAAAAAGTACTTTCCTCTTCACCCAGAGGGAATGCAAAATCAGGCTAGCCACTTCAACACACACAGATCTCCCCTGATTTCTTCCTCCCACCAATTCCCTGGTGAGTACAGACTCAATTTCCCTGCAGTAAAGAAAAACTCCAACAGGTCTTAAAAGAAAGCTTTATATAAAAAGAAAGAAAAATAAGTACAAATGTTCTCTCTGTATTTAGATGATACAACACAGGGTCAATTGCTTAAAAGAATATTGAATAAACAGCCTTATTCAAAAAGAATACAAATCAAAGCACTCCAGCACTTATATTCATGCAAATACCAAAGAAAAGAAAACCATAGAACTTACTATCTGATCTCTTTGTCCTTACACTTAGAAACAGAAGACTAGAAAGTAGAGCTACTTCTCCAAAGCTCAGAGAAGGCAGGCAGACGGAAAACAAAGACAAAGACACTCAATTCCCTCCACCCAAAGTTGAAAAAATCCGGTTTCCTGATTGGTCCTCTGGTCAGGTGCTTCAGGTGAAAGAGACATTAACCCTTAGCTATCTGTTTATGACACGCCCCCCAAATTGCAGACAGTGGGGAAGCTCACTGGCGGCGATTTCCTTCTAGAACTTGAAAATAAACAGATTAATACAACACATACACCTTTACATATACTCCTAAGTATATAACTAACAGACTTCTACATTTTAAGAACACTTTTTAACTACTGAATTCTGGGAAACTCTCACGGGAGAGTGCATCAGCTACTTTGTTAGAAGCTCCTGTGATGTGTTGAATTTCAAAATCAAAATCTTGGAGAGCTAAACTCCAACGAAGAAGTTTCTTGTTGTTCCCCTTGGCAGTATGAAGCCACTTTAGTGCAGCATGGTCAGTTTGTAGTTGGAACCGCCGTCCCCAAACATATGGGCGTAGCTTTTCCAGGGCGTACACAATGGCATAGCATTCCTTTTCACTGACTGACCAGTGACTTTCCCTCTCAGACAGTTTCTTGCTGAGAAACACGACAGGATGGAAGTTGTGATCTGTTGCTTCCTGCATGAGCACTGCTCCTATACCACGCTCAGATGCATCTGTGGTTACTAGGAATGGCTTGTCAAAATCCGGGGCCCTGAGCACAGGGTCAGACATGAGCGTTGCCTTAAGTTGGGTAAAGGCCTTTTGACACTCATCAGTCCACTTAACTGCATTTGGCTGGGTCTTTTTGGTCAGGTCGGTCAGTGGGGCAGCGATTTGGCTGTAGTGTGGTACAAATCGCCTGTAGTATCCGGCCAAGCCTAAGAAGGATTGGACCTGTTTCTTTGACCTTGGGACAGGCCACTTTTGGATAGCATCCACCTTGGCCTGTAGGGGGTTTATGGTTCCTCGACCCACCTGGTGCCCCAGGTAAGTCACTCTGTTTTGGCCTATTTGACACTTTTTGGCCTTAACAGTTAGTCCTGCCTGCCTGATGCGCTCAAAGACCTTTTCCAGGTGTAGTAGGTGTTCGGGCCAGGAGTCAGAAAAAATGGCCACATCATCGAGGTAGGCAACTGCAAATTCTCCCAGTCCAGCTAGTAGACCATCTACCAGCCTTTGGAAGGTGGCGGGTGCATTTCGAAGGCCGAAAGGAAGGACATTGAATTCATACACCCCCGCATGGGTGACGAATGCTGACCTCTCCTTGGCAGGTTCATCTAGCGGTACTTGCCAGTACCCCTTGGTTAAGTCTATTGTAGAGATGAACTGGGCACGTCCCAACTTCTCCAATAGCTCATCGGTACGTGGCATTGGATAGTTGTCCGGACGAGTTACAGCATTTAGCTTACGGTAGTCCACGCAAAAGCGTATTTCCCCATCTGGTTTGGGTACCAGAACCACTGGAGATGCCCATGCACTGGTAGATGGGCGGATTATACCCATTTGTAGCATGTTCTGGATCTCCCGTTCTATAGCAGCTTGGGCATGAGGAGACACTCGGTAGGGTGGGGTTCTGATTGGGTGAGCATTACCTGTATCAATGGAGTGGTATGCCCGTTCAGTCCGTCCTGGGGTGGCTGAGAACAATGGGGCGAAGCTGGTGCACAGCTCCTTGATTTGCTGCCGCTGCAGACGTTCCAGGGTGGTGGAGAGGTTCACCTCTTCCACGCTACCGTCTTTTTTTCCGTCGTAGTAGACACCGTCAGGCCACTCAGCATCATCTCCCTGGACTGTAAACTGACAAACCTGTAAGTCTCTGGAATAGAAAGGCTTGAGAGAATTAACATGGTACACTTTAGGCTTTAGTGAGGAATTGGGAAATGCTATGAGGTAGTTTACAGCTCCCAGGCGCTCTTGGACCGTGAAGGGCCCTTCCCATGATGCTTCCATCTTATGGGCCTGTTGCGCCTTCAAGACCATAACCTGGTCTCCTACCTTGAAGGACCGATCTCTGGCATGTCTGTCATACCAGGCCTTTTGCTCTTGTTGAGCATTCTTTAGGTTCTCTTTAGCAAGGGCTAAAGAGTGTTGGAGGGTGCTTTGTAGGTTGCTTACAAAGTCCAGAATGTTAGTTCCTGGAGAAGGCATAAACCCCTCCCATTGCTGCTTCACCAACTGTAATGGCCCCTTAACCTCGTGACCATACACAAGTTCAAATGGTGAAAACCCTAAACTGGGATGTGGTACAGCCCTGTAGGCAAACAGCAACTGCTGCAACACTAGGTCCCAATTATTGGAGAATTCGTTGATGAATTTCCGTATCATGGCCCCCAAAGTTCCATTGAACCTTTCCACCAGGCCATTGGTTTGATGGTGGTATGGGGTGGCAACCAAGTGATTCACCCCATGAGTTTCCCACAGTTTTTCCATGGTCCCTGCCAGGAAATTAGACCCTGAATCTGTAAGGATGTCGCAGGGCCAACCTACCCTGGCAAAGATGTCTGTTAGGGCCAGGCACACAGTGTTAGCCCTGGTGTTGCCTAGAGCGACTGCTTCCGGCCATCGGGTAGCAAAGTCCACTAAAGTCAGTACGTACTGCTTTCCTCTGGGCGTCTTTTTTGGGAAAGGGCCCAGAATATCCACAGCTACTCGCTGAAATAGGACCTCAATTATGGGGAGTGGCTGGAGAGGGGCCTTGACCTGGTCTTGAGGCTTACCCACTCTTTGGCATACCTCACAAGACCGGACATACTTGGCAACATCCTTGCCCATCCCCTCCCAGTGGAAGGACTTCCCCAACCGGTCCTTGGTTCTGTTCACCCCAGCATGGCCACTGGGATGATCATGGGCTAAGCTTAAGAGCTTCCCCCGGTACTTAGTTGGAACCACCAACTGTTTTTGCGGCTGCCATTCTTCCCGGTGTCCACCAGAAAGAATTTCCTTGTATAAAAGTCCTTGGTCTATAACAAACCGGGATCGATTAGAAGAGCTGAGAGGCGGTGGGGTGCTCCGTGCCGCCGCCCAAGCTTTCTGAAGGCTGTCATCCGCTTCCTGCTCAGTCTGGAACTGTTCCCTTGAGGCTGGGGTCACCAGTTCTTCCTCAGACTGTGGACTTGGGCTTGGTCCCTCTGGAAGCAATGTAGGTGATGGGGTTGTTTCCGTTGCTGGTGAACCGCTCTCCGCTGGTGCACCTGAGGGTATTTCAGGCTCTGGCTGAGCCTTTTGGGTATGGCTGTCTGTTGCTTCTGCCAGTTTTGGCTCGCTGGCGCCCTCTGGCGTTGAGTTTGAAGATGGGGTTGCACTTGCTGGTGCTGGTTGCTGTTCCAGTTCCGGGCCTGGGACTGGAGATGCTGTGGCTGTTTCAGTGGTAGGCATGGAATCCGGGTCCACTACCTCTGTCTGGGTCTCTGGTAACACAGACGGGGCCTCTGTGGACGGTTCAGGAACAGGAATGGGTCTGGAAGCTTGCCTGGTTTGGCTACGTGTAACCATTCCCACTCTCTTGGCCCGCCTCACCTGGTTGGCCAAGTCTTCCCCCAGTAGCATGGGGATAGGATAATTGTCATAGACTGCAAAAGTCCACATTCCTGACCAGCCTTTGTACTGGACAGGCAGTTGAGCTGTAGGCAAGTCTACAGCTTGTGACATGAAGGGGTAAATTGTAACTTTGGCCTTTGGGTTGATGAATTTGGGGTCAACGAAGGATTGGTGGATAGCTGACACTTGTGCCCCCGTGTCTCTCCACGCAGTAACCTTCTTTCCGCCCACTCTCAAATTTTCCCTTCGCTCCAAGGGTATTTGAGAGGCATCCGGGCCTGGGGATCTTTGGTGTGATGGTGGTGTAATGAATTGCACTCGCATGGTGTTCTTGGGACACTTGGCCTTGATATGTCCCAGTTCATTACACTTAAAGCATCTTCCATCTGATGGGTCACTGGGCCGAGGTGAGTTACTGGAGACTGGTGAGGTTGAAGGGTAGGGTATCTGTGGCTTTACTTGGGTGGTATGTGGGGTCTTTGGCTGTCCTCGGTTGTAGGGTTTATGGTCTGTGTGCCCCCTGGGGTAATTGTTCCCCTTGACAGTAGCTTTTTTGCTTTCTGCCAGTTCCATCCATTTGGCTCCAATCTCCCCCGCCTCAGCGATATTCTTGGGGTTTCCATCTTGTATGTACCGTGTGATGTCTTCAGGAACACCATCCAAGAACTGTTCCATTTGTATGAGGAGGTTTAGTTCTTCCAAGGTTTGAATGTTGTTTCCTGTTAGCCAGGCCTCATAGTTTTTTGCAATGTAGTAGGCGTGTTTGGGAAATGACTCCTCTGGTTTCCACTTTTGGTTTCTGAAACGCCGACGGGCATGATCTGGGGTTATCCCCATCCTGTATCTGGCCTTGGTTAGAAAAAGTTTATAGTCATTCATTTGGTGCTTAGGCATTTCAGCTGCCACCTCTGCTAAAGGTCCACTGAGCTGTGACCTCAATTCTACCATGTACTGGTCTTCGGGAATCTTGTACCCAAGACAAGCTCTTTCAAAATTTTCCAAGAAGGCCTCGGTGTCATCACCTGCCTTGTAGGTGGGAAATTTCCTGGGCTGTGGAGCAATATTTGGCGCCGGGTTGTTAGGGTTGGCTGGCACAGGCAGCCCAGCTTTTGCCAACTCCAGTTCATGTTTTCTCTGTTTTTCCTTCTCTTCATTCTCTTTTTGTTGTTTTTCCATTTCTCGGTGGTGGTTTTCCATTTCTCGGCGGTGGGCCACCTCTTCTTCTTCTAGTTTTCTTTTGTGTGCTGCCTCTTGGGCTGCCTGTTCTCTTTGGAAGGCTGCCTGTTCTCTTTGGTAGGCTGCCTCTTTGATCTGTTCTTCTCTTTCTTTCATCTCCATCTCTTTTTGTTTTATTTCCAGTTGTCGCCTGTGTTGAGCTTCTTTGATTTGTTCTTCGGCGTCAATTTTTGCCTTAGAAGTCATGGTTCCTGTTTTCTTGTGTTGGGGTGCCCTCCGGTGTTTATCTTCTGAACTGCAGGTTCTGTTGCCTCCTGGAGTCTGCCTAGCAACAGTGCTTTTTTCCTTTTCTCTCTCTAGCTAATGTTCAATGAAGGGAAACCAGAAAAAACACTTTATTTGCATGCCTATAAGTGCTGGTACTTGCCCCCTAATGGGAGGGCTATTGCATGACAAAAGACCCTTAACAGGTTCTTAATGGCTTCTCGCTTAACATGCAAGCCACAAACTGCCAGAGAGAGCAGAAAAAAAATTTCTCTCTGGTTCCCTTTTAAAACCAAACTGTTTCTCTCTGCTAAAAAGCCCTTAGCAGAGAAAAGAAAAATATAATATTTCTACTGGCTTCTGGGTTCTGTCTATCTCCCACCACTGCCACCATGTAATAACCTTAGTCCCAGATTTGGACCTTAGCGTCCAAAATATGGGGGTTAGCATGAAAACCTCCAAGCTTAGTTACCAGCTTGGACCTGGTACCTGCTGCCACCACCCAAAAATTTAGAGTGTTTTGGGGCACTCTGGTCCCCCTGAAAAACCTTCCCTGGGGACCCCAAGACCCAAATCCCTTGAGTCTCACAACAAAGGGAAATAATCCTTTTTCCCTTCCCCCCTCCAGGTGCTCCTGGAGAGATACACAGACACAAGCTCTGTGAATCCAAACAGAGTGAATCTCCCTCTCTGTTCCCAATCCTGGAAACAAAAAGTACTTTCCTCTTCACCCAGAGGGAATGCAAAATCAGGCTAGCCACTTCAACACACACAGATCTCCCCTGATTTCTTCCTCCCACCAATTCCCTGGTGAGTACAGACTCAATTTCCCTGCAGTAAAGAAAAACTCCAACAGGTCTTAAAAGAAAGCTTTATATAAAAAGAAAGAAAAATAAGTACAAATGTTCTCTCTGTATTTAGATGATACAACACAGGGTCAATTGCTTAAAAGAATATTGAATAAACAGCCTTATTCAAAAAGAATACAAATCAAAGCACTCCAGCACTTATATTCATGCAAATACCAAAGAAAAGAAAACCATAGAACTTACTATCTGATCTCTTTGTCCTTACACTTAGAAACAGAAGACTAGAAAGTAGAGCTACTTCTCCAAAGCTCAGAGAAGGCAGGCAGACGGAAAACAAAGACAAAGACACTCAATTCCCTCCACCCAAAGTTGAAAAAATCCGGTTTCCTGATTGGTCCTCTGGTCAGGTGCTTCAGGTGAAAGAGACATTAACCCTTAGCTATCTGTTTATGACAGTACCACTTAATGAAACTGTTCATACACAGTTTGAAAGAAGTGTAGGCTGCTAGCTTTCCTCTTCATCTCTCAGTAGCTAATCAGATTGAGCCAAGAGGCCTAACAGGAAGCAGGTCAATATTTTCTGGACTATGTCTCAGTTCAGGCAGCAAAGGCTAAGACTCAAAGTTAATGGGCTATCAAAGGACACAAACTGTATTGGACATCAACTGATAGGTGGCTTTTAGATCACCACTGTACATATTCATCCTGCACCTGTTTCTGTGGCAGATTCACATGGGGTGTAAGTGTGCATCATATTTCTCATTAAAGCAAGCTATTTCTTGATTTGCACTGCTTCTTTTTCCATACTACCTACTTCTTTCCTCACCACTTTTATTGGGACAAAGACTTGCTTGGGCTGTTCTTTGACTGAGAGATCAGGATAGTCCTTAAATATGGCTACATGACTGGTGCTCTTTGTCTAACAGCAGGTGGGGTTATGCTGTATAGCACAATAACTTTCTGATGGGAGGATGGTGAAAAGAAGTGACAAGAAGCAAAGTTATCCAAAAAAAATCAACCCTGACTTATTTCCATTCTCAAATCTCTCTGAAGACAATAAAAATGAAATTCAAATATTTATGAAAGGCAAATTTGTTGCTCTGGTCATCCCTACACTAACTTGATTAATCCGAAAGATAATAAGCTTGAAGAACAAACTTTGGCAGAAGAAAGAGTTGGACTTAAGCTAATTCTTTATCTGTTAACGTTCTGTTCTAATTTACATTCAGTAATTACATTAATATTAAAAGTGCAAAAACAATTGCATGACTCAGATGTGCTGCTGTGACAATTAATTCCATGAGTGTCCATGAAGATAACCCAATTTTTTTTTGAGACATTACAACTTGCACAGTTACTTATTTCACTACCTTAGGATATGTCTTCACTGTGCAGTTAATCCAGGGCCCTACCCAGGATTTAGCGCAAATCCCCTTCCCATCCACATAGAAGAACCTCTAACCCGGTGTCTGGAATGGCTCACGACCCTGCTTGCCATCCTCGTGGCAGACTGTCAAAAAGCAGGGCAGACATCCCAAACTGGTCGTATGTTCTGTCACTACAGTTTGCCAACCCATTAACAAATGTGAACTCCTAAAGCACTATAATACCATAGAGTACATTCCCTTGGGCACTCCATCCAGGCAAGCTGGAATAAATGATAAATTGTCACTTTCGCCAAACATCACAAAATAGCCAGATAGCTCCCAGTCCTGAGAGGCCAGTCACTTACACTAGGTCAATTTTGTACCTCAGATCTCACACCAAAGACAATGCTTGTAGCCAGTCCTGTAGTAAATTAACTAAGTATTTCTGAACTTGGAAAAAGAAATGGCAGTTATTTACAGGTTAAAGCAGGCAACATATATGCACAGATGAGTTAGTTTATGATTCCTAAAAATGACAGAGTTGTACTAATATGTCACCACTGAATGTCTTTTAGGTCTACCCATGCCAAGCAGCATGGGGATCTCTTGCTTACGTTTAGGAGGGCTACCGTTCCATGTCCAGACAGCATAAAAGATCATTTCTCCTTGTCAGGTATTTTTATCTCCTTCCCCCCCAAAGCCCAAAGTTATGGGGTGATTTCATTTGTGGATTTCTCCTTCCTGGTGGAATTTAGGAATGCAGTCAACAGGGCCTTTCTGCTTTGATACTATATAGTATCTCATTTGCCTTCAATGGGTCATCTTGCATGCAGGATGTGCACTTTACTTTAAGATTAATGCTGTTTTTCCTGTTTGGTGAGTTACACAATTGCAGAGGTTTACAATGCAAACTCTCGATATAACTTTACACCGTGGGCTACAGAGGTTATATGTGAGATCAATACATGCAGCAAACTACAAGCATTCCATAAAGTCTAAACACATTCTTATCAACTTAACATCTAATATCTATTTTGATAATGCTAACACACAGGTGAGCAAGACTGGTTATTCCAGCTGTGCATTTGTAAGCATTCACTGAGGCTTTGGCATGAGCTGGCACCTGTTCTGCCACCATCACACCTGCATTAGAGGTGTGTTAAGTCTGGGCTGGGAGTACCAGCTTTCATGAATGGGAGTGCAAATTAGAACCTGGAGTCTGTTTTCACTTGGGATGGAACCCACCTACTTTGCAGTGAGGAAACAGGCAAACTCACTTAAGTGCTGGTAGTCCTCCAATGCCCTTCCTACTATTAGGTATCAGAGGGGTAGCCGTGTTAGTCTGGATCTGTAAAAGCAGCAAAGAATTCTGTGGCACCTTATAGACTAACAGACGTTTTGGAGCATGAGCTTTCGTGGGTGAATATTCACCCACGAAAGCTCATGCTCCAAAACATCTGTTAGTCTATAAGGTGCCACAGGATTCTTTGCTGCTTCCTACTATTGCTTCAGAAGAATAGACAAGCTCTTACGCAATTGCACTAAGAAGCACCAGTGGAATTCACAGATCATAGGTGTAATGTTAATATAGCAAGTTGATCCAGGGAGCAGGTAAGCTACCACCAATATGCAACTGCCAAGGCTTTTGAGTAGTAGCTGCATTAGTGACCCAAGGATATCTGCAAATAGCATGCATTAGAAGCCAACGTGAAAGAAAAAATAGATTATTCCAAAGGCAGCTGCATCCGCAAAGAAAGGCTGCATCCTACAAGCTAAAATGAAATCCTAAAAGTCCTAGCTACTGTTGCTACTAAGAGCAGTCAAACGTCCTCAGGGAGCCCAAGGCAGGCTTGCTGAAAAATTTCTGTCAAAGCTGTTTTGTCCAAGGGAAAATTGGTTTTCAAGTAAATAAAAATTTTAGTGGAAAAAGTGTGTTTTCATAGAATCATAGAATATCAGGGTTGGAAGAGATCTCAGGAGGTCATCTAGTCCAACCCCCTGCTCAAAGCAGGACCAACCCCAACTACAGATTCTTTTAAATTAAAAAATAGAAACAAACCTCAAAACCCACACTTCTGATTTTCAGCCAAAAATTGAAATATTTGAATTTTTGGTTGCTGCTACAGGGCTTCATGGTAGTTGTAGTTCAAAGTTACCTGATGCTCCCATTGTCGTATATGGGCGGGGCTTACCAGCTGGATTTCATCTCCCATGATGCACTGAATATCCAACTGCCACAAAGCACATATCCCTTCACCAAATGAGAAACTGTGGTGCATGATGGGAAGTGTAGTCTGACCGGGGAACTTGTCCTATAGAGAAGAATGGGAACATGATTCATCCCAACTACAACTCCCATGGGACACTGCAGAAACATTTTCAGAATAAAAATATACTGTGTTTTGGCAAAAATATTTTGGATTTTTATTCTACAGCAAATATTAAAAATTCACAATCTTCCATTTTCTGACCATCTCTGACCCTGAGTTTATGAATCTTTTGCATGGTGAATGGCAATACCTCATCAACAGATGGAGCGGATTCAGCACTCATTATTTCTTCTAGTTCCTTATCTTTGACCACAATTATCATCTGTTTCATTCACACCGAGCTGCAGTGAGCTCAGATCCTCCAGTAAGTCATGTCAAATAAGAGGAAGAGAGAGAGAGAGAAGAAAGGAAAAAGAGAGAACTTTCTCTCAGCAGGCAGCTGACCCACCAGGAAATGTCTGTACCTACTGCAGGTGACTCTGTGGTTCCAGGATAGATGCCTGAGTCATCTTAGGACCAATATGTAAATCTGTGGTAGAGATCATCCTCGAATCAAGGGGTCACTGATGATGTTCCCTAGAGCAAAAGTTACATTTACACACTCACAATGTGTTTTACCTACATATACTCACAGTACAACTTTGTGAGATGCATTAGCCGTAAGGGGGAAGGTTAAAGGAGTCACAAATACCATACTAATCATACTTTGCACTTGCTTAGCACCTTTCATTCAAACATCACAAAGAGTTTTACAAGTACTAATTAATTAGGCCACCTTGCCATTAATCATAATTAACCCTCTTTGTAATTAATTAATTGACAGTCACTGTGAGGTAGATAACTACAAGAGCTAGTTGAACTATTTCAGCTTCCAAAAACTTGTGATTTTAAAACAATGGACACAATTTTAGCTACCATCTTTTCTAAAAAGTCCCTTTCCCACTGTCCAGAAAGTATAATTGTCCCTATTTCTTAGAGAGATAAGACTAAGATGCACAGAGTTAAAGGGTACCTCACTGAACTGTAGTGACAGAACTGAGAGTAGGGGTTTATCTGTACCAGAACCTTTGCAGGTATAGCTACGGTGGCAGAGTCCCCTTGTGTAGACCCCGTGTAAACCAGCAGAAGGAGTTCTGCTGGCATCGCTACATCACCTTCTATCATCTTCTGTCATCACTGTGGCATTTACACCAGGGTTTTTGCCAGCATAACTGTTTGCTGTCAGGTATTATTTCCTTCCCCCCAACTATCCATGTGAAAACACACACAATTCTAGCCAATGGGGCCAGGTAGTACAAACCAGGCCTTGATCCAGGATTGGTTAATAATAAAAATAGTAATGATAATAATTAATTAACAATACATTAATACTTCATTATTTAGTTTTTACTGAGAACCTGAAAAAAATGGAAGAAATTTTTTGATGATTGTTTTCTTTTTCCTGCAATAGGTAGATTAAAAACAAGAAAGAAATAATTTCCTACCTAGTTCTAATTAGAATCCAGATCCTCTGTTCTTATGGATAGACTGAACTCTCTCCCATGCACATAACACAATATTGCAGAGAACTTAAAGAGTCTTTCTTCAAGAAAATATTAGCAATGCATCTATAAACTGTTTGCATTGACTGGCTCAGAATATGCAATACTTCACTTTATGCTCTGTGCCTATGAGCCACAGTCCATTGGAGTCCACAGAAAGACAATGAGTTTTAGACCACGTATGGTGGATAGAAATTCAAGCCCTTCAATTTCAGTTATAAATGTGCCTCTCTACTCGCTACAGATTCTTCAACAGGTAAAATAAAATTCAGTCAACTGAGGGAATATTTGTAAATATGTGTGTGTGCAGCATCCATGTGAGAGATTGACTTGGGCCTCTGACCTTTGGAGGAGAGCAGCTGGCAAGAATTCTGGAAGCCTACCTTCCATCTGTGAAAGGAAACCACACAGGGAGGCGGTGACAGTATACCCAAGAACCAGCTCTGGGTGCTTTGGTAGGTTGGTTGGTTTTTTCAGGAGGTGGGAACAGAGGGGCGTCCATATCAGTGTTTCACCCCCTGCTTGTTACACTGAGTTAACTGGCCAGAATGGGAGAAGAAACATATAGATCACTCACTCTGTCAATTGTGGAATGGGGGAAAATAAAGGCAATATAATTAGAGCACATAACTGGAAGGCCACTTTGGAGTGATGTGTTTTAAGCTTTGTCACTGGCTGAAGATATTGTAAATCTTAGAGGAAGCCGGGAGAGATGTCCTGCTTGCCTAATCCTAAGGAACACATTTTCTGAATATCACAAACACTGGGCCAGGTCCTTGATCCTGTTACAATTGGTTGCAATCAGTTGTAATGCTGCTTTAACCAACCAATGGAGGATACTTCCCATGTGAGGGGATCCCTGGTACTACAGAATCATCATAATTGCTCCTTTGCTAACCACTCTATTGGCCAAGTGTAGGGGCATATCCGAAGGAAAGGAAGCCAGAGTCAGGGCATCTTTATGCCATGGTGATCCTCTCTGGGCCATAGGAAGCTGGGTATGAATTAGAGCAGTCCTGAAGCAGCTCTGTTTTACTATGGAGATTGGACTAGTGGTCAGCTAGCTCCAGGACTGGTGGGGTGGATTAAAGGTGGCATAAAGATCCATTTCCCCACATACACATCTCAAGCTGTGCTAAGCTACAACCAAGTCCCAAAGAAACTTTGAAATTCTCCTAGAGCCAGATCTTCAGCTAGTCTAAATTACCATGGTTCCGTTGACTTTGAAAAAACTACAGTAATTTATACCAGGAGAGAATCTGGCCAACATCCATTAGTGGGAATAAGTAACTACTGGCCTAATGCCATTTACAGAGGTACTCACCGTGTGTTCCGGCCAATCATAATTATTATTGATGAATATAATTCCCTATGATATATTCAGACTACAGTAAGTAAATAAATATTAATCCTTTGTATTTAGATATTGGAGGACAGATATACCACTTGGTGTATGTCAGCGTAGCTTCACTGAACTTACAGCAGCTGAGGATCTGGCCCACACATCTCGTTTCAGTTGAGGTTCTCAAGGCACAGGTGAATGAGCAGTCTGTGTGGTAGATATCGCCATTTTAGAGAGAAGATAATGAGGCCAGCGGCCACGATGTTAAGGAAATGTTATAACTATGCCTACTCAATGCATACTTCTGGTGGTGCTCAGAAAGCAGATTAGAAAAGAGACCAGTAGTTTAGTCTTATTGTCTTCAGCCTAAGGTAACAGAAAAAGCCAATACTATGTACACTTGGAACATCTACAAGGTTTTCTTGGGCTCTGTATTTTTAACTGCCCAAAATCCACTTCTGCTTTTACAATGGGACTCCAGACAGGCCATTTACACCGACTCTTTCTCTTTCACTCACATCACCTTGTTTCATTTTCTTCTCTTCAAATTCTGCTTTTCACTTTCCCCTCGGAGGCATATCGTGTTCTCTCTGCAGTGTCACTATGACTCCCTGTGCTGTAGCACAGGGACCAACGAGCAGGGGAACATTAGCAGCATGACTACATAGCCTGCATGAATGTGTTGTTTGAGTTGGACCAACTACAATTTAGTTTCAGCTGGCCATAAATTGCATATGCTGTTTGTTTCCTCCGAAGCTCATTCTCGGTCCCATGGGATGCTGAGCAAACCACAGTTTTAGGCACATCCTTTCTTTTTAGAATTGTTTCCTGAACTAATATTGCGCTTTATACTGTAGTATGCACTCTTACAGAATTCATAAGCGCACAAGGAAGAGAGTTAACCTTGAACCCTTCTCCAAGATATCTCTCAACAGTCGTTTTTGAGGCATACAATTTTCTGCGTCTGTTGCCACAGGTTCTTTCACTTACTGTTGCATATTTGATGCCTTAACCATCCATTCCCTCGGAACATTTTAGAATTCAATATAAATAAATCCTTAGAGTCAAACTCCATTGGCCTTTTGCTCTTTGCAGTAAAAACTAGGCGCTGGTTGCTTCTTCCTTCCCTAGCACATGGAAAGTTTTTCATTTAACTGTTCTTAAAAAAAAAAAGAAAATCTTTGGTGAGCCACTTAACTTTTATAGCTTCCAATTCCCTAGTCATGGAGTTTCCACTGCTTTCCTTTCCGCATTTCATTCTTTTCTAGACCACTGCATTTCACGTGAGCAACCCTTGAGTGGTAGTAAATAACGATGCCATGAAGAATTTTCTGCCACCATCTATGCATTTGTAGCCTGATTATATTGTAAACCTATTTAGGGGCTGGCATTTTAGCCAACGATGATAAAATAGCAAAGGCATGCACAAAGCTGAGCTTGTTTGCTTTGCTTCAGAATCCCTGACAAATTGTTTTAATGTCTGCAACACTTTGCTCATGGTACCGATACAGTACGAAATGAAATAATATATAGGAATGTCAATTAGCCTTGTGGCAATTGTAGTGCCCACAATGTGCTCTGGGGTTTCCAGGCATTCTAGAAGGAAAAGTCCTCTATTCTGAGTGGCCTACGAAGGATTGACAGACAGGTGAAAAGCAATGTGATTCATTATAGGCAACAGAACAGAAGAGTGTCTTTAAGGGATAATTAAACATGCAGAGGGTAGGGACCCTGTGGAAGAACAAAGGAAGTCCCACTATGAATAGGAGGCCACATGGAAGATGGCATGGAGTCAATTGTTCAGAAGTCATAAACAGGAGGATGAGGATGGATGCCATAGTGGATGGGAAAGGGAGACATAAGGGAGGATAATCTAATTGTTTTCTTTTATTTACTTGATTCAGTTTGGTTGTTCTGTGGTCTGATGCCCCATTCCTCATGTGGTATATTGAAAACGGCATTAACATTTGTGATCTATCACTTTAAATTCTCCAGGGCTTTCCTGATCTTCCTTGTAGGCAGGAAGCATTGTAGGGAAGCATGCAATCATCATCAGTTTGCAGAAGATCAGACTAGAGTACTGTAGGGTGAGTTGTGCCTCTCTGTTTTAGGGAGCAGCCTGCTTTCTCTCTGTATGTTTTTTGGGTTCATGTATGATGCTGTTCTGAATTCTAAGAAATAAAGTAGTGTTATTTTGCAACCTTCCAGCAAGAGTATTTTTATGTAACTTCTCTGTGTGTATGTCATTAACATAATATCTCACATACCTGAAACTCCTAGCTCATTGCCTTTTATACCTCATATTTGTGGTGGTCCTTTGGCTTCACCATCTGGAATGAAAATATTTCAACACTGGGCAGGTTTCATGCTTTGTGATTTGAGTTACCTCCTTCCTCCACGCTACCCCATCTTTTCTTCCTCTGTGTGTGTAAACCACACACCTTTTGGGTGTGGTATTCTGTCCTATCTTGTGGCACCGAGACCATTTAGAGAGAGACAGAAAATGAATCTGCCACCTCTACAACCTTAGCTAACAGCCAGCTGGCTTTTAGCTCATGCAGTAGAGGCTCATGCACTAAGCTCTAGAGGCCCCAGGTTTGATCTCACCCACCGATGACCAGCGTCTGACAGTGTTACAAGTGGGGGCTCGTCCAGGATTTCAACTGGGAAATCTCTGAAGCTCAGGACACGTTTCCTCAGCTAGGGGAAATATATAACTCACACACCTCCTGGGTGTGGCATTCTGTCTCATCTGGTACTACCGAGAGAGATAAAATGAGTCTGCTCTACAGCCTTAGCTAACAGCCAGTTGGCTTTTAGCTCATGCATTGAGGTCCCAGGTTTGATCCTGCTCATCACCAACTGGGGTATGTCAGCGTTACATGTGCAGTACGGTGCATTAATAGATGACTCCTTTGATAAAGAATCATCTGAAGTTTACAAGCTTCTATGTATCAGTAATTAGGAACTCACTAAGTAAGCTTCGATTTAGCATTCTACTCTATTTCTACCAGGAGCACTTGTCCTGCACATTGTCAAGGGAATTTGTAAGAGCTCTCTTACAGGCATCATTACTCCACAATCAAATATTCTATAATTGGGCTATCATTAGCCTCTTGATAAAAGAAGGAAATAAGTTCATTAGAGTTCAGCTCCCAGACTGAAATAATCAAGGATGTTTCATACATGCCTCATGCAGCCCAGTTTAATATTGCAAACCAGCCTACATGGGATGACATTAAACTAGATATACTTGAATACATTGAACACAGTGGGCTGGATCCTTAATTGGTGTAAATGGGCATGCTTGGCTATAAAGGGCATTAGATTGTGCCTTCAGGTTTATTTTCTGTGCTGGTTTTTCCATTGATTTGAATCTCTTTTCATTCTCAAGAGTCAGATTTTCCCCCTTCTGCCTCCCCCTCCATTTTCCTGAATTATTTTGCATGATTTGCAGACCTTTTAGGAATACTCCCATACTCCAAAAAGCTATAGCTAACATCTTAGTCTTCCAAAGCCACTCTAGCCACTGTATTCCCTGAGCACTACAAAGTTTGGGATAAAATATGGTTTTCAACCTGAGATGAAAATTCTATCACAGTGCATGTTGTATCATGTAGTAAACCTAAAAGGATGCAGAAGAGAATGTGTAAACCTCACAGAACCTTAGAGAAGTAGATCTGTGAAGATATGGGAAATGCAAATACAGAGAAAAAGGTTTTCCAACCTGAGATATGTTATATCTTGGCTAAATTTACTATTTGGTATGCACGACACATGTATTATAAGGAAATAAAAAGCATTATACACAAGTTGCTTTGTTCTGCCACATGGCAAAAGTATTTTTCTTCCACTTTGTATGTCCAAAGACAAACTCAACAGTGAAGGAATGAAAACCAAAAGATAAAATCGCTGACTGTACACATGCTTTGTGTACTTTTTAAAAATAATTTTCTGGTTAATTCTATACTTTCTTATAAGGAACTCAGAGGAAAGTTCATGAATTAAATATTAATTATTAATGGTATTAATGGTTACCAAGTTTTCAAGAGGAAAAAATCAAATCTCTTTCAGAAAAATCCGGACCCTGAATTAGATTTCATTGTGTAAAATAATGATCTCTCTCTCTCTCTTTTTTTTTTTTTTTTTTTAAGATCCAGGAAAGCTGTAGGCTCTGGTTGGTTGAGTGCTTCATGCAAATGCTCCCACCACTGGTTCCTTTTTGTTTTGCTTCCTTTGTGAACAAGCTTCCATCTTTCTCTTTTTTTGGGTACTACTATTGACTCTGGAACCATGATGATGATTGTTTACGCACTTGGAACAGTTTCTTGGAATCAGCTCCCACTGATACTTCCTTGGCTACTCTCGCTTTTTTGTCAAGTCACTCATCTTTCCAATATAACTTGTTTATCTTTCTCTACATACTCCTGTTGCAGCATGCCACTCTTCTTGTTGTGTCACCTGTGCATGCTTTTTTTTTTGGGGGGGGGGCATAAAGGGGTAAGGCTTTGCTTCCTTCAATTAATTTTCAGGTGCATATCTCTATCCACCCTTCTTGCTTTGAGCCTCTCGGTAGCTTTAAGCTTACAGCACCTTCCTGGCACCCATCTCTAAAGCAAGCCCATTGTTGCTATATCAGCATTTCTTTTGAAATTCATTGAGAGCTGGATTTTAAAGTCCCTCATGCTTCCCAGGTCAGACAGTTTCTTTACATCAAATACCATCTTTTTTTTTTCTTATTAGCTTCATTCTAAGTGTTCTGATGACAAGATAGTGGTTGCTTCCTATATGAGCACTTGTAAGAGATTCTGTAGCCCCCAATGATCTTCTCCACCGTCTGTTGGTGGCTATGTAACTCAATACATTAATTCCATCATTTTGACTTCCACATAAGTCTGTGTTTTCTGTGAAGATGGAAAGATGGAAGCTTAGTAAATCTTTTACCATTTTCTGTCCATCTCTCACGTCCGTGTTTACCCATGCAATGATCAGATCTGAAGTTATCATTACTAATTTGGGCATTCCTATCACCCATAACCAGAACAATCTCATAAGTATGGACCTGGCGTATTATATCTTGCAATTTGATGCAGAAGGAAGTTTTATTTTAACATATGTAACAAAACATGCCCTTAATTCATGAGCCACTTGATTCTCATTCCTGTAGAGATTGTATAGCCTTTTTGTCAAGAGTACTCCAGCTCCCTGTGAGTGTCATATTGCTTTCCTGAATGTAGTACTGTGATACTGTCTGAATGGAGTCTTCCATCCCCAGTCCATCTCGTTTAGCTGACTTGAAGAATACTATGAACTGAGTCATTTTTCTAACTACTTGATTCAGTTCCCCACATAATAATAAATGGAGATATACCTATCTCATACGCCTGGATGGGACCTTGAAAGGTTACTGAGGCCTGGTCCACACTACAGCGTTAAATCGATTTAAACAGCGTTAAATCGATTTAACGCTGTACCGTCCACACTACAAGGCACTTTAAATCGATTTTAAGGGCTCTTAAAATTGATTTCTGTACTCCTCCCCAACAAGAGGAGTAACCCTAAAATCGATATTTCTATATCGATTTAGGGTTAGTGTGGACGGAAATCGAAGTTATTAGTCTCATTCTTTTACTGAGCTACCCAGAGTGCACCGCTCTGGAAATCGATGGTAGCCTAGGACTATGGACGCACACCACCGAATTAATGTGCCCTAGTGTGGATGCGTAAAATCGATTTTATAAAACCAGTTTTAATAATTTCGATTTTATGCTGTAGTGTAGACATGGCCTGAGTCTAGTCTGCTGCCTTCACTAGCAGGATTAAGTACTGATTTTGCCCCAGATCCCTAACTGGTCCCATCAAGGATTGAACTCACAACTCTGGGGTTAGGTGACCAGTGCTCAAACCACTGAACTATCCCTCCCCACTCACATGGCTCTTACCTTCTAGCACCCAATTCTAGTTTTAGTTTTAGCATCTTTTGTTTCAGGCAATAGAGACCCTCACAGGTTTGGTGTACCCCTCTCAGACCTCCATTTCAATTCATTTCTTATCTACTCAATGATTCTGAGAGGTTAATTTAGACAGACCCTGGCTAATTGAGACAGACTCTTTCATAACAGACTTGTTTTTCATGTATGCAGTGTTGTAGCTGTATTGATCCCAGGATATTAGATAGACAAGGTGGGTGAGGTAATATCTTTTATTGGACGAACTTCTGTTGGTGAGAGAGACCAGCTTTTGAGCCACACAGAACTCTTCTTCCTGTCTGGGAAACATACTCAGAGTATCACTGCTAAATACAAGGTGGAACAGATTGTTTAACGTAAGTAGTTAACACATTTCAAGGGACCATTCAAGGTGAAGTGGCCCATTAACAGGAAAATGATAAAAGACAAAAACACCCTATCACCAATAGGTAAACACTTTTTTCACGAAGCGCTCTCTCTGTAGCTGACCTCTCAATCCTCATCCTCAAAGGAAACTTGTAGATGTTCAAAAGAGAAGCCTGGGAGCTTAAATTCATAACTTTACTAGACACTAAAAATCATGGACTGAATCCATTTATGACTTATTACAACAATCTATAATACACTAACAATTTCCCTTCCTCCAGCTGCCTTCCCCCTGCTCCCTCCCCCTACCCCACTGCACAACTGGAGGGTGTTAGTGGAACACTTCACCTTCAGTGGTCCCTTAGAAGATGTGCATTTTGCTGTGGTGCTTGGAGTATCTTTCCCAGACCTGAAGAAGAGCTCTGGGTGGCTCAAAAGCTTGTCTCTCCCACCAACAGAAGTTGGTGCAATAAAAGATATGATCTCACCTACCTTGTGCTTCTTTTGCATAGAGAGTTAGCTGGTCTGACACACAACTGTAGGTCCATGATTCCTTATTCATGTATTCGGAGCAGCCCATATCATGCATGAGGTTCTCTCATCCACCACCTGATGGACACAACTGGCAGCTTAGGATGCTAAGGTCAATGGAGTAATGGTAGTGTGCAACTGGTTCAAGAGATAAATTAATCTTCTCCAAAAAGATAACATCAAATAACATCTTGGAGGATTGAAAATGGAACAAGGGGCACTTCATCTCTAGATCACCTTCTTCAAGTCCAGCCCTAATGAGCAGTGACTGGAAGTTGCAAGAATCTGGAAGCAGTTCAATGAAGTGCAAAATAAATTGGTGGGCATAATGCATTTCCCACTATGCTTTCAGACCAATAAACCACTGCCACATATGGTACTAATTAGTATATTTTGTAACGTTTGATATCTAAATGGGCACAGAGACTGGAAAACATTCTCTCTGTACACATAGTTCTTCTAACTGGTTCTACAAACACAAGGTTATGACACACTGGTGAAGTTGCTGGGGGAATCTTGCTATTTGTAAGCTAAATCAACACCTCTGCTGAATCTGTTCTGTGTCTAAGCAGAGGGCTTTGGGTCACACTGTAATCTCAATTACACAGGTGCAAATCTGGAGTAACTCCATTGACTGCATGACTTCAATGAAGTTATCGTGCTCCAGATTTACACCAGTGACTGAAAAATCCTCTTTAAGGATCCAGGGTAGTTTTTCTGCTGACATGGAAACTGTATGTAAAAGTTATCTATTTTTGTCATATGGAAAACAAACAAACAAAAAATAAAAGGAGCATCACCATTATTACCAAATGAGTTTGTGTAATATCCATAATGTTACTAGAAGGTGTGATTAACATCTCACATACTCCATTTTACACCAGAATAATCCAACTGATTTAAATAGTTACTCCAAATTTATCCTGATTTACATCATTATGAATTAGGTCCAGGAGGTTGGGTTTTCATGAATCAGTTAAAGCAGAAGAAGCACTTTGTGCCATTCATGATACTCTTTATGTTGATGTTTTGTTTAGTTTTCTCCTGGCTAAGTGGCATAGGCAGCAGATATAAGGACTTTTCACATGTTGAGTGGACCTGGCATCACTTTATGCAATTGGTATGATAGCTTATATATAGTCACTGACTGTAGGTTCAAATAGATACGGGATGCAAAAAAACTGTTAAAATAACTGGAAAGTTGAGACTGAATGCCTCAAAAGAGCTAGATATGCTGCAGTGGGATCCTGTGTTTAATCTTCATGATGTGTAGGTCTTGCAGTATAGAGGAACTGGCCCATTCTGACAATCCCACGATGATGACCATTGTAAGTGTACAATAAAACATAGCGGGCCTAAGATGAGGACAGACTGTAGACTATGTGGCAGGCTGAATAAAGCTAGTCAAAAATATTTTACCAACATATTTTAATGAAAAACTAGGTGTTTTCTTTTTTATTTGGATCAAAACACATTTTTTTAAAACATAAAAAGGAGAAACTAAGGCCAAAAACTTGTTTGTTTTTTGTTTAAATTTGAGCTATGAAAACTGATTTTTTTCTTTTATTTTTTTTTACTAAAGATTTAGCATTTTTACTGGAAATAGTGGTGGATTTTTTCAAAACACAAAATAAAATCTTAGAGAAACTGCTAAATTTTCATGCTACTATCATGGATCACTTGATGATTACCTGTTCTGTTCATTCCCTCTGAAGCCCCTGTCATTGCTTATTATCAGAAGACAGGATACTGGGCTAGATGTTTTTCTGGTCTGACCCAGTATGGCTGTTCTTATGTTCTTATAATTGTTTGGTTTCTTTAAAATTTTCCATGAAAATCAATTGGCATCTTTCAAACACTTATAATACAGAGAGAAATTTGATATTCCAACCTCTGTTGGTAAAATAACATGGTCTTCATAAAATTAAATGCACTAAAAGCTATTCCTTTTTTAGAAACATGGTCCCCTCTGTGGTCTGAACCAGCATCATTTAGTCGCAGGAAAAAATGTTTTCTCCCACTTGGATAAATAAGAGATTCTGATCTAATCCTTGAAGACATTGAACACATCTTCAGTGGTGCTGAATGCCCAAAATATCCACTGCTTTTAAGGGGAGTTGGGAGCACTCAACATCTCCCAGGAGAAATTGCATTTCAAGATCTGGCCCCTAGTATCATGTATCATTGTTAACTAGTTTCCATGATCTGAATATTCTAGTGCAAACACTGTGTTTTAAAAGACCAAAAGCCTGACTTGGAAAATCTCACTGTAATGCCAAGTGAGTTTCAAACCCCTACTGAAAAATAAAGCCTGGGAAATTCTGAAGAAAAGTCAAGGGGGAGGAAATGTGTTACATTTATAGGATTACTAGTTCGGAGTCTCTGAAAGCACCTTTTCAGACGTTCAGACCCTTGCCCTTAATTTCTTGGAAGTAATTCTTCCACTCAGGGACAGATTAATCTTTTGTGGACCCCAGCACCCAGATCATGGACCCACGCTCCACCCTGAGTCCCTGCCACCACTTGACCTCTTCCCCCTGAGGCCCCGTCCATTGCTTGCACAGGTGGAGGGGGCGGAGAGGAGTGAGCAGTGGGTGAGGCTTTGAGGGAAAGAGGCTGAGCAGGGATAGGACCTCAGGGTGGAGTGCAGGGCCATGGTCCAGGCGCTAGAGCCCCTTATATCTGTGGGTCAAGTACCACAGGACCATTGTGAACCCAGTACTGCTTCCACTCCAGATCACTACCCCAGTACACTATCCCATGTACCAATCACTTCTCACGCAGTAGGTCTGGCTGGGTTTGGAGCACCCGTTTTCCCTCCCTTTGTGAACCTGTGACCAGTGATGGTGACCAATAGCCTTCTTCAAGCAATGTAGTGATTGGAACAAAGCATTAGAGAAAGGATTTTACAATAACAAACAGCCTGTATGCATATTTATTCTCTTCTCTTACACTTAGCTTGCTGAAATGTTAGACAGGAATTCTTTTAAACACTCAGGAGCAGAACAGGCCCTGGTTCTCATGGGAGACTTTAAGCACCCTGACATGTGCTGGGCAAACAATACAGCGGTGCACAGACAATTCAGGAAGTTTTCAGAGAGTGTTGGGGAAAACTTCCTGGTGCAAGTGCTGGAGGAACCAACTAGGGGCCGTGCTCCTCTTGATCTGCTGCTCACAAACAGGGAAGAATTGGTAGGGGAAGTAGACGTGGGTGGCAACTTAGGCAGCAGTGACCATGAGATCGTCGAGTTCAGGTTCCTGATAAAAGGAAGAAAAGAGAGAAACAGAATATGGACCCTGGACTTCAGAAAAGCAGACTTTGACTTCCTCAGGGAACTGATGGCCAGGATCCCCTGGGAGGCTAATATGAGGGGAAAAGGAGTCCAGGAAAGCTGGCTGTATTTTAAAGAAGCCTTATTGAGGGCACATGAACAAACCATCCCGATGTGCAGAAAGAATAACAAATATGGCAGGCGACCAGCTTGGCTTAACAGAGAAATCTTCAGTGAACTTAAACACAAAACTGGCTTCATTTCTGAGGGCACGTCTACACCGCACAAAATAAATAAATAAATAAATAAATAAATAAATAAAATAAATAAAACGGCAACCCCTCAGCAGCGAGTGTGAGCCCAGCTCAACTAACTTGTGCTCAAGGGGCTTGCACCACCTGGCTAAAAATAGCAGCGTAGGCATTCCCACTCAGGCTAGAGCCTGAGCTCTGGGACTCTTCCCCCAACAGCAGTCTTCAGAACCTGGGCTCCAGTCCAAGTGGGAACATCTACACTCCTATGTCTATCCGTGTAGTGTGAGCCCGAGTCTGATTCAGGCTCTGAGACTTGCTGCAGTTTTGCAGCGTAAACACTCCCTGAATAAGCTTTACATCAACAGACACCTATGCTATTAGGTGACTACAGGAGCGGCGCCAGGGTTTTTGGCGCCTTAGGCGGGGGTCTTTCTGCGCTCCCAGTCATTGGTGGCAATTCTGCGGCGGGGGGAGGGTCCTTCCGCTCTCCCAGTCTTCGGGGCACTTCGGCGGCTGGTCCTGGAGCTAGTAAAGGACCTGCCGCAGAATTGCCGACGACGACCCAGAGCGTGGAAGGACCCCCTGCTGCCAAATTGCTGCTGCGGGCAGCAAAATGCCACCCTCTCAAATCCTGGTGCCCTAGGCGACTGCCTAGGTCACCTAAATGGAAGCGCCAGCCCTGGGTGACTATTAGAAAGATCTTCCTCTCCCTTTTCCTAGCAGATTGGCTGGCTCTGCCAGCCAGGTAAATCCCTAAAGTGAAATATCCACACTGAACATCACAGCCTGTGGCAGGCCAAGTTACAGTCTGAACAATTAAAAGGCACCCTCTCGTCACATTTGACACAATACACATTTAAGGCCAGCAAATCTTTGCTCTGTTTGCCTGGAGAATGGAGGCATGATTCTGATACTTGTCACATAGCAGCACATACAATATAACATAAACCTCCCGCCCACAAATTCCACTTCCAGATACTTATCAACAACATATTAATTGCAGACAGTGGGTATAGTCATCTAACCCAAGTTCATTAATCCTGAAATAAGTACTATCAAGAAAATATGACACTGCCCAAGGTTTAGCTTCTCATCTTTTTCATGTAAATGAAGTAACTGAATCTAGTTTACTAATCTAATAATAACTGGATCTGAAGAGCGGGATTCACCTGGTTCTGTGCCTCATATAATTTTACTGCTAGATTCTAACTTGTCATTGTTGAGTCATAAAACAACTCAACTCTGTGCCATTAACAAATTAATCAAGTGCTAAAAACGCCCTAATGAAGCATCAAGGAAGGATATATGAGAGCATTTACCTGGGGCACAAGGCTATTTTATCATCTGAAATAAGGGCCAGGTTGTGACCCTTGCTGCACAAGGAGAAAGGAACCATCTTACTGCTATGCACATAATCCATATGTCATGGGAGCAGAGCCAAGCCACTACTCCCCTCCCTCACAGATGGGCAGAGAATGGGTGGATGAGATCAGGGTCGGTGCAGAGCCTTGGAGCCACCCCCTCACAACATGCAGGGCTGCAGAGGTGAACCTATGTGGAGAAGGAAGTTACACCAGGAAAAGGGGAAATCAGGGTCTAAAATGTGACTGTGGGCTGCCATGGCTTTGCTGCTGTTTTTACTTGAGAGAGCTTTGATCAGGTTAAAGCCAGTTTGGGCATGTTTATACCTGCTTCAATCACACTTCCTAATGGCAGGGTAGACATGCCTCAAGATTACAACTTGGCCATAAATGAACAAAGGACCAGCCTCAAACAAACCATATATATGTGGGGAGGGGGAAGGAGAGGGGGAGGGCTGCCTCTAGAGATCACTTAAGCATATGATATACAGAATCGTAGAACGGGAAGTGACCTCAGTAGGTCTTCTAGTCCAATCCCCTGCGCTCAAGGCAGGACTAAGTATTATCTAGACCAGTGGTTCTCAAACTAGGGCTGCTGCTGCTTGTTCAGGGAAAGCCCCTGGTGGGCTGGGCCAGTTTGTGTACATGGTCCGCAGATTGGGCCACTCGTGGCTCCCATTGGCCGCTGTTCACCGCTCCAGGCCAATGGGGGTTGCAGGAAGCAGCGCGAGCCGAGGGACATGTTGGCCATCCTTCCTGAAGTCCCCATTGGCCTGGAGTGGCGAACTGCAGCCAGTGGGAGCCATGATCCGCCGAACCTGCGGACAGGTCAGGTAAACAAACTGGCCCGGCCCGCCAGGGGCTTTGCCTGATCAAGCGGCAGCCCTAGTTTGAGAATCACTGATCTAGACCATTCCTGACATGTTTGTCTAATCTGCTCTTAAAAATCTCCAGTGATGGACGTTTCACAGCCTCCCTAGGCAGTTCATTCCGGTGCTTAAACATCCTGACATTTGGGAAGTTTTTCCTAATGTCCAAACTAAACCTCCCCTGCTGTAATTTAAGGTCATTGCTTCTTGTCCTATCCTCAGAGGTTAAGGAGAACATTTTTCTCCCTCCTCCTTGTAATAATCTTTTATGTACTTGAAAACTGTCTTCATGTCCCTGTCCCCACCCAGTCTTCTCTTCTCCACACTAAACAAACCCATTTTTTCAATCTTCCCTCATTGGTCATATTTCCTAGACTGTTAATTGTTTGGTTTTTTTTTGCTTTTCTCTGGACTTTCTCCAATTTGAACATTTTTCCTGAAATGGAACTGGACTCAGTTCTCCAGCTGAGGCCTTATAAGCCCGGAGTAAAGCTGAAGAATAACTTCTCGTGTCTTGCTTACAACACTCTTGTTTGTTTGTTCTTTCTGCAACAGTGTTACACTATTGACTCATATTCAGCTTGTGATCCATTATAACCTCCATATCCCTTTGTACAGTACTCCTTCCTAAGCAGTCATTTCCCTTTTTTGAATGTATACAATTAATTGTACCTTCTTAAGTGAAGTACTTTGCATTTGTCCATATTGAATTTCATCCTATTTACTTCAGACCATTTCTCCAGTTTGTCCACATCATTTTGAATTTTAATCCTATCCTCTAAAGCACTTTCTACACTTCCCAGCTTGGTATCCTCCGCAAACTTTATAAGTGCACTCTCTATTCCATTATCTAAATAATTGATGAAGATATTGATTAGAACCAGACCCAGAACTGATCCCTGTGGGACCCCATTTGTTATTCCAGCTTGACTGCAAATCACTGATACCTACTCTCTGGGAATGGTTTTTCTACCAGTTATGCACCCACTTTATATTAGCTCAATTTTGGTTGCATTTCCCTAGTTTATTTATGAGAAGGTTATGTGAGACAGTATCAAAAGCCTTACTAACATCAAGGTATACCACATCTACTGCTTCCCCCCTATTCACAGGGCTTGTTACCTTGTCAAGGAAAGCTATTAGGTGGGTTTGACATGATTCGTTCTTGAAAAATTCATGCTGACTGTTACTTATCACCTTATTATCTTCTAGGTGTCTGCAAACTGATTGCTTAATTATTTGCTCCATTATCTTTCTGGGTACTGAAGTTAAGCTGACTGGTCTGTAATTCCCTGGGTTGTCCTTATTTCCCTTTTTATAGATTGACATTATATTTGCCCTTTCCCAATCCTCTGGAATCTCTCCTGACTTCCATGACTTTTTGAAGATAATCACTAATAGCTCAGATATCTCCTGTGAGCTCCTCCTTGAGGATTCTAGGATGTATTTCATCAGGCCCTGGTGACTTGAAGACATGTAACCTGTTTAAGTAATGTTTAACTCCTTCTTTCCTTATTTTAGCCTCTGATCCTACCTCATTTTCACTGGTATTCACTATATTGGACATCCAGTCACTAATAAACTCTCTGGTGAAAACTTTGAAACAAAAATGTCATTTAGAACTTCTGCCATTTCTAGTATCAGAGGGTAGCCGTGTTAGTCTGGATCTGTAAAAGCAGCAAAGAATCCTGTGGCACCTTATAGACTAACAGACGTTTTGGAGCATGAGCTTTCGTGGATGAATACCCACTTCCTCAGATGCATCTGAGGAAGTGGGTATTCATCCACGAAAGCTCATGCTCCAAAACGTCTGTTAGTCTATAAGGTGCCACAGGATTCTTTGCTGCCATTTCTACATTTTCTACTATTGTCCTTCCCACCTCATTGAGCAACAGGCCTCCCCTGTCCTTGGTCCTCCTCTTGCTTCTAATGTATTTATAGAATATTTCTTGTTACCCTTTATGTCTCTAGCTAGTTTAATCTTGTTTTGTGTGTTGACTTTTCTAATTTTGTCCCTACATACTTGTGTTATTTGTTCATATTTATCCTTTGTACTTTGACCTAGTTTCCACTTTCTGTAGGACTCTTTTTTGGATTTCAGATCATTGAAGGTCTCCTGGTTAAGCCAAGGTGGTCTTTTGTCATGCTTCCTATCTTTCTTACGTAGTTGGATAGTTTGCTCTTGTATCCTTAATAATATCTCTTTGAAAAACTGCAAACTCTCTTGACGTGTTTCTCCCCTTAGAAATATGGTTTATCTTAATTCTTAATCATATTCATACATATAATTTACATGCAGAGACACTTTAAGAAATGATTATGGTAGCTTTATTATTCCAGAGCACAAATGTAACAAGAGATTGAGAGTAGCTACTTGACTGCATTTGGTGTCATTCCTAAATCTAATCTACCTCCTTAACCAACAAAATCCGTTTAATGTTTATAAAAGTTTAACATGGGGCAGTCCTGACACAGCTGGAAGTTTTCCTGGAGTAAGAGCTGCAGGATCAATCTCTGAACAGTACTAGAAGCTTAAAATAAAGATGTGGTTAACATGAAACCACTTTGGATTTAAGTGGGACTATCACCATGAGAAGAAAATGAAGATAATATCTCAAGGGAACGGATTTATCATCAGTTAATTTGTATTTGTCCTTAATCCTGCAGTCAGTTACCTAAATAATCACATGGATTTATTTGCATTTGATGCTGTGGAGATCATGCAAGATAAATGCAGAAAATTCCAACATAACCAATGTAAGCAATAGTATTATATATCTACTTAGCTGGAATCTAACATAGTACTCTGCACTGGAAGTCTTCTGAACTGCATCTACTGACATGTTTGTACGGAGAGCTTTTTTCTTTTGTTTTTTATGATTCCATTAAAACTTCAAAATCTCACCTACCCACTGGAAATAGGCTAGTTTCATTTCCTGTTTTAATAATTCAGTGTAAAGCCAAGCCACTGGAATGACAAGGGCCAGATTATGCAATCTTTACATTGGTTAGTACTTATTCACATGAGTAGTAGCATTGATGTCTCCGAGACTACTTGTGTGAGTAGGTGATCACAAGTGTGCACAATCTGACCCTGGCAGTTTATAAATATATGTATCAGTTAGGGGCTTAATCCAGCCACTGCGAAAACCAGTGGCAATATCCCTATGGACTTCAGGGGGATGAGGATTGAGCTGTAGGGCCTTGAGCTAAAGCATGATAATTGGATTCAATGGGAGGCTTTGACAGGCTTCGGATCAGACATGCAAAGAAAAGCCTTGTCCTTGGAGTCAGGAGGTCACCTCTATCATAAACCTGGGGTCCAGTTCTACAGTCATCAGAGTCAATAGCTGTGTTTTGTTGCCTTTGCTTCCCTGGTAGCAGAAATTCAATCTTTCTGTTGTGCCTTGGGCATGTCTGTTAGGTCCCTGTTTGGCAAAATGCTCAGCACCATCAATGCTCATTGAAACTAATGGACCAGATTAGCTGGTGCAAATTAGAATTGGGAGGCTTAATTCATTAATGGTTGTAAAACGCATTGAGATCCACAGGTATGACACATTAGTACTACCTCTGTCTAGCTATGGTATGTATGTGGCCCACCATTATTGTAGAATCTGAGCACTTCACAATCATTTAAATGTATTCATCCTCACTACATCCCATTGAAGAAAAGGCTATTGTCCCCACTGCACAGAGAGGCTAAGTGACTTTCTCAAGGTCATGCAAGAAATATGCGGCAGAGCAGGGATTTGAAGCTAGATCTCCGAAATTAGGCCTACTGCTCTAACCACTGGATCATCATCCTTAGTAGTTGTTGTGTTTATTTTTTTTAAATCCTACGAGCACCATGAAGGGTTGAATTTTGACTTTTCCACTAATCCGTGATATGATTTCTTTGATTCTCCATTTCACAGAATTCACCAATTGAAATTAGGCCCACATCACACTCCAAATACGAATACCACTGAACTTCAGAGTAGATTGGATCTGAGCTTCACACCTGGCCCCTTTCTATATAATGTGCCCTCAATCCAGACTGCCTGGCTTTGCTCTGAAATGAAGAGGAGAGAAGGAAAAGTACTGGCAGTGAGAAGTTGCAGGAATTGTCCCCTGCAGCATGTCTCCAGCACGTTGTCTCAGTTTTCAGTAGACTTGCACTGCTTCCCCTGGGAGAATATTCCACATCAAACTGTACATCATCATCCAGACAATTACCGGAACATTGCATAAAATGCTATGATTGGGTTTCGTTGCAGTCAGCAACTAAAGAAGATTCAGACTCAGTCACACAGAGGGGTAGTAAATAGGCAAACCTTACAACACTGAGTGTTGTAATTTACTGTGCTATTAGCCATCGTTCATTTGTACATAGACTATTGTCAGAAATCAATATGACTGCCATGCTAAAGCCATATATTGATGTTCTTCCCTCCCATCCCCCCACCAGAAGGTAGCTATTTTTTATCCTTCTTTTATCTTATCAGGCCAGACCTCTGCTGGTGTAAGGCAGCATAGCCCCATTGCAGTCAAGGAGCTATGTTGATTTATGCCAGAGAAGGATGTAGCCCTTAGCCCTTTTCTAAGATGGTGGTTAGTACAGCAAAATGTTTGAAGGTTTAACATGTAATATTAATACCCTTGGTCTGATTGGATTATAAACTCCTCATTTCTCCCCATAAAAGTGGGAAGAGAATCCCACGGCCAGTGTTTTTAATATTATATTTTTAAAGGCTGCCGACAACTTTGAGAGGAGAATTTTGCACTCAAACAGGCCTTTGAAAGGTGGGGTGGACTACGGATCCAGAAAATGTCCGTGTCCTCCAGATCTCCTCCCAATGCAACGCCTGTTCCTCTTTATCATCTGTCTAATGGGTGCTGGTCTTTATCACATTCATGAGTCCTTGCTGGGCCTCCCCAGTGGGGCACCCCAGCCAGCCAGACTCAGTAGACAGATGTCTGGCTGGGAGAAACCAGCTGTGCAGTACATTCTCGCCCATGACTTAAGCTATGACTTTGGCTCCCTGTTGCATCCATGCCTGAAAAGGGCGTGGGTCCCAGATTCCAAAGATCTTGCACTTTTTCAAAAGTTTTGCATCAAGGAGACTGACAAAGAAAGAGAGATCATAAGAAGCACCAATCCAGCATGTTCAGAGAGGAAGAGCCCCCACATCCCCAACAGCCCTTTAAACTAGAAATGGACGTACTGAAACACCCAACCCAGGGATAATGAACATTGTGCCTGATTATTTGACTCCTGTGTAACTCCATTGACTCACATTACAGTCAATGTTTAAAACATACACAACAAATCTCAGCTATAATTTTATCCTTTAGGGGGCCTGAGCTGATGAATTTTGTGATCCCTGATGGGCCTATTGGTGGATTGCATTGAAGATGTGCCTTTATCCTTGTTGTGACTGCTGCTTTTTCAAGCACTAATTCTTTGAGTTAGTTTGGCTGGCTGGGGTGCCCCACTGGGGAGGCCCAGCAAGGACTCGTATAATAAATTTGATCCCAGTCAATATCAGAAGCCACTTGTGTCTCAAAGCTGATGTAAAATAAAGCCCAATTCTGGACTCTCACAGCCCTCCCCTGTGACTGGTGAAAGTAAATTAACAGAAAACAGACACAACTGCTAGTTCCCAGAAACAAATGCATCAAATACTGAGCACCTCCTTGTATTAAAATCAAAGGTAAATTGTTGTCAGTGAACAAGCTAAGCAAACTAAAATGCCTTCTGTGGCTACTACTGTATAGTTGTTAAGGAACCTTGGCTCAGATCCACAAAGGATCTTTGGAAGTTAGGAGCCTAAATATTATTGTGGATCTGGGCCCTATTGCCATATAAGAGAGGCACAGAAAACAAGCTATGTAAATAGGTCATAAGCAAAGGTTAGGAGTTCTTCTCTGTATTTTGCTATCATCTGCACAAAGAGGCAGCAATGCCAGAGTCTGGAAGTGGGTATGATGCAGTGAACCTGGAATAATTGCAAAGTTTGTTGTTAAAAACAAAAAAGTCCCCCAGAAGAATATGGATCACACAGAGCTGGAAGGGTCAAGTCCAGCCCCCTTCCTTCACTAGCCGGACCAAGCACTGATTTTGCCCCCAATCCCTAAGCAGCCCCCTCAAGGATTGAATTCACACTCCTGGATTTAGTAGGCCAATGCTCAAGCCACTGAGCTGAATGTCTAGAACAGCGATCCCTAACTGTATGGAACTTATCAATATAAAGATATTTGTCACTGTTAAACAATCACTGTTGGTCTGTTTGTAGGAACTGAATAATCTTATCCACTTTAGTTAAAGTGTGTTTTAATAAACAGAAAAACCTCCCATAACCCACAGCACAAGAAAATTAAATCTACTTTATTTACCTCCTGTTGACATCATTTGGGTCCCGTGAGGTGTAAACCAGAGTGTAGTTTGGCCCAAAGTACATGCTGTAATTAAAGTGCTGGCTCCATCTTGTGTGATCCCCTCACATGATACCAAGGGATGGAGCTGAAGGTTGCTGGAATGTTCTCAAATCTCCGGGCAGAGATTCAGACTGGCAACAAAAGCCGAACCCAGGCCAGACTTTCCTGGCTTCTGGTTTCATAATGGAAGGGTTATTCAACTCTACACTTAATGAATGGAATCCACTCCTGTTTGTTTTCTGAACAGCGTCTAGTTATCTGTGTTGCAAAGATTAACCCTTTCTGTTGCCTTGGGCTGAGACTAAAGAATTATGCCCCCAGTCTCCACCACCTAAGGGATGGAAGCCAAAAACTTGCTCAGACCTGATGTTGACTTCTCAGGCTACTGTTTCTGAATTTGATGGCAGGGCAAATCCTCAAGCACATGCACCAAGATATTGGCTACGGTGTCCAAGCAATCGGAGATAATTCTAATGGACCAGACCAAAATGCACCACTGTGTCAAATAAAAATAGAAAGGGAAAAATTGGACCTGGCCTCCCATGGTGTAAATCAATATAGCTTCAGTGGAACGATGCCAGTTTAAACCAGCTGAGGACTTGGCCTAGTTTTTAAAAAAATCAACAGTGAACTCACATCTCATGGCCACTGGATGTTGCTTCAGATTGCAATTCATTGACCCAAATACAGAGATATAATTGCTAACCTGTGTGGGGGGATTAGTGGCAGATTATATCCCTTGATATTTGAATGAGCCTTTCTATTACAAACTCAGAATATGTAGTGGGGTTGTAGCCGTGTCAGTCCCTGGATATTAGAGACAAGGTAGATGAGGTAATATCTCTGACTGGACTAATTTCTGTTGGTGAGAAAGACAAGCTTTCTAGGTCAGCTGAAGAAGAGCTCTGTGTAAGCTCGAAAGCTGCTCTTTCTTGCACCAACAGAAGATTGTTCAGTAAAAAGACCTCACCACACCCACCTTGTCTCTCTAAACTCAGAATAGGCAGATTACAATATTATAAACCAGAACATCCATGTCCAGGTGGTTTTCCACAATAAAATGTCTGCTTTGCATTGTGCTGGAATGGTTTGAGAGTAACAGCTATGGGCAGGGATGGCTCCAGGCCCCAGCATGCCAAGCGTGTGCTTGGGGCGGCAAGCTGTAGGGGGCGCCCTGCGGGTCACCACGAGGGTGGCAGGCAGGCTTCCCTCTGCAGCTTGCCTGCGGAGGATCCGCTGGTCCTGCGGCAGGCAATCCGCGCAGGGTAGCCTGCCTGCTGTGCTTGGGGTAGCAAAATTCCTAGAGCCACCTCTGGCTATGAGTCAGATTCCATCCCCCATTGCTCCTCAAGTCCTGCCCGTCTTCCCATCAATATTACAGTCAAGAACTTTTTGTAAAGTGCATACTGTTAAATAAACTGTGCTCTGGCTTGTTAGAAAGCATTCCCATGGGACTTCAGTAAAGGCCGGTGGATTTGACAGCAACTGGCAGGCTAGGACCAGAACAGGAGACAACACAGAGTGTGAGGTTGGGAAAGGAACTTTAATGGATGCACCAGAGTAAACAGTGCTTTTTACCAGGAGATTGACTTAAAAACATGCCCATCAGCGATTAAACCCTTTTGACAGAGCAGAACATGATGCCTCCCTCTGCATCTTAATGAACTACAGAAGTATTTATGGTGAGCATGATTTTATACATGATTTGTTAATTAAGCAAATTACTGGTAACAGCTTTCTCAAAAACCCATTACCTTTTTATCAATTGGCTTTTTCCAAATTAACATGCTTAATTTTAAAAAGGGCGAAAAAATTGAAAACAGGTCTTAGAATATAAGGATGGAACTTGAGGGCAGTATTTTGGAGCTGTGGAAATGCTGGTGTAGAAAATTGCTATTAACTTGACATTGCCAAAGAAAAATGTGTGGGAAAAAAAGAGAGTTTCAGGCACATGGCCAATTTGAAAAATCACATCTTGGAAATCAGAGAAAGGCGTAACAAGAACCAATGCCTGGAAGTTAAAGCCAGATAAAGTCAAATGAAAAATAAGGCACACATTTTTAACGTCGAGGGCGATTGATCCTTGGGACAAACTAACAAGGGAAGTGGTGGTTTCTCCATCTTTTGACGTCTTCAAATCAAAACTGGATGCCTTTCTGGAAGATCTATTTTTTTCAAAGACAAGCAATTGGCCTCAGTACAGGCATAGCTGGTAAAATGTAATGGCCTATGTTAGACTAGGTCTAATGGACCCTTCTGGACTTAAAGTCTATGGATTTCTGTCTGCAAAAGTTTTACCTGCTGTATTACAAGTTATTCAACAGCATCCTGAGGCTCCATGGTGCTAGGTGCTCTACATACATGCAGTTTTTGCCCTGGAGAATTTACAATCTAAGGAGACAAGCTAGACAGAGGTTGGGATCAAGCGAGTAGTATGATCCTCCTCGTTAAGAGTGATTAGTGACTTAATGAAGGTTACACAAGAAATCGAGAGAACTGGGTTCATTTCCTAAAGTCACAGCCCATTGCCCTGACCACCAGACCAGCCTTCCTCACTTGTTACTCCTAAAATAACTATAACTGAGAATGAAGGAAAAATATTTTCTCTGGCTTTTCTTTGTTTTTTTGTTTGTTTACTTTCTGCGTTTGATCTTGTGTATAGTCAATCTCTCTCTTTCCCTTATGCAATCAGCTGTTCAATATCCCTGTCTGTATTGGAGAGATTTTGTTTTTTGTTTTAATCGAAAAATGTGCTTGCCAAAAAATGGGAGGCTGCCCTGGAGCAAACACAGGTCCTGAAAATCCTTTTTGCTCACTCCTTGAAAGTGACAAGATTTCTAGCTGCCAGTGTCCTTTTCTGCAGCTGTAAGAAGAACTGTATAATTTGTGTCTGCTCTGTGTTTATTCCTCATTTTATTTATACCGTATGTGGGTGACCAATTATGGCAGTAAATTGCAATATTGAAGATCCTTTTGTATTTGTTGACCCAGTTTTCCATAAGATAGAAAGATTCTGACAGCGGAGGCTTTTCTGTATCTTTGAAAGGGCAGGAAGTGAATATTTTTGACAGTTAACTATACATATTTTGGGTGCTTTGAGGACTTTTCTGCCTTGAGACTCAAAATGCAGGCATCAGCCCTTTAAACAACATGCCAGTCTGGTGTAGCCCATTAGAATATAAGTAGCTCCCCAGATTGTTCCAGGTAAAAATCATGATGTGATGTAGAGTTACCAACTTGATCCACAGACAAAGAAAGGACCTTTGGATAAATAGCCTGAGTTTAAATTGTCTCAAGGCCATCTCTCTGATCCAACAAATGGACAGGACCTTCTGTCCATGGGGGGAGGGGTAAGCCTTAGGGACTGGTTGGAGGGACTGACACCTGCCAGACCCCAAGGATGGAGTTTTGTTGACATCTGATAACCTTTCTCTTAGCATATGTGTAGGTTTTTATCATTTTTACTATTTTCTTTTAATGCTTTCATCTTACCAAATATATGTAACCCCTTTAGGGGTTAGAGAGTATGGCCCCTTTACATCGTTTTCCTAGGGGAGGGGGAGAGTGAGGAAAAAAGGAGGAAAACGCCAGAGGGTGGCTCTGGAGCTGGGAGGGAGAGAGAGGCAGCAGCCTGCAGAGGCCCTTGCAAAACGAAGCAGCAGAGAACCTGCCTGAAGCCTGGGAAGGCCGGGGCAGCCGATCGGGGACAGTCCAGGACAGGAGCCAGGAGGAGCACTGGGCTGGGGAGGAATCTCCTGAGAAGGACAGGCCGGAGCTGGACCCAGTATCACGGCTGCCCAGAGCTGCATGGGGCTGTGAGTACTGGGGCTTGTGAATCTGCATTCAGAACAAGGAGGGAGGCTGTTAGCTAGTTAAGTGGGGAGGGGGTCTCTCTGTGGGGCTTTGCAGAGAGCGGCGGAAGAGGGCCCTGGAGGGGTTTGCTGAGGGAAAGTTCACTAGCGCCGAAGATGACCAGGAACACCCAAGACTCACCACCGGACTGGAACTTTGCCCAGGACTCCCGAACTCTGAATGCAGACGCATTGCTCAGTGCCTGCCCTTCCAAATTGTGCTACATGGGGTCTGTGGGGTCTTGGTTTGAATGCAACCCTGTTTTAGTGCTCCCCCTATCGTTCTCCTTGTTGTTTTTCTTCTCTCATCCCTGTGTAAATAAATATCTCCCTTTGTTATATCCATTGTACTTTTCCTGTGAGTGGGTGGGTGTGTTCACTCTGGGGGGGTTGGAACAGGTGCCCCTGGGTTGGAAGGGATTTCTCCTGCTGCATTCCTGTACGCGCCTTCTCTTGGCCAGAGCTGCCTGCAGAGCAGAGTCCATCTTGGCTGTGAGGGTGCTAAAGTTACATATAATTGCTTAGAAAAGGATTGTGGTAACTTACAACTAGGCTTGGGGATATTTTTACTGGTAAAAGTCAATTTTGCCATCCACGCACTGATGAAAAAATATTTTCATCTGTAATAATCCAAATTTACAGATAGGCAAAGTAACAAAAATGCTTCTTGTGAGCCTGTTAGAGTGTAGAGCTTAAGGATATTCACGGTGTATATTTTCACATATGATGTTGACAATTTGTTTGTAATGGTTATAAAACTTTAACTTTTTGAATCTTAAATTGACTGTCTTTAAATAATTATTGTCTGACTCCACCCCCCCCCCAATTTCCTGGCAACTGTGAAAATGAAAAAGGATAAAAATCAGAAAAAAATGCTTAAAAACAAACATTGATATTATCCTACTTATATCCTACTTATAACTGTAGATGATTATGCTGTCTATACCCTCTGTGAAGAAAGAAAAGCACAGACGCAAACCTGTCTAGGCAGTCTGCCTTGCTGGGAATAACACAACATAGGCAGGGAATTGGAAAACCCCTGGTCAATGGGGAGTGAGACATGGGCCTCTATATAACAGAAGTGACAGCTGAGAAACTGGGAACCAGATATGGGTGCCCTTGGTGAACCCTGGAGGGGGGAATACAAGTTCAGTTGCCCTGAACTGTGACAATCATATGCAACTTTGTATCTTAAAGGCAGCAGGTTGTATAAAATATATTGTCGTTGTCACATCATATTGCAAAGGAGAATAAAGGACTAATGAGTATTTTAAAGACAATAGCAAAAATAATTTACAATTCAGCCAGAAAGCTGTCAGTCTGATGTGGAGTAGGATGGAGATGCTGGCTTGTGTTTGTCTTTGGAGGAAAACAGAGGATTGATAGAGGACCAAGTCTGGCATTCCTCTGATTTTATTTTCTTTAATTGGTTAGCTTAAGACTGGGCTAACCTGTCTTCAGTTAGGAGCTGAAATCTCTCTCTTGCCATAGAAGAGCAGAATGATGCTTCAGCTGGGAAGGTTCATCGGTACGGCAGCTACCTCAGAGGTACTGTTCACAGTTGTGGAGCCAGTACAACAGAGCTGTAGAAATAAGGCAATCTGAAACTCCGTGACAGCAAGCACGAGCTCCATACACAAGTGGGGAGGTGAGAAGAATGCCCCCAGAAGGCATGTGAGTGTAATCCTCACTGTAGTAATCCTCCAGCCTGTAGTGACTAGCACACACCCAGCCTACAGCCACTACACCCGTGGTCGAAACGGAGTGATGTAAGCAGGGCGGTTGCTATCTGGGTGCAGAACCCCTGGCTGCTGTCTAATCCTCATCACCCCACAGAGACTGAATGGACTATTCCCACTGCCTGTTCGGCGGTGCTCAGCCTTTTGGGAAGACTGGTTAGGTATCAATCACTATGTGATAAGCAGAAGCAGCACCCTGGAAAGGGTTATGGGATCTCTTCCTATTACGTGAGTGGCTGGGATATATAAGGAAGAGAAAACTGGGCCTATAGAGCAGAGGGGGAGGGACTGTATAACTGAGACCAGAATCTGACCTACTGCATCAGGAGTTACTCCTCTTAACTCAAATGTGTTATACCAGTGAGAAGAGAATCAGACCCAATGTGTTTATCTTGTCATTGGTAATCAGTTTCCACGGGGAGAAGGAAACCTCAATCAGAATAATCCTTCCTGATCAATTCTCTCTTGACCTATGTTTCCTTTTTTAATTCTGCAAAGTTATTTTTCTTTAAAAATAAATAAAGCAAGATTGTATACATTATATATACATAAGCTCTGATCCTAAAATAGATATCACACAGAATGGCCCTGCACCTGTGTAGAACCCTATTGATTTCAACAGAGGTCTGAATCTCATAGAGTTCAAGGCCAGAAGGGACCATTAATATAATCTGGCCTCCTGTAAATCACAGGTCATCACATTTCACCAATTTACCCCTTTATTGAGCCCATTTCATGGGGAACTTTGCCACCATGGAGTACTTGCAGGATCTGGGCCACACATATAATCACAATCACTACATTCATGCCATTATACTGTGCATTCTTAGTCTAGTATAATTTTAAATTAATATCTCTGAAAATTAAAAAGCCACACTCTGTCCCTGTCCAATTCCCACCGATTTCAACAGGAGATGAAAACATAGACTAAGGGTTCTTTGCAGGCTAGTATGATTTGACAGTACATTTGTTAAATGTAATGATATCAACCTTGTTAATAAGGCCAGAAAGTTGTTGATAATAATTGAAACTGTCTGCTGTTAAAATACTTCTGCAATAAAATAATTCCATAAATACAATAATTAATTTTGGGGTATTTTGAAAATGTCTTCAGCAGGCTGTGATGGGAAACATTCAAGCTTATTAATATTCTGCTTGGCTCAATTTCATTTAGGATTTTTTTCCCCCTGCTGATTTCTACTAAGTGGTCCAACTAGAACCAAAATACATTTTAATGCAAAATATGCCTTCCATTATCACAATCTCCACTGGAAATAGCGATGATAAGGAAATTAACAATAATGACATTTCAGAAATGGTAGTGAGATAGTAGCTCTAATGTGCCACAATTCATATTATCCCTGAGCTCTGTGAAGGAAGTTACTTATACTGGTACTTCCTGATATAAAGTTTCTGGCTTCTATCATCTCTACATGCTACGCTGTTTCTGGCCCCATTTCATATAGCATCAAGATGAAAATATAATATTTCAGGCTCAAGTCTTGAGTAATCCTTGAATCCATTTTAATGGGATTAACGGAGTGTAGCATGTCTTTAATTTCTTGTTTCTTTATTCTCTCAGGCTTCCTGTTTTATTAAGTGCATATAATGCTCAAGAAATAACGCCATTCAAGACTAAAGCATTCTCTGTCTAATGAGCAGACGTAGTATGGACTGAGTCTATGGACATTTCCCCAACCCTGCCAATGGGACTCATCTGGAGGAGCCATCTGTTGGGGTGGCAGGTGAAGTCTGTGTCTCTGCCCATTCGTTTGTTCATTCTGTTGAGACGGCCTAAAGGCTTTTATCCATTGAGAAATGGACTGAGATCAGCAAATGGCCAGTTTCAAAGAGCCTTCTGATGGTAATGGCTCTCCAACTTGGACCAAATGATATTGGAAGTAGCAGGTTCCATATCCTTTCATTACTAATGTTCTGATGTTCCTGTTCAATTTATAGTCAGAACTGCACTCCCTATCTGGTTCTGGACTTGACTGGAAGCACAAGGAGTGAAATTCCACAGGGAAGGTTATTCTCTCAGTATTTTCTTGCTGCCCAGAAGAAGGGGATAGGGGGTAAAGTCTCACAAGAAAACCTCATGACGTCTCTTCCAACCCTACTCTTCTATGATTCAACGCAATGTGACAAATTAAGTCCTTGGTCCTGAAACTCCTTGCACAGAAGCAAGGCTGATGGAAATGTGGTGAATGGAAGATGTGGCACAAGAAAGGTTTAAGCACTAAGTAGTCGTAAGTTCTCGTGCCTTCTGTGCAAAACTGCACAGAGTAGAGAGGGGAAGAATATAGTTAGAGAGTGGGTGTGGATCTTAAGGGATATAGCTTTAATTGGGATCGAGAAGTAATAATGAGGCTGTTAGCACTCCTACTTACTCTCCTTCCTGTTACTAGCAAGAGGAAGGTGGTGCCTGTGCAGGAGTGCTCTGTATGATTTCGGTCTTTCATTCCTGCCATTTCTGTACATCCTAACACAGGATTATGCTCCCACCAGGCAGATTTGGACTTAGCCATGGTGATTCACATTTTTGTGAGCTCTGGGGTGGTCGACTGCAATTCTCTGGACCCAGTTATGAAACCACCAAGCTCAGAATGACTATGCTTGATTTGGAACTTAATGTTCTATCTGTAGAGCAGCATGTAATGTGGGAAGGGCATAGGTGGCCAGCCCAGGAGTGCGTGGCAGGCTGGGGTCAAAGACAGAAGTCAAGATTGGTTACTCAGCTGAGTCAGGAGATGTGCACCAATGTCAAACTGGGCCAGAGTAGAAGGCAGGAGTCAGGAACAAGATGGGGCTAAAAGTAATGTCTGTAGCCATAGCAAGGCAGAGTCTGTCTTGCTGTTCAGACAGCTTCCTGGAGCAATTTCCTGGTTTAAATAATTGGTGTGGACCAATCAGGCAGCTGCGGGATTTTATTGCTCGTCTCTTTGGACAGTACTTCCTGCGGTGCCTAACCCTCTAGTAATTGTCGGATCTTCTTCTGCCTTGCTCCTCAGTGGAGGAGTCAGTCACCCAGGACCCACCGCCCCTGGCTTCTAGACCTGTGGATTGTTACACAGCACTGGACTCCCCTCCACACATCCTGGCTGCCCACTGAATATCCCATCCATGTGACTAGGCTAACCAACCCAAGGATCTTACCACACACCACATCCCATTGGTACAATGACACTATCCACCTCTGTGATATAGAACATCCTGGGCAAGTGGCCTGTCACTATGGCGTGCACACACGGAAGAAATCAAGAAGTGTCTCTAGGGCCTTCAGAGCTAACAGCAAAGCCCATTTCTTTGACTCTCACTTTCCTAAACAAACACCGACGCCAAAAAAGATTCCTAGTCCCTGATGACTGGAGGGAAGAAAGTGATAGAGTAAAAAGTATTTTATGTTTGCACTTCATAATTCTGTGAGGTGCTCAGATACCATGATGAGGGGCACCATATGAGAACCTAGGTAGATCACGAAGAAGCAAAAAGGGCAGAAAACTGTCTTTTTCCTTTTGGTGTTCAATTTTAAGCACTTGTTCAGAGGTCCCCAGTACATAGTCAGCATTCATTCACAGTTATCAGATAGTAGTAGTATCTAGGGCTAGTCAAAAATGTTCCATCTAAACTGTTTGTTTGACTAAACAAACTTTACTATTGCTTTCCATGGACCATTTCATTTTTGATCCAAAAAATACATTTTGGTTTTGGCTGATAAATTTCAATTTCATTTTAATTTTTTCCACAGAACATCCACATGTTCAGTGAAAACTGCGCTGTAATTTAATTTTTTCATGGGGGGGTTGGGGAGCGGGGGAAGAAACATTCTCATAGTGTCTCCAATAGCATCTCAGCCACCGATGTTCACTTGGTAATGGTGAGCAGTGTAGGCAGGATATAAAGAGGATGAGAACTTTTAAAAAGTTAGCAAAGCACTTGTGTCTTTCCTCTCTCTCTCTCTCTTTCGATTATGCTGGTACCAGGTGGATCAGATTTCATGTTTTCTAACACCTACCCATCCCTCCTTCTTGGCACTCAATGTTTATGTCACATAGAGACAAGACCAGATCAGATACATGTTTTGCTTCTTTAGAGGAGACAAAGGAAATAACAGATGGTTCCAATTAAAAAAAAACAGCAGGAGAAAAAAAATCTTTTTTTAACTGTGCAATCCAGGTCAAAAGCAGAAATTCTCCCCTCCTTTATCTTGAGTCTACAATACTTTCAGAGAAAATTCATAATTAGATATGTGGGCAACAGATCAGGTAACTAATGCCTAATAGGTTTCAGGCTGCTATTTATCTTTAAACAGCTGGAGCGGTGTGGGTGGCACTAGACTGTATTGTTTGGACCACCATGGAGACTCTCCTCTGAATCAGCTTTCATTTGCCACTGTTACTGAAGGGCAAACAAAACAGGATAATTGGGCAGTAAATATGAATAGTGAGCAGTTTGTATGTATATGAATGACCGATATGGATGTTTTTTGTTCATTCCTAATCAGAATATACAGGGCATTGTGTGAACTGTCAGGCGAAAAAAATGAAAATTGTAAGAATATCAAGACAGGATGGGATTTGTCTTCCCATCCTGCAAATCCTTTCTTAAGTCCTGCTCCTTACTCGACTGAGAAACTATTAGATGCTTATAAAGTGTGTGGCATGGCCAGCAATAGCTTCTTTTTCTTCTTTCATATGCATCACAAGATGATACACCTCTACCCTGATATAACGCCACCTAATATAACGTGGGTTCACCTACAACGCGGTAAAGCTCTGAAACGCTGCTCTGAGCAGCATCTTAAGGGTGCCGGGCCAGGCCAGGGCCAAGGGGTTGGCTAAGGGGCAGAGGGTCTTGGGGGCGGTCAGAGGCTCCCCCCCCCCAGGATCTGGGAGGCAGGAGCTGTGGGAGGGCACTTTTGGGGGCCCCGCAGTCCCAGAGTGGCCCAGAGGATTAGTGGAGGGCCAGGAGTAACCCGCTCTGCTTCCCTTGCCCTGGCTCCAGCCATGTTGCTTGAGGGACGGGGCTTGGGGGAAGGGATCCCCCCCGCACTCACCAGCAGTGGTGGAAGCGGAGCAGCCTGGCCCCAGCCTGCTCTACTCCTCCAGCTCCCAGCCACAGCGCTCCACTTCCCTCCACAGCTGAGTACAGGGGGGCTGTCATTTCCCCAACCTCCTCGCACTCACCTGTGATGGGAAGTGAAGCGCCGTGGCTGGCAGGTGGCAGAGTGGAGCCGGCTGGGGCCATGTCGCAAATCAGCAAGATGCATGTGCCATCTTCTGCCCAAAATACTGCACAATATTCTGCTGCAGCAAATACCGGGGCCAGACTGAGGTTCATAGGACATTTCCCTCTGCTCCCCAGGAGGCTGCTGCTAGCTTCTGGATAAAAGCAATGTGAGGAAGTGATCTTTGTCTTTAACTAATCTGGCAGCTGGTAGGTTACATTGTGGTTCGGTTTGACCCCCAAGTGACAACTAGGGGATGTGACTGCTGCCTTCTCATGGCATCTCCCTTGCGTATCATAAAGCAAAATGAAGGTAGATGAAGCATGGAACACTGTTCGCATTCTAAGCAACAATCAGCTTGAAAAAACATCCTCTAGTGGATCCCTTTTCAGGGCCAGCACCACAAATTCTAGTATAGGAGCTGGGGCTCTGGACAGTGCTGGTCAATTGCTGGTTCCACAAAGGATAGCAACCTTGTCCTGCTGCTACTTAATGCAGATATTCTGTTTGCTTTGGTGTATGAGTCCACTGTGATGGTCCTAACTGCAAATTCTGCTCTTGACTGTGGTGTTTTAAAAACTATAGGCTGTCGCTTGAAATTTCATCCTGTTAGCAGGACCTATAGGAAAGCATGTGATCTGAACCTGTCAGCAGACACCTAGCCTAGAACCAGGGGTGGCTCCAGGCCCCAGCACCCCAAACACGTGCTTGGGGCAGCAAGCTGTGGGGGACGCTCTGCTGGTTGCAGCGGGGGCGACAAGCAGGCTGCCTTCGGTGGCTTGCCTGCAGAAGGTCCTCTGGTCCCGTGGCCTCTGGACCTCCCACAGGCACGGCTGTGGGAGGTCCGCCGAAGCCGCAGGACCAGCGGACCCTCCGCAGGCAAGCCACCGAAAGCAGCCTGCCTGTCATGCTTGGGGAGGTGAAATGCCTAGAGCCGCCCCTGCCTAGAACATGGTGGGGTGAGCTGTACTTTTCTGTTTTAGGGAGCAGCCTGATTTATCTCTGTTTTTGGGTTCTTGTGTGTTAGTTTTCTGAATTCTAAGAAATAATGTAGTGTTACATTGCGATCTTCCGGCAAATGTATTTTATGGTGTTTATCTAACTTCTCTGTTTATATGCAGTGAAACATAACATTGACCTCTGAGGAGGCTGTCATAAAACTGTTGCTGAAACAGACACTTAATAGACCTCAGATGCTTGGGATGAGTATCTTTTGTTAAGAGGTAGTGTTTTAAATGAGCGTGCTTATAGCTACTCTGCATAGACAGTAACAGCAAATTTCTTCTGCCAGTCAGTAGCTCCTTTAGCTCAACCCGATGAGGTTTGTGTCTCGGTACAGAAAGTGGCAGGGTGAAACCCTGCAGACAAGCTGTGGTAGCAATCAACCCCATGTGAACAAAACCTTCCAGGGCTGGACTCTTAACCAGTAACCCAGTTTACAGGAATGAGCTCCCCAAAGGGGAAAATAAATACATAGATTAAATTAGTCACTTAAATGATGAATAGCAGTAAAGGAGCCAGCACATTCTGTAAGCAATATTTAGTAACTGATGGATCTCTTTAATAATAATTAAATGCTAATTAAGTCATTTCCTCAGGAATATATTTACTTTATTTATGGTATGTCTGGGTATTCTTTTTACTTATACATATTTCATTACCTTCATTAAGTAATTAAAATTCACTAAGTAATTTTGAAATGAAATCCTGACCCTAAAATAAGTGCAGGAATGGAATTCCCTGGGCCCATGTGTATTCTTTTTAAGTAGCTCTTAGCAAAGCTAAGGAAATAATGTTTTATTTTGGAGCAGCCGTTAGATATTGTTATGTAACTGGAGAGGGTAGAGGGCATTGTGTGAGATTTACTAAGGATAAAATGCTCAAAAGCCACTACATGACTAAGAGACATACATTCTATTGCTTTTCAGTTGGAATTAGGCTCCTAAATCACTCAGCACTTTTGAAAATTTTACCCATAGTCTCTAAAGAATGATAGTGACCCTTTAAAATGCTTCTGTTTTGCCACTGGCAACCAGGTAAAGTTACCTTGGCAGGTGTGACGATTTGGGGAATCTGCCTATGTACAGCTTGAGAATTCTGTTTGATTATGGGGACTGTTTGATAATCAGACTGCTGGCTCACCGCCAGCTACATGCCTGGAAGGCTATTGCCAATTTCACTTGCCACCCAGAGGAAAAGAACATTCCAGGCAGGCTCAAAAAGATCTTGTTTCTGTTGTCTCAAAAGAGATCTTTTTTCCCCCGGAAATCCCTTCTCGTGTCAAATTTCAGGTTTGGGACATTTTTTCAAAATGGCAAGATTTTTAAGTGGATGGTATTTCTAGACAACTCTATTTACATCCACTCAGAGGTGTAACGACTATACTCAGTAGTAAGTGACTTCAGTGGGTCTGTTCATGTGCTCAGAGGCAAACACACATTTAATTACTTTGGTGGGTTGGGGTCTTTGAGTGTAAGTTCATCAAGGCCAGGATTTTGGTTTTAAATAGCATTTGTCTTCAAAGGATCATGCACCCCTATAGCACCATATAACTAATGAAGAAAAGAAGAAAGCAACCTACAACTTAAAGAAAACTTTAAAAAAAATCCTTTTTATCATTTAATTTTAAAAGCTAAGGTGGATCGCATGTAGCTCTCTTGAATTTGGAAAGGCCCACAGATAATCAGAAAAGCAATCAAAGCGGCAAAGAAGAACACATGAAAGAATCATAAGAATAAAATCTGAATGTGGGTAAAAACAATGCTCTCATTTATGCTATTGTAAATCTGAAGTCACTCCGGTGCAGCACTGGAGTAAAACAGGTGTAAGTGACAGCAGAATTTGGCCCAGTGGATGGCTCTTGTTAATTACTGCACTTTGGCATTATACATGTAACACAGTGAGGGATCCAACCGGCTCAGAATGCAAAGATTGTGACACTGTAAGGAAATTTAAGAGGAAAAGCAAAGAAAATAATAATGGATTGGTTGGAAAAATAAATTAATAGGTAATTGGTGCCATTTTTGTGAACCTGCAAGGTATATGTTATCCGCATTCGTTTTATGAAACAATTACTCTAATTTCAACACTCTAATGCTATAACGGGGGCCTATGATTTTAACTTGACACATCCCTTAATTCTGTATTATTTTTATGAAACTAGCAATTTGAATGAGTATCATTTAACGTTAAGGGGAATGAGTGAAATAAAGGAGAGCCAGGAAGTTATGGTACAGTCCAGGCAAGTTTATTTCATTCTAATCAAGGCAGTATTTTTTTTAAGTGTTTTTATTATACGACACTCTTCTTCAAAAGTCACTCGGAGGTCAGTTTTCTAAAAGCCTGTGAAATGCTCAGATTGGCAGCTTGCTGGGAAGCACGGCACTGCTAGCTAATCCTGCCTTAGCCTTCATTCATCTGGAGATGATTACAAAGAGCCAGGCAGGCTGCTCAGCTGTAATGTGCCTGGCTTCCTTTCTTGTGTGGAGGAAGCTCCCATCGCGGTACTACCTGGGTACCTTAGGGTGCAGTTTTTCCCCACCAGCCCCTGCAGTTGAAGTTCCTGGAAAATGAAAATCATTATTTGTATGACAGTAGAACTTATTTATGTTCCACTGAGCACTGAGTCTTTGTCCTGCAAAGCTGAGTCTGCTTAGACAAGACAAAGGTGGGCTGAGGGAACAGAAATAAAGCAGGTTAATAGCAGAGCTGGGCCTAGAACCCAGGAATCCTACATCACCTTTCTAAAGCCTACTTCATTTGAGCCCAACAGGATCACAGTGTGGGAGGCAGTACACAAAGGGAGCAGCTGACTGCCTCCATTTCTTATTGTCATTTGCACTGGTTTCCTATACAGCACACGCTGCAAATCTCATGATGTCTGAATGCGGCAGGATTGAGCCTGAATGAAATATGTATTGAAGCTGTTTTTTTTTAAAAGGTGAATGTGCCTGAAAGCTGGAGAGATGAGCGTTGTGTCAGTCACAGAGGCAAAAATCTTGAACACATTCAAATTAAGCAGGTTGTGATGCACAGCTAGATTCTCAAAGCCGAGTGCTGGAGACAGGCTGACAAGCCAGCAGGGAAGAAGCTATGAACCCCTAAACTGCATGGGCCCCTTTAGCCCTCTCCATATATGTTCATCCAGTTGGCTTATCTGGGTATGCAAATGTTATTGATATGTTGGGTCACAGTGGGGAAGGGGGGGCTGAGGAGCGGAAATGATTCAAAACAGATGTGGGGTGGGCAGGTGGGTCAGTCACAGGGTGACCAGACAGCAAGTGTGAAAAATCAGGACAGGGTGCGGGGTAATAGGAGCCTATATAAGAAAAATACCCAAAAATTGGGACTGTCCCTATAAAATAGGGACATCTGGTCACCCCAATCAGTCGTGAGTTGCATCCCTCCCTAGATGTCCGCAGGCTCCTGGGAGACTAACGCAGAGAGGAGTTTGCATGCACATCTCTGAAGCTGCACCTTGTGTGTTCTTGGTGAAAAGTCAGCCTGATGGAGTGTTAGGCTGCCCTCTAGGTGCCAGATTTCTGCTGTTTGGCATTTTGCAGAGGCTGCCACACAGCCTGGATCTGTACACTTTGCAAACATGCAGTGCTCATTTAAAGCAGTGTTCTCTTTTAGGGCTTGGATTGTACCACCCCTAGGCATGCTGTAAAATGAGCACATCTGAGCTGCGCTGCTTTTAGCACCTTCATTGTAAGAAACAGACTATCGGATAACAGGCACTTAATAGAGAAAAGCAGAACAGAAGCAGAAATATGAATAAAAAAAGCTCGAGTGGAATCGGTTTGTACAATGTTCTAAAGTAATCTTCCTTCCCCTCTAAAATGTCATTGTTATTCATCCTCTTTAAAAAAAAATGTTAATTTTCTTCTCCATCTGCTTGATAGATCCGTTGGATAAGATCAGTTTTTAAATTTGAGAACTAACAGAAGGTCAGCTGTCAAGATGGTTATCCAGTACTGAGGTATGAAACTCGCTGAGCCAAAAATAATTCTCAAGTCTTACAGTATTTGAAACAGACTTGAATTCTATATTTCGGTTCAATATAATGAAGATGAAGCACACAGGGGCAGAACCACTTCTCGAGTTATACAGTGTTAAGACGGAGTGGAGATGTTGTGCTTGTATTGTTCATGTTGCCCTTCCGCTTTCTTGGGTGCCATTTCACAGGGCTATACAAATGCCTTTCATTGCTTAACTGTCAGAATCAGGCAAACATTATCCGTGCCAAATATCTAACGCCTTTCATGCAGTGACCTGGAGGGTGGTTTGTGTGTTAATTACACTTCCTATATCAGAGCCGAGAGGGAGACGGGTCCTGTCTCGGCTGCTGTCTTGGTACTCAGGGGAAATGGCTTTGATTCCTTTCTCTGCTATGGAATTTTTGGGTCAGCTGGAGAAGTCATTTAATTTTTCGGTGTCTTGATTTCTCCACCTGTACAATGGAGAAGAGAATATTTCTGGCCTCACCAGGGTTTTGTGAAGAAACTCTTTAGAGCGGGTTTAGATTATAGACATTAACTAAATAGTCTTTGTAATGCCCTTTAGATATTAGGGAATTATCCCCATTATACTGGTGGAGAAACTGAGGCACGGATAAGAGCTGTGACTTACCCCATACTACAATAGACATCAGTGTTGGAGCCAAGCTTTTGGCTCCCCGACCTGTGCTGAGATCACTCCTTCCATCTCAAGGTCCTCGCTGCATCTAGTAGCCTGATGGATGATTAAATATTTTAAACACTGCTACTGCCCCATGGTATCAGAATTATCAGGGGACAAGAGTACTGGGAAGATGTCTTGGCTGAAAGAAGAGTCTGGGATAGAGAGAGAGAGAGAGAGACCAGGTAATTAGGAGAGATGTTTGGCAGATCAGAGGTTAAAAGAAACAAAGACCTCTGATAAGTGGCAGTCAGGACTTGCTGCAGAGGATAGAGTAAAGAGGACATGGAAGAGGGAAATCAGTGCTAAGTGGGAGGTAGATTGATAATAATACAATTAAATAAACACTGGTTCTATGACTGGTCTGTGAAGGGTTAATCCCTTTTTTCCTTACTCTCTCTCCCTTTGGGGGCCTGCTGGGTCAGAACATGCTAATTGGAGAAGCAGAAAGTTGCAGGGATTTACAAGCATCACAGATGAAAATATAAGGGGCAATAATTGAGGTCTAATTATCTTTGACCCACCAGGTGTTGTCAGCCACATAAAGGAGAGAGGAGTCACTGGAGAGTGGTTTCTGTTGGGAAAGCAGGACTAGCCCTGTGTGCTCAGAGGGGAGGACTAGCGGAGACAGTTGCTGGGTTTGGGTTATCGTCTTTTGTTTATTAGAAAGGCTGGGATCAGTGAGCTGAAGGGGCTGTAGTTTGCTTGTGAGCTATTAACCTCTATTATGAGCATGCACACACACAAGCTTTCTTTGGCTGTGTGTTTTTCTTTGGGTGAATAAATCCTTCTGATTAGCCCCATCTGAAGCTACTCTGCTTGCTTGCCTCTCCTTCATCTCCCTGCTATGCACCTAGAGTGGGAGTATTAGGCTCTCTGACTTTCAGCTTACAGCAGGGGTAATCAATGATTTTTTGTCAAGGTCTAGACTCCAGAGAAAATAATAGAGAAATAACAACAATGCTAATGAGATAAAAAGATTTCACAGTCTGTTCAAAAGTGTCTGGAGGTCTGGATTTGGTCCCTGGTCCTCCTGTTGACTATCCCTGGCTTAGAGCATCATTTCTGTGTCCTCTCCCATCCCTGCTATCTACCCCCAGTGAGGATTCTGTACTGTAATCCCACCCTTGTCTGAGAAGTACTGGAGGAGAGTCTCATGGGAGCCTGTCACTCTGCTCCGGGTTCTATCTATGAGGCTCATGCTAGACAGTCCTAGGCAGGCAATGGATGTGTTTCTCCTGAAGTTCTACCAGTGTCTAGAACAAGGAGAAGGGCTCAAACTATGAAAAAACACTTGCTCTGTGGCTGTTGCACCATAAAATCAGTAGTTAGGGGGAGTAGTTGGGGGATGGTCCAATGGTTGGGGCCCTAGCCTATAGTTTGGGAGACCCACATTCCATTCCTTGCTTTGCCACAGACTTCCTTGCTCTAATCACTGCAGATATGACTACACAAGGTTAAAAGGACCACAGCTGGCCCAGGTCAGCTGGACAAGGCTCAGGCTTTGGTAATAAAATTGCTGTGTAGACATTCGGGCTCAAGCTGGAGCCCAAGGGCTGGGACCCTCCACCCTCAGAGGGTCCCAGAGCTTGGCCTTCAGCCCAAGCCTGAACAGCTACACAGCAATTTTTCAGCCCCAAAGCCTGATCCATGTAAGACCAACTCAGCTGTATTATTGTGTCTGTAGTTGACTAATTCTCTTCTGTAGGTCAGATAAGCATCTAGCTTTTCAGAGGCTTACCTAAGCTTGTTGAGTCTACAAAACTGGGGCCAAAGGAATATCCAACTGGAAATCTATGCTCCTTCTTTGCTAATTTGAGGTGTTCAGTGCTACTTTCATTGTGGTAATTTTCCTATAAATTGCCAAATTATTTGTGGTGCTACTCTTAGACTTGCTGAGAATATTCAAATGGGACTATGATCAGAGGCCTCCAGTGAGAAATAGGAACCTACAAAGCAGTGTGCTAATTATTTGAGGGGTAGTAGAATCCTGAATGAGTGATAAATGAATACGTCCTTTGGTGATACTACAACAAAGGCAAACATGAAGTTGGCTTCTATATTCATTGTTTCCTGCATTCCTTGGATACAGCTGCATTACAGTCGTCATAGGTTCAGATGCATCATGTCCACCAGCACCTTTGTGGTCCTCATGCCCCGAACGGAATCATTTTATTTCAAGCATTGTCTTGGGCTTGATAAAGAAGCAGCTCAGCACAAGTCTTTTCTACTCAGCTCTGGACTCACCATCACCTGCCAGCTATTCCTGGCTCATCCCCGGCTACAGAAAAAGTAAAGAGTTCCTTCCACAAGGGGCAATATCATAAACCCTCTCATTATTAGTTTCCTTTATCCCCCATTACAGAACATTTTTTGGTGGGAGATTTTGCATTGTGGTGTCTCCTGAGTCATGTTACTAACTGAATACCACCTGCAATGCAGAAGCCTAATGTGTTTTTTGCAACTTGCCACCCTAAATGAGATCTCCAATCTGCATGAGTAATAGAGCATTAGAGAGGCCTTGTAATGATTAGAGAGATTCATATTTTAAACTTGTTAATCCTGCTGAGTTCAAGTTTATCATAAAACAACTTCTAAAAGTCTTTAGGGCTTCCATTCCAGGCAGCTCATCTGTATTTTTCTCCCTTGGCCATTTTGAACCAGGGTGAAATTTTAACAGGATCTCTTGTGGCCCAGAAGAGCACACAAAGTTCAGTCATTCCCTGGTGTCCAATTCCAAGATCCCCAGAAGGACGTTGTTAGGTAGACAAAGCAGTCATTCTGAGTCCCTAATTGTCCCTGTTCCTTCTTCATGTGTCTCCAGGGGAGACTAATCCTTGAAGAGTGATAAATTTCCTTTCATGGAACTTTACTGCAGAGCTTAAGGTCTCTCTTGGAGAGCTGGTTAATTATAAATCATATGCAATTTCTGGCAAAACGTAGAGCACCTGCGTTGTTTCTTCTAATGAACAATAACTTTGGTTACTTTTCCTCAAACAACAAGTAGGTATCATGAGGTCTGAAAGAAAGAACAAATATAAAATTGTTCCTAAGCCAATTGCTAAGCTGTTATCGGTCCATTTATCGGAGTAAATGTTATTCCCTTCTGGCAAAGTCTATGTGCATCAATCTTATCAGTGGGGTGCATCCTGTTCTAGTCAGAGGGAAGCTGCTTCAGATATGTCCACTGTATGGAGGGCCACAAGACGGACCTCTCTCTCCAGAGGGTAGGGGTTCCTCAGAAAGGAAGCAGCAATGAAGAGACTGCTGCTTTCTCTGTAGTTCTAATGTGGTTATTTCATTATCTATATTTTAGGTTGATAATTTCCAATTTGAGGACAAGTGCATTTTGGGGTTACATGGCCCCAGAAGAGGATTTTGGTTGTTATCCTTTGCCTACACAGTGTGCCTGCTTTTCTCATCCTGACACTGGCCCAAGTCCCGTTTCCTGGTCCTGGCTCAGATAATCACAACAGCAGTCACTACAATGCTGAGTAGTAATTTTCTAATTGCTCAAGTCTCTCCTGCAAACTAAAAGTATAGTTATGCAGCAAATGGACAAATATCCAAGACAGGAAAATCCTGCCGGTTTGCTATCACACAGGAGCAAATATTACATCACATATGTAATGGCAACAAACTCCTGATGTCAATGAGGCTATTAATAGAGACCACCAACTTGGCTGTCAGTCACTTCTGTGACCATCTAGTGCATTTTTAGCAAATATTGAAACAGACACATTAAAATATTCCTTCCTAATGGGTTACTGGCAGCCTGCAGCCTTACCTTTTCTTCTCTCTAACTTTAGCATGTAGATCATTTATTCATCCCTTTTCTCCTTGCTGAGTCTTCAGACACATCCCAGTAGGATCATTCAGAATGATTAAACTCTGTTTCCTGTGCTACAGTTAGACTTTCACCTTCTTTTGCTCCGCTAAATTATCTGTACCCTTGGAGTGCGTGACTTGAGGATAGGCTTACGTAAACACTTAGGCACAAGAGTACTTTTACTGCTGCTTGTAACCCCATTGAGTTAAATGGTGCTAGTCAAATATTCAACCTCGATGGAACTATGCTGATTTACACCTGCTGAGGATTGTTAGGGGGCTTATTCCTTCACCCTTTCACTTCCCTGGTCCTTCTCGCATGAACAGAGAGCAACAATACCCGAAGTCCAAAGGCACAAACAATTCAATGTTTATTGGGGTGAATTTCCAGCAAGTATGATTCCAGTTTCCTTCCTTAGTGTCCCCCTTCCCAGCTCTGACACCACAGCGCCTTGCCTGTGTCCCTGCTTCTGTTCCAATCCCCTGTTCCCATTCCCCCTTTAGCAAAACATGATCCCAATTCCTCCATCCCCAGTCCCTGTTCCCATTCCCCCCCTTACTTCCTGATTAACTGCAGACTATATAGTAAAACCTGCGTTTTGCTTAGCTATTCCTTAACCAATTATTTTACTGAAATTTAACTAACCAATCCTAACATATTGTAACATGGTTATTTAACCAATTATATTCCACCACCCTCACTGGGTTACACCCAACAAAATAAATATACAGCAGACAGAAACAATTACAGAACCAGACAGAGACCATGCAAATAAACATACAAAACAATACAGAAGTGAGGATTTCACAACTACATCTGTGCAGACATAAGGGTTTTCCAGCTGTGTCTATTGATAAGTGAGCTCTTGCCGGAGAGGATGCTATCAAACTAAGTTTCTTTTTACATCTTCTAGGATCTTCCCTTTCTCTGGAGGTGACAGGAATATCAGGGCAGGATTGTATTCGTAATAGCCCAATAGCACCTTATTTCAATGTGACTAGTTTGGAATGTGAGGATATGACCATACACTTCCCAGCTGATGGCTGCCTAACTACATTTTAGCTGAAGGCTCTAGCCTGTCACAGTAAGAGAAGGCCATTCCACAGACAGTGATTTTGATTCTTTCTTTTATACCTTTATAACAAGCTAAGTGATAAGAATACACCTAAATTCTTAAAGTATAGAGCTTTGCAGACAGGCCTGATTATCTATATCCTAACAAGGATCTGGCCCAATATGTCCATTTTTAATATCAGATCCTACAATTACTTCAGTGGAGCTACACCAATATACATTTGCTGAGGATCTGGCCCATTGGGTTAAACTCAAACTCAGCATCATCATGACAAATCCCAAAGGGATGTAGTTCCTTTCAGAAGTATTTGCCCTTTTGCAAGGTTTCACTGATCATTTTGGCCTCCGTGGCAGAGAAACTCGTGGCCATTTCAGCTATAATTGTCACATGTGGTCTGCTTCAGTATAAGCAGATATCATATGCACAAACTAGCCCTGAGGGGCATTCAGCTCAAACTGGTTAATTCCAAATCAGAGCTATGTTTGGAAGCTACATGGTAGGTATCAGCAACCGGGTCATAGGCAATCTTCCTAATGGTTGGAGTAAGAGTCCTCCCTACCAATTAAAGCTGAATTCGGAAGGGGCGGGTCTGGGAGTGAAGCCAAGGGTCATAGCCAGGAGTCAGAAGCCACAGCCTAAGCGCAAGGGTTACCCGGAGTTGTAGTCAGAATGCATAGTGGAGGGTCAGAGCCTGGAGTCAGAAAGAACCTGGGGGCTGGAGCAAGACTAGAGATAGGGTCAGGAACAAACACAACTGCAGGCTAGGAATGAATTGAGCAACCACTGGACTGTTGCTGCTGTTGAACATAGGTATCAGTATCCTGACTCCTGCAGCTAATCAGATGGCACTGTCCATCAGATAGCTTCTATTAGGACCAGCTGTGCTTGTTAGGTGGCCCGGAGACTGGCTCTGACAGTAGGTCTGGGTTGTCCTAATTTCCCTCCCCCGGCCAATAAAATCCTGACGTAGTAACATTGTCCCGAACCAACTTTCTGAAGCTAGAATGTTATTGCAACTTTTGTATTTTCTTTAGGTGTCTAGTGCACGTAACAAGCAAATTAAAAACGACAGGTCCTTACCTCCAAAAAGCTTTCAGGTTAAATTACATATAATACAGCAATGAATGACAGCAAATAGGAAGGAGTCTTGAAAAGGACAAGGATTAGAATAATATGAAATCATATGCAGGATGGGTTGGATCACAGAAACCCCTTTGGGAACTGCCAACCGATGTGCCAAGACTACTTCTGCTCGTGCATTCCTGCCCTGGCAGCTTGGGGCTCCAATGCCCTGTCTTGTTGAGCCAGACACACCAGTCTGCTACAGCTCAGACCCAGAGTCTGAACCACTTGCCCCAAAGCTGCAGACTTAACTGAAAGCAACTTACAGAAGTGTTCCTGTCTTTAACATTCAGATGCCCAACTCCCAATGGGGTCTAACTCCCAAATAAATCCATTTTACCTTGTATAAAACTTATACAGGGTAAACTCATACATTGTTCGCACTCTATAACACTGATCGAGAGATATGAACAGCTGTTTGCCCCCCCACCCCCAGGTATTAATACATACTCTGAGTTAATAAGTAAAAAGTAATTTTATTAAATACAGAAAGTAAGATTTAAGTGGTTCTAAGTAGTAACAGACAGAACAAAGTGTATTACCAAGTAAAATAAAATAAAGCATGCAAATCTAAGCCTAATACAGTAATAAAACTGAATACAGATAAAATCTCACCCTGAGAGATGTTTCAAGAAGTTTCTTTCAGAGACTGGATGCCTTCCTAGTCTAGGCACAGTCCTTTCCCTTGGTACAGCCCTTGCTCCAGCTCAGGTGGTAGCTAGGGGATTTCTTGTGATGGCTCCCTCTTTTCTCTCTTCCACCCACTTATATATCTTTTGCATAAGGCAGGAATCCTTTATCCCTCTGGGTTTCCACCCTCCCTTCTCAATGGAAAAGCACCAGGTTAAAGATGGATTCTAGTTCAGGTGACATGATCATGTCACTGTAAGACTTCATTACCCACTTTCCAGCACAGGTATACAGGGGGACTCACAAGTAAACCAGAGCCATCTACAGCCAATTGTCATGGTTAATGGGAGCCATCAAGATTCCAAACCACCATTAAGGGCCCACACTTTGCATAATTACAATAGGCCCTCAGAGTTATATTTTATATTTCTAGTTTCAGATACAAGAATGATGGATTTATACAAATAAGATGACCACACTCAATAGATTTATAAGCTTTGTCATGATACCTTACAAGAGACCTTTTGCATGAAACATTATCCAGTTACATTATATTCATACTTATCAGCATACTTTCATAAAATCATAAAGAGAGCAACGTCACAATATGAAAAGCTGATTGTTTAAGTATGCAAGTATGCAACCCATTAGGAAAGCTACTTGGGAATTGCTTTTTCCCCAACAAAAAATTGACCAAAAAACTGAAATTTTTTGTTTTTATTAAAAAAAATCTACATTTTAATTTGTTTTCATAGAAAAATATATTTAAAATTATTTTTGGGAGCCAAAAACTTGTCTGATAGGCAACATTTTTTTTTTTTTTTGGTTTTAGTAAAAATGTTCACCCAGCAAACTGAAATGTTTAGTTTTCAGTGGCCAGTTACCTATGTCATGAATCAGCGTGAGAATGCTCTCTCAGGAGGCAGCTGTCAGATTTGGAGCTCTTTCAGATAACAGCTTAGCTGAGAGAGGAGAAGATAGTTATTCCTTTTAGAGACATAATATATCTTTGTCTTTTACAGGTATCCGGTTCAACAGTGGTTGATGCATTAAAAATCTTCAAGAATGTGTTAAAGTGATCAAACCAACCTTTCACATATATAAATGCTAACATAATTAATTAGATTATTTGTGCAATGCAAGATGCAGAATCTCCTAGATGTAGTACCAGCCACATGACTTTATTTCCACAGGCCTTTGTTGGTCTTAACTTACTGACCATTTGCTGTACATCTTGGTTCAAAAATTAAAATTGGTTGTTAAATTGCTCTCTCCCTTGCTAGATTTTCTTCACCTTAGCAAGCCCTATGAATCGATGTCCTTCAGGTTAGGGGATTTTTTTTTAAGGCAAACAATTGCCCTTTCATCTCCTTGTCCAATGTCACATCTGTCACCTTATTCAGGTGCACTAATTAAAAGATCATCCTGACTCCTTTTCTGGATGTAAATCCCCCAAGGCAACTAGGAAGATCCACAGTTCTGGTTTATGTAGTGTACTGTTATCCACCTACATATGGATAGTGCCTTTGATCATGAAGGACCCCAAAGAGCTTTACCCTCTTTCTCTAATATGTGTATATGTGTATGCGTGGATAGCGCACGCACACACACACACAAATATAGAATGTATTGTGTGACAATATATGTTTATATTTACATAGATAGAGCTATAGAGGAAGAGGTACACACTACACCCCATTTATTACTACTATAAAATGCAGCAACTTCCTGTGTGGAGCAAAGAAGCTTGTTATCACAGCTCAGTCACACTCTATTCAGTTTAGGATGGCTAAGCAAGAACACAATAATATCTTATCCAACTGAAACATCAAAGCGTGGTTATGTAGAAAGGATGTAATTGTCCAGAATAGATGAGAACATCCCAGGTAACATTTGCAACACAATATGAATTATATACACACTTTTCAACAAAAATAGATTGTCTCAGGTATATTGCGTTTAAAACATGTAGGGGAAGGACTTGAATATTAATCTTCTAGAGACTGATCCTGCTCTAGCTGAAGCCAATGGTAAGACTCTCAGGCTACGTCTACGCGTATGTTAGCATGGAGAGTACAGCCAGGACACATGTAGCTGCACCTGACAGTGAAAGGCTCTGTCAGTGGAGAAAGGCTCTGGTAGTTCATCAGTGCCAAAGCCTTTCACTGTGGCAAGGAAAGGCTCTGGCAGGGGGTAGGGAGTGGGAAAAGGGTCTGGCAGCTCCCTGCTGCCAGAGCCTTTCCCAGATGCCAGAGCTTTTCCCTGCAGCTGGAGCCTTCACAGTGGGAGGCAATGGGATGCTACTCTGCTAAAAACAGGAGTGTAGACCTGGGAGGCATCTCTTGGGAATGTAGAGAGCCATGTAGGGTATATACCCTGGGGGTTCAGGCACCTAGGGCACGCTATTCACCTAATACATGTCTCACTGTCTGCGCTGCTATTTATACCTGTGCTAGCTGAGGGAGGTGGTGTCTGCATGCTACACCCCGCCGTAAATGTAGACAGATGTTTAGTGAACTGCCCAGTGTACGTGTATCACTGCCCTCCCCCGGATGAAATCAGAGCAGCTCAGCTGTGCGTTGTATGCCTTACACTGTTTAAAATTATAGGAGACTTTACGCCTGCTCGAGTGGTTGCAGCCTAAGCATTTGGAGCAGGCGGATCTGAGCTTTATTTCTGCTAATGTCATGGAGTCCCAAGTGTCATGGTCCAGTGACAACCATCCATCGGGTGGTCACACATTTGTGATACAGTATATACATACGTTGACCCATAGATCATCCAGATTAGCAGTGCCATGCTGCTATCCCTAATTCAAAATTACCACAATAGCGTCTGAACTGTCTGCATTAGAAGACATCTGTCCAGATGCAATCACCCATTGGCCAAACATGTAATTATCTCAGAGAATCCTCGCTGGAACAATGTAGCAGCATATCAGCTGAGATTTGTGACAGGTTATCCTGTCCTGTTCTACATTATTGTAGGGCATGACAGTGAGACAATAGAAAGTAAGGCAGATTACTGTAGTCAAGGTAACACAATGCTCTTAAATGGTCCCTGCTGTGCTTCTCAGAGTGGGAATAAAGAAACAACACATGCTTGACTGACTGGGACCTCAGCTGGGAAGCAAACCATTCTCACACTGCTTCCATATCATGTTTCAGCACTCAGAACTGTGACACTAAAGCTTAAATTGCTAATGAAAGCTTCTTAAATGTCTTTTGTTGGGATCTGCAGCAGGGTACCATATTATTCCACCTTCCAGAAAGCTACAGCCCTGGCTTTATTATTAATAATACGACATCTGTCAACACTGAGCTAGGTCAACAGTTTTCACTTGCTGGCAAAGCTAGTGAAAAATCATGGTTCATGTCCAAGAAAAAAACATACTTTTTGGGGTTTTTTTTCTGACCTCCCTCTTTTGGATGACACATATCTTTTCTCTATCATGTTTCCTGGGGAAGGGTGGGGGAACCTACATATTTCAACTTTCTGAAGGCAAAATATCACTGTGAAAGTTGACTGGTAAAATTCATGCCATGGCTCCAAGTTAATACAGTTGTGCTAGCAGTCACTGCAGGAAATGCAACGTTCTGCCACTGAGCTGGTTCGTGCAGTTCCCTGGGCATGCATGACAAAGTTAAAAATAACAATTAAAAAAAATAAGTTATGATTTGCACGGAAAAAGTCATAAAGACATATGGGTATTTTCACGCACAGCTTTGCTACCAATATCTGGCAGAATGTAAATAGTGGAAACATTGAGTCGGTTCCAGCCGGTCTGCCTGAGGAATGCTCAACACCTATGTGGCTTTAAGCTGACTTTGTGAACTCCGGGTTCTGGGTCCAGTCCCCAAACCCAAATGAGAGTAACCTGAATGCAGCTCTAACTGGTGGCAGGTGGCATTTGCCCCAGAAACCGTTATATTGGCTGAGTGCCCCTGAGACACAGGGAAGACCTGCTATGTCCCTGAGTAGGAGTTACATATATACTGCTGTCCTGGCTCTTTGCTGAGGAGACTGCTTGATGGCAGCTTTCAACTATCTGACAAGCAAAAACCTGCCATAATACACTGGAGGATCTGGATTGTAATATTTATAACAGGGTTTTTTTATCTGAGGACCTAAACACATTTCATATGAACTAATCAATTAAGCCTCACCACTCTTCAGCAAGCTAAGTAAAAAAGTCTAGGCCAAATTTCCAGTGCTAGACAATATTTTCCTTTTTGCTGGCTTGAAAAGGACATATGTAGGTTTTTCTGCATGGACACAAGCCAAATGTGAGCGAAAAGAAACAGCTTTTGGTTCCATAATTACCATAGGTATTTGCCCTATTTTTCTTTTCCTGTCTATATGGTGTATATGTTGGTTTTTTTAATTCTAAAAAACTTTTACTTTTAAACTTTGTTTTGATTACTCTCCTTTACTATCGGTGCTTCAACCAAATTTGCTTATAGAGTGTAAGTGGCGTACGTGGTGGAAAAAGAGGAAAGCTTATCTCTAAAAACCTTCTGTGGTATTAATGTATTTGTCTTCTTCTAACACAGCAATGCCCAAAAAATGTGTTTATAATAGTCATGCAAAAATGTTGCTTAACATTACACGTCATGACATATAACTATTTACTTAGGGGGAACGGTTGAAAGGAATAAAAAACCTCTAGCCTAGCAATTTAAAGTCATAAAGGATGAAAATCAAATGCTGCATTTAAACCGGATTCTTTTTAAGTGCCGGTGGTTTTTGCTTGATGTCACTTTCAAGTGAAATGTTAGTGGGTCAGTGGACTTTCCTTGAAAACAGACCATGAGCCCTTTCTAAGTCACTCAGACTGTCTCTGAGGAAATAGATATTTGAAGTAATGATGTTGTTATTTAAGCCAGAGTGGCTAGAATCATTCACAAGACCAGCAATGTTCAGTGTAATGACCCTTAGCCGACTCATCTTTATTTTCATGGTCACTTCTTTGGCAGATGGAAGAGGTTATCTTTTTCTGTGTGCCCTAAAGCCAGTAGCAAAGTATATAAAAATATAAAGTATCATTTGGATGTCACTTTGCTAATTGTGCAGTGATTGGGGCACTAGTCTAGGTCTTGGGAGACCTGGTTCAATTGCCTGCCCTGCCAATCACTTGCTCTATGACTTTGGTCAAACCACCTAAAGTCTCTGGGTCTCAGTTCTCCCATCTGTAAAATGGAGACAACAGCACTTCCCTACCTCACAGGATAGTTGTCAGGCTAAATACACTAAAGATGGTGAAGTGCTTTGAGGTCTACTGATGGAAAGCACTATTTAAGAATTAGGTACTGTTGTATTTGTAGCCCATATGCCACAGCCAGGTTTGATCCCATTCTGCTAGGTGCTATACAAATATATAATGAATGATAGTCCCTGCCCGAAGAGTTTACAATCTCAAGACAAGGTCTAAAAGGTGGATGAGACAAACAAGTGTGTGTGTGTGTGTGTATGTGGTGGTGATGGGGATAGACAGGATAACAAATAAGCAGAAGAGCATGTGCATAATTCTTAGCCAGTCAGCAGCAGTAATCAATGTTCCAAGAGTTATATCTAAAAAGCAGCAGCAGCAGTTTACATGCTGGCAGTTGGTGTATATAAAGAGTGACATCTATTGGCATGTAGGTATAGATTATGTTGTATTGTTCATCAGTAGCTCTGTCCGGGGGCGGACAATTCCATTTCACAGCAATCTCTGATGTTTCTAAATCTGTTTTTGTTCCACGCTGGAACAAAAATAAAAGCCTCTGAATGTTTTTGCAAAACTGGAATTGTGTCTTATTGTCTATTTTGGGACCCAAAAGTGAGCTTTTTGATTTGAGGAGGGTTTTTTTGAGTTCAGGGCCCTAACCACTAGGCTGTTGGGTATGAAAGTCTTGGGGGAAATATCCATCTTCAGAATGGAGCTTCATTGCCTATCCCCCTCCCTAATGCCTATCAGGTTCTCCATGTGCACACCTCAGAAGAACAGAATTTTCCCAGAGTTTGGCTATCCTAAGGTAGGACATAAAGTATTGTGAGGGTAACATTGTAGTTTGAGTAACTCTTTAATTTTCACACTTACTCTGCAATCACTCTACTTTCTGCTGGGGCCAGAGGAGTACAGCTCCGGTAATTAGAAGAAAACTCACCGTTCCAAGGAAGGCAGAGAAGGAAAGGAGCATCGTGAAATGGAGTGAATGGGCTGGGGAATATGTCTCTTGTAGGTGGGGGATGAGTTGTGTGGGGAGAAATCTTAGTCTTTCCATTAACGAGGAGCATTTGAAGATAAGGTAGAAAGTTGTGAGTTAAGGAAGAGATCAGAAAAAAGTGTCATGGTGACTGAATGCAGAAATATTTAAAAAACTGGAAAATACCACCTCCCCCCATTTTTTTCCCCATTCAGTTCATAAATAATAGGAGGAAATTCAGACTTCTATTTCCTGCTCAAAGTCTCATGGTGTTTTGTGATCTGGGAAAGGATACTTGTGAAATAACATAGATTTAAAAGTGGAAAATCTAAGCACAGACTTCAGGGCTTTGCCTGTTCACCAAGCAGTTTGTCATCTCAGTCATGGTAGCATCATGTTGTACAACACAGTGTTTTGACAGCAAAATAGAACTCCTTCACATACTCCCACCATGTTTGTACTGATGTTGCTCCACAGGACGTCAGAGGAGTTATCTCAGATTTACTCATGTGAACCTCAGATCAGAATCACTCTCACAGAGCGAGGATTGTTAAAACGTTTCCCAGGTACAGTATGAATGCGCTTTGTCTACTGCATACTGTAATGCTTTGTTGTGATTCTGGTATCTGACAAAGTAAGTGACACTTTCCCTACTGCCTCTCAAGCATATGCAGTTCTTCTCCCACAGCAGTGTGTCAATTACCACCAGCGCCTGACATGTATTGTCACAAACCTAGCCAGTGGTGGGTGGTTTTTTGTGTCTGCACACAAAACACTGCTCCACACAGAGACATGTCAGTGGTCTCCTCAAACTGCCTAGCACTTCTGATTGGCTTGATTGTGCCTCACAGAAAGTGTTTTGCAGTGGGGCTCCACAGGAAGCCTGAACACATCATCAGTCTGATAAGTGTCATTATTGTTTCTTAATAAATTATTTGGCAAGTAAATATATTGTTCAAGGATTTTCCCAGCTCTAACAAAAATATGGCAATGATGAAAACAACACTGGTTTCAGGATGGATGGATATACACTGTTGGAAGGTAGTGGAGGTAGATCTGCCAGTGACTGGGATGTGGGTGGTAAGGCCTAGTGGTTAGAGCAGGACTCAGGCCTAGTACTTAGAGCAGGAGTCAGTAGACAGGAAATGGACCCTAGGGTCAGAGCAGGATCCCAGGCACTATAGCCAAGAGTCAGAGCTGAAGTAAGAAGTTGGGAACCAGAGCCAAAAGTCAGAACTGCAGTGACAGATATCTGCTAAATCTCCATACCTCTGTTGCTGCTGGTATATGGAATTATTGCTTTGAAAGTCAAGACCCAAGAGAGAGCTGGAGTTGGCCTGAACTTATCTCCTCTGCTGGCATGGAGGGGCAGAGAAGGAGCCAACTGCTGGGACCTGGGCATTGCAAGTTCTGGAAGATTCATAGACGCATAAATTATAATGATCTGGTGGAGGACGTGGGGGACAGGGACGAGGACTGGGCTGGTCCTATTCAGTCTTCAGAGCTCTGATGGTGGTATTATAACTGCTCTGGGGGACTGGGACCTTAGCAGGTCACCCTAGAAGAGAGATGGAGGTTCCAATGGGATGCTTCCCATGGTGGAGAGAGTCACAGGCAGGAGGATGTTAGCTGCTTTTTGTACAGCTCTATGAAAAAAATGTAAAGTGCCTTAGAAGTGCTAAGTACTATTGTTATCCATTTGTTTATGCTTCTGGAATCTTTAACAAGCTTTCCTCCTGTTCTAGGGAACAACCTTCGTTCAAGCGATCATGAGCTACTTCAGTTTAAACTAAATGGAAGGATAAACAAAAATAGATCTGGGACTAGGGTTTTTGATCTCAAAAGAGCTAACTTTAAAAAATGAAGGAAATTAGTTAGGGAAGTGGATTGGACTGAAGAACTTGTGGATCTAAAGGCAGAGGAGTCCTGGAATTACTTCAAGTCAAAGCTGCAGAAACTATCAGAAGCCTGCATCCCAAGAAAGGGAAAAAAAATCATTGCCAGGAGTTGTAGACCAAGCTGGATGAGCAAGCTTGGTCTACAACTCCTCAGAGAGGAGATTAAGAAAAAGCAGAAAGCCTACAAGGAGTGGAAGATGGGTGGGATTAGCAAGGAAAGCTACTTTATTGAGGTCAGAACATGTAGGGATGAAGTGAGAAAGACTAAAAGCCATGTAGAGTTGGACCTTGCAAAAGGAATTAAAACCAACAGCAAAAGGTCCTATAGCCATATAAATAAGAAGAAAACAAAGAAAGAAAAAGTGGGACCGCTAAACGCTCAGGATGGAGTGGAGGTTAAGGATAATCTAAACAAATACTTTGCCTCAGTCTTTAATGAGGCTAATGAGGAGCTTAGGGATAATGGTAGGATGACAAATGGGAATGAGGATATGGAGGTAGATATTACCACATCCGAGGTAGAAGCCAAACTCGAACAGCTTAATGGGACTAAATTGTGGGGCCCAGATAATCTTCATCCAAGAATATTAAAGGAACTGGCACATGAAATTGCAAGTCCATTAGCAAGAATTTTTAATGAATCTGTAAACTCAGGGGTTGTACCATATGATTGGAGAATTGCTAACTTAGTTCTTATTTTTAAGAAAGGCGGAAAAAAATGATCCGGGTAACTACAGGCCCGTTAGTTTGACATCTGTAGTATGCAAGGTCTTGGAAAAAAATTTGAAGGAGAAAGTAGTTAAGGACATTGAGGTCAATGGTAATTGGAACAAAATACAACATGGTTTTACAAAAGGTAGATCATGCCAAACTAACCTGATCTCCTTTGAGAAGGTAACAGATTTTTTAGACAAAGGGAACGCAGTGGATCTAATTTACCTCAATTTCAGTAAGGCATTTGATATGGTTCCACATGGGGAATTATTAGCTAAATTGGAAAAGATGGGGATCAATATGAAAATTGAAAGGTGGATAGGGATGAAGTGAGAAAGACTAAAAGCCATGTAGAGTTGGACCTTGCAAAGGGAATTAAAACCAACAGCAAAAGGTCCTATAGCCATATAAATAAGAAGAAAACAAAGAAAGAAAAAGTGGGACCGCTAAACACTCAGGATGGAGTGGAGGTTAAGGATAATCTAAACAAATACTTTGCCTCAGTCTTTAATGAGGCTAATGAGGAGCTTAGGGATAATGGTAGGATGACAAATGGGAATGAGGATATGGAGGTAGATATTACCACATCCGAGGTAGAAAACCTGTCTTATGAGAGGAGACTCAAAGAGCTTGGCTTGTTTAGCCAAACCAAACGAAGGCTGAGGGGAGATATGATTGCTTTCTATAAATATATCAGAGGAATAAATACCAGGGAGGGAGAGGAATTATTTAAGCTCAGTGCCAATATGGACACAAGAACAAATGAATATATACTGGCCATCAGTAAGTTTAGACTTTAAAGTAGATGAAGGCTTTTAACAATCAGATGTGTGAAGTTCTGGAACAGCCTTCCAAGGGGAGCAGTGGGAGGAAAATATCTGGCTTCAAGACTAAGTTTGATAAGTTTATGGAGGGGATGGTATGATGAGATAGCCTAACTTTGGTAATTAATTCGTCTTTGACTATTAGTGGCAAATATGCCCAATGGCCTGTGATGGAATGTTAGATGGGGTGGGATCTGAGTTACTACAGAGAATTCTTTCCTGGGTGTCTGACTGGTGAGTCTTGCCCACATGCTTAGAGTTTAACAGCTCGCCATATTTGGGGTCAGGAAGAAATTTTCCTCCAGGGCAGATTGGCAGAGGCCCTGTTTTTTTTTTTTTACCTTCTTCTGCAGCATGGGGAACGGATCACTTGTTGGAGGATTCTCTGCACCTTGGAGTCTTTAAACCATGATTTGAGGACTTCAGTAGCTTAGATATAGGTTAGGGGTTTGATACAGGAGTGGGTGGGTGAGATTTTGTGGCCTGCGTTATGCAGGAGGTCAGAACAGATGATCATAATGGTCCATTCTGACCTTAAAATCTATGATTCTATGATACAAATCTGGCAAGTTCTGTGTTCTGCCATGTGTATAGAAGACTGAAATCAAGGTTGCTGCTGCTGTCATTTACTTGAAAAAAAATGACATGAAAATCAGCAGAAATACGTGGTCTGGAGATTGGATGGTACTGTGCAGAAAGACAAGAAGACTGTAAGTCTGGGAGGCCAGCTACTCCCAAAGGTACAGAAGATCAAAGGCCTCAGTTTGATACCACAGGATAATGGTAAACTCAGTGACAAACATAAGCAGAACAGGAAGGGCATGGATTATATGGAGAGAAGTGGATGGAGTGATCTGCAGTAGGAGACTGCCTGTTAGTAAAATCTATGGATGGTAATTAGACATACAGTTTTGTATGGCTTTGAAGGCTGGGCACTGAGGAAAGGAAAGCAGCAGATTTGGAGTACAGTGGAAATGAAAATGTTAAGATGCTTGCTTGGAGTAACATGTTTGGAACGATTGAATTAGGAAAAATGTGAAGGTGGTACCAGTTACAGAAACCTGAGGGAATACAGGCTTAGGCCTTGGCTACACTGGCGCTTGGCAGCGCTGCAACTTTCTCCCTCGGGTTGTGAAAAAAACACCCCCCTGAGCACTGCAAGATACAGCGCTGTAAAGCGCCAGTGTAAACAGGGCCGCAGCACTGGGACCCCGGCTCCCAGTGCTGCAAGCTAAACCCCATCAGGATGTGGAGTACGTGCAGCGCTGGGAGAGCTCTCTCCCAGCGCTGGCGCTGCCACCACACTCACACTTCAAAGCGCTGCCGCGGCAGCACTTTGACGTTTCAAGTGTAGCCATACCCTTAGATGGGTTGGGCATGTGAAAAGAAGATTGAAAGAATATATAGGAAACAGGGTGTTGAAGTTAGAAGTGGAGTGTAAGAAAAGAGTTGGAAGACCCAAAACTAGATAGATAGATAGATAGATAGATAGATAGATAGATAGATAGATGTCATATGAAAGGATTTGATTCGCTGCCGTTTCCAAGGCCTGCTTCAAGACAGACTCAAATGGAGAAAAAATACTCAAAGAATCAATCCCATAGAGGAGGGGAAAAGGCTAGAAGAAGAGGAAGACTGCTGCTGCTGTACACAATAATAATAATTAAGCGTGCAGCACAACCATGCAAGGAAGATAGATGACTCACAGACATGGCAACTCACCTCTGAAATGCATCCACTTCTGGAATGGAAGACTGCAGCTGCTTTGACACAGCACAAGAATTTAAGACAAGGAAAAAAGTAGTAGAGGTATCTGACACTGAACATAAATTTATACAGCCAAATGAAATGTATCCAGCAAGATGTTCTTGCTTATAAAAATCAGGAACATTTCTGGTTTAGAAAAGAAAAAGAAATCAAATCAAATCAGAGTGAGTGATTATCCCTCTTTTCCCAATCAATACAATCACTCCAGCAGGGTGGCTTATTTTAAAGCTGTCATTATATCTGCTTTGTGTTAAGAATGGCTCTTATCACTTCTTTGTGATTTTATAGCTATGGGTGTTTTTTTGGATGCCTCTTACTGAGCCATGGAGCGGGGTCATGGATGTGGTCAGAGGCAAATAAGCATAATCTGCTATGAATTTATGAAAATGGAAGCTTTGAAAGCTACCGTGCTACAGGCTGGCATCTCATAAATTGAATCCTCATAATAAATCACCAGCATGTGCTTCTAAGTCCTGATGTACAATAGATCCCTGTTGAGTGTCTCTCTCTCTCTTGCTTTCTGCTACAGACACTATTTACATCTCTCTCACTCTAAGATCTTTATTGCTCTCTCTTCTATCAGGGAGACTTTCCTCCTTCTTTATATCTCTCCTTCAAGGGTTCTGCATCCATCTCTTTCTCTGTGTGGCAGGTGAAGGAGTGTAGGAAAGAAAAGGGAGACTCGCAGGGAGGGTAGGGGAGACTTAGTGACTTGGTGCCAGCTGAAGAGCTTTAACTGTGTGACCTTGAGCAAATCACACAAGGTCAAATTCAGCCCCTTCCTCTATGGCTGCACAGGTTCCCTAGATAATGTGTGATTCTGCAGGGCAAGCATGTGTGGGGGATTGCATGGTGTCTGCACTTATGCAATGTGGAGCTCTACTCCTTGGGTACATCAGTGCAGAGGGAGCAGGAAAAGATGGGTTAAAGATCAAGTCTTCCCTGCAGAGTTACCCAGGAGATTGGCATCCAGGCCTGAGCACCTGGGTTAACCTAGCTGGGTGCTAGCTGCTGCACTTCAAAGCCATACTCAAGTTACTGGTGCTGCATTCCCTTGTCTGTGTCACTGGGACTGCTGGGGGCGCACCCCATGGTTCATTGTGCAGTAGGGTTGCTAACTTTCTATTTGCAGAAAACCAAACACCCTTGTCCCACCCCCTGCCCAGCCCCGTTTCAGAGGCCATGCCCCCTGCTCACGCCACTCCCCTCCCTCTGTCACAGGAGGGGGCTCCATGCTGGGGCAAGGGCTTGGAGTTTGGGGAGGTGAGGTGTGATGGCTCCGGCTAGGGGTGCCGGCTCTGGGGTGGGGCTGCGGTTCCTGGCCAATAAGAGCAGCTGAGCTGGTGCTGGGGTGAGGGCAGCATGCAGGCCCTCCCGGCCGTCCCTGTGCCTAGGAGCCAGAGGGAGATGCTGGCAGCTTCCTAGGAGTCATGCGGAGCCAGGTAGGGAGCCTGCCTGCGGTGCTGATCAGTCACCAGGGTCCTTTTGGGACCTGGCGTTCCAGTCGAAAACTTGACCCCTGGGAGCCCTATTGTGTGGCAGTAAGCTGAGACTCTGTATGGTTCTTTCCCAGCGTGTTGTGAGAAAACTTGTCGGGCCTTCTTGGCACCTGTGGGGAATTGTGGGAAGGCATTGAGGACTATCAGCACTCAAGTGATGTAGCCTGCATCCTCACTGCAAAGTGGGTGGATTACCAGCCCTAATGAACATGGAGCCAGGGCTCTGACCCTCACCCCATGCTGGACCAGCTAGTATAGGTGAAAACAATACCAAACTTAGGTGAGTGGGCTTAGTGTGTGGACAGGGGTGGGTTCACTCAGGTAACTGCTCAAGCTAAGAGTGAAGACGTATCCATAGATGGGAGGGGCGCAGTAGAGTAGTGGTAAAAAAGAAGTGTGTAAACTAAATGTCATATTCCCCAAACTTATTTTCTACTACTCGACTGGATGGGCACATGCAATCTGCTGCTGGGCTGATCCTCCCCTCCCCTTGTGCCGCCCCCCGCCCCCATGCAGACTGCAGCAGCCATTTGGATGAAGAAACCATTATAGAGCCATGCCACAGCATGAGGGACAAGACTTCCATCATTTGGAGCAATGGAAAGAAGATGATCTGCCCAGCCCAAGCAGGAACATTAGGCTTTGCATTTGGACCTCTGTTCTATCTCTCTCTCCATCTCAGGTTTTCCTCTTCAGAAACGTGAATCTTATGTCTCATTCACCAGTGTGGGATGAGATTTTGTACAGGAACATTGGTAAAAATCTTCCTGGAGTCTTTGGATGAACCGTACTATGGTCAGTGCAGCTGGCTGAAAAATGCTGAATTTTGACAAGAAGGGGACACTTTTTCAAGAAAATGTTCACAATAAATGTTCCCCCTTTTCCAACTGGCACTAATAATGATTGATTGGTGTTGTACAGTATTTAGAGGACTTGCTCAACTTCACACAGGAAGGCAGTGGAACCCAGGTCTCCTGACTCCATCGGTGCCCTAGCCACTAGACCACGCTGCTTCCCCTTATTCATAGGAAATGTACAATTGTCAATTAGCCAATTCCTAACCTCTCGCTGCTTTGAGGGCCTCTTTCATGGGTTTTTCAGGCATGAGCATAGGATTGCAAGTCAGGAAGCCTTGTGTTCTAGTCCCAGTTCTGCAATTGCCCCCTCTGTGACTGTGGCCAAATCATTTCACCTCTCTGTGCCTCAGTTTCCCCACCAGCAAAATGATGCTAATAATATACACCTACCTCACTGGTGTGTTTGTTTGGAAGTTGGAAAGCACTGTATGAACTAGATCCTCAGCTGGTGGCTTCAGGGGAGCTATACCAATTAATACCAGCTGGAGATTTGGTCCTACTAGTGCTAAGTATTATTATTAAAGCTACTCTGTCTGCTTCAGAGTCTTGTTTGTTGCACAACACACTGCTGTAAGATTGAATTGTAATGGACAATTTAACGATCGAGGCTTTTTTTTTGCCCTATCTGAGTATCCCAAGGATATCCAACGATTGAGGAATTATTTTTTCCTCTGTGTAACCAAATATCCCAAGAATAGGCCCTTATTCCTACAATGCACTCCATGCAGGCAGAGTCTAGCTGTCATATAGGATCACTGCAGGATTAGGGTCATGCTTTGCACTAGTTTATTTCTCTATCACAAGGATATCTCTTCTATGGAAATGTTCCTAAACTGATCTCCAGTTTAACTGAGAAAAATAATAATTAATAAAGAATGTTGTGCAGAAAGGTGCCAAAGATTGCCAGTAGGGGGCTCTTGGAATCACAGATAGTCACAGACCTAAATAAAGGCAATAGATGCCCCAAGCACCCTTTTTCAGGAGCAGTGGAAGGAGCAATTAAGGCCCTTTATGTCAAGAAACAGTCACAGACAATGGAGGCTATTGCCCAAGATAGTAAGCTGCAGGGCCATGAGAAAGCTTGGAGAAGCATTTGTCAACATAATTCTGAACTAAAGGTGCAACAACAAGAACAATATTTAATAATTCATTGATATAGCACATTCCCTTCAAATGAGCATGTTCATGTCTGTACACAACGGTAAGATTAAATGCCACTGAAAATGCATGAGGTTTATTTCTCAAATAATGAGATGTCTCAAACATGTTGCAAATTGCCTGGCAAAGCTAGCATTTTGAAAAGCGCCTTTCCATCAGCCTTGCTGGATCCCTTGGTAACAGGTGCTTTGCAATTGCATGCAATAACAGTAACACTGTGTTTTTATTGTGGCTTTAGTGTTGTTGAAATGCCGAGCTGAGGGTCCAGAGTTCCAACTGTGTATGCATTGAAATCCATTTCTATCAGACTCTGCTTTGGAAGACCTTCGGACTATAATACTCTGTATTAGAATCTATGTTCTGTATCATTGCGCATTATGGATAAACTTACAGATTTTCACCTAATGTTTGGGGGATCATAAAGTAGGAATAGACATACAGAAATTGCTATAATCTCTTTAGCTCCTTTATGCACTTCATTTACAAAAAATCATAAAATGGATAGTAAAATATTTACTAGTGCTTTGCAGGTTTCAAATGGCAGAAATTGAATTGTATAGTTTCTCACATCTGCAGGAAGATGGCTTGATTCGCTGTTAGACAGACACCTGGCTGAAGTGGGCTTTTTAACACATTGAGACATATGCTTGGAACACTAATAAAGATGGTACTTACCTGTGCTTACATCATTGACTTCAGCGGAAACAGCTTTCAGCCCCTTGAGTCTTATCCTGACTCCCTAAAGTCAATGGAAGTTTGCCATTGACTTGGGTGAGAGCTGGTTTGACCTTTGGTAGCTAAGGCAACACACTGATTCGGCAATGCACTTATGTACATGCCTGATTTGAAGCACATCTTTAAGTGAGACTGAAATGTGCACTTAAGTGGTATGCTGAATCGGGGCCTGTTCCAGAGACCATTGACATCGATGGAAAGACTCTTGTTGACCTCAACAGATTTTGGATTCAGCCCTAAATATGTATGTATCATGATGAAAATATACTCTTAATAATTGTTATTTTGCAAAGAGTTGCAGAAAAGAGTTGGTTTGAAAGACAAGCGATCTGATTTAGTTCCTATATTATCGGAACTAGTTGGTCCCACTCTAATCTGCTTTTATTTCAGGTGGTGGAAACTTTACTGTTTCATTGCTTCTAAAGTGTTGTAAGGTCCAAAATAGAAGTATGAGTATAATCCTCTTTCCATTGGAAATTGTAGACTGAACATGGTTAACTAGTACAATCTGTGTGAATTTATAGGTTGGTTGTGTATGACTTCATACAGACTTAACCACATCCCGTTGTTAGAATATTTTATCCAACAAATTGTTTTCTATTTTTTCTAAAACAGGAAATCTTATTGATGTTTCAGGTGGTTTTAAAAGTTTTGTATATTTCACACTATGGCCATACCATGCATATTAATTATTATTATTAATATTTATTATTTTATTTTATCAATAGTTAATAATAATGCATTCAGCATGGTTTAGAATAATGCTCATCAAGATATTCCTTGCATGGATTACTTTGATTCTCTTGTTCTTGAAACATTTTGTCTTATTCATAAAGGTGTCTGAAGCCAACAGAACTCACTTACAAGTAGAAATAATGTGGAAATGCAAATATATAGCTTGGTATTGCATGCAGAATACAAATCAAAACAGGTTTTAATAATTCATGCTTTAATAAGCCTTTGCCTGACAAAGAGGATTGTTAGCGGAGGGAGCAAGGTCTTTGTTTTATGTTACATGACCCAGAGCTCAATTTTAATTGGGCACTAGAGCAATCTGAATATTAATAATCATCCTGTCTATGTATAGTACTGTCCCATTACCTTTATATCCAAGCACCTAACAGTCTTAATCCTTACAAACACTTCTGCAAGTTAGCCCAGTGCTATGATCCCATTGTACAAGGCAGGAACTAAGGCTTGTCTTTACTACTGGGGTAAGTCGACCTAAATTACACTACTCCAGCTACGTGAATAACGTAGCTGGAGACAATGTAGCTTAGGTTGACTTACCCCAGTGTCTTCACTGCATTACGTCAACAGGAGATGCTGTCTGGTTGACTTCTCGTACTCTTCTTGGAAAGCTGGAATACCAGGGTCGACCGGAGAGTGCTTGCCATTGATTTAGCAAGTCTTTACTAGACCCATTAAATCGATCCCTGCAGCATCGATTGCAGAATCATCAATCTCCTCGTAGTGGAGACAAGCCCTGAGATGAGAGGCTATGTGACTTTACCAAGGTCACACTGGAAGCTTACAGCAAAGCAGGAACCGAACGCCAATTTTCAGGCTGTTTCTCTTCCTGCCAATTCATGGGTGTGACTCCCACTGTTTTCGTCACAGGGGTTCTTTTACGTACATTAGGGGATGCCATGATCAAGACCAAGCAAAATAGGCAGTTATTAATCATGGATATTTTATTATTCAAGAAAGAAAAGGGAACATAAAACAAAACAACAGAAATGACAGAGTACAAGTGATATACTGGTTACTCCTGTTTCAATCTCTTTGGTATGTCTGTCTGTGGAGAGCTTTTAACAGAGATTACACCCTTGAGAGTGAACCTGCCTTCGGTGTGGCACTTTGCTCTCTGTAAATCGAGACCAAAATGTATTGCTTCCCAAATATATTGTGAATCTAGTCTTGATATCTTATTAGATACATTATGTTTGGGATTGGGCAAAATAATTTTGTTTCAGGGCAGGTGGTTCCTATTAGTTTTTAGTAAATAACCAGACAGTTTATAATTGGGCAAAGTAAGCAATTTTAACTAAATCCTATAAAATTGAAGAAAATACCTAAATCAATTACTTAGAAGAAGCCATTGAAGGAGACATCACGAGACAGGCCAGTTATGAATATTAAGAACCTTAAATCCAATTAAATCTCACTATTTCTCTATTTACCAATGTTTAGTCCCTGTTTCCTCTCCAGTAATGCATGATCTAACCACTGGATGATTAACAGGAGAAATTGTTAGCATTTCAAGTCACAACAGCATTTTCAGATTCCAGTAAAAGCATACATGTTTAAATCTATTTCTCCGACAGTATCTTAGTTAACTTCCTCTCACCAATCCACGTTGGAGGTTTTCCTTGGGCTGCTTTTTTCTTGAATCTTCTAGGTTTTTCTTATCTGTCGGTGGCAGCTGTAGAGATGGACAGGATAAGTTGAGGAGTGCTTGCTGTTTTAAGCAGGATAGAAGAGGGATGTATGTGCAAGCGATACACACTTCAGAGTCTTTCAGATTTGTTTAGATTCAAAGTTGGTTGCTGATACTCTTTCATTGGCTCCATGCCTTTGGGGTTAGCTTAGGTGATGCCTTGAGCTCCTGAATATGCAGCTCGCTGATGAGTATGCAACAATTCTTTAATTGCCTTTGTTCTTCTTGTGGCAGGAAAGCATCAGATAACTTTTAAAGTTAGTCTTAATACTTTCTTTTTTATTCAGTCTATTTTCTGAGATATACTTTCCATTTTCTGAGAGTTTAACAGGAAATGAAATTCTGTTTTCAGGAAGTCCAAAGACTCTATTCTTTATATGAACATTTTTAGTTCTCAATAGTCTCTTTCTTTCTTTCTAAATTAAATAACTCTTACAAAGTCTTTGGCTCAAATAAGGTTGATTTTTACAACAATTTTTGGAGACATGATTCTTGTCTTCCTGAGTTGGGTGAGGGATTTGCTTGCACACTGTCAGGATTTGATGGAGCATAGGCACCACACAGTAGCAGAAAAGGGCTTAAAGAGAGCCTATGGGCCCAGCTAGTAGCCCTACCCCACTATACCTGTAGTCAATGCCAGGCCCGGAAGGAGAAGCAAAGGGGAAAACCTGGCTCGTTCAGGGCTGTCTGGCAAAGAGGCAGGAGGTAACTATACAAAGAGAACTTCACCCACAAGTTGGACCACTGCCGGGGGAGAACCGCTGCATCCCCAACCAAGAGATAGACTGTTGAGGAGGCTGAGGAGCACTCAGCAGTGAGTGAACATTCCTATTCGACTGTAGGAACATTGTGGGGCTAGGCCCCTCCAGCCTTACATCTGCTTCCCACCCAGAAGGACCTGAGGCCATGGCAGGATGCTGCAAAAGGCCCACCGGGGTCGGTACTCTAGTTGAGACACTGCAGACTGTTTGGACTACAGGTTGTCCTTATTCTCCTTGTCATAGATAGCTACTGTGTTTGCCCTTTTCCAGTCCTCTGGGATCTCTCTCATCCTTCACAAGTTCTCAAATATAGTGGCTAGTGGCTCAGAGATCTCTTCAGGCAGTACGTTAAGTATTCTAGGATGTATTTCCACCAGGGCCTGCTGATTTGAAATCATTTAACTTGTTTAAGTGATTCTTAATTTGTTCTTTTTCTATTTTAGCCTCAGGCCCTACCCCATTTCCACCATGTTTGAGATATTAGTCGTCAAATTACTGCTGTGTTTTCTGCTGTTGTCTTTCCCTCCTCATTGAGTAATGGCCTTACCCTGTCTTTGGTCTTCCTCTTTCTTCTCATATATTTGCAAAATGCTTTTATATCCCTAGCTAATTTAATCTCATTTTGTACCTTGACCTTTCTAACTTTGTCCCTACATGTTTGCTTTTTTTAGAAATATATATATATATCAATCCTTGGTAATTTGACCTCGTTTCCACTTTTTGGATGAATCTTTTTTTTTTTTAGTTTCAGTTGATTGAAAAACTCCTGGGTGGTTCTTATCATACTTCCTATCTTTCCTATACATTGGGATGAATATTTAACATGGTTTTATGGCTGAGGAGGTTATCTTCTTGATGGTTGCTTGTCCACAGGAGATAGAAAAGAAACCTTCTGGAATTTCTTTGACTAGCTTTAATATTTTGTAACATAACTAGTTTTATTCATCCAGGCTGCAATAAACTTATAGCTGTATCTTAATATTCAGTGAAGGCACAAGCAAGTCTGTAATGATCTAATATTTTTTAAAAGTGATCATTTTATTATCATTTTTGCATTAATTTTGAAGTCTCTCCGCTACTATTAGCATCGAGCCTCACACACAAAAAAGGGAATTGTGACTGGAATGTCATCGCGGCAGAGGTCAAGGGGAAACATAAAATAAATAAATCGGGAAAGGAAGCTAATGGCACATAAATCGCCCTGGGTAAGGAAACCGTGTAACTGATGTCAGTAGAGCACCGACAGTTGGAAATGTGTTCAGAATGAGACAGGAGGGAGCCAAGTGCCCATCAAATCACCATGTTTATAGTTAAAATATCTGAAATACCTGAAGGAGGCTTTTGTACAGCATATTCCAGTAAAATCCTTCTGGCTGCCATTTTGTTTTGTCTATACATTTTCTATGGACATATAGATATAAATGTAACTGATGCTATAGAAATACCAGAGGCTAATGGACAGAGAGATTTTCCTTAGCATTATTTTGTATTAACAGCTAAGGGCCAGACCTTTATGTATTCTAGAACTTTGGCTAATCTAGAGCAGCATTCAGCATAGGTGGGCTCTGCCTCCCACACCTCTCTGATCTTTGGGATGCGCGGGGCTGGGTCAGCTCCCAGAACACTTTACAGATACTTCTGAGGTGCTCTAATTGCACAAATTTGGAGCAGTCCCCTGGGGATCTTTACACTGCTGGGAATTGATGGAGCACAAACTCTGTGATTAGTGTCAAAATCCAAACTTAGCTTGGGCATTTCTGTGTTCCCCATGACAATATTATCTGAGACCTTCACCATCTTTAATACATTTACCGTCTCAACACCCCTGTGAGGCAAAGCAGGTTGATTATCCCCATTTTACAGAGGGGGAACTGAGGCACAGAGAAACAGTGACTTGCCCAAGGTCACATGTGAGGCATATGGCAGAGCAGGGAACTGAATTTGGGACCCCTGAGTCCCAAGAAAGTGCTCTAACTACTGGTCCATCCTTCCTCGGCAACAAAGATGCATATTTTGCAAACGGGCCACATCTTTGTGATGAGCTAAACCAAAACCACAAAACCAAATATCCCCACACATTACTTTGTTCATTGCCCTGATCTGGAACTGAATTTGTGTCCAGGACCAATCTGGATTAAGGACACAATATTGCCTTGGGACTCTACAAGTCCAAACTTCAGAGTAAATAGTGAAAGGCAAATGCTTTGGCTCACTGGTGGCAGGCACTCAAGAAGCAACATGGGAGTTTATCAATCTCACCCAGTATCTGAGCACGCACACTTATTTCCTTGCCATTGCAGGGGCCTTGAGCACTGGTGCACCTCGGTCCTTCCTGTTCTCTGCCTGTGGCACAGATTAGCCTAGTCTCTTGAGGGCTGTAATACTTCGGTCTCATTTCAGTTGCTGAGTTTAGTACTGGTGATGGGTGGTGTTGGTAGCCTGTGATATTCAGGAAATCAGACTAGATGATCTGGTGGTCCCTTCTAGCCTTAAACTCTATGACAAGAAGCAATGACTGTATCTTCACAGCCTCTCTTGGAGGCAGGAAAATATTATCCCTACTGAGGAATTGTGGCACTGAGAGATTGAGTGACATGCCAAAGGTAACAAAGGACATTTGTGCCCAGCTGGAAATGGCTTCTTAGTCCGAAATCCAGAACCTTACCCACAAAACCAACTTTCCAGAATACACAGTATATAGGAAACAGGCAGGCTGGAGTTGTTTGAGTCAGGTTGTATCAAGAGGAGTCAACTTCTTACTTATGCATAATAAAAACAAACTGAAAATATATGGTCAAAAACGACACATTTAATAAAATAAAATAATACTTTTGAATCCACCAAGAAGCATAGCAACGCACAAGAAATTATCGGCAAGGAAGGCAGGTTATCTGAAACTTCATGCATTTTTCTCTATACCCCATGTTTAGTGCTACCTGAATCTCCCACTATTTTACACATTGCCGGTCTGTTTCAGTTACTGTAAACAGAGAAGCATCTTTGGAACTAATCTATAACTATATAAAAAAAGAGTGACAATTCCTGTAGGAAGGAAAATGCAACCGTTTGGAGTGTAATTGACAAAGATTACTTTTTTTTATTATTATTACTATTCAGGCTCAGTATATGAATGGGAGCTCATAGAATCTCTGCTCTAATGTAGTTACAGATAATAAAACCTCTTTGTAGCCTGAAACTGTAGAGTGATTACAGCAGAGTTATCCGAATAACTCACAAGAGGTTATTGCGCTGTTATGAATTAGAAGATGAATGGAGAGCGAAATGGGATAAAAAGGTTTCACAGCCATTTTGGTTAATTGGTGGAGATTCTGTCAGCATTTTCTCCTGACATGCTGCATCGTGCCAGATAAATACAGCTCTTTGCATTGAGACTTTAACTCTTTAGGTGAGATCCACCTACTCCACACAAAAAGATACCGAAAGAGAGTAAAAGAATCATGGAGCTGAACTTTATATAACAGTTTACATTGAACCTGTTTACATTTTGGCTATGCCGGATGCAAATTCTTCTCCAAAGTGGGAAAAGTAGGGTGATATCCTGTCCCCAGTCAAGTAAATGGAAGTTTTACCATTTACTTCAATGGAGTCAGTATTTCACCCATAGCTCGTAGTTGTCTACTGAGCACCCGTTGAGCTGGGCAGCATTTAGATGATGCATTTGGAGTTGTTCTTCAAGTTAATAAAGCTAAGAACAGTTCTTTCCATTGTGGGATTTGGTTAAGTAGACAGCTTCTCTTGCGCTGCTGTAAATGACTACAAAGAACCAGATAGCTTTCATGGAGAGGCTCTCTGATATTTGGAGTAATACAATATAAAAAAAATCATAGTTCTATTGTTCAGTTATTTTCCCAGTGTTTGACACGCACACACAAAGAAAGTATAATGTTACAGCAGAAACTTTTATTTGCTTGAACTCCTTTCAAGAAAACAAATGGATCTCTTACTTATCATTTATCAGTGTCTCCCAGCTGTCAATCTAATTTTCCTGCCTCTACTGATCATATTTCAGCTGTCTGTTCCTTAACAGATTTTGTTTTGATTGCTTCTGTTCAGACTCTGTCTTTTATCTCAGCATCTCTACCGACCATATGCTAGCTTGACCCACGACCAAAAAAACTTCAAGTTTCTCCTCTTATTATTTGAGGATTTTTTAATTTGTCAGTGGCATTTGGCTCTTGTCCACCTGCCCTGATATATGCTGCTGTTCTTTCATTGGGGGAAGAGAGGTGTGGAAAACAATGACTTCACGCTCAGACATCTTCAGAAATTCTAAATCTTCCACCACTGTCCTCCTGAAGATAAAGCACCTAATAAAACAAGGCCTTTGCACTACTACCAAGCCTTCCATCCAAGAAGCGTCAACTTTCCTGTGGGTTTGAATGGCAGCATCTTTTTTAGATAAATACCCAATCTTGATTTTTAAAATTGCCAGTGATAAATTCTCCATCACAAACCTTGATAAGTTGTTAATTACTCTGTTAAATCTTCACCTTATTTCCAGTCTGAATTTGTCTAACTTCTGCTTTGAGCCATTGGATTGTGTTATAACTTTGTCCGCTAGATTGAGGATGTTTCCCATGTTGGTACTTACAGACTGTGATCATGTCCACTACTTACCCTTCTCTTTGTTAAGCTAAACAGATTGAGCTCCTTGAGTCTATCACTAGAAGGCATGTTTTATAATCCTTTAATCATTCTTGTGGCTCTTCTCTGAACCCCTTCCAATTCGTCAATATCCTTCTTGAATTGTGAACACCAAAACTGGACACAGTATTCCATGAATGGTTGAGCCAGTGGCATATATGGAGGTATTGTAACCTCTCTTTTGCCACTCAATATTCCCATGTTTATGCATTGAAGAATCCCATTAGCCCATTTAGCCATAATGTCACATTGGGAGCTCATGTTCAGCTGATTATCCACAATGACCCTATCATGTATTCAGAGTCACTGCTCCCCAGTTTGATCCCCCATCCTGTACATATGGCCAACATTCTTTGTTCTTAGGTGTATATCTTTACATCTGGCTGTATTAAAACACATACTGTTTGCTTATAACCTGCTTACCAAGCAATCCAGATCTGTCTGATCATCACCTGCCCTCTTCAATCTTTGTGTCATCTGCACATTTTATCAGTGGTGATTTTACCTTTCCTTCCAGATCATTGATAAAAATGTTAAATAGTGTAAGGCCAAGAGACAATCCCTTTGGGACCCTATTAGAAACGCACCCACTCTATAACGACTCTGCATTTACAATGACATGTTAAGACCTATCGGTTACCAAGCTTTTAATCTATTTTAGTGTGTGCCATCTTAATTTCTAGCCTTGTCTCAATACAGCAGAGAGTAGGAGGCTGAAAATGAGTCACTTGCAGTTCATCTCCAAAGCTGCACCCCTCCCCGTTCCATAATGAAATTTTCCCCTTTCCCATTTCATTTGTTGCTGGAATGAAACTGTTATGAGGTGGGTGAATCCCTGTTATGGGCTGAATTAAAAGCCAACTGAGATTGGTAGGTGTGAACTCAGCCTTCAATTAACATAATTGTAAGCATAAGTTCCACTTGAGACAAAAGGTGTGTGTGAACCCACCTAGAAGCTTTTGGCTGAGTATCGTTTTGGGCACAGGTGTGTTTTGGAGGAAGAGAGATCACACAGAAACCGAGGTGAGATAAGAACAGAATAAGGGCTGGTCTACACTGGGGGGGCGGGGAAATCGAGCTAAGATACACAACTTACCTGGCCATCCTCACGGCAGCGAGTCGACTGCTGCGGCTCCCCCATCAATGCTGCTTATGCCTCCTGCCAAGGTGCAGTACAGGCGTCCATTCACGGACTGATTTATCGCGTCCAGACGAGATGCAATAAATCGATCCCCGATAGATCTGGCGGGTAGTATAGACGTACCCTAAGGGGAGAGCCAGCCTGAGTGAGCAGCTGGAAGCTTGGTGCCTGACCCTGGAAGAAACCTGTGAAGAGGAACTTGGATCAGGAGTGCAGGTTAAGGAGTGCTCAAAAGGTCTTGGTCAGGCCTGCCAACAGAAATTCCAAGCCCCAGGGCCAGGGCCATCCCTAGCTGGGCAGGGCCTGGGGCAGAAGTGAGGAATCCATCACTCTTGGGACCGCTCATGCCGGCCCAAGTGGTCCCCCAAAGTGTGGGACCCAGAGCAGTCTTGCACACCTAGGTGCCCTGGGGCCCACCTGGGCAATTTAAAAGGACCAGGGGCTCCCGGCCATCATCACTATTGAGGCAGCAGTGGCGGCTAGGGGCCCCCAGGCTCTTTTAAATCACCTGAGCCCCTGGGCAATTGCTCCCTTTGTCCATCCCTGTCAGCAGGCCTGGTCTTGGTAAATAAACAAAACCATATCAAAGATAATATCAGATTCCATCAATTTCTGCTTCCAGCTGGAACACCGTACTAGAGCTCACATTTTTGACTCGCTCCTCTTACAACACAAAATTTTAAGAACCAGAGAGCTGCCCAGCAGAATAGAATGTAAGAAATAAAAGTCATGAAGGCCGAATGTGGCTGTTATACACACGAGGTGGTGGTGGTGGTCAGCGGGAATGTTCAGAAGGCAGCAGATATTTATTGTTTAAGAAAAGCAAACCCGTTCGTTTGCAAAATCATTTTAACTGCAGTTCCTATGGCAGGTGATCTAACGCAATACATATTGTGGCATATCATCAGGATTCAACCTTCATTCCCATTTTTCGACTTGATTTCATAATTCCCACAACTTCCTTCTAACAACCCAAATGACAAACAAGACATTCACTAAACACTCACATTGTTTGCTTTATCTTTCCACTCAGTCAGAAATACAACAGGATTATCTACCGAGAAAAACCTGCCTCTCATTTACTTTCCAAAACTCTCGTGCTGCCTTTGTAGTTACCATAGCTGCAATTATCATTGTTGGCATCCAGAGATAGAGATTTTCCTATTTACATTTCACGGCCGGCCCTTGTGAAGTTTAATAAATGAAGTCAGCGGTTACATTATCATTTGATAGACTCATCACTGGCATGCCGGATAGTAGGCACTGAAATATGCAATAAATAATGATCCTAGAGGGAAAGGAAAAGGTTAGGCAGAACAATGTTATATGAATTTCAATCACTGCAATTTTTTGACTTGGAGGGAAAAAAAATAAAAACCTTATTTATTATTAGCTTTTTTTCTCGCGTTGGTTGTGGTTCTATAGACAGGTGGTCTCCTGTGCATTCAACCGCCTGGGTTAAATAAGGCCTGTGCTGGCAGAAGAGGTCACATCAGCAGAAAATCAGCTAGGAACTCACTGCCCATCATGCTGACCAATATCATCTCATGGTTTCCTCGTCCTCCCTCATCCATATTCATCTGTGGTACTTAGAGTGTACACTAGAAAGTTAGGTCGGCATAACTACATCTGTCAGGACTGTAAAAAATGTCACTCCCTGTGCAGTGTAATTAAACTAACCTAAGCCCTAGGTTGAGAGAAGAATTCGGTGGTAAGTTCACATCACCAAGCTACAGCGGCATTTCTAGTGTAGACATGCTACATTTCTAGTGTAGACATTTTAGCTTAGCGAACAGGAGCTGCTAACAGGGAGTTTTGCAAGGGAGTTCTCCAGGTGAAGGAGGAGCACATACAGCATCTGTGGGGTAAGTGACTGTCTGCAGTGTTTGTGTTTGGGGGTTACTTGCTGTGTGCTGAGCTTGTGTTTATCAGTCTGTTTGGTTTGTTTGTTTGAAGGACCGTGTGCTGTAGCTGGCAGTTGGAGGTGGAGCTACTAGGAAGGTTTGAAAGCTAGAAGCCTCTGGTAATTGGCTGAGCCTTAACCAGTGGGCGGGGCATTCACTCAGGCCAGGGCTTTATAAAGCTGCGCACAAGTGACCAGGGAGCTTAGCAAACAGAAGCTGCTAACAGGGAGTTTTGCAAGGGAGTTTGGAAGGGGAGTAGGAGGGGGGGGGGTCCCTTGTCAGTCTCATCTGTGACCCATTGGTCCCCTGAACCTATAAATTGAGCCACATCCAAAACCTTTCTGTTTACAGCAGAGCAGAGCGGACAGGGAGCTGTAGATGGGAATTTGAGAGAGTTTGACAGAGGGAGGCTTACAATGGTGAGGAGGACCAGCAACACCTGTGCCAGCACTGCTTCTGTCTCCTCCACCTGCGCCTGTAGCCAGACAGAGTACCAAAGCATGGATGCTTTTACCCAGATTCTGGTGTGGGCTTGCAAAGACTGTAATTTGCAATTTCCACTTACTGATATCCAGGCTGGGGGTGGCATCCAATGTGAAAGGTGCCTACTGGTGGAATCTCTCAGACAGCAGGTGGGAGAGCTACAGGAGGAGGTGGCTAGGCTGAGGAACATCCATATCCATGAGCAATTCCTGGACAGTATCCATGTGGAGACAGCTGACGGTGCTGTCCCAGTTGACAGGACTACCGACACTCCAGTGGAGGAGGAGATGCCTCAGGGTGTATGTGACACACCAGTGGAGGAGGAGGCTCAGGGTGGACACAGCCAGCTGGTTACTTCTAGCAGCAGGCAGTGCTCCACCGCTGCTGCAAACCCTCCTGCTGTGGTAAAAGATAACCGTTATGCTCTTCTTGATACAGGAGAGAAGGAATCACCCCCAACAGTTAAGGAGGTGAAGCCTCGTACCCCTAAGGCTGGGAGGTCTTCTGCCACCACTGATAAGAAACATAGGGTAGTGGTGGTTGGAGACTCTCTGCTGAGGGGGACGGAGACACCCATCTGTCGCCCTGACCGTTCATCCCGGGAGGTATGCTGCCTGCCAGGGGCCCGTATCCGAGATGTTACAGAGGCATTGTTGAGGATTATCCGGCCTTCTGACTACTACCCCATGCTACTCATCCATGTGGGCACAAATTATACTGCGAGGTGTGACACTGAGCAGATCAAGAGTGACTACAGGGCTCTGGGAGTACAGGTTAAGGAGTTTGGAGCGCAGGTGGTATTCTCTTCGATTCTTCCTGTTGAAGGTAGGGGTCCAGGCAGAGACAGATGCATCGTGGAGGTGAATGCCTGGCTGCAAAGATGGTGTCGCCAGGAGGGCTTTGGCTTCCTCGACCACGGGATGCTATTCGAGGAAGGACTGCTAGGAACAGATGGCGTTCACCTTTCGAAGAGGGGAAAGGCCTATTTGCGCACAGACTGGCTAACCTAGTAAGGAGGGCTTTAAACTAGGTTCGACGGGGACAGGTGAGCAAAGCCCACAGGTAAGTGGGGAACAAGACCTGGGAGATGGGTTGGAAACAGGAGGGAGCACGGGCTATAATGACAGAGAGGAAGGAGGGTCAGGGCAAAGCTGGGAGGCAAGATCAAACCAGTATCTTAGATGCCTATATACAAATGCAAGAAGTATGGGTAATAAGCAGGAAGAACTGGAAGTGCTAATAAATAAATACAACTATGACATTATTGGCATTACTGAAACTTGGTGGGATAATACACACGACTGGAATGTTGGTGTGGATGGGTATAGTTTGCTCAGGAAGGATAGACAGGGGAAAAAGGGAGGAGGTGTTGCCTTATATATTAAAAATGTACACACTTGGACTGAGGTGGAGATGGACATAGGAGACGGAAGTGTGGAGAGTCTCTGGGTTAGGCTAAAAGGGGTAAAAAACACAGGTGATGTCGTGCTGGGAGTCTACTACAGGCCACCTAATCAGGTGGAAGAGGTGGATGAGGCTTTTTTCAAACAACTAACTAAAGCATCCAAAGCCCAAGATTTGGTGGTGATGGGGGACTTCAACTATCCAGATATATGTTGGGAAAATAACACCGCGGGGCACAGACTATCCAATAAGTTCCTGGACTGCATTGCAGACAACTTTTTATTTCAGAAAGTTGAAAAAGCTACTGGGGGGAAGCTGTTCTAGACTTGATTTTAACAAATAGAGAGGAACTTGTTGAGAATTTGAAAGTAGACGGAAGCTTGAGTGAAAGTGATCATGAAATCATAGAGTTTGCAATTCTAAGGAAGGGTAGAAGGGAGTACAGCAGAATAGAGACAATGGATTTCAGGAAGGCGGATTTTGGTAAGCTCAGAGAGCTGATAGGTAAGGTCCCATGGGAATTAAGACTGAGGGGAAAAACAACTGAGGAAAGTTGGCAGTTTTTCAAAGGGACGCTATTAAGGGCCCAAAAGCAAGTTATTTCGATGGTTAGGAAAGATAGAAAATGTGGCAAAAGACCACCTTGGCTTACCCTTGAGATCTTGCGTGACCTACAAAATAAAAAGGCGTCATATAAAAATTGGAAACTAGGTCAGATCACGAAGGATGAATATAGGCAAATAACACAGGAATGCAGAGGCAAGATTAGAAAAGCAAAGGCACAAAATGAACTCAAACTAGCTATGGGAATAAAGGGAAACAAGAAGACTTTTTATCAATACATTAGAAGCAAGAGGAAGACCAAGGGCAGGGTAGGCCCACTGCTCTATGAGGAGGGGAAAATAGTAATGGGAGACTTGGAAATGGCAGAGATGCTTAATGACTTCTTTGTTTCAGTCTTCACTGAGAAGTCTGAAGGAATGTCTAGTATAGTGAATGCTTACGGGAAGAGGGTAGGTTTAGAAGAGAAAATAAGGAAAGAGCAAGTAAAAAATCACTTAGAAAAGTTAGATGCCTGCAAGTCACCAGGACCTGATGAAATGCATCCTAGAATACTCAAGGAGTTAATAGAAGAGGTATCTGAGCCTCTAGCTATTATCTTTGGGAAATCATGGGAGACGGGGGAGATTCCAGAAGACTGGAAGGGGGCAAATATAGTGCCCATCTATAAAAAGGGAAATAAAAACAACCCAGGAAACTACAGACCAGTTAGTTTAACTTATGTGCCAGGGAAGATAATGGAGCAGGTAATCAAAGAAATCATCTGCAAACACTTGGAAGGTGGTAAGGTGATAGGGAATAGCCAGCATGGATTTGTAAAGAACAAATCATGTCAAACTAATCTGATAGCGTTCTTTGATAGGATAACGAGCCTTATGGATAAGGGAGAAGCGGTGGATGTGATATACCTAGACTTTAGTAAGGCATTTGATACGGTCTCGCATGATATTCTTATAGATAAACTAGGAAAGTACAATTTAGATGGGGCTACTATAAGGTGGGTGCATAACTGGCTGGATAATCGTACTCAGAGAGTAGTTGTTAATGGCTCCCAATCCTGCTGGAAAGGTATAACAAGTGGGGTTCCGCAGGGGTCTGTTTTGGGACCGGTTCTGTTCAATATCTTCATCAACGATTTAGATGTTGGCATAGAAAGTACGCTTATTAAGTTTGCGGACGATACCAAACTGGGAGGTATCTGCTTTGGAGGACAGGGTCAAAATTCAAAATGATCTGGACAAATTGGAGAAATGGTCTGAGGTAAACAGGATGAAGTTCAATAAAGATAAATGCAAAGTGCTCCACCTAGGAAGGAACCATCAGTTTCACACATACAGAATGGGAAGAGACTGTCTAGGAAGGAGTATGGCAGAAAGAGATCTAGGGGTCATAGTGGACCACAAGCTTAATATGAGTCAACAGTGTGATACTGTTGCAAAAAAAGCAAACATAATTCTGGGATGCATTAACAGGTGTGTTGTAAACAAGACACGAGAAATCATTCTTCCGCTTTACTCTGCGCTGGTTAGGCCTCAACTGGAGTATTGTGTCCAGTTCTGGGCACCACATTTCAAGAAAGATGTGGAGAAATTGGAGAGGATCCAGAGAAGAGCAACAAGAATGATTAAAGGTCTTGAGAACATGACCTATGAAGGAAGGCTGAAGGAATTGGGTTTGTTTAGTTTGGAAAAAAGAAGACTGAGAGGGGACATGATAGCAGTTTTCAGGTATCTAAAAGGGTGTCATCAGGAGGAGGGAGAAAACTTGTTCACCTTAGCCTCCAATGATAGAACAAGAAGCAATGGGCTTAAACTGCAGCAAGGGAGATTTAGATTGGACATTAGGAAAAAGTTCCTAACTGTCAGGGTAGTTAAACACTGGAATAGATTGCCTAGGGAAGTTGTGGAATCTCCATCTCTGGAGATATTTAAGAGTAGGCTAGATAAATGTCTATTAGGGATGGTCTAGACAGTATTTGGTCCTGCCATGAGGGCAGGGGACTGGACTCGATGACCTCTCGAGGTCCCTTCCAGTCCTAGAGTCTGAGTCTATGAGTCTATACCTGAAGATTTTGAGGAGGGGCGAGGACCATCTTTTTGTTCTGTTTGCCTAGCGCAGTGGGGTCCTGGTCTATGAGTCAGTCTCATGGGTGCTACAGTAAAATGAGTAACTAATAATTAGTACTAAAGTTCCTGTAATCTGGGAAGGTTTGTGACTATAGCAGTCAGAGATCATAGAATATGAGAGTTGGAAGGGACCTCAGAAGATCATCTAGTCCAACCCTCTTCTCAAAGCAGGACCAATCCCCAGAAGGATTTTTGCCCCAAATTGGGCTCACAACCCTGGGTTTAATAGACCAATGCTCAAACCACAGAGCTATCCCTCCCCCTTATGAGTTGGATTGATACAGTGCATGCCCCCAGCAGTGGGAATTCTGTGCATGCTTTGCTGGAACTTAAAGCTACTTTCTCCCCAGGAAATCCCAGTGTGGAGCAGCGCTGGAAACAGCCAACAAAAGATAATAGATTGGGCCTACCAGTGAAACTGAGTCTGTACCCACAGGAGACAATAGAAATCCATATTATTGCACAGTCACATAGGGTCTGATGCTGCAAACACTTACTAATACGCATAGCCCTTACTACTACGAAATCAATGGCAAAACTCCCATTTCACTGTAAGATTTAAATAGTCAGAGGAGGTATGCTGATTTACACCACCTGTGTATCTGTCTTACCAGGCTTGCTCATGGTAGTGCTTGCAGTATTGTGTGTGAGAGAGAGTGTTTGCCTAGTAATGAACGTTGGGCATAAACTTTAATACAGCATTCATTACTAGGCAAACACTAATATGCACACCTACTCACATGCTGATACTGACTACACAAGGAGCTAATGTCACTGGTGATTAGAGTTACTGTAACTCACTAGTGGTATGTCTCCTCTGCCTGACCTGCAGAGCATTGGTTACACTGATCAACAAATGCAAATAACTTATTCAATGATTAACGTACAAAAAATGGCCAAAACATTGCTCATGAACATTATTTGTTCAGTTTTACTGGTGATCAACTTGGATAGCAACTGTCTTTTCATCTGTAGACACACACCCAAACACACATTTATACAAAACACAAATACACAGGCAGAGCCACTATTGAAGCCATCGACAATAAGGAAGAAGAAGTTCACAAAGTGAATGGAAGAATCCATATTGCATGCACTTTAGCTTAGCAATATTTTGTTCTGCTTTTTGATGCTGCTTGGACTTTTCCCTTGATAACATTTTATGTCTCTTTCTGGAAATACACCAAGCAGCACCTGTCCATTTTACCTCTCCTCTTGTAAGCCTTTCAGGTGGGATTATTGCAAGGATGGCTTTGAAGTCTTAGCTTTTGTTTCTGTACCTTTTGCTGGAAATTATTTCTCTCTCTCTGAATAGAGAATTGTTGATGGGGACCCCTGGCAAAGCTTTCATTTGAGGAGCAAAGTATTTTGATGCATATCTATTTTTATCCTTGCTTGAATCTTGAAGGTAATAGTTTCTGGCTTGTATTTTTATTTCATTTTGATCTAGTTTCTTTCCAGTGGCTGTGTTCCTGGTGATTTTTTATTTGTGATGTTAAGTTTCCTAATTACTTTCTATTTGTAGTTATAGCATGATATATAGGTATAAAATATATTCAGATATACAATAATATAGCCTGGTATTTACACACGGTGGCCCCAAACTTGAAAAGATGACAGCCACCATCAGAGACTAAGAACATAAGAACATAAGAACGGCCGTACTGGGTCAGACCAAAGGTCCATCTAGCACAGTGTCTACCGACAGTGGCCAATGCCAGGGGTCCCACATGGAGTGAACCTAACAGGCAATGATAAAGTGATCTCTCTCCTGCCATCCATCTCCATCTCTGACAGAGGCTAGGGACACCATTCTTTACCCATCCTGGCTAATAGCCTGTCATAAACAGATAAGTAAGAGTTAATAGAACAGGAGTACTTCATGTCTCTTTTGCCTGGAAAGGGTTAACAAGATCAGTGAGCCTGACTGTCACCTGACCAGAGGACCAATCAGGGGACAGGATACTTTCAAATCTTGAGGGAGGGAAGTTTGTGTGTGTGCTGTAGAATTTGGTTGTTGTTCACTCTGGGGGCTCAGAGGGACCAGACGTGCAACCAGGTTTCTCTCCAATCTCTTTGATACAGTCTCTTATATGTCCAGAATAGTGAGTACTAGGTAGATAAGGCGAGTTAGGCTTATGTTTGTTTTCTTTATTTGCAAATGTGTATTTGGCTGGAATGAGTTCCAATGTGTATTTGGCTGGAAGGAGTTCAAGGGTGTATTTTGCTGAAAGGATTTTAATTTGTACTTGTATACTTAGGCTGGGAGGGTATTCCCAGTGTCTATAGCTGAAAGACCCTGTAACATATTCCATCTTAAATTTACAAAGTTAATTTTTACTGTTTTTCCCTCTTTAATTAAAAGCTTTTCTTGTTTAAGAACCTGATTTTTTTTTTATTCTGGTGAGATCCCAGGGGACTGGGTCTGGATCCACGAGGGAATTGGTGGGGAGAAAGGAGGGAAGGGGGGGAGAGAGGTTATTTTCTCTCTGTGTTAGGATTACTTTCTCTCTCAGGGAGAGTCTGGGAGGGGGAGAGAGAAGGAGGGGAGAAGGTGAATTTTCCTCTCTGTTTTAAGATTCAAGGAGTTTGAATCACAGTAATCTTCCAGGGTAACCCAGGGAGGGGAAGCCTGGGAGAGGCAACGGTGAGGGAAAGGGTTTACTTTCCTTGTGTTAAGATCCAGAGGGCCTGGGTCTTGGGGGTCCCCGGGCAAGGTTTTGGGGGGACCAGAGTGTACCAGGCACTGGATTTCCTGGTTGGTGGCAGCGCTACAAGTACTAAGCTGGTAATTGAGCTTAGAGGAATTCATGCTGGTACCCCATCTTTTGGACGCTAAGGTTCAGAGTGGGGATTACACCATGACATAGCCATTTATGGATTTAACTTCCATGAATTTATCCAGTTCTCTTTTAAACTCTGTTATAGTCCCAGCCTTCACAAACTCCTCAGGTAAGGAGTTCTACAAGTTGACTCTGCGCTGTGTGAAGATGAACTTCCTTTTATTTGTTTTAAACCCGCTACCTATTAATTTCATTTAGTGACCCCTAGTTCTTGTATTATGAAAATAAGTAAATAACTTTTCCTTATCCACTTTCTCCACATCACTCATGATTTTATATACCTCTATCATATCCCCCCTTAGTCTCCTCTTTTCCAAGCTGAAGAGGCCTAGCCTCTTTAATCTTTCCTTGTATGGGATCCTCTCCAAACCCCTAATAATTTTAGTTGCCCTTTTCTGAACCTTTTCTAGTGCTAGAATATCTTTTTTGAGGTGAGACGACCACATCTGTACACGGTATTCGAGATGTAGGCGTACCATGGATTTATATAAGGGCAATAATATATTCTCAGTCTTATTCTCTATCCCCTTTTTAATGATTCCTAACATCCTGTTTGCTTTTTTGACCTCCTCTGCACACTGCGTGGACATCTTCAGAGAACTATCCACGATAACCCCAAGATCTTTTTCCTGACTCGTTGTAGCTAAATTAGCTCCCATCATATTGTATGTATAGTTGGGGTTATTTTTTCCAGTGTGCATTACTTTACATTTATCCACATGAAATTTAATTTGCCATTTTGTTACCCAATCACTTAGTTTTGTGAGATCTTTTTCAAGTTCTTCACAGTCTGCTTTGGACTGAACTGGGAACCTGTAGTACTAAGCATATGAATCTCCGCAGCTTGAACTAAAAGTCTGGGATCTCAAGTGGACTCACATCCCCAGTGGACCGGACACAAAGGACTCATAATGCCCACTGACCATTAGCTACACAAATGCTTTTGTGGGTGCTTAATTTTAAATCCATTGACTTCAGCAGAATTACTTACGTGCTTAAAGTTAAGCTCATATGTAAGTGCTTGCAGGATCGGGGCCTTACGGGCAAAGGCAGCTGTAATCTTTAGAACAACAGCGGTTCCCTTGGTAGCAGAATGGTTGCCATCTTGCATTACTCATATCCCAGATCATCAGGGCTTGTTCCCTCTGTGTGGCAAGTGGAGACATGGCAGAGATATGCCTAGTGGGCTTAGAGGCTGCATTGCTTCAAGGAACCTCCAGCTGTCCTCATTGCAAATGGAGGACTAGGGAGTTCAGAGGACTGCTTCAGCTGAATCAGATTCTGTGGAGCAGCTCCACAGCTGTTCCCTGGCCTGGCAGGTGGGATTCCTTGCCTGTCTTGGAACCAGATTCTCATACCTTTCCTCGCTGAATAATATATAGAACTCAGTGGGACTACTTGTGGAGTAAGATGCTTCTACTCATTGTGAGTAAGGGCATCAGACTCTGGCCTTTGGTGAACAAAATTGTTACTTGCTCTGCAAATACAGGGAGAAATTCTGGCTCCACTGAAGTCTTAGGCAAAATTCCCATCGGCTTCCATGGGAAAACTCCCTTTACTTCCATGGATCAGGATTTTAACCGTGGTCTTGAACTGAATCAGAACCAATTGAAATCACTTCTTTTGATATGAGGAAATACCTACGATCTGCCAAGCAGTGACGTTAGATTGTGCATGAGCCAGGAAGAGCTGATTTTCTGTATTTTCTTTTAAATTGATGATTTAAAGCCCTTGTGTTGTGGAATACCTAACCTATGTAACCATAGCAACTTATATTTTTACTCTTGTATGGCTCACTGACACACTTTTTGTTGTGCCCTGTCTCAAATTAAGTAGCAAACAGAGCTGGTTGGAAAATGAGGTGTGAGAAATTGGCAAAATTTTTACAAAAGATGTTTTACAGGGTGTCCCCCCCCAATGGAAATTCAAAATATCAATGAAAAATTCATAGACATTTTGCAAAATTCAACTAAGGCTAGTTGTATGCACTTCAGGTTAAGGAACAGTGCCATGCACAATACAGTCTTGATCCTGATTGGCACTCCCAGGGGATGCCACAGTAATAATAATAAATTGTAATATGGCCTGACATACCCTCAAATGAACGTGCTATTTTATTTCTGATCTCAGGGCTTGTGGAAGAAGGGATCTTCACCTTTAAAGTTCAGCTCATCTATAAGTTTTAGTTTCCCATAGAACGTCTACTGTCGTGCCATTTGTGGCAGAAACACAAAGTTTTGGACTCTATCATTGCTGATAACTGGGGCTCAGTGAGTCTTCATCAATAGTTTTGTCTAACAGAGAAAGCAGACATGACTAAACTGGCATCTTAATTGACTCCTCCTCAGTGGTACACCTGGCCACAAACAATCTGCTTAAAATTTCCATGACTGGGATATCCTTCCCTAGTCACTATTTAACCAAAATATATTTCAGTAAGTGCAAAAGACTGTGAATGATTTTCCCCAAAGCTATGTGGTCTGACTCCATTGTAATTTTTCTCCCATACTCAGCTGATGCACTCACAGCAGAACACAAATGCATAGACCTCTTTTTATAGCTCTTCATAATTTTTCTCAGTGGACATGCAGGGCATTATCGAAACCCCCAAACTAGATAGAAGTTAGAAGACAGGTTTTTAATATTTTGGACATGGTCCTTCATTGCTTTGCACCTTGTGTAGTTATTTGCACCTGTGGAAAATGAACAGAAAGTGAGCATAAATCCTTGCCAAATTCATTCAAAGTGGTAATCTCTTTTACACCCACATTGCAGAGGTTTAAATAGCTATACAAGGAGCAAGGCAGAGGAGACTCAAGCCATTAACGTTTAGATAGCCAGTGCTTGAAATAAATTCAAATAAAAATGGAAAAAAGAGACATTTGAACTGAGACACAATATTCACAGCCAGAACTGAGTGAAACTCTTCTTACTTCCTATTTCCCTTAATACAGCCAACTTGTAAGCATACTTTATACTTACAACATCCAATTTCCTGGTTTCAAATGACCAGGTAGCAGAAACACGTTCACAAGTGGTAACATAGTGCTGCCTGAACGAGTGGCACGGTGTAGCTCGTTAATTAGACAGCTATATGTCAATTCCACTTCAAGCACTGCTTGATGTCAGCCTGGACCACTCACCTTGTTATATCACGGCATGTTATGGAAAGTGACATGATGAATGCAGCCAGTCTGCCAGGATACATGCCATGCAGGAAATGCAAGGACACTCAGCTGGAGCCACCATTTATGCCTCCTGCAGACAAAAAGGCCACAGCTCAAAGAGGAAGAGAGGGAGGACCCGCCACCGATCTGCCGCAGAAGAAGCGGCGCGGTTAAGCTGCTGCTGAAGTGCCGCCACTCGCCCTTTTTTTTCCGCTTGGGGCGGGAGAAAAGCTGGATCCGGCCCTGACCGCACAGGGGCTTCCTAAGTCCTGACCTCATTTGCTTACCAGTGAATTCTTCTTCCTGATTTGTGATCAGAGGCACCATGGACTCATGTTCACGCACAGGATTAGTTTCAGCCTCCAGCCATGAGTTTAGCGATGCAGTTATGAACAAAACCCAAGAGTGCAACAAATGTGCACACTCTTTAAGTGTGGCTTCCCCTGTGTTTCTGGCAAGAACAAAGAAAGGCCCAAATGCCTGTTATGGTGCACGGTGTTATCTAGTGAAAGCACGAAGCCTAATACATTTAACTAACAGCTGGAATCCCTTCACAGGGTACACACAGGGAAACCAAGGTCATTTTTCCAGCACTGGAAAGTAGAATTTTCTTGTTAACAAGTGCAATTCAATAGAGCTATATCAGTCTCTGACCATGCCAAAAAGGCATCATATGAGGTAAGTTACCACCTTGCACCAGCCCAGAAGCCTCATGCAATTGGAGAGATTGTGATTTTGCCAGTGGCAATCGATATAGTGGAAATGATGTGTGGGGAAACCGCAGCAAAGACTCAAAGTCTATCAGGCTCCAATCACACAGTGAAGTGAAGGACTGAAGTGATGGCAGCAGCTGAAAAAAAACACATATGCTTTTGCTCTTCCTGTTGATGTGAGCGCTGAGGGTTGTGATGCACATTTCTTGGCTTTGGTGAAATACACATGGGAGGGTGCAATTCTCAGAGACATTCTGTTCTGTCACCCTCTTCCCAGACACATGACTGCACAGGGAATATTCAGTGTGCTACCCGGCTCCATGCAAGACAAAAATATCTGGTGTGATCACATGATGGGTTTTTGCACAGATGGAGCTCTGTCTATGGTATGCCACAAAACAGGTCTGCGTGCCTTGAGAAAGAAGCTTCATCTGCTGTGTGGACAGCATGATTCACAGAGAACAACTGGCATTCAGAGCTCTGACTGTGGTGCTAGGTGAAATTTTTGCAGCAGGTCTCATCTATTGTGAATTACATCAAGGCTCAGCCTCTTGGCCCACGTCTGTTTGCTAAACTGTGTGGAGACACGGGTCCAGTCGTGGCATGTTGTTGTCCCACAGTGAAGCTTGCTGGCTCTTGAAAGGAAAAGTACAGGGATGATCTTTTGAACCGAGAGACAAGCTGCGTGCCTATGCCACAGACTGCAAAAGGAGTGAATTTGTTGATTTTTGGTGACGTCAGGAAGATGTGCCTTCTTGCTTATATCACAGACATATTTGAGAAACTGAATGAACTGAAAACAGGGCTGCAAGGAAAGAACCCCCCCATCCTTCTGCTGAGTGATTGAATCACAGGATTCACAAAGAAAATTGTTTTCAGAAAAGAATAATCTATTGAAGACAAACTGCATCCTTCCCACGGCTTTGCAAATTCCTGTCTGACAATAACACTATTCAACCTTCCACACAGGTGAGGGCTGAGCATTTCAGGCAAGAGAAGGAACAATGTGCATTCTTTCCTTTCACATGAGAAAGTATGAATAGGTGCAAAACCCCTTTCAGTGCAAGCCTGAGGCCATGGATGTGCCAGACGCTGAAACTGAATAGCTCATCGAAATTTCCTGCGATCGATTCTTGTGAGGAAAGTATGCTCAGCTTTGTCTCCCAGAGTTCTGTTTCACTGTCAAGAATGAATATCCTGCAGTCTCAATGTGCACCTTGAAGCTGATGGGGCCATTTCTGAGCACACATTTGTGCACTTGTGTCCAACAAGTCTCCGTATCAATCTGCTGCTGCTGTCACATCAGAGAGTAGATGTTCACTTTCTGCCATGCTGCCAGACTTCAGGAAGCCCGTGTATCACATTCAAGAGAATTAAATAGTGTGTTTAATTTGTAAATTCCTTGGTCACTGGTTTGCTTTGTTGCTGTCGGGGGTCATAGGAAACAGTAAGTCTCAAAATGGACTTATGCAGGCAAATAGTTTGGAAACCCCCCATGTAGATGTACCTAAAGGGGATAGGCTTTCTCTCTTAGAGTTTTGGGGAAGTTTGGATCTGGATCCAGATTTGAATGTCTGGGCTTGGGCCCATGTCAAAGAAAGAGCAACAGGTAAAAAGAGAACAAACACATGCCAAGAAATTCAAAGTTAACATAACTTTTGATCCTTAACTCACCTCAGGAGTCTTTATTTTTAGAAACAACCCCAAATGAGGAAATGATGGAGCTTGAGCTTTTACAGGTTTTGTCATGTTGCGTTGCAATTTTTACTTAGATCTCAGGATTTATATTATCTGTGAGTATCGTCTCCAAGTCTGAAATTCTAAATACTATATAGCAAGAGAAGCGGCTGGAATATTGTCTATCTTTGCTTTGCCATGGCATGCAAATGTTTTTGTTTTTTTGAGATGTCAAAAGCAACTCAAACAATACACCAAATTCTAATCAACAGAAGTCATCATGGTTCTCTTTTATTGCTCAGTACATCAGCTTATTTTCATAACAAAAACATTTTGCTTTCTGTGGGAACAGATGCATTTGTGACTATTTGCACTGAAATATCCAAACATTATAGTAAAGCAGCAATTTACAGTTGGCTGACTGTGTCTCGTCTTCAGTATACAAATAGTGAACAATGAAGAACTCATTAGCTTCTTATTTCATTACAGTCAAGGAAACAATTAAAATTGCTGTTTGGTTAAAAAAAAAAAGGAAAACAAACTAACATCTTGGCTTTTCGGGAACCGCAGAGCATCTGCCATTGTGTCAACTGCACTTCTGTGAAACTCCTCTGAAGGAATTTGCCATGACATTGCTTTGACTTTCATGCTGGGAGAGCACGGAACAACTTTAAGGGATTTACAGAGTTAAGTCCTGATCTGCAAGGAGTATCCTGCCTGCAGAAGAGCTCCTTATAGGATCAGGGCCCCAGTTCATCAATGCACTATAGCAAGTGCTTAACTTTAAGCATGTGCTGAAATCCTAATGAAGTCAGTGGGGTTTAGGCACATGCTTAGCACTTAAGCATATGCTTAAACTTGTCTTGTTTCAGATTCTGAAGGAGCTTTTGTTGGAGTTGCCTTCTTTTCTTTTCTTGGGCCAAACTGTATCTTCAAGTCTATTGATAGGAGTATAGGAGTACATAGTCATAGGAAATGCCATCCTGGATCAGACTTTTGCCTGTCTGTCTAATTCTGTACCCTATCTCTAATAAATACCAGATGTTTTGGGGGAAGATGTGAGAGCGTGTTCATAATAGATAAATAAACTGCGCATACAAGACATACTTAACATCTGCTTATCTACCTAACCACCCACCTGCCCATCCAGATACTTATATGTATAATATAGCACATGCGTAGTAGTATCTGAACACCTCCAAAGTATTTACAAACAATCTTTCTTTTGTTCTTTCTCCCAGGCAGTTAGTGCTTGACTTAAACACTCATGCTTCCTGGTATGTCTCTCATGTTTTCTGTTCTATCTAATGTAACTATGGATGTTTTCATTAACCATATAAATGACTAATCCTTTCTTGAATCCTGCCAAACGCTTGGACTCCGTGTTTTCTTGCTGCAGTCACTCAGTTAAATTATATTTTATGTAAAAAAAATGGTTTTCATGGTTTTAAGTGTGTTACTTTTCAGGTCCCCTTGTTCTTGCATTATGAAAAAGGTTAACTAGGAGAATCCAATTTCCCGTCTGTATACCACTCGTGACTGAATCAAAATCTGTCATGTGCCCTTGTATTTGTCTCCTCTCTGAGTGCTCCACTCCTCATCCTTTCAGTCTCTTCTCCTATGAAAGTTATGCCTCTAGTTCTTTTCATTACCGGTATCCACACTCATTCTATTTTTGTTCTTTTGTTTTTGATACAGGACAACCAGAACTGAAAACAACTGTGCTGTTTGAAAAATGGAATTTTGATCCTGTGGGAAATTCTGATACTTTGAGGTTTGTTTTCATCCTGAAATGGGAGAAAAAAGTCAGAATCTCAACAGGGTTTTTTTTCCTGGAAAATGTTGATTCAGAAATGTCAAATATTTTGTTTATAAAAGGGAAACCTTTCAGTCTGAAATGCCAACATTTCAAAATGGGTTTGAAAAGTCTCGTTTCAGAATGTCAGTTCACAAAGGAATGTTTTATCTCAAGTTTTCTCATTAAAAAAAAAAACAAACATTTTTGGAATTGACATTTTTTATTTGTGAAAAATGTCAATTTCAAAAGATCCCCATATGTTTTAGAATAATTTTTGGTTGATTCAAATTAATCCACCTCTACTACTGATCAAGCAGCTTCCAGTTTTGTGAGAATCCATACCCTGAAATCAGAAAAGATGATTCAACAGAATCTGCTTATAATAGGATCTTACTGGGATCCATCTACCAATTATATGTTGTATGAAGTATTCTTAAGGGTTTCTCTCCCCTTCCTCCACATCTCTGGTTCCATATAGGGCAGTGAATAAAAGTTAACAGTATCGCAATAGAAGAAGCTAGATAAAATAATCATAATAGTTAATAATACTAATAGTTGTTTTGTCTGTATAGCACCCCACCACCGTCACACTGCTTTGGGGTCCATACAATTGCAATAGAAACAAACATGATATACTCAAAATATTTTATAAAATGTGCACATTTAAAATTAAAATAAATGAGACGGTCCAATTTAATAATAATGTAACCCTTCTGCCCCTCTGAGTTGGCAGCAACAAGGGCCGGATTCAGTATCCAGGGGTTCTGTTTCAATAACACAATGCGTAACCCACTCGAGCCCCCACCCAGTGACCTGGGACATTTTCATACCACACCCCCCTGGGCGCCTCTAGGAGGCAATATTTCCCCTCTCGCAAGCACGGAGTTTGAGTGTAGCAAAAATCTTTTTAATAAACAATGTGGCATCCCATTGGAGAAACACCACAAACAGGATTATAACACAAACCATAAGCAAAAACCCACCTCCAAGTACGTTTGGCAATGTCCTTTCCCCCTTAGGGTCTTAAGCCCAATCACCCCAAAGTCCAACAACCCGAAAGTCTCTGGTCAGTGCCACCCCAGAATTCAAAAGTTTATCTGCAGAGTTTTACCCCCTCCAGCCTGGGTGGAAATGGGGGGGGGAGTCCACACAAGGTGTTAAGGGGCACCTTACGTGGGCCAGGACCAACTGCTCTGCCTCTCCGTGGAGTTCTGCTGCAGCCTTCACCACAGCCAGCTCCACTACACCAGCTGTGCCGCTCCTCCAGCCATCCCTGCAAACCGCTTCACTCCGCCCACTGTTCTATGGGCTGCTCCAACATATTGCAAACTGCTCCGCTCTTCCAGCCACTTAACAATAGGTCTTCAGGCTCCCCCGCTAGTTAACACAGCACTCAGTGATCTCAGCTCTTAGTAGGGGAGCCCTGGTGCTGGTGCACCATTGGATCAACATGAATTCACCTCAGCAGTCTCTAGATGGACTCCCAATGGAATCAAAATTAGCTCTACTCTTTTACAGTGAAGAGAGGAGGCTGTTCAATTGGTGTTCCAGGCCCTCAAAAGGCACCCATACCATCAGCTACACACACCAATCCCAACCCTCTCTCAATTCACAGGATATTGGAACCCATGTCCCTTATTTAGCAACTGTCATTTAAGTTATTTTGAGACATCTCTGTCATAAAGCAGTCTGGTAGTTCCTCATTCACATAATCAGGTGGCAACACTTTATTTATCCTGCCCCTATAACAAAGAAATTGGGGATCCCAGAGCTGTCAAAATAACCATCCCAAGCTGCATTGAGTTATGCTGGGCGTGCCCATGCAAATATCTGAGAATTCACACTTTCTGAAATTCTTTCCACACTTCCCATAATTCACCACCAGATGTCAGGGTAGAGCTCATCCTGATTCTGCTTACACTAATGATAAAAAAGCACCAGGAAGGGATGGCTAGGGAGGCTAATAATTATTAAGCCAATTGAGGTTATTCTGATGTCACTTTTTTTTTTTTTTTTTTTGGAACAAATGCTCTCAGGTGGGTTTTTTTTAGAAGTAGGAAGCTGTTAGTTCATGCGAACAGACACCTGTACAAGGCTCACCGTGAAGGTGTCAAATGTAAGCCCAGGCTGATACTGTTCAAGGCTTTAAAAAAAACCAGCCATGCCAATTCGAAGTCGAGCTTCAAGGCACAAGATTGGCAGTTTGACTTAACATTGGCACTGTTCGTTTTCTTAAAGCCCTAAAGGGTGCTGGCCTTGACTTTCATTTGCAGCTTACACGTTGAGTCTGACACTGACAGGTTTGTCTGCTCCTGCACCACCAAGTAGCTGAGGTTTCCCACGTGATCATGGACTACATGACATATGATGGTGAGTGAGCTTTTTCTGTGGTCGCCCCAGGCGCATAAAACTCTTTGCCCCAAGACACCTGGGCCATTGTGTCCCTCCCTGCTTTTAAAAACCACATTCTATTCTGTTCTATTTCCCAAAGTGTTTAAAATGCCCACTCTTGGTTTTCTTCTATGTTAGCCTATTATGTTCTTACAGTGAGGGTAATTAACACTGGAACAATTTACCAAGGGCCGTGGTGGATTTTCCATCAAAGGCAATTTTTAAATCAAGACTGGGTTTTTATTTTATGTATTTATTTTAAAGATAGGCTCTAGTTCAAAAGGAATTTCTGGAGGAACGTTCTCTGCTCTGTGCTATACAGGAAGTCAGACTAGATGATCGCCTTCAGGCCTTGGCACCTATGCGTCCGTTCTATACAGACTCTTCCTGTTGTGCCCAGCACAGCAGCTGGTAGCACAGTACGCCATTTTGAAACTGTTTCCATTTCACAGGGTTGACGATTGATCCGTTTTCCATTTTTCACACTAGTTTCAGCAACGCTCTCATTGATTTGATTTTGGATTTTTCTTTTTCAAAATCCTACATTTTGGGTCTACTGAAGATCACGTTTTTTAGCATGATTTTGATTTGTTTTTAAAATATCTGAAAGTGTCCCAGAAGCGTTCATGAAAAATAGAGACCACAGATGTTTTTGATTCCTTTTGACTTCATTGGAAAGAGGAGGTGGATATATATGCTTCCAATTATTCTTTTACCATCTACAGACTGACGATATTTCTGAAGGGAAGGATTGAGGGGGAAGGGTTTTTCAACATTTATAGGTTGGCACGGCAGTATAGCCCAGTGGGCAGAACATAGGGCTGGGATTCAGGTGATAAGGGTTCTACATCTGGCTTGCCTGCTGCATGATTTTAAGCAAGTCACTTCACCCCATATGCCTCAGTTTCGCCATCTGTAAAATGGGGATAATGGGGACAAACCTCCTTTGGAAAGCACCTTGAAAGCTACTGATGTAAATTAATATATAATGCTGCTTGTTATTCATACTTATTCATATATTGGTATTGCTGAGAGCTGGTACAAGTTATGAAAGTCGAATGAAAAAAATGGACCAAAATTTCCTCGCTGTTTTTTTTTAAATCAACAAATAGATAAGATTACATGTGTTTGTTTCTCTTTTATAAACTTTGATGTTTGAATAAGAAAGGAAAAAATACTTTTGAAAACAAATTCACAATTTCACTCCCTCTCCCTTTTCTGGACGCGTCTAGATTCTATTCACTTTGAACTACCTTGGCATATTTGACTTTGAATTGTTCATGTGCGCAGAGTTTGAGGGCAGGCATGTTGTACTCCGGGTGAAATGTCAATAAAATAATGAGATACAATTATGGCTCTAGACTGACATCAGTGCCTGCTACTGTGAAAGAGGAGAGACAGGTTAATAAACTCATCACCTGGGGACCAGGAGTAAAATAACTCTGATCCACAGGGTAAGGAAGTCTTTTGCAAAGGCACTGGGCTGGAACGCAGGAGATGTGGGTTCAAGGTGATCAGATACTACGACAATGCGTGCAATGGAAGACCATGACTAGAACAGAATCCCTGGCTTTTTCACAGTGTGACTTTGGCAAATCACTTAGGTATGCCTGCACTGCACACTGAGCATGGGTCTGTGGGACCTGGGCATATGGACTTGGTGTTTCCAAGCATCCATTCTGCACTGTAAACCTCAGTTTACAAATGCTGGACCGTGATCTCATAACCTTGCCAATGCATCCACACTGCACTACACAGAGCTAGTGCCTCGGATCTGAGGCTTGAACTGTATCCACATTGCAAAATGACAATGTTTGGACCCAAAGTAGGACTCGGGCTCAAACCCACTTTCTAGCAACGTCCTAGGATGCGGTGCTGAGTACTTGCTGACCCAAGTCACAGTGATCTGTGTGTGGACAGGAGGGAAGGGGGAGGAAAGAGGTAATGGGATCAAACCAGAGTCAAAGCCTGGGTTTAATAAGCAGTGTCGACCTACCCTTAGAGTAAAATCTTCAAAAGTGAATGAAGTACTTAGAAGCCTTATTGGAATTCAATGTGCCTGAAGCTCCTTAATCACCACAGTGCTTTTGTAAATTTTATGCTTACTCTCCGGGCCTCAGTTCTGTGAAATGGGGAGAATAGAACTTCCTTTCTCGGCACTGTTGCTAGTTCTTGGGATTTTTATCATGTCTCACAGTAATATGTGGTATTATCCTCAAAGCCTCACCTCCCGGAATCATATGCTTAAGTGAGAATCTCACCTTTCATTTCTGGCTTTCCTAGGCACAGGGAAAACAATGAAAACATTAAAGGCTGAAAAGCAGAAGGCAAATAAAAAGAGCCCCAGATATATAATTTTAAAACCTCATGGTTCTTGAACGCTTGGTGCAGGCAATACTGTCTGTCTTCTCTATTTCAAGTGTGAGCCCTATAGATAGTGTCTGTGTCTTATAATGTGGCCAAACAGCACCTGGCATGATGGGGACCCCATATTGTTTGGGGCCACCCAGCGCTATTGCAAGTGTTGGATGTACTTAAACACACTGGGGCCGAAACACTCAGGTTTATTAATTCAAACTTTTCTTTGAACCAAAAGCAATTTTTTGTGTGATTAACAACTGCTATTAAAACAGTGACAGAGATACAGAAAAAGATAATGGTCAGCTACCTACTCCTGGGGTGTTGGCAGGTCACATGAAGTTCTCCTACAGATGCTCCAATTGCCTCCTTACCGTCTATCATATCTATGTATATTCAAATTGCATATTCATTAGCTTTTCCCCAATCAGCATTAAGCATTATACATCCCTCAGTTAAAACCAAATGCACACAATATTAGCCATTTCATTGGTTAATTGTTGTTAATCATATCTAAACCATATATAGTGACCACACTATCTACTGGCTACTTTGCCTATGGGTGTTTTCCTCAATGGTACTTTCCTGTTAATCTAAATTTCCCGGTTCTTGTGGTCACTGAGCTGGATGGGGACACACTATTAGCAGTAAATCAGCAAGCAACATACACAAACTTTTAGCATTGGGACTTTTTGCAGTTTAAAGAGAAATGTAGAAACTTTCCATCCTAGAATATAAACAAGTCAATTTAACAATGTTTATCAAATCCTTATATCTCACTTTCACCTTCAGCAGGCTCATGACCATTGTTGTTCATACACGATCCATATATTTTATCTTCCTGACAGAATACAGTTAATTCCATAATGAATAACAATTGGAAATGAATTTGATGGTCTCGTCCTGATTCTTGGGGGATGTTTTTTTATTCATATTACACAAGGGTGATAAATCGTTATTATTCATTTGGATTATCATACACCTAGGAGCTCTAGTAATGGGCAAGGGCTCTATCATGCTAGACACTGCACAAACACAGAACTAAAAGACAGATTGTGAACTCTTTGCGGGTAGCAGCCAAGTATGAGACTCTTAGGATAAGTACTCTGAGTATAAGACAACAGATGGATACAGACAGTGCAACCAATGATAAAAAGGTATCACAACTGACATGGTCATCACCAAATTAGAATGACAAGGACTAAGACGCATTGTCAGAACTGTGCTAGGAGAAGCGTATGTAGCTGTTACCCATTTTGCACCTGACCAAACCCCATTGATGCCAGTGGGAAAACTCCCACTAATTTCGCCAGGCTTAGAATCAGACACTCTATGACTTGCTAAGCTTCCTTTCATAGGTACCTAATACCTAATATTTTGCATGCAAGTCACAACCACAAGAAATGAGCAACTTCAAATCTAGAGGAGAATAAAGACACGCCATCACAAGTGGGCTCCATAAAATGACACCTGCCTAGTTTAGATTAACGCAATGGAAAGCTACTTTATTTGCTGCAACAAACTCATGTGATGACTCAATGTTGTTGCATTCACTTACTCGTGAGATTAAGTATTAATTATCATTATTTGTAATCTGAGTAGGATTTCAATGATGTAAAGGAGCCTTTTTCGAAAAAGATGCTTTTGTAGAACCTAGACTTGATCCACTTGGCAATTCGGAAAAAAAAATAGTGTTTAGTTTCTGCAAAATGCATGATGGAAATAATAGGTCTTAGCTAATTATTCCATCCTTTGATACCTTTGATGGTGAATTGAGATGGAACAGAAGCAGCAGCTTTTTTATTGTTGTTTGAAATAGCTGCATAGTCACACGAGCCATGCCTTGACTCTAAATAAACTGGCATTTCAAAACACACAAACAAGCAAACAAACAGAAACCTATGCCACTCTGGCACCAACTGAAATCAATGGGCGTATTTTGCTTGTGACTTCAATGGGAGACGTTCAGAATCCCTGTTTACAATTGCACAAAGTTCAACAAACCATTTTCAGCATCAGTGGGGACTGCCTCCCCTTCCCACTCCACCAAAAATTCAAAAGCATAAAAAATGAACTAAAACGGAGATCAGCAGAGTTGCATTGTGTAAATAAGCCAGCCATTGATTTACATGGGAACTTAGTAAATTTTTTGTAAATATCTCGCTCTAAAGCATGCTAGTTTGACACAGCCTTATGACATGATTCTACACCATTTTACAGGAAGTATAGGGGATATTGTGCTTCAGAGAGGCCAAATTCCTCCTGGTTGCTAGGTTACACCTCTTCAAGGAATGTAGCAAATTCCCCTGATGTGGCCAGGCAGCTGAGCTGGTAGCCAAATGGAGCAATGAGTCTGCTCACTCTCTGTCCCATTCTGCCCTGTGGGGAACAGACTGCAAGCAGTTACTGCAATTCTGTCTGGCACTAGCACAGACCACATGCAGCATGAACTCCTTGTTCCCTCCTCTCCCTCCACTGGCCACCCAAGACAGAGCCCCTCTAAGGTGCTTAGCAGGCCTCCTCTACAGCATTTCCAACCCAAACTTGAACGAACCAAGGATCAGATTTTCCTCCCCCATCTGCACTGCAGCTGACTCTGTTTCATAGTCTGCACTTGTTCAATGTCAGGGAACGTTCTGCTTGTGGCAAGGGTACCGGCTATGCACCAGAGAGCAAAGCTGTGGATGAGAGAACCATAGTGCAGACCAGACATGTGGCTTTTATTTATTTTACAAGGGCAATCATTTTTCTTGACAAAAATGGGGTTATTTTTATGTATTTTTTAAAAAATTTAATCGTATGGATGTAATAATGCTTGTGAATGGTCCCCACTGGACAGCTCTGGTGACGAAAGCCTGCTTTTTAGCTGTAGAATCAATGCAACCATTACCACCCTACCACGCCAACCTGATGTGGAAGGATCACTTCTTGCTATGGGGGGAATAACTGTATTTCCATGGCTTGTTCAAAACTTGACCTTCCTGTTAAGATTGGTGACAAATGTGTCAGTTGTTGTTGGTGGTGGTGGTTTTGTGAGCTGGAGTAGGGTCAGCAAATTCATTCTACATATGTCATCAAACCACAATCAGATGGTACGAATCTTCAGTCCCAATTGACCTTGTACAGATTTGTTATGGGAACCAAACAGTGAAAGGTCATGGACCCAGATTCTCAGCTGCTATAAATTAGTGCACTTCACTGGTGTCTAGGGTTAAACAAAACTAGCTACAAACGTTTGCATCCTGTCTACACTGGAATGTGCAATAAAGTTAATTAACAAGCATTAAAATGAGACAAAAAAAAGTCAAATGTAGACATATGGGCAGTGTGTGTGCATGATTATGCATCGGCATTGAATTTCAGAATAGGTCTTTGTAAGTTATTTATACTCTTCTTTTGTTTTGACTTGTTAAACATCCTTTTCTGACTAAAATAAAAAGATAAAGGAAATAAAGGAGATAATAAACACTGTGGTGGGAGCTCTTGCATTTTTCTTCTATTAATAACACAGGTTTGGGTTTTGTCTGTAGCACTTTAGTTCTTGTGGGTAACCAGATATTGCTAATAACTGCTGTGATGTGAACTGTGGTCTGTGAGTGCAGGCAAAGAAAAGAAACCCACAATGGAGCACTAAGGAAAACAGGGGTTGCAGGTGTAATTCTGTTATTTATCAAAAGTGCAAGTGTGCAAGCAGATATATAACAAAACATTGACACTTGCTCACCTATAAATCCAGAGTTCCTATGTTACATCTATTATTAGCAAAAATAGTCAATTTCCCTTCCATATACATTCTGATTATTACAGTGTATCCTATCTTAGACAAATAGGTTCCAATTAAACAAGAAGTGATCTTAGTCTTTACCCCAAACAAGTTTTTATTTATAGTTCAAAAAAGTTCAGAAAAATCTTTTTTTTCTCCCACCTCTCTGTATTTCTGGGTTTCAGGCAGATGTGCAAGTGAAAGCAGCAAATAGCAGAAATCCCATGAAAAACTAAGATCTTGCAAGATTTCAGAGCCTTATTGTGTGCGCCCAAGAACTTCAGATAAGCATCTAATTTATGCAAACTCTATAAGACTCACCTAACCTACTTCAAAGTCAGGAGCTGCTTCTGATCAGACTGACCTGCAAACTTTAATTCCAAACATTCAAAACTTTAGCATTTTGGTTTCCAACAGCGTTTTTTCCCCTCTTTGTGGGGGTTAGGGAAGGCATGGAGGGGAGATGAACAAAGTGACAGTACAAGTGAAAGGGAGATAATCCAGCTGTTTAAACTGATGTATAAGAGTAATATCTCACAGAAGTGCTAATTGTCAACTGTGATGCAGCTTTTTTAGAAGCCAACAACATTACCTGCAATGTTTGTTTCCTTTGCCTAAAACTCTCTGCCTAACTCTCTCTCCCTTGCAGTCCTAGCAGACTCTTGTTCTTAGATGTAGCTGCTGATTATCAATTATGCTCATACAGAGAAATAAAACACTTTATGGTGACATAACATTACAGTTGTTACTCACCCCCAGTAAGAACAGGGCTTAAAAGACGTGTTGTTTAAGAGCTCTGGACTGAGATTCTGCTGTAGTGCATCGATTTGCCACTAAAGAAAGAAATCCAGAAAAACCATCATACCCCTCAACCTCCCAACCAGCCATTGAGTGACATAAGCCCTTAACATTTAACCAATGACTGAAATGTGGAACCAATGACTGAAATGTGGAACCCATGATGGACAATTGTATAATGATTTTTTCACTCTAAAGTCTGTTATAAAGGATGTTTTTTTTCATTGTGTGATTAAATAGACCATATTTCCTGCCAGTTAAGGAAGTGATGGTGGAGATTGGTTTGGGGACAGGGTCTCTGCCCTTGTTACTAACAGAGTGGAGGGAGAAGCGGTTAAGGTGTGCTACTATTTCCTCTACCCCTCTGTGAAAAATGTTGGTCCTACATTCCCTTCCTTATTACTGGCTCCTCTTGGGCTGGTCGTCAGAGACTGCTCTTCTCTGGAGGGGCAGATCAGAGCAAGGACTCCACAGAGCTGCAGGAGGATCTCCTCCATTTTCATCCACCTGCACCGACTACAAGAACTGGCTTAACTGAGGATGAAATTGAACGGGGGAAGGGCTTGGGAAGAACTATTAGGAGGTTGAGAGCAGAAGGGGACTGTAGGGAGAGAATCTGCAGTCACTTTCTGGGACTAGAGAATGCAGGGTCAATGGGGAAGAACGTGGAGGAGAGTAAGCCCTGGGAGTCTTTCCTAAATAGAGAAGTCTGGCAATATCCAAGAAATCGAGACAACACAGGCACTAGGAGTGGAGCAGTCCCCACAGGCAAGGCCTGATAAAAGAGGATGATTCAACCTTCTCGGAAAAAAGCCCAGGGAGGCGTTCAGTAGAGGAACAACTAGGGGAATTTAAGAGGCATGAAAGGCCACACCTGAGGAGGATGGAAGTGGGTTTGAGTTTGTACATTGGTTTGAGGTTGTTAGGGAATCCCAGGGCAGGGCCCTGAGTGCCCCCTAAGAGAAGGGTGAACCTAGGAAGGTTGGGGGGGGGCGGAAAGAGAGAGGCTGAGTAGGAAGAAGCCCAGGGAAGCCTAGCAGCAAGGAGTTGGATAAAACAGTCCTTGGCTACTGGTTATAGGTTTGCTGGACTGAAACCCAATGGAGGGAGAGGGCCTGGGTTCCCCTACCAGCCACCAGAGAACGTGATGTGAAGCTCTAGAGGGGGAGATAGATATCACAGAAAGCCTGGGCGAAGGGTGTGAGGACCAAAGGGCCAAGAGTTGGTGCTGAACCCCCACACAAGGTCTTGGACTTTGGTTTGTTGAACTTTCTGTTACCCCTGAATGGGAATGGACTTAAATCATGACTTGGCTAAAGGGCCACGTCATGGGAAGAGGTGGATAATTGGAAGACCAGAGTAGCTGTCAGAGGAGAGAGCTGTTAAACGGCACCTGGCCCCAAGGTGGTGCTCCAGCAATGAGTCCTCCACTTCATACATAGCACAACTTGCCCTTTAGTTAGTTAGCGATATAGAGACAGAGATATATACAGAGAGAGCAATTCATTCTTGGGGAGCAAAAACCACAGACATTGATTTAAATAACAGCAACAAAGAGAGTCTGTGAATTTAAAGTAGCTTTGAGAACCCTGAAACTTAACCGACAAATAATTTGCAATCCTCTACTCCTGAGCCTGCATCTTTTATAAAGCAGAATAAACAAGGATGGAAACCACAGGCTTGGATCAAATGAGAGAGAGAAAAGATTTTGGATGAGATTGCACAAGAGACAGGGAGAGAGCAGAAGAAGCTGGATGCAGCCAGGCTGTTTCTGAGGGTAGGATTTACAAAAGAGATGGCTCTTGCCTCTGAAGTGGTGAAGTGGGGGACTGGTGGTAGATGATAGGAGGAAGTGGCGTGGAGAGAGGGGGAAGAGATACCGAAAGAGAAAAGGCCATTGAATTGGCCAGAGCAAATCCATGGAGGGTTTTGAATACACGGCAGATAACTTTGAACTGGATCTAGAACTGAATTGGCAGCAGCTGGAGTCACTTAAGACCTGAGTGATGCAGAGAGAATAGTAGGGAGGAGGTATTTGAGGTTAATACCATTGCCAGGCAGGAAGTCGAGGTTCCGGTCCTCCACAGACACCTGGTGTGACCTTATGTAAGTCAGTGAGCTTGTCAGCACCTCACTCTCCCTGTCTGTGAAATAGAGACCATCCGGTGAAAATCTTTTCAAGGGTCTGACAAACATTTGGTTTCTTAATAGAGATGGGCTTCTTGTAAAGATGGAGGTGAAGAGTTCTCAGTACGTACTGTGGCATAGTCTCCACACACAGGAAGCTGCCTACCATGGATGGAATATTGTGTAGGTTGTGTTGTACGGCCAGCATCCCCAGGGGCCAAGTGAAGTTTAATTTAAGCCAAGGGAGAGGGTTAGGTTTCAGAGCCCAAGATGCAGACTGAGCAGCAACTTCAAAGCATTCTCTACAGCTATTTTTAGAACATTAGCACGAACACCATTAGCCTGGGCTTGGAGAATGTCTGCAGCTAATGGCGATAGAGGTCTATCAAATCGTGAATGGTGTGGATAAAGTGAATAAGGAAGTGTTATTTACCCCTTCATGTAACACATGAACCAGAGTCACCCAATGAAATTAATAGGCAGCAGGTTTAAAATAAACACAAGGAAGTAGTTCTTCACACAACACACAGTCAACCTGTGGAACTCATTGCTAGGAGATGCTGTTAAGGCCAAAACTATAACTGGCTTCAAAAAAGAATTAGATAGGTTCATGGAAGATAGGTCCATCAATTAGCCAGGTAATCAAGGATGCAATCCCATGCTCTGGGTGACCCTGAACATCTGATTGCCAGATGCTGGGACTAGAAGATGGAGGAAGGGATCATTTGATAATTACCCTGTTCTATTCATTATCTCTGAAGCATCTGGCATTGGCTGCAGTTGGAAGACAGGATATTGGGCTAGAAGGACAATTGGTCCCAGTATGGTCATTTTTATGTTCTTCCAAAATGCTGTGTAGACATAATCTGAAAGGAATCAGAATGACAGAGGGACTTGCACCTACCTGCCTCACCTTCTCAGTGTCATGGAATCAGTCTCTTACACAGTGCTAGAATAATAATTCCCTTTAATTTTTTTTTTAACTGTATGTCTTTGCTTCTCTTTATGCATCCCAAAATTGTTCCAGCTTTTTATTACCGCTGTTAGAGTTTGTACTGAAGGGTATTTTATTTTTATTCTTTTTCCAACAGCACAGAGAGATCCCTAAGGCAAAAGAAGGGTGGGGGGAGGGAGAAAAGGTGGAAGAAATGCAGTTCATAAACATTTGCAAAGTACAGTACTTGCAAACTGCATACAGGAATGTATTTCAGAACAGCTAGAGCATGTGGATTCAAGAATTCTACCATCTAGGTTCCCAAAATCTTTAGGTTACTGGATCAGCTAATCAAACAGAGACCCTCTGTGATGTTGCCCTCCATATGTTTTATGGCAATATGCTTATGAGTGTGAATATGATGTAACTGGAATATGCTTTATGCAAAAGGTCTCTTGCAAATTATCATAACAAAGATTATAACCTACTGAATATATTCCTCCCATTTGTATGCATGTATCATTCTTGTATCTGAAGCTAGAAATATGAAGTATTATTCAGAGGTTCTATTGTAATTATGCAAAGTGTGAGCCATTAACGGTGGTTTATAATCTTGATGGCTCCAATTGACTGGGACAATTGGTTGTAAATGGTTTATTTACCTGCAAGCCTTCCTGTGTACCTGTGGGCCAGCCCATGGGTAATGAAGAATGAGGTCTTACAGTGGCATATGACCATGTCACATGATACTGGACTCCATCTTAAATCTGGTACTTTTCCATTTAGAAGGTGGGGTGGGGACCCAGGGAGACAAAAGATCACTGCCTTATGCCAAAGTTATAAAAGGGGGTGGAACAGGACAAGAGGGTCCCAGTCATGAGAATACCTCTGTTTACCAGCTAAGACTAGCTAGAACTAACAAGGGCTGTACCAGGGGAAAGGATTGGGCCCAGACTAGTGAAAGAAGCCTATTGGAAAATCTCTTGAGGATGAGATATTACCTGTAATCAGTTTCTTAATGTATTAGGCTTAGACTTGCGTGTTTTGTTTTATTTTGTTTGGTAACTTACTTTGTTCTGTTATTACTTGAAACCACTTAAATCCTACTTGTTTTACTTAGTAAAACCATTTTTGTTTATTGATAAACCCAGAGTAAGTGATTAATATCTGGGGGAGCAAACAGCTGTGCATACCTCTCTATCAGTGATATAGAGGGCAAACAATTTATGAATTTACCCTGTATAAGCTTTATACAGAGTAAAAAGGATTTATTTGGGGTTTGGATCCCATTTGGAGCTGAGTGTCTGGGTGCTGGAGGTGGGTAACCTGCTAAACTGTTTTCACTTAAAGCCTGCAGCTTTAGGGGCATGGTCCAGATCCTGAGTCTGTGTTGCAGCAGGCTAGCATGTCTGACTCAACAAGACGGCTTCTGGAGTCCCAAGCTGGCAGGGAAAACAGGTACAGAGGTAATTTCAACACATCAGGTGACAGTTCCAAGGGGGTCTCTGTGACCGAACCCATCACACCCTCATTCTACAATAAGCTCTGCCAGGATCCCATGCCATTGGGCTGTGCATGGATGTAGAGGTTCTGTCTGTATGAATCTCATTGCAGTATCTAGATCTGAGACCACAGGTCTGACTCAGTCCTGCAAGGTGCTGACCACACCTAAGAAGTACTAAGTATCGTCCACTCTCATTGAAGTTAACCTCACCCCTCCAGAGTACTCAATATCTTGCAGCATCAAGTGCCTGGAGTGGAATCCTGGCCCCACTGAAGTCAATAGGAGTTTTGACACTGACTTCAATGGCATCAGGATTTTGCCCCTAATATATGAAGTGGGGTGCAGCTCTAAAGTGTGACTGCATTGAAGAAGCATTTTCTCATGAAAAGGGCAGTATATATGTTAACTATTGTACTGCTGTTATCAATAACCCTGTGTCTATGACAAGTTCATAGTCATATGGTATCTGCTCATTTTACTGTTCCAAATGAGATCTTGCCACATTTTTGATCCTGTTAAGAGCCAATGCAACTGTGAGAGAGGGAGCTAGCTTCTATCCTGAGTCATGCATCATCAGAGCTATGAACTAAGTTTTCACTGTGCAATATTTACCAATGGCAAGGAAAGACCCCAGTCTGACTTTCAGACATCAGGTTGACATTGCAGGGCCTGTTGTAAGAAAAACAGGGTTTTACTTGTCAGCTGAGCAGGTTTGATCTAGAATTATGTATGTATAATGAATGTAGATCCCAAGGATGTCATTGTTTCAGATTCACTTTTCAAAGAGAAAGGACCCTTCAGGCCGGATGGTATAAATCATTGTGGATCCACTGAAATCAATGGTGTCATGGTGATTTACACCAGATGCTGATCTGGCTCTCTAAATGTAAGCCTTCTCAGTCAGGGCCGAGGCCTCATTTAGTTTAAGCTTCTATTTCTTGGGCTCTTTACTCTGCCCAATCTAACTGCTCTCCTGTTGTCCATCTTCCACTCTCATCACCACATCTCTCTCTCTCTCATAGGATACCTTTGCTGATCCTGAGTGCTTTGCCTGAACCCCATTCCCACTTCTTAATACACCCTTGTTCCATGACACCTGTGATATCACAGAGCTCATATCACCTTCCTGAACTTCCCTTATTCAAGTCAGCTCCTTCCCTGCATCTTCTCATCCCCTCCCTTATCTTCTTCATTGGCAAGTGTTTGCACAATCTTTATAGGAAGATGTTAAGAGGTTATATAATCTTCCCCTCTCTCCTCTGCATCTATTTCATTTCTTGCATATGCTTTTTTCTTATCCTTGATTACTCTTTGCACTCCCTTGATCATCCATTTGCTTCTTTCTCCTTTCTCCAAACATATTTATTGCTAGATAGCGCACACAGTCCTTTGGGCATACCTTAATTTACCCAGAAATGCTTTCCATTTCTCCTCTCTCCTTTATCTCAATTGCTTCATTCCATTGATTTCATCTAACACTTCTTGTATATCTTCACAGATTGTCTCTGCTGAAATTGTGTCTTTTTTTAACCCTTTTCATGGCCACTGTTACTTACACTACACACTTGTCCCCCTCTCGACATCTGCAAGTTGTTACACTAAGGTAAATCAAGGATTGCGTCTTTCCTAGTTCTCTTCCTTTCTTACATGCTACTCCTTACAGGAAAACACTACACTACTTTTTACTCTTAGTTTTTACAAGGTTTGGTGGAAAATTTTTCCATTAAAGCTTTTATTTATTCATTTATATGGAAAATTGGGGGGGGGGGGCTTTGACCAAATGATTTTGCATAAAATTGTTGATATTTTTCAGAAAAACTATTTTGACAAAATATTAAAATTTCCTATTGAAAATTTAAACAGTAAAATTGTTTTGGTTTGGGAAGGGAATCCATTTTCTGACCAGTTCTACTCCTTACCCTTAAAGGGGAGTTCTTCACACACATTGAGCAGAAATCCTCTGTTCCTAAGATTAAGTCTGCACTAGTTCTTTCTCCCCTTAGTTGCAGTAGAAGAAAAGTTATCAAGCCAGTTTCTCAGCTGGCATAAATGGGCACAACACCACTGAACTCAATAGAACTGTGTAAATCTTCCCAGGGCTGGTGTACACTCGGAATTTACAATGACGTAACTACATTTCTCAAGGGTGTGGATTTATGTCAACCTAACCACCGCTGTAGACAGTGCTAAGTCAATGGGACAATTTTTCTGTAGAGTTCTAGCTACTACCTCTCCGGGAGGGAGATTAACGTCAGCGACAGGAGAAGCTGTAGTGACTGTCTACACTAAAGCGATACAGCAGCAAGTTGCAGTGCCACACCAGTGCCGCCCTAGCGTTTTAAGTGTAGGCATACCTGCAGTTTAAATACAAATGGATTTTGATAAACATCTGGTTCAGGCGAGGTAACTGTGCCTCCTTTAAATATTGGGGTTCATTTGGGCCTGATTCTTTGCTCCCTTAACACCAGTTTTAAACTTGTGTAAATCTTTGACTTCAGTGGAGTTATTTCTGCTTTACATTGTAAACAATGGTAAACAAGGAGAGAATTAGCCCCAGTATGGCGAAGATGAGCCTCAAACTGAAACTTACATATTTTATGAAGCTCCATGCAGCCCAGATGAGTTTGGTTCTTCAGACCCAGAAGAACTACGATGTGACCAGAAGAACTACCTGCATCACAAGTTTTGTTGCATAGCTACCAAACTCTGTTTTGGTACATTCGTGCCTACTTCAAACCAACAATGAGTTTCTCTTTCAATTCCTCTGAAAAGTTCATGGGACACAAAGTTTTGTACAGAATTCAGTTGGCTTCTTAGTCATGTCTGAATCTGAAACTAGATGAGATTCGTAGGATGTTGTGGTTTAACATAGCCCTACACATCAAATTGTCCTTTCCTTGACTAAACTAGTGTCATTCTGTGATACGTTATAAAAACTTGTGCCATATCCTGGTTGATGAGGTAACTCAGAACTTACACCTGGATTTTCTGAGATTTTCCTTGGGTGACACTAGCACTTATGGGCCACAATGACATCAGGGCCCCATTGTACTAGGCACTGTAGCAGTACACTGGAAGAGGCAGACCTTGACAGACAAGTTATCATCTAAATAGACAAAAGATTGGAGGGGAAACAAAAGCTTAGATATACCAAGTGGCATGCCTGGAGTCACACAGCAGTTCAGGGGCAGAGTCAGTTATAGAAATCAGGTCTATTCACCAGGCTATGCTGCCTCGTGTAACAACCACCTTGTTTTCGCCATATGCCTTATGCTAACTATTTTACAGCTTCTTATTTTTCCCACTGTTCACCCATACACATCTTAGGTGCATTTTCTCTGGCTGCTAGCTTCTGTTCTGTCTTTTGCCTTAGCTATATTTTCTATCTGCCAGCTTTTGTACAGAATTTCATTGCAACTGTATTTTCTCATGTATAGATAGACTCTCATAAGGATACTATATATTTATTATGAGCCAGAGTGCCCGTGCTGTAAGTCTCAACCCTCCAAAGCCCATATGTATGACTTAAGCTGCTACAACAGGTCTAAGAGATCCAAAGCAAGGTACATGGCAAAAAGAACCATGGGAAGGATGTGGATTTATTACATACGTATGGTTTGTTTAATTAGAGATGGGGCCCCAACCAAATTGCTTGTTCCCAATGCTTGGGAGCTATTGTTACCTTTGAGAGGAGATCTGGATATGAACTTGGCAGTTCAGGCTCATCTGTAATTTTAATATTTATATAGTTTTTCATAACCTTCATTCAGAAGGCTCGTGTTGATAGCCTGAGACCTAAATAATGTAGATTCTTATTGCCAGTAATCTCTAAGACCAAAAGTTTTACTGTAGTAAAAAATGATTTAGTCCTTATCTAACCCTATCTCCATAAGAAATTAGAATAAGCACTTCAAAAACAGACTCCAACAAGAGACTGCTGAATTGGAATTAATTTCCAAATTGGACACCATTAAATTAGGCTTGAATAAAAAGACTGGGAGTGGATGAGCCATTACACAAAGTAAAACTATTTCCCCATGCTTATCCCACTCTCCCTCACACACAGTTCCTCACATCTTCTTGTCAATTGCTGGAAATGGGCCATTTATTTTCATTACCACTACAAACAGTTCTTTTTCTCTCCTGCTGATAATAGCTCACCTTAACTGATCACTCTCCTTAGAGTGTGTATGGTAACACCTATTGTTTCATGTTCTCTGTGTATATATATATCTTCCTACTGTATTTTCCACTGCATGCGTCCGATGAAGTGGGCTGTTGCCCACAAAAGCTTATGCTCAAATAAATGAGTTAGTCTGTAAGGTGCCACAAGTACTCCTGTTCTTTTTGAGGATACAGACTAACATGGCTGCTACTCTGAAACCACTTCTTTTAGGGCTAACTATAATCATACAATCTGTCCTGATTGACGGGTAATAGTGCGTACCCATGATGCCTCAAGAACATAGCAGAGGCCAAACTGTGACTCAGAGATTCCTAGTTCAGTGCTTGCATCCCCCCCAAAATAATAGCACAGTACTGTGACCGTCAGCAGCGACCCCCTAACAGCTAGTAGCCTTATAATAACTGGAAATCATTAGGAGAAATTGGACACCTCACGGACACAGTAACCTGAACTTTTGAACTGTCTTTCCTTATCGGTCTTGAGGCAGTTGAAGCTGGTCCTATGCCGGTTTTTGCTGAGCAGATTGCAGAAGTGCAGGGTTTGCTAACGACCAATCAAATGCGAACATGACCAAAGCCTGTGGTGAGCGTATATAAAAGATTCTTGGTTTTTGTATGGAGTAGACTTTTTTTGTACCAAGGTACAGAACTCTCCTTTCTTCTGCAGAATAAAGCAACCTTTCCTTACCCCAGTCTGGCTGTCATTGGCTCTCAGCTAGGCGGACCCGACATTTCGGTAACAGTACTTTCCTACATCACAGGGAAGTTGAGAGGACTTATTGAGTAATGTTCGTAAAGTTCTTTGGAAGTATGAAGCATTATAAAATAATAGAGAAGAAAGGTGGACCGTGGTTACAGTGCTTGACTGGCACTTGGGAAACCTGGGCTCGTTTCCTTGCTATGCTGCAGATTTCCTGTCTGACTTTGGGCAAGTCACTCAGCATCTATGTGCCTCAGCTTCCCATCTGTAAAATGGGGATAATAGCATCCCTCTGTATCACGGGGTGTTGTGAGGATAGGTACATTAAAGATTGTGAAGTACGTACTGCAGTAATGGGGGTCCAAATATGTACCATAGATAGATACTTCGCATTTCCATACGACCCTCCATCCCAGGATCTCAAACCACCCTGCAAACATTCATGAAAGTGGCCTAAGTGTTATGCAGCTGGCCAAATCCTGACAGTCTTACTTAGTCAAAGCTCCCATTGCAGTTAGTGCCGGAAAAAGGGCTTCAGAGTTTGGCCCACAGAGAGTAAATTGGCTGGAAATTCAGAGATATTCCCACAATAATTCAAGTTGCTAAAGTTGCATGTAACTGCCATGACACAGACACACAAATATACACGTACAGCTGGAAAAAAATAACCCAGCGTATACGGTAGATTAAGCAACAAGTGGCATTTCAAGCAGTATTTCTCCACCTCATTGATTCCCTATTTCCTTCAAATCTCATTTTAAAAATATCTTTTCTCCCTTGCCTACGCCTCTTAATTTCTCTTTCCCTCTAATAATGGCCTCATAACTGAATTGATGCTTTAGCATATTCACCCCCACACTGTGTTCACAGAATTATTGTCTGCAATTTATACCATTGATTACTCACTGTGCTGCGGGATCTAAGGGCAGCATTCTCCTCTGAGGTTTGTATCCTACAGTAACTAGCTCCCAACGTCAATGTCTTGCGCTCCCTACAAGTGCAGGTTGAAGAGAGCCACAGTTTGTTTTGGGGTGTTTTTTGTGATTAATTTGTTGTTCATTTTCATAAAGCAACAAGCAATAAAAATACAAAAGGTAAGTGAGTAAATGACATACAGCATCACCAAACACTGCACATATCACAGGACAGCCAATAAAATTCTGCAATTGTTCAACTTCCCATTTTGTCAACACCACAAGACAAGACGAAATCAGACAGTATTACATACACAAATGGGCAGGAAAAGGGAAGAGGGTGGGGAAAAAACCCCAAAGTCAGATGGAATGGAACGCTGGCATGACTGGGCTAGCGCCGCATGCTTCATCCAAATGTATAAAGAAACAGGGTCCAGATTTCTTCAAATTCGTATACTTGCTAGGTGCTTCGATAAGCTATTTTCTTTCTGTCGCTGCCAACCCAGAGAGCTGCCACTGCTCTATTCTGGGCATAAGTCTTCTCCTCCATTTTTGTAAAACCGTGTGCTTGTTAATTATTGAGGCCCTCATGAGCCAAAATCTTTGTAGTGCAGTTACACTCAGCGTAGTAAGTACACACCCTAGGATATAGTTTTCAGCTGAGATTTGTTTGCTGAAGACAAGTGCCACATTCACTCTTGTGTCCGGGTCTTTCCACAGCTGCCTGACTTTTGCACAGTCCTACAGCATACGCATTAGGGTTCCTTTTTCTTTCGTACAGCACCAACAAACATTAGAGGAAAAGGCCACCCATCTTGCACAACCTCAGTGCTGTCCAGTGTATTCTGAATAGAACCTTTTGCTATATCAGCTGAGAGCCACAGAAGCATTCTTAATATTCTGTACTATGCTCTGGAGTCCTTGTAAGGGCTGTGGTAAGCCCCCTTCCCCTGCTTTCACAAAGAACTCCAGACCAATGGAGTTCCTCTTCACTAGTAAAGCGTACATAGTAGACATGGGCCTAGGGAGTTTACAAAGTCATTACAAGGTTCCCAGCCACAATTTTGGAGACAATGCAGAAATTCAAAATTGAGCTATACTCTGTGGAAATGAGAGGCCAATTTGTCTTAATAGGCTAGGCCATTACATGACATACTTCCCATTCCTTTCAGTTAGAAAAAGTTCATCTGAAGTTCTCCAGAATTCAAATTCAATAGCTGAGCACCGGCCTAAAGCACACAGGCAAGATAACTCTCGGACACATGCACAAAAAAACAAGCATGGAGCCAGAACTAGAATCCTCAAACTCAAGCTTCAGAAATATAGTCCTCTAACATTCAAGCTAAAGGAGATACCAACACCTCTACCCAACTCTGAACTTAAAGTTTTACAGGATCTTCTTTTATGTCTCTGCCAAAAGTAGGGTGACCAGATAGCAAATGTGAAAAATTGGGATGGGGTGAGGGGGGGTAATAGGACCCTATGTAAGAAAAAGACCCAAAAATCAGGACTGTCCCTATAAAATCAGGACATCTGGTCACCCTAGCCAAAAGTGTGTATAGACAACACAATAGCTTGAACAAAGCCCAGGTGCTGGATGGTGATGAGCTGAGAAGCTGGTAGTTCAGAGGAGATACCCTGATGCAAATGAACTTCACATCTTTGACCCTTGCTGTAGCTCAGTGCTTGGGGTTTCCGTGCTTGTGACAGCTATCTCCATGTCCAGCCCCATGTATAAGGACGAGCAATATTGGGCTCAGTCTATGAATCAGGTACTGAAGGCAATGGAAACAGTGGCCTAAGAGAGATGATGTTTAAATACCAGCGAACAACTACAGTCTTTTATGGATGGAGGAAGAGGTGACTCTTTGTTCACATGCCCAATTGCTCCATCTTTCTGAGATCCAGAACAGAGCTATTGGCTAAGAATGACTTACTGCTTTCACACCCCTAAATCTTTACAATTCCTCCTTGGCTGACATGTTCCAGGTGATGGTGGAATAACCTCCTTCCCTGATATCTAGACATTGGGCCAGACACCTAACACTCCTAAGAGCTTATCCCCTGTACACAGGGGCATCCCTGGCAGGAGATGGATGCGGATTGCCCAGTCGGGCATTCTGCAGCTACTACAATAGGAATACTTAGCTGTGCAGTTTCTATTGGCCGTCAGCTGTGACAATTCAGTGTCGCTGTTTTGAGTCCACAGAGTCTGATCCTGCCAACATAGTTCAGCAAGAAGATATAGAATTGTTCTGATTGCTCTGTGAATAATGACTTCATTAATGCACACAATTGTTATCTCTGTTCAGATGAAGTGCTCAGCTGCACTATCCCAAGGAGAAACTAAACCACAGCTGAGTATTGAAACCTTGTTCAGAATGAATTGGTTTTAAGGTTTATTTTACCTTGAAAGCTTTGACTCCTCCCTTCCCCCTGCCCTCACTTAGTCCCTCAAATGATATATGTTTAGGAGAAGTAGGAAATGATTTTACACTGAAAGCTGGAACTGCTTAAGTTGCTGATTACTGCATTGATCATAGTTGGAAAGTCATTGATATTTTCTTTCCCTGTTTATTAGACAATGGGGCTTGTGAGTAAGCTCAAGGTATTGGGATCAGATTCTGATCTCAATTTATATTAGGGTGACCAGACAGCAAGTGTGTGAGTGGTGTGGGGGGTAATAGGAGCCTGTATAAGAAAAAGACCCCAAAATCAGGATTGTCCCTATAAAATCAGGACATATGGTCACTCTAATTTACATGCAGTGCAGACGTGAAGTAACTCCGCTGGGTTCAGCAGTTATTCCAGGTATGCTCCAGTGAATCTAAGATCGGTCTGTCCTCTTGGGGTTTTGCTGTCCTTCTGTGATGTGTGCTCTTTCCATTTTCTCATTTTCCTTATCAGTCTTCACTTTCTGAGTTTATGACAGCCCGCCACATGCAATGTCATCATAGCACCCTGAACTTTAAAGAGTCTGTTACTTATTAAAAATATATTTATAAAATGAGACGACCTCATCCAACTTGTCTCTCATTTATTAAAAATATGAGTTTATGCTGCTGGAGACATTATATTTTCCCACCAGCAAAACGCAGATGTCATCACTGAGGCCTAACCAGATCCTGGAGCTTTTCAGACAAAAGGAAAATTGTTTTGAGGATTCCCTGCAGGAGCCCAGTAGCATTTGTGCACATGTCTGAAATGAGCTGTCTCCTCCCCTGTTTCCCAAAGAAGTAGTGACAGGCTTTCAATCCGTGTATATTGCTTAGCTCACTGAGAAATGCAACATTGGAGCTATGAAATTATCCTTGCAGAAGTCATAACAGCATTTTGTAGTTTGAGCACGACTGGCCTGACTGCGGCTATAGGCAGTCCTGAGCGAGGAATGGTGCATAAACCGCACCCTCCCAGGAGTGAACCTGGACACACTGCAGCACACAGTTCCCCCTGTGAGTCACAATTCACTCTCTGCTTCCCTCTTGCTCTGGAAGAGTCGTAAATCACCTCATCGCTTTCCATGGAGCAGTTTACTTTCCCATGTGCACCAGACTAGCTAATCCTGTTGGGAGGTGGGTGGGGCTGATCCAAGGGTCCTCGCACTTCCCACCCACTTCCATGCAGTAGCGAGAGTTGGGCCAGAGCTGCCCCTGCTCTCGCCATCAGGGCCAGTCAAAATCTGAGCAGGGCCAAGTGGGGGAGTGATGGTATAGAGGCATTACTGCCTTTTGCTCTGCGTAAAGACTGTGACCACGAAACCACAGGAGAGGAAACTAAATTAAGAATCAGAGCAATTATGGAGGATGCAGCTAAATACGCTCTTCTGCGGGTTCTATGACTTTTCCCTAACATCTCGAGGGTATTTGATGACTTCATTGGTATTATTAATAGAGATGGATCCAAGCTGCATCGTTTGAGAGGGCTCAGATCTGGGTTTTGGTTCAGTGCCTTCGGTAGCTCATAAAAGAAGACCTGCTCTTGAGAGAAGCTAGATTCCCCCACGACACACACAGTGTGTAGATCAGATTAATTGTGCCTCTTTCCATCTCCTTTCGGTCTCCTAGGTCCCCTTTGCACCATTGCAGGAGCTCAAAGGTATGGAAGGCTGCTTCAGCCAGGCAGCCGAGAATCCCCCAGGGCTGGTATAGCCCATCAGTGGCTCCCTCCCTCAGACTGGGGGAAGGGGTGGCATCAGAGTGCACAGGACTCCAGCCGGTCCTCAGGGCAGCAGCATGGTTCCTATGAGACCATTCCATGTGGTATGCTGGGGACATTCATCTCCACTCCACAGGCCCAGGAATGGGGGAAGGGGAAGCAGAAAAGGGGCTCAGAGACAACTTTCCCTCCCCTTAGCTCAGTGTAGCTGAGGACCTAGCCCGTAGTTATTACATACCTGCCACTATTCAAGTGACTAAAGTGGGATGCAGTTGGTCACCGCCAACCTCATGTGAAGCCATTGCAGACGCTGGCCTCAGAGCCTCGACCCCTGTGCCACACTCAGCCTCTGCCTTCGAGCCTGGCCAACCCACTCACTCGCTCCCCATCCTTGAACTCATCTGCAGCCACTAAGCATGCCCCAAAGGTCTGAGCTTGCCCAGGAGCAGCTGAATATGCCGCCCTCCCTAGCTCTGCCCCTGCCAGTAGTATGCACAGTATGCAATGCACATATTGCTGCAGGTGCCCTTGATTGTAGGATTGGTTAGTTTGCAGAAGAGCAGAGTGAAGGGGGATTCAATTGAAGCCTTCAACTACCTGAAGGGGGGTTCCAAAGAGGATGGAGTTTGGCTGTTCTCAGTGGTGGCAGATGACAGAAGTGAAGCAGCGACAGGGCCGCCCAGAGGGGGGAGCAAGAGGGGCAATTTGTCCCAGGCCCCTGGCCTGCATGGGCCCCCATGAGAGTTTTTCGGAGCCCCTGAAGCGGGGTCCTTCACTCACTCTGGGGACCCTAGAAAACTCTCGCGGGGCCCAGGCCCCCGGAGCTTCTTCAGTTCCTGGTCTTCGCCGGCAGGGGAGTCCTTCTGCCAAAGTGCAGCCTGGTCTTCGGTGGTAATTCAGCAGCGGGGGGTCCTTCCATTCCGAGACTCGCAGCCGAAGTGCCCTGAAGACCCTTGGTGGGGACTCCCCGCTGCCGAATTACCACCGAAGACCTGGCTGCACTTCGGTGGCGGGTCCCACTTCGGCGGTAATTCGGAGTGGGGGACCCCTGCCGCGGATCTTTGGGGCACTTTGGTGGCGGGTCCCGGAAAGGAAGGGTCCCCTGCCTCTGAAGCAGGGGCCCCCCAGATGCGGAAGACTGCAGTCCCCCAGAATCCTCTGGGTAGCCCTGAGCAGTGAGGGGAAAACCTGCTAAGACACGAAGCAACAAATGAAGAACTCTTCAGCAGCAGGTGAGGTCCTGAAATAGGGTCAATAAAAGCATTTCCGTGGAGCCCAAGAGGGGTGGAATTAGTCCAGCAAAGAATAGAGAAGCCGGAGGCCTGACCTCCGGAGGGAGGCTGTGTTAAGCAGAGGCTGTGGAGAAGTAACACAAAGGGGCTTGGAGGTAGGAAGGGGCCCAGGGACACCTCAGCCCATCTGAAGAAGCAGACCCAGCTGTTTATTATGGGGTCCCTGGGTCAGAACCCAGAGTAGAGGGTGGGTCTGGATAGGGTTCCCCTACCAGCCCTGAGGAAGGGGCATGCAAGCCCAACTGCAGGAGAAGATTAGGTTCCTGGGAGAGACAGTAAAGATATTTCAGTGGAGCCTGAGTTGGGTGGATAAATTATTATTTGGATGTTTATCTTGGATTTTCAGTTGGACCTTTCCTTAACCCAGAAGGGGACTGAATGTTATGTGACATGGCCAGCAGGCCAAGCCACAGAAGACCTTATGAGACTCAGACAGCTGGCAAGAGGTGCTGGAGATGAGAACCACTTGTAGCATTTCACCCTGACACAAGGGGGCACTACGGGTAGTGAGTTCACTTACATTGACAATTCCTGATTGTATCTATTTGGAGGTAAGGAAAGGATATAGGGATGGAAAAAGTCTGCAAAAAGTTCTGAAAATTATGAAAACTGTTGGATTCTTCAAAAAAATTTATGGAAATTGCACAGTCTTCGCAGAATTCAATTTATAATTTTGATGGTTAATATCAAAGCTTATATTTAACTGTTTTTTTCTATTTTTATTTCTGTAAATGTTCAGATTTGCATGAAATCATGGGGGGTGGTCAGACAATGGAGTCAGACAATAATTTATTTAATGATAGTAGACACTGAGATTGAAAAAAAGTGAAAGGTGTATTACTGTTAAAACACAAATTGTGAACACCCCATGTCAAAATATACAACAGTAAATATCCTTAAATCAAACTCTAGTAAGTTATCAAGCAGCATTTTTCTATCTTGGTCTTTCTGTACATTTTGATTATCAATGGAAATATTTTTGTCAGTCTGTGTGTACTGTGTAATTGACATTTACTGATAAAAATCTAATCCTTCCAAGCCTAAAATTGCATATCACTTTTCGATTGATTCTCATCTGAATCAATTTACACTGAACAACATCATGTAATAATTAGCTGATATTTGGATTTCCTAAAAATGCAGGTGCAAAATATTAACCCTATAGGCCCTGACTCACTAGAGCATTAGTCCAGTTTTATGCCATTGTTCTCAGTGGAGTTACATTAATGTAAAACTGGAGTAATACCACGGTGAATCAGGCCCTATGACTGTAACTGTTCAGAAAAGTTAGGCATGTTTCCCTCCCCCTAAAATCAATTAGAAGATTTTTTTAAGGATTAATATTGTCAAACTATTTCTGATTGCTCCTAGCCTAAGACAAAGATTGGTTTTAACAGGCATAGACTAATCGTTTGTGAAACTAGCTGACCTCAACATGGCACAAGAACGCAAAAGAAAAAGTCAACTCTGAAATTGCCTGTCTTTGCTGCAGAGCGTTAACTCCTGCCTTTGAAGTATGTGTTTATTCTAGCTTCCTCTGAAGCTCGGTAATTTGGGTTAGGAACTTCAGAATTTCTGTCATTTGCCTTTGCCTTTTAAAGTTTGCCCCCTCAAGGCACGTCTTTAGTAAAACTCACAAAAGATTTAATTTCAGCTGTTTGTACCTGTCATAAACAGATGGTTAAGGGTTAATGTCTCTTTTACCTGTAAAGGGTTAGGAAGCTCAGTGAACCTGGCTGACACCTGACCAGAGGACCAATAGGAGGACAAGATACTTTCAAATCTTGGTGGAGGGAAGTCTTTGTTTGTGCTTTTTTTTTGATTTGTTGTTCTCTCTTGGGACTGAGAGGGACAGGACATCATTCCAGGTTCTCCAATCTTTCTGAATCAGTCTCTCATGTTTCAAAATAGTAAGTGATAGCCAGGCAAGGCGGATTAGTCTTATGTTTGTTTTCTTAACTTGTAAAGGTGTCTTTTTGCTGGAAGGATTTTTACCTCTGTTTGCTGTAACTTTGAATATCAAGCTGGGAGGGGGGAGTCCCTCTAGTCTATATGAATCTGAGTACCATGTAAAGCATTTTCCATCTTGATTTTACAGAGGTAATTTTTAACCTTTTCTTTCTTTAATTAAAAGCTTTCTTTTTAAGAACCTGATTGATTTTTCCTTGTTTTAGAATACAAGGGATTGAGTCTAAACTCACCAGGGATTGGTGGGGGGAAAAGGAGGGGGATGATTAAATTCTCCTTGTTTTAAGACCCAAGGGGTTTGGGTCTTGGGTTCCCCAGGGAAGGTTTTGGGGGAACAGAAGTGTGCCAGACACAGACTTCTGGCTGGTGGCAGCGTACCGAATTTAAGCTAGTAATTAAGCTTAAAAGTGATCATGCAGGTCCCCACTTCTTGAACCCTAAAGTTCAAAGTGTGGAAAAAACCTTGACAGTACCAGTCAGGAAACATAAAGATAAGAGAAATGGGTTTTCATTTGTTTGTTTTTTCTAAATGGTGTGTGAAGTCAGTGCTCTGCAGCATAAAAAGAACTTGGTTCTGACCTCACAGTAGCTTTTTAGGTGGTTGTTCCTTCTTTATTTTTAAATGTTTGCGTGAATGTGGTTTTGAGTTTATTTGAATCTCAACAAAAATTCAGTATGCACATGTGCACACACACACAGACCCCAGAACAGATCACAACCCTTTTTGCCTACTGGGATTGAAGATAAAATTCCAGGGGAGAGAAATTTTGAACAGAGATGGAGAATATAGCTTCAATGGCTGGCAGAAATTAGAGCTGGCCATCACTAATCAAAAGAGGACATGGAATTAGGAGAGCCCATGGCAGTCTCCATGAATGCATCTCAAAATGAACTAAAAAAATTGAGTAAACTCCGCAAAAGGAGATCAAAGCAGTTCTTGAAGGGTAGGAGATGGACCATCAGCTGACGAAGGATAATCTTCAAAACAGAGATCAGCTCTAGACAGATTGGGCAAAATAAATTAAGGAGGATATTATCCAACTTCTACTAGGGACAAACATTTTTTTAACCAGCAGGCCTGAGAAATGCACCCATGAGTCCTAAAAGAGCTAGCTGAGGAGATCTCTGGCCCACTTATGTTCATTTTTAATAAATCTTAAAGTACCAAAGAAATTCCAGAAGACTGGGAGTGCGCTAATATTGTGCCAATGTTCAAAAAAGGCAAAAGGGAGATCTAGAGGACTATGGGCTGGTTAGACTGGCGTTAATCCTGGGTAAAATAATGGAAAAGCTGATATAGGATTCAAACAGTAAGGAATTAAAGGGTAGGACTATGATGAACGTTAGTCAGTGTGGATTTAGGTCTTGTCAAACAAGCTTCTTTCATTTGGTTGATAAAATGTTTACTTTTGTAAGGCATTTGATGTGGTAGCAGACGGCATTCTGGTTTTTTTTTTAATTGCATTTGACATATTAGCACACGACATTCTGTTGTTGTTGTTGTTTTTAAATTGCCCTAGACAATGTCAGTAAAACATATATTAAGCAATGGATTAAGAACTGTCTAAGTGATGGATTTTAAAAAGGATCTATCAACAAGGCAACACTGAATGGGGGAATTTCTAATGGGATTCCACAGAGATTGGTAAGAGGTCCTACGCTATTCAATGTTTTCATCACTGATCTGGAAATAAATATGAAATCACCACTGATAAAATTAGTGGGTGACACAAAGATTAGTGGAGTGTAAATAACTATGAGGACAGGGCAGTCGTACAGCAGGATATGGGTGGCTGGTAATCTGGGACTATTAAAACAAAATGCATTTTTTTTATACAGCCAAATGCAACGTTATATGTCTAGGAACAAGGAACGCAGGCCATAGCTGCAGAATGGGGGAGGGGCTGTATTCAGAAAAGCAGCAGGGATGCTGAAAAGGATTTTATATTCATAGTGGACAAGCAACTCTGCATAAGCTTCTAGTGGCAAAATGGGTGAAGCCAATCCTTGGATGCACTAACAGGAGCAGTGAGTGGGAAGAGGGTGGCGATTTTTACCTCTTACAGTGAGAGAGCCACCGGGATTTTTGGTCTGAGTCTGGTGCAGAGCATGCTTCCCCCCCAGCCATGTGCAAGTGAGGCTGAGGAGAGGCATAAAGGCATGGAGGGGGCAACCAATTTTCTATCTTCTCTCCTGCTCACTGAGCAGGGTAGCTGGCTGGGGCAAGGAGAGATGTAAGCTACACCCTTTACTGTGTCTGCAACACTGTAACCTCCTGCCCCTGAAGAAGAGGAAGCTAGGAGAGGAACTGTAGCACTAGGAGTATCCATGGGAAGCACTGTGATTCAGACAGACGCGGTTGTTTGCTGCCACATATCAGAGCTAAGTCTAAAGCAGGGTTTCTCAAACAGGGGGCACCGCCTGTTCAGGAAAAGCCCCTGGCGGGCCGGGCAGGTTTCTTTACCTGCCCCATCTGCAGGTCCGTCCGATCACAGCTCCCAGTGGCTGCGGTTCGCTGCTTCAGGACAATGGGAGCTGCTGGAAGCGGCAAGGGCAGAGGGACTTACTGGATGCCGCTTCCAGCTGCTCCCATTGGCCCAGAGCAGCGAACCGCGGCCAGCGGGAGCCGCAATCAGCCGGACTTGCAGATGGGGCATGTAAACACACCAGCCCGGCCCACTAGGGGCTTTCCCTACACAAGCGGCGACCCCAGTTTGAGAAACCCTGGTCTAAAGGCCCTAACTCAGCCCTCGTCCAGACTGCCCCACCGTATCGGCGGGTTAAAATCGATTGGTCGGGGATCGATATATCACGTCTAATCTAGACGCGATATATCAATCCCCGCGCGCGCTTAAATCGATTCCGAAACTCCATCAACCCGAACGGAGTTCCGGAATCGACATGGAGAGCCGCGGACATCGATCCCGCGCCGTCTGGACGGGTGAGTAATTCGATCTTAGATATTCGATTTCAGCTACGTTATTCACGTAGCTGAAGTTGCGTATCTAAGATCGATTTCCCCCCCCTAGTCTGGACGAGCCCTAAGCCTAATTAACCTTTAATTCCCCACCATTCTCTTCAAAACACAAGTAATTTCGGCAAATTTTTCTGCAGTGCTTTCAACTGCTGGGAGTAAAGCATGATGCAATAAAATGTCTTAAGCATTGGTGAAAGCATAGGCAGTGTAGTTGCAGCAGGGTTGGTCCCAGGATATTAGAGAGACAAGGGGAGTCAAGTAATATCTTAGTGGACCAACCTCTGTTTGTGTGGCTTGAAAGCTTGCCTCTCACAGAGCTCTTCTTCAGATCTGGGAAAGGTACCCCCAGCGTCACAGCAACATAGAAGGTGCTGAACAAGCCGTTCCACCTTGTCTCTCTTGTCCAACAGAAGTTAGTCCAGTAAAAGATGTTACCACCCTCATCTGGTCTTTCTGTGAAAAAATAAGTCATACTGACACTTACTTCTACAAAATGTGCCTGCTGCTTGTCTCTGTACAGTAGCAATACGCTCTGAAATTGTCAGTTTATTTTAATTACTACAGCTTATTATTCTGACCAGTCTAACAAGGAAGGCAATTATCTGTGGACACAAATGCAATAATGTAGTGGATGAGCCTTCTGTGATTTAGAGCAGTAAGAACAATGTTAATCACATTACAAGATATTACCATCTTTGCCTCCTCGGAATCAGAGAAAAGGGACATCCAATTCAATTTCCCGGTATAAATATAACATTTATTCAGGTTGTAGACAGAACTTTTTTTCCCCCATTTTGAACTGAAACATTAGAATTTTGTAATAGCAACCTGAATAAATCCATTGGGCCAAATCCCCAGTTGATATCAATCAGCCTAAATAGCTCAACTGAAGTCAGCTCAGGGTCTGGTCCTTTGAAGTGATCGCGATAGTGGGCCTTTCTTCAAGTACTCGGTAGATATTGGAACCGATTCTTCATACCAGTTTGAATTGAGAGTATATAAAAATGGTGTGAGAGGAGAATCAAGCCCATTGTTTGAATGTGCATTGCCTGCTGCAATTATGTTTACTTTCAGCATATTTTTCAGCCATTAGAGGTCTTCGTGTCCTGGTAAACAAAGGAGACAAAGTTCAAACCTGAGCTGTGAGGAAGCCTGGTTTTGGTCTGCAGTTGGGTTCCTTTTAAATGCTCCCTGTATAAGGAGGATTGTGTATCTGTGATTTCATATGTAAAGACAGATTCCAGTTACATTTTACAAATTACTGTCTAGATGATTTTCTCTAAATATCTTTTCATGTGGTGTTGAACATTAAAAGCATTTCAAAAGCTATCACTTGCCTATCTGGGTATGCCAGGGAATTCTGTCAGGATATTGAGAGGATTTACTTTCCCTTTAATGAAATGCTCCATGTAATCAGCATATTGTATAAATAAACACAAAGTCACTCTTCCCATCCCTAGCCAAAGCAGTTTCCCCCTAACCTATATGCAGGTGTTTTGTCCAGTCCAGTTGATGGGGTTGACCTGGTTACCCTTGAAAGACTATTCCATCCTTTGATGTACCTCCCCATTTGAAAATATGCTGACTTATCTCTCCAGAGCATGCAGTATTTTTTTTACAATACTAATGTAGTCTGAATACAGCAGACTCATCCTTGTGGTTTGTAGCTCTCATCTCTTTACACCTCATCCTGATCATTAAGTCTCTGTGCTCCGTACTCTTATTGATGTCAGTGGGCGTTTTTAAGTGAGGATCGATGGTAGCACTGGGCCTTAGGGAGCCGATAGAATTATGTGAGCAAGTGGCAATGTCTGTAAGTCAAACACAGAGCTCCAGGAGACCCGTCTCATTTAGACTGCTAGCTCTGCGGGGCAGGGACCATATTTTTGATCTGTGTTTGTATAGCACCAACACAATGTGGTCCTGGTTCAGGACTGAGGATCCTAGTTTATTATTTGTATTGAATTCGTTGCTTCTTCAATACAAATAATAAATATAATACCAACAGTATTCCTCGATTCTGTGCAAATTTCACTTCTGTGCAATGCAATTAGTTGACTCCGAGGCCAGACAATGGATTTCTTGACCTCTTTTCCTCCAATCTCCAGAATTCTTTTACCCTCTGGACGATCACAATGGCATCGCCTATTTTCACCTCATTTTGCTTAACGCTTGGGCAACTCCCTGACTTAGATGGACTTTTGATGAAGGTTGGCACAAGTGAGCTCAGGATCCACCTGTTGGGGGACCAGTACAGTTAATGAAAATGGCTCATGGGAATGAGGATGAAAAGAGAACGTGTAATATAAGAGGGATGTCCTAAATGGAGTGAAAAATAATATGGTTTGCTTGTTCTTGAGAGCATTGTAGACTATTTTACTGCAGTGCATAGGTGCCCAGTATATCAAGGGCATGGTCTATTTCATCCTCACTGTTTTTGCTGTGTGGTGTTTTTTCTACCTTGGTGATATTAGTGAGGTAACATTTCCCCCTTCTGTTAACACATCCAAGTGATCCGGGGAATAAATTAGATCACTGAAAATTTCTGTGGTCTTTCCTGAACAACATGAAAATTGTGTTGTGGGTGAAACAACTTCTAACAGAAGCCAATGGATAGGATGGAGGAAGCAATTTAAGTAACTAATTAAGAGCCCTATCTGTGTAATTATGGGACAATACTCAGCTCCGAACCACTTAGCCTTACATTTTTGACCACTTAAAGTCACTTATACTAGATTCAAAGTGCAATTACACACTCCAGGGAGTTTGTGCTTGGTGGAGAACCACATTCCCCATGTTTTAAAGGCGCTTGACCCGCATTATAAATCCAAGGCATGTGATTATCTCATGACAACTACGCTCCTTATTGTATTTTAGCCTCTCCTTAAACTTGTTTCTATTCTCTTTGTTCTTGTTTGTTTTAGGAAATTGTGGGAAGCCCTGGCTATAGTTCAGAGCAGATTCACAAACAGTATTATGCCATTTAAACTCACCCACTTAGGGTTTGTCCAGACTACACGCCGTATTGGCGGATAGTGATCGATTTATCGGGGATCAATATCGCATCTCGTCTAGACACGATATATCCATCCCAGAACGCGCACCTCGTCTACTCTGGAACTCCACCAGAGCGAGCACTGGTAGCAGGGTCGACAGGGGAGCCGCAACCTTCGATCCCGCGCTGTGAGAACGAGAGGTAAGTCAGAATAAGATATGTCGACTTCAGCTGCGGTATTCCCATAGCTGAAGTTGCGTATCTTACATCGACACGCCCCCCCCCAGCGTAGACCAGGCCTAAATGTATTGAACTGTAGAATTTGATCCAAAGCCAATTCAAGGTACCGGGATTCTTTTTTTTTTTTTACATTCAATGAGCTTTGGATCAGACCCTAAATCCTCTTGTTTCATGTCTCTCCCTTACTTAGCCCTTTCTCAGGTGCCTGGAGCTGGATTAGTTTTGTAAAAGTGTTCTTTAAATGTTTTTATTCAATTTTTAACCTGATTTCTTAAATTGTGTCCATCCCCATTCGTGTTCAAATTTTGGGTGAAACTTATCCTCCACAGAGAGCCAGCATGAGACCTATGGGCAATTTCAGTAGGACTAATGCAGGTAAAGTTAATCACATGCTTACGTACTGCAAGTAAATGGAAATACTGAATCTGAGTTGAAATAAATAAATTGCAATTACACCATATTACACCACTTAGCTATGAGGCAATATCTCTTATTGAACCAACTTCTGTTGGTGAGAGACACAAGCTTTCAAGCCATACAGAGCTCTTCTTCGGGTCTCTCTGCTATCCTGGGACCAATATGGCCACAGCTACGCTGCATAAAACACCTAGCAATATTCACCATTTTTCCTTTGACTGCTATGGGTTAATCCCAGTTGTGGCACCATTGTTTCGTGACCTTGCAATATACTTATTATTGTTGCAGATTTCCATTTATCCCAGAATGTGCATATGCATCATATATAGGTATGAGCTCAGCTAGCAAAGGAACTGCATCCGCTTATTAGTGGAGGATGGTATAGCAGCAGCTTCTTTCCTGCTGCTGCTATTGCTGTGTCCTTAGGTTTTCCTCTCTTTATCAGGAGCAGACATGCCTCTCAATAGCCCCTCAGAATTAGTGCCTGAGCCTGAGGTTATTTCACTGTGGGAGGAGCACTAATGCATCAAACCAGCACAGTTACACTTTCTCAGCCCCATGGCTCTGGACAGACAAGTCTTTATTTTCTGGCTATGAATGGTAAAATGAGACAAGGCTGTATTGTTTCTCTTCTTTTTGTTTTCCTGTCATGCATTCGTCTCGAGGCTAATTCTTATTTTCTCTAGATGTACATCTCTCAGAGCCTGCATAAAAACTAATGTAAGTTATTCCTGTGCTCGGAACAGAAATTGGACAACGTCATCAATCTGCAACATGCTTTTACAGACTGGAACCTGGCCTGCTGCGTTGAATCTCAAATACAGCCATGTACATTTGGAGTAGCTCCTTTGAATTCCAGGGAGTTATTCCAGATTTACACCCATACAAATGAGAATAGAATTTAGCTCAATCTCCCGTAATGATGCCCAGGCCACTTTGAGTTACAACCTTTTAAACCGAGCCACCTAATACATATTTACTTTCTGTATATTCATGTGTGCTTTTACAGGAACATTTATTGTTGGTCACACTAGCTTTTGGCTATTTCAGCAGTCAAAGAGCTTTGATTTACAAAAGTAAAGGAATTCACTTAAAATGTTAAACACTAAAAGCCTTCAGTTTTTACATTGTGTTTTAACATCCCCAAGCAATTCACTATACTTCTCTTTTCTACCCTGATCTGCATGTTGATTTGGTGTTGTCTGCTGTTTATCAAACGTTGCCATGTGGTAGGATTGTAAAGACTAGAAACTAAGCCCACCTCAAAAAAAGTCAGTCATACAAACTAGAAATAGAAGAAACTTCTTAAGTCAACGAGTTCACCACCAGACTATCACCAACTAAAGCAGAATTGATTATTTGCCAGTATTTCGCTGAGTCTTAAATGACCCATACAGTGGAGCTTCCAACCACTCCATAGGGACACTATTCTGTAGTTTAACAGATCTCGTAGCCAGGACATTTCTCTCGTTGGTGTTCATATTAAATGTCCCTTTTCTCTATTTAATTCCATTACTCCTGCTTTGTTTTATGCATTCCATAGTATCAGAGAACAATACAACCAAAATAATGCTACAGGCACTGTGGGTCCAGCTTTATCATAGCCTAGGTTACACCAGCACATATCCAGAGTAACTCCACTGACGCTGATGAATTTACTCTGCATATCTATTGGTGTAACTAGTGTTTAGCTGCTGAGTGGACAATATAGCAGCACCTTATCTGAGTTCACTACTCTTTTTTTTGTTTTTTCCCCAGATCCTCAGGTGGTATAAATCAGTGTAGCTTTAACAGGTGTAGATGAGATTTCACTATATCAATTTACACCAGGGATCAGCAATCTTTGGCCCATGGCCCACCAGGGTAAGCCCCCTGGCGGGCCTGGCCGGTTTGTTTACCTGCCCCGTCTGCAGGTTTGGCTGATTGCTGCTCCTACTGGCCGCAGTTCTCAGCTCCTTCCCGCAGCCCCCATTGGCCTGGAGCAGCGAACTGTGGCCAGTGGGAGCTGCAATCGGCCAAACCTGTGGATGTGGCAGGTAAACAAACTGGCTTGGCCAGCCAGAGGACTTACATCAAGAGTTACTCCTCTGAGTGAGATCAGAAGCAGGCCCATTGTGTCCTCTTTAAGTCAGACCCTACAACTATCCCTTAATTTTTCTTATCAGAGGGGTAGCCATGTTAGTCTGGATCTGTAAAAGCAGTAAAGAGTCCTGCGGCACCTTATAGACTAACAGACGTTTTGGAGCATGAGCTTTCATGGGTGAATACATGCATCTGACCAAGTGGGCATTTACCCAAGAAAGCTCATGCTCCAAAACATCTGTTAGTCTATAAGGTGCCACAGTACTCTTTGCTGCTTTTAATTTTTCTTGTCTTTACCCCATGTTCTCTTGTTCTTCTAGTGATGCAGTGGCAGAAAGTAGCAGTATTCTAGATTGTCTCTCCAATACTTTCCTGATCTGTTACAAGAGTTCCATGTTTATGGATCCCAAATAATGCTGGATCCAAACCTGAAATCTTCATAAGGTGATATTCCCAACTGACTTCAGTAAGAATTTTGACAGAGTAAGCAGTTCGTGTTTGGACCTATAATTTGCTGCCTTGATGCAAAATCAATTTATATCCAATGAACTTTTGACTATCACTTTTGTACGGGGTTTTCTTAAAAAATATTACCGCTTTCCAAGAATCTCTCTCCATTATATGTATGTGTTCAAGGCTATTTTTCTTCATTACATGATCTTGCATTTTTTCCAAAGTATTGATATTTCCTGCTCGTTCCTAACCTGCCTATTTCCCGTTGTATAATTTCCGTCTCCTCGCTCCTGCATGCAAAATGTCCCAATTTAGTATCATCCGCAGACTTAATTAATGTGTTGTTTACTTCTTTCTCCAGATCATTAATAATGCTGTTAAATAAACCTAAGTCTAACACCAATCTCTTTGACACCCCGCTGGACACTTCCATTCAACTTGATGCATTACTATTTATCTTTAGCCTCTGTATACGGTCCTTCAGCCAGTTCTCAGTCAATGTGACAGTGTTCCTAGCTGAGCCAATTTGTGATGGATTTTAATTCAAACCAAGAGAGAATTTCCTGAAGAGGAGAGAACCAAATGCAAACAAACAAACATCCAGAAATTGGTACTGCTTGCTTTTACTGAATGTGCCTTTAAGGCTTATGGAAAAGTTATTTGTATCTGCCTGTGTAGGTAGTATATTGAGGCCCATCAATGTGGTATCTCAGCACCTTACTCAGTCCCTTTAAAAATGAGAGAGGGGTAAATTGTTTAGATAAACAAGGAACTGTCACACTAAAGAAACTGAATTCAGGGTCAGATCCTGAGCTCATGTAAACTAGTGAGCTCCATTCAAAGCAATGATTTCAAATAAGCCACAGTTTCTTTACAAGGAGGGTAACTAACTATTGGAACAACTTACCCAGGGTTATGGTGAGTTCTTTATCACCTGGAGTCGTTAAAGCAGAACTGGAGATCTTTCTGAATGCTCAGCTCAACCACAAGTTATGGACTTGATGTGGGAACCATGTGGTGAAATTCTATTGCTTATGTAATCCAGGAGATCTTAAAATCTAATACTCTGTGACTTACCCCAACTGTGGAGCTCAGATGGGTTATATGAATATCATAATATATTTCCCCTCAATGTCTTTTGAAAAGTAAAAGTGGTCTACTGGGCCTTGATTCAGCAAAGCATGTGCCCAAATCTGCAGCAGGAGCCTCCCTGTGCAGCCGATGGCCCTGGGACAGAAAGGTGCAAGATGCAGGGGAGCATGGGCGGCAGGTTTAATAAGCCAGGGAAGGCTAAGCCTCCCCTGGCACAGCTGCTGCCAACTCACCTCCGGACACCTGCTCTGCCCCTTCCCTGAGATGCCCACTGCCTGCTGCTGCTGCTGGCTGGCTGGTCTTTCTCCACTCCACCTCCCACCTCTGGAGGTCCCCACAACTCACTGTGTCCCTCCTCTTCTACACCTCCCTCCCCCGTGGGGGCAGGTGGATGAGAAGGGACACGGTGAGTGGTGGGAGATGGGAGTGATGAGTGACGCAGTGAGCTAGCGTCAGGTGGGGGTGTGGGGAGGGATGCAGCAGGTAGTGGGGTGGTCTTGTGGCAGGGTGAGCAGGGACATGGTGGAGGAGGCGAGGAAGGGTACAGTGGCTGGGGGAGGTCTTGGAGCAGGGTGAAGAAGGAAGTGGTGAGTAGGGGGGTGAGGAAGGACGTGGTGAGTGGGGGGCAGTCTCGCGGCGGGCAGGGGTTTGAGGAGAGATGCAGCAAGTGGCGGTCAGGGGGGCAAGTGCGGAGGGGGTGGGCGCAGAGTGGGTGGATAGAGGTGGGGTGTGGGCAGAGTCACAGGGGGAAAAGGCAGGACAGGGAGCTAGCCTCACCCAGGAGAAGCTTCACCTGCCACCCATGCAGGGGAGGCTGCAGTTATCCTGGCCCAGTGGAGCAGAGACCCCCTAGCCAAGCCTGTAAGGAGAAGGATGAGCCAGCCCTCAGTCTCAGGAGGCCACTCTGCTGTTGAACAGCGCCTGGCTGGGGAGAGCTCACACACTTCTGGCTAGTGAGTGATCAAACAGGGCCATGAGAGCAGAGCTCCTTCAGGCTCCTTGCTTTGGCACAGGAGCCATTCAGCAGTGGAACAGCTAGTCATCATCGTTATCTTCCTTGCAGTCCTGGGCAGGGGTCTCTGCTCTTCCCTGTTAGGACCATGTCCTTCCGTACACCTTGCACCTGATGGGAATGGATGTGAACAGCCCTGAGGCAGCTCTGCTGGCACAGACCCACTCACTCACTGGCAGGGCTGCAGAGGGCCACAGAGCCATCCCTGTAGAAACCCATTGACAATTTTCTGTCTACTTCAGTGTGTCAGCTGGAATTGACATTTACCGACAGTTATCGATTTTAAAATCAAATCCTGCCGTCCTGCAGCCATTGGATTCTTGTCCATTCAGTCCATAAATCAACATATAAATATGTAATGCGTGAATGCTTCAAATTTCAAGCTCCAAGGTCAATGGGAACATGGACGTGAATTCTGTTGGTCACTTGGTATCACTATACACATAGCACTGCGTGCATGCAACCAGACTGATCACACTCTAAGGTTACAGTTATAATTAGTTTATGAAGGTTTAATAAATTATAAAAAAAAGTTTTAATAAATAGTTATATTATAACAATTAACTAATCTATTATTCCCTTATAACCATAACTTATAATCACCTATTTCAGAGTCCACAGATGTGCTAATAATTATCGAGAACACATACTACTCATACATGTAGGATGTTTATATAACATTTATTAGCAATTTACCATTTATAAATGTAACCCTGCTATAATCTGACCCACAATCCTATGGGATCAAAGATCAGCAGGTAGTGAAACAATCTTTCTTATTCTCAATCTATTTTATTGATAGTGATCAATCCAACATTTCTTCTTCTTCTGCAGACAATCACCTTTCTCCTATGAGTAAGGTGAGATGGGTTTATTTGATTATCTGAATATCACACTGCAGCCAGAGAAGTTATAAAAGGAAACAGTGCAAACCAGTACAGTAGAACCTCAGAGTTATGAACACGAGTAACGAACTGACCAGTCAACCGCACCCCTCATTTGGAACTGGAAGTAGGCATCAGGCAGCAACAGAGACACACACAAAAAAAGGGCAAGTACAATACTGTGTTAAAAGTAAACTACTAAAAAAATAAATAAAAAGAAAGCAGCATTTTTCTTCTGCATTAGTAAAGTTTTGAAACTGTGTTAAATTAATGTTTAGCTGTAAACTTTTGAAAGAAGAACCCTAATGTTTTGTTCAAACTTGTGACTATTTCACAGTTATGCACAACCTCTGTTCCCAAGGTGTTCGTAACTCTGAGCCTCTATTGCAGGGCCAGGCAACCTATGGGACACATGACGAAGGTGGCACACAAGCTGATTTTCAGTGGCACTCACACTGCCCGGGTCCTGGCCACCAGTCCGGGGCCTCTGCATTTTAATTTAATTTTAAATGAAGCTTCTTAAACATTTAAAAAACCTTATTTACTTTACAGACAACAATAGTTTAGTTATATATTATAGACTTACAGAAAGAGACCTTCTAAAAACATTAAAATGTATTACTGGCACGTGAAACCTTAAATCAGAGTGAATAAATGAAGACTCGGCACACCACTTCTGAAAAGTTGCGGACCCCTGCTCTAGTGTAGTATCATCCTTACTACTTCCAACCAGGCAATAGCTGGAGCATCATTCTAGAGTGAGTTTTTTTTTTTATTTTTTTTTAAATAGAAATCCTCTTAAATTCCTATGGAACTTGCTTGGTTTCATCCCCATTACTTCGATAGGCTTTTCCCCACTAGGGAAATAACAAAGGATTGTGACCAAATATGAACTCTCTAATTAATGGAAAAGCATGTCTGATAGGGAGAGACTTGAGAAGCTCAGTCTATTTATTTCAAAGAGACACACTGGTCCCTCCTGGCTTTAAAATCTATTCAAAATTAACACAGGCTCTTACTCAGGTATTGGACCTAATCCCCCAGCCCTTGCCCTGGTCCACACCAAAACCCTCTCACTGTTTGGTGGTGCTTCCAACCCCAGCTAGCTGGCCTGGCTAGAGGTGAGGCTGAGAGTCTGGGTCCAGTTTTTCACTGGGGCTGGTAATCCACCCACTTTGCTGCGAGGATGCAGGCTAAGTCACACCAGAGCTCATAGTCCTGCAATTCTTTCCCACAATTCCCCCTGTGTGCCCCGAAGGACAGACAAGTTCCTCTGCAATTCACAGGGAAAGAAGCATCATGCATCTGAGCCAGCTGAAGCACGAAGGCCCATGAGATATACTCTCAGAAGTCCTAGCGATATGCACAGACCAGGAAGGACAGGGTAACTCCAGGCTTTGCAGTAGGGATGCTCACACCTGGGCTGGGTTGAGCAAAGTGTTCCAGCACCCACACTGATCACCCAGGCTAATTACAGCAATGATAGAACCTTAATCTAGAAATTAGTTGTTGGAGTGAGGCATAGTGTCACTCACCTGTCTTGACTACAGCGGGATGTGGCATTCTCACATGTACTGCTTGGCAGTACAAGGGTTAACAGTTCTCCAGGTGCAGGAGATGAGAAAATGTCGCTCTCCCTAAGGCCTTGTCTCAGCTGCCAGGAATGCAAGCAAGTTCCTCTGGGTGAAGGAGCAGGCCAGCTGAGTGAAGAAGACCAGCATTGAAGCAATCTGCTGGGACCAATTAAGATAACCTGGCTATAAAAGGGGAGTGGAAAGCATTTCTTGACTCTGTTTGCTGGTGGTTTGCCATGCTTGGCTTTGATACTGAGGAGCTGAGCGTCAGGAATAGGGAGAGATGGGGAGAGCAGGGTGGGGTCTGCTACCAGCCAAGGAGACAGGGAACTTGCAAGATTGTTATGCTACAGAGCTGCCCTTTTAAAGGCTGATCATAAAATCCTAAGAAGGGATATGTAAAGCCTGCATATATCCCTGCACAGTGTCTTTATATGAGGTCATGATGGACTTTAAAAAAAAAACAAAAAAAACTTTCCTGACAGCAGGCTGACCAAATAGTCCTCAAAGGAACATTGTGGTGCACTGTACTTCCCCCTTCCCGTGGGCTGTACAGGGCTCAATTAGCTTTTAAGTTGCATTATAGATCCACAAACAGTTGTGCAGTTAAATCATTAATTACCATCTCAGTCAGCTGGGAACTCAATTTCACTTTGGTTTGCAGCTTGTGCTCCATTACTTAGCCACTCCATAAACATCTTCAGATGCTACAATTTAAGGAAGTTAATAATGAGGAAGTTTAGACAATTTTATCGCAAAATAATTCTTAGTTAGGGATGTGATGTAAAAGGCGTTTAGGAAGGAAAGGTCTCTAGCTATGCAAATCTCAGGCCATACATATGTTTTAATTACCAGGTTAGGAAAAGAAGCTGAGAAAAAGCAAACCCATGTATTTCTCCAAGGGGCAAGATGAATTTTTCTTAAAAATCAGATCTATATGAAGAATTAAAGGAGAAACAGAAAAGTCTGGTGGCAGTTGATTGGGAGGCAGAATAGTTGGATTTTATTCCCAACTCTGACACTGATCCATTGTTTTACCTTGGTCAAGTCACTTCCCCTATCTGTGCCTCTGGTTTGAGCCCCACCATTTGTCCATCTCATCAATTTAAGTTGTAAGCTCTTTGGCACAGACAGTGCACCCGTGTATGAGTAACACCAACAGACCTTGGCTGTTAGCAGGTGGGACTGAACTTGGGATCTCTGGAGCTAAATGCACGAGCCTTTACCACATGAGCTAAAAGCCACATGACTCTCACCTAAGGCTGTAGCAGACTCATTAATCTCCAGAGGGGACAGAACACTGCACCCAGGAGATATGTGGATTACATCTCTACAACACTTAGCAGAACAGGGCAGTGATCTCTGAAGGTCTCTGGGTGCACCAGTAATATGAATGATGAGATTAATTAATAAATATTTTAAAATATACAAAAAGTTGAACTTCAGCATTTATAATGAATTCAGCTGTGTGTCCCCCTCCCTCTTCTATCACTGTGGCTTTTCAAAGGCTGCTGATTTAGATTAATTAGATAGATAACCCCTTTGATGTATTTGTTGGCTGACTCTCTGCATTAGCAGCTAGACATCATTTGTCTCATAATGCTGAGGCCTGGCCTTGTTCCTTGAGATGCAAAGGTGACACTGACTAAAGAGACTATTATTACCCTGTGTAAATGTTGAACAGCAATAACCCAGAAGAGAGGGAGGGATTCTTTATGATGGCTAATGATGCTGTAACAAGGAGGAGCAGCCAGGAATTCTAAGAGGTGGAATTTAGGTTAGACATTAAGAGACACTTTCTAACACAAATTCTGAAAAGATAGATCAATTAGATAATAGCATAATTTGCAGAAGGAGCCCATTGAGGCACCAGGTCTAGAGAACTGGGCTTAATAAAATGCCAAGGGTCAGACTGTAATTTTCCAGTCTGCCCAGGACAGTGCATAGTTGCTCCAGCCCAGTAGACCAGAGGCTGAATTGTGACACACATTTTCTCCTCTGCTCCCCTCTTGCTGTGACAGGTGTGTCAATTACTTCACCCCTTTGTAAGGGTGCAACTCCCTCCCTCCTGTATGCCTGGCCAGTTAGCCAATGAGAAGTTTAAATTAATGAGGAGGTGTCAGAGAGAGAGGCTGAGATGCAAGATTGGGTAGGAGTCAGGTTGGCAGCAGAGAGGGTTGATCAATGCAGATGGCAGTTAAAGTCAAGTGAGGGGGGTTGTTCACCCACCAAGAGAATGTTATGGGAGAAGAGGAAGAGGATGCTGGTACTCCCATGGAGCATGGGAGATAGATGGAGGAGGACCCATAGAAAGACAGTCGTTCAGCAGTGATCAGAGAGATAGGAGGAGAATTAACAGAGGAGAGAGTCATGCAGAATTACTGTGGGTAGTTTTATCCTGGTTTCTAACCCTATCTTTTATGACTCAGATTTATTCAGAGCAAGTCTGTGAAATTAACAATACAGCAGTTCAAAGAAACAATCAGAACCAACTAAAATAAATAAATACATAAAACTCAGTGGCAATCCACTACAAACTGTCTGTGTCTTGGTGAACAAGGGCACACACTAAACTGAAGACCATTCTGTCACATAAGAAGAGTTCTGTATGTGTAACCTCTGAGCTACTTCAATAGATAGACGGTTCTTCTTTTCCACTCCTACACTATGAAATGAAGGGAATGAATTCTGTCCTTTGCCTACACAGATTTCACTGTTTTTGCTAAAGAGAAAATGTTTTGTTAGAAATACAGAAATTCCTCCAGTTATCTACTGTCCAAGTTGGTTAAATTGTCAGTTATTGGACACCACTGAAGAAGCAATAACACATTTCACAGTAATTCTTGGGAAATGTGAACTAGTACTTTGCAATATCCAAAGTTTGAAATTTCAATGAAATCATTGACAGAGCTGATTGAAAAATGAAAAAAGTCAACAAAATTTTATTGAAATTATTTACCTATTTGCTGCAAACTAAATTTTAAGCAAATTTCTATTTTAAACTCAATTAATAAAATTTCAATCAGCTCTACAAAGTCTTTTTTTGACCAATGTAACCCTTTATTTTCTGTTTGCAAATCTTTCATGCATTGATCCTTATTTCTAGGAATGAGTTTGTGATTGGGGAACATTTGCCAAATTGTTTCTACAAACACATATCAGCCTGTGTGCTATTTGCAAACTGTTCAGTTCAACTTGTTGCCGTTTACAGGGTGTGATTGGTCACCTGTGTCACGTGGTTTTTGTTTCTGATCACTGATTGGATGAATGGACTTTTTAAAACAGGAGAGTGATGAGTGGCATAGACTGTTTGGTGTTCAGAAGTAGGGCCCAAATAGTTAAGTGTTTCCCAAAGAGAGAAAAGGCAACACCACTTGGCAAGTGGGACCTGACTTTCAGGATTCCCTCAGTAGCTCAAACAAAAGGAGAGAGAATAACTGCACCCAGTTTTCTAAAGTTCTTAGGTTGTGTCTACACTATAGAGCCTGTGGTGGCATAGCCCCCTAGTGTAGATGCAGCATGCACCACTGGAAGGAAGTGTTCTGCCCACATAGTAACACCACCTCCCTGAATAACTATACCAATAGAGGCACATCTATCGTCATAGCTGTGTCTACACTAGAGGGGTTTCTGTCATCACTAGGTTGGCTGGAATGTGATTCCGCCCCCCCACAACACACACTCCTGGCAAACATAACTATGCCGGTATAAGTTTTAAGTGAAGACCAGGCCTTATAAAAGGGGTCGTCTGTTTGAAGGCTCTGCTACTGAGTACAAAGCAGAACTCCACACTCCCAGACACTGTGCTCAAAAAGTTATTTACTTTGTTTTGCTTCCTTTCTTTTTGATAACCTTGCTCTGAATGAGAAGCACAAAGAGCTGAGGGCCTTCTGAAGACTCTTCGTGTTGCACTAGCTCTACCAAAATAAACAACAAGGTCTCTTTTCTAAAGGAGGGTTTATCCTCTAAAGGATTCCTGCTTGTTGATGAGAAGTGCTGTGGAGCTGGGCTTTGCCACAAGTAAAATAGTGAATAATTCATGAGGAGCAGCAAAAAAGAATGCAATAAATAACAACAGGAAGCGAACACATTTTGCGGTACCAATTTCTAGGTGTATAATAACTCCTCCTAAAACCTGTGAAACTTGTGGAATTCTCTGACATTTTCATGCAGATCTGACCGCTGTCTTAACCTCCCTTGCAAGCAATAATTAGCCTGGTGCCAACCAAATTTGTTACCTTTTCTATGAGGAAAATATTCACCAGTTGCTGTTTATATCACTCATCTAGCTCCTGTGCAGAGATGTGGTGCTCAGCCCCTTAAGCTCCAAGATTTGGTATTAATATTGGGCCAGATTCGAATACCCTTGCACATATTGAATGGCACTTTTCTGGAACCATTCTTGGAAGAAGCCTAAGTAACAGTAGCTGAATCTAGCCACAGGATTAAGCCTATATGAAGTCCCACATGCACTGAAGCACTGGGCTTCACTTGGAGTAGTGGGGATGGGGGAAGACCTCTTCCCTTCCCAAAGAGGCTGGGCCAGCAGCATGAAGCCTCCTGCTCCCTCCAGGGACTCTCTATCCCTCTGGAACATCACAGGAGTGGGGGCACTTAGTACTTACTCCAGTAGCTATGGTGTATCTAATCAACCCAATGCACTTTCCTCTCCTTGCCACAAACAGAATCCTCTGCTGCGGTAGTAAAAGCAATGAGGAGTCTTTGTCACTGTCGAGACTAACAAATTTATTTGGGCATAAGCCTTCATGGGCTAAAACCCACCCTGATGAAGTGGCTTTTTGCCCACGAAAGCTTATGCCCAAATAAATTTGTTAGTCTCTAAGGTGCCACAAGGACTCCTCCTTGTTTTTGCTGATATAGACTAACACGGCTACCACTCTGATACCTGTCACCATGCTGAGGCAGTGTTGATGATGCCCCCCAGAGCAGAGGGGCTGGAGGTTAAAGTTCCATTAAGATGAACGGAGCAGTTCACACCTCTCAGAGCTATTGTTTCAGGCTGCCTGCAGACTCAAGCAGACACCAGTGCATTGATATCATCTGGGGCTTGTCAACACTTGAAATGCTACAGAAGCACAGCTCTATCACTGCAGCGCTTCAGTATAGACACTATTTATGCTGGCAGGAGGTGTTCTCCCATCCCCATAATTAATCCACCTCCGTGAAAGGTGGTAGCTAGGTCGATGGAAGAATTCTCCTGTTGACCTAGTGCTGTCTACAGAGGAGGTTAACTCATCTTAACTTTGTTGCCCAAGGGTGTGGATGTTTCATACTCTTGAGTAGCGTAGGTGGCTCAACTGAACTTTTGAGTGTAGATATGGCCTTGGTTCCTGGTATCAAAATTTTCTTCTCAACTATGAAGGCAAGACATTTACTTCTTTAAAGAAAAATGAAAGCATAAATTCGGACATAATCACACAGTCCCAAAGCTGTGGCCTGCACATCATCCCAGAGTTCCTTCTGCCTTAATCTGAACCTGTCTCACCCTTCTAGAACTAACCTATGCCTTGGTTAAACCTGCCTGTATTCCCACAGGACTGTCGATGGCCCGATTCATCATGATGAGGCATATATCACACAACTTGAGTTTCTCAGTTTGTTAACTCACTTTTGTGTCAGCCTGTATTTCCATAGGCAAGTGAGTCGGCCAAAAGTGGTCTTTGTAACAGGTCATCTCACCTTCTTTCCATGAAAAGAACAGGAGTACTTGTGGCATCTTAGAGACTAACAAGTGTTTATGAACATAGGCTTTCATGGGCTACAGCCCACTTCATCGGATGCATAGAATGGAACATTTCATAAGAAGAGTATATATATACATACGGAGAAGATGCCATAGCAGCTCTAAGAGGCTAATTAAGATGACCTGTTATCAGCAGGAAAAAAAACTTTTGTAGTGATAATCAAGATGGTCAGTTACACCTCTTGTCAATTGTCTGTATTTGGCCATCTTGATAATCACTACAAAAGTTTTTTTTCCTGCTGATAACAGGTCATCTTAAATAATTAGCCTCTTAGAGCTGCTATGTCATCTTCTCTGGATGTGTATATATATACTCTGCTTATATGTTCCATAATATGCATTCGATGAAGTGGGCTGTAGCTCATGAAAGCTTATGCTCAAATACATTTGTTAGGCTCTAAGATGCCACAAGTACTCCTGTTCTTTTCATGGAAAGAAGGTGAGATGACCCATTAATACTCCTGTTCTTTTTACGGATACAGACTAACACGGCTGCTACTCTGAAACCTTCTTTCCATGAAACATTTAAATACAGAAGGCAAACACTTTGTTAACGCAATGAATGGCATCATAATCCGTAACTGGAAGACCTAGAATTCATTAATCAGATGAAAAACAATAAGGCAGTGAAGCTTAATTTAGCTCTGTGCATTTTGAGGCTTAAGGTAATCATTTAAGTAAAGGGTGCATTTTTATTGTTTCACCATATTTCACAATGTTTAATATTGCCACCAGACTGACAAACTGTACCCCAATGTGATTCCAAGAATTGAACGAGACACAGAGTTAAATAACAGCACTGGGAGAAGGGCTGCCAGAAGCATGAACAAGGGCAAAAAGAGGTGTTTTCCAATGAGATTTATTATTATTATAGTGGTGCCTAGAGGTCCCATCCAGAGCAGGTCCTTGTTGTGCTATATGTACAGACACATAGGGCTATATTAGCGCAGCCTGCACTCAGTCATGCAGGGATGTGCCAGGGAGTGAAATCTCAACTTCCCGGCTGCTGTTCGCACTCATCACTTCTGAAAGCAGAGGGGCAGGGAGTGGGCAGAGTCTGGCTCTGTCCCCTTCCCTTTATAGGTCCAGCAGAGTAACTGGCTGGGTGGACAAATAAGCCATTCCACAATGAAGGGAGAAGTAACTTGCTCTGCCTCCAGTGCAGGGTGGGCACAGCTGAGGAAGAGTGACTTTTGGAGTCACCATTCGTTCTCTGATTCTGCTTCTCTGGTGGTGCAGCTAGCTATCTGCTGCTCTCCACTTAGGGATGCTTGTAAGGTGTCAATAGTGAGTGACCTCTCCTGCCCCAATGAGCTTACAGTTGAAAAGACAGGACATAACAGGTGGCTAAAACAAACAGAGGACAGGTCGGGAGGCGGAATGAAGTAACAAAAAATACCAGGATGTCTTCTAGCATAGACTATCTATGTGCGCAGTTCGTAGCGGTGATCAGAGTGATTACAGCGCACTGGCTGTGCAGACAGTTTGTAAAGACATGGGCAGTGCATGAGGAACAGTGGAAGGTTCTTCCAAATGGCTGGGACTGCATCAGGGGAGAAAACAACTCTCTGTCCGCAGGAGTGATGAGATTGTAAAGGCAACAGAAGGAGGCCACTGGAAGATAAGCTAAGTTAGCAGATGGGGAGGAAGAGAGATAAGGAAGCACATTGACTACTGAAGTGAGCGAATGCAGATCTGTTGAATTCAATAAAGTTACACCTGCTTAGGTCTGAAGTGCATTTGGCTCTAGTTTAGTAACTTGGACTGGAGGTTTTAAAACCAGAGGTGACAATTTTCAAGTGCATCCTGAAATGGAGGGAGAGTTATTGGAAGATGGAACTGTGTTGCTTTGTATGTCTGAGAAGGCAGGTGATACTGGTGAGCTCATGCTGGAAGTCTGGGACTTACGAGTGGCCAAACAGAATGAAGCTTCAATAAACAAGGCAAAAAGAGCATGAAGTAATCTTTCATGAGAGGGTGTGCCACAGGAGAGGGGTGCACTGTTCTATAAAGACCATCTTAGGGCCTGATCCCAAGCTCATTGGTTCCTATAGAAAGGCTCCCATGGATTTCAGTGGGAGGTGGATTGGGCCCTTAGAGTGGTGGTGCTATGCAGACTCAGGAGTAGAAAGAAAGCTTAAGGCCAAGGATGATGGTTTTGAAGACTTAATGAAGGCAAATGGAGGTCTGGTGTAGAAGGGAAATGATGTGGCTTTTTAAATGGAAAATAAGCGTATTCTTAATGGAGCTACTGAAATCTGTTTTCCTCCCATTCCAATAGACTGTTCGGCTCTACAAGTCAATTTTACTTTGGAAGGTGGTCAACCTATAAGTGGCAGAATTGAGCACTGGCTAACATTTCTTCTGTCACTCAAATTTTCCATATTGTTGTACTGGAAAGGCATCAGGCCAACTGTAGAGTGGTGAAACAAACAGAAAAAAAAAAGATGAGATTATAAACATGAATGTCCCATAATTCATGGATGATTTCTCTCAAAGTATATACTTTTAAAATGAGCCTCCTTTAAATGCAATGATAGTAATTTTTCTAAGCATTTTCCTTTTGAGAAAGCAATAAAATGTAAGTGATAACATCAAAAAGTCCCTATTTCATTTGCAGTGCACAGCGCATCCGAGTTTAAGTTAATGGTTTACATATTAATTTTCTCTGCTGTCTGATGGGCAGAAAATTGCTTTAATATAAATGCAGTTAAATTTGTCATTTTATATCTACACAGCTTAGGCATCAAAATTTATTACAGGCATCAGCAAATCATTCTGTAGCAATTTTGAAGTTTTTGTGGAAGAAAAATGTGTGAAGTTGGAGGATGAGGTAAAATTTCTTCATAATATAATTAATGTACTATTTTATGTTTATTGTCTAATCAATTATTTTAAAGCCTACTGAGACAATGTAGTAAGTGTTTGATTGACATGCGTGACTATTAGGCAGGATTACTGAGTGGGTCGAGTCTTCTGCCTTCCAAGAAAAGAATTATAATCTAGTCCTTAACAAAATGATAAGGGGTTAGAGTAAGGAATTTTTCCAACTGGGCCAACAGGTGTAAGAATCACCAGTAAAATAACAGTTATTTTAGGTAAATCAATTTAATCTTGGAGTGAATTCTGTGATGAACCGCTGCAAAACGAAATACATGCAATCAGATGTCTTACAAAAAGCTCAAATAATGGTAACAGGAGAAGAAATTGAAGAAGTGGAACAGTACATATATTTGGGCCAAGAAGTTAATATATGCCAAGAACTAAATGGAGAACTTTCGCGAAGGATTTGTGCAGGATGATGTGCATTTAATGCCATCAAGGACGTCCTCAAAGGAAAAATTGACAAGACCATATGTACAAATATCTTCAATTCAACAGTGATGCCATCTATGCTGTATGGCAGTGAAACGTGGGCACTGATGAAGAGAGAAGAGCAGTGGCTGTTGGGTAGCTGAAAGGGCAATGGAATGAGCTATGTTGGGAATTTCTCTTCTGGATCATATCCCAAATGAAATGATCAGAGAATGGAGTGGTGTGAAAGATATTGTCTTGGAAAGCAGATATAACAAGATGCGGTGGGAGGGCCACACAGCACCGTTCATGGACAATAGGTGGTCCGCAATCATTGCTGAGTGGTACTCGCGAGAACAGAAAAGACCACTGGTCGGCCTCCAAGAAGATGGGAAGATGACATTGTTAAACATTTCAGATGAATGTGGAGAAGAAAGGCAAGAATGCAAGAAGAATGGCGGAAATGTTGTAGTCGGCGCAATCTTAACGACAGCTGAAGACCAATCCATTCAGGTGAATTCTGTGGGCACTGTCAGCACGGAGATAGGGAAAATCCTGCAAATCTGTGGATATCTGCTTTATACCTGCAGATAGCCACGGACCATGTTTACAGATCACAGATTGGATTCAGATACAAATTTTATATCTGTGCAGGGCTCTAGAGAGACATTCCCATTGAGCAAAGTTATAATGCATTGACTTTGGGGCTTCTATAAGACACAATTCAGTAAAGCACTTAAGTATTTGGCTGGAGGGATAGCACAGTGGTTTGTGCATTGATCTGCTAAAGACAGGGTTTGTGAGCTCAATCCTTAAAAGGGTCATTTAGGAATCAGGGGCAAAAATCTGTCTGGGGATTGGCCCTGCTTTGAGCAGGGGGTTGGACTAAATGACCTCCTGAGGCCCCTTCTAACCCTGATATTCTATTTTAAACTCCGTGGTGCCACTGCCTGTACTGAACCTGCTCTGTGAAGAAACAGGGGCAGATTCATCTCTAAGGGTACGTCCACACTACTCGCTGGATCAGCAGGTAGCAATCGATCTATCGGGGATCAATTTATCTTGTCTAGATGAGATGTGATAAATCGATCCCCGCCATGCTCCTCCTTGACTCCGGAACTCCACCAGGGCGAGAGGCGGAAGCGGAGTTTACATAGGAGCTGCGGCTATCCAATCCCACGCCGTGAGGACAGGAGGTAAGTCGAAATAAGATACGTCAGTTTCAGCTATGCTATTCTCATAGCTGAAGTTGCGTATCTTATATTGACCCTCCCCCTTAGTGTAGACCAGCTTTAAGTCACTCTGATTTAAATCTGGAGTTCCTCCCACTCCCCAATGTCTGTTGAGACACTTCCGATTTACACTGGTGAAAATGAAATCAGAATCCAGCCTTCAGCCTCCAGGCTTGTCAGTTCAGCATCTTTTATGCACCAATTACTATTATTAATAATACATTTCTTTTATGAAAGGAATGTAAGCCCCTTATGATTTGCTATAAGGGTGAGGGCTCACTTTTAGAGGGGATTAAGAGATAATGCAGCTCTGCACCATACTGGAAGGAGCAGCTCTGGAAAAGAAATGTGGCTCAGACACTTACCACCTCCCTGTGGACGCTTGGAGGACTATGTGGCTTTAGCCTATTACCAGATGCAGCACACTCCCATTTCCCTCTTTCACGTCTGCTTTCACTTACTCTCCACCCCTCACCAATTGTCTATGTTAGCTGCCCCAATCTCCTTGCCTGTGCCATGACTGAATAGAAAGAAATAATAAAAACAAAATGGTGAAAATGGCAAAACAGAAAATGTCCGACAGCTTAGAGTGTCCGTGCAAGAAGAAGACCAACTGTAACTTTCACTCCGGGAGCAGGACAAATTAAGAATGTACATTTTTTGTTGCATCCAGATTGCAAGAAGAAAATGGTGGCTTAGATTTCCTCTGTCTTCTTTTCCCTTGTTTTGAGATACTCTCTGGATTTTCACTGACTCTAACCTTTATAGCATGCAGTGCAATTAAGCAAACCGGTTATATTGATTTGAGCTTCGACTGCCTGATTCATGGTGTGTCAATGTGATCATTATAATTGAGATCCACAGTGAAAATGTACAAGTAAAAAGTGTCTGGATAAGCACTGAAGTCTGAGATCGACAGGGGAGGCATCAGAGCTAAGACGAGGTATCGATTCCTAACATCTCTATACTCTGTATATATACTTTTGAGTTGGATTAAAACTCATGTAAACTACTGGGTATGATCAACTCCCCTCATTTAAGATAGCGGTAAGAGAAAATTAAGCATCCGTCACTAAAACAAAGGTATATGTGAGTCCACCCAGGAATTTGAACTGTATGGACAGAAGGCTTCTCTGAGGATTGTGTGTGTGTGTGTGTGTGTGTGTGTGTGTGAGAGAGAGAGAGAGAGAGAGATACAGAACAGAAGCAGCCAGAAAGCCAAGCAGAGAGAAACAGAAGGAGCAAACAGCTCCAGACACAGCCTGAAAACACAATATATGGCCCTGAGAGAAACAATAAAACTGTTTCCTGCTGTTTGAGTTCTACTATGTTCAGGGAAACAGGACTTTATGTATAATCTTTGTAAATAACCAAGACTGCATCAAAGAAAATACCTAGCTATATCAGGTTTTAATCCCAACTGGAACAACCTACAAGACTTCAAATTCAAGCCAGCAATTCATATCAAAAGGGATAACAATATATATAAAACGTGTCTGTGTGTACATGTATGTATATGAGAGAAAGAGAGAAGGCAAGCAATAGTATTAGGCACGTGCAAAAAAATTATATGCAAGTTATGTTCAACACTTTGGAAAAGAGTTAAATATGCTTTTGTTTTTCCCTATGTTCAAGACTGTCTTGTGAAACATACTGAACTCTTTTCTGCTCCACTGGAGATGATCAACTTAATTATCAAAATAATGATGAAATATTGCATTGATATCATGCCTTAAACTGTGAAGAATTATAAAAACAATTCTACCCAGTGTACACTGCGTTTGTATGTGTATATACACATTGTGAATCATATTAATAAATTATACAGCCTGAGGAACCATTGTGATCATCTAGTCTGACCTCCTGTATATCACAGGCCATATAATGTCCCTGAATTAATTCCTAGAATTGAAATAGATCATATCATAAGAAAAAAACCCACTCTTAGTTTAAAAATTGCCAGTGATGGAGAATCCTATACAGCCCTGGGTAAATTTTTTCCAGTAGTTAATTACTCTCACTATTAAAAATGTGCACCTTATTTCTAGTTTGAATTTGTCTAGTTTCAACTTTCAGACATTGGATCTTGTTATACCTTTGTCTGATAGATTGAAGAGCACCCTCTATTATCTAATTTCTGATCTCTTTGTAAACGCCGATAGACTGTGATCAGATCGCCCCCTTAACTTTATCTTTGTTAAGCTAAAAAGATTGAGCTCCTTGAGTCTTTCACTGTAAATAATGTTTTCTAATCCTTTAATCATTCTCATGGCTCTTCTCTGAGCCCTCTCCAATTTTTCAAAATCCTTCTTGAATTGTGGATCCCAAAACAGGACACTTATCCACCATGACCCCCAAGTCCTTTTCAAAGTTACTGCTTTGACTCCCTAGTCCTATACGTTTAGCCTGCTTTCTTGGTTCCGAGATGTATGACTTTTGATCATATTGAAAGGAATGTTGTTTGCTCGTGCCCGTTTTACCAGATTATCCAGATCTCTCCGTATTGATGGGTTGTCCTATTCATTGTTATCACTCCAGAAATTGCTGTGTCATCTGCAAACTTAAGCAGTAATGATTTTCTTCCAGGTCATTGATAAAAATTCTAAATAGTATAGGCCCAAGAACTGATCCCTGTGGGATCCCACTAGAAACACACCTGCTCAGTGATGAGTCCCTGTTTACATTTTGAGACCTATCTGTTAGCCAGTTTTTAATCCATTTAATGTGTGTCATGTTGATTTTGTATTGTTCTAGTTTCTTAATCGAAATGTTGTGTGGCACCAAATCAAATGCATTACAGACAGGGCTGGCTCCAGGCACCAGCGCAGCAAGCAGGTGCCTGGGGCAGCCAACAGAAAGGGGTGGCACGTCTGGCTCTTCAGGGGCAATTTGGCGGTGAGACCCTCAGTCCCTCTTGGGACCTGCCACCGAATTGCTGCCGAAGAATGAACCTTTTTTTTTTTCTCCCCCACCGCTTGGGGCAGCAAAAACACTGGAGCCGGCCCTGTTTACAGAAGTCTAAACTTATCATCTCATCATCCAAAAATATCACGTTGTTTAACACCTGTGTTCCATAAACCCATGCTGACTGGCATTGATTATACTACACTCCTTTAATTCTTTAATGGAGTCCCATATCAGTCATTTCATTATTTTGCATGGGACCATCATCAGACTGAAAGGCCGATAACAACCTGGGTTGTCCTGATCACACTTTTTAAATATTGGCACAACATTACATTTTTTTTTCCAGTCCTCTGGCATTCCCCCACATTCCAAGACTTATTGATAATCAACTTTTATGATCAAGAAAGCTCCTTGACCACCCCTTTTAAAACACTTGGATGCAAGTTCATAGAATCATAGAATATTAGGGTTGGAAGAGACCTTAGGAGGTCATCTAGTCCTGCTCAAAGTTATCCACATCTACTGATTTAAAAATGTCAGACTTGATATGCTGTTTAACATCCTCCTGAGTTACCATTGGAATGGAAGGTATTTCATTATTATCATATGATATACATCTGTCCTTTTCCTATGTACACAGACATATTTATTGAACACACCTTCTTTTTCTGTTTTTATTGACAGTTCTACCACTTCCATCAAGTCATCAACCAAAATCCATTGTTAGGTTTCCTTTTGCACCTTATATACTTAAAATTTCTTCCTGTTGTTCTTAACTCTACTGCCCATAGATTTCTTCTTATGTTCTTTTGCTTCCCTTGTCAATTTTACACAATTTCTAGTTTCTAATTGATATTCCTTGCTATCAAATTTGCTACTTTCACTTCCCCCACTAAGCCCAGCTTGTTTTTAATCAAATCTGACAATTCATTTTATTATATAAGCCCTGAAATAAATGATACATTTTACACTATGTTCCAAGCATGTCCAACATTGGACTCAAGCAGGAGAGGATCTTGGAGGAAAGAGTCTACTATCTAAAGTGCTCTGTTCCCAGCATTCATGCTTCTCTCAAGGACAAATAATTTAAGTATATCTATTGAATGCAAATGTCAAGGAAGGAGAGTCTTTGCATCTACATATTTTGAAACCTGAAATTCTCCCTCCCCGAACTGCAGAAACAAAAATAATTCTTTTAGGGCCCAAGGATATTGACTTTTCACAGGAGATTCATAGAAAGCTGTTTAGAACAGGTGTTTGTGTAACTTTGATAAAGTGAGACAATTCATAAGGTTCAGCGGTCCTTCAACGATGGGGTGGAAAGATATTAATTGGCACAAGGCTGTAATACAAACTATGCATGAGTACAGACTGTCTTAGAGCTTGCTAAATGTTTTGCTTCTTACACCATCTGTGTGTTACTATCTTTATCTAGCAGAGGTTTTTTGTTTGTGAATCTATATTTAGCATGCTGGAAAAGTTTTGGAAAAAAACACACACTTCTATAGTTTTATTTTAAGTCAATTTAAGGCCCTATCCCAACTCACTGAAGAAGATGGAAAATCTCTCATTGCACAAGCTCCCCAGTGCTGGACAAAGGTATGGAATTGACAGCTCTTGTTACTGATTCTCACAGAAAAGACAGAGTAAGAACAGTGTCATTGCAATATTCCCCCTTTTCTATTCTTATTATTGCATTATCTATCCTGTGGCAGCAGCCCCATTGTCAGGCACTGTACCAAACACATAACAAAAAGGCAGCATCTGAAGAGCTCACCGTCTAAGTGTTTTAAATGGGACCACGGATTGATAGAGCAAACAGATGGGAGAGCACAAGGTAACAAGATTTTAATGATCTGCATGGGAAAGAGCTGCCTAATGGTTGCTGAGTATTTGGTGAGTATCAAAGCAGAGGGGAGTTTTAAGAACCAATTTGAAATAGGACAGTCTGGTGGCTTTGTGAAATTTTAAGGAGTCCAGCATCAACCCTCTACCAGTGCCAGTTGTGATCTGGAGGAACAAGAACAACAAGGAAGAGGGTAAATCAGGTTCAGTGGCCCATTTAGTCTTCAACCTCTTTGATGCAACTGCTAAGAGATGTGTTTTTTTAATGTATTTTTGTTGATGTGAAGGCACCTTAGTCTGGTCCAAGACCATTGACCGAGTGGCTGAGGCCATAAAGAAGTGAACAGTCACTGTCTATGGGGTTGGATATTTTCATCACCTTTTTGTCTTTAAACCTGAATCGTTGTCTTTAGGGCCAGATTCCAATCCCTTTACTCATGTGAGTAGTGCCTTTCTTCACAAGTAGTCCCCTTACTCTGTGGAAGACGGCCCTGTTCAAAGTGAGGAAGCATGTGGGAATCTGAAACCCTTGATTTTTTTTTTTTAAATGAGTGCTCTATTTGGGAGAATGATCTTAAATAGCTTCTGAGGCTATGGCTACACTAGAGAGTTTTAGCAGCACAGTTGCACTGATACAGCTGTGCAACTATAAGTGATCTAATATAGACATTCTAAGCCAATGGGACAGAGCTCTCCCGTTGGCTTAATTACTCCAGCTCCGGCGAGCAGCAGTAGCTATATCGACGGGAGAAGCTTTCCTGATGACATAACACTGTCCACACCAGCGCTTAAATCTGCATAAGTTATGTCACTCAAGGGAGTGGCTAATTCACACCCCCGAGCGACACAATTTATGTTGACTTAATCTGTAGCGTAGCCATCGTCTGGGACAGGCAGGATCGACAGCAGAGAAATGAATTCAGAAGTAGTAGAAATTATTCCTCGCCCACTGCTGTAAGGGAAAGGGAAGAGAAAACAGTAAGAATCCTTATATTCCTCACTTCTCTTAATTATGTGACTGGATCCTGATATAAGTAAGGTTAGGTAACTATCATCCTGGAGGCATAAACTCCCAGATGGTAGCAAAATACAAGCGCTCTGCTTTTCTGACCCCCTCCTTCCCCCCCGCACCACACACACACACAAATATTGTAAAGTGGGTTCTGTACTTGCACAGGCTTCTCAGAGGAAGGATGATCTTGTGATTAAGTTTAAGGGTTGTAGGACTCAGGAGATCTGGTTTCAGCTCTTCTGTAAGCCTTCCTTTTTGACCTGGGACAAGTCATCTAACCTCTCATGCCTCCTAGATATACCATCTGATTTTCAGTGAGGTCCCACGCACTTCCACACATGGATCAACTAAGAGACAAAAAGGTTAAATGGCCATTGCTTTAAGGTGAGTGGGGGGAATATTTTGTATTTTACTCAGGTTCTTGCTGATCTGTCACCTATTCTAACTAATTGATTATTTAAACTCTTGAACTGAGTGTTGGAAATACAAGAGCATAAAAATATAAATCAACTGAAGTATATAGTCCTAGATAGTTGTAACCACACCAGTAGTAATCCCATCCATTGTACAGGATAAGGGAAGTCTCTGTTTCAAGAAGGCAGTGTAATTCTCCTGTGGGAATTTCAAGGGACTTGGAATACAGGACCATTCATGCTTTCAGGTTTAGGTTTATGAGATCTTTACAAGGGGATTTGTCATTTATTCATCTGCAACATCTGATGCACAGACCATGTAAGTATGCAGTGCTGTAGAATAAATAATTAATGCAATAAGGATGATAATAGCAATGGAAAATGTATCAACTATGCACTTCTATTTTCTGTAATACACCTTTAGTGGTTTATGGTGTTGTTTGGTTGATTTGTGCAATCTACTTTTACCATCATACTTTAACAGGATTTTTCTTAAGAAGAAAAATAATGTCTCCTTACAATAGATTTATAATGTAACTATGGGAAACTAAGGGCAGTGGAACGACTTAAATAGATGAAGTGATTCAGTCATTAAGTGATTCAGTGAAGTGTCTCATCAAACTACTATTTACAGCGTACGAAGCTATTTCTCCACTGCTGCCTTCCCCAGGATAAATTGCATATTAACCTAACAAGAAAACTCATCCTATTCTGCCGATCAGGGCTGGCAGCCAGTCTCAAGCCAACAGAGGTAAAAAGATGCTTGTACAAATGCTCAGTCCTGGAAACTTTCATGTCAATCTGGGGGGAAAGCACTCAAACTGCATTCACCATAGAGCAGTTTTCCAGCACAAGCAGCCTACCTTAAGGATGCAGAGCTCTCATGTAATCCTTTTCATAAAGCATAAACAGAAGCAGGAAGTCTGTAAGGGAAGCAGTGGGTCCACTGGATAATCAGGAAGAAAAGGAAGCAATTAAGGAGGACAAGGACACTCCAGAAAAACTCAATGACTTCTTTTCATGAGAGGATGCAATTCAGAAGTAATACAAGATTATATGTTACCAACTCTTTTATAGGTGATGAAGATGATGCACCAACAAGGATTGAAGAATCAGAAGAGGAAGTACTGGAAAAAACTGCTAAAAACTTGCAATGAATGAACTGGACAATGAAGCTGTCAAAATAAGACATATTTATAGAACCCTTACTTCTCTCTGAACAGCTAGGTCTCATGCAACAATCTAGCACCTAGCAAGCCAGGCTTTGGTAGACAACAAGATGGAGCAAATTCTAGGGGTGTGGTCCATCCATTAAGAATACTCTGAGGTCTTATTTCCTGGACAGTAAGAGAGAGTGGCCCATTAGATTGTGATGGACAGGAAAGAGGGATCTGGTGATGTCTGCATCCTAGATCATTAAGTAGTTCATAGTCCCCACCTGATTTGAACCCAGAGCTAAACAAGCGGCTACTGCAGAGCAAAGAGCATTTGTGCTATGTGTTCATAATGGCTCTCTTCACTCAATGGATGAGCTATTGCACATTCAGCACTAGTTGATGTTTCCAAGTAATTTTCAGGAATAGCCCCAGGAAGAATTCATTACAAGAACCCAGCCTTGAGGTTCTGAAAGTGGCAGATCACTGAGGCAAGTGTATCAGAGAGGAGTGGTTGCCCTAACTTATCCAACAGCAAGTGAAAACAAGTGTGATAAAATTATAACTGTCCACCTTGTAGTCACCAGCCAGATTAGTGATATCAGGCACTGTAGGACCCTTTGGCCAAAGGAGATTGAAAGATGGGGAAAGATTCAATATTTTGCCCATGTTGTTTTACTTTAGACTGCAATTTTAAGATCGGACATTTTATGTGCTCAGAAAGCTGTAGACAAATCTATCATTGGAAAAGAGGAATCAACCGCTTTTCCAGTGGTCTGAATCTCCCATTTTGAGCAAATCTGGCCCTCTGGGTTGATCTCATTCCTGGTATCTTGTTCTTAGAAAACTTTTGATATCCCAGTGACATGGATGGCAGCTGCATTTAAGAAGAGCAGAAATTTGGGGTTCAGAACCATCACACAGCTCAAGAAGCTGATATGTTTAGTTTTGTCTGCACAGTCTGCCCTTCCATAGGGGAGATAGCTGTCACTCTTATAAAATTACCAGTCTCTCCAATAGTGTTGGGGGTAGGGGGAAGGGGAGAGAGAGAAAGGATTAGGTGAGTGGGAAATCATTGAAATATAGGGGTGGAAGGGACCTCAAGAAGTCAAGTCCAGCCCCCTGCATTGAGGCAGGTCCAAGTACACCTAGACCATCCCTGAAAGGTGTTTGTCCAACCTGTTCTTTAAAACCTCCAATGACAGGCATTCCACAACCTCCTTTGGAAGCCTATTCCAGTGCTTAACTACCTTTATAGTTAGAAAGCTTTTCCTAATATCTAACCTAAATCTTCCTTGCTGAAGATTAAGTCCATAACTTCTTTGCCTACCTTCTGCGGACATAGAGAACAATTGATCACAGTCCTCTTAATAACAGCCCTTAACATCTTCGAAGACTGTTATCAAATCCCCACTCAGTCTTCTTTTCTCAAGCCTAAACATACCAAGGCTTTTATAACTTTTCCTCATAGGTCAGGTTTTCTAAATCTTTTATTATTTTTGTTACTTTCCTCTGGAACTATTCCAAAAGCCTTATCAAAATCAAGCTATAGCAAGTCGACTGCTTCCCCCATCCACTAGGCCAGTAACCCTGTCAAAGAAGGAAATTAGGTTGGTTTGTCATGATTTTGTTCTTGGCAAATCCATGCTGGCTATTCCTTATAACCTTATTATCCCCCGAGTGCTTACAAATTGTTTGTTTAATAATTTGTGCTGGTATCTCTCCAAGTATAGACGTTAGGCGGACTGGTCCAGGTCCTGTTTTGTTCCCCTTTTTAAAGATAAGTACAATGTTTGCCCTTCTCCAGGCCTCTGGGACCTTGCTCAAATGCAGTGTGTTATTTCAATGAGACAATATGCAGCCTTTAGCTGATAATTGTGGCCGGTAATATTTTTGCCTTAACAAATATTTTACACACGTTGAGGTGAACTAACCTTTGCAGATGGAAAAAAGTACTTGGAAATTCTGATTATTTTTTTTAAGCCGCTCCTTCATAATGACAAATGAGCTAGGCTCCTGAAGTGGAATCAATGAAGTGACTTGTTCACTGTATTAGCCACATATGACAGAAAGATTTCAAAATGACTTCCTGATAAATCATTTATATCTTATAAATGCATTTGCGTCTCTTTGTATTGATACATAAATGCATGAACACTTAATTTAATCTGATGTCACTCCCCATCCCACGGTACAGATCTCTCTAGCTCCAGCAGCCACTATTAGGCAGGTCAAGTGCCATCAACAAGGGAGAAATGAGTGGCATGACATATTTATGGTGTAGGTATAATTACCATTGTATCCTCCAATTAATATTAAATTTAAAAAAACCCAACATTCTCCAAAGGAACCGATTTATTATTTAAAAGGCCCCCAAGGGCACTTTCTGACATGGATTGCTGCCGTAGCAGAGCAGAGGCAACTGAAAGCAGACAAACTGTTAAGCAGCATTTAATCCTTTATGCATGTTTTATACCTAAACAAATTGGAATGTGTAGATCAGTGTCCTCCAGCTGTTTTTCAAACCACATTCTGCTGCCATTAAAGATTTAGGAAGGAAATTTCAAACATAGCTAGCATGTCTAGGAAGGCAGGAGGCACTTTTTGGTAGGAGCTGCTTTTTAAGCCTATTCCAGCTGTAATTGGAGTCATTTTAAATTGTAAAGCGTTCCTTTGCCACTACAGCCAATGCTTTAAATCTTTCGCACAATCTTGTCTTTTAGCACAGTCCCCTTAATTAGCCAACGGATATAGCACGTGGATAGGGTCCTGAGAGAGTGCCATCAGGCACATGGGTGGGCCAATTAAAAACACTGGGATCAAATCAATTCTGTCAAAGTAGGTCTCTTTCCAAGGATGTAATACTTCATGGCTCCTTGAACCCTTATTCCAACAGCCCCTGTGAAATTCATTGATTTAATCAGGAGACAGAGATTTCACTTTTTTCCTCCTTTTAACTAGAGGTCTTTGCTAAAGGGGAAAAGTTTGCTCTCTAAACTGTGATGTGATTGTTGGTTCACAGAAGACTTTGGAGTCTGATTTACTCTCTAGGGGATCAAAATTATAGGAAGAAGGCACTCACGTCTGCAGATAGATTCTCAGTAGGCCTGAGGCTCTGAGTTACTACAGAGAACTCTTTCCCAGGGATCTGGTTGGTGGGTCTTGCCCACATGCTCAGGGTCTATCTGATCACCATATGTGAAGTTGGAAAGGAATTTCCTGCGGGTCAGATTGGCAGAGACCCTGCTGGTTTTCACCTTCCTCTGCTGCGTGGGGCACAGGTCACTTGCAGATTTAAACTAGAGTAAATGGTGAGTTTTCTGTAACTTAAAGTCTTTACATCATGATTTAACTCCCATTCAGGGATCTGACTTTAGTAACTCAATGAGAGGTTGTGGGTATATATCAGGAATGGGCAGAGGGGAGGTTCTGTGGCCTGCAATGTGCAGGAGTTTAGACTCGATGATCACAACGGTCCCTTCTGGCCTTAAAGTCTATGAGGTCTTTATTTCAATGGGGAATATCCTCCCTCTCTCATAGCCTGGCAGTACACATTGAGCTTCAGCCTCAGAGCTACTGTTTCTGAGTCTCCCCATTAAAGGTACCTGCAGGTTCTAGGCATGGAAACTCTTATACTGCTGATATTACCAACAACTCAATGATTCTGACTCCCAATGGCTCACATCCCACCTACTGTCTTGTACAAACATAGAAAGTAAATGGTAATGACACTAGAGCCTGTATAGAGCAGGGATGGCTGTGCAGAGAGACCAGAGTTCTATACTCTGCCCCCACCTTATTCCATTCCCATCCCTCTGAGCTTCCAGCTCCCATCCCACGGTTGGTTTGTGCCTAAAAACCACTGAGCAGGGCACATTGCCTCCAGCCAGTAATCTCAGAGTTGCATCAAAGGGTTACAAGCACAGTGCGATGTCCTCCCTGTCCTGAGAGTCCATCAAGAAGCCTGGCACCAATTTTAGAATCAAATTATTCATCTGGCCACAAACTCATCATCAACATCAAGGCAAATCCCAAAGGGAGGCAGCCTCCTTGCAAATCGAGCGACAGCCGGAGAGATCTCTAGCAAGGTCCTTAAAACTGCCTGGCTGGATGTTTAATACAGTTAGTCAAAGGGGTCCCACCTAGTGAGGTAGTTTTATTTGTTGCCTTGTGTACTGGGTGGAAAAATTTGGCCCCTTCAGATGTATTCTGCAGACAATTGTCTCTCCACAGCAAAAAAAAGAAGCTTCTGTTTCCATGTTGTGTGTCTTGAAAGCAGACACTTAGGACTTAATTTTTAGAGATGTTGAATGTCATCGTCTGAAGACTGTGGGAGTTGCGGGTGCTCAGGGTCTGACATAACCATGCCTCCTCTGCATACATACAAGTAACCATAGACCTGTTACCTAAACCATGTTTGCAGCTGCAGTTAGATGCAGTATGATTACCCTTCTACGAGTGCCAGACAGCAGTAATTACGTAGAGTTGTTTAAAACCTACTCTATTCCATGGGTCAGGTAGCCACATTTTTCTAGTGGGTGTGGCTCCTAGATAGAATGTATCAGGTACTATTACTTTTGGTAGCACACAAGATGCTCCCTGGTGCATGAGAACCTAGCACGCCTATCCAGGAAGTCAAAATGTAGACACAAGATGCTACTTTGTGGAATTCACATCTGGTGTGGCTGCTGTTTCCCCGTGAATATTTTCAAAACAACCAGCTTGCTCAGAATAAAACTGCAAATTTCACAGCTGCTGTCTGAGGCCACTGAGAATCTTGAACTCACACAAAGACAAATGAGAGGGTATGGCAGCTGATACATTGTATCTTTAAATATGTATGTATATCTATAAATATCTTGGGCATGTTTTATGCGCCCACTAGTAATGTATCTAGGTGCCAATAAACATAGGCAAAGTGGTTATCTTCTAAATATATACACATTCTTTAACTGTCATGTGTTTTTTTAAGTTCTCCTTTTGTCTAGTCTTCTCTGTAGTGCTAAGTACAACGATGATTTGGGAATTCCAGTTAAATATTCTACCCCACTGTGAATACTCCAACACTAACCAGTCTCCTGTGAATCTCTTTCCAAACTCCACTGGCCAAACTTAGCTTCTTTAAGGAGGCATCTTTCCTGAGGAATGAACATCTTGTCTGAAATGCTGGGATTTAAAAAGTTGGTGTTCCTTGAAATGACCTCCGTTAAACACACAACCTGATAACAGAACCAAGGCTCTCAGAGCTGGAGTGTGGGAATGTTTATAGCCTTACTGACTCTCAAAACAACCCAAAGCCCTCTCTCCTACAGAATCTGATCAAGATTTTCAAAAATGCCTCTTGGGTGTGTAGGCCTGGTTTGATATAAGTAATTGGACATGGTGAGAATTCATTTCTTGGGAGAAATGTAATCTAGACCACACTAGCGGAAAAGGGAAGTTATAACATTGAGGAAAAAAAATTGTAGTTTGCAAGGCTGGAAACTCCTGGACCTTGGGCACAGCATGAAATTAATAATTTGACTGTGCCAATTATGATTGCTATTCCTAGATGGCCCAGGAATCCTGAAAGGATGTATATATTAATAGTATGAGTACAATAGAGAATTGGACCTATAAACAGCATTATCCCAATCTGAAGAGGAAATAAACACAGCCTCCTGTAAATAAATCAAGCACAGATGGCTCTGTGAGCGCTTGGCAGAAATGGTCCCAACCACATGATGGAGAGATTTGGCCCAACTAGTAATCAAAGAGAGAGTGAAAAGCAGTGGTATGGCTTGGTGACTGTATGTGCTCTGTTGGGACAACACCATATCAGAGGAGCCTGGATGGATTTTCTCTGAACATCATCTCTTTGGTTCAGATTGGGACCCTTGCCCTAGGGCCAAATGTGTGGATTCAGGAGAACACAACTGAGGACGCAACAGAGATCACCGAATGGAAGTCACTGGTGACCAATCTCTTTGCACCCATACCTCCTTTGTCCATTAACACCACTAATTTAATATAATGAGAAATAGACCAATTAGTGATCATTGCCCAACTAATAGCCAGGACATGGGAAATTGGGGACAGTACTGAACAGGCAGTGAAATACACTATTGGGGTACACTAGAGGAGGTGAGCGTGCAAACCTTGGCTTATACGTAAAGCCTAATATTAATGGTAGTTTAAATAATTAGAACTATTGTAGTCTTGGGAATTTGTCTCTGAGAATAAATCCTAACAGGGTGCCCAACTTGAGTTACTTTAAAGAGGCCTGAATTTCAGAAGTTGGGTGCTCAGTTAGAGGTCTCAAGCTGGGTACCCCAAAAATGAGGCACTCTAAGGCACTAGTCACTTTTGGAAATCTTGACCTCTGTGATTTGGGCACAACACAGGTACCACCTAGCATCTTCTTACTCGTAGAAACTTAGGAGTTGCCAGACTGAATTAAGTCTTTAGTAGTGGATACTTCACAGAGAAAACAAAACAAAAATCCAGCCCAAAATGCATGTAGCTAATTTTACATTGGGAAATAATTCCTTCCTGACCAAGCAGATTATAATTTTATTCTCTAAAGTATGAGATTCATCTATTCTAAGGCCAGAAGAGACCACTGTGATCATCTAGTATAACCAGGGGTGAAAGTAACTTAAAGGACTTACCGGTACGCCGGAGTCCTGAGCAGGGGCATGGCCTCAACTGGAGGAGGCGTGGCTTCAACCACAAGAGGTGGGGTCTTTCAAGATTTAAAGGCCCTGGGGTTACGGCTGTGCCTGGAAGCCCCAGGGCCTTTAAATAACTCCAGAGCTACCAGCTGCAGGGGTGGCTGGGAGCCCTGGGGCTCAGGGGTGAATTAAAGGGTCCAGAGCTTGGCTGCCACGGAGTTCCGGGCCCTTTAAATCCCTCCCCAAGCCCGGCTGCTGGAGCTCCAATGAAGATTTTAACTCAAGCCACAGAACTTGCCCCAAATATTCCCTAGAATATATCTTTCAGAAAAAATATCCAATATCAATTTAAATATTGCCAGCGATGGACAATCCACCACAACCCTTGGTAAATTGTTCCAATTGTCAAATATGCTCACTATTCAAAAATGTATGTCATATTTCCAGCCTGAATGGTCTAGCTTCAATTTACAGTCATTGGGTCATGTCAGACCTTTCTCTGCTAGGTTGAAGAGCCCATTATCAAATATTTGATCTCCATGTAGGGTACATATAGACTGTGATCAAGTCACCCCTTAAACTTCTCTTTGTTAAACTAAATAGATTGAGATCCTTGAGTTTAACGACCATTATCATACTATGCATATCTGCAAATATAATCATTTGTCCTTTAAAACATAAGTTTTGTTATAGATGTCAATTTAAAATTATACAAAAACTTGTTCCTTGAATTTTTAATTTTATTTTAAACATTACTCTGAGTAGTAGAAGAGTATGTATCTATCCACCTGGACCTAAATTGTGCAATATGAGGCCCATCTTAATTCAAAGATCTCCACTGGGTTTTAATGGTGTTGGGGTTTACCAGAGAAGAATCTATTTGAGGAGATGATAATTTGTCACCCTTTTATCTTGAAATTAATACCCACTGACTCTAAATCATCTGATAGTAACCAGGAAGTTGGCCTGTCTTCTGAATCATCGACAAGGCTAGAATTCCTTCCTTCTTTGGTTTTATCTTTTAATTAAACCTCTTTCTGCTTCCAGTCTGAAAACAGACCCTTCTAAAGCTGAGTAAGTTTTAGACACCTTAGCAATCAGTCTACTCCTGCCACAGGCCTGCTCATAATAATCTTAACGTCTAAAAGTGAACTTTCCCCATCTCTCAGATCTTCTAGAAGACGTTTAACAATAGCTGCCAATAACTCACCCCCTCCATGAGTGAAAATGTTACCCTCATTAACTAGTGATTGTGACAGATATGGCAATTTCCTGCAATATACTTCAAAGACTTTATGGTATTAAGGTTATGTATTGTTGTGGGTCAGGATTGTATGTAACCACTCTTGGGGGCAAGATGTGACAGATATTCAGATGCCAGGCATATCTTTGGGGACCATTGTTTTAAATTAATGGTTTATGTATGATTATGTTCTACTCCATGGTGGAGGGCGACTATAGCTTGTCCAGAGACTAAAAAGAGTGGGTAGTGATTAAGGCAAATCAGTCACACCGTAACCCCCGAGAGGGACCACCTACTGGAGCTGCTCACATACACTAGCTCAGACAGGATTCTCTAGATGCCAACAAAGTAAGAAAGGATTTTTGTGGTAAATAGCCTGAATTTAAATTGACACAGAGCCTTCTTTCTGGTCCAGCAAATGGACAAGACTTTCTGTCTGAGGGGGGAAACCATTGCAGAAGTATTAGAAGGTCGTGACTTACTAGGGCCCTGTAAGACTTATGAGTGACTTTTGATTAGCCTTTAGCATGCATACAGGAACTTTTTTCTTTTTATATGTTTTCTCTGTAATGCTTTTACCGTAAGAATAATTGTGCTTGCTCAGCAACAGCTGTATTAATTTACAACTGCTGGCAATACACTGGTCATAGCCTTTGGAGACAGGCCCTGGTCCATTTAGGCAATCTGGCTTGCTGGGGATATTGTAGTTAATCCTGGGGTGGCTGGGAGCCTAAAATGGGGGTAGATTACAGAGGAGGAATTCAGTTGCCATGAAACTTTGACAGTGATATATTTAGACAATGATGCTTCTTATGAGGGCTAATAGTAACTGGATTTAACTGAATGTAAGCAGTCGAAATGACAATAGGAAGAATCTGGGGTTCACATATTGCCGTTTGCTTGTGCAATTATACCTTTCAGGCTACTGTTGTGCTTTCCCAGTCCTGGGTCATCTGTGTGCTGATACAGCCCCTCATCATAAATTAGAGAATCTTGAAATTTATGCTAAATCAAGGCAGATGCAAACGGCCTCAATGGACCAATGTGACAACCAGAATCCCTCGGTCAATGAGAATCCCTAGTCATGCCTCTGATTCCCAGCCCGCTCTTGCCTCTAACACCCATTGGCTCTGTGCCCCCAGAGAATCCCCATACACTGAGGTGATCCTGAAGTTTCCTTTTCTGGGTTTAGGGTCACTATGTGCCAGTGGCACTGAGCTAAGCAACCTGAATGCTTAGAAGAGTCAGGGCCTCAGGGAATCAGAATTTCAGCTGGAGCAGATCTAAGTCCATCCCTTGAGGATTGCACCTAATTGGATTTCTAGTAGAAATCACCTAGAAGAAATATATATAATATAAAAGAGCAGAGAAAAGAAGAAGACCAGGTTTGCGATGCTCTTTCTCGCAGCATTAGCCAATCTCCTTTCTTCAGTCCATGCTCTGGGATCTCCTCTGGCTGTGGGTTCTGCATCATACAGTAGGTGACAAATTATATCAATTTTTTGTTCTCAATTTACTGGACATCACTTTGATCATAATTCCATTGTTTTCATGGTATAGGACGCTGGAGAAAGTAAGGTGGGTCATTTAGCATACCAGCTAAAAGTTACAGGTAAGGGTCACATCTACTGTATGTTCCAGGCAATTCCATTCCCAGAGGTGTTGATGGCAGAGGCTGTAAATCAGCTCAGAATTTGATTTAAGTGGGCACTAGAGAGCATAGAAATGAGTGCAAAATTTGACTCAACATGGTTGGTACCTGAGTCAAATATATAGAAAATGGAAAATGTTAGTTTTCCATACCTCATACATCAAACACCATCAGTCTTCAAAGTGTTCATCCAGAGTCTTTAAAAACAAACAACCAAAAAAACCCCAGAAGGAAATAAAAAGAAACAAAAAGTGATAGTCTCCCTGGCATCACTGTCTTAGCCCCCTTCTCTGCCCCCTTTCTCTTGTTGTTTAAGAAAATATATTTTTCCAGTTATATTAGACTGTTTCTTGTGGCCATTTTAGGTAATTATTCAATAATGCCAGTGAACTTCGAGAATGGACAGAGAAATCACCACCGAGTTTCATAAGCTGAAAGCAAATACCTGTAACATTATTGTGAGGGGAAAGTCGTCTGTATACATTTCTGTCTTCCTCTGGGCCTAGGTTCACAAGACAATGCAATTGCCAAGGATACTCTCAAGCAAATACAAATAGGCCTAATCCTTCCTCTCAGACCTTCACATGAGGGGGCACTGTGTATGAATCAGGATAGGGTGACCAGACAGCAAATGTGAAAAATTGGGACAGGGGTTGGGGGTAATAGGAGCCTATATAAAAAAAGACCCAAAAATTGGGACTGTCCCTAAAAAATTGGGACATCTGGTCACCTTAAATCAGGAGGTGGTTGGATGTCTCTCCTGTGCCTTCCCTAGCTTGGTGGAGTGCTCTCTGTGGGAAACCAGGGGGAAAAGGAGGGGAAAGGTCAGAAAGCATGATGGCTGGGCTAGTGGGGAACATGTACCTTCATTCACACTTCCCTCTGCTCTGTGCGACCCCCCTGATTAATGGCCATTCCACAGGCAGCAGCGGGTTAGGGAAGCCCAGTGAGCAGAGTTCCATTGGAACAGTGGTGACATAGAGCAGAAGGGAAAGATGAAGGATCAGGAAATAAGTCCAAGGGGAGTCTCTCTCTCTCTCTGCCTAAGCAGAGCTGGGTTAAATGAGCTCTCAGATGGGAGACATTAGTCACCCAGGTGCTGTTGGGACTGGCACTGGAGGTTCAGTTGATGGTACACTTCCCTTTTAGGCCCCAAAAAACCACTTACCCAAGTACTTGACTTTAAGCATATGAGTAGTCCTTCCATCTTGAGTGACTGAAGTGCTTAAAGCTAAGCGCATGCATAAGAGCTGAAAGCATCAAGAGCTTAACCAATACAAAGTGAATGCCCCAGTAGGGTGTTAAGGGTTGCAGTGCTGCCGGAGGCCTGTCTGACTCATTAAAGATTCTACTTTCAGAATATTAAGCATGTTGGTGGCTATATCTTGGGCAAATTCCATCTCAGATAACACATTCTGCTTCTCTCAATTTTTCCTCTCCATCCCTTTAGAAATTCTAGTCATTGCTAACATGGCTAATGGTATTATGAACAATTAAATGTGAGACAAGAAAGCAATGAAAAGCAAAGACAGTATTGAAAAGCAATGAAAAGCAAAGACAGTATTTGGTCCTGCCATGAGGGCAGGGGACTGGACTCAATGACCTCTTAAGGTCCCTTCCAGTCCTAGAGTCTATGAAAAAAAAAGTTGTAAGAATTTTAGAAAAGAGAAAACGCTTTGTATTGCCACATTGTGTCTGTGTTTTGTCTGTCTGGTTATGGGTCTCCTAAGTGCGTAGGACTGTGAGCCACTTTGTTACCCCTCTGCCTCCAGTAAGACTTCTTTGTGCTTACCTGGATGTCAGCCCCTGATACCTCAAGTCTGTTGCTTACTCAAATACTCTTCTCAGGGCTAGGCCAGCCCTTGTTTTGCCTTGCAGGTTCACAATAGGTGAACCCCAGTCCCGGAGCCCATTTGAAAAATTTCCCTGTGGTTTCCAGCCCTTTATCCATCGAACACTCACCGTAATACCAGACCTGCTCTTCCCAAGGGCATAAACCCCAGCTTGTTTCATTCAACTTTGAATCAGTTCCTTATATAATACCACAACACTGAGATATGTTTATAGAGAAAAAATCCTAAATTTATTATCAAAGACAAAGATTTAAGAGATAGTGAGTAAGGATAATGGAAACAGTAGGATTACCTGTAAAACAAATCATAGCATGCTTCCTAGAGCCTAATCTTAACTTTAACAGGTTAACCAGCTGTCTAAAGATGTTTCTCTCTCCCCAAATGTCCTTTGCAGTGTTTCAACCAAACCTTGGTTGAGATCTCATTTTCGTGAATGTAATCACACTGCCTGATTACTTTCTAGGTGCAGCAAAAAGGGGTGTCTTTTTGCCTTCCTCCTATATTTCTCAAAGTTCATTGTTTGCCGCTGGAGGCAGGACACCCCCTGTGATTCAGCCTCTGGTGTATTGTCTCCTTGCTGACTTCCCATGTAAATAGGATTTCCACTGTGTTAGCAATGCTTAATTTACATGTGAGCCAAGACAGGTTTATGCAAGAAAAAGGATGTATAGTCACTTGTCTGTGTGTCAACCCTGCCTGGATCATACATTAGGAACATATTTTCATTATTGATACATAACTTTGTACATGGTATCTGTACATACATTTCACAAAGATATTAATGATCAGCATGAACAAGGCTTTTATTTAAGATCTTACATGACACTTTTTGGTGAACCAGACTGTACGTACCAAGGTCAGGGTATTCTTGTAATCTCCTTGCCACCTGGCATTGAGGAGCTCTTGGGTCACATGTCTTAATAGCAGATTTAAGCATGAGCTTTTTTTTTTAAAGTATATTATCTCGCCAAACAATTCCCAGAATGCTCTATTTACTGATCTGTTGTGAAGCCACTATAATTCTGCAAGTATGGTATGTTTTAAATGTAAAAACAGGCTTTAAGTGTCAGCTATTGTCACTGATATATATAAATATTTATTCAATAAACTCAAAACAAAGATAATCTGCCTTTTGAATTAGTATTTTCAGACAGGGAAATGAAGTAATTTAAATGTAGCAGAATGATCCTCAACTGCTGAAACAGAATAGACAAAAGCAGGTAGTAGGGATAAGCCCAGGTAATAAATTATCTGCTCTCTAGTTCCAACAATGGGTACAGAATACATATTTTTCAATGCTCCACATGTTAAGGTCTGATATTTATGGTACACTGTATTCATAGTTGCTAGCATTTTTATGTTCAAAGAATATGCAGACACTAATTCTTACAACTCCCCTAGGAGGTAAGTAGGGAGGTAAGTATGATTGTCCCCATTTTATGGAGACAAAATGCTGCATTAGCTGGAACTTGGGTCCAAGTCAGTCTGGCAGTTCCTAAGGTCCTTTGTTCCTAATAAATCTGAAGACCATTCCATGGAGCATGCAGAGTGAGAGTCATTTGGAAGATCATAATGGTGGGAATTAGAAGGTCCTGACGTCCTGCCACTGACTAATTCCGGGCCTCGGGCATGTCACTTCACCTTTCTCTTAGACTGACTTGAACCCAAGTTCCAGCTAATGCAGCATTTTGTCTCTGAGAGTAGCCAATGGCAGATGGTTCAGAGGAAGGTTTAAGAATCCCACAATAGGCAGATGTGGGATAATCTGCTCACACATTAGGTCTCCCATCTAGTAGTTAGATATTGTCTCAAGCTCTGGCCCATCAGGTTTAATATCCCTTTGCAAATTTTCGTTAGTATCAGCTATTCTTAATCTGGATTCTGAGTGAATGTCCAATGTTACATTACAAATGGGAAATGACTTCTTAGGAAGGAGTACTCTGGAAAGCCATCTGGAGGTCATAGTTAATCACAAGCTAAATATGAGTCAACATTGTAACACTGTTGCAAAAAAAGAAATCATCAGTCTGGGATGTATTAGCAGGAGTGTTATAAGCAAGAAGTAATTCTTCTATTCTACTCTACACTGATATTGCTTCAGCTGAAGTATTGTGTCCAGTTCTGGACACCACATTTCAGGAAAGATGTGGACAAATTGGAGAAAACCCAGAGGAGAGCAACAAAAATGATTAAAGGTCTAGAAAACGTGACCAATGAGGAAAGATTGAAAAAGTTGTTTGTGTGCAGGCCACCTCACAGAAAGGAAGTATGATGCAGTGTTTGAAGGTAAGGGGTAATCTTGGAAGGTTCTCCACAAAGGAGGTAAAGCAAGCTCTGTCTTTCACTGAAAACCTCTATTTTAGGCAGCGTATGACAGTGATAGAATCTATCAAGCTTTCTCTGCCTCTCTGGCTGGAGGGTTGGGCATCCTAACCCTCCTCCCCACTTCTTAATAAAAACCCACTCAGGATGGAGTACCAATAAAACTTCCTCCAGCGGCCTAGAAGGGCCAGGAAGAGACGCTGATGTGTCAGAAGCCAGTAGGCCAATAAAGAAGGCTTGCCTGCTTCCTCTCAAAAGAAGAGCTGGGTGAGGCTGGGACAGGACAAGAGCGTCTCTGTACTAGCCCAGAGCCCTAAGGCCAAGCCAGCCCTTTGGCTTAAAGAACTTCAGCCAAGTAGTTACCTGTCACGTTTGTTAGCTTAAAGGTGCAAACAGCCGAATGCTGAGTTTATGGTTTAACTGTTTAAATATTGATGTCGAGCTCCGAACCAGTTGCCCCACCTTGTACATTGAGGCAGGGAGCACCTTCGTAGCCATGTTCCTCCAGAAGGTGGTGTGATGGGGCAGCCATACCTGTGGTAAGGACAAAGCTTGGCGCCATTGCTCTTTCTTTCCTGAGGCAAAACGCCCAACGAGTGAGTGAGGAATAATGCCCTGTACCAGCACACACAGCCAGGTAGGCTGCTAACTACAATGGACAGACTTGGAAAAACAGTGCCTGGTAGGGTGACCAGACAGCAAGTGTGAAAAATCGGTATGGGGGTGGAGGGTAATAGGAGCCTATATAAGAAAAAGACCCAAAAATTGGGACCGTCCCTATAAAATCAGGACATCTGGTCACCCTAGTGCCTGGCAATAAGGGCTTGCTAGATCAGTGTTATAATGTAGATCTGAACTCTGTGGACTCAAGCAACCTCCTGGATATAAAGAGAGCTCCAGATCTGACCCTTCCCATGCTCCCATTCATCAGTTCTAACCTTTATAACTAAAACCCATATCTAAGGCATTCCCCACAGTGTTGGGTGACCTCTGTGCCACTTAAGCCCTCAAGCGAAGGGTTAACTGGGATTTAAATGACACACGGTCCATGCACTGGCTTGCTGCATGGGGGGTGATTTCACCCTACCTCCATAGTTTCTGGAAGAGTGCTGGCACCAGTGCAAAGCATTTTGAAAATATAAATGAGACTTTTTTATATGCCTCAAAGAGCTAAATTGCTGCTTCTTTCCTGCCTCTTTAGTGTCATTATTGAACTGGCAAAAAAAATTGTATTATGAAATCATAAGATGTGCCAGATACTCTCATCAGCTTAAGCTTCTTCCATAAACAATTTCGTAAATCTGGAGATTACACTTGCTTGGGTTTCTTTATTTTCCCATCTCCTCAGCTGGCCTAATGGATGAAGACGTTTCAAAGCGATGAACATATTTGCGAGCGTGGGTGTAAATTTGCACATTTTTTTCTCCTTTTCTCCCCTTCATTATAAATGGATAAAGTGCCTTTGTGCAGGAAACACCTGTCTTTGCCAACAGTGATAAGTAAACGCCCTTCTGTCATGTTAGTTTGGTGCTATGGGAGCAGGCCCTGCCTGCTTCACATCCATCCCTATCGCTTTAATCACCAGTGACTGACATCCTGACTGGCTGCCTTTGTACAGTGTGGAGGTGTGGTATCAACTGGGAAAGAGTTTTTTTCTCCCACCTAACTACTGATCCTGAGCTTGCATTAAACTAGCGTTCATTAATGCTAGATTGGAGGGTGGTGGGGAGAAAGCATACAATTTACAAGCCTTGGCAATTAATTAAATGTAAATGCAGGGGGGAAATGCCGTGGGGAAATGCATTGTATTGTTCAGTGTTCCTCAATCATATAAATTCCTTCTTTGATGTAAAAAATGTTCAAAACCCATTGCATTCACTATAAAACTGCAAACTATGTCAATGGTTAACCTCTATTGCTGTGTGTATTTCGAGTGGTTGACAGAGGGTATTTGACCCTGAAGGGAAAGGCTGTGTGGGAAGTGGAGGAATGAGATATTCTTTGCTTTGGACTGTAATACATTTTTCAGTGCCTCATACCCCCCGTGATTGCCAATTCGGTTGCCATGCTATGAAACACCATAGCTTGGGTAGATAGTGTCCAAAAATCCTTACCATCTGAAGGCTGTTAATGGGCCGTGTGGAATAATTTGGTGGCCTTGATCCAATTCCTCATGGTCACAGGTCCACCTCCCCAAAATCACTATCAAAAGTGGCACTAACACAGTTCATGGGTTTGGTGTTTTCAGGTGCTAGATGGCCGCCCTGGGAACTGAAGGCATAACAGGTACAATGACACGTAGGCATTTTCATGCTGCTGCAGACGGTATCTGAAAAGACTACGTCTATGGGTAACGCTTTGTACATTCATTTCTTGGCCTTTGTGCTGAGACTGGCAAGAAGAAAGGTTCAGCTAGACAAGATGTGCAAATGCTGAAATCTCAGACTTAGAACCTACGTGACTATGGAGCATGAAATCCTGCACTGATCATTCTCCCTCTCTGTAGTCAATAAAATTACATGGGAGGAAGTGTGGTGTAATGGCTCTGGAACTGGACTAGAAGTCAGGAGATCTGGGTGCAAGGCCCAGCTCTGCCATTAACCTGCTATGTGCCCTGGAGTAAGTCACTGCACTTCTGTACCTCTATTTCTACCTTTGTACTGTAAGCTCTTCAGGGCAGGGATTCTCTCAGGATAAATATATATTTATCCAGGGCCTAGATTTCATTGGGGGTCTGTAGTTGCTGCATTAAAAATAGCTGTGGGGTGTAAGTTAGTGTAGGATTTGGCCTGGTGCATTCCAAAGATTTTTTACTGTAACTTCTGGGGACAGTTCATGATGTTTCAGAAGTATTTGCAAGAACGGTCACTGTTGTTGGGGCTCATGACCAAGAATCGTCTCCTAAACTTTGCTGATGCTCTTTTTCTGAATTTGAGATTAACGAGCCGTGCAGTGGTGTTTCTGTCTGGCTAAGTTTGCACTGCCTTTCCCTGTGCTATTCTCGTTCTGTGGGCAAATGAAAGATTTCCCAGAGGTCCATAACCTATTTATGAACGCTAAACTCACATAATTTGAAAATACATAAATAACTACACTTTGTATATCTGTTACAGAACTCAAAGCACTTGGCAGACATTAGCCAAGTTAAACATGATGACACCTCTGTGTGGTGAATAAAGAACATACAGCTTTTCAAAGATTGGCAATGTATGTACCTAAAGTGATTGGACATGTGCCGTCATAAAATACATACGGAGATCTCTTTACTCACCACTGAACTCAGGAACTGTTTAAAGAGCAGAGCAACATTACTGTATGGACAGCAAATGGAGAAGAATATGATTCAAACTACAGAGGGAATTTATGTAGGCAGGATATTACTGTCTGAGTTAGAGTTTGCTCATGTTATCAGTTATTAGTTTTTGTAATACCACAAGCTTAATATATGTATATACACACTTAGCAAAAACTCATTGCATTTTGAGTCATTTCCTGTCTCCTTCTGCAACAAAATAATACATTAGATCGATTCTATGACTCTCTGTAAAGCCACGGGCCTCTCTTAATACTTTTTATCCCAACCCAGAAAGTCTGGCCAGTATTCTATAAGAACTAATTATTTGGGAACTGCATACAGTTTGTTCATATCTGCCATTATCTGAATAGGAAAAAAAATGGCTTTTCATATTGGTGAGGGTAAGACTAAACTGTGATGAACGACTGGTGCATCTGTTGTTTGCAAGCTCTTTCAGAAAGTGATGAATTCACCCCTGCAAAGCATCTAGTGCAATTGACAAACACACAGAAACCGAAAAGGAAAATAATGTCAAAAACAAGCCATTAGAGTACAATATTCAGCAGATAAATTCAGTCGCACTATAGGAAATTGTGATATGCCCTGTCTCAGCTGACTAGCTATATTGTGTGTCTGTTTGTATGTATGAGCATAACATATTTTTATGCTTTTATTTTCTTCAGTCCAATCTAGGGCTTTTCTTCTATTTAGTTCAAAATGTTGTTTTGGGTTCCCTTAATCATTTCTGCAGAAGGGTACGCAAGGCAGACAGAGGTTGTTTCACTTAGCTTTTGTTCTATCTGCAAAATAAAAAATAACTCCCAGTCAGCCTTTCATGACATTTTTAAATGGTGGACCTCAACACTGCCAGAGTCCTGTAAAAAGGCTTTTCCAGCTTAGAGTAAGTGGGAGTCAGACTCACTGTCTGTCTATTGTCTAAAATATCAGTCATGGACTTCTGCACAAATGGGATAACCTTTCAGCTTTTAAGGCTCTCCTTAACGTTGCTTCTGGCAGAGGCGATGTGGACCAGTGGATAGACTGGGAATCAGGAGAGCTGGATTCTCTGCCACTGGGGGCTGATCTACCCTATGGGGTTAAGTTGACCAAAGTTACGCAACTCCAGGTACGTGAATAATGTAGCTGGAGTCGACGTATCTTAGGTCGACTTATTGCAGTGTCTACACTGTGCTGGGTCAACAGGAGAAACTCTCCTGTCGACTTGTCTTATGCTTCTCGTTCCAGTGAAGTACAGGAGTCAACGGGAGAGCGATCGGTGGTCCATTTAGCAGGTCTTTGCTAGACCCACTAAATCAACCTCCGGTAGACCGATGGCCGCAGCGTCAATCCACGGTAAGTGGAGACAAGCCCTGAGTGTACATCTATGCAGCAGCTAAACACCTGCTGCTGGTCTGCATCAGCTGACTCAGGCTTGCAGGGCTCAAGATGTAAAATTGCTGTGTAGATGTCAGCTGACCTGCGCCAGCCGTGGCTGTGCTGCGGGTCTTTTATCCCACTGTAGATGTACCCTGAGGGTCACAAGGTGGACTTGAGCAATGTGGACTTCAGCAACTCGTCATTTCAACTGCTGTTATGAGTGAAGAACAAGTGATATAAATAATTGGCCAGATCCTCAGATGGTATAAAGCTGGTGTATTTTCAATTATGTCAATTAGCCAAACCTTCAGTGTAGCTCCATTGACTTCACCAATTCATTTGCCAGGTTACACTAGCTAAATGTCTGGCCCAGTGTCTGTTAATCTTCTCGCTGTGTTAAGTACATAACTAGTTTTCTTTTTCAACTTTTGTTTCTTTTGTTTTTTTGTTTTGTTTGTTAGTGATTAGTATGGCAATTACTTCCCCCAGTATATCCCTAAGAAAAACACATCAACTTTGGTAAAGGTTAGTAAATCCATTAAAAGAGCAAGAATAGTGCTTTGGCCTGTTATCTGTACTCATAAAACTAGTGCTGATGCATTGTGTTTCACATAATGAGTACAGCTGGGAGAGCTATTAGTAGCAAACAGTTTATTTGATTAATGTAACCACTTTTTCTGTTTGCAGATTATTAGACATATTTTTTCCAAATTTGTTATCCACCATAAAGAAAGCCGAAAAATAAATACTTACAGTGAAAAATTGTACATTTTTTCTATGAAAACCATAACAGGATTTCTACTTCTTGTTTTCAAAATATATTTTTTTACATTGAATAACTGGAAAATTTAGAAATCAATAGAAATGTTCATTTAGCAAAAAGGCCATTTGGGGCATTTCAAATATAAAATGTCAGCCAGCCCTACTCACAAATATTTCATCAATGTTCTACGCAAAAGGATTTCAGTTTATGGGTGATTGACTTACTGTGGCTACTGCACTGAATATTCGCTATCCACGCTGGGCCGTATTCAGACACCCCAATGTACACCGAGTAGCATTTTCATCTACAAATGCCCGTTTGCGGCAGTAATGGGTGTAGCTGCATTGCAAAAAATAAGACAATACCCATGCCTCACCAAGTCTCAGAGCCCAGGTCGACAGATTCAGGCTTGCGTGGCTCACGCTACAGTACTAAAATGCATAGGTACTAGAATTAGGGGTGCGGAGGGTGCTGCCTCACCCCCTGGCTTGAAGTAGTAATAACAACCCAAATTCACGGTTTCAGCCTTCAGCATCCCTACAATAAAAGCAGCCCTTTAAAGCCACAGGCCCTTTAAAGCACAGCTGGAGTCCTGCCGCTACTGCTATATCGGGTTATATTGGGTCACGTTATAGCGGGGTAGAGGTGTATTTGTGAATATAAACATGTATGCAGCCCTTTCCCTCTCACCACCTGACCAGCTAGGTTCCAATTTTGATCATCTCTAGGGATGGAGGAAAAACTCATCTTCTGAATCCATAGTCAATCCATTGGCCTCTCCACTGAGATGGTGGTCAATCTGGCAACTAGCCTCACCGATGATAAAGGGGGATGGAGAGAAGATTCTGTCTCTTTCCCCAAACTTAAAAAAAAATAAATAAACAAGCTGAATTTAATGCTGGTGACAGGCCTAATCCACACTCTCACCACAGCCCCTAGTGGTGGCTGGGTCACGGAGCCCTGGCCTCCTGGGATGGGGGGGATTGATCTAAGTTACGCAATTTCAGCTACTTGAATAACGTAGCTGAAGTCGACGTATTTAGATTGACCTACCATGGTGTCTTCACAGTGGTGTGTCCACTGCTGCCGCTCCCCCATCACTCTGCCTGTGCCTCTCGTAGCAGTGGAGTACAGGAGTCGACAGGATAGCGCTTGGGGTCGCTTTATCGCTGCCCTCTGATCTGACTGGTAGTGTAGACATACCCAGAGAGAGGATGATGAGTCTCTACTGCCTGAGACAAAAATATGCAGGTCTGTGCCCACAGCTGTAGCAGGCTCATCAGCCATTACATAGGCCCTGACCCAGCCACCACTAGAAGGGGACAGGATGCCACCTGGAGCAGGAGCGGGTTGCACAGGCAATGGACTGAAAGCCCTGAGGACTGGAATATTTTCTCTGTCCCCATTACACTCTCTATTTCCACACACCGTCCAATGCCAGTAAGCCTCAACTCTGCTCTGGAGTTTCTAACTGCACCCAGGGGTTTGAGCTTCTTTATCAATTTTATGTTTAGCATTTTGATGTGCTTCAGTGAATTTGTACCCTGTGAAAGGATTGTCATAGTGAAAGGGACCCTGTAGAATCATATCTTGTTACAGTTTAATGGTTTAATATACTGACTATTAACAGTGCACTTTAGAATTTTTACACTACTTTCAAAAAGCCGCTTGCCAGGCCCGAGAAACTCCCTTTATTCATCTGAGGTTCTATTACAGGAGTTCAGTGCATGGTAGCTCGTATGGGGAAGCACTAAAATGCTGAGATAGTTTAAAGGAGTGAGTGAGAAGGGAGAGACTTATGTGAAAATGGGGGGTGAATGAGTTAGAGATTGACATAGGGCTGTAATAGGACTGATCACTTGCATCCTAGAGATGGGAGTTCTCCGCATTCTGAGGCTGGGGAGCCAGTGAACAAGGTTTTCGAGCAATGACTGCTTTGCGAGGTGTAGAAGACTAGCTTCATGAATGATTGGGATATATAATGGTCATGCTGTACGAGTCCACAGTTACTGTATCCCTAGCGGTGTTTGACTTTGCAATAGTGACAGATCTCTGGCCACATTAGTCATGGTGGTTGTCACTGTGTTCTGCACTACTTGGAACTTCATGTTGATAGCAGGGACAACATTTGGATCCCCCTATTCCTAAAACCCATATTCCTACAGTCTGAGAAAAAGGAGAATCTCCACAAGCAGTATAGGGCTTAAGACACATAGTTAAACAGGTCTGATTGCATCTAGGAGTGTGCAGCAATACACAAATATAATACACTACCGAGTGCATTATACTACTATCAGGACATCTTTCTATGCCTAGACCATGAGGGCAATGGATGTATTTATTTCAATAATCTCAAACCTTCCATGCTCACATAGCCTGATGTTGCCAAAATAAATGACCTTGAAATAGTCAGTGATGCATATCTTAACCTCCTTTCATTCATATTTATCCTACAGTAGTACGGCTATTCTCCAGACAGGAAGACTAGTCTAGTGATAAGGCAGCTGACACATGGCAGGGGGAACTGGATTCAATTCCCTGATCTGCTATAGTTTTCTTGTGTACCCATTTAGTGTCTGTAGGGCTCAGTTCCCCAACTGCAAAATGAGGATAATGGAACTTCTCTATATCAGGGGGGTATTATGAGGATAAACATATGAAAAGATTGCAAGATGTGGAGAGACTATAGTAATGGGGACCATACAGGTACCACTGAGAGTGCTATTTGTCTAGATTAGTATAGCACTGGCATCTGACACCCATGAACAAACTAACAGAGTTGGGCTTTCTTGAGCTATTTTCATGCACTTAGTCTGCACATAGGACATCTGAAAAAGCCTGCAGCCCTTAGGAATAAGGCTACGATTTTGTCATGGACATTTTTAGTAAAAGTCAGGGACAGGTCATGGGCAATTAACAAGAATTCACAGAAGCTGTGACTTGTCCCTCGCTTTTACTAAAAATGTCCATAACAAAAAGGGGCAAGGAGGAGAGTCCAGAACCCTGCCCTGCTGTGTCTGGGAGCTGCGGCCCCTGCTCCACAGCTGGGAGTTAGGAGGGACCCCTGCCTGTGACGGCTGGAGAGCTGTGAGGGATCCCGCGCCACCTGGCAACGGGAGGGGCTCTGGGGGATTCCCTCCTCCAGATGAGGGAGCTACTGGGGGATTCCCCCCATTGCAGCTGGGGAGCTGCAGGGGGATTCACCTTACCAAACTTCAGAGGTCCCCAGCACCCATGGGGACTGGGGAGCTGCCAGGGAATTCCCCCTGCTGCATGCGTGGACTGGGGACATCCAGGGGATTCCCCCCACACTGGTGGTGGCTGGGGAGCTGTGGGAGAGTTTCACTACTCCAGGCGGCAGTGGTACCCCAAAGCTCCTGTCCATGTGACCTCCATGACCAAACAGTAGCCTTACTTATGAATAATTATTTGTATTACTGTAGTGAAGGGGTTCTCAAACTTCACTGCACTATGACCTCCTTCTGACAACAAAGTCACTACTGTAGCCTGATTTATAGATCATGAATAAATATTTCCAGTTATTACTTTGAGGGATGACAGATTTTTGTCCCAAGATTAGGCCTAGTATTATTCAAATTATTATATAGCTGGGAACCCTGATGTGCATGGGCACCACACTCACACTGTAGGAACTTTTTTATATTTACAAATACATAATTTATTAATACATTTAGCAAAGTTACACACGCTTTAACTCAGTAAGGTAGATAGAGATAATACAGAAAGTACATTTGAGCATCCATACTTACACCATCCCTTGCAGAATAACCTGAAATGTTAGCCATTATCTTCGTCATCGCCAACACCCTCGTCATCTTCACCAGTGGCCATCATTCTGGTCCCTCCCAAGGGTTACATCTCTCTCGCCTACTGTCCCAGGCTGGGATGCCACTTTTATAATCTGTTACTCTGCCATTACCATGTCTAATGTATATTTAATAGGGATTTCCCCCCTTTTCCTTATATGTATTTTCTTCCCTTACCAATGTTAAGGTGTCCTTTTTTATAGGTTAGTGTATTTATGGTTTTACCCCATTATTATATAGGTCAATTCATTGTTATGGCACTCATGCATTGTTATGGCATGTTATGGCACTCATCCCCAAACTTTTCAGAAGCCAGTGTCAATTTCTGTTTTGTGGTTGGCTGATGTCATTATGTACAAAATCCCAGCCCCCCACGCTCTACTTCCAGTTCTCCAAAACTGATGGGTTACCTAAGTTAATTTATGCCAAAGTTCATAGGCCTGGAGCCTCATGCTAACTGCTGAAGCCAATGATTTACAGGATACAAGCCTGTAGGTTCCTCATGTAACCCACAAACCTTCTGGGTGTGGTGTTGTGTCCCATCTAGTGGCACTGAGACCACGTAGAGAGAGAGAGAGATAAACTCAGTCTGCTCTGCAGCCTTAGCTAAGAGGCAGTTGGCTTTTAGCTCATGCAGTAGAGACTCATGCATAAGCTCCAGAGATCCTGCCTGCTGTTGACCAGGGTCTATCGGTGTTAGACTTACCTTACTGCTGAATATAATAAAGCGGAATATAATGCAAAGCAGTGAATATAATAGAGGTAAGCTGGCCCACTGGGCTATACTACATGACCCCAGGAGTGGGGTGGAGCCCAAGCCCCTCCCCCAGGTGGGGGTGGAGCTTGGGCTTCAGCTTCAGCCCCTGATCCCAGCAAGTCTAACGCTGGCCCTGGTGACCCCCTTAAAATGTGGTCCTGACCCACAGTTTGAGAACCGCTGCAGTAGTGTCTAATAGATGCAGCTGAAGAAGTTACCATACAGAGGGACAAGACAGCCAAAGAATGGGAGGGGAAGCAGAGGAGGAGGGACTTGCGCAAGGTCACAGAGACAAAGCAAGGAACAGAACTGCAGTCTCCTGCAGCCCTTTTTGCTGGACCACCCTGCACTGTGCAAAGAATGGCTGCAAGTCGGGAAATGTACAGGTCAAGGCATTGCTGGCCTTTTCGGAATGACTGTCAAGAAGGCAGGAACAACAATGTTGACTTTCTAGCAGCCTCAACAGTTGCCAACTCAGGCTGATAATAGGTTTATCATTGCTTGGAGAGAGAGAAAACTAACCTGATCTGTGTTGGGCAGCTGTTGCTTCACCCAGAGAAAAGGCCATTCTCCTAGAGTAACACGTCCTTTATTAGGCTGCCAAAAAGCAGTTTAGTGGATGTGATTCTAAAACTCCTGAGGGTAATGCTCAGCAAACTATAGTAAAGGAAGCAGCAGTGCTGAAAATAGATACTCTGGCCATCTCTGGGGTGACTGGGATGGAAAAAGGATTTCTTAAATAAGGGGTACTGATTCTGCAGCCTAAGAGGAAGTGGGGTGAGGACAACCAAAGTGTGAATCTCTCTCTCCTCTTTCATTTATTTGTTTCACTCTGGTTTTAATCTCCTTATCTGTGTAGAAAAAAGTGTCTTAGGGTAATTTTTTTGCCACCATCCTTTTCCATACTTTAAAAACTATTATAAAAGTTAGTAATGAAAACAGGCTATTACATCCTACCAAGTCCACCTTACTGCCAGTGCAGGATTGGTCCCTATAGGACATTTCCAAGTGGTTGAGAAGTCCCAGACAACATGGTTTCCAGTGTTTCCATTGACTATCCTACAGCACAGTGCATCCTCCTGTAGAGACATTTATTTCCAGATATTCAACCCAAATTTTCCTCTTAAGTTCAGCTCATAACATTTTTAACCTAGAAGCAGCTGATCTTTATGAGTTGGAAACCTCTCTAATTTTTAAGGGGGTGCAGTTCACAAGGAGCGTTTGAGTTTAATATTTTTTTTTCCTACAAAACTTCCCTCACCTCAAGATAGAATCATTAAATTAAAAAAAAAAAAAGGCCCTTCAAACCTACGAGTCTAAAAGAAACTTCTTAGCTAAACAGAAGCTTGTGCTGTGTGTTTTTAAAACTGGCCTTTTTGCATGGCTGGTTTTATCTTGGGAACCTTTTGACTGAATGTTGTCAGCTTTGTAGCACAGACTCTAAGTCAGGCCTTCAATCTGCATACCAAATTTCAAGCCAATCTGATTTGTGCAAGTGGGTTTTAGAGCACTATAGAAATTCAGCTTTAAATTAAAATACTTTCTCCTTGAACTATGGTGTGAACAAGTGTGGCCTCCGATTTAGTGACAGAAGAGCTCCCCTCCACAGGCTCTTACAAGTAGGTTTATTTTACTTCGTGTTAAAAGGTTCCTCTCTCTCCTCTATGCCCCTATATTGACAATCCCTCTGGATTAGCTTTCACCATTTCCCTGCTTTGCTCATTGTATCTCTCAAGTGAATCCCAAAACTGAAAACTTTCAAGTTCACAATGAATTTCCCAGTGTATGAAGTTTGGATGGGAGTGGAATTAGGTTCCATCAGTTTGTCTAACCCTGCATTTTACCCTGTTCTGTTGATAAGAGTCAGTTGCAACTAGAACTGATAAAAAAAGGAACAAATTTCATAAAAATGTTTCAAAAATTTGTCTTTCACCTTTTCCCCCCTCAACATTTGAAAAAAAAGCTGTGACCAGCTCTAGTTGCAATATCTGACTGTCTCAGTTAAGCCATATATGAATTAAGACCCAAATACCACAAGTACCTTCTGGTCTTAATATCAGATGACAAGGTCTAACAATACTCATAGCTCATCCCCTAATCTGTGCTCTAGTTAGATGTGAAAATCCCTTATTTCAATGCATTATGTCACAAAAGATGGATAAGTATGTAGAGTTCACACATCATCGGCCGTGGTGAGGAAGAAGTCACTGGACTAAATGAACTGTCTATGTTCCTGTCTCAAATACTACCGGACATTTAAAAACATGGTAAGACATTCTCATGTATTGGCACTTGTCCAGTAAGGACTGACACAGAGTTTAAGGGAGAAATGGCATCTACCAGGCACAGGTTTGTCTATTTATTGATGTGTGAGAGGTGTGAAATTCTCCATCACTAGCTTCCTTTAAAAAAAAAAAGGTATATATCATGATTTTCATAGCTACCCAACTCTCTGGCTATGCCTACACACCTAGGAAAATGCAATGCAACAACAGGGCTCTTGAGAGCATTATGGTGCCAGTCAGACATTAGAAACTGGTTTTAGTCACTGATCCATGACTGCCTTCCAGTGAAGAATGTTTTGGGACTCTGGAAAGCATTCAGGAGCGCCAGGGCACTGGAGGACATCAGCAAGCCATCTGAGTTTGCCATCAGGCTCCGGAAACTTAGTGGACCCTGAAAAAGTAAATAAAAATGAATTACAATAGAATACTAGGAAGAATGTAGAGAAACAGCAAGTTTTGGGAGAGAAGCCATTTGCTGTGAAAGACAGAGTTTTGAATCCATGACAGAAAGTGTATAATAAAATTCAGTACATAAATAAATCACTTAGATGGCTATCACAAGCTTTTTACTACCGCAAGTTCTGTTGATTTCCCCCCTACTCTGCCCTCAGGAGAAACCAGACAAGCAAGCTGTGTGACTGTCCCCAAGGTAATTGTAAATTTTCATCACGATGCTAATAGAGATGCAGGGGGCCGGAACAGAATGATCCCAGAAGTTTGAAAAAAATACAAATACAAAAATCCAACCGTCCTACTGAAAAACATGGTCTGTTATTATAGTGATGAACAATCTAACTTTCTAGGATAGCTGAGGTAAGGCAAAGAGGCAACTGGTTATATCCAGGGAAGCATCTAGGAAGCATTGAAGTTAATGGATTTAAGCCTGTGTCATACACACACCTAAGTACTTTGCTGAATAGAGTCAGTTTTAAGTATGTGTTTATAACAGTGCCTCTATGGGTCACAACTGAGAATACCAAATTCAAGACAAACTGCTGAGAAATAGAGCAGATACACCCCAAAACTAGAGGTTATTCTCCCATGAGATATACCAGACTTCTCTTTCACCACACTGGCTAACAAGAAGTCAGAACAGAAGTTTCTTTAGGCATTCCAGTCCTTGTATCACCACCAAAAACACTAGATTTAGAGATGAGTGATCCTTTAAAACCAATTTCATCAAATAAAAGGTTCTTCTGATCCCAAAGTACCAGCCACATACCCAGGTCAATATACAACTCAGATCTTACCCAAAAATCACGCTGTTGCAAATCCTTTAGTATCTAAAATCTAAAGGTTTATTCATAAAAAGAAAGAAAGGTGAGAGTTAAAATCGGTTGACAGAATTAAATTCATACAATAATTGCAAAAATCTTGGTTCAGGCTAGTAGCAGTGATAGAATAAACTGCTGGCTTAAGTCAAGTCTCTAGTTGCTTCCAAATCATCGGAAGGTCCTCAGTTCCTTGTTTAGAAGGCTCCCATTAGTATAAGTTCATAGTCCAGAGGCTGAAGCACGAAAGAGGCAAAATGGAGGTGTTTCCAGCGCCTTTTTTAGCTTCTGCCAAGTGAAGAGAAACCCATTGTTTCAACCAAAGCCCTCAGCACAGCTAATTGGAAATTACAGGTAAAAGATGGAGTCTGTGTCATAAACAGATAGCTAAGGGTTAATGTCTCTTTCACCTGAAGCACCTGACCAGAGGACCGATCAGAAAACCGGATTTTTTTCAACTCTGGGTGGAGGGAAGTTTGTGTCTAAGTCTTTTGTCTGTTTGCCTGCTTTCTTTGAGCTTTGGAGAAGTAGTTTCTGTTTTTTAATCTTCTGTTTTTAAGTGTAAGGTAAAGAGAAAAGTGCTTTTTGTTTCCAGGACTGGGAACGGAGAGGGGAAGTCACTCTGTTTGAATTCACAGAGCTTGTGTCTGTGTATCTCTCCAGGAGTACCTGGAGGGGGAAAGGGAAAAAGGATTATTTCCCTTTGTTGTGAGACTTAAGGGATTTGGGTCTTGGGGTCCCCAGGGAAGGTTTTTCAGGGGGACCAGAGTGCCCCAAAACCCTTTAATTTTTTGGGTGGTGGCAGCAAGTACCAGGTCCAAGCTGGTAACTAAGCTTGGAGGTTTTCATGCTAACCCCCATATTTTGGACGCTAAGGTCCAAATCTGGGACTAAGGTTATGATATGGTGTCAGCGGTGGGATCTTTGGTGTGATGGTGGTGTAATGAAAACTACTTCTCCAAAGCTCAGAGAAAGCAGGCAGACAGACAAAAGACTTAGACACAAACTTCCCTCCACCCAGAGTTGAAAAAAATCCGGTTTTCTGATTGGTCCTCTGGTCAGGTGCTTCAGGTAAAAGAGACATTAACCCTTAGCTATCTGTTTATGACAGTCTGGAGTCACATAAGCAAGTCACATGTCCATGCATGATTTTGCTTAGTCATAGCAGGAAAGTCTATTAAGGGTAGATCAGAGTTTTCAATGGTCCATTGTGAGTTAAGTGTTCCTTGATGACCCACTTAACTTGAATACTTCCTACACAATGTGCTGGCCAAACACCTTGTTGACGTTTCCCAGAAGCAAACACATTAGAAATAGAGATATAGAGCCAATACTCATAATTTCAGATACAAAAATGATACATGCATGCAAATAGCATAATCATATTCAGCAAATCATAACCTTTCCGTAGACATCTTCCATGCCACATTTTATATAAGATTTGTTGTGATTATATAACAGTGGTAGCAACAATTATCTACATGGTCATAGTTTAACCAGATAACATCAAAGTGCTAAACTGTTGTGCTGTATTGGGGCCATAGTGAATAGTAAAAGATGTTCTGTAAAAGAAAAAAAAAGAATTGGGGAAGAAGGTAATGGGGCCTTGAGCTAATTTGAATGGTTAAGGTGGTTGTAGTTTTTCTTCATCTGACAACCACAGTGGATACACCGAGGGTGTCTGGGAATAGAATAGGAACAAGTGTTCCTAGATGGCCAAAAGCCATCATTTTATTTTAATTGCAGAAAACTGGTGAAGGTATGTGTGTAAGCCATGGATTGAATCGATGTGAATGAGTTGAAATGTCAGAAATGAACCAATCCTACATTTTTCACTAAACCCTGGCAAATTGATTTAAAAATAAAAAATTGCAAATTAAATACATTACATGTGTGAAGATCAAGGATACCACTGAAGGATAAGATTAACTCCAAGCTTACTGGATAATCGATAATCTCGGGTGTTGTGCCGTATGACTGGAGGATTGCTAATGTAGTTCCTATTTTTAAGAAAGGGAAAAAGAGTGATCCGGGTAATTATAGGCCTGTTAGCTTGACGTCTGTAGTATGTAAGGTCTTGGAAAAAATTTTAAGGGAGAAAGTAGCTAAGGACATAGAGGTCAATGGTAATTGGGACGAACTGCAACACGGATTTACTAAAGGTAGATCGTGCCAAACCAATCTGATCTCCTTCTTTGAGAAGGTGACGGATTACTTAGATAAAGGAAATGCGGTAGATATAATTTACCTAGATTTCAGTAAGGCGTTCGACACGGTTCCGCACGGGGAGCTGTTAGTTAAATTGGAAAAGCTGGGAGTGAATATGAAAGTTGTAAGGTGGATAAGGAACTGGTTAAAGGGGAGACTCCAGAGGGTCGTATTGAAAGGTGAACTGTCGGACTGGAAGGAGGTCACCAGTGGAGTCCCTCAAGGATCGGTCTTGGGACCGATCTTATTTAACCTTTTTATTACTGACCTTGGCACAAAGAGCGGGAATGTGCTAATAAAGTTCGCGGATGACACGAAGCTGGGGGGTATTGCTAACACGGAGAAGGACAGGGATACTATTCAAGAAGATCTGAACCACCTTGTAAACTGGAGTAATAGAAATAGGATGAAATACAATAGTGAAAAGTGCAAGGTCATGCATTTAGGAATTAATAATAAGAATTTTGGATATACGTTGGGGGCGCATCAGTTGGAAGCGACGGAGGAAGAGAAGGACCTTGGGGTACTGATTGATAGCAGGATGACTATGAGTCGCCAGTGTGATACGGCTGTTAAAAAAGCAAATGCGATTTTGGGATGCATCAGGCGGGGTATTTCCTGCAAGGATAAGGAGGTGTTAGTACCGTTGTATACGGCGTTGGTGAGACCCCATCTGGAATACTGTGTGCAGTTCTGGTGTCCCATGTTCAAGAAGGATGAATTCAAACTGGAACAGGTTCAGAGACGGGCTACGAGGATGATCCGAGGAATGGAAAAACTGCCTTATGAAAGGAGACTCAAAGAGCTTGGCTTGTTTAGCCTGGCCAAAAGAAGGCTGAGGGGGGATATGCTCGCCCTATATAAATATATCAAGGGGGTTAACGTTAGGGAGGGAGAGGAATTATTTAAGTTTAGTACTAATGTAGCCACGAGGACGAATGGGTATAAACTGGATATTAGGAAGTTTAGACTTGAAATTAGACGAAGGTTTCTGACCATTAGGGGAGTGAAGTTCTGGAATAGCCTTCCGAGGGAAGTAGTAGGGGCAAAAGACTTTCCTGGCTTTAAGACAAAGCTTGATAAGTATATGGAGGGGATGTTATGATAGGATCGTCAATTTGGGCAATTGATCTTGAATTACCACCAGACAGGTCTGCTCAATGGTCTGCGGGGAGATGTTGCATGCGATGGGTACTGAGTTGCTGCGGAGAACTCCTTCTTGGGTGCTGGCTGGTGACTCTTGCCCACATGCTCAGGGTTTAGCTGATCGCCATATTTGGGGTCGGGAAGGAATTTTCCTCCAGGGCGGATTGGCAGGGCCCTGGAGGTTTTTCGCCTTCCCCTGCAGCGTGGGGAACGGGTCGCTTGCTGGTGGTGTCTCTGCAGCTTGAGGTCTTCAAACCATTTTTGAGGATTTCAATAACTCGGTCCTGGGATAGGGGTTGTATAAAATTGGATGGGTGGGGTTCTGTGGCCTGCCTTGTGCAGGAGGTCAGACTAGATGATCAGATTGGTCCCTTCTGACCTATGAGTCTATGAGTCTACTGTAAGTCTAAGGGTGGGGAAATTAATTTCCCAGAGACATCTGGCATGAACATCCAGTCTCAATAATATAAATCGATTCCAAATAACTCATGGAAAACCAGGCTGTCTCCCTCCCACTTGACCTATTACACTGTGATGGTCTGCTATTGCCCCTAATGCTAATTTAATCTGAATTTCCTGTAGAGAGAGGACTTTGTGCTCCAGCTACCAGGACAGGATGATGAGGAGAGGCAGCCAAGAGCTTTGATTGTTTTGTTCTGTTTCCTGCAGAGTTCCACTAAAGTAGTAATAAAGTTGCTTTCTTCTGAAATAACATGCCTATGAGTGAACTCCATCCCTTGTAAGCTATTTAAAGGGCCATTTCTGCTATTCCACCTTCATGAATAATATCAAACACTACACAGAAGCCTTATTAAATGTTTCTGCAAGAGAAAACCATAAGCAGAAGAATGTTATATAAAGATTGGACTTAATAGGACACTCTTCACTTTCTGGAGGCCTCGTTTTTTACATACTTAAGAAATAATAAAATCTGATGTGCAAAGGCAAAGCAGTTAAGGAAGATAAATCTGATAATGAGATACAAGGCCTGATTCTTCAAAGGCATTTAATGGGGCTGTTTCTTCTCCTTTCCTGACATCAGCATTTGATTTAAGTATTATTTTAAATCATTATTTTTAATAACACCTGCCATTTTTATGACACATTACAAGAACTAAATAATTAACTGAATTTTATTGTAGTAAATCAAGACATGAGGTGAACACTAAGCATCTGCCATGGGCAGAAAAATTACACCCAGACAAATTTAGATTAGGAGAATGCAGAATAATGACAGGTATACGAATATGCATTTTAAATTTAAATAACCAGAATACTATAGTCAGACAGGACTAAATTCTAGCTAATGCCAGAAAATTGCCGTAACCACCAGACCCTTAGAATAGACACTTAAATACACAGCAAAATAACATGTATCTATACCCAGAGATGACTCATGTCTGCCAATAGTGGGGTGGGGTGGGGGGTAGAATGAGGGCAACCAGTTTCAGCAGTGTTACCCCCCAGGTCTTCTGGCATTGGGATATGCCAGGATTTTGAATCTTAAGTTGCAATGAAAGAGATCATTGTTAATTCACCTCTGATTCAGCAATGGAGGATAGTATTGGTGGGTCCTCAAATAATTGTGAATGTCACTGATCAATCACCCCTAAGAACTGATGGGTTATATGGGCTGTCAACATTTCCTTACACATGTGGCTGGATATTCATGTCAAATCCAATCATTTTCAGCAAGATATTTTCCACCACTTTTTTAACAAATCAGCTACAGCAAACAGAAATATTCGAAATGAAATAGAAAGTTTTCCCCACATCTTATCCCGCTGTAATGTAAAATGTAGACTGTGATGAGCAGATAATCCTTTTAGCAACAGCATATGTGTTTCTCTTTTTCCTTTCCAAACTCACAGCCTTCCTCAGTTATCAATTAGCAGCTGATTCCCTCCCTTAACATTTTTTAGCAATGACAAAGTTGAAAAGTTGTCTAAAAAATTATTTCAGGCCAAATTCAGCCTTTGCGTATGAAGCAGGTACAATTCCATGGTTACACTTGTGAGTTAGAGAGTATTAAAGCAGCCCCAGGCGCCCTAACTCCCGACGCCGTCCACACTGACAAGGCACTTAGAGCACTTGGACTCTACAGCTGGAGCGCTCCTGTTAATCCACCTCCACGAGAAGCATAGCTCTCGGTGCACCTGAGCTGAAGCACCTGGGCATCAGTGTGAATGAGGTGTTGCATTACTGCACTCTGATCAGCCTCTGGAAATGTCCCATAATCCCCTTAAGTCAAGTGGCCACTCTTGTCATTGTTTTGGAATCGGTGCAGGAATGCGGATATGCCCTTTCAAAGCTCTGCTTCTGACAGCCAGATGCTTATTTGCTCCAGGAGAAAGCAAATCATAACTGGAATGCTGTGTATGAGAGAGAGAGGCGGGGGGAAGGAGGGGTCTGCTGCTGTCTGAACTTACAAGACAGCATGCTGACATACTCTCAGCCCCTCAAAAACCCACTCTCTCTCCCCCCCACATACATACAACACACTCCCTGTCACAGTCCACTCCCTCCCCCATTTGAAAAGCATGTTGCAGCCACTTGCATGCTGGGATAGCTACCACAATGCACTGCTCTCTGTGGCCATTGCAAGAGCTGCTAATGTGGCCACGTCAGTGCTCTTGAATCTGACAGCGTGGACACACTGAGTGCTTTTCCCCGCTGGTGTCTCCGAGGGGTGGTTTAACTCACAGCACTCTACATCTGCAAGGGTAGCCATGCCCTGACTGTTTAACTTTTGACTCTTTCTAAGAATGGAGCCTTGACCCCTTAATTCAGAAATCCTTCAGAACTCTTGTCACCCGACTTCAAAAGAGTGAAAGTGGCACATCACTCCACCCTATTTGTCCTGCAGCCCAACCTTTACAGAACTGGCTACTCTGACTCTCAGACATGCATTAGTCCTCTTGAACACATAGTAATTGCTAAAACTGAATCAGAGAAGTCATTGTCTGGTCTAGCAACATGTCTTCCTTTTGTCATCTGCTCCTTTGTGGTAACTTTTTAACACCCCTGGCCAAATCCAGAGGTGATGTCAATAACGATTGAGGCTCTGGGTTGTTGGATGAGTTGAAAGCAGTGGAATAGAGTGTAAGATGGTGAATTTAGATTTTCTGGAAGCTGGGAGGGTTGGTGCTATAGAAGAAAAAGCAATCTACTGCAGAGTTTGAGAAGGTGTAAGTTAAAGCAGGGGGCACTGTTTTACTGTACACCTTCTCAAACCCTTTTGTTGTTTGCTTTTCCAGCCATAATCCTGCCTTCTAGCTGGTCCCCTAAACGTATGTGTACACTGCCATTAACAACCCATGGGTATCCCATGCCAGCTGACTCAGACTCGTGGGGCTCAGGCTAAGGGGCTGTTTAATTGCAGTGGGCTCAGGCTGGATCCCGGGCTTTAGGACCCTATGAAGTAGGAAGGTCCCAGAGTTTGGGCTGCAGCCCCAGCCCAAATGTTTATACCACAATTGAACAGCCCCTTAGCCCAGAGTCCCTTAGCACGAGTCAATTGCCATGGGCCAGCTGAGGGTGTCTATCAGCAGTGTTGACATCCCCTTAATGTCTACATTTCACCAGTTTTCACTTGCTTGCTCTCACATTGATTTACAATCCACAGCTCACATCTTTAGGACATCTCTGAATTTGACCCTCTCCTTTCATTTTCCGGTCAGGGATAGAACAGAATTACTCGCATTCCTTCTCACAGTACCTTCTATCTCCATCCAGACCTGCTTAGCTTGTGAGTTCATAGCCCCAAAAGAAATCCAATGTTGAACTTTGGGTATCTAGTACATTGTACTCTAGGATCACCCATGAACAGCAAGAACAATAGATGCACAGCTTATTCATAGATTGTAGGACTGGAAGGGACCTCGAGAGGTCATCGAGTCCAGGTCCCTGCCCTCATGGCAGGACCAAATACTGTGTAGACCATCCCGGATAAACATTTATCTAACCTATTATTAAATATCTTCAGAGATGGAGATTCCTCAACCTCCCTAAGCAGTTTATTCCAGTGTTTAACCACCCTGACAGTTAGGAACATTTTTCTAATGTCCAATCTAAACCACCCTTGCTGCAGTATAAGCCCATTGCCAGGGGCGGCTTCAGGCCCCAGCACACCAAGTGTGTGCTTGGGGCGGCATGCCGTGGGTGGCGCTCTGCCAGTTGCCGGGAGGGTGGCAGGCAGGGCTCCGGTGGACCTCCCACAGGCGAGCCTGCGGAAAGTCTGCTGGTCCCGCAGCTTCGGTGGACGCCTGTGGGAGGTCCACCGGAGCAGCAGGACCGGCGACCGGCAAAGCACCCCCCACGGCATGCAGCCATGCTTGGGGCGGCGAAATGTCTAGAGCCACCGCTGCCCATTGCTTCTTGTTCTATCCTTAGAGGTGAAGGTGAACAAGTTTTCTCCCTCCTTCTTTTGACACCCTTTTAGATACCTGAAAACTGCTATCATGTCCCCTCTCAGTCTTCTCTTTTCCAAACTAAACATGACAGGTTCCTGTGAATGAGACACTTGCTTATCATGGAATTTAGTGTAAGAGATAGAGGGCTATTCTTTTCTTTATTTTGGGGGTGTAGGGTTTTTTTGGTACAAGTTGGAACTTTTTGTAATCTAAAGACACAACAAAATGTAAATAATCAGAGCCAAGACCTAGGATTTAATCGGCATAAACAGAAGAAAATACATTCAGCTGAATGAAAGCATTTGGAAATATTAAACATTTTAATTTGACAAGTGGGGAAAATCCAAAGTGTTGATGTTTACAGCTCTCTATGCGGCTTGAGGGTGCACTATCGTGCTACTTGATCTGCAATATCAAAATGAGTTAATTAGGTATTACAAGTCTAGTACTTAGCATATCACATGGATCAACTAGGTACTTAACATTACAGCTCAGCAGTTTTGAGCCAGAAGTGCTCACAAGGTGAAGTTCATTTTGCTCATGGAACCAGCACGTTCTCAGATGGGAATACTGCTGGCTTAATTGTCACTCAGATACCCAACTGCTGCTCTACTGCCAACTATATCTAGTTAGTCTCACTTCTGACCTAACAGTGACTTCTACCTGATTTTCCCCTGTCATTCTCTGGGGCTTTGAAACCAATATGTTTCATGAAATCCTGCTCTAAAATATATAGCCACTAGATATTCATAACCACAGAATCCTCCTGCAGACAAAACTTTTATTGACTTTACTGGAAGTTCTGCTTGAGTAAGGACTAGGACGCTTCTCTGTCCTGCATGCGTTGACTTCTGTTTGGAATGGCAAACTCTCTGGGACAGATCCTTAGCTCATGTAAATCAACATCACTCCATTGAAGTTACATGGATTTACACTATCTGAGGACCTGGTCGCTGTGAATTTCCTCTTATGGAGCTTTCAGAGGCTGAGGGCCAGTTTGCTCTCCCACAGTAGTGATGCGGGTGTTCGTTCCCCGAATCAGTGGGATTTCAGAAATACATGGATGACTCCTTGTGTGGCTCCTGGTCCTCTCCAACCCAAGGGCAGCATAGCTCCAGAAGCAGCCATTCTGTCAGGGGCTCCCCTATTCGCCATATCCCCCGTAATGCCACACCTGAGTCAGAAAAAAAATAGTATGGCATTCAGCGGTGCTAAGCACCTACCAAGTCTGTAGATTTTAGTGGGATTCGAGTTGTTCTACCCTTCTGAAATATTAAGCCATTTTTGTTTGAGTGCCTAAATATAGACTTAATCTGAGGCACTAAAGTTTGAAAATATTGGTATTTGTACAAAATTACATCTGAAATGACAGTGCCTGCTCTTCTTTTACCCCCACCTTTTTTGGCAGTATTGAACTTTGAGATCACATGGAGAAATCTCTTCATTCATTCATTTCCCTATTGCATACCGACTAGATCAGAAAGCCCTGCTGGGAGAGTCTGTTGTTACACAGGGACTGCGCCTGCATTCTTTATATGCTCCAAACTCCCAGGCCTTGCCTCCACACAGAAGATTTCATTAAACTGATGAATAGATCTGTCTGGATGCACTCCTGTTTTAAAACTGGTGATTTTGATTTAGCTTGCATCTGAGTAAACCAAAGCAAGCCAGGTGTAAACTGATATGAGTATTCACAGAGAGGTTTCATTAAATTACTTTAAACCTTTAGATAAACAGGTAAAACTTTACATATAGACAAATTCATAGTGACGTTATTGAGAGTTTTTGGTTATACTAAGATGGCATGATAAGCTCTGTAGTGTATTGAGTTCATGAATCATTATAAGTTACTGGGATGCATACAGTATGCTGGACAAATGCCATTATACCATATGACCCTCCTCATGCATGATTGGACAGTTAGATGCATGCATGACTGGATAGTCCCATAGGCGAAGTCCTTTTTTCATGAGCTGGAAAATGTCCATAACTTTCCTAAAAACTTAATATTTACATTTGTTTAATAAAAAAGATCCTAGACCCTTTTGAAAAGCACCTTAGAATATCTGTTTATAAAAATTTTGCTGCAAAGTGCTACCTATTAACTGCTTGCTGGGCTTAGTAAGACATGGATCTCTCGGAATTAAGTAGACATGCCATCAGCGAAAAGACATATTGAATATAAAATGCTCAGTGTGCCCAGCATTGTTTTGTGTAACTCTAAATTTATTTATAGATTTTGACTTTATAATAGGTTTCAATGTATCTCTACTTTATGATTTGCTAATGTACCCAGAGGGAAAGTTCATTCTAATCAAATTTAGTATCACAAAAATAAGCACAGAAACAAATCAACACACCCTGTGCATTGCAAACATTGCAAAAAGGCAAATCGTTATGTTGCTAAGTTGTTTTTACCATGAAACTAATTCTCCATGGTTCAGCTGTTGCTTTCCTAACCATATAGTTCAGCTCTTACATGCTTCCCTGTTATCCTCTGAGGCATGTAGATACAAATACCAGGTGTGCTAGTAGTATATATGAGCATTCTAAACAACCCTGTTCTGGCTATGAGTATAGAATCATGGATGATGGGAGTTGGTTGGAAGAACTTCTTACATAATCTAGTCCTTTAGAAATGAATGGGAGGAAGCAGTGGAAAATATATTACCTATTTATTGTAGCTTTTTATAGGCTGTATGGAAGAATCCTGCACAGATGTGGGGATGGATGAGATAACCGTATCAGACATTTTTATTTCTAACTCTTATAATTATTCATCTTTCTACGTCATGCTGGTCAGTCTCATGCCTTCTTCACGTGAGAGAATCGCAAATTGACTTGAAGTGGTTCAGACCCACTGAGGATGAGCAAAGAAACTTAGGTAACACTACTACTTTATATCTCTCTGAGTCTTTCCACCTCAATTATCTTTACAAACAGTCATTATAAGGCCTCATGCCACCTTGTTGTAGATAGGGAAGTAATATTATTCCCATTTTACAGATGAGGAATCAGAAACACTGAGATATCAGCCTGACACTTGCCAATTAAGATGCTTCAAGTTAGGCACCAAACTTCATAAATGAATGGCATTCTGTTAAGCTGCACTGTCCCCCAGCAATTCCCCTTCATTTCAGCATTATGCCTAATATTTTTTGCAGGATTTGGTGCTGTAAATTCCTTTAGACAGGGTATACATTGTGTTCTGTGCTTTGTATAACATTAAGCGGAACAAAGCATTCTGTGAGCACTTATTAAATAATAGCAATTAGAATATGGACAAGACTAGGAAAATGTATGTGGGGGGTGGTTGGAGGTCAGAGCTGAGAGAGCTGGATGAAAAATGAGTTTTATTCCATGGAAAAATTATTTTTTATCAAAAAAACAAAAAGGCAAAAATCTTTTTTTCCCCCCAGTTTTCCAACAAAAAATAAAAAATAATTGAGTAAAAGTGATAGTTTCTGCAACAATCTTATTTTAATTGAAAACTCAGTTTCCCTTTTGGGGAGAGAAGTTTTCATAGAACATTTCAACTAGTCCTACTACTTGGAATAAAAAGTTCTCCACTCAGCATACGACTTGCGATATGCTCTCTGTTTACTGTGTACCATGTCCTCTCATTTGAGTGACAAATTCCCCAAATGCTATGGAGTTGGTCACAACATCCTCACTCAGTAACCAAGACGATTAAGCCTGATGACTACGCCTTCTTTCAGAGTGGAAAGTTTCAGCCTGTCCTAACAAGCTCTCCAAATATTTTGTAAAATTCAAACAAACAAAACTCACGTGCAATAAATGCACCAAAGCTTGGAACTACCCAGGTTTGCAAATTCTTTTTCTTTTGATTTTGAAAGAATACTCCATATTCTGGCGATGAATTCTCAGTGTAAATCATTCTTACTTCATTAGCTTCCAGGGGACTATGCCAATTTACAACCGTTTAGAACCTGGCCAGTGTTTTGAAATCTTGTGTTGCTTGACCTTTGGCTCTGTGTTTATAATACACAAGAATCTCATACACCTGTGCTATGAGTTATTCATTACTTGAAACAACACATTGGGGATTAAATGTCCAAGTAATTGTTAGTTGCCTAAAACTCTACAGCATTTTGCCACTGTTAAATATCCTTAGAATGAAGTTGTCAGCTGGAGTTCAATTCTTTTTCATGAAAACCATCTGTATTCTAAAGATAAAAACACATATGCACAGATACACACTCAGGACCAGACCTTCCACTGTTGTAAAGTGGCATAACTTCATGGCCATCAGTGGAACGATGCTGATTTATTACACCAGCTGGAAATCTGTCCCACACATTATGGAGCTAAATATAGGCAATGAAGAGGTGTGCACTGAGCGAAGTCAATAAACTAAGGGAGGGGAGGGGAGACATTTGTGCACCTTGTGGATTTGAAGCAGTTTCAGAAAAGATTAAAGGATTGTCTTTGACAAAAAAGAAAATCCTCACATCTTATACTGCAAAAACAGACCCGTGGCAGTGAGCTTTAGAGCCCAGGTCAACTGACTTGAGCTTGTACTGTGAGGATAAAAATAGCAGTGTAGATATTGAGGCATGGGCTGTCGTCTGGGCACTGAAACCCAGCCAGGGGGGAAGTTCTGAAAGCCCAGGCTCCAGTCCAAACTTGAATGTCTACATTGCTATTTTCAGCCCTGGAGCGCAAGTCTGCAGGCCTAAATCAGTTAATCTGGGCTCCGAGACTCCCTGCTGCCGGTTTTTGTTTTTTCTTTTTCTGCTGTGTAGACATACCCAAAGTGAGAAGGGCAAACTGTGCTGTAACTCCTTTGTCATCTTTTAATATTTAGTCTCGAGACAGACTAGCAGCAACTCTCTGTGGGTGCATTTATTGGATTTAGTGTTTCATTTTTGTTACCAGAAAATGTCACCATTGTGACGAATGGCACTAAAATGTATAAAATATAGACAGATGGAGCTGGTCTGATCCTGTCACCTTCATGAACGCATTGCATGACCCTGAAAAGCTGCAGAAGGCTCTCTTTCAGTCTGTACTCAGTATTGGCGAAACTATAAACTGTGGATATTAACATCAAAGGAAACAATGTTCAAATCACTGGGTAGGGGTGTGGGAAACAGCTGTACTGCAGGCTAAAATGCATACATTTGAAACTTCATACAACCCACAATGGCTGGATTCTATAGGGAATCATCACAATGGTCAGATTAAAAAAATGCCATGTCAGACCCTTCAAATGATCAGATTTCTTTGTTTCTTCATTAGTTAGTCAATTCTCTAAGATCATGGTGCTAAAATTGTGCTTGGTGCATTACAGACATGTCTGAAGATGCACGTGATAAAATAAAGGGCAAATAGGCCTTGTCTTACCTAGAGATCTGCTAGCGCAGACCCCAGCAGCTATGCAGAGTCCTGATAGGAATACCTCTATTATTATTAGAGTTTGTCAGGAATATTGCAACTAAACATTTTGTCAGAAAATGCCAATTTATTGAAACCAAAACTGTTTCTGGGGCAAGGGTCAGTTTTAATGAATTTTCAGTTTTTTGGGGGAAGGGAATTTAAAAAAAAGTTTCCCAGTTGGTGACCTGTCCTGCTTCAACATTTCTTTAAACAAAAAATGTTCAGTTTTGCCCAGGTCAAAATGATGTTTTGTTTCAAAGTTTAAGTTAATTTAAAGTAAAAACGGGATAAACCTTGGCGCTTTCTGTCTTTTCAACAATCCATCACAAAGACATGAGCCAAAATCCAGATGAGACCCGCATGTCTACAGCAGGCTTGCCAGCAACTCATGCAGTATTAGCACTGCAATTTTACGGACAGCTACCAATGCCTTAGTTGTACCAGTTGAATATTGTGCAGAAGCGCTGTGCTTCCATTGTCATTATGGCAAGTTGGACTCTGTGATCCAGTCTGACCTTCTTATCACTGGTGTGACCTGGACAACTCCAGTTTCCAACCTTCCGTTCTTGGCTGGCATTGTTCCCCTGGCAACTAGGCATGAAGGCAGGGTCCAGGCTGCATTAGTGCATGCAGCCTACTATCAAGACAGCTTACGTCACAATTTCATTCTCAAAGCCATATCCCCCTGGGTTAAATCAAGATGCCCCTTTTTTGAAATAGTTGAGCTTCTCAGACAGTACTTCAGACACCATCTTTCAAAGGAACAGAGGTAGCATGTGTTGTGGATCTATATTTTGGATAGATGGCACATTTCTTGGGAGACAGACAACTCCAATCTGCATTTCCTAGTCTCTGCAGATCAGCTCTCACATGCTTTTCAGAAGAATCACATGAACTGAAAGATCCTTCTTCATTACAACAGGATACAGACAGTTTAACTTACATCTTTAACACTGCGGCTTCTTGAGTTCCCCATCCTGCCCCTGTGGAGCTCACGAATGAACACGCTGTGTGCCCTCTGCCCTCTTTGTCATCTTGAGAGTGGATGGATGCACTTGACGTCTCTGGACGATGCTGCCATGATAGACTGGCTACATCTCTTACCCAACATCTAATTTATTGTTTCTAGGGCCATATGCCAGAAAAAAGTTGTTTTTTTTAAAAAGGGAAAAGAAAAAGGGAAAATTAACCAGGTCAAAACTGGAACGTTTTTAAAGACATGGTTGAAACAAAATGTTTTGATTGGCCCAATCTGATTTTTTTTAAATGAATATTATTATTTATTTTTGGTTCATGAAAATTTTCAAGATTTTTGGCTTTGTCCTCATTCAGAACAGGACATTTTCCCCATGTTTCACAAAAATTCATGTGGGCTGGGGAAACTCTTTCCTGCCCAGCTGTACTTACTATACATGGTACACTGAATTGGTATAGTGACCTATGCCAGCACATTCCTATACCAGGTGCCATATCCTCTATATTTCCATTACATTTTCCTATATTGTTATTGTTGCTGTACCACCAACATATGACGCACTTCATATACAAATCTGAAGACAAGCTCTCTTCCCCATAGATTTTAATGAGTAGATAAAATCAGGTTAGCTATGTAGATACTGTAAAGACAGACTCATACATTAAGGATGTTTATGCAGTTCTATGGCCTGTATTACACAGAAGGTCAGACTAGATAATTATCCTTCTGGCTTTAGAATCTAGGAATCTTATGTTTTACACTGATGTAAAAGATATGACCAAAAGTGATTGGGTGGGAACAGGGTGGTGAGATATAGCAGAACAGCTGTGGTTGCATGAAGTTCCAAGGCTGAGCAAGGTTTCACGACTCAGATGCCCTGGTTGGAGTGGACAGGGTGTTCTGGAGAACCTCTTACTGCTGCTGTAAAAAAGAGCAGCCGAGAGCCTGTTCTTGATCAGAATTCACATTGCAGGATGCCTAAGCATGCTTATCAGACCATGAAATGCGAGCTGGTATTGTAGCTAAACCTCCAGGAAAACCTATTCTGCTAATGTTGTCAGCTTATCATAAGAACTTATACAGCACCTGTCATAAACAGATAGTTAAGGGTTAATATCTCTTTTACCTGTAAAGGGTTAAGAAGCTCAGTGAACCTGGCTGACAGCTGACCAGAGGACCAATGGGAGGACAAGATATTTTCAAATCTTGGTGGAGGGAAGTCTTTGTTTGTGCTGTTTGTTTTGTTCTTTGTTCGCTCTTGGGGCTAAGAGGGACCAGACGTGCAACCAGATCTTTCTCCAATCTTTCTGAAACAGTCTCTCATATTCAAAATAGAAAGTACTAGCTAGAAAAGGCGAATTAGTCTTATGTTTGTTTTCTTAACTTGCAAATGTGTATTGTGCTGGAAGGATATTTTTACCTCTGTTTGCTGTAACTTGTATCTTAGGCTAGGGAGGAGGGAGTCCCTCTAGTCTATATAAGCTGAAGACCCTGTAAACATTTTCCATCTTGATTTTACAGAAATAATTTTTACTTTTTTCTTTCTTTAATTAAAAGCTTTCTTTTTAAGAACCCGATTGATTTTTTTCCCTTGTTTAAGACCCAAGGGGATTGGGTCTGAACTCACCAGGGACTGGTGGGGGAAAGGAGGGGGGGAAAAGGTTAATTCCTTTCTTTTTCAGATCCAAAGAGTTTGGATCAGTGTAATCTCTCAGGGTAACCCAGGGAGGGGAAAGTCTGGGAGGGGGAAAGGAGGGGGAATGGTTTATTTCTCTTTGTTTTAAGACCCAAGGGGTTTGGGTCTTGGGTTCCCCAGGGAAGATTTTGGGGCAACAGGAAGTGTGCCAAAACACTATATTTTTGGCTGGTGGTGGCGCTATCAGATCTAAGCTAGGAATTAAGCTTAGAAGGGTACATGCAGGTCCCCACTTTTAGGACGCTAAAGTTCAAAGTGGGAAACATACCTTGACGGCACCCCATTACCACACTATTTGAGCACCTCAGTATCTTTTCAAGTGTTCAGCCTCTTAACACTCCTGTGAGGTAGAGCAGTGCTATTATACCCATATCACAGATGAGGAAGGGAAAATGAGGCACAGAGAAACAAAGTGACTTTCCTCAGAGTCACAGAAGAAGTTTGTGGTGGAGCAGGGAATTAAACTCCCATCTCCCAACCCCTAAGCGAGAACCCAAGCTGGTATGCAGTCGGCGAGAGAAGCTCCTGCACCATGTTCCACTTTTGCAGACCAGCACAACACAGGCCAGGAACAACCCTTATGATATCATTAGAGAAATGCCATTTGCAAAGTGAAAGAATCAGATATTAATTTCTAGATGTTTTAGGCAGGGATTTTCAGAGGAGCCTAAGGTAGTTAGGCACCCAAATCCCATTGAAATTCTTTGGAAGTTGGGCACCAATCCCAGCAATAATTCAGAAATTATTATGGTTTCATAATAATAAATAACCCCATAAAGAGTTTAATAACAGAAACTTTGTAATACCCTATGGTAGTATCGTGTGTTGGCAGGGTAATGGACTGAGATGCCACTGAAGGTCTTTCATTGCTGATTCTATGAAACAAATGAAGACAGCAATAGAAATGTCTTGGGTTTTGAAATGATTTTCTTGGGACTGTTTGTCAGGTACATATCAGTTACACACAGGAACACTGTTCATCTGTGTTCATTCCACACTCTAGCTTACATCTGTGGTGCAGTCCACATCACAGCAAATCATTTCTCTAGCATGACAGTCCGTAGATAAATATTAACTTGTAGAGCATCCCAGAATTCTGATAAAGATGCAGCTGTTACATCTGAGTGGGGTCAATGCTGCATCTTACACTTGCATTTACAATAGGAATTAGATAGACATGCTTAATCTCTCTTCGTTATTATTATTCTTTCTAAACAACAAAATATTCTAGGTTGATGACATGCCCTGTTAATCTCTTTGACTCCTGTTCTCAAACGCTGAGTAATTTACAAAGGTTATATCTTGTTTTGTTGGCGCCACTAGAGTAGATCTTTGACTGATAAAAAAACAAGGTGCTTTTTTAAGCTCAGAGCCTTAAAGCTTCAGAAAATGGTATATGAGAAAAAAAAGTGTTTACAGCATTTCCTATTATATACACAGATGCTATAACAATGAATAAAACAGAACTGTCCATTGTCACAAAATATGACCATAAATATTTGTATTTTTTGCATATTTCAATCTGTAGACTAAAATGTGATTTATGTACTTAACTTGTAAATGGGGTTGAGATAGTTTTAATGCCCTCTCGTGGGGAAAGAGGGAAGAAGCCCCTTCTAATAGTCACCTAACAGCTTACGGTTAAGGATCATTAAAAGACAATGCTGACAAGAATAACATTGTTGGCTATTGCCCGTTTTCCTTGGGGAACACCGAACCCTGTTTGAAAAGGATGGGTTCAGACTGGGGGCACTAGACTAGTGGGATTTGAACAGGGGATAAAGTCTTCTCCTCATCTGGCAAAAGACAGACTTAAACCAGGGATCTCCAGTCTCCTGGGTGGGTGTCCTAACCATGCAGCTAAAAGTTATGAATTATGATCTTTCCCCTCCAGTCCCCTCCACCCTCTGCTTTGTGTGACATTACATGGTCTCTGAGCACACCTACCAGATCAGGCCCCGAAGTTAAGTAAGGCAGAGCAGCGCCTATCTTCCCCTGGTTTGTGAATCGCTCTGGGTGCGAGATAGGCACCCGGGGTCCTGGTGGAAGGCAATGGGGTGCACGCTTCAGAGGCAGAAAATAGGAGCCTAGAGACCTTTATACTGCAGAAACTTAGGCACTGAGCGAGTTTAGGCAACTACATGGTTGGACAGCTGCCCAGCAAAAGTATTGTGAATTGCAGTGGTGCCTAAAAATGAGACTGAGGTGCCTATATCTGGGGGACAAATGCCTAAGTTCCTGTATGACTCTAACCCTCAGAAAACCAAAAGACACACAAGAGGAGGTGGGTTTGCTAGGAGAGTGTGTAAATGGGTTCTGTTCTGTTCCTGTAATGTAAGAGAAAAGCCTTTCTAACTGTCACGGAGTGTAAGATTAGGTGAGACTAAATATACATATAGGCTATTTGCTGTTTTAAAATAGTTTTTTCTCTAGTGCTTTGTTCCAGCTGCTAAATAAGAATGTGCTGTTTGAAGAAGGCTGACCCAAAGGAAAGCAGTGCAGGTACTTGAAACCCATTCAGACCTGCAGGGAGATGTTTGTGTAGGGTACCTGAGCCCCAGGCTAAGAATCATGAAATTCCAGCTCAAGATAGGTAAAAATATAAGGCCTGTCTTCTGCAGCGGGTGCACTTAGGGAGATAAAAATAGGTGGCAGAAATATAGCTAGCCATATTACCGGAACACCAATAAATATACTAATTAGATACAATTAAACTGCTGGTGATGAGTTTGTATTTTCTAAAAAGAAAGCAAAAACCCTTGGTCCATAAGTGCAGGGAGAAAATAATAAGCATTAGAAACATATCAAGCACCATTTGTATCCCTTTGTTATATCATATTCTTTCCTTCCCTTCACTACCCCTACCCTCTTTTCTCTTTTAAGTGTATTTTTCTCTTGCTTCCTTGTTTTTGTTGTTTTTATTTAACTATGGTGGTGTATTTCCATATCGTAACGCTCAAAAGACCCCATCAGGACTGGGGACCCCATTATGCGAGACCCAATTGTCTAGGGTCTCAGCTGATATAAATACGTTTCAGTGCAGATGTGCTGATTTACACCACCTGAGGATGAGGCTCAGTTTTTCTAATTATGCATCAAAAAGTTTCTCCATCTTCATATTCATCTCCATGAACCAACTGAGCTGCACCTTTTTGAAGATGATGACAGCCTACCAGGAGTAGACACCATACTGATAACAGGGTATATATTAAGCTAACAGCAGTTTGTTAGTCCCATTGTGGCCCATTTTAGCAGCAATCTTGTCTGAAATTATGTACAAAGGCATTGTTAAAGACATACAGCTGGAATGTGGCTGTCTCTACAGATCATGTAGAAATGATTACACTTTAAAGAACAGAGATAGATCCTGAAATGCTGCAGATCAACCAGTTCTATGCCCTGCTGCATGAACAGAATGGGATTATTTATTTAAATGAGAGGAGCTGTGGGCTTTTTCAGTTCACAGCATAGGACATTGGAACCACTCTGAGGCGGGCCCTTCCGGGTCGCGAAATGCAGCCGTCCAATAAATAACTGCCTGACAGTGATGAAGAAGTGATTATCAAGCTGGCAAGGAATTGCATCGGCAAAACTCCTGAATGCAACACCCAGCCAAAGTTCCACTGCTCCTTAAAGGAGCCCCAAAAGGATATCATAAAATGAAGTCTGTGGTCTAATTCTGGTGGAATCTCTTTTCTGCTATGGAGGCCAGCTACACTGGGGTCTTACCATGCAAATATTTGGGCTTCTTCTATGTCTGACATAGAAGCAAGCACTTTAAACGAATACAATTTCAGGTATTAAAAAGCCCCATACAGCCATAATTGAAAGCAATAAGAGAGAGGAGTCCAGTCGGCCTTTGGAAATCCACATGGCTCCTTTGTGTATGTGCAGCCACATGAGGCCCAGAAAGCACACATCTTAAACATCCCCGGCAGTTTATTAACTACTGAGAGAGCAAGATAGTTAAAGAAAAGACATCAGGAAGGTAACAACTTAATGAAAGGGCTCCTCCTGGAACAGGCTGTCATTTCTGCCCTTTTGAAAGCCTCTCCTTAGTTAAACACTTTTCTAAATAGAGGTGTTGTTGTTTTTTTTCTTAGGGAGCTTTGATGATCAACGGACATCTTTGTCTTGAAAGTCAGCTCAGGGACATGCTAATGGTTTCTAACAAGGGATGTGTCTGCAGAGCACTTTAACAGCACTGTTTCTTTGGCTGCTCTTGTTCCCATTTGCCACCCTCTCCCCTCTGAGTGCTACCACCAGCCTATTGGATTTTTCCTTTTATACATATGGGAAAGTAGCAGTTACCAAGGCAGAGGAAGCCCAGGTACTTCAGGGATGGGAGCCGTATAAATACCAGGGAGACAGACAGAGCAACATGATGGCAAGCTCATTGCAAATATCGAAGCAGATAGACATTAACATTCTACATTACATTTAATTATAGAAGCCCTGATAATCTTCTCATGTGTACCAGGGTAAATCAGGAGTAATTCTCTTGAAGCCAGTGCAATTACACTGGTATAGCACCGGTGTAAGAGAGAGGAGAATCTGTGTGTGTGTGCCTGTTTTTACAGAGACAAAATTATAGAGCCATAACCAGGCATTTTAGTGTCTGGGGTGAGCAAGCATATTTGTGCTCTTACCATTTTTTCCCCATAGTTTTTCCTCCCAGAGGCAATGTATGGGGTGGTGGCAAGTGGGATCATGTTGCCCCATCCCCTTGATTTTTTGGTTGAGCCCCACCAACCCAGACAAGCCGGGTGGCCCACTGAGGAGAGTCAGGAGGTGTAGGTAGTGCTCCGTACCTGAGCCTGGCCGCATGGGCCTGGCCCAACCGAGCCCTGTCACACAGGCCTGGCCTGATCAAGCCTCTATTTCCACCCCATTTTTCCATCCCCGTGTCTTAGCGCACTGGGCAGCTGCCTCATTTGTTCTGTTCTGGTTATGGCGCTGCAAATTTACCTCAACAATCTTGGATTAGCTGGATTGAGGAAGTCGTATTTTTGGAGGGGGTATGTTCTGTAGAGACTTCCTTATCTTTGGCCTCATTCTCTGCTCCATTTGAGCTGAAGTCAAAACAAGACCAGGGTTGGGGTCCAATTTTAGGCTCCCCACAGTAAATTATAGCAGCTTGAAGGCTACTTATGTATCTAAGGGGCTGTTCTAGCAGTCAAGTGTAGCCAGAGTACAGAGGTGTTGTCCCCAATCTGCTTTCCTCTGGAAATGCTCTCAGAATTCCCTTTATGGAAGATATCTTGAATTCAGTAGTTTGCCACAAATGCTAATCAAAATTCCTCTTGGAAGACAATATGAGAAGAGGAGCTGATAGGAAAAAAAATCTAATGGAAAAATGGAGCAGAGAATGAGGCAAAAAACAAATATTTGAAGGGACTTTTTGGTTGGTCAGAAATCTGTTTTTTTCCTGGTTTGTGTTGAAAATCAAAATTTTGCTGAGAAAAATTCATTGAACTTTTGAAAACAAAAAATGAACATCTTCAAGGCCCTGATTCAGAAAAGCACATCGGCACATGCTAAAGTCCCATTAATGTGATGTCCAGGGGACTGCTCATATGTTTCAAGTTCAACACAGGCTGAAGTGCTTTGACAGCGTCAATCAAATAGCTCAGGACTTGGCAGGGTCAAGCCTTTAATTTCTTTGTTGATCGGTGTTATCTGATTAACTACAGCTTTCAAAGTTATTCCGGGGGTAAAATCCACCTTGAGTCCCCACCAGCCGCTAAGGGTACATCTACATGCCAATGAAAAGCCTGCAGCACTGACTCTCAGAGCCCAGGTCCCTTGACTGGGGCTCGCAGTGCTTAGGCTGCAGAGCTAAAAATAGCAGTGTAGATGTTCCCGCTCGGGCTAGATCCTGGGCTCTGAAACCTGGCAAGGGGGACAGGTCTTGAAGCCTGGGCTCCAGCCTGAGTGGGAATACGTGCACACTGCTATTTTTAGCTCTGCAGCCTGAGTCCAGTGACCCTGAATTGATCCAGGCTCTGGAACTCGGTTCCTTGGTTTTTTCGTTGCAATGTAAACATACCCCAAAGCTAATGGGCAGTAGAACCAATGTTTTACCTCATAGCAGTATTCAGAGCCATGCTCTCTGTGTGTGATCTATATACAACAGCATGAGGGAGGGTTTGGGATATTGTCTTTAGGAAACACTGCCTTGCAAGTCTATGAGAGACTGACTCAAGAGGGATTCATTTTAAAGACACTTCCATTATCTATCCTACATATTCAGATATTCCTCAGCACTTTAGTATCTGCGCACTGCACAATCTCTAATAATGTATTTATCCTCACTACTCAACTATGAGGGAAGGAGGGAAGAGAATTGGTTGGGAATTTTCCAACACATTTTTCTATTGGAAAATGCTTATTCACTGAAACCAAAATTGTTCATGGGAAAGGGGCAGTTTTGACCAATCTACAGATTTGGAAAAAACAAAATGGATGCAAAAAGTTTCAGAATTATTGAAATGACTCCTGATGACATTTTCAAAGTGTTTTTTTTTTCTGTTCTAAGTGACTTTTTGGTTCAAAATGACAGTTAATTTATACTAAAGCTTTTTTTTAAAAAAAAAAGTCAAAATCAAAACGAAATGTTCTCAAAATGAGATATTTTGATTGATCCAATCTGATTTAAAAAAAAATCAACGAAAATGTTTGAGATTTAGATTTTTTTTTTTTTGGTTCCAATTTGAGATGGGAAAAATATTTTTTAATTCTGGAAAATTCTAATGGGGCTGTCGTAGTATAATTCCCAATTCTGGACCTTAGCGTCCAAAATATGGGTACTAGCATGAGTTTCCCTAAGCTTAATTACAGCTTAGCTCTGATATGCTGCCACCAATCAGGAATTTTCCAGGGCCTGATACCCTCTGGTCCCCCCAAAACCTTCCCTGGGGACCCCAAGACCCAGATTCCCTGAGTCTCACAACAAAGGGGAATAAACCATTCCCTTCCCCCTCTCTTCTTCCTCCCAGCTCCTTCCCACCCTGGGAACACTAGGAGATTGCCTGATTCAACTTCTTGAATCACCACACGGAGAGGGCTGTTACCTTCCCCCTCACCCAGAGGCAATACAAGCTGCATGAATATAACACAAAGAGAAAATTTATCCTTCCCTTCTTCCCACCAATTCCCTTGAACCTTAACTAGGAGAAAAAAATCACACAGGTCTTAAAAAGCAAAACTTTTAATAAAAAAGAAAGAAAAAAGTAAAAGGTTTATCTCTGAACTTTAGATGGTAAAAAGTTACAGGGTCTTTCAACTATAAACAATAGAAAGAAACTTTCTCCAGCAGAAACACAATTTAAGCTATTTCCAGCAAGTACACATATGCAAATGAAACAAAAAACCAAATTAAAAGACTATGACCACCTTTGCTTACTTACAATTCTGAATAGATAAGAGACTGTAGCAGGGAGATTGGCAGAAACCTGTTTGCACCTCTAGTCTCGTCCATGACCCAGAGAGAACAAAGCCAAACCCAAAACCCACAAACAAAGGCTTCCCTCCCATGAGATTTGAAAGTATCTTGTCTCCTGGTTGGTCCTCTGGTCAGGTGTTTGCAGGTCACTGTTTGTTAACCCTTTATAGGTGAAAGAGACATTAACCCTTAGCTATCTGTTTATGACAGTGGTGGAGAACTGTTTCTCATAGGGTAGAGAGATCTCTCAGAGGAGAGAGATCACTTGATCATTACCTGTTAGGTTCACTCCCTCTGGGGCACTTGGCATTGGTCACTGTTGGTAGACAGGATACTTGGCTGGATGGACCCTTGGTCTGACCCAGTATGGCCGTTCTTATAGCAATATAATTATCACCCCCATTTTACAGATGGGGAACTAAGGTGCTGAGAGACTAATTTGCCCCAAATCACAAAAAGTCTGCAACATAGCAGAGAATTGAATTAGGATCTCTCGTATCCCAGACCGGAACCCTAAGCACTGAACTTGTGCCTGACCTTGTGTTAGAAAACTGGAAAACATGATTTCCTTATCCTCAAAATTCTGAAGAATTGCTTGTCTGATTGCTTGCTGCCAGCAGTATTCTGAAAAGGAACCTCAGCCGTTAGTTTGGAGCATTGGAACCGTCTCATAACAAATGGTCTGCAGTGAAAGGCAATACAGTGAAGTCTATGGAAATATAGTCGGGGGGAGAATCCTACTTATCAAAATTAAAGATGGAAATGCTTAGAGAACACAATTTGATTTAATTTAACAAGCTAAAGGAGGCTGGGCAAAATGAATAGAACAATGAAATAAAGTCACAATAGGAAGAAATAAAGGCAGCATTTTTTCTCTACTCTTGAAATCTCTCTTACCCAGAACCCATGAATCGTCTGCAAACTCCACAGTGATGATAATTGCTCAGAGGAATTCCCATCTAGTCTGTTGTTCGACTTCTGTGGAATCTCTATATAATGTCACTAGAGTAAGATTCATAGATTCCAAGGCCACTGTGATTATCTAGTCTGATCTCATGTATAACACAGGCCTTGAAATTCCTCAAAATAATTCCTAGAACAGATCTTTTTGTAAAAAAATCCAATCCTGATTTAAAAATTGTCAGTGACAGAGAATCCATCACGACTCTTGGTAAACTGATCCAATGGTTAATTACTCTCACTGTTAAAAATGTGCACCTTATTTCCAGTCCAAATGTGTCCAGCTTCGTCTTCTAGCCATTGGATCATGTTATATCTTGTAGGAAAAAACCTGGAAAACACAGAACATGATCAACTGTGTGATTTTTATACCAAGAGGGCAAATCCCTTCCTGACCCCATGATGCAGAGGCTTATCCTGATTCAGCAGGCATGTTTAAAGGTAAATGCTCTGCTGAATCAGGGCCCAGGCTCCTAAACAAATATTTAAGCACTTAACTTTAGGCTCCCAGGTTTGAAAATATTGACCCTCATCTTTCTATTTCTTCTGTAATCCACTCAGCATGCTTCTGGCAGCTGCAATAACAGTAGTAAAGAGTAAATATTTAATTCCATAAAAACAACACTGTTGTGTTCTCAGTGACAAATATGTTAGCAATATTAATTAAGCGGGGAGTGTCTTGAAGTTTCTTTAATAGTCACAAAATTAATCAAACGTGTTCAGCAGACTGTCACTCTCATGGAGAAAATGATTTCTTGTAGATGCTGTCTTTCTCTTTGATGACAAGAGGGGGTTTGGTTTAAATGTGCAGTGACACTGGAATGAGTACCTGGACTTAATTTTCTCAATCTTTATACATTTCTCTTGCTCTTTCATGCATTCCTTTTTCCATCCCACATTTCTAAGAGGTATATTCACCTTCACAGGCTTCCCTGAATTCATGGGGCTCAGCCTTGCAGAGGAGTAAGACGTTGTAAAGTTTCCCCTTCCCACTACTCAGAACTAAGGGCTAGTCTACACTGGCAATGTTAAAGCGCTGCTGTGACAGTGCTTTAAGGTGGCTTGTGTGGTTGCTGCAGAGCGCTGGGAGAGATGCTCACATGGCTGGGCTTGAGCTGCTGCGCATGCCCTGCGTCGAACCATGGTCTGTCTGCTACCCCCATCGCCGGCACCCAGGAGTTCGGGGTGTGCAGTGTGTCTGTCACCCCCATCCCGTCACTGCATCCCCCCCCGTCTGAAACCCCCACATCCTCATCCTCCATCACTCCCTCAGGCAGTTGGGCTGTACCCTGGCTTGTGCTGGGAGCACAGTGCATGGCGCGGAGTCTTGTGCCTTCCCAGGGAGGCTTTGTTTATATTTTTTTGGTTTCATTTTTTACGGGAAACACAAAGGTCAGCTGTAGGCGGAGGGTAGGGTGACCAGACGTCCCGATAAAATTGGGACTGTCCCAATTTTGAGGAGTTTGTCCTGTGCCTGACCAGAGTATGGTCGGGAGGACATTTGTCCCAATATTTTGTTTCCTGGTCTTTGGCGGCAATTTGGCGGAGAGTCCTTCAGTCAATGACAGTCTTCGACGGTATTTCAGTGGCAGATGCTTCTGTCTTTCATGGTAAGATTTATTACCCGCCACCAAAATACCGCTGAAGACCGTTCGCGACTGAAGAGCTCTCTGCTGAATTGCCGCCGAACTTCCGGATGGGTGAGTGTAAAAAAAAACAAAAAAAACCACACACCCCCGGCAGCGGTCCCAATATTTTCCCCTTAACATCTGGTCACCCTAGCAGAGGGTGGGATGCTGAAGATGCTGGGCCTCGGGGCGTGTAAGGTGTAAATCTGACCCTGAGTCACTGCCAGTGTTTTGTTTAGTTTCTGTGGTAACCCTGCAATTATAGCGGATTCCCCATAAAACCACTAACCCTTGAATATAAGACTTGATAGGATGTCAGAGTTTGTACAGGAGCAGATTTAGTTTTAAAATATAGCTTAAAAAAATCATTCCTTTGGGTCAAACATCTGTGTCAGATGTACATTTTCTGGGCCATATAAAGGTCAGTTCAGCAAACTGTATCTAGTAGCTATGTTGTATCTCCCTGCAGGATCAAAGCACCATGTTCCACTATGCACTAAATAAATTATGGAGAGACTGCTGGGGAAAAAAACAGAGTCACTAGCTTTCTATATGAAAGTTTTGCCTGTGAGTTAATAGTTCCCACTAGCTCAAAACAGCAGATGCAACCAACTAGACTTATTGTAAACTTTTATGCATATATTAGGTGCCAGGAGAGAAAAGATCTGCTAGAAACTCTTGTGTTGTCTATTGAAATCTGAAGAGCAAGACTTCAAAGGCTATTTAAAAAACTGATCTACAGCTATGACATGGAATGATCTCTCCGCAGATAAATAAGGGGATTAAAATAAGCCCCCTGAACAAACATATTGGATGGCCGGTGACACAGAAATCAAAGTAAGAGTCACCAAATCAAGCACCATTCAGCCAGCAGAGGCTGATATATTGCAAGCTGGAGATTTGATCACCAGAGGACAGAAGGGTTCTGTAGTGTACCTGGTAAACATTTTTGAATGATTTTTTTAACTCAGAAAAAGGCTTTCTCTTGAAAACGAACTTTTTTGTGAAAAATAGTCATCACTGTCAAAACCTTTTGTTTTCCCCAAAAACAATGTGTGCCTTTGATTTCTTTTTTCAAAACTTTTGTGAAAATCTTTTTTGAAATGTTGATCTATGTTTTTTCCTTTATCAAAGACCAGGTTGGTTGCAATAATTTTGATAAAACTTTCTAAAAAAATAAAAATGGATCTCCCACCTGCCTGCTACCTCCCCCAAAGAAGGAGATCAATTCTGAACACTCTGAAATGAAAACAGTTTCACAATTGACAGTTTTTCCTAAAAGACATTTTCGACCAGCTATGCTCCACAGATGGATGGAAGCTTTAAATTGCAATCAGGGCTCCAGAGCAGCCCACACAATAGCTATAACCCTGGAAACCCATTATTCAGTCACCACCCCATCATCGTCGTCACACCCGATTTTGCCAGCTCCGCCCACTTTTGCCAGCTCCTCCCACTGACCATATGCAAACCTTGTGGGACTTGTGGACCCCTTATGTCTCAGTAATCCTCCACCCACTGAATTTGTCATGGCCTGATGTCCTCTCTGCTCAACCTATGGCTTCATATATCCCCAAAAGTCAATGTTTTTTGAAGAGAAGTAGGGGTGAGAGAAAGCTAGCGATGGGCCTTTTCCAAAGCTTTCTTCAATCAATGTAGAGATCCCCATTTACATCAGCGGTATTTGGATCAAGCTGTAAAGCCACCAGCTGAAGTCAGTTTTCCTTTCATATTAGTATTTTTCCCTCATATTCCTTTCTCTTTGAAATCTACAAAACTGGTCCCCGCAGCACATGAGAGACATCGGTCGAAGGGCCTAGCCTCCCCTTAAATCAGTGGGCTCTCCACTGAAAACAGCCACGCCATCAAATGACCTGGGCAAGGGAAGCCTTTTAGAGAAAGAACATTTCAGGCGGTTGATTGCTACGGCTGGAAGAAGTTGTTTTTTTTCCCAGGATGCAATTGTAGAGAAACACAGAGGAGAATGTTGTTCTGATAAAAATTGTACATTGGTGCAGAGAAGAGACAACTCTGACTCCCTTAACATGAATATATATTTGATATTGGACTGTTCCGTTCATTAGATTGCTGACTGAATGAACAATTGTGCTGTCCCCAGTGTCAACTCTGAGGGCAGGAGGGAACCTTGATTTGCTTCCTTTAATTTGAAATATAAAATTGATCTCCCTCTCTCTTGCTCTCCCATGCACATACAAAAACATACAGACACTTTTTTAACTTATTGGTTTATATACACTTGGAAGAGAGAGAGCATGGTCTTGTGGGTAAGGCTTAGAAGACAGATGTAGAGTCTATCACAGACTGTAACAATAGGAACTTCTAGGGTGATCTTGGTCAGCACCTTGATGCCTCAGTTTCTGCTTTTGTAACCCCAAGCTCACAGATAGCTGCAAATTAAGCTGTGGGACAGTTCAGCTCCCATTTAAGCTGAGCCTCAGGGCAGTGGAAAGGGGGCTTAGAGTTGTCTGTTCTACTCCCACCGTGGGTCCTGCACCAAATAAAACTAGCCATTGTGACCTGGGGAGAGGATGAGAGAGGGAACAAACTACACATAAAGATTTTAGTCATATCATGTGATGCACTACTGGAAAGTGCTCGGCTATCATGGTGATGAGGGCAGACTCAGAATATGAGCAGAAGAGACTAGAAACACAGCTTGGCCATACCTGAGGTTCTTGCCTTCTCCTTTTAAAACTGAACTGCATCTTGAACAAAATGCTAATCTTTAAAACTCTGTGTTTTAAATTGTGGTGAGGTGTGAAGTCACTATCCTTTGCACTTTGTTTGTACCTTCTTTACCATCCTTTTCTCTTAGCCTGGCTGTTTTCGAGAAACTAATCACCCTATTTAGCACCAGAAGAGTTCTGCTAGATTCACAACTTCTCCCACAAGTCCAGAGACCAATAGATTAGGTTTCTCTTGGAAGACAAAGAAGAAAATATTAGAGACCTTTTGTGTTAGGCCATATGTGATAAATGAAAGGGCGGGAGGGTTGGGGGAGCTCCCTTTAATGGACATCCAGCCAAACAGTTAACTATAAAACTACTGTTAGTAGCTGTTCTCTACTTGTTTTATGTGTAAAGGGTTAAAAAGTCCATAGGTAAAAGGAAGGGAGTTGGCACCTGACCAAAAGAGCCAATGGGAAGGGTAGAACTTTTAAAAATTGGAAGAAAAAACTTCCAATTATCTGTCTGTGTTGTTCTCACGGAGAGCAGAGACAGGGCTGGAACTATGCTGTAAAAAGCTTTTTTCCAGGTATGAAAATCATCAGATCATATCTAGAAACTACTCACTTGAAACCCCAGATATGTAAGTAGATCAGGAAATGTCTATGAAGATGTGATTGGGTTTATCTCTTTTATTTCTTTATGGCTTGCAGACTCCTCTGTGCTAACCCCGGGTGCTTTTGTTTTGCCTGTAACCTTTAAACTGGACCTCAGGAATCTATTCTGATGCTTAATCCTTGTAACTGTTTTATTTTTAAATCTAGCAAAAAGCCTAAATTCCAGATATATTTTCTTCCTTTTTATTTTTAATAAAATTTACCTTTTTTGAGAACAGAATTGGATTTTTGTGTCCCTAAGAGATTTGTGCACATATTGTTTAATTAGCTGGTGGCAATAGCTGATTTCCTTTGTTTTCTTTCTCAGATCTTCCCTGGAGGGGAGTGAAAGGGTTTGAGGGTACCCCACAGGGAGGAATTCCCAAGTGCACCTTCCTGGGTTCTCAAAGGGGTTTTTGCACTTGGGTGGTGGCAGCATCTACCCATCCAAGGTCAGAGAAAAGCTGTAACCTTGGGAGTTTAATACAAGCCTGGAGTGACCAGTATTATTTTTTAGAAGTCTTGCAGATCCCCACCCTTCTGCACTCGAAGTGCCAGAGTGAGGAATCAGCCTTGACACCATGTCTACACTACCACTTATGTTGGCAAAAGTTATGTCGCTCATGGGTGTGAACCCCCCCGCCCTCCTCCCCGACCCTGAGCGACATAAATTCCACCAGCATAAGTGGTAGCGTGCACAGTGCTATGTTGGCAGAAGAGCTTGTTGGAGGTGGTTTAATTATGTCGATGGAAGAGCTCTCTCCAATCGGCATGGAGCAGCTACATGAGAGATCTTACTGAGGTGCAGCTGCATCGCTACAGTTGTGCTGCTGTAAGGTCTCTAGTGTAGACATAGCCTTAGTTTGAGAACACCCACAAAATGTTTTGTCACTGTTCCTCCTGCCCCACAGCTCACAGAAAGAATGAGAGTCCCCTACGGAGTGCATGTGCCCGGTGCAGGTGGAAATGCCGGGTGCCAGGTCCACAGTAGCATGAATCAGTGTAGGTCCAGAGAAGGCAATGATATGTGACAGTTTGCACCAGCAGAAGATTTTGTCTCCCAATGGGACTGGTCCTCTCCTCACTTGTTTAACCCCATGGGACTCCACTCCTCTGCACAATTTTTTCCCCATCAGTGGCATTACACCCACATAAAATGGATGCAACAGAATGGGTGACTCAAGACCAATGGCTTCAGTGGGAATATTCCTGGTTTGCATCAATGTATGTCAGAGAAGAATCAGGACCAAAAACTTTAAGAGCAAGAACATGACAGGCATCCAGGCTAGTTGCTAATAGCTTCATGTCATAGATATGTTCCATTTACTCTGGCATAGGATCTGTTTTCTGGTAGGATTGATCCTCTCTTTACTGATTTATACATTGGCCATGAGTAAATTTAGACTGAAAATTAGAAGGAGGTTTCTAGCCATCAGAGGAGTGAGGTCCTGGAACAGCCTCCCAATAGGAATAATGGGGGCAAGAAGCCTAGCTGATTTTAAGATGGAGCTTGATACGTTTATGAAGTGGATTATATGACCATTGTTAGCAGGGGACTGGCCTTGATGACTCAGGAAGTGCCCTTCCAGTTCTTTGTTCTTATGGTATCCTACACTAGCTGGCTTCGTGTGTAGACACTTGTCTTCTCAAGATTCCAAAATAGTGTGTTGCAAACAGTGCTTCTTCTATTAATTAAGGGGTGGCCTCAGCAGAGATTGATTGAGAAGCATGATTGGTTGAGATCAGCTTTCAGAGCATAGATGTTTAGAAAGATCATCTGGTTATAGTTTGTTTGTTTACTGTTTAACGAAACCTCAAGTGGCAGTGAGTAACACTGTAGTAATACCACAGACCGATTATACAAAGCTCTCTGCCATGGTGAGCTTAAAATCTATAAGACGCCAAACCACATTTGTTCATTGGTTTCAGTTCCTTAGGATTTGATTGGGATGAATATGGTGCTGGAAACTTGAAACATTAATTCCTTTTCTGCCTTTTTAAAGCTCCATAGGAGGTGCCATGAAAACATAAAGGTAGTAGGAACTTTGTCCAGAACTTGAATTGAATCTTTTTTTTTAATTATTTGAGTTTTCCCTTGTAAATGTCTTGAGACGCTCAAGTTTCCCCTCAGAAACTTGGTTCATCTGATGTCAAACTTCTGCTCTGATTTACATCGGTGTCAATCCAGAATAATAGCTATATTTCTTTTAGTCAAGTTACTCTGCATTAACACTGATGAAAATGATCAGAATCTGGCTCCTTGTTTTCTCAGTGGCTCTTCACCTCAAAACACTTACAGTGAATATACAGTGAAATATCCCTAGGAATTTCTAGTGCAATTTTGTTTAACCTTAAATTGAAGATTTTTATTTTCTTAGTTATTGACTTTTCATAGGCCATTGGTTGATCACATAAGACTGTTTCACTATACCTGCACATTCCAGCATCCTGTTATTTATATTAATTGTTATAGCAGCATCCTGGAAACCTCAGTTGAGATCACCTCCTAATCCACAGTTCTGTTCCTTAGACTATAATGTACATTTTACTAAAACTCTCACTTAAGTCCACATTCAAGTTTATTATTTTTGAGAAAATATTTCTCTGGGCCTCAGTTTTTTAATCCATTCTTGAAATCCATGAGATAGTCTCCAACCTGAGTTCTACCATGGTTATCAATCATAGCCCAGAAGGAAGATGGCTTTGAGATTATTGTCATGTCAAAGCATCTGGGTCCCTGGCTGAGGCAGGATCTTTGATGTCTGCACCATTTTCTTTTTAATGGACTTTTGATAGCACTCTTAATACATATTAGTTTTACAACTCCCTAGTCAATTGCTGGAAAGGATGTCATTTGGCAATTTATTTTTCTGCTGCCTTTACACAATATTTTCCTGCTATTATGAAAACTACAATAAACCCCCTTTTCTAGAGGTATTTGTCTTGACTTGATAGACTCTAACAAAAAACGCCACAGGTTTTTAACTGTTTAGGTTGAGATCACCCATAATAAATTGCTATTTTATTCACTGTCCTTTTGTGCTGTTCCCTCATGCGTTCATCTTTGTGTTCATACTCGCTTTCTGCCTCACTTCAGTTTGTGGGAGGATAGGGCGGAGGAGAAGATAAGGATAGAAGGGGAAAATGGAATTTAAAGCAGCTGATTCCAAGACTGAAGTTAAGGGTGTTATATCTATAGCCTATAATCCTATCACTTATCAGAGAGGCAAGGGTAGTAACACCATAGTTAAAGCTGTGCTGAGATTTGCAATTAGAGCAGGGCTAAAATCCCACTGTTTGACACTTTAATTATTGAATTTTGTCCCTAACCACATAAGATAAACTATTGAAAAAATTCAGTTAAATATTCCAGCGTTCCATTGATTTTAGTGGTGTCTAAATTAAAGGAGCATCAAAGGGAGTCGATAAACAGCTGTTTGTGGACAATTTGCTAGAAAGAACAACAAAAAAAAAGCCCTTAAAATGTAAATGTACCTCCAAATAGTGAAGGGAGCTAGGCATTTCTGAGGAACAAGAGCTGTCTTCTAATGAAGTGCAAAAAATGGCATGCATTGCTCCTATATACTCTGCCCATTGCTAACGTCTCTTCCCTCCATCCTGAGGGCAAGCTGTATTTCGAGGGGTTATTTGTTCACTGCTGCTTAAGCAGTTAATTAAGTTGTAATTTCTGTTCGATTGCAAGTATTTAACGGGGCTTGAAATTAACTCTGTCACTGAGCTAAGGCAAGCCAGATGCTACCTCAAGCGTCTGGCTGTCACTTCCATTTGTCTCTTAAGAAATTGCCATGTCAGAGACTGAGGCCATGCAAATGGAGGGAGGGCTACAAGTGAGACATTTCTTGCAATGTTAGGAAGATGTTAAACTCAGGAAAGCAGACGTGAATGCCCTGATGAGTTTACAACAACCACTGATGGATGCCAGGGATAGGGTTAATTATAACTTCCTGAGCAACTGCTCTGAAATAGGTTTCTGACCATCGTTAGGGATTGATCAAGAACCGTTCTATGGAAGGAGATTGGCTGAGCACAGCTACGGTGCTTGAGAGTCTTCAGGGACAAAAGTGAGAATTTTTTTTTCTGAGTTTCAAGGTGACCTTTGAACAAGACCCTACCTAGGAAAAGACCCTGGCTGGTGTGATTGCCACTGTAGTGGCAAGAAGTTTTGTCATTTCACCATGCTCCAAGGAGTCTTTTATCATCGTTAATCTCAAATCCCAAACTTGTTCACTGATTCCCTGATCTGACACAGCTATCTTCTTACCTATTCCCCTGTGTATCTTGGAGTCAGGCTGACTTGTCGACTGGCACAGATGCATTTTTTTTCTTTAATTCCAGTTAGCCACTTGGGTCTTCGCTTTTTCCAGAGGTAAACAGTCCTAAGTATTGTCCTTCATATTGTTAGTATACAGCAGTATAGCTTTCACACGTAGCAGGGGAAGGAGAGAGAGAAATGGAGAATGTGTTGTGTTTCTTTTAGATTTTGTAAGGGACTCAGATGCCAAGGTGACAAGCACATCACACATTTAGAGTGAGATTGAAATGTTCCCCCATACTCCTCTGCTACAGGTACCCATAGAGCAGGCAGCAGCACGGGGAGAAGAGCTCCCTCATGTGGGAGGCCAGGGTATTTGTTCAACTATTGGAGATGAGGAGACTCAGCAGTGGAACAAGATGGGTATTAAGGACCATATTGTCACCGAGTCTCAGTCTGGTCAGGGGACTGCACAGCTATGCATTTCCACTGTGGGGTGGATTGTTTCCTGATATCCCGCCTCTTACCATTGTTGTTTGTTTCTATTGTGGTAACACCTAATGAGTCCTATGAGGGTCCCATTGTGCTAGGCACTGCATAGAATGAACAGCCACTCCCATCCCTGAAGAGCTTCCACGTGTCCCCAAACCAGTTTTACACCACAGCTTACAGCTGCTCTAAAACGAGCCCTGTAATGGCTACCAAAGAGGCATTTGCCAGATGGGAGTAGCTGAAGCCATGGGAACAGAGCAAGGAGCATAGAAAGAGTGGCTAGTTGTTTTTGTTTTAATCTGGTTTATAGAGAAGCCTGTGCTAGGTTTTAGGGATAGAAAAACTCCTCAAAATCCAGACTGACTCCAAAGGTGCCCATTGTATGGTGTATACTGTAATTACTCTATCACAATTTTTCTTTCCTTACAATGGGTCAGATTCTGTTCCTTAGGGTATGTCTACGCTACCTGCCAGATCGCCGGGCAGTGATTGATCCAGCAGGGATCGATTTATTGCGCCTAGTATAGATCCTATAAATCAACCCCCGAGCACTCTCTTGTCGACTCTTGTACTCCAGTTCGGCGAGAGGCGCAGGTGGAGTCGACGGGAGAGCATCAGCCATCGACTTACTGCAGTGAAGACACCGCGGTAAGTAGATCTAAGTATGTCGACTTAACTTAGTTACGTTGTTGCATAACTTAGATCGATTCCCCCTCCCCAGTGTAGACCAGGGATGAGCCACACTTGTGTAAATATAGTTAGTCTATACCAGTGGTTCCAGAACTTTAATAACCTGTGAACACCTTTCACTAAAATGTCAACTCTCGTGAACCCCCTCCTAAAAATGAATATTTCCAGGGATTTTCTCCTTTACCTGAGTATAAATTATAAAAGCAGTGATCTTGAAAATATAAAAATTGTTTTTATGACATGCTTATTACACACTATTATTATTATTTATCATTACAATATTTTTATTACATTATGAAAATGGCAATGCTCTTCCAAAATCTTACTTTCATAACTTGTATAATTTTGAATAAGCCTATTATAAGACAAGGTTCCTATATTTCATCAAGGAGTATCAGATGTGAAACAGCATGAAGGTATTTAAGAAGCCAACTCAAAGAGTTCCTCCTACACAAGCATTCAGGTCTTCAGCAGTCCAGGCAAACAATGCATGTTGCAACAAAGCTTAAACTTGTTCTTCATAATAATTTTAAAAACAAGACTATTTGCCTATTTAATTTTAAAAACAGCAACAAATATCCACCTCCCTTTCCATTTCTTATAAGGAGTCTTGAAGTTTAAATCTCCTCAATATGACAGATATGCTTGCTTTGATCTGCTGAGCTCTTTGAAGTCCAGGGGCTCCAGGCTGCTGGCCCCGTGCTGCCCGGGGTCCCTAAGGACAGCTCTGTCCGCCATTAGGGAATTTTTTCCCACGAACCCCCTGTAACATTTCGTGAATCCCAGGGGTTCACGAACCCCAGTTTGGGAACCACTGTTCTATACAGTGAGCTAAGTTACTAGAGTTTTTCACCGATTTACCGTTAGAGAAGAATACAACTTATTAGTTTTTACATGCATACTTTTTAAATGTAAAGCATCATGAATATTTATAACACTGTATAAATAAGAATAGTACGGAGCACTTACATAGAACTGCTTTATATTTTTAGCATGAAAGACGTATAAATATACCCATACATGCTGTAAACATGACACACACTATTAGATTTCAGTCTTGGCCCCTCAGGATTTCAGCTCTCTTTTGGAAAACTACATGGCTTTCTGCGAACTCCTGTCATTTGCCCCATCTCCTGGGCTTGCATTACACAGTAGATGCAACCAGAAAGTTTCAAAGGCAGAAGATCTGATTAAACTGACCAAAATGTTTTTTTCTTGTCTTAACAATTTGACAGCTGGAAGCTCAATCAGCAAAGATCCAGGTTTGTTTCTGTTTTTTTTCCCTTTGTGTTCCTGGCCTCCAATTATTCACCTATAATATATATTCCCCAGCCATTATTAAGGACCCATGTGTACAATTCACAGCGATGTGCCAAATGAGAAAAAGTAAAGGCAGGCAGGCAGTTCTTTCCTTCATCTATTTGACAAGAACAAAGGAGATAGCAGGAGATTATGTGCAAAGGAGATTTTAACTGCAAAGTACAATCTCCATAACCAATCTTAAAATAACACCTCAAATGCACCAGGGAGACAATTCAAATCCTGCCTGAATAATCAGGAGCTTTTTTAAAGCAAGTGTTATCTAATGATCCCCCACCCCCACAGATTATCTGACCTTCCTAAGTGATGATCCTTGGGTTTCCCTGCCTAGCTCGAGATGTAGATAAGAAAGGTGCCTTCATTTACTAATTTTCTGCCAGCATTAGATGCTGTTCAGCAGCAGGGTGTCTGTTTGGATTAGATACAGGTCTGATAATATCAGGAGTATTGCAGCTGAAGTCAGATCTTTATTTCATGTTGAATAAAGCCCATTTTTTCCCTCCCACTTTTAATATGAAGCAGAACCTTGTAGATAAAGTGCAAACTAGCATGTGCAGTTTTGTGCTGCTTGCTGCAAAAGGATCAGGCAAGAGGTTTGACTCTCATTCATCTCTGATGTAGCAAAAGAGTTCTCTGCATCTGTGAGGCAGTAGGGGGCGGGGTGGATTAACCTGGGAATGTTGTTTAGTTTTACTCGGACTGTCTGCATGGGGGGTGGGAGAGCAGGGGATGGCTTTAGGTGAGAGACAGTACCTGAGCCTGTAACCTGAGCCAGGAAGGGAGATGGGGGGAGTCAACACTGGACAAAGGGAGAGGGAGAGAGAAGGAGAGGGAGAGAGCCTGCTGGAGGGGTTTTTGGTTTCAGTTTTGGGCTGGCTGGGAAGAGGTAGGGAACCCCAAATCTGGGGTCTAAGATCCTTGCCCCTCAGAGGGACCTGGCTGAGGGGTCCTGGTTGTACCTACAAGCCCTGCTTGGGACCGTGTTTCTACCATCTAATAAAACTTCTGTTTTACTGACTGGCTGAGAGTCACGGTGAACCTCAGGAAGTGGGGGTGCAGGGCCCTGACTCCCCCACACTCCGTGCAGTCATACTCAGAACATGCCAAGGGTGCTTCCTCTGCAGAAGCAGGGGACAGAAATGGCATGTGACAATGGCAAATAATCACAGAAGTCATTTGCTACCCACACTGGAAAAGGAACTCAGACTAAAGCAGGGCTGCTTTAAGTCATAGGAAGGGAGTTAAAATAAAGGGCAGAGAGAGAGTGTACTTCTTTGCTAATAGTTCTTCCTCCTTTCCCTGGCATGGGTAAGAAGCAGTCCTCCACAGCTCCCCCTCTGACTTGGCTGCTGGGGTGAGATCACCCCCTGCTGTTTCACTCTTCTAAAACCACTTCACATAGCCATTATAGGCTGTTGGATCATGTGGTGACATCTGAATCTCAGATTTTATTTGTAAGAGAAAATGTTTCTAGTCCTCATGGTTCTGTGACTAATGTAGCCAAGTATAACCATGTCTTCCTGAGTCTGGAGAGAGCCTGAAAGAGGAGGTCTGAGTGGTATGTACTGCCCCATGCATCTCAGTGGGTTAATGCTGAAACATGATGCTCCAGAGGGTGAGTTCTCCACACCACCACAGATATCACCCCCACCACCCTCCACATCCCTAACTTGTGATGCAGTTATCATGGTGCTTCACATACACAGTCTTCTGTTCAGGCAGGTGGGGGCTGAATCCTCCCTCCTCAAGAGTGGTCCCCATCCTGCCTAACAAAAAGGGAGCTGTGCTCCAAGGACGGGGAGGAATCATTCTGCCCAGAGAGGAGTCATGGTGAGCTCCTTGTCAACCCAGCAGTCATCTCATATGTCCTGAGTAAGTAGGGCCTGGGCATGGGGTTGGTTAGAGAGGTCTTATGGGGACCCTGATGTGGGGGTATGCAAAGGACCTAGCATATGTGCCCTTATTATGGTCCAGGAATAAAATAGATCAGGCTTTCCCATGCAATGGGGGCTGGACATGTCTTGGTGAGTCCCACTTATTTGAATGTGACCTATTGATCAATGATACGTACTTGCTGTCTGGGCCTAGGAACCAGAGTGATCATTAATTGGCCATGAGTCAATATTTGACCAATATTTTAAAAAGTGTACGTATAGCACCGAATCACATATAGGCGAGTGAGTCAGCACAATATCAGCTACATGATTTCCCTTCAATATATTGGAATTAAAGCATCTTTTAAAAAAAAAAAGATGGACTCAATTACCCTGAGAGTGGCATAGGAAGGGGATTGAGCGAAGAGCAAAGATTGAACGATCCTTGGAAGGGGAAGGCACTGTCATGGAAAAGACTGGTAGGCTGACCTAGAAAATGCTTTTTCCGAATGTCTTATTTATAATTGACTTTCCTGGGATATAGGACGAACCGGTCTCCTATCTAAAAGAGAACACTGATGTACGATAGATGGTGGAACCCAGGGGCTAGGCCTGTGATGTTCAGAATGAAGTGGTGTAGCAGTCCAGATTTTCTTACTGCTAAGTGCTTGTTTGCTTGTTGCTTGTCCACAGTCTGTGCAGGTTTTACATGTAGTTTGGTATCATCGTTGGGACATGTATCCAATGTATCCTGCCATGGAGTCCCAAGCTGGCCAGGAAAACGGGCTCAGAGGTAATTTCAGCACATCAGGTGTCAATCCCAAGGAGGTCTCTGTGACTGAACCCGTCATAAGCTTACAAAGAATAAAAATGAACCACCCAGCAGCTTAGCAAGCCAGCATTAACTGTTGTTGCCTTGATTCATGTCCCATGTTTCCTCTTTGCTACATATGTCAGGAAAGTAAATGTAAAGATACTGTCTGTTATAGATGAAATACAGTGGTGTGTTTACAAAGAGGAATTGGGGTTTTAGGCCCCATTTCAACAAGGTAGCTAATCACATGCATAACTTTAAGCACGTGAGTCTATGGGACAACGTATGTGAGTAAGTTTATATACGAGCTTAAGCATGTTGCTGAACGAGGCCTTAGTGAATTTGAATTATGGTCTTGCAGATGATGCGGTATACTAGGATTCAGGAACTCTGGGTTCAGCTCACTGCACTTATCATAGACTTCCCGGGTGATCTGGGCAAATCAGTTAAGTCCTGATCCAACTCCTGTTTGAGTTAATCAGAGCCTTTCCTCTGCAGAGTCCAGTGAGAGCTGGTTTGTGGCCTTATTCTGTGTGTGCCTCAGCTTTCCAAATGGAAAAATGAGAACAAGAGTATTCTATATTTTACAGGCGGAATGAGGATATATTCAGATACTATTAAAAAGAGTTTTACAAGAGCCGGCTGAAGAGCTCACTGGACTGTTAATGTTGATTTTCAATAAGTCTTGGAACATTGAGGAAGTTCCAGAAGACTGGAAGAAAAGTAATGTTGTACCAATATTTGAAAAGGGTAAATGGGATGATCTGAGTAATTATAGGCAAGTCAGTCTGATATCGATCTCGGGAAAGATAATGTAGTTGCTGATACAGGACACGATTAATAAAGAATTAAAGGAGGGTAGTATAATTAATGCTGATCAACATGGGTTGGTGGAAAAAAGAATCTATCAAACTAATTTGATTTATTTTTTTAAATTACAAGTTTGATTGATAAATGTAATAGTGTTGATGTAATATACATCAACTTTTGTAAGGCATGTGACTTGGTACCACATGACATTTTGATTGAAAAAACTAAAAAGATATCAAATTAACCTGGATCACATTAAATGAGTAACTTGTAGAGCATCAGCTAATGGGTGTGTTTATATTCAGGTCTCATAGGGATCAATTCTTGACTCTGTTATTTAACATTTTGATTAATGGCTTAGAAGTAAACATAAAAGCATCACTGATAAAGTTTGCAGATGGCACAAAAACCAGGCAAGTGGTAAAGAAAGAAGAGGATAAGTCATTAATACAGAGCAGTCTGGATCACTTGGTAAGCTGGGCACAAGCAAACAATATGTATTTTAATATGGCTAAAGTAAAGGTATACATCGAGGAACAAAAATGTAGGCCATACTTACAAGATTCAGAACTCTATCCCAGGAACCAGTGACTCTGAAAAAGATTTGTTATTCATGGTGGTACATGAGCTCCCAGTGTGATGGTGGTACATGGTGGTACATGGTGGTACATGAGCTCCCAGTGTGATGCTGTGGCCAAAAGGGCTAATACAATAATTGGATACTGTCATGGTTGCACTGGTAGATGAGCGGATTATACCCATCTGTAGCATGTTTTGGATCTCCCGTTCTATAGCAGCTTGGGCATGAGGAGACATCCGGTGATTGGGTGAGCATTACCTGTGTCAATTAAGTGGTATGCCCGTTCAGTCCATCCTGGGGTGGCTGAGAACAATGGGGCGAAGCTAGTGCACAGCTCCTTGATTTGTTGCCTCTGTAGACTTTCCAGGGTTGTGGAGAGATTCACCTCTTCCACACCACCGTCACTTTTCCCTTCGTAGGAGACACCTTCAGGCCACTCAGCGTCATCTCCTCCCTGGGCTGTAAACTCACAAACCTGTAAGTCCCTGGAATAAAAGGGCTTGAGAGAATTAACATGGTACACTCTGGGCTTGAGGGAAGAATTGGGAAATGCTATGAGGTAGTTTACAGCTCCCAGGCGCTCTTGGACCGCGAATGGCCTTTCCCATGATGCTTCCATCTTATGGGCCTGTTGCGCCTTCAAGACCATAACCTGGTCTCCTACCTTGAAGGAACGCTCTCTGGTATGTCTATCATACCAGGCCTTTTTCTCTTTCTGAGCATCCTTTAGGTTTTCTTTAGCAAGGGCTATAGAGTGTCAGAGGGTGCTTTGTAGGTTGCTTACAAAGTCCAGAATGTTAGTTCCTGGAGAAGGTGTAAACCCCTCCCATTGCTGCTTCACCAACTGTAATGGCCCCTTAACCTCGTGGCCATACACAAGTTCAAATGGTGAAAACCCTAAACTGGGATGTGGTACAGCGCTGTAGGCAAAAAGCAACTACTGCAACACTAAGTCCCAGTCATTGGAGTGTTCATTCACAAATTTATGTATCATGGCCCCCAAAGTTCCATTAAACCTTTCCACCAGGCCATTGGTTTGACGGTGGTAAGGGGTGGCAACCAAGTGATTCACTCCATGAGCTTCCCACAATTCTTTCATGGTCCCTGCCAGGAAATTTGTCCGTGAATCTGTAAGGATGTCAGAGGGCCAACCTACCCTGGCAAAAATGTCCGTTACGGCCTGGCACACAGTTTTAGCCCTGGTGTTGCCTAGAGCTACTGCTTCTGGCCATTGGGTAGCAAAGTCCACGAAAGTCAGTATGTACTGTTTTCCTCTGGGGGTCTTTTTTGGGAAAGGACCCAGAATATCCACAGCTACTCACTGAAATGGGACCTCAATTATGGGGAGTGGCTGGAGAGGGGCCTTGACCTGGTCTTGGGGCTTTCCCACTTTTTGGCACACCTCAGAAGACCGGACATACTTGGCAACGTCCCTGCCCATCCCCTCCCAGTGGAAGGACTTCCCCAACCTGTCTTTGGTTCTGCTCACCCCAGCGTGGCCACTGGGATGATCATGGGCTAAGCTTAAGAGCTTTCCCTGGTACTTAGTTGGAACCACCAACTGTTTTTGCGGATGCCAGTCTTCCAGAAAGAGTCTCCTTGTATAAAAGTCCTTGGTCTATAACAAACCGGGATCGGTTAGAAGAGCTGAGAGGCGGTGGGGTGCTCCATGCCGCCGCCCAAGCTTTCTGAAGGCTGTCATCTGCTTTCTGCTCAGTCTGGAACTGTTCCCTTGAGGCTGGGGTCACCAGTTCTTCCTTAGACTGTGGACTTGGGCTTGGTCCCTCTGGAAGCGATGTGGGTGATGGGGTTGTTTCCGTTGGTGGTGAACCGCTCTCCGCTGGTGCACCAGGTGGTATTTCAGGCTCTGGATGAGCCTCTTGGGTGTGGTTGTCTGCTGCTTCTGCCAGTTCAGGGCCTCTGGTGCCCTCTGGCGTTGGGGTTGAAGATAGGTTTGCAAGCGCCGGCGTTAGTGCTGGCAACGGTTCTGGTGCTGGTTGATTTTCCAGTTCTGGGTCTGGGACTGGAGGCACTGGGGCTGTTTCAGTCATTGGCAGGAGATCCGGGTCCACCACCTCTGTCTGGGTCTCTGGTAACACAGATGGGGACCTTGTGGACGGTTCAGGAACAGGAATGAGTCTGGAAGCTTGTCTGGTTTGGCTGCGTGTAACCATTCCCACTCTCTTGGCCCACTTCACCTGGTTGGCCAAGTCTTCCCCCAGTAGCATGGGGATGGAATAATTGTCGTAGACTGCAAAAGTCCACATTCCTGACCAGCCTTTGTACTGGACAGGCAGTTCAGCTGTAGGCAAGTCTACAGCTTGTGACATGAAGGGGTAAAGTGTCACTTGGGCCTTTGGGTTGATGAATTTGGGGTCCACTAAGGATTGGTGGATAGCTGACACTTGATCCCCCGTGTCTCTCCACTCGATAACCTTCTTTCCGCCCACTCTCAAAATTTCCCTTCGCTCCGAGGGTATTTGAGAGGCATCTGGGCTTGGGGATCGTTGGTGTGATGGTGGTGTAATGAACTGCACTTGGTTGGGATTCTTCAGGCAGTTGGCCTTTATATGTCCCAGTTCATTACACTTAAAGCATCGCCCAGCTGACTGGTCACTGGGCCGAGGTGAGTTACTGGAGACTGGTGAGGTGGGAGAATAGGGAGTCTGCGGCTTTCCTTGGCTTGTAGGTGGGGTCTTGGGTTGCCCTCGGGTATAGAGTTTATTGTCAATGTGACCCCTGTGATATTCACTCCCCTTGATAGTAGTTTTTTTCTATTCTGCCACTTACACCCATCTGGCTCCAATCTCCCCCACCTCGATTACAGTTTTGGGCTTCCCATCTAGGATGTACCTTTCTATTTCCTCAGGAACACCCTCTAAGAACTGCTCCAATTGTATTAGGAGTTGCATGTCGTCCAGAGTTTTAACCTTGGCTCCTGATATCCAGGTATCATAATTCTTTCCAATGTGGTAGGCGTGTCGGGTGAATGATACATCTGGTTTCCACTTTAGGGCTCTGAACTGCCGACAGGCATGCTCAGGTGTTAGCCCCATTCTGATTCTGGCCTTGGTTTGAAAAAGTTTATAATCGTTCATGTTCTCCTTAGGCATTTCACCCGCCCCCTCTGCTAAGGGTCCAGTGAGCAGTGGCCTCAGTTCTACCATGTACTGGTCTTCAGAGATGCTGTACCCAAGGCAGGTCCTTTCAAAATTTTCTAAGAAGGCCTCAGTGTCATCACCTGCCTTATAGGTGGGAAATTTCTTGAGATGTGGAACAATAACTGGCGAAGGGTTGCTAGGATCGGCTCTGTTCTTCTGCTTAGCCTGTTCTAATGCCAGGTCCTGCTGGTGGGCCTCCCTCTGGAGTTCTATCTGTCTTCTGTGGGCTGCCTCGTTGTCTTCTTGTTCTCTTTTGTGGGCCGCCTCTTTGGCTGCTTGTTCTCTTTTGTGGGCTGCCTCTTCCTTGGCTCTTTCTGCATTAATTAGTTCTATCCGTCTCCTCTGCTCATTGTCTTTCCCTATGGCTTGTAGCCTTGCCCGTTCCTGCTTAAGGCTTTCCTTTGAACTCATGGTTTCTGCTTTCTTGGGCTGGGAGCACCCTCTGCTGTTTACTGCCTGAAATGCTGCTTCTCTGTTGCCTCCTTAGGGTTGCTTAGCAACAGAGTCTTTTTTAACTTTTTCTAACTAGCCTTTACCTGACAGAGTTAGAAAAAAAAACCTCTTTCATTTGCAAATGTGTTTTGTTGGTGTACGCTGACTCGCAGCTGGAGTCCCTTTGTTTAACAAAAGACCCTCGTTAAACTTAATGCTTCTGCCCTCAGAGTACTCAGCAGGAAGAGCGAAAAGAAACTTGAAGACTTTTGCTTTTAAAAACCCCCTTCTCCCTGCTTATAAACAGCTAGCAGAGAGAAAAGAAAAAAAATAATAATCCTACTGGCTTTTGGATTATATCTTTCCCACATGCCGCTGCCACCATGTCATGGTATGAACCCCCACTCTGAACCTTAGCGTCCAAAAGATGGGGTACCAGCATGAATTCCTCTAAGCTTAATTACTAGCTTAGATCTGATAGGGCTGCCACCAACCAGGACTTACAGTGCCCGGTACACTCTGGTCCCCCCAAAACCTTCCCAGGGGACCCGAAGACCCAGACCCCCTGGATCTTAAAACAAGGAGGAACTGACTATTCCCCCCCTTTCCGCCTCTTAGACTTTCCCTCCCTGGGTCGTCTGGAGAGGCTTCACCAACTCACTGGTGAAAAAAGATCCAAATTCCTTGAATCTTAACACAAGGGAAAATAAACCCTTCCCCCCTGTGTCCTCTCCCAGGCTTTCCCTCCCTGGGCTTTCCTAGAGAGATAGACAGATTCAAGCTCCGTGAATCTAAAACAAAGGGAAATTCGCCTTCCCCCTCCTCCTTTCCCCCCACCACTCCCTGGTGAGTTTAGACTCAATTCCCTTGAGCCTTAACAAGGGGAAAAAATCAATCAGGTCTTTTAAAAAGAAAAGCTTTTAATTAAAGAAAGAAAAAGTAAAAAATGTTTCTGTAAAATCAAGTTGGAAAATGTTACAGGGTCTTTCAGCTTATAGACACTAGGGAGAGTCCTCCCCACAGCACAAATACAATCCTTCCAGCAAAATACACATGTGCAAATAAAGAAAACAAACAAAAATAAATAAACCACCTTTCTATCTGGTACTTACTAATTTGAACAGAGGAGATTTTTTTCAGAAAGATCGGAGGAATCTGCTTACATGTCTGGCCGCTCTCAGAACCCAGAGAGAACACACAGAAAAGAACCCAAGAAACACAAACAAAAGCTTTCCTCCACCGAGATTTGAAAGTATCTTGTCTCCTGATTGGTCCTCTGGTCAGGTGTTCCAGGTTTACTGCTAGTTAACCCTTTATAGGTAAAAGAGACATTAACCCTTAACCATCTGTTTATGACAGATACATAAACCGCGAAATTTTGAGTAGAAATAGAGAGTTTATTTTAATTCTGTATTTGTCACGGGCATGGCCACTGCCAGAATACTGTGTCTAGTTCTGGTGTCTACTGTAGTCAATAGAAAGACAACCATTTACTTTAGTGGGCTTTGAATCAGCCCCTAACTCTGGCCCTGCTTCAGAAAGCACTTAAGCATTTGCTTAACTTTCAGCACGTGCTTAGGTGCCAGTAAAGTAAGTGCTGAACTACATTATAGGCCCTGATTAAGCATGTCCCTAAGTGCTGTGCTGAAAGTTTAATGTGTGCTTAAATTCTTGAGCGTGTTTTTAAAGGTTTTGCTGAATTGGGGCCTATGTGTTGTTTCTTTCCTGGATTATATTTCAATGTTTCATTACTAACACTGAACATATACAGAACAGATATAGCTCAGAGAGATGATTCACTAGACTATTGATAATTATTGGACTAACACAACAGAAGACTTTCCACTGGTTTGGAACTGGGATACTTTCAAGGCAATAATGTGGGCCTAATCTCATTTCAGGAGGTGCAAATGTCTAATCCTGGAGCCTCACAGCTTCTGTTCTTTTAACTGGAGAAATGAATGAACCATTTAGAACTGGAATCTGTTTAATTAGGCAGTGATATCTTTCCTCATTTCAGGTTGAGCCATTCCAGCCTTAGTACAATTCAGTTTTAAGTGGAGAAGCAGATTCTTGTGTTTGGATGTATGGAAGTCAAATATTTTTCCAGTTAGTGATCAGTCAGGTAATAGATGCTGGCCTGTTACCATAAAGCCCCAAGCCACGTCAAAATCAAAGTGATTGTTAATTATAAGGGAATTTGAATCAAGCATGTACGTACCTATTGATCGCTTCTCCGTGATTTTGTAGTCTCTGGAAGGAATAATAATGTTCTGCCCTAGAAGGACAAAGGGATGGTAAGGTGTAAGAATTGCTATCAGGTGGACCAGCTAGTAAGGCATGTGGATTGGACTTCAGGTCCAACATGATGCAGTTAAAAAGCTTTCTTTCCCCTATGCAATAGTTAACACTGTGAGTGGCTTGATGGTAATTAATGAGGTAGAATTTCCCTTGCTACCCTGGGAAAGTTGATTTCCTCTGAAGAGTGCTGATCTTTGAGTTCTTTATCAGTGTAAGACCTCCAACCTGGTGGGCTAGACCAAGGCAGAAAAGAATTGCACATGCTTTTCCCTCTGGGGAGAGGATGAGAGAACAAACAACATCTGACAGATGTGCAGTCACCTTGCTTAACACCCTGCTTGGAAGGTGCTCAGGTACTGTAATGATACTACACCACAGTATCTAGGAAGCTATGTAGCAGGGATTGGCAACCTTTGGCACACAGCCTGCCAGGGTAAGCACATCCCTCAGCCCGCACCGCTTCCTGCCATCCCCATCGGCCTGGAGCGGCGAAAAGTGGCCAGCGGGAGCCGCAATCGGTCTACCCTGCGGACGTGGCAGGTAAATAAACCAACCTGACCCGCCAGGGGCTTTCCCTGGCGAGCCGCTTGCCAAAGGTTGCCGATCCCTGCTATATAGAATAGAATAGAATCTTCATTGCCAGAAGTAGGTACTCTCACTGCTCTGTTCTGTTGGATTAGCATTAGAAACTGCAGGACTCCTTGTGACAAAGGTGCTCTTTAATAATTATTAATAGTGCATCTGGAACTATTACTAGTGTAGTGTTTGTGTATCATATATGGGAATGGATATTTCACTCAGAAATCTATGCAGGTAGCAAAGCCAACTACCTGGGGGAGGAAGAAGGAGGCCCTTTCTAATAATTACCTTACGGTTTACTCTTAATGGCCATTGAGAGACAACGTCAGAGTAGCTCTTCTCCTTTTGGAGAACCCAAAACCACTTTGAACTGGATGAGTTAGACTAGGAGAACCAGACCGTGACACCAAAAAATGTGGTGGGCTTTGCCTGGAGACTGTAATTGGTTCTGTTTTATGCCTGTAACTCCATGTAGTGGGAAACTGCACCTAGATCCCTCACTTGTGGAGCTCCACAAGGATAAATTATCTTCTCTGGTCCTATTCAACATGTATATGCAGCCCCTAAGTGAACTGATCAGATGATTTAGGCTCAAGTGCCAGCAATATGTAGATGACACATAGCTCTACCCATCCTTCATCACATACAACCACACCACTGCCACCAAGATGGCCCCGTACCTGGATGAGCTCATCTCTTGGATGGGCCCAGGATATCTGAAAGACCATCCATAGTTTTGAGACAAAGACCATGGTCCTCCGACTCAGTGAAACTCTCAGCAATGTTCTCTAACTTGGGTTTGTGGGTAGTCCTCAGACTATAGACACTGCCTGGCAGCTTGCTGGTACCAGTTGGGGGGTGTGGGTGGGTTGGACCCTTTCTAACCACAGTCACTGCCCATGAAGCTCCCAACTGGAAGAGACATCTGGCCTCTCCTGTTGGCTCAGGTTCACTATTCAAAACAGAAGAAGGCACAGGAAGTTTTCTGAGCAACTAAATGAATCCCTGGCTGGCCCAGTGGACCCTGCCTCGTTCTTGAGCCTAGGCTTGTTCATTTTTCCCTCCTTCCTGTCAGGTTTCTGCCCTCCTGCCATATTCCAGATCCCTGCTTCTGTGCCCCACACCTGGATAGTGATCCTGGCTCCAACCCTTGGCTTGAGTCCTGTCTCTGACTCCGGCTCTGACCTCTGGTTCCTGGCTCATGACTAAGGCTAAGATAATGTCACGGAGGTCGCAGAAGTCACGGATTCTGTGACTTCCAGTGACCTCCGTGACATTGTGGGCCCCTGCAGCAGCCCCAGTCTTCCCCACAACTAACCAGCCAGGGCCACCGGCGGTGACCCGTGAATTGCCCAGCTGCCGCTGCTGCCAGAGCAGTCGTCTCCCCACCCCGCCTGCAGCTCCCAGAAGCAGCAGCAGAGGGACCCCAGAGCTGCTCAGTGGCCGCAGGGAAGGGGGGTGTCACCTTGCAGAACCCCAGCCACCTCGAGCAGCCAGCCCACCCGGCAGCTCCCAACCGGCGCTGGCAACAGAGGGACCCCGGAGCTGCTCAGTGGCTGGGATGCAGGGGAACTCCCACAGCTCCCCTGCTGCCACAGGCCTACCAAACCCCATACCAGTCTGTGCAGGAGGCAGAACTTTCTTCTGGGGGCCAGTCCAAAATAAGCTCCCCCAAGAACTAAGGACCATTACACACTTTACCACTTTCAGCTCCAAGTGCAAGGTATATTTCTTTGACCTTGCCTTCGTTAACATAAACACATAGCAATGAGCATGTTAACATTTTTTTTAATCATGTAATCAAAACAAGACATTCCACTGCACATGCTTCTCCTTCTGGGAAGCAGATGAAAAAACAAACAGCATGTGACAGATGTGCCGTCACATTGCTTATTGCACTGCCGGAAGGGGCTCGTAGTATGAAAACCTATATAGACTAGAAGAGGAAAGCCTGTTTAACTTAGCTTGTAGTGATGTGTGCAATTAGATGAGACTAAATATATAATTAGTCTGCTTGATTCTAAGGGCTTGGCTACACTTGCAGTTGTGCAGTGCTGGGAGTTACAGCTGTCTTCGTACAGCTGTGTAGGGAAAGCGCTGCAGTGTGGCCACACTGACAGCTAGCAGTGCTGCAGTGTGGCCACATTCGCAGCATTTGCAGCGCTGTTGGGAGTGGTGCATTGTGGGCAGCTATCCCACAGAGCACCTCATCCCATTTTGGCGCCGTGGGTTGTGGGAAGGGGACGTAAGGGTGCGGGTCATTCCGCTTCCTGTCCCAACGCCTCGTGGTGCATCGCTTCACATCCCAGCAGTCACTGTTTTTCCATCCACGTTTGGCGCCATTGTGAGTCTCCCAACGGTTTCTGTACAGCGTGATTTCTGTGAGAAATGGAGCCCGAGCTGCTGAGGACTTTGCTGATGAGTGTCACCAGCACATCACGTTTGGCAGTTGAGCTATTCCTTCAGCTCCAAAGTAACAGTGAGGAGTCCGATGATGATATCGATTCGCATGACACGTATGACACTAAAGTGCTTTTGGCATTAACGGAAATGCTCAGCACCGTGGAACGCCGCTTTGGGGCTCAGGAAACAAGCACTCAGTGGTGGGATCACGTCGTCATGGAAGTCTGGGATGACAAGCAGTGGCTGCAGAACTTTCGGATGAGAAAAACCACTTTCATGGGACTGTGTGAGGAGCTCCCCCCCCTTGCGGCGCAAGGACATGAGATTGAGAGTTGCCCTGTCGGTGGAGAAGCGGGTGGCTATTGCAATCTGGAAGCTGGCAACTCCAGATAGCTACCGATCGGTCGCAAACCAGTTTGGAGTGGGAAAGACGACCATTGGAATCATGTTGACGCAAGTTTGCAGGGCCATTAATCGCATCCTGCTAAGAAGAACCGTGACTTTGGGGAACGTGCAGGACATTCTGGATGGCTTTGCACAAACGGGTTTCCCTAACTGTGGAGGGGCAAGAGATAGGACGCATATTCTTATTCTGGCACCACTCCACCTAGCATCTGAGTACATTAATCGGAAGGGGTATTTCTCTATGGTTCTCCAGGTGCTTGTGGATCACCATGGGCATTTCATTGACATTTCCACAGGCTGGCCTGGAAAGGTGCATGATGCACACATCTTTCGGAACAGTGGCCTGTTCAAGAAGCTGCAGGCAGGGACTTTTTTCCCAGACCAGAAGATCATAGTAGGGGACGTCAAAATGCCCATTGTGATTCTTGGAGACCCCGCTTACCCATTAATGCCTTGGCTCATGAAACCGTGTACAGTGAAGCTTGACAGGAGCAAGGACCGGCTCAACTACAGGCTGAGCCGGTGCAGAATGACTGTGGAGTGTGCTTTTGGCCGTTTAAAAGGGCGCTGGCGTTCTCTTTATGGGAAGCTAGACTTGAGGGAAAGCAGCATCCCTGTGGTTATATCTGCGTGCTGTACCCTCCATAATATTTGTGAAGGGAAGGGTGAAAGATTCAGTGAGGAATGGACCTCCGAGGTTCAACGCCTGGAGGCTGAATTTGCACAGCCAGAGAGCAGGGCTACTAGAGAGGCCCAGCACAGGGCTACAAGGATTAGGGATGCCTTGAGGGAGGAATTTGAGGCTGAAAGCCAAAAGTAATGTTTGGTGCCTTGCACGGTAGTGAAGTGCAGTGATTACAATGATTTGCAGTGCCTGTTTTTTCCCTGGGCTATGGTATCTTACACTTTCTGCAATAAAGAAAACTGTTTTGAAAGCCACGAATTCATTTATTGAAAAGAAAATAACTAAAAGGGCAGGGGGGTGAGGTGGTGAACTGTACAGTCAGAGGTTTGAATATGTCCTGTCTGGAGCGCTGTGAAATGACTGCTGCACTTCAGGATGAAAATGCTGCATGGTGATGAGGGTTGAGTGCAGAGGAAAAGGGTCGTAGATCTCAGGGCTGGTAGGTGAATGTACAGGTGTTGAGGGCAGCTGCTGGTGGTAATAACCTGGATGCTGGAGAAGGGGGTTTTGAGTTGACATTGGGGCACAAGGGAAAGAGCTTTGGGACTGAGGCAGGGGGCCGCACGGTAGTGCTCTGCCTGCATGGCTACGAGTGACTGGATACAGTCTGTTTGGTGTGCCAGGATGCTTATCAGCTGCTTCGTGCTTTTCTTCTTAACTACTGCCTTTCTCCTGCTTTCTCTTTCCCTCCACTGCTGCATTTTTTCCCTCCAGTCCTGGAGTTTTTGACTCTCTCTGGCAGACTGATTCATAACTGCTTTCACCATATCTTCTTTGCTTTTTCGTGGCTTCTTTCTCAGGTTTTGTAGCCTTTCAGCAGTCTCTGATCCAGCCAATGGGGTATTCAAGGACACTGTTATTAGAAAGACAAAAATTGAAACATTTAACAGAGAGGCAGCATTGTGTATAATCCCAGTGAAGGAGTTTACAGTCTCACTTTAGCATACTTTCCACATACCAACCAGAGCACAGAGAACACACAGCAGTGAAGAAATGGTGAGTAACGGGGAATGAGGGCAGGAGTTAATTAATCCTGGAAGCCATCTCGCTGCTGTGGGTCACCTGGGAAGGGGGACTGATTGGGTCAGGGCTGTACTGGGGTTTCATTGCGTTGGGGAAAGCAAACTGCTGCAGGGGGACCTACATTGAACACTATCCCAAGTTTTTCCACAGGAATTAATCCTGGAAGATATCTCGCTGCTGCGGGTCACCTGGGAAGAGCGGGAGGATCTTCTACAGCAATGCGGATTCCACCCTGGCCCCTATGCAGCTTGCCTGTGTGCAGCAACGGTCCCCCCACCCCTCGTGGCACAGTGGTGCGGACGCGTTAGCCTGACTGGGACAAGGACCACAGTGGCTTTCCCTATAAACTTGCGCAAGTGCATTGCCCACGCTCTGGTAGAAACTTTTGAAGAGATTACCAAGGCCGATTACTGCGACGTGATAGACCACATCAATGGGCTATTCCACATCTAGGCATGCATGCATGCAGCCTTAACCCCCCCTCCTCTCCCAAAACATTTCCATCCTGAAAATAAAAGCTGCTTACCGGGAACCTGCTCCTCTGCTTCTGCAAGTTCCAGCTCCTGCAACTGGCTACCTTCCTCCTGGCTTGAGAAGAGCTCCTGGCTGCATGCCTCCTGGGACTCCGGGATGTCTCCCCCTACCCCAGTACCCTCACTCTTGGTTTCCTCCCCTCCTCCCCCTCCTCCTCTTCTCCCCGCTCTGAACTGTCCATCGTGGTCCTCGGATTGGCAGTGGGGTCACCCCAAGTATCGTGTCCAGCTCCTTGTAAAAACGGCAGGTCGTGAGGGCAGCACCTGAGCGGTGGTTTCCCTCGCGGGCTTTGCAATAGGCACTCCGCAGCTCCTTTACTTTAACCCTGCACTGCACTGCGTCCCAGTCATGGCCCCTTTCCATCATGGCCTGTGATATCTGCCCATAGGTATTGTAATTCCTTCGGCTGGAGCACAGCTGTGACTGCACAGCTTCCTCCCCCCAAACACTGATGAGGTCCATCAACTCGCCATTACTCCATGCTGGGGCTTGTTTGGCACGTGGAAGCATGGTCACCTGGAAAGATTCACTGATTGATTGCACTCCACACCTGGCTGAGCAAACAGGAAAGGGATTTTTAAAATTCCCGGGGCATTTAAAGGGCGGATCACCTGAGGCCAGGGAAGTAGAGTGCGAACTGATGAGCAGAGTGTCTGAACAAGCATTCTGGGATACCTCCGAATACCCCGGAGGCCAATTACAGCGCTTTTGGTGGCCACACTTAAGGAGCAGTGCTGCATCACCAGCGCTGCAATCCTTATACCCGAGGCAGAGCAGGAGTACAACCAGCTGCAGCCAGGGAGATGCAGCGCTGTATGTGCCCTGCAAGTGTGGACAGTGAGTAAGTTGCAGCGCTGGTGGTGGGTTTACAGCGCTGCAACTCTCCAGTGTAGCCAAGCCCTAAATTTGGTTCTCTCTAATACGTTGTCCCCCAAATGCTAAATAAAAAAATGTTGTTTTAAGATGGCTGTTCGTCACTATCATTGGTCATAGGTCTCCACAGGGAGGAAATGTCAATGCTCGAAACTCAGCCAGACGTGCAGGGTAATAAGTGGGAAGTTAATCTGAGTCCAGTTCTGGGGTGGAAGACTAGTGAGATTCCACTCCACAGAGGTAAGGGCATGAGGCTAAACACCAAAGGGGGCTGCACTCAGAGACAAAAATGGTTGCGGAGGTGCAGCGAGCCCTATAACTGTGACACTGTTATAACCAGTTGATTAACTCCTCCCTCATCATTTAAAAGGAACAAGCACACTTCCTGTGCTAATCTATTCACCACATACCTGATTCAGAAACATGGCCATCTAGTGGCCACACTGACACAGATTTTGTTCCTTTAAAGACTGTAACAGATAAGATCCTTTGCATCTAGAATACTTACGGCAAACATTGTTCAGAGGAATTTACTCATCAACAACCTGTTTTAAAACAAAGTGTATCACCAGGTTTGGCTGGGACACACTGCCCCAGATCCTCAGCTGGTATAAATCATCATTGGTCTCTTGACATCAATGGAGCGATGCCGATTTACAGCCCCTGAGGGAGTGTTGAAGCTGCACCACATTACATCAGCTGAGGATCAGGTCTGCTGTGCTATACATTTGGCTCAGTTTACTGCTCCCAAACAAGTATTATAAACAAAGGTTTAAGGAAGAAAAAAATTAGCTGATCCTAAGGCTATCTAGAAATCCCCTGCTCAGCTCCATTCACTTACAGTGGACTGCTTTCAAGTTGTAATTCCTTGAATGGCTACATTTGAATAGGGTGACCAGACAGCAAGTGTGAAAAATCCGGACGGGGGTGAGGGGTAATAGGAGCCTATATAAAAAAAAAGACCCCAAAATCAGGACTGTCCCTATAAAATTGGGACATCTGGTCACCCTACAGTTGAAGCTGCTTTTTGCTCCAGATTTAGCTGTTCTGGGGGAGGTGAGGGGAGAAGGTGGTTGGTCTTCTTTTGTTTCTGATAGGAAATCAAACTTGAAAGCAGCTCGGAAATCTATGAGGAGCCACTGATGGCAATGTGACAGCCAGCTTGGACACAGAGAGGGAAGGGGAGGGGTGAAATGTCACATCTGGAGGGAGCTAGGAAGTCCAAACACCGAAAGAGAGAAAAAAAAATACTTCTAATAAACCTTTCCAGCCACGCTTTGTTGTGATCCTGTCAAATCTCAGAAAATAAGTAGCAATGGAATGGGTGAAATGACCCCCTCCCCTGTCTGCAAGCAGCACGGTAAAGTTTGTAAAAAGCCTTGGATGAACAATGCTATAGATGTGTTATAATTATGAATTGAGCTTGGGGGAAATGTGCAAAAAATCATCATTTTTTTTCTCCTTATTAAAATAAGAAATCTCAAGACTGCGACAAACTTGGGGGAGAGGGGGGGGAGCAGGGGCGCAGAGAAGCGAGGCAGGGCCTTGGAGGAAGGGATGGAGTGGGGGCAGGGCCTGGGACAGAGCCAGGGGTAGAGTACCCCCCAGCACATTACAAAGTCGGCTTCTGTAATTCTTATTATTTACATTTACTATTCATATGTATTGATGTAATTAGGTAGGAGCCCAAGTCCTGGACCAAAGCCACATTGTGCTAGGGGCTGTGCAAACCCAGAATACATAGATGGTCCCTGCCCCAAAGTGTCTAAGGGCTTGTCTACATGGGGACACTCAGGGTGTATCTATACTTAAAATCCTACATAGGTAATCCACCTCTCCAAGAGGAATTCCTCTATAGATTCAACGCTGTCTACAGGGGGGGATTTAGATTGACTTAACTATGCTGTTCAGGGGTAAGAATTTTTCACACCCTTACTTAAACCAATCTAATTTTCTAGTGTGGATCACGCCTCAGGAATCTTCTTCTCCAAATTAACTTTCAAAGTTAAACTGCATTAAGTCCCCACGTAGATGTTCTTATTCAAAATTAAAGTGGCCTTAATTTTGGTTAGCTTAATTCACTTTGGAAATGAATTAAGATAAACCAAATTAAGATAAATTGAATTTTGAATAAGAGCATCCACACAGAGTTTTAATGCAATTTAACTAATCCACTTTAAATTCACAACTTTAGTTAATTTGGATTAACTTTCCCAAATGTCCCCCCGTAGAGAAGCCCTATGTATAAGACAAGAGACAACAGGTGGATACAGACAGAAGCCGGGGGAGGGAGGTTATCTGACCCTCTGATGATGTCCCTAGATGGATCATGTGTGTGGAATGGATCCAGTACTCTTAGCTTTCCCTCAGCCTCTAGGGCTTGAAGACAGCAGCAGACTCATAAACTTTTTACCTAGTCTAGTCACAAGGTCCATGCTCATGCCGGCAATCCTTCAAAAAACTGACAGCTCTTGAGGTGGTGCTAAACATGGTCTGACTCAACAGCCAGCAAACAGAAGTAAAGAATCTGAACACTCAGCAATATACAAGAAATCATGTCATAAAGGAACTCAGATTAAAAACAAAAGTGAGCTGGACAAATGTAGAGCATTAATGTTTAATGATTTAGGGACACCACTAACAGGTGCTAATATGTAGGGAAGGCAGGAAGTATAATTCATTTCCACATAAATATTTTAGCAGAATGGTTATCTTTAGTTGTTTATTATTATTATTGTTATTTTAAATATTTGCTCTCAGTTCTCTAGGGTGGTTTTGATGGAATATCTTTATGATCTTACATTGCAAAGGAAGCATTATATGGTCTGCCATGCTGCCTAAAGGAAATCAGCTAGTCAATAGCTTGAAGGGCAAATGGGGTTAATTGTCACTTAATACATCTATTTATAAGTAAAAAAAAAAAAAAAAAAAGATTTTTTGCAGTGCATACATGCAGCGGCGCTTTGAGGAATATTGTTTATAATTCCTTTGTGGGAAACATTTTTCTTTTGTAACACAGTGATTGCCATCAAATTGGTGGCAGTTATGATTTGAAAGTACTTAGCTTTAAAGCAATGTCCTGTCTGTCTCTCTTATACACCCTCCCCCCCATTACCATAACATACGATTGTTTCACAATTTTTAATATGATTTATCCTCACAATCCCATAGGAAAGTGCTATTATGCCCATTTTATAGGTAGGAAACTGAAGCACAGATCCTCAAGGTATTTAGCTGCCTTGCTCCCATGAAATCAATGGAGATTGATTTGTGGCCCTGGGCAAGTCAAATGGGGTGAAATTTCCCAAAGTGCTTAGGTGATTTAGGCTTTTCACTGAAAGGTAATGACCTAAGGCTGCCAAGTCACTTTGGTGATTTTGAAAATTGCCCAAGATCACACACAAAGTGTGTGTCAGAGCAGTGAATTGTTAATACTGGTCTTTTCTGGATAGTTTGGAATCTCATTATTAAGTACAAGTAATGGTTACTGGGAATCTAAAATCATTCCCCACAAGGCCAAAACTCTTTGACATCAGGTTACATTTTGGAACTGAACCTGTTAGCAGGTTCCCTTTTGCTGAAATGCCTTCCACTCCCCACTTTGTTCCAGGTGTAAATCCAAATAGGAACATGCTCAGTTGCACCCTGGTTAAGAGTGCCCCAGATCCTGGAGCCGGTTTTGTTCAACATCTTCATTAATGATCTGGATGATGGGATTAATTGCACCCTCAGCAAGTTCTCAGATGACACTAAAATGGAGGGAGAGGTAGATACGCTGGAGGGTAGGGATAGGGTCCAGAGTGATCCAGACAAATTGGAGGATTGGACCAAAAGAAATCTGTTAAAGTTCAACAAGGACAAGTGCAGAGTCCTGCACTTAGGAAGGAAGAATCCCATGCACTTCTACAGGCTGGGAACCAACTGGCTAAGCAGCAGTTCTGCAGAAAAGGACTTGGAGATTACAGTGGATGAGAAGCTGGATATGAGTCAGCAGTGTGCCCTTGTTCCCAAGAAGGCCAATGGTATATAGGGCTGTATTAGTAGGAGCATTGCCAGCAGATCAAAGGAAGTGATTATTCCTCTCTACTCAACAATGGTGAGGCCACACCTGGAGTATTACGTCCAGTTGTGGTCCCCCCACTACAGAAAGGATGTGGACAAATTGAAGATAGTCCAGTGGAGGGCAACAAAAATGATTAGGGGGCTGGGGCACATGACTTACGAGAAGAGGCTGAGGGAACTGGTGTTATTTAGTCTGCAGAAGAGAAGAGTGAGGGGGGATTTGATAGCAGCCTTCAACTACCTGAAGTAGGGGTCCAAAGAGGAAGGAGCTCGACTGTTCTCAGTGGTACCAGATGACAGAACAAGGAGTAATGGTCTCAAGTTGCAGTGGGGGAGGTCCAGGTTGGATATTAGGAAAATCTTTTTCATTAGGAGGGTGGTGAACCACTGGAATGAGTTACCTAGAGACATGGTGGAATCTCCATCTTTAGAGGTTTTTAAGGCCCGGCTTGACAAAGCCCTGGTTGGGATGATTTAGTTGGTGTTGGTCCTGCTTTGAGCAGGGGGTTGGACTAGATACCTCCTGAGGTCCCTTCCAACCCTGATATTCTATGATTCTAAGAGAAGCAAATTCTAACACTCACCAGAGGGCATTTCTCTGTTTGATTATAAACACAGGATCTTTGAAAGGCCCCATCCGATTTATTCCAAATGTTCCATGAAGGTTCCAGGCATTGAGGGGCACAAGCTCATTTATTTTGGTGCAAATCAGAACAATGAAAAAGCCTGATTCAAAGGAAAACAGGGACTCTAGCTGTTTGGTGCTGCAGGCGGAGGAATCTCTCTGACACCCCCTGCTACATATATCAGAGTCAGCAGCTTAATATGTGGCATGGGAATATTATCTGTAGCCTGGAATTTAACAGAAAAGGAGTAATGGTCTCAAGTTGCAGTGGAGGAGGTTTATGTTGGATATTAGGAAAAACTTTTTCACTCAGAGAGCGGTGAAACACTGGAATGGGTTCCCTAGGGAGGTGGTGGAATCTCCTTCCTTAGAGGTTTTAAGGTCAGGTTTGACAAAGCCTTGGCTGGGATGATTTAGTTGGGGATTGATCCTGCCTTGAGCAGAGGGTTGGACTAGTTGACCTCCTGAGGTCCTTTCCAACCCTGAAATTTTATGATTCTATAAAATAAAAGTGTCTTACAGGAGAGGACTGGGGTGGCGGAGGGGTAGGGGAGCAGAAGTGGGTTGAGAGGGAGAAAGCAGCAGAGACTGAAGGGATGAGGACCTGGAGTAGGGGAGTGGAAGCAGAGTGCGGGGAAAGCAGTAACTCAGAATGGGGGTCAGTGATGGGTGAGTGGGCACTCTGAGGGGGACGGACTTGTCGATGGGGCAGAAAGCAGGGACCTGAGGGGGGAAGTAAGTGAGTGGGAGGCAAAGCAGGGACCCACAATGGAATGAAATAGGTGGGAGTGGTGGTGATGAGGGAGGGACTTGGAGTCAGGGGAGGGGAAGATGGGAGGGAGCACAGACACTTGGTGGAAAGGGAGAAATGGAGGGCACACAGAGACCCTGCCACGAGGGGAGAGAATGGAGGACAATGGGGAGGGATTGTGGGAGACACATAGCGCCCCTGGCATGTCGTGGAGGGGGCCACAGGTTACACATGAGGCATCGGGAGGGGTGTTGGCAGGAGTTCCTGAAATAGAGGGTGACAGAGGGGTGGCACACAGAGCGCTGGTGGGAGGAATGGAAAGAGCCCCTGGTGGGATAAATGCTGACAGAAGCTACCAAGCATGGGACCCTACAGTACATTTTCTTTTGCCACCTGGTGGCTTTGGGCTATAACTGAAGCAATTATCTCACAGCTTCCAGAGGCTTAGAGCACTGTCACTCCTTCCTTCAGAAACCTCTGAGAGGAGGCCAACCCCACTGAGGTTCCCCTTGCAAAGATTTCTCCATTTGCTCCATGGAGGCATGGGGGAGGCTTGTATCTGAGGAAAAACAAGAAGTGTGTGCGGGTTCTGCTCACAGAATTTGCAGAACCTAGTGGTCCAGAGGAGGCCAAGGCCACTTGTGCTGACAGAGTGGCTATGGCATCCCTCAGCTCCTTTCTGGTTCTCTAGTTCAGTGGTTCTCAATCTTTTTTACATTTGCAGACCCCTAAACAATGTCAAATGAAGGTGCAGACCCCTTTGGAAATCGTAGACATAATCTGTGGACCCCCAGGGGTCTGCAGACTACAGGTTAAAACCACTGTTATATGGTAACAACCACCTTTTGCGGACCTCTTAAACATACTTTGTGGATCTCCAGGGGCCCGCGGACCACAGGATGAGGTACCACCACTCTAGTTCATTGGAATTTCTCCTGTTGGTGATTGTCCTTGAACCCTCATTCTCTTTCTAGCCAGAAGTAGGTACCAGTGTCCTCCTTTTGGGTAAGGCTAATTTCCCAAACCAGTATGTGCTTAATCCCATTTACTCCGAGGCTAATATTAGGGATGCACTTTGCTGTATTGAGGCTGAAGACTGGCCAATAAAGAGGAATCTATGAACCATAACCCAGAGTTTAGCTGTGTCTTCCCCAAAGGCTGCGTGGGATTCCAGTGAGAAATCCAAGGTCATTCCTTACCCTGAGCCCAGGTCTCCACAAAGTTCTGCTGCCAAGCAACAGAGCCAACCTTTGTTTTAATCATAAAATGAGAAAAGAAGTGGTTTTTGAAGATAGATTTCAAGGATACTGAGTATGCAGAAAAATATAATCATGGAAAAGCCTTTTTTTTTCCTGGCCGCTACGTTGTATCACTAGATTTAACTATAGTGCATTGCCCAAAATGCAAACCCAAGCAAAGCCTAATTTTGCTGACTGGAGTCGTGTGGACTCCAGTAAATGATGGCCTGCACGAATCACAGATGCTGTTACAATGCATTCAGTTTTTACTTTTAAGTCTCTAGCTATTTTTCCTTCTGTGCCCGCAGAACAGGAAAGCCTTCGAGAAAGAAGAAATATTCCAGAGAAATGTCACAAGAGTTAGCAAAAGAGAAGGGGGAAATAAAAGCCAATCATGGGAGCTGAAATACAGCTGGCAGCTTGCAAGTCCTGTAGGGAACCTTCTTTTTTATTAGGAAATCCGTTCATGTTGTTTGTTGTGACAGGACCCTGGTGCTGAATTACTATCTGGACAAAATATAGAGCACATAATGTTCTTTCATTTATATTATTACAGAAGAAAGAAGTTGAATGCAGTGCAACAAGGGACAATGGCCTTGCAATATCCTTGTCCTGTTGTTATGAAACAGGGATCAGCTTCTGTGCCACAGAATGCTAGCAGAGAGCAATCTCTGCATCCAGAAAAGCAAAGCATCAGGAGAAAAGACCCGCAGCTAGCCTACTTAACCCCCTCGGCAGTGGAACGAGCACAGCTGGGCCGTTCTGATTGGCTAGACTGATTGGCTAGACCTCCTGACTGGCTGAGAGGATTGCCAGACCTGCTCTTAAGACCAGCAGCAGGGTGCTGGAAGTATTTGTATGTGGTTGGGCGTCTGCCTTGGGCATCTGCCTTGTCTGAGCCTTGCTCCTACCTCAAGTCCAGCGCTGTTACTGCCTTCCCTGACTGTTGGTAATACCAGTCTGGCCTTTGGCTCTGACTCCGGCTTGACCACTGGTTCTGGCATTTGGCCCGTGATCCTGATTCTAATCCTCAGTTCCATTTTCTGGTGCCTGATTCCTGCTGTGACCAGTAGGCCTGATCATGCACATCCCCGTTCCTTACACAATTATGTCTAGTCCTTGTGCTCTGTGGTATAAAAAGGAAGGAAGGCTCCTTGAGTTCTCTCTCACTGATGCTTGTTACCTGAACTCTCAACAGAGGCAACTTAACTATTTCACTACAGGTAGTATAAGCAATAAATCCACAGGAACACAACACTTCTGTCTGATAAGATTCACGCAAGTAAGTGTGCTCTATCTAAAACTGCACTTTGTTAGATTTAAGCACACACAAACATATGCAATAGGTTTAGAACATCTCAGATATTTACCTAACATCTGGAATGGTATTGAGTTATTAACAGCAGGTTCACAGGGGCCAGTTGCTCACCCACTGGGGAGAAAGGGTGTCAGGAAAAATGTCTCTCAAGATGGCTTCAGAGGACTGCTCCCAAGCACACTCTATTAGCTAATCTTTTAGAACTAACTTCTACAAAACACACAGATCATAATGACCCCTCCTGGATCATCACTTTTCTAACTTTCAATAAACTTTTAATATCAGAGGCATCTAGACTCAAGGTTTCCCAACCACCCAAGGTTTTCAGTTTCAATTGCTTACCTGTTTATCCCCTCCTCCCATTCTGATTAGCTGAAACTGCCAGCTAGATATGACCTTGCTTCTTAAAGCCTGTCTCCAGATTAACCTTTAACTCTACCTGGTGTTATATTTCATTACTTCAGAGTGGCTGCATGCACATAATATGGTTGCAATTAGCTTGATCAAATTCTGGGGTATACACACCCCTCAAATCCAGGGCAACAATGCATCTATGTAAAGGCAGCTGACCCACATATTCCTGGCTGGCTATCTCTGGCTGAAGGTGACTGCAAAAACAGAAGGGTCACATATAAAGGGAAATGAGGGGAATCATAACACTGAGAGGAACGAGATGAGAAGAGTTCTTTAATGATGGAGGAAGATTATTACCGCCCTGACAATAAAGAAAACGATTCACACCAAATTATAGAAGATGACAAAGGAGATAATGGCAATTAGCCGAACAACTATCTGATAAGTGTTCCTTAATAATATATAACTAGGTGTCCCTGACATGCTGCAAATTATACACTGATGAAGTGTAAGGAGTTTGTTCATAATGTTAAATAGTACACATTCTACATTGTCCTTTGTTAAAACAGAGAACCCCACCAAAACTGGAGTATTCTAGTGCGTGAGCAAAGAAATTAGTATATTTTAGGGTAGGTTAATGTTTTCTTTATTCTAGGGATCTGATGGCCTTAAAAGACTTCATTAGTCTCCTGATTTTAAACTAGTTCTGCCTTTTGTTAGAATGGACCCTTGAGAGGTCAGATTAAAAATGCCAGTTGTACGGTAATGAGATTTTTCCAGTTCATTCGAGAGTACAGTGATTGGTTTCATTCATGTAATTATTGGAGCACTTGACAGTCACTACACTTTCAAATGAACTAACACAGAGAAATTATAAAACACAAAAACAACCTATCACCTGTGGGGAAACACTTTTCACAAAGTGATCATTCCATATATGACGTCTCTGCCCTAGTCAAAGGAAACCTGGACAACATCTTCAAAAGATGAGACTGAGAACTTAAATTCATGTTACTGCTGAATACTAAAGGTCATAGGCTTAACAGAGACTCTGGTTTGGTGTATGGCCCATTGCTATAATTTTTAACACACCCTGTAGCCAACTAACCCTCCTTTGTCCTATGTCTGCAGAGGTGCTAATTTCCCACATCATTTTAAGTGGTTTCCTACCATATATTTGAACCTCTTATGCTTAACAATCTAAGGCTTTGTCTACACTGGAAACTGAATTACAAAACTTTTCTCATACAGGGGCATGAAGAAAAAACAGCCCCCAACGACAAAAGTTTTGCAGATGAAAAGCACTGGTACGAACATGGCTTTGTTGACAGGAGTACTCTTCTGCCAACAAAGCTACCGCCACTTGTTAAGAGTGGAAGGTTTTTGTAGTTGGGAGAGCTCTATGTAGTGGCAAAGTCATGTCGCTAAAAGGTGCGTAGTGTAGACAAAGCCTTAGAGACACAAGGTGGGTGAGGTAATATCTTTCATTGGGCCAACTTCCATTGGTGAGCGAGACAAAAGTATTGTCAAAACTAGTCTCTTTCACCAAAAGAAGCTGATCCAATAAAAAATATTCCTCCACTCGCCTTGTCTCTCCAATATCCTGGGACCAACACGGCTATAACAACACTTCAAACAATGATTGTTTGGAAATGTCAGTTCAAAAGAAAAAAAAATTCATTTTCACACTTTGACATCTTCTCTTTTGACCTAACATGTCAACATTTTCTGGTTTGACATTTCCAATTTGAACCTTTTTCAGTGATTTTTTTTTCCCCATTGGGTGAAAACTTTCAATATGTTGACTTTTCATTCCAATTCGGAACAGAGGATAACATCCAACATGATGAAATTTCCTACAAAAGGAAAATTCTGGGTTTTTTTAAACAGTTCATATGTGCAGTTTAAACATTAAAACCAGTAAAGTTCATTTAAAACCCCTAAATTCAATTTAAATTTATTTTAGGAGCTCCATATTCTCAGCGTCTCACTTCTCTGAGCTGCCTGACTTCTGAAATTGAAATCATAGCCTTAATATTCCTTTATAACATGAGAGATTTTTTTTGCACGTAATATGTATTGAGTTTCTTTGTGACAATAAGGCCTCTTAACTTTTCTGGGAAGTGGCTAGCATCATGCCAGTTTCTCCAGATATTTTTAGGAATGATAGGAATCAAAAAAGAAGCTAAAAAGAAAAGTTAATGGAAGCCTGGTGAAACTAGGGCTGGACGGGCTCAAGGAGCCCTCCTTGAAGAGAGAGTTTGCTCCTGGGGGAGGAATAAAACTTAAAGTGTAAAGGAGATGATCTTCAGACTCGCAAGGACTATGCTTCTTAATTGAAGTCACTGGAGGAAGGAAAGTACTTCTGAAGTAGCTCACTCTCTCTGTCATTTTCGGAGCACCAAACGCACTTGCAGTGTTGTCTTGAAGACTCAGCCCCACTCCCCTTCTTTCAATCTCTCTTGTGCTTCTGGAAAAGTATCACCAAGTGCAGTTCAGACTATCCTAGTTCTTACGTATCCCTCTGTAACAGGGCATAGCAGGGCCTCTCTTGATCCTGCCGCTGCTCTGCTCCAAATATCACTGAGGCCATGTCTACATCTAAAATTTTGCAGCGCTGGTTGTTACAGCTGTATTAGTACAGCTGTATAGGGCCAGCGCTGCAGAGTGGCCACACTTACAGCAACCAGCGCTGCAAGTGGTGTTAGATGTGGCCACACTGCAGCGCTGTTGGGCGGCTTCAAGGGGTTTCGGGGAACGCGAGAGCAAACCGGGAAAGGAGACCAGCTTCGCCGCGGTTTGCTCTCGCGTTCCGCGAACCACCCTGCAAACCGCAGGGAAGGAGACTTGCTTGCTCGGGGTTCGGGGAACGCGAGAGCAAGCCGGGGAAGGAGACCAGCTTGATTACCAGAGGCTTCCTCAGGTATGCTGGGATACCTGCTTATTCCACGGAGGTCAAGAAAAGCGCTGGTAAGTGTCTATACTTGATTACCAGCGCTGGATCACCAGCGCTGGATCCTCTACACCCGAGACAAAACGGGAGTACAGCCAGTGCTGCAAACAGGGAGTTGCAGCGCTGGTGGTGCCCTGCAGATGTGTACACCTCCTAAGTTGCAGCGCTGTAACTCCCTCACCAGCGCTGCAACTTTCTGATGTAGACAAGCCCTGAGAGACCTTCTGGCTCAGCAGTCATGGGTGCAGTTTATTGACACAGTACAAACCCAGCACCTCTCACTGGGGGTTTCAGCCTTGAGGACTCCTTAGCCTTGGCACCCAGAAGGGGAGAGCTTCCCTTCTCTGGCTTCCCCCTTTCTCTTTGCCTCCGGCCCTGTATATAGGCCCAGGCTAATTGGGCTGGCAGCTGTTTCCCGTTTGTGAATCAGGTACAGGTGTCTCTAGCCAGCTCCAATTTACCTCCCTTAACTGGAGCTGGAGTGACAGAGGACTGGCTTAGCAGTCCCTCCTCAACACCCTGTCCCACACCTGGCTGGGTATGGAGCTGCTGCTGCAAGATCCAGAGCACTCTTGTAGTCTTCATCTGGGCCAGATTGCTCCGCGCTATGCTGCTGGCTGGTGGACTCCCTGGTTGCTCCTTGGGGGCCCTGCTGACTCGCTCCCCAGAGGGGGAGTGTTGGGATCCCTCACTCCCCAGCTCTTGAGCTTTGGCCCAGAGGGGGAGTGAGGGATCCCAACACTACTTGTTCCTACCTGGAGGGATCCTTCCTGCGTGGTTGCCTGGTGGCCGGACTGCTGGTTGCTGCAGCTACCTTGGAGAAGGAGAGGAGAATTGTCACTGCTGAGGGTCAGAATATACCGGATACTCCCTTCTGCCCCCACAGTCCCCATAAATAAATGCAATCTTTCGTGAAGTCCACTAGTTTATGAAGAAGGGACTCTGACACTAGGGTGATGGGCAGCAGTATGAACCCCTAAGACAGATTCTGTCCTGTTCTGCCGCCATTGACTTCAGAGGAGGAGCAGGGAAGGAATTAGCGGCTTTTTTTTTTTTAAAGCTAAATCAAAGTTTCTGCAGTTTTTAATTTTCTTCTATGACAAGAACTACATTATTGAGCTGTTATCTTCTGACCCATCCACACTGTAAGATGTATAAATAGCAAATAGGCCTTGAATATATATATGTGTTAAGTAGTACTATAGATTCTCTCTGTGTCTTCAGTCAAGAAACAATGACTCTCTAGTCCCCTCTCCTTGACAACCAGGATTCCAGGCATTATCTATTCCAGATTTTCATTCCTCCTTTAGGGACTAGGGACTATGAGAGAGAAACATGCATATCACAAAGTGTGAAACACCTTTTCTAAAGAATCATAAACTGTGATTCAAAACAAGCACTGGAAATTTCAGGAACCACATTCATAAGAGTGGCTTAAGACAATTGCATATTTACTCCTTGGAGAGTTACTCAGAGCATGATTAACACATTAATGATCTATTAAAGAACTGATAAGTAAATGTAATGTGAAGTCTAGGTGATTTTATTGTTCGATGGTATAACTCAATGCTGGCCCCTGTAAATCACTTGAAGGATGCTATGTTGTATTTAGGACGTGCCTCCAAAGTATCTAATATCCAAATTTAATCTCCTAACTATTGACTGTATACCTAGGTGGTTCTCCGTAAATTAATAAATGTGTCGATTGTCTAAGAATACCTAAGGGTCCTGATCTACTGTTCAAGGTAAATGTCAACCTGAAATGAACGTAGCATTAAAATTCATAAACTAGTGCTCCCTGGACTCAATATAAAGGAGTTATCCTAATTAAATTTCATTTCAATATTGATGATAACACTTATCAAAGCTAGCTTGTGAGATTTCAGCTTGACAAGTGTATCTGGCACCTCAGCAAATTCATAAAATTGACACATACACACACCATTCACACTTACACCACTATTCCATTTGCTTTACAGCTGCCTTATTTATTTATTGTTTAATAGCATGAGAAACGTCAGCATGCTGTGGTGATGGAGCACTGAATTAATTAAAGTTCCTGACATGAAAGGCTTGATCAAGATGAAGTTTGGTACACATGCTGCTAATCCCCTCTCCTCCACCGTTGGTCCCCCAGTTCTAATTGAATCCCATCCTAGGCCCATCAATTTCAAATTGCATACTAGTAATTCATGGACCTATCCAGAAACCTTGTTCTCGTTTCCAGGGAATGAGAAACAGAATGAAAGTCAGGTCGTGGAGTTTGAAACCCATTAATCAGATCGTGTGTCAAGCATGAGGAAAACATGAAATCATATTATATGGAGTTGCAACAACAAGATCATGATCACTAACCTGGAAAATGGCTTAGCTATGTAGTTATTTTAAACATTGGCCCAGCTCTTGAGCTTTGGCCAGTTGTGAGCAGGGTATGAGCGTTATTTGTACCCAAATCCTCACCTGTGATAACATCAGGCCAGTCCCAGCTATGCAGATTAGGTCCTGTCTGTTACAGCTATCGCCCTATTCCATTTTGTTTCTTACAGCTGTCCCCATACTCCATTTTGTTTTTGTTCTCCTCCTGTGGCTGCCCCTCCCTGGCTGTTAAGTTGTTTACCAGGGCCACTGCCCTTCTCAGACGGAGGGCCCCTTAAGTTGTTTACCAAGAGCCATTGCCCTTCTCAAAGGGATGGCCCCTTGTGTTGCCTGCTAAGTGGGACCACTGCCCTGTTCAAAGGGTTGGTCCTGTTATCACCTTGTTAAACCTGGGCTTTGTGTAGGATAGGCAATGTCCAGAGCTGCAAGACCTAATGTGTTTTTAAGATCCTGGGCATGAGTCATAGGCCTCATGTGCTTTTGAGTCCTGAGGTGTGAACACACACCTATTGTTCAGGTCTCTGCCCAGGCACGTCTCTGTACTCACCTGCAGTTTTTCCCTGTGTCTCCTCCCCTGTGACAGAGGGAACCTATCAGGATTACTGGCGGGAAACTGCCTGAGTTTGCCTCTAAAAACAGGCATTTTTAAAACAAACATCGGAAAGATTCCTGCATTGCTGCCTGGTCTGATCAGCCAGGGGTTCTGGGGGGTCCTTTCTTCACTCTCGTTTTATTTTTGAGTGTACCCGTTTTTAAAAAAAACAAACCACGAAGAACAAATTGCTGCCTGAGAGATCTCCTGATTATCGAGACCGTACAGAGCCCTCCTTGCTTCTTCTGATGTTGTTGCTGCTTCTGCCTTTGCTGCTACCTTGGGGACTGGTAAGAATCCCTTTGTGAAACTTTCTATACTTTTATTTTACTATTTTAGCTGCTGGCTCTGTTTCCCCAGCACACAGACTCAAGCTAAACCTTGGTCTGTGTCTTAAAACCTCTCCTAAACTCCACGGGCTTTACCGCTAAAAATAAGTTTGTGCCGCCGCTAAGCTCTGCTCCTGTGGGCTTTGCTTCGGGGCTCACTGCTTTCAGCCATATCCACTGCTGCAGCCACCATCCCTTGGCTTCCTTGGGGGGCTGCCTTGGGAGCTGTATCCTGGGCACATACTACTCTGCCCTCTCTGACTTCCCCATAGCATAAGGTGCACCATAGGTTTTGCTTTTTAGTTTAATAAGTCATAGTTTGCTAAGATTGTAGCGCTTGTAAGTTTCACCTGCCTTGCTATAGTTGCTGTTTTGTTGTTCCGTATAGTTGCTTGTTATAGTTTGCTTAGAATTGTGGTATTTGTTGTTTTGCCTAGTCGTTGGTTAAGATAGATTTTAAAAAGCCATTGCCTGGTCGTATTCTGTACCTGTTTTGTTACTTTGTATAAGCTGCTTGTCATTTTATATAAATTTGATTAAGTTAGACGATAGATAAGGTTTTTGCTGTTTGAATTCGCCTTCCTGCTGTCCCAATCTCTCCCTGAACTTTCCCGTGTCTTTTTTTTCCCCCGCTCCAATCTCCCCCTCTGTGTACTTCCCCTGTCTCCCTGTTGTAACCCCTTGCTGCTTCTCCCCCTGTGTAACCTCCCAAACCCTTTGCCACTTCTCTCCCTTTTTTTTGGGTATCCCTCCAACCCTTCCTTACACCTCTCTGCTGCCTCTCCCTGTATCCCCGTGTTCATGCTCCCGCTTCTCTGCTGCCCCTCCCCTACCACAGATCACCATCACACTGCTCCGTTAGTTTTCACCCTGCTGCTCTGCAACTTCCCTGAAGTGCTCTCCGCTGCTGCAACCTGTTTCTTCCCTCAGCCGTCTCCCCCATTCTCCACGTGCCTTCCCATCGCTTGCACGTTCAGCGCCCTCCCCTCTTGCTGCTCCCAGACTCCCCTTAAGTGCGCTCCAGCTGCTCTTGTCTCCCGTACATCCAGCCCGCGGGCTCCTGAAGACTGCTCTGGGCTTCACCCCGCAGGGCTTCAGAGTCTCTCGCGGCTTGCAGCTGCACTCCCCTCTCATTAGTTGCCACTGATCATTCACTCCCCTCCCCACTCCTGTTTCTTGACTCAGCCTTTAGGTACACTCTTGCAGATTATCTGCTATTACAACCTCACAAATCAAGTCATTAATTTTCTTCTATGCTGTTACATTGCATAATTTCACTTATCACCCATATTGTATCATTGCACTGTGATTCACATCTTACTTGTGGTTACAACACCCCATTGGTTGCCTCCACTTTTCTGATATACTTTGTATTTGCATTGATGCCACTGTGTTACATTATATATATAGCTATTAACCACTTAATACATTCTATCTGAGATTGTTGACCATTTCATATAGAAGCTACCATTTTACTTTGCATTTCTTTTTGGTACATTTTGCATTCCACACTGTATATAGAGTTGTTCCTATATAAAGTTGAGTTGCTTATTGACTGTACTGTATCCCATTGTGCTGAACCCCACTTACTGCACCCCACTGTTAGAACTCTCTACGCTGTTCAATAAGAACCCCCCCCATCATTGTGTATTGTAAACACACTATACACCTCATCCCATCGTATTTCATTATTAAATTCTCATCACTTCCCTTTTCCTTTAATAAAGAAATTAATTGGCACCCCACTTGTGTGGTGATTGCTCCCCAAGATCCCATATACCTGCGGGCAGGGACAGGTCCAATTCTGCTTCACCCCCAAGGTGACTTATGGCAGACTTCCTACCCTGGAGGTAAGGAGAGGGTTGACTCTACAGTTGCTGTGTGCCACCCAAGAATTCCCTGACACAAGAACAATACACTATTAGCTGACTATGCCAGCTTTATGCTGTCTGAATTATCCAAACCTGTGTTAAGCGCAGCTGGGGATCCAGCCTTGTATCGTCAAAGCACTTTGCAAGCATTATATCATGAATACAGCACTCAGAAAACTCTTGTGTGCTAGATTGACTATGAATAGAAGGAATCAATTAATGAAGGAGAGGAGGATTTGCAGAACTAATGCCTTTACCTATTAACCTCCCTAGGTGAAGCTGTTATTATTATTGTATAAATTGTGTTACAGCAGTGCCAAAAAACCTCCAGCCAGGATCAGGGTCTCATTGTGCTAAGCACTGGACTGTATGCTATGTCTACACATAAGGTGGCATGTAGAATACAGACTCTACACGAGTAGCTATACTCCACAGTGAATGCTCCAGCAGCCCCCTTCCCTCTTCTCCCCATCGGAGCCTTTCTTTGCTGTCTCCCCACTGCCAGAACCTTTCCCTGCAGCAGGAAAAATCTTTGGCAGCAGGACCTCATGCTGCTAAAAATAGCAGTGGAGACATGTCAAGAACTTGTCTAGGGTACATACCCTGGGTTTCGGGCATGCAGGGCACCCTAGTCTACTTTATTTGTCAAAGCCACGTCTCACCATCCATGCTGCTATTTATATCTGTGCTAGCTGGGCATGCAATGTCTATATGCTACACGCTGCCATAATTGCAGACGTAGCCTGTATAAAACAGTGGTTTCTTTCTTCCCAAGTGCTTACAATTTAAATAGAAAAGATGGGTGGGAGGGAAAACAGAGGCACATAAAGGTAAAGTGACTTGCCTGGGGTCACACAGGAGGGCGGTGGCAGAGCTGGAAACAGAAGATAGGTCTCCTGGCTAGAGCCTAGAGCTGGGTGATTATTTTTTTCCATCCAATAGTAATTTCAGAGTAAGGAAATGTCCTTTTGAATTGACATTTAAAACGTTTAGTTCAGCCCAAAGAGGTTCAGCCACCAAACTGAAAAATCAATTATTCCCTCAGCTCCACTCCTGCCTCCCAGTCCAGTGCCCTGCCCACTATCCCACACTGTGAAAAAGTCCTGTAACTTTCAGCGGCTACATGACTGCTGTTAAAATCTGTCACAGTGCCCTTGAGGATCCATTTAGCTACAGCTTTTACTCATGAACCATTCAGTATTATTGGTTTTGCATTTAGGGGTCATCCTACATACTAACGCAGCACATATCATGCCTGCAGTTTCAAGCCTTATTAAAATCATCATTTTTTTTACCAGCAATGGAGAACTGCCACTTAGCGCTTGAAATATATTATTAACACATCCAAAGTAAATCACCCTCTGAAAAGCTAGATGCCTGTCAACATTTAAATAAATCTCTAATGTGTGATGTTTCCTTAGTCTTTATAATTATATATATGTATATTTATATTTTCATGGGTTACCAAGAGAATTCTGGCTTATCTTTGGCGGGGAGAAGGGGAACTATGAAGCCCAGAAAAGAAGGGCCAAATATAGAGATGGAATGTGTTCACATTCTAGCAAGGCACAGCAGAAATATCTCCAGGGTAAGGTAGAGACATGGGCCAGATGCTCAGCAGGTGTTAGTGTAACTTCATTGGCGTCACGGTCTGACTCATAACTTTCAAAAGAGCGTCCAGTACACTGCCAAAGCCCTTATGGCTCACATTTACAAGGAAATGGGTGTAGGATGCAAAATGATGCACACAAGGAAGTGCCAACTGGACCATCTAAAATCTGTCACAGTGCATCTGGATGAAAGGGGTGTGTGTGTGCTAGAGGCAGTCGTCCAGTCGGCAGATAGAATGGACACATCCCTCATCAAGGGACATTCACACCTGTATGCAGCACACTGACGGACATGAAGGACCCCAGGAGGGTCACCAGGTAATATCACCTAGGGTGTATAGAATGACACAATGTGAACATAAGCTATTTTGTGCAAGCGGCTGTCAGGGTATTATGAGACTGGTTTTCATCTTTAAAAAAAGATTCAGTGGGAGAGGTAAAAACGTACAAAGGAATATGTTGATCAAGGTTGTTCATGTATAAGTTTAGTCTCTGAGAAGAGACTTTTGATTTTTACAGTGCCCCACTGGATGTCGTTCTGCAATGCTGTTAAAAAACGTGTCTATCTTGCTGAAACATGTGAATTAGTTAGTTTGTATGACACAAAGCTGATATGCTCAGGCAAAATCGTAGATTTATCATTATGTTGGAGTTTTGGGGGCAGGAACCATCTATTTGTTCTGTGTTTGTACAACAAGTAACATAATACAGTTGTGGTTCATGGTTGGAGTGCCTAGTTTCTACCATAATACAAATAATAATAATAATAATAATAGCTAAGAGCTACATATCCAAGCTGTGGAAAGATATGACCAGCCATCAGCAGGAGTATCCACCAAAGAACAACCCACAGAAGCCATGTAATGAACACTGGAAAGTCATTGATAAGCTATTCATATGATCATTTTAAAAAGTTAGTGATTCAGAATAGCAAAGACCAAGTCCCTAACTGGTATGCAGCTTTGTTAACTTCATTGGACCTATGCTGATTGACATTATCTGAGTATCTGGTTACAAACAGTTCTCACCATCGCAATTTGAAAATGTTCTCTAGCTCTGTCCCTTTCCAACTAGCATAATCTCACCCATGGCAGGGTCCTACTGTAATAAAGAGCCCACCCGCCATTTCTGAATTCAGATGCAGATCATGACAGATGAAGACATGTTAAAATAATAGTAACAATGAAGGGAGTGTGTGAGATAGAAATGTCCCTGCTGAGCTGGAAGATGAATCCAGCTCGTTCTCTCCCAGATTAGAAAGAAAGGGAGGAGAGAAAAGGACAGATGTCAAACCTATAATTGGCGCTCTCTGGGACCAGAGCAGCATCAATGGAACAGTCAAAGTAATAACTAAGTGAGAAGCATATTACAGAAACTGAAGGAAGGAAGAGAGGGTGATAGAGTCTGCAAAAGTTTGGTTTCGGGGAACTTAGGCACTAAAGGGAGCTTTAGATGTGGCCAGGAGGAGATTGTTGGTGATTTCTAGTGCCAGCACTCCTAGTGAAGAAGACCAAAGGCAAACTGCAAGGAACCACAGAGGAAGTTACACCAGGATAGCATGTAAGGGTGTGTAAACAGATCTGTTGCTCAGATAGTTTAGGAGCAAAGGGAAGTAAAAGATGGAGTGTTAAATAAGGGATTCAAAGTGAGGGGGCAGATAGGAAGATGAAGGGGGTGGTGAGAGAGAGTTGGAAGACATAAGTGGAAGAATGAGAAGCGTTCTGCCTTGTATGCAGTTTCTCTAGCAATAAAGGGACTGCAACCATTTACTGCAAGACAAACACCTCCCTGGGACATAATTTCTGTGGCCGGATAGCTTTACAATTGCACTTTCATTTCTGCTTAATTTTAGAGAAGGGGGAAATAGCCTGGACGCGGGGTGCTGTACCGTTCCAGACGTCCTGTGGGCCTCGGAAAAAAGCAACACACTGTCTTCAGCAAAGTAACATTGAAAGGATATAATAAGCAAAATTATAACCTACCGCTGTGATGCCTGCCTACCGCACCTCCCACACTGACAGCATTATGTGCCACTCCAAACGAAATTCACCCTGGTAATTGCAGCTCCTCTTCAAACAGACAAAGAATCTATCTGTTTGCTAATTAAAAGCCTTTTTAACTACCAACAAAGGCTTTGTTTATTTTAAATATTTGTACAGTGAGGTTTCCAAGGACCAAAAAAAAAAAAACCAAAAAAAAACCCAAACCTGTGTGGCAACTTGACAGGAACAATAGAACAGCAAGGGAACACATCAGCAAGATTGAAGATATCAAAAGAAAAACATACAGGTGCCAATCGGTCTATTCAGCTCTATTCTTTCTTCAGGGTTTGTAATAACTCCTCAGTGTGTTATTTTTTCCTGACCGGCTGTTTAGACATAACTTTTTTTTTTAACCCTCCTGAAAACACTCCCTGTTGACAGCAGGCCAATAGTTATTCAGCCTTACTAAAAATGTCAATTAAAAAAAACCTTGTTATATATATTTTCACAATGTGTCTCTCATCTGGACTCTAGATAGAAATCTACAGCCAACCGAGAGCGTGAAAACTCCAATGATTATGTAATCCCTGGTGTCTGCGTGAATAACTGTTTATCTGCTGAAAAGTAGATGCTTGGAAAAAGCATGTAATTTAGTAATTTGACAGACAAAAGTCAAATAGTATTAACACTTGGACCTGATGCTGATTCTCTTTCACACTGGTGCAAACTTGAAAGCTGTGAAGTCCCACTAGCGTCAAACTCGTGTGAGAACAAAGTGCGCCTCACTTAGGACCTGATCCAAAGCCCACGGAGTCAGTGTCATGATTCCCATTTTGTTCAGCAGGGTTTGGAACAGGCCTTTAAAGACCACTCAGGCATTTTCAGCTGTGGAGTTAGCATGCTCCAAAGATGTCATTGTCACAGTTCCGGGCAAGTGCACCTGGATTCACACCTCTATGGTCCATCAAGGCCACCCACTCTCAGGCTTCAGACTCCCTAGCTGTTGCCTTTCTTGGGCAGAGACTCATGTCTCTCTCACTCCTGTCTGGGGTATTTCCAGGCTGACCAGTTCCATGCCTTCACTGTGTTGTTCCCAGCAAAAGACACTCTGCCTAAGCAGCCCCCACTGTGCTTCTCTCATCAAAGACAGTACACTCTGCAGTTGCTGCAGTTATAAGTTACCACACTGTTCTTTTTAAGCAAGCATATATTGTTCTTGTGGTAAAAGCACTACAGAGAAAAAACACAGTAAAAACAATAAAAGAACCTACTAAAGTCCTAGGAAGCTTACACAAGATTCCCCTACTCCAACATGGGATCTGGCAGCTGAAGAGCCCTTTAACACCCCACTCCCCCACCAGCACCACATACACATGGGTATTCCTTTGGTTTCCTTCTGCCCAGAATAAGAACCCTCATGAAAAGTTTAGTCCATCCTTCATCCAGTCAGAGATCTTTAAACTGGAATTTTAAAGACCAGGTAATCTCTAGACAGTCAGTTTCTCTTCAGAAAAATGGCTTTGAAGGCGAGAATTTGCATTTCCCTCTTCCCAAGTACTTTGTAGGACTTTACATATATTGTCCCAAACAGTTTTTTCAAGTTTCTAATGCTTCCCAGAGATCTTGTTAATTATGTCTTCCTCCCACAGACGTGCCGAACATTCCCACTAGAGTACATACTTATTTGCATTTTGAACACTATAAACTATAATTCAGTGAGGTTTACACAGCACATTACAGGACATTGACTTCTCTGTTATGATCATCTCACGTTGCAGGTACTTTGGTGACAAAAAGCTGAGTACTATTCCTTTTATTCAAACACATGGTTCCCAAAGGCCCTGAGTCTTGTTATGGTACAAAACAATCCTAAATTGCTCTATCCAACCCTATCGTGATCATCACAATGTCAAGGGAAGCTCATGTGACATAGAGTCAGGAAAATAGCTCCTATGCTACTTCTCTTCCTCGTCATTTGTGGAGAGGGTGCTGATGGGAAAAAGGAGGTGTGGCTTGAAATTCCCTGCACCTTGACTGCTCTGGCTCCTATGTTGGCCCCTGGAGGCTATTGGTAGCTGGTGTATGTTGGAGTCGAAATCAGGGGACTGGCCCAAGGTACAGCTGGCAAAGGTTTGGGGAGCACAAAGGTTGCTTAAAGTCTTAAATCTTTTTCCAGCCTACCTCTTTCTGAGTTACCTTGATGTGACTGGGTTATTCACTTGAATGTAAGTGAGCCCCGCATGACCATAATTCCAGTCACATTAAAAAAAATCAAGTTATAATTACAGTATATCTGCAGGGCTCAATCTGGAAGACAGGCTGTAACGGACTGAAGGGTTGGTCTCATTGTTCTCCACGTTCTACCAGCCTTGCTTGCCTTTACATCACTCACCTGAACACAAATAAAGTGCCATCCTGACTACAGCTGATCTGCTCCTGCTACCCAAACCTGGCCCTTCCTTATAGGAAACAAAGGGTTAGGCAAGGGCCTGCCCTCCCTAGGTGAACAAGGAGCTACTGCCCCCATGACCCAGTGTGGGACTGGGCACAGTATCTCCTGAGCACAAGGCCACTGCAAGAATAGTACCATTATTAGTGCAAGACTCCACAGAGCGAGTGGGAAGAGAGGAAGGCCAGGACCTCACCTCACCTCATAAAAGCTGGTGTAGTTGCACCCAGCTCATATGCTGCCCATTTGTGGGATGTAGTGGCCACTCTGCAATTCTGGCTTATTATATTAAGACAGAGTCTTGCTTTGGGGATGGTGAAGAGGAGCTCCAGGAGGCATTGTGCATGTCTCAGACAAATGCAGTGGAAGTCCGTCTGGGGCAGAGTAGATGGTTACAAACAACGTGGTAGAATCCTGGCTGCGCTGAAGCCAATGGGAGTTTTGCTATTGGCCTCAATGCTGGGGCCAGAATTTCACCCACAACATCACACCATTAAAGTCCATTCTGTATGTGGCTTCCAGAAGAAGCACTGTCCCCCTTGGAAAGAGACACAACAATATTCAGATGTTCTCCCAAGCACGCAGAAGGTCTCCCATCCTCCATCTCTGAACTGCCTTTATTCTAGAGTAGCTTGGAAAACAAGAGGACAAAATGGTGATTCCACCCCTCCCCCTAGGAAATTCAAAATTTGAACATTTTCAACTGGCTCAATAGTTGGGTGAGAAACAGGGAAACACAAGTAAAATTTTTGTCTAAACTCAGGGGATTGTGTGTGGGAGAGTTGGGGGGGGAAGAATACATTTTTGACGGAAATATTTATCTAGATTGTTTTTAATTATTATTTTTTCAAATGTCAGCTCCTTTAAGATATTGAGAAATTTGGGACATTGGAGATAGTCCTGGGATTATTTAGTAGAATAATAGAATCATAGAATATCAGGGTTGGAAAGGATCTCAGGAGGTCATCTAGTCCAACCCCCTGCTCAAAGCAGGACCAACACCAGCTAAATCATCCCAATCAAGGCTTTGTCAAGCTGGGCCTTAAAAACTGTTAATGAAGGAGATTCCACCACCTCCCTAGGTAATCCATTCCAGTGCTTCACCAGCCTCCTAGTGAAAAAGTTTTTTCCTAATATCCAACCTAAACCTCCCCCACTGCAAATTGAGACCATTACTCCTTGTTCTGTCATCTGCTACCACTGAGAGCAGTCTAGATCTATCTAGACTGAAGATGAGAAGGTTAAAGGGGCATGACAAATGCAATTTATCACATGGATATAGCTTTCTTTTGTGGGAAAAATATATGTATTTGTATATACACATAAATATACACAGAGATACGTAAGCATGGGTTACAGTATATGATACACATACAAATGTAGACGGATACACTTACTCTATCCCACACACGATGGTGAACACAACTCATTCACAAAGCTCTCAATTTATGAAGACCTAAACACAATAAAACCCTCTTAATTGAAAAACCCCCATAGATAGTATATCATCCATATTCAAAGAAGAGACAAAGAGTCCTGTGGCACCTTATAGACTAACAGACATATTGGAGCATAAGCTTTTGTGGGTGAATACCCACTTCGTCAGATGCATGTAGTGGAAATTTCCAGAGGCAGGTGTAAATATGCAGGCAAGAATCATTCTAGGGATAACGAGGTTAGTTCAATCAGGGAAGATGAGGCTCTCTTCTTGCAGTTGAGGTGTGAACTCCAAGGGAGGAGAAACTGCTTTTGTAGCTTGCTAGCCATTCACAATCTTTGTTTAATCCTGAGCTGATGGTGTTAAATTTGCAAATGAACTGAAGCTCAACACTTTCTCTTTGAAGTCTGGTCCTGAAGTTTTTTTGCTGCAGGATGGCTACCTTTAAATCTGCTATTGTACGTCCAGGGAGATTGAAGTGTTCTCCTACAGGTTTTTGTATATTGCCATTCCTAATATTTGACTTGTGTCTATTTATCCTCTTACATAGGGATTGTCCAGTTTGGCTGATGTACATAGCAGAGGGGCATTGATGGTATGTGATGGCGTATATTACATTGGTGGACATGCAGGTGAATGAACCGGTGATGGTGTGGCTGATCTGCTTAGGTCCTGTGATGGTGTCGTTGGTGTAGATATGTGGGCAGAGTTGGTATCGAGGTTTGTTGCATGGATTGGCTCCTGAGTTAGAGTTACTATGGTGTGGTGTGTGGTTGCTGGTGAGAATATGCTTAATGTTGGCGGGTTGTCTGTGGGCGAGGACTGGCCTGCCTCCCAAGGCCTGTGAAAGTGAGGGATCATTGTCCAGGATGCGTTGTAGATCACTGATCATGCGTTGGAGAGGTTTTAACTGGGGACTGTTGGATGGCCAGTGGAGTTCTGTTGATTTCTTTCTTGGGCTTGTCTTGCAGTAGGTGGCTTCTGGGTACACATCGGGCTCTGTTGATTAGTTTCCTTATTTCCTTGTGCTGGTTTTGAGAATGCTTGGTGAAGAACTTGCAGCTGTTGGTCTCTGTCTGAGGCGTTGGAGCAAATGCTGTTGTAACTCAGCACTTGGCTATAGACGATGGATCGTGTGGTGTGTCTGGGATGGATGTGGGAGGCATGAAGGTAGGCATAATGATTGGTGGGTTTTCGATATAGGGTGATGTTAACATGACCATCACTTATTTGTACCGTGGTGTCTAGGAGGTGGACCTCCCATGTAGAGTGGTCCAGGATGAGGTTGACGGTGGAGTAGAAGCTGCTGAAATTGTGGTGGAATTCTTCCAGAGTGTCCTTCCCATGAGTCCAGATGATGATGTCATCACTCTTTGTCACTATTTAGAGATCCAGACTAACACGGCTATCCCTCTGATACCATTCAAAGAAGAGACCATTAAAGAAAAAAAATGACAGCAAAGACTTACAGTGGTGCAAGACATTTTACTGAATAGAACAGAAGAACAAAATTTCCACTCATTGCCTTCCATCTTCATTGAAAACTTTTTCTTCTTTTACTATTTATTTGAGACGAGCCAAAATTAAAACCTCAGCTCTAAACAGCCCGAATTTTTGAGCTAGATTGGAGCTGAGATAAAATTCGTAGCTTGGGCCCATGTGGATTATTTTTTAGCATCTTATAGTCCTCAGCTGGTGTGAGTTAGCACTGAAGTCAGTGGAGCTATGCTGATTTATACCAGCAGTGGTTCTGACCCAAAATGCTTGAAAACTGGCATTCAGCCTCTCATATGCACCAGTTTGAGCCTTAGTTAAGCACCATTTGAGCCCTTGGTACTGGCCAAATGTTTCATTCTTAGAAACATATTTGCTAATTCAGGAGACCAGAGTAGCTGATGACAATGGTCCCATCTGGCTTTAAAATCAATGAATCTGAACCAATTAAGCTGAAGTTATGACCACTTACTACTGCTAGCCTAAATCAATTCCTTGGGAGGTGTGGCTTTAAAGCAGCGACCTCACTGTAACCACACCCCAGTTAAGTGTAGGGACTGTACTAGGTGCCTCTGACTGCTAGCAATAATACTAAATCATGAAACAAGTCAGATAGCATGTAGTTTGTGCTAAAAAAAATTAAACCCTGGATCTGTTAAGCTTCTTGGGATTGTTCTTCTCGTGCATCATTGTAGGTCTTGGTGCCCATGGAGGCTCTTTCAGACTGAGCATTATTTCTGCTGTTATTACTATTTATTATCATTGTGTGAGCACTTCCAGGTTCCAGCCAGGGATCAAGGCCTCATTATGAACCCCTATGTAAAAATAATAAAAAAAAGATAGTCTCTGACTCAGAGAGCTTACAGTGTGAATAGATCACGTGAGAGAACAGATAGCGAAAACCAAAAAGGAAAATAGCAGGGTAAGAGTGGAATGCCCATACTTGGTCTAATACTTGTCATACTAGACCTTATGGATCACAGTCATCTCTGGTACAGCTCCATTATCTTTCTGAGGGTGGGAGAATTATACCAGGGAGTAACTTAGCTCATAACACATAGACATGCAGATGTCCTGCCCTGCAGGCTTTCACAACTTTATTAATCAGTATTTCGTGCAATCAGTTAAAAGTGGCGAAACTAGAATTATGTGATCATTGTCATAAAGGGAACCATATATTGCATTTTGTTTAACAATCTGCTCTAATAGTGCTGTGGGAATTGAATTGCTTATAATAAATGAAATGTGCAAGTAGCACTCACACATGTATAGTGTATGAATCAGTAAGTTCTGTTGATTTCCACACTTGCTTCCACATACTGGCAGACCCTTAGTTCTGCCTTTCATGAACCTGTCTGTGCCCAAGTTCTTCACTATCCAGATCTTCCACCTCCTCTGGGACTATGAGCAGCATCAGTAAGGATGGATCTCGCCATCTCAGGCCCCTGCTGTGATAACTAGGCCTACAAATTCACACTAATGGTAAGCTCGCCTTTAAAAGATGAGTGAAAGTTCATAACTTGTCCCAATGACCTGTTATGTAAAATTCTTTAGGAAAAGATGTAAAAAGGAGACAGAGGTGAATTAATTTAAACGGAAAGGGTTTTCCTGATACCACTCAAGGACTGTGTTAAAATTATAACTGGTGAACAAGGAGACTAGAGGACTGGAAATCAATTAAGCAAAATTGCTATGTTGGAAATTAGGCTGATTGGTCAACAAAATAACAAGAGTCTGAACTATTCTGCCCAACATTCCCTTTTGGGCTCCTCAAAAAGAGACTTGGGGGAGGGAGGGGAAGCGAGCTACAGCGAAGCTGGCTGACTAAAAGACAAGAGAAGGGAAAGGAGCAAGCTCCACCATCACAGCTGCCACCCTTACCATCTCCTGGGATCCGAGACCTTCATCATCCTAATCCTGAGGGACGTCCAGACCACACACAAGAGAGAGAGGGAACCAAATGACATCTCCACTTCCACCAGCTCTTGCTAAATCCCTGGGATATGAGACTTTGTCTCCCCTCCTGCACCCCATGTGTCTATTTCCTTCCCTATCTCATTTCTTCTCTTTCCTATCTCTCTCCTTTTTCCTTCTGTCTAATAAGAACCTGGCTCAGCTGGCCAAGGCTGCATATTGTGCAACACTGCTGTAAGCCTTTAATCGGGGCATGTCTATACTTACTAGGGATTGATGCTGTGGCGATGGATGCCCCGGTGGTTGATTTAGCGGGTCTAGTGAAGACCCGCTAAATCAACAACAGATCGTTCTCCCGTCGACTCCGGTACTCTACCGGAACGAGAAGCATAAGGTAAGTCGATGGGAGAGTGTCGCCTGTCAACACAGCGTGGTATAGACACCACAGTAAGTCGACCTAAGCTATGTCGACTCCAGCTACCTAATTCACATAGCTGGAGTTGTGTAACTTAGGTCGTCTTACCCCCGTAGTGTAGACAAGTATCAGAAAAGCCCCTAAAAGCAATGGCTGATAAGCCTGTGCGCTGTGCCTGTGTTTTTCCAGAGTGAGGCTGCAAGTGAAAATCGACACTAGAGACAGAAGCTGAATTTTCTGTCTTTGCTTTTCTTTCTTTCCCCCTTTTGTGGGTGTGTGTTTTGTCTTTCTTTTAGGAAATGGGATTGGACTTTAGCAACAACAGCTCCAGTCCATCTCAGCTCACTTCTCTTGTTCCCAAAAGGACAGTTATTACCATTTTTAATACCCACTAAGAGACTGCTAAGCAAGGATCTTTAAAGACTCTCTCCAGCTAAAGGGAAAGAGAACACGAGTGGTTGTAAGAACGAAAGCCTTACTTCATACTTTACATTTCAAATGCTGTAACTTTTTTCCTCCTCTTTCTGTATCTTTAATAAAAGGCTAAAAAAAGATTTGTAATGGTGTCTGCCATGGTACTAACCCAGCTGAGATCTCTGTATACCAAACCCTGAACCTTGTTTAACACTGTTTAATGTTGGACAGTGACAGAGTTATATTAGCACCTTTGATCTTCAGGCCCATGTATTCTGTCTAAAATAACAGAACACCACTAACACCTAAAAACAAACAATAACATGCCACAGGGACTGTGTCTACTAGTTCTCTGAGTATCTCAGAGGTGCTGGGGACTGAATCATGTGTGCTGCTTTGTCTGATGGATTCACACCCTGTGGTGAGTTGTTTCATTTATGAAATGGGTTATTGACTCACAGGATGAAGGAAGAGATGGGAAACACCAATTAAGAGAGGCAGGATGGTTTAGATTCAATTCCTGACCCTGCCACAGATTTCCTCCATGACCTACTGGGAACAGAGTTACACCCACTACTACTTTACACTTACTATCCTTGGGTGGGGTCCATGAAACAATTTAGGCAGCTAAATCTTATGTTCAGGCATATAAGTAATATTTTTAGGTATCTAAGTCCCATCCATTGCATTTCTGAGGTTCCCAAAACACCCACCTAGCCTGTAGTGTAGCACTGACAGACCCTGGTTGTCATCAGGCAGGATCAAACCCAGGACCTCTGGAGTTTAGTGCATGAGCCTCTATAGCATGAGCTAAAAGCCAGCTGGCTCTTAGCTAAGGCTGTAGCAGACTCATTTAACTCTCTCTCTAAGTGGTCTCGTTGCCACTAGATGGGACAGAACACCACACCCAGGAGGTGTGTGGATTACAACAGCAGCTAACTTGCTGCTATCAAAGTTCCTTAGGTGACTACATTACAAAATTGTCAGCAAAGTTATGTCAATGGACAGCCACCGCAGTAATTGGATCGGTTTTACGTGTCCACACTATGCTCATTGTGTCAGCGATGCACGTCCTCACCAGGAGCACTTGCACTGATTTAACTGCCAGGGTGAGACAGTTTCTGAAAGGCAGCAACAATCAATGTAAGCAACGCAGTGTCTGCACTGACTCTGCATTGATCTAGCTACATTGACCGAAGCACTACACCTCTCGCAGAGGTGGAGTTATTAAGTTGGTGGAGTGAATGAGCGACATCGATGGGAGCTACAGCACAAATGAATGCTCATTGATGTTGTGACAAAATGCCCAGTGTCCCTCCACAAACCCTATGTAGGGCCTCAATCTGGACTCAGAGAGATGGTACTTGAAGGAGAATTTTTGCAGGGGTGGCTGTTAGCTAAGAAGGGGGTTTGGCCAGCATCTTACAAAGCCCAGAGGCCTCTACCTCATGGTGGGTCCCATGCAAGTGAGCATGCTACAGATCTTGGAGGAGCTGGCCCTCATCTCCCCTTCCACACTACTGCACATAACCGCATCCCACACATGCCCCCTTCTGCCCTTCTCAAGCCACCACACCCCAGTCAGGACCCAACATGGCCTTTCCTACCATAGGAACAGGTGCCTAACCCTAGTGGCACATGTTCCCCTGTAATAGGATAGTCTTCCCTTTTAAGGATCTGCAGATCCAGGGAGCAGCAGGCCCTGGTCTAAGGAGAAGACGAGAAGGCAGATGTTAGGAACCAGCCAATTCAGCTAAAAAGCAGCTAAACAGATTGGCTCTGTTTCTCAGCTGGAAGCTAGAAGTGAGGTCCCAGCCCCATAAGAAATGGGGTTGGGAGAACTCTTCGCTGAGCAGCAGCAGAAGGTTACAATAGTGATATATGGAGGGACAGGAGGTGAGGGGAATGCAAAGAGGGAGAGGAGTGTGACAGAGGGGAAGGGGAGAGGTGATGAGTACAGGTCAGAGGAGAAGGAGGAGTTGCAGACGGAGGAGCGAGGTGATGGGAGAGAATACAGGGAAGGTCAGGAGGCAGAGGAAGTTGGAGAAGGAGTTGGAGGGGACACAGATGAGGAGTCAAAAGGAGGTGAGAGGTAGTGAGAGATCAGTGAACAAGAAAGCAAAATGAGGTGGCAAGAGTAGGAGATAGAACAGGAGAGCAAGAAAAAGGAAGGGAGGAAGGAGTTTTCATGACTCAGATGGCTAAGCCACATGAGACTCTGGGCTGGGTGGGGGTTGGTCTCTGGCAGAGACAAGCAGTGGTTCCTGAGATCTTGCCAGTGTGGGTTGCCCCCTAAGGAAAGTGAGGGCATCTGGGTACTGAGAGCGATTAGCAGTACATTGGCAATTCAGTTAACTGCTGTAAATAGGCTGTCCAGTTTCTCATTCTGAGCTGGAACGGCCTCGTGAACCCAACCATGGATGGCATTGCTCGTGTGGGCCTCTTTCATCTGTAGATCCCAGGACCCCAGCACCGGTTCAAGGTCTTTTTCATGCTCTCTTCCGAACCCTGCCATTTTCTGCATCGTGATCTCATTCTGGTCAACAAGGAGGTGAAAACAGTCTTCTGTTACTGGGATTGTGTCCCCTCCTTGCCAGAACCAGGACTGGGTGTGGGACTTGATGATCTTACCAGATGTATGGAGGGCTGTGCACGGGGAGGACAGCGGGAACTAGTTCAAGGTGGACTTGCAGGGGAAATAGTGGAGGAAGAGGATGCTGAAAGGACTATGCCAGATGGTGATGTGTTCCAGCGGGTGTGCACAGGGTCACCTCAGATTGTGCAGTTAGCATCTGTGAGGAGCTGTAGGTCTCTGAAGAGGTGATGAGTTGAGGTGCAGGATGGTGTTGGTTAGGTAATGGGGCTCCCTCTTCTGGCAAAGGAGCTTCACCTGATGACTTGCTGCAGGAAAAGCATAAACCAATAGACTGTGTGCACTTTTTCTTGCAGTGGTTGGATCTCCACCACATATTCAAAAGTGCACAACCTGAAGACATACGCTGGAGTGATATATTGAAACACATAAAACTATTGCCTTCCTTGACCCACCCTCCTGGGATGGGATGGGGGACAGGGGGCATGGCAGACGTGTGGAGAGTGGGGTGCAGTGGGTAATGGTAAATGGGATCACAGAGCTGCTGAGCGGCTGTGGTCCTCATCTGGACTGTAGGATAAGCGTCAGTGGAGTCTGTGACCACTGTGGCTATAGTGATCCACAGCCTATAAAGTCCATGTGTCCACTCTGTGCATAGCATTGTCTTCATGCATCTGTTCTGCCATTCCTGCTTATTGCGTTGCTGTCAATGCATCCATGTGGTATTCCCTACCACCCTGAGATGATCTGGGAGCTGGGCCTGCCATGCTGCCATTTGAACAATTCCAGGCCAAAGGTCCATGGGGCTTGTGAAGCCATTAAATGCAGGCCGCTTGTGATGGGTCAGGGATATGGCATTTGTCAGTGATAGGGTGGCTCAGCTCCCTCCCTCCAATGTCTCACCCTCTGTTCTTCCCATTCCCTGTCCCCATGGGGCTCTGCCCACCTCCCTGGGTGTGTATGAGCAGATGATCTGCTAATTCTCTCTTCCTCTTCCTCTGTCCCGATGGCTATGTTGTGGTTTTAATTCACAGCGGGCTGTCATGGAGCCAGTAGGGAGGGGAAGACTGATTGGGGGTGGGGTGGGAATGGTTCTTTGGCACAGTGGTTGGGGCCCCCACCTGGGAGGTGGGAGGGAAGTCCTTGGTCTAGTCGAACAGCTTCACCAGGAGGGATCAAGAGGGACCCCATAGCTCCATGCTTGAGAGGTATTGCAGACCCCTGTTCAAATCCTTCATGCCCTTCTGGCTGAGCAGATGTCTGGGGGCCTGCACTTTGAGTCTGTCCTGTCCCTGGTGAGTGCTTTACCTGTGGCCTACCACTAACTCCTCTTCCCTTTCCACCCCATTTCTGTGTGAGTTGAGGCACGTGCCTACTTCATTCCCTCAGACAATGATTTAGGTACCTAAGTCGCCTGACTCCAGGGCTCTCGCTAAGGGGCAGATCGTTAAGCAGAGATGGTGTCTCCCTGCAGCCCAGACTTAGGGCAGGTCTACCCTAGAAATTTACATTGGCATAGCTGTGCCACTGTAGCACCTTTGGTGAAGATGCATGCTTTAAGCCAAGAAGAGAGAGAGAGCTCTCCCATCAGCTTAGTAACTCCACCTCTGCAAGAGGCAGTAGCTATATTGGCAGGAGAAGCTTTCCCGCAATGTAGCGCTGTCTGCACAGGGGATTGCAGTCGGTATAGCTACATCGCTCAGAGGTATGGATTCTTCACATCCCTGAGTGACGTACAGTAGTGTAGTAGTGTAGGTGCCTAAGCTTTGGTCTATCTCTATGAGAGGGGTGGGGCTTAGGACACACTCCTCTTGTGGGCATCTCCCATTGGCAAGCATAGGTGGCTCCCCACATAACATGCGGCCTTTTGTGGCTCGCATTTTTGGGCACCTGTGTCTCACCATCCATCTTGTAGCGGGTGCTAGGTACCTAACTCAGCTTGGTGGATTGCAGGGCTGCCCATGATTTTCTAGGCACCTAAAAGCTGGGCTCCACCCTGAAGCCTAAGTCCCTTTGTGTATCCTACCTCTTGTGACAAATGTGACTGAAGTAGAATATTGTAGAATGTAGTTTTTTTTTTTTTAATTGCAGAGTGTGAATAGTGGAAAGACTATAACAGAGCCTACAGATGTAAAAGCTACTCTGTCTTACAGTGTTTCCATTCCATCTGGTCTTGATTCCAGTCCCACTTAACCTGGCTTTACACAGAGGTAACTCCAGTAAGTAGAATTACTCCTGATTTAGGGCCCACTGAAGCCAGTGGATGACTTCAATGGACTTTGGATCAGGCCCTTACGACACTGTGAATGACATCAGAATCAGGTCCCTAGCTCCTTCCTCCTATCCTGAGCAATCTGAAAAAGTGAAACAGCTACTGACAACCCTGCAGCTTGTTGCTGGAAGCTACTTCTGCATCTGCAAGGGATTGACAGAGACAGATTTCACTTTGCAGCCTATTTAGGCTTCTGCCCCCCCGGAAGAGAAAAGTTGGGAAACCTGGAGGAGACAGTAGAGAGATAGCACCAATGTGTTCGTTCACTGAGTCAAAGGCCATGTTGGCAACCTGGATTGCAATTCACCCAAGCTATTTTTTTCCCTACTCTCTCTGCTTCCTCACATACACTTTCTTTTCCTGTTAATCATAGAATATGAGGGTTGGAAGGGATCTCAGGAGATGATCTACTCCTACCACCTGCTCAAAGCAGAACTAATCCCCAGAGAGATTTTTACTCCAAATCCCTAAATGGCCCCCTCAAGAATTGAACTCATAACCCTGACTTTTGCAAGCTAATACTCAAACCACTGAGCTATCCCTCCCCCAATTCAAGGACACTTCTGTCCCTTGCACCATGCCTGCTTCCAAGAGCATCTCCATTTCATAATCTCTTAAGAACGTTTCTCCCCTTTTGTATCTGGGCCTCAGATGGCTCAGCACTGACCTAACAAATTAAAAGAGGATGGAGCAAGGATTTTTTCCTCTTTAAGAAGACCTACAGGGACTTGTTTGCTCTAGTTTAAATCCCTGGCATAAGAATTCACAGCAATTCTTCTGATTCAAGTGTTATTAGTTAAATGTGGATGTTGTTTTAGTATCCAAGGTGGGTGGGTGTGTAGGGGGGAAGGCCAAGAAAAAGCCAAAGTGATTCTTTGGTGGTCTTGGTGGTTGTTAAAATCTTTAATTGAAAATCTTATTTTAAGTAAAACAACATGAATCGATTGCAAAGGAACCCACAAGCATCCACCCTGTGCACCACTACAGTATGTTAATATTCCTCTGCTGTCAGCTGATCTTTAACTAATACAAGAGAGTCAGTAACATTTGTGTAATCTGGCAGAGAGCTACAGCTCTGCCACCATTCTAGCAGGCTCGCCTCAGCGGTGAGACGAGTGCATCTGTCTCAACCCTTGATGAACAAAATCAGCCACATATTACAGTGCTGAAATCTCTTTACTCTCCAAAATGGGAGGGTGACCACACAGGACTGATTCATTATCATGGAAATGCATCTTGTTCCAAGAGGAAACGATCTTTTTAAGGTCAGTGAGTGTAAACCTAGATTGTGCTTTCAGGCCCAGCCCTGAACAAAGGGGGCTGTGCATATACAGCACAGCTCCACGAGCAGCTCCCAGAGGTGCTGTGACTTAAACACCCCTCTGAGTTACAACTCCTCCTTTACTTGTTCACAGAGGGTAGCAATTCGTACCAGCAGCAAAATATGACACCTCTTGCATCAGAACAGCTGAGCAATGTAGAGAGGTGGAGCCCAGATTTCAAACATTCTGCACCTTTTTGCTCTAGGGAGTGGAGTAAGTGGAGAACATAAGAACGGCCGTACTGGGTCAGACCAAAGGTCCATCCAGCTCAGTATCCTGTCTACCGACAGTGGCCAATGCCAGGTGCCCCAGCGGGAGTGAACCTAACAGGTAATGATCAAGTGTTCTCTCTTCTGCCATCCATCAGAGGATCAGAACATGCTTCTTCCTGCATGACTAGACCTAATGTGCTGGTAGCCTGCATGAGAAAATAAAACAGAGGGCGGTGGTCTCTACCCCCCCTTACTCCCTTGTGTGGGCATGCAGTCTAAATGACAATCTAGCGCTCCATGGTTATCAGTTATCTCCTTCTGCATGGTAATTACAGCAGGGTTAAAATGGCCTAATGATTCCATTAATTTCCACAAAAAAAATGACCTCCATCCATAACAGAGATTAGGGAAAGGACTAAAGGATAACAGAACAGAATTCCTCCATACAGGAATATAGCCTGTCATACCTGGTTCAGCTGCTGCTTATAATAATACTCAGCACTTCAGCTGGGTGAACCATTTGTCACAAATGATGTATTTAATGAATTTAGCCCTTCCTGCTCCCATTTGCAAACTTTCTGCAAAGTGATGCAGAGTTGTTCATTATTTGTAATGGTCCATCAAATCGTTTGTCTCAATAAATGAGAGTATGCCTCAGCTCTCAGTTCACCCCTCATCCATAAACTTTCAGCAGTGACTAGTGGGTTGAGATGCTCCAATCTGTATAGAGACTGAAAATCAGACCATTTTTGAGTGCCCCACTTGGACACTCAAAATCACTAGTCCCGTCTGAAAATGTAGGTAAGTGCTTATTCAGTGTAGGCAATTATTCAGTTAATTTGAATGGCATTTTATTGCCTGATTGGATGACTGCCTCTCTGGGAAAAGGAGAAGAGAGACCATGTAATGAATCACAACATCCTCTTGTTTGCATATGAAAATGGGTATTCATATAAATAGCAGCACCTCCCTCCACAAACTATTGTATGAATGGAAGTGTTTGCAGAAATATGATTACTTCTAGGAATTCTTCCTATCTTGTCCGCTTAGACTGTAAACTCTTCTGGACAGTGACTGTCTATAATGTAAGCACAGCACAGGTCCTCTATCTCAGATGGGGCCTCTGAGCACTACTGTAATATAAAGAATACACGTTCCCTTTACGCAACCAGCTTTACTTCCAGGGCCAAATTCATCCTGTAATATGTGCCTGTCCAGGCATCTTGTAAGACTGAAATCACTGTAGTATGTGAATGTGTTCCAACAGACAGAACAATAAACAGAGTGTCTCTCTCTCCCTTCTCCACCTATACAGACAGCAGATAGGTAGAGGATCAGAGTGCCCCCTGAAAAGCGTATTGATGTTAAGCTAGGCCAAAGAAATGGGTGATATATTTAGCAAGAACAACAGTCATTCTGATCTTCTGCCAGTGTGATTTCTGTCATCTAGAACAGGCACCTGTGACAGCTTTGTCCCCAGTGGCCACCGCCCTCTCCTACTCCTCCCTCTGTTATCCTCACCTCCTCTTTGTTCCCATTTTAATATTGGCCCCGTTCCTGCAGTCTGATGTACATGAGTGGAACCTTCTACATGCACGCCTCCTTTTGTAATTTAACCAGGCATCAGCACAGGCTAGATGCAGAGATGTTCAGTTCTTTTGGGGATCATTATTTATATTGTCAAGCACCATGAATATTTATGAGGATTAGCAGTTTTGGCTCCTTTGTGCACCAAGCAGGCCACACCACTGATGCTACGAGGGGGTCTGGCTACAAGTATTTAATACCACATGCACTTAAATCTCACAGTGATGAGGATGGTGTGAAAACTTAGCTAGACTGAAAGGTGATGTTGTCGCATTCTCTATGGTCCCTCCTCACTTCAGTATGATTTACATCCAGTGGTCCCATTTAGATGGGAGCTTAAGTGGACACAGTATCTAAACACATTATGTGCACTAATGAATTTATCCTCCTGACATCCCTGTAAGATGGGGAAGTATTGTTGCCCCATTTAACAGATGGGGAACTGAAGCCTTGAGAGATTAAGTGACTGGCACTAGGTCACACAGGGAGTCAGCAACTGAACTCAGGTCTCCTTACTCCCAGTCCAGCATCTTAACCATGATACCAACTTTTCACTCATTCTATGGAGGAGAACATATGGGCCAGAATGTGCAAGAACATTTAAGAAAGAGTTTGGATTCTACCCTTCTTAAAGCATGAATTCATTTTCTGAAGGCTGTCAAACCAAACTGTTCTGCTGACAGCCTATAAAAGAGATGCAGGTGGTATGTGGAGATTGGATCCAGATCTGAATTCTCCCAAAATTCAGAGGTGTCCTGACCTGTAATTCCAAACTGGATTCCTCTCTGATCTGAATAACTCTAATAATGATTAATAACTCTGCTCCTAATAAAAATCTTGCTGGCAAAAAGTCCTGAGAACATGGCTTGTCTGCAAAGAACAGCTGCTTAGCCCTCTCCTCCTGTCAGATCTGCAGTATTCCTGTAGCCAAACAGTCACAAATCTTAACACTTAGGTTTGTTGCTTAAGATACAAAGTTGCTTGGTGAACTGACGTGACTGACAGGAAAACAACAAGCTGTAAATATGACTGAAAACTGATGCAAAAACATTCCAGAAAATCAGGTTCTGATCTTGAAATCAGGTCAATTCCGACCACCACCACCACCTCGCCCCACCCACGTGAGCCCCACTGCAGAATCAGGCCCTTATTTACCAATAACTCTTAATTAAACTGCACAATTCACTTCTACAGCTGCTTTCCTATAAACAAAGTGTGAATTAGTTCACTGAATCCATTAAAAATTGTACAGTTGTGCCAGGCAACTTAAAGGGATACAGGGAAATTTGAAATCTAGTCAACTGAAGAAAAAAAAAGTTAAAAGTTGTTTCAGATCCTCACCCTGAGTCCCCCTGTCCTGTTACAATCACATTTTCTAAATTCGTTTTCTCTCCCTTCATGTACTAAGAACTCATGCAACAACAGGGGAAACTAAAACCATATTTGTAATCATGCATACGCTTAATCATAGACTTGATTTTACTTAGGTGTGTACTTGCACAAGAGAGCAGGCGGTCTGGAAATTTACCTGCTGATAGTTCCACAAAGGGATTAGCTCCTCTGAGGAAAGTTAAACCCCTAGCTAAATTATTTTGGGAATCCAGTGAAGCTGGCTCTGCTCAGATTGATACCCAGGTAGACCAGGGGTAGTCAATTATTTCTGGTGACAGTCCACATTTCTTAGTTATAGACAGTCCAAGTTTCTTAGTTCATAGTTAAGGTCCAGACTCCAGAATAACATTTATCACACCACAGTAATGATGATGATAAGTAAACAAAACGATTTTGTGGTCCCTTCAAAAACATCTGGCAGTGTGGATTTGGCCCATGGTCTGCCTATTGACAACCCCAGTGTTGACAATCCAACATTATACCTAAAAGAGAGTAGGAAACGCCATTTTAGGTGTTGCTTGTAAGAAGAACAGGTACAAATATTCAGGCAGCTATGTGATGTTTGAGTGGCCTGTCCCTTTACAGCCAAATGCTATTTGTTCCTTTTTAATTCCATCTGCAGGCATTAAGCAAGCAGTGGTTCCTCCCAGCTCCATGCTTTCAGATGAGTTTTGCAGCATGCCAGCAATTTAGACCTGAGCTCTCCACCTCATAAGCACTATGGCAAATGGTCTAAACCTTCTCATTATTTTTTGCCCATGATCAGGAATGTTTATGATGACCCGGGACCAGAGAATTGCTCACCACAGAGACTCTAATGCTCCCAATACATGTTTTTTGAGGGTTAAAGTTGGGTCACTCATGCAGTTTTGATCCGACTTTGATACAACACTCTATTGATGTGGGACGAAGTCTCAGGAATCATTAAGCTAAGTGTTCTTGGAAGGACCTTATACGCAAGGCCGTGGGCTCAGCGGAAAACCGATGCAATAAGGCTCATGCAAAATATTCCAAGTGCGTTGTTTTATACCCCAGGAAAAATACCTTGTAAAATTATGATTTCCACCCCCCTCCCAGCACTCAGCCACGATAATTGGCACCCTATTGGTGCTAAGAGCTGAGACACATCAGTCAAGCAGTGAACTCCGTTTTGGCCGGGGATAGCAGGTCCAGCCAGGAAGCTGAGATGTTCACGCTGCATCTTCACGTCCCTAGTCATTTGTGCACTTGGGGGAGGGGGGTCTTTTAGGGAAGGCTGCGAGCAGCTACCGCAAACACTAATCTTGCTAACCGGATTATAACAGGATAAACAGCCGGTTCAATCAGCCCCACCTAGCCACGTACCTGCAACCGACCCAGACTGATTACCCGGGGCCCTCGCTCCCTTTCCAGCCGGGGTTGTTTACACGGGGTGTCCTAATGAGTTTGGGAAGCGCAGCCCACCACCCAGGCGATGTGAACGTAACAGACTCTTCAGCGACTGAAGCTTAGCCTAGAGACACAGAAGGAGCAGAGTCCCTGTCCCCCCGCCCTCCCCTTTTTTTTGGTTGGTCTTTGCACCAGAAAGGAGTCCGGATTCATTTGCACTCTTGGGCAGCTCTCCATTACTCATAATAACCTCGGCTTCCCTCCTCCAGCCACACTCCCTTTTCCCTACCCAGAGAGATTCGTGGGGGAGATGCACTGGATGAGTCAAGGGGTGCTTTTCCATCTCCACCTTCCCTGGGGTGGGTGAGATGAGGTTTTGGTTCCTCGCTGGGGTGGCGTTAAGCTGCTCGAGCAGGAGCAGTCCCCGGAAAAAGAGAGAGCGAGAGCGAGCTGCTCCCGGCAGCTGATTTACACGGTGACTCTGATGCTGATCATCAACGCCTGAAGATAGCAAGCAGGGTCCTCCCAGGCAGCGGGAGGTGGAGCGCGCAGCTCCTGTCGCCTATAAGGAGCTGCCCGGCGCCTGGTTTGCTGAGTCTGAACGTGAGCTTGGAAGGTGAATTTCCGTGGTAGATTTGCACGGGTCCGCCGCTTGCCCGGAGCTGCTCCTTTCAGACGATTGCTGTAGGAGTGTCTCTCTCGCTGCAGCTTCGTCTGGGGCGCCTGGATGGTGGATGAAGTCAATGAGCAAAGGCAAGGGGAGCAGCAGACCCAGAGGAGAGACCGGCTGGCGATCTGAAATTGGGGATTAGGGAGCCTGCTCGCCCTGTGCGGACAATGGATTCTGCTCCCAAACTCTCCTGTCGTTTGACTCTGCTGCTCTTCAGTCTGTGGCATCTGGGATTAGCAGCAACAAACTGTAAGTAGCAAGGGGCATGCCAGAGACCTAGGCAAATGAGCTGCTTTCTTGGTGTTTTGCCAGGGTGGAGGAAAGCTGCTCTGTAGGGTATTGGGCATGACCTCCAGGAAAGTTAGTTGATTTGCTCACCTTTCTGGCTGGCTAGTTAAGGAGTTTGTTATGCCTGAAATGCAAAGTTCAAGTAAGATGGAGAGGTTCCTTGCAACAGTCCTGCCTGTCGGGGCTTCAGGCTGAAGTGGGGTTTGATCATTTTTTGCCTCGTTCCCTGTTTGTTTGTGCTGCTGTTTCGCTGTACAAGCGACTGACGATGTCGGAGAGATGCCTATAGTGAGCCGCTGTGGGTCTAAGCTTGTAGCTTGGATTTTGCATTATGTTTAAAGGTGCCTCCCCCAGCTGAAATTAGTCTCTCTTCTTACCTAGCTCATGCCCACAGGACATTAAGGTCTTAACTGTGATATAAATTTTAGGATAGCCAGGTGACAATATCTGATCCTCACAAACAGCAGCTCCTGCTAGACTTCTAAAGTGATATGAAAAACCCGTTGCATTCTGAAATCAAACCTTCACAGCGCGTGAATAGGTGTGAAGGATGAATGCAGAAGATTCTGCAATCTGAAAGGTGCTGTGTTTTTAAATAACACCTTTAAAACAAACTTGTTTGATGGCTAGTGTCCTAGAGGTTTCTACCCTAGCATCCAAGAATGGGTAGGTCTTTCTCTTCCAAGTCTGACTTCTATTTCCTTTTCATCAGATGAGAGAAATCCTATAAGATCATTTCCCTCAAAGCACTCCCCCCTTCTATTTATTTTGGCCCTAAGGTTATGCCAGCTGTGTTTGTCATTGCAGACAATGATCCTTCAGAGGCATGGTATGATATGCTGTGTCACAGTGAAAGGGAAACTTAGAGTGGTCTAAGGGTTCTCTCTCTTTAGTCTTCTAACCCTTGGTGCAGTAATGAATATGCAGATGGTGAATATGATCTTTTGTGCTGCTTAATAATAGAAAAATAAATAAATAGTAGTAAGAGATGGCAGTGAAAAGCTGAAACAAGAAATGGTGGGAAATGTTAAGACTCTACATAAGGAAGGATATTTGAGTTTGTCCAGAAGGTATTGAATTGTATTTTTATAAGTTCTTGCTAGGGAAGTGATAGAGGTCAGTGTTATGAATTTAAGAAGTCCAGAATCCAAAGATCTATTTATGACTTCAGAAATCAGGTCATGAAATAAGTAGAAGCTGATTAATATCAACACCTCCAGATGTGTCATTTAACCCATTTTGTAAACATAATTGACTCCTGTAATAAAGGTAGGTAAGAGGGGGAGGGTAGAAGAATCTCTCTCCTAAAATGAAATTATTGCTGTAGTGAGGTTGAATAAAATACTGCCTGATTTCTGATATCTTTGAACACTAGAGGTCACTATTGCCATATAGAGTCCATACGTTGGCAGGAGGAAGACTGAAAAGGCATATTTTCACATGTTGACACAGCTAAAGAAAGAGAATAGTTTGATTAAACAGGGGAAAAGTAAATTCAATAAACACTATAAATATATTTATAGGAATGTTTTCCCCCTTCTGTTCAATTGCTTTTAAATGAACAACAAAAATGCTAGGGTGGGGAGAACTTTTTTTTTTCTTGGAGCCAATTAAAATATGGTTAATATGTTTTAATAATATCCACAAATACTAACTGGCAGACGATTTAAGACTCAGGCTTGCCATTACTGATACAGTAATAAAGTTAATTTCTAACATTTAAAAGGAAACTCTGCGTTAATGAGTTTTACTATTTCATGGGTGACAGTTTAATATCCCAGTGCCAATAAACATTTCCCCTGAATACACACTGCTTCCTAAATATTTAGAAGCCAATCTTTTTAAAGCCTAATGATCAATGGTTTTATTATACTGCACAGATTTTACTTATTCATTGTTCAATGAATTAGCCTGGAGTAGGCTGTAAGTGCTTTTCCTGGGAACTAAGCTAAAGAGCCTATGCGAAGCTGTAACAGCTATAAGGTACTAGGGGACTTGTAGCAAGATTCTGATCTTGGGAATTTGTGTACACACACATCACAATAATTTTATCTGGGCTGAAATCTCTTCAGCTCTTAAAGAAAAATCTTGGCACATCTGACTAGATTTTCAGCTGGCATACAAAATTATAGCTCCCGTGACTTCAGTGCAATTAAGCTACTTTACATCATTGGAGGACTTGAAACAACATGCTAAAAACCTATATGTGGGTCAAAATGTTCATCTCCATGCATCTAGAATTAGGCTTCCTAAATCCACATTTAGATACCTAAATGACCACCTATTCAGAGGTGCTGAGCGCTGAAACTCATAATGAAGTTGGGTGGTGGGAACTGTGAGTAGCCAGTAACCTCTGAAAACTGGGCAGCTTCTATTTAGGAGCCAAAATATAGATTTAGAAGCCTGGATTAAGGCTCCCATGATTGTACATTTTGGCCAAGGAACTAGATTCTGATCTTATTTACCCTGAGTAATTCATTAACTTCAGTGGAGTCACTCCTGATTTACACTAGTATAAACAAGAACAGACCTGGGAGCCCAATGTTTTTAGTGGACAAGAACTGTGTTTGGAGTAGGAAGAATCAGCTCTGATACTGAGTCCTATTTAATACCAAATATAACAGGATTGTAAGTTTTGTATTCTTAACTTGAGAGACTGCTAAATTTTTATATTCTGTATTTTTGCATATACTCTTGCCTTCAACTGTTTTTTTTTTTTTTTAATGAACGCTCTTGGCATTGGGTGAGTTAATTACCTCACATCTCTGAATTTTTGTCTCATGATCCCACTGCTGCTATATTTCTGTAACTAAATAAATAACCGCTAAAGAATCTGCTTTGAAATGAAGCTATGGGCAGGGGTCAGTAGACCTCATTAGAGAGGTTAGAATTACCTAATACTAATAAAACTCCATACATTCTTCAACCTTGCTTCCTTGCAATGCTTTATTACATTAAATAGCTACAGTAGCAACAGAATTTCTCCCAGAGATATTAATTACCAGAAAATAGATACAAACACTATTGAAAGCCATGTTGCATACATAGTCTTGTAACATTTTAATTTCTACATTCATCAGCAGGCAGGCGAAAATTGCATAAAATAGATTAAATCTTGAACAAAAAAAAAGTTGCATGTTTTGAGATGCTGGTTGGTGGCTAAATTATTCCTAAATCGTCAGTGATTGGATACAGGATATTTATAGTAGGAAAAAAAAGGTAATAACACAACATAGGGAAGAGAGAGCATGTGTGTGCATACATATGTATATATGAAATGCTAATTTTTCCCACCTCAAGATAAGTGGAGTTAACTTGTAGCGTGGGCATTGGACAGCTCCTTCATTTACTCTGAAACGCTGATGAGTAAAGCACTGAAAACTAAAGCTATGAAGAGATTACTGACGGCTACAATATACAGGCTGTGTCTGCCTCCTTCAGAGTTAAAATACCGCACATTCTATTATTTTTTTGCAATCTCCCCCTTCTGAAGTGTACACTTTACTTGACTGCCATCTCTCACATGGGCAAGTGATCGATCTATCGGGGATCAATGTATCACATCCATCTAGATGTGGTAAATCAATCCTTAAACTCCGGAACTCCACCAGGGCAAGAGGCAGAAGGGGAGTCAACAGGGCAGCGGTGGCCATCGACCCTGTGCCTCAAGGACATGAAGTAAGTCAATCTAAGTTGAACTAAGATACGTTGACTTCAGCTACGCTATTCTTGTAGCTGAAGTTGCATATCTTAGATTGATTTCTGCCCCTCCCCTCCCAGTGTAGACCAGGCCTCAGAGAGGAGGCATCTCCCAAAGTCCCATGGGGGGGGGGGGAAAGCTATTCTTTAAGTAACTAATGCTATGTTTCCATTACAATCCCTTTCCCACCCCTGTACACACAGACTCAACAGAGCCAATCCACTAGCATTTAGGGCCTGATTCTGAGAAATTCCGCTGAAATCCCATTTACAACACCCAATCAAAGCTGTGGATGTTCAGCACCTCTCAGGATCAAGCCCTTAAATTCCTTCCTATAGAACAGATCCTGCTCCTGGTGAAGTCAATGGTAAAACTCTCATTGACTGTAGTGGAGCAGGATCAGGTTTTATATGAGGAGATTATGTCTCTACATTTCTTTTTGTTCAGTTAAATACTTATTGTGGCTCATGGCCAGACAAAGAGTTGAATGAAGCATGCAAGATGAGAGTTGGTCATAGAAACCGACATGACAGACCAAGTATGATTTTTATTGGACAAAGGAATCGTTTAGGCAATAAACACGATGGGTCTGACTCCAATCTCTGTTTGCACTACCCTGAATCAAGAGAAACTACGTTGACGTCACTGGAGATGGACAGATTTCAATGTGATAAAGTCAGTAGCGACTCCAGCTCTGGCTATTTGGAACCTTTGGGGTTAGTCAGGATTTACACTCGTTTAAATGAGAAAATGGTGCCTGTTGGTCAACAGCGAGAAAAGCAGCAGGTTTGCCATAGGCTAATTGATTTTCATGGGATCATAAATAATAAACTTAAAAAGACCCATTGGGTAGATCACTGATGCTCAAAATGTGGTCTACGGAGTACTTGCTGGTAGGCTATGCAGAGTGGAATGATCCTCTAGTATTGGCTCTTCCTCTTTGTCTCCAGTTCCTAAAGGGCTATTAAAAGAAGCTAAAATTCATTAATACTTTTTGTCTGTAAGGAACTGATGTAGTTACTGTAGAGATGTGTGACCACGAGTGTGTGTGGGGGTGGAGGGGGTAATCACCTGATCACTAATGCAAGGGCTTCTGGATATCTCTCTCAAAATGTGGCCCAGGCAATGCCAAAGCCCCAGACACCCTGATCATCAACGCCTTGTTTCATGTACATTGTGTTATTGTCTTTACTTAATGTTCACTCAGTTCTGCTGAGGCAGAGCCAATGAGTTCAACAGGAGTCTTTCCATTGACTGCAATGAGCTTTGGATTGTGCTTCCAGCAAGCAGATGGCATTATCAACTCACAGGGCAATTTAACATCTCTGTATCGAAGAAGGGAACTATGTGCAGTTTTGTTTATGATGAAAGCACAGCAGAGTCTTTCATGCAATTGACAGCAAGAGAGAATTGTTTTCAAATGGATTTGAGGATAACATGAAACATGTTAATTTCATACGGTGGGAAATATTGCGGTTCTGGGTAACACTTTCCAAGAATGTTGCAAGTGTCTGTTAATTTTTGCTCACAGATGAATGGTGATTTTTTCCCCCCAATTTTTGTAGGTGGGGAACTAAGGCACAGAGGGTGACATAGCAAGTTTAGGATGAGAGATTAAGCCCAACTATGGTGTACAAAGGTGGAAGGGTGCAACTGTGGCTGGGTACAATTGAAATGAAGCAGCCCTGCACTCATTCATTCCCCTTGTCAATAAAGTGTCTTGAAGGAACAGTTTCTTCAGTCTTTTCTCAGGCAAACTCCCATTTAAGGCAAAGGATAGAGTGGAGTCCAACAGGATCTGGCCCTGTGTAATTAAGTCTGAAATTCATTTAGTTCCTGGAGACTTTAGCTGGATCAGCAGGTGAAACAGAAGGCATCATTGCAGTTATAAGCATGTCTGCCTAGTGTCAGAGAAACAAGAGAATTTGTCTACACAGTGCTGGTTTGATGTCACTGATAATGAACTTCTTTGCATTAATTTTGTTTCTGCATTTTCTAATTGCTCTGTGCAGATTTGTGGTGCTTGTTAATGTCATCTGGTCACTGGATCAATGGAAGTGATGGAATTTTAAGTGATGACAACATTGCAATATAGAATTCTGAGAAGGAAGTAGATGCCAAAATGCATCAGTATCTTATTTTTAACTAGCAACCCCGTTAGCAGCATGTGGTTTAAAACAAAACAAAAAAAATACCCAAACTCTAGAATTCAGTAGCGGAATAAGAAAATTGCCCTGACAGATGTTCAGTAGGCGTCTCAATATGTGCTGCAAAAATATAGGAAAGTAATCTTATTAAAAGAGAAGGCATGTAGCCATTTGAATTTTGTATGTGTCATGAGGGACCTTGCCTGGTCTTTTCATCAGAAAGATGGAAAAAAATCATCTTGGCTCTAAATGTCGCCTCTGCAAAATGCTACCTGCTTTTCTATAGCTTTGCAAATCTACTGTAATGCATCACAGAATTTGGAAAATACTGGCAGAAACTCATGTTCAGAGACTGCCAGCACAGCATTTTGATAAGACAATACAAACTCTACTTCAAGAAACTTCTCTTAAGATAGATTAGAGTGGTGGATGCCATACGTTAATAGAGATGAATTAATAGTGCCAAAATAAATGAATGATGGATCAAAAGTCTGAGTAGCTTATTCTCAGTGGATGATCTGAATGTCTTATACTGCAAGTAATGTGTGGACCTTTGAGTGAGATGGAACTGTTCCAACAGTGGCTCTCAAACTTTTTTACTGGTGACCTCTTTGACGCAGCTAGACTCTGAGTGTGACCCCTCCCCCATACATTTAAAAACACTTTTAAATATATTTAAAACACCATTATAAATACTGGAGGCATAGCGGGGTTTGGGGTGGCAGTTGACAGCTAGCCAACCCCCATGTAATAACATCGTGACCCCTTGAGGGGTCCCAACTCCCGACCCCCAGTTTGAGAATCCTTGAACTAATTTCAGCTTCTCCTGTTGTGCCTGTGTTCCTCCCTGGTGAATTCAAACAAAATTTGGTGCTCTACTCCTGAAAGATTCCAGTGTAACCACTGGGTGGTGAATCTCTTAGTTGATGAACGGCCAAAAGATGGCAACCCAGGAAATGTGGTCCAGTTATTACAGCAGCGGACTGGAAGTTAATCTGCCACTGATCCAGTGTGTGACCTTGACAAGTCACTTAGCCTCTCTGTGTCACTTTCTCCAGTTCGATTAATGGAGGTCTCTCTCTTCCACCCTCCTTGCTCCCATGAGGTTGGTGAGTCGTCATGTTAGGAGACTGAACACTGTTCTGTGTGAAGTGCCTGGAATTGGGAGGAAGAGTTCGGTCCAGTTCTATTTAGGGATTTCTCCAGAATGCAGCATTTAGACGGACAAACCAGGACTGGGTTTTCAGGATTGAATTCAGATGCCACAGCAGCATGTTCATGAAATTTCTGCCATCTCTTCTCTAAACTCTGCTGAGTGTGGAAAACAGATGCTGTCGGATTTCTTTTTGGCACCAGGACAGAGTCATTGGTTGATGATAAATGATATGAAACTCATTGACTGGTGGAGTTTTTCCTTTAGAGATTTTTGTGTTCGTTGGAGCTCTCGGCTCACTGAAGGGAACACAGTATGGACTGGATTTAAAGAAGCTGTTTACATGGATCCCAGCGGAGAGAAACAGCTGAGTTTGTCATAACTCTGTTAGGAATCTCTTATAATTCATAGCTTTGTAGTTAGTGGTTTTTTGTCTTTTCTCCAGTCTACCTCCATTTCTGCGCTGTCCGAAAGCTTCCCTTGACCTCAAAGCAAATCATTGTTAATGGCTCATACACTAAACAGTTCAGATCATCAGGGTCAACATGGAACTTCAGTGGCATGAGATTCTGCTGCAGACAGCCCTCTGCAAGATAGTAGCTGCTGACTTCGTTTTGTAGTTTGTCCTTTCAGAATGTAGCGCAGGGTGCACGACACCATGGAGTGCAAAAGGTGTAAAACTCCTCCATTGACACCTCAAATCCAGCCATCCCATGGGCAATGCCTTCTGCATCTGAGGACAAAAGGTGGGGTTTGTCCCTTAATACATATCATTGTTGGAGGTTTCTTATTCATAACAGCACTCATATTCAATAGCTAATTCCTTTACGGTCATGGACCATTAGCATGGTCTCTGAGCCCAGGGTTAGTATATTAATTTTTTCTCCCTAGGCATGCCTAATGTGGGAGAGGGGAGCATGGTGACAGGAATTGGCAATGGATCAGATTGGCAGTCTGTCTAGTCTCAGATGGTGGCCAGTACCCTCTACTTCAGAGGAAACCCTGCAGAAGGTAACTCTAGGCTAACCTGACTCGGGAGAAACCTTTCACCAAGGTCCCAGAAACTGGAGATTGGCTTATACCCAAAAGTGTGATACAATATCCTAGCTTAGTACTGTCTCATGCCTATATGGTATCCTTTGGGGCTGAGCAAGCAATTCAAAAAAATATTGCACACCCTTTCACCAATCAAAGCTGTGTGTCTGGCTGCTGGTATTTGTGGGGCCGGTTCCTTTGGTCTACTTCTTAGTATATGTGCAGCGTGCCTCGGGTGGCATCACCGAATTTCGTTCCCTGGTTGGATCATTAGTTTCCCTGTCCCAGGAGCTGACAGAGAGTGCGACATGAACACTGAAATACTGGGGGGGGGGAAATGTCTGAGAATTCTAGAAATCGCACAAATTATTATTTTGAAAATTCCTATACCAAGTGCATTACATGCTCTTGGCTGTTGATTGTTCTCATGTTAAAAAAACTTGTTTCTATTCTTGAATTCAATGACCATGTGATATGACTTAGGTAACCAATCACATGCCACAAAAAACCAGTAGACAATATGAACAACCTGGTGCTTCAATAACTTCTTGCATAAATTATCCCTGGCCTGGTGACATCCAGCTGTGAGGTGGGTACTGGGATCTATTGCTCTCCATGTGCCTCTGCACAGCAGCAGTGCATGATTGTCTTGGGAAGGGATGGCAATCGAAGGAGGTGGGAAGGAATGACAATGAAGTGGGACCAGGACCATGGCCCCTTCCACTTCCCCCATACACTAGCCAGCAGCGCCCCCAATGTAGCTGCAAGTAAGCTCACACAGTGTGCAGGGGAGTTCAAGGGAAGAATTCCTCCTGGATCTCCTGCCATGGGCAAGAAAGCTTTATGCTGCCCTCAGTGTAGACATGTCCATTACTGGTATGAGTGAGCAATCAGTGAATCTTTGAGTAACAAAACCCTGACTTCGACAGATGCTTGATTTGTGAATTGGAGGGAAAAAGGCTAAATATACATTTTTTTTTAAATAAAATGAATAATTCATCCAGCTGTAGTATCCATGAAAACAAAAACACTGTGCACATAGGAACTCATTAGACACATTTAATCCCACAAATGGCTGAACATGGAGAAAATCCGCTTTTGTTTTAGAAGGCAGATTTACTCAAATCATCTCTAACTTGATTTGCTAGTGGGGTATAATTTAAGTCAAACCAGTTGGCAGCATCACTCAATAGGTGAACATCTATATATTTAACAAAGGATGAGGGCTGTCTGGCTCCAGGGGTTTTGCCGCCCCAAGCAGCCCCCCCCCCCCCCCCCGCCAAAAGTCACGATCTGTGGCAATTCAGTGGGAGGTCCTTCTCTCCGAGCGGGAGTGAGGGACTATCCCACAGAATAAACAGCAGAGCAAGAAGCCCTTGTTTGTTATACCTTCGCAGCAGCGGGCAGACTTAAACTTTTTTTTTGCTAGTGACTCCTGGGTTTGAATGTGTCGACACTAAAGACAGAAATAGCTTTGTAGGTCAGCCAGTCCACCTCCCTGTCGGAGCAGAGCTGTTCCCTATCGCACACATCTCAGAGTTCAGACCTACAATGCTGGATCTGTCAAGCAATTCAGATTCAGAAAACACCTCTTGGATGCAGAAGACTTCTGATATTTTGCATGTCAGTGCAGAGTTTTGAGTGTGAGTGTTTCACAACTAGTTGACAGCTGCTTGTTGAAACGGACCAAAAAACTAAGTGTCCATGTGTTAGACTCTGTTAGAGACCTCCCTATGGGGTGGGGGAGCAGGCAGATACTGGACACTAAATATTTTTATTGATTATAATATAAAGCCCACTCACTTCACATTCATACAACACCAGAGTCTGAGGATCCAAAGGAAATCCCGATGGCCAGTCAAAATTCAGTCTGATCACAAGGCACAGGGAGCCCCACATTACACACACTTTCTTTTTCAGGGCTCTGGGTCAGTGTCTGACTCCAGCTTCAGCTATAGCAAGCAAACTTTTTTTTATAGACCAGTCCATTGCATCATTAGCTCTTTGTCGTCTTACTAAGCTTTTCATCCGTAACTCCAGGACAGCAGTTCCTTGCAGGCTGCCATAATCCAAGACATTCCATTTCCTCTTATGGACTTGATCACTCATAACCTTAAATCCTTGCTTCAGTTGCCAACACGCAATTCGCATGCTCATATCAAGCATACAGCATTTATACTAGGTCCATATGGCCTATAGTGTATTACAATATATACATCACAACACATGGAAAATCTAACACGTCCCACCCCCGCCGCCATTTTTTCACTAGCTCTAGTATTTTTCCAACATTCTTTCTAGTCCACTTCTAAACTTCCTTGTTTGCTTCAAAAAGCATCTGGATACATAATCTCATTGTGAAAATTGAGGGTAGGTTTTGAAGGGGGTAGGTTCTGTCGTGCAGCTGAGACCTAGGCATTAGAGAGAAAACTGGGAGTCCTCACCCTAACTGATCCTGTATTTAAGCAATGAAAGGCTTACCTGGATGAAAGAGTTCACTCAACACAAATGTACCAGAAAACAGTATCATTGGTAGGAATGGTCACCAAAACCAGTTAACTTTAAACAAATACTGCAGAATTTTGGTTGAAAGAGAATCTTGCATTAATAATAATTTGCACCACATTCTTTCTATCCACCATTTGTTAATCCAATCAGGGAAGAAAATAATAGAAATGTAGGTCTGGAAAGGACCTCTAGTAGTCATATAATTCAGCCCCCTGCACAAAGGCAGGACCAAGTATACCTAGAGATTCCTTGACAGCTGTTTGTCTAACCTGTTCTTCCACAGCCAGCCTTGGAAGCCTACTCCAGTGTTTGGCTAATCTATCCTTTTATTTAGAAAGCTTTCCCTAATATCTAACACAGATCTCCTTTGCTTCAGTTTTAGCCATTTATTTCTTGTCCTATCTTCAGTGGACATGGAGAACAATTGATCACTGCCCTCTTATGTTAGGAGCCATTAGGAAAGGGATAGATAGTAAATATCATAATGCCATTGCATAAATCCATGGTACGCCCACATCTTGAATACTTGGTGCAGTTCTGGTTGCCCCATTTCAAAAAGATATATTAGAGTTGGATCTTCAGACTCTGGTGTGGGCAATAAAAATGATGAGGGGTATGGAACAGCTTCCATATGAGGAAAGATTTAAAAGATTAGAACTGGTCAGCTTGGAAAACAGACAGAACTCAGGATCTTGCTGTCGTCTTGGAGAAGTAGATTGGATAGATCTCTAATGATCCTCTTTGAGCATGTTCCCTCTTCCAGCATCTCCTTTTCTGCCTTCATCCTTGTCATTAGCTCTGAATTTCCTCACTGTCTCCTCTTGTCCATCCCAACTACTATCCTCCCCTCACTGCCACTTGCTGAAAAGTGCCTCACTTGCCACATCGTCTCCTTGTTCTCCTGCCTGAACCTACTCTAGAGTCCCACAGCCTCAGGAAAAAGCCTTATTGTCCCATTTCCCCTTCTCTAACTCACCCTAGCATCTACTCCAACGTGGTTTCCACCTTCTCTTCTCCACTGATACTGCTCTCATCATAAATGACTTCTTCCTGGCTTGATTTATTTTTTTGGGGTGTTCTGCCCCACTGTCTCCCTCTGACCTTTCTTCAGCTTACAGTACTGTATATCTCTGCCTCTTCCTTTGTGTTATGCTTTCCCTTGGTTCTGTGCCTATCATTATCATTCTGACCATCTTTCTTCGGCACTTCCTTTTATGACTCTCTCTTATTTCTGCCTTGCACCCTACTCCTCCTCAACCCCAAAAGAACCCCACCTAGATTCTCTCTATTTCCATCTGAGACCTTATCCCTGGGAGACACCACGTGGTTTTAACAATACCCTTTATGCTGGTGACAAACCTCTACCTTTCCAGGCTGTTCAGTCCCACACTTAATACTGTCTCTCTGACACATCTTCTTGTCTGACTTGCCAGCAGCTCGACTTCAAAGTAGCTGTTTTTCCTCTTGAATCCTCTCCATTTCTGCCTTTGTCCATTGCCACTGGAAACGCCACAATTCTCCCATCACTCAGGCTTGCAACATGGGGTTCATATGACTCCCCGTACATTCAGGCTGTGTCCAAATCTTGCCACTCTTTTTTTCTTCCACCACAAATAAAAAATGTATCCCTTCCATTTTATGTTTAATCCCTCTTCAGTGCAGGAGGGTGGACTTGATGACCTCTTGAGGTCACTTCCAGCCTTATATTTCTATGATCCTAAGATATTTATGCTGATGGCTAGGGTATGGTCTACGCTCTCATTATCTCCTAGTAGAGCTGGTTGAAAAATTGTAGGTATATATATTTTTTTTTCTTGACAGTTTTGTAAAACATCTTGCTTTTTCTGAAGTTTCCTTGGAAACTTTCCAGTGGGGGGAAAATTGTTTTTATTTCACCTAACTTTCTTCTTCCTCTCTTCCCGCCCCCCTTCATTTTTTCATTTTGCCACTAAAAGGGGAGGAAGCAGAGGAAAGAAATAGGGAATGACCCTGGCAAAACCAGCGAATTTAGAAAGAAACAGGATTTTCATTTCAAAAATAAAATGCCAGTTTGTCCAACCAATTTTTCACAGTCTCTATCTTCTACTTTAACTACATCTTCCAAGCCACTCAAATACTGCTACTGAAACAATCTTTGAGGTGCATTGAGAACTATGTTGGCATTGCAAGCTATCAATCGGGGGTAGGGTAGGGTGGGGGCGTAAGTGAAGGGGCAAGCAGGGGCAGTCTCTAGCTCTTGCTTGCCAGCTAGAGGGCTCTGTAGCAAAGCAAGCATGTGATCCAAGTCCTTCTGAAAGTAGCAAGGTGGGGTGAGCTGTGCTTAGCTACCTTAGAGAGCAGCCTGTTTTGTCTTTCTGTTTTTTGTTCTTGTGTGTTTGTTCTGAAGTCTAAGAAATAAAGCAGTGTTTTATGTTGCAACCTTCCAGCAAGAGTATTTGTTTTTATCTAATTTCTCTGTGTGTATGCGGTGATCAAAACAGTCTTCCTTACTGTTTGATCGGCCATGTCTTCTCTCCTCCTCAACACCCACCCTATCAAGGTGAAACTTCTCATTCTTACATGCATGTGCCGCCTAACTCTGCTTGGGTCTATATCTTAGATCTTGTGTCATCATTCTCAAAGTGATTTGTTCTGCCAATCATGCCAGCCTTACAACCTTCCTTACTTATCTCTGCCACTACTGTCTTTGTGCCTGCTTCCCTGTCACAAGCTATGACCTCCAAAACTCTGTGCACCTTCGATTCAAATCTCTCCTTACCGATTTTATGCTCTGTCCACATCAACGTTCCATGAGAGGTGAAATGAGTTAGGTGTGTGTAGGATAACTTTTAGTTATTTGTTTTGGTTTGTTTTTTTGTTTTTACTGCTCTGGGTCTCCCAATGCACCTTCTGTGTGTCATTTTAGACTGAGGAAGAGACTTCCTTAATTTCTGTATTGGGGTATGATGATTATTTATTATTAGCATTTTAAGGCATCCATTACCGTGGAATCTGGGTTCCTTATAATGCATGTATGTCTAGGTATTTGATACAGTAACAAACTATACCTATTAAACAGCAGGCTTCAGAGGATCAGCTTCCAAACAGGGCAGAGTATGGGCTCCATTAGTAGAAGGAAACTGCGTTGCTCGGTCTGGAACTGCAGTTCCAAATTCCAGTGGTTTCTCTTGTTGTTAAGCTAAAAGAGCGGTTTTGCCGGATCAAGATTGCCAGATCATCTCTGTCAGCATCTAGCTCTGTTGTTTCTCCTGCTCCCAGAGTTCATCATTGGGCTCCCAGCTAAGGCCATGAGAAATTGGTACCCAGAATCCTCTCGTAAGTAATATACATAAGCAATATGGTAACTTTTTTCAGAAGTGTGTTCAAAGACCAGATAAAACATAGATGGAGCTAGTGGAAAAGAGAGTCGCTGGGGAAGAGGGAATAAGTGACCCTGGAGATCCTTGCCAGCTCTCTCCTTCTGCCCGCACAACAGTGGAGAGATTTACATGCTTTCCAATGGGACATGTAGCACTTGCCTTATACACTTGGAAGGTCTTGAGAGATCAGATCTTAACATCATGGAGTTATGTATAGAAAAACAACTTTGAGAGGTCTAAGACTGTGTTGTTGACAAACTTCCTTTCCTTCTGAGGCCACTCAAGCTGGTTTTGCATACAGGGATGAGTAATGGTCACAGCAACACTTACAGATGAAGGATGGATTTTTTTTTTTAAGGTCTTGGGCAAAGCACTTAATCTTTCTGTACCCTGACCTTAGTAGGGGAACGTCCAGATAAGGCAAACCATGAGTAATAATTTAACACTGGGTTTTTCTGTAAAGCTTGCTTCATGCAGAGGTGAAATGATGACAATGTGGTTTAGTATAAAGGGCATATCAGTGCTCGATCTGATTCGCATATCTAACTCAGACTCATGCTAATATACCTTGTATGCTACCCCCACAATACTGTGTTCTCCTCACATGTTTATAAAAATAATGTCCATAAGATCATTCAGCCAAACTATCGAGCCTTCAAAATTGCTCTTCCTTATGTTTTGCCTTGTTAGGCTCTAAAAATAAACAAGGCACTCCCCTTCCCACCCCCAGCCTTCCCCAATGGGGGTCTCATGTCTGCACCATGAGGAATCAGTTCCTGCACTGGAGTACACCACACATGGTGTCTGATGCACTGTATATCAGAGAACAAGCTGGAGCCCTAAATAGTACTCAGAGGAACTGTGCCAAAAGACCTTCCTTTATCTCTATCCACATATATAATGGGCGTAAATATCCCACAGATTTCTTTACTTCTTGTTGTCGAACACATGGTTTAAGTGAAATGATCCACAACTACCCTCTGGTGTGTCTCATGCTTGCTTCTCTGGGCTTATATGGTTTCGTTTTTTTTTTTTCTTTCTTTTCTTACCTAACCTAATTACTGTGCGTTTGCCACAGGGAGCAGCACAAGATTCCTATCTGCAAGTGAGATAAATCCACTTGCATCATTATAGTTTAGAATGTAGTTTTTCCTTTCTTAATTTTTAATCGAGGAAAAATACCAGTAAGATATGCCTTAAATTTGGTGTGTGGGAAGCGGCTGCCACTAATTGCACTTGCTATAGAGCACTCTCCACTTTTATGCAAAAAAGGCATATTTACAACACTCATATTACCCCTGCTGCAGTATGTTCCTGTATAACATATCAGGAATGGCTTAGAGGTGTGGCTCCCCATTCTCCCCCTCCTCCACCCCAATCTCTGGAAATGAACACAGCACTGTTGCAGGGATTTTTACAGTATTTTTTTCCCTAACACTGTAAGCCAGCTGGCCAAACAGGAAACCCAAAATAGGTCAGCTGTTTGCTCTCTGAATTATGAAAGTAAATGAGTATGAAACCTGGTATCCTGTTGCTTATTACCTTTTTAGCCTGTGACTTCCATGTTTCTGAGAGGAGACTCTAACTAATGTTGTGATGGCAGCTGAGGACTAGGATGACCTACTGTTTGTTCAGGATGAGTATGAATAGAGATGGAACTGAGCTGTAGAATTTGTGCCTGGCATTGGAGCCAAACTTGTCCAATGATTGCGGTTATTCAGAATTGGCTTTTGCCCATTCTAGACTTAGGGGAACTCTGCAAAGTTTATATGTGGACATCTAAGAGTGTCTAAAATTGGGGTTTTGGTTTAAGCCCACTTTTAGCTAAAAAGTAACCCAGGCAAAACATTTTGTGAGAAGATGCCTTCAAAAAGTGGCAACAAAAGAAATATTTGCTTTTACTTGTAATAGTCAGATGTCTCTCGGAAAATGCATGCAGAGTGCAACTGAAGAATTTTTTTGTTCATGTCTCTAGTTAATTACTTTTTTCTTTTATTTTAATAAATGGAGCCACTCTACAGTTTGCCTGAAAATAATTGTGTCACCAAAATATGGGGTTTATTTGAAAATTGACCAAAACCTTTTTTCTGATTTCTTTTCTTTCTTAAACTGGAAATTTCTGACTAAATATTCATTTAGTTCTGCATGGATGTTTAGATTTCAGTTTCAAAAGCAAACAAACAAAACACCCCTAGGATTTTTGTCCTTTTCATTGGGGTTCCCCACCATTCCTCACCCCATGCGTTCTCTCTTGCCACTGAATGAAACATAATGAATGTGCAAGGTGTTTTTGTTTTGAGAAAGATACGTTGTGACGCTCTGTACCTCTGGGGAACAGCCTACACCCCCCATGTTAACCTTTATAAAATGATTGTGTGGTACCCACCATGACCAACTTTGCATTGGATATCTTCGGAAGGTGATCTTAACATTTTCGATGCCCTTACAAACTTTGTTTCTCACCACAGGCTGGCTGGTCGCTCTTCAGCCAGGCTTTCCCCTTTGATCAGTGTTTCAGTCACTTGGTGTGGAGTCTGTAGATGTGGGTAGAAGAGAGAGGAGGAGCATGGCAAACATCTCTCCTTTTTATCATGTTCTTTCTTCCCCACCTTCAGAGTCAGATCAGCATTACCTCACTGCAGTCCCAAACTGCTCAAAGGAAGAGGGAGTGACTCACTGGAGAGTCCAACAGATCATTTTGTTGCTGCCTAGGCCAGCGTCCTTTATTCCTGTGAGGCTGGTATGGGTTTGTCCCATACATACCCTGATGAGTTGTGAACTGCTTCTCTTCTCTTGGAGAGTTTTTGCCAGGGCTTATTTTAAGCCATGAGGACACATTTTCAGCTTCATGACTATATACATTACTGTAACAACAATGCTCAGTGCATCATGAGCCTTCCAAAGACTTCCAACATGACAAACTTTGCATTGGATACCACATAATCATTTTATAAAGATGAACATGTGGGGGTAAGCTGTTCCCCCGAGGTCAGAGCGTCACATAGATGAGGTAACATTTTCTCACCTACTTTGTCTCTCTCATAGCTTGGGACCAACACTGCAAAAAAATTTAAGGTTGGTTGATTTTCTTGCTCTGTTTTGTAACTTCTCTGAAGTTGGAGACGTTTTTCAAAAGTTACTCTTCAGGGAGAGGAAGAAGTAACTGAACATCATTCATTCTATTGTGTAAACTTTGTTACAAGTAACACATAGGGGAAGTCTACTTTCTTCAGTTTCCAAAAATCTAAATTGCTATATTAGTTTGAAGAGAAACCGTTTGAATAGAAATGTCTCATTTCGAAGTGGGTGTGAGGGAAAACATGCTCTTTTCAACTAGCTTTACTCCTTACACCTATTTTTCAGCCATTTATAAACCACACCTGATCCTGAACCATTGCAATTAATGGAAATTTTGCCACTTGAACTGGTGAGAACAGCAGGATCAGACCCCTTTCAAAGCAGAGGGACAAATCTTATATCATAAGAAGAACTAGACTGATTTTCATGTTGGTTTGCTTAGGTGTAGCCACCTCTATGCTCATTGCCACTCTGTATTATCCTGCATGTCTTGCAATTTGTGTTATTGATATAAATTACCTCAGTGATCGCATTCAAAGCCAAATTTCCAAAGCTGAAGAAGCTACTAAATTATGGGGAACAGCAAATAATGAGGCACAGTGAAGTCTGAGAAGTACTGGATCATCTGAGCACCTAAGGCTGATGGATGGCAAATATAGTTCAGTGCAGCTAAATGTTGAATAATGAGTCTCGAAACAAAGACGCAATAGAGGAGGATGGCAACTGAATGGACTGAATCATGGTAAGTGGGGAAGTTATTAGAGAAATCTCTCTTAAAGCTTGAAGCGCAAATTGTTGCTGCACAATAGGTAGTGGCAGTCAAAACCACTACCACTCAGCTGGAGGAAAGCAATACACAATATAGATGATGTCTGTTTAGACTTGTGTAGTTGAGAGCTAAAATGTGACTGATGACCATTTTCCCCTGTAAATATGAAAGGATGACTTAAGTGTGAGGCTAAGATAATTTCTTTCTTTTACCTCATGAAGCTCCTTTCAACCGAAAGAAGAAAAGTTGCAGTCAGCCATTGACAAACACAATTATGGCCCCCCACCATCATCACAACATCCCTTTGAGGTAGAGAACTAGCGCTGTCACTGTCATACAAAAGGGATACAGTGACTCTCTCAGGGTCTTGCAGGAAGCTTGCAGCATAGGTAGAAACTGTACACTGGTCTCTTGTGTACCAGTCCAGTGGTGCTAACTGAAAAAAGGGGGAGGAGGAATTTTCACAAGTTCGTGTTTGTGGCTATTCTCCCCCAATTTTTAAACAAAAATATTTAGTACCCTCTGAAATGTGCCAATGACTGGATCTCTTTTTTTTTAAAGACGAGCTTCTGAGTTGTGTTAGGTTTGCTTTGACACTTATGATGGAATGAGAGACAGCTCTGAAGTAGGGGCTTTGTTTTGAATAGGGAAGGTTGAAAATTTTCAGAGGAAACTTTTTCCTGTGTGACAATCGGGTTTCATTGACCTAGACGTTTTCTGGGGAGTGCATGTGGGGCTGGGAGGGAATCAGTTTGAGTGAAATTTTGCATGAGGCAAATCAAAAAGTTTCAGGTCAGTTTACATTTAATCTGTTTATTCCTGAGCTTCTGCAGTGCCTCATGGGAGCCAAGGTTCCAGGTTATTTATGTCTCTACTCATCATTATGGGCCCTGTGCTGACCATAATGCACCATGCTGTCTCCTGTGGCTGACACTTTCTGAATCCAAAACGTTTGGAACCTTTCACTGTGTGAAAAGATTTAATATTTTAACTTTTTACCTGAATTGGGCTGAAAACAAATACACTGCTACCTTGATATAACGCCACCCGATATAACACATATTTAGATATAACATGGTAAAGCAGTGCTCTGGGAGGGTGGGGCTGCGCATTCCAGTGGATCAAAGCACGTTCAATATAACACGGTTTCATCTATAACGCGGTAAGATTTTTGCCTCCTAAGGACAGCATTATATCGAGGTACAGGTATATTGAAATATCGATGTCCTGTGCGAAATACCTTCTGGTTTTCCATCAGCTTTAGTTTTGAATCTCTTTTGAGGTTTGTCAATTTTCATACCTATTAAGTTATTTCAAAGTGGTTAGAGATCCTCATCCTAATAGACATGGTGCTATGAAAGCATTAAGTAGTGTTAATAATATTCTATGATAACCCTATGAAATAATCATGTATAATCTCAATGGGCTGCAGTAAAGAGTCAGAAATGTAACTAAACACCCTTTTGACATGTTGGTAGAGCTCTGTGAGAACTGGAATTTCCATTCCATGAAAATTTTTTTCAATTTTGTTCTGATTGGGAAAGGGAAAGAGAAACTTTCTGCAAACTGATTTTTGAAAACATTTGTTTCAAGCTGATCTGAAGATTCCATTTCAATAACATTAAAATTCTTCATGCCAATTTTGAAACAAATGATTTCAAAATGGGGAAAAAAAACCCTAAATATTCTGTTTTGATAAGCAACATTTCGACCTTATTGAAAAGTTTTGTCAATATCAATGTGTTCCCATGTAAAGTTTTCTATTTCCATGAAATAGTATTTTACAATAGAAAAATGTTCCACTGGAAAACTTTGAACCAGCTCTAGAAGTTGGAACTAGAGTCTGCACATTAATATTTTGCCACCAGAGGCTGACATGAACAATTGAGTTGGATGTTGTGTCCAATAGAGGGCCAAATTTAGACTTCTAGACAAATCCGTTACCCTGCAGTAGCGTAAAAAGTGCATACTGCTACCAAATTAGAATGGTAGCATTCTACATCCACTTTGTACTGGTGTAAATGATTGTGCAAGGTTCGGAATAATCGAAAAACAGATTCAACATGTGTTTTCTAACTGTAGTCCCAAGAATAACATGGTGGAGAGGGGAAAAAGGAGGTGGGAAATGATAGGTGCTGAAAGTGAATGAGACATTCTCAGTGTCTCACTAGGGGGAGAGATAGCTCCGTGATTTGAGCACTGGCCTGCTAAACTCAGGGTTGTGAGTTCAATCCTTTAAGGGGCCAGTTAGGAATCTGAGGCAAAAATCAGTCTGGGGATTGGTCCTGCTTTGAGCAAGGGGTTGGACTAGATGACCTCCTGAGGTCCCTTCCAAGCCTGATATTCTATGAACTATATTGGGGGAGGGAGAAGGGGAAATCTTTATCAAATATCCTGTGGAGACCAAGCCTATACTAGGTCATTTCCATCTCCAGCACTCTCATCAGTGGTGTTTATGTTCTTATGAAAGGTAATTTTAATTGAACACCTGTATTTGCCCCATTACTTGTTCATAACCCATACAGCGTGACTAAGGGCTCATTGGAATTTCATACTACTTAAGAAACGCTTCTTTCCTCACTCAGTTCCTTACTATTCAGCTCACTGCTGGAGAAGTGACAACATATATCTTTTTGTTGTGTACGTGCCATACTATGGATTACAAATAAATATCTCCAGTGGTGAAAGCCATTTTGGTAACCTCTGTGCGATTCTGGATACAGTATTCCATGGGGCCTTAACTGTTTCTAATATATGTGGCTAGTTTGTCTTCTAGCGGCTCCCCCACCCCCAAATCTCTTTGCTGTCTTCTAAAAGAATGGACTAGAGGAAAAATACAGTCTACCCAAAATATCATTTGTTCAGTGTGTTGCTAATGAATAACTTGCATAGCATAACAACTGTTTCAATTGGACACAACTGATGCCTGTTATTGCTTGGATGGCAGACAGTCAAAGGTGAAATAAAATTTAGACAAACTCTCTCTACGTGCACTTTAGGCATTCCTCAGATGGTGTAAGAAACTGAACCACTTTCTGGCATTAATCACTCTGGGTGGCCTCCCATCTCAACAGGGTGCAGTCAAAATGAGAGCACTTTACAAATCAATTAGCCTTATAGAAATATAATTTGAAATCATTTTTATCCCCACTATATTTAAAGTTGGTTTATGTATGTGAACTTACAGCTAGTTAGTTCAATACATTTTAAAGTCTGTGAGCAGTTTCACTTTGTGTTTGCTTTTGCTTGTTTGTTGGCTCATATTTAGCAGTGCAGGGGAAATATTTGAGTCAGCTACACAATGTATTCTAAAATGCATGGCACATACAATTATTGAGCCTTCCAAGAGACCTAAATGCTTTTACCCTAATCTCTGGCTATACTAGTACGGTTTGAAGATTGAAAAGGATTCTCAAGAAGGGACTAGAATAGGGTCGGAAGTACAACTGAAGGGTTGTCAAAATGAGAGTGACTGATGGAGTTATAATGAGCATGGTCCAAAAATTAAATTATACGTTGGGGGTGGGGCTGAAGAAATCAGCTCTGATACTGCATGCCCACAAACCTCCCTTCTAAAAAAAGCTCTTTTAAATTAGGAACCTATAAGTAATTTGCATTTGACACACAAGGATTTTGTGGCTTTAGATTACTGTGAATTGCAGATGTAGAGCTGAAGTTTCAAATGATGAGGCTGGCTCAGAGCACTTCCTCCAGTAGGAACTTAGTCCGTATGAGCGTGGAGATAAATCTTCCTACATACTTAAAAACTGGTGGTGGTTTTTTGTTTTTTTTGTTTTGGTTCAACATCTATGGATGTTCCTCCCTCACACACCCTTGAGTTCCAATTGATATTCTTTAATGCTAGAAAGGATCATTGTTAATGTTTCTGATCCACCCTAATTACACCCAATAATTCCTGGAATGGAGGGAATTATTCTTCCCTTCATTTGGTAAATGCTTGGAGTATTTGCAATGACTTCTATTGTACTGAAAATACCCAAGCAGAAGACTTAGAAAATGGGAAAGTTTTCATTTACCCTCATGGTCTGGAAAGAATGGTCTTATCTATGACTAAATGAATGGTGCTTTTTTTTAAATTGCTCCCATGTTGATAGAATGGATGAGAGAGAACCCCATTAAGCAGTAGGCAATTCGAAAAGTAGCTCTGTGATCAGAAGAATGACTCTGTTAAAACTGTAACCTCAGTACCACTCTGATCTACTTCCTGGACTTCTTCCAAGTTTTATCTACTTAGATTTGCTGCCAAAAGAAGCTATTTTGTTTTACTATAGTCAGCGTTGTGGAGACAACATAGATACAGAAGCACTGTGGAAACAATATAGATACACAAGGGAAAGCTGTAGTCTTCATGGCCTTCTGCACAATCAACAGCATCCTGACTGTAGATGAGTTGTGCAAAGCAAAAGGGGCATGATTCATGAAATAATTTATGAATGGTGAGACTGAGCGTCACTATGCTGAACTTTTAGCTGCTTAGAAAATGAATGGGATTTGCAAAGCCTCAGGGCAGGTCTCCGTGGTTCTCAACCAGGGCTATGCAGGTGGTTCTCATACCCTGGGGGTATGCAGAAGTCGTCTTGGGGGGGGGGGTGGGTACATCAACTCATCTAGATATTTGCTTGGTTTTACAGCAGGCTACGTAAAAAGCACTTGCAAAGTCAGTACAAACTAAAATTTCATACAATGAGTTGTTTATACAGTGCTCTATATAAAGCTATGATTTTGGCACAGATATTTGTGTTAAAAGTCCCAGACAGGAGATGGCCAATAACCAATAAAACTATGGGAATGTACACAACGCTGGTGTTGGGGGAAGCAAACAGGGCAGTTGCCTGGGGCTCCACCCCACAGGGGGCCCCATGAAGCTACGTTCTGAGTGGCGAGGCTGGGACTTTGGTTTCAGCCATGGGTGACAGGACATGGGCTTCAGCTTCACAAGTTAGGGGGTGGATTTCCACCCTTTCACATCCTGATACCAATTGTAAGTTTGTAATGTAGACTTGGCCTTTCAAGGTACCTTCCAGTTCTATGAGAGAACCTCTCCATCTGAATTATTTGAAGATGGCACCAATGTGACAACCTGCTGAGGTTTCAAGAATTGCTAGCCACTGCTTCAGTTCCCTGGCACACCAGCTTCTCTGGCCTGCCAGCAAGTTCTTCAGGACTCTGTTACCTGATGGGCAAGATTGGGACTTGTAATCAATGAACGCAACTCTGCAGGGTCCAGCCCACTTGCTCAACAATCTCAGAGGTTATTACGTTTCTTGTTCCTTTAATGTGACAAGATGCAGTAGCTTAGCAACTTGACTGAGGTTGACAAATCACCTACTTCAAACAAAACACTGAGTTGTTTTATCTTTATCATAAACCAAGTCCATTAACAAAACAGCATAGGTTTAAGTGATACCATATACATGCAATCAAGATAAAAATGGCATAAAAACAAACTTAACCTAACCAGCTATAATTCTTGTTCAAGATGGTTTCCCTACTTACAACAACTTCTCCAGTGTGACTGGATCCACCCTTAAGGAATCACAGTCCTGGTTTCTTTGTTCTCTAAAGGGATGGGTAACTTAGGAGTTCACTCTCCCTCTCTTTACAGTCCAGTAATCCTTTTGAAATGTATTCTTCTGAGAGGTCTCCCCAGATAAGGTTCTTTCCCTTGCTGTCTGGTGTAGATTGTTGGTTCTTTCTTCACTCATGGTTTTTTTTATAAGTGCATATGATCTCTTGCTGCAACCTCCAATGGGCAAAAATAGCCCACTGGTTGAGGTGTTGGCCTTTTTTCCTTTTTGTCTAGGGAAAATTTGTTAAGATATGTCATGCAAGAATATTAATGATCAGTGAGTTATTAGTTCACTAATGATATATTACATGCCACTTTTTGGGTAAATAACATGACAACAGTGTGCTATCTGACACTGGGGTACTCTTAGCGTCACCACCAGGTAGTTGAACATCTAGCTATTGCTAGTCACTCCTGGGAATAATGGTACCCACAATAACCATGCTGCAAAGTAAGTTATTTATTTATACATGCAGCCTAGTAAAGTGTAACTGGAACCATTTTAGAAGGCTGACACTATATTAACACAAACATTTTTATTACTGTAACTGTTCTGTAAGGGCCTAATTAAAATTAAGGTCCCATTGATGTGACTTTACTGCATGTTAGATAAAGCTCTTCATCTTGCTGCATTGTGAAATTCCTCTTTAAATACTGCATTCACCAGCAGCATTTTTGTTCCCTCTCGCTCTTCTTCACTTCTGGAGATGTGATAAGTGTTATTGTTCTAAAACACACTGTCTCCTTTTCAGAGGGCAACAGGAAACCAATCTCCTATTCAGAAAGCTCAATAAAGCATCTTCTTTAGGCATTAAATTCAACAGTAGGACATAATCTCAAATTCAGAGAAAATGAGATCTCTTTGCCAGGTTCTATCTTGTCAGCTGGGAAGCCTTTATCAGGGCAAATGGATATTGTTGTAATTACTTTTCTGAAACCGTTCCCTGATAGAAAATTATTTCCCCTGATTAAAACCTGGTTTGCCTGATAGAGGCTTGAGGCTTAAAACTAATTTTGAAAGGGCTGCAAGCAGTGGTATGATTTCATCTTTCATTTTCTGTCCATTTTAAATCATGTTCTCTTGTTAAGATTTTTCCATTTCATTTTGTGTTCCCTAAAAACAATGAACTTCTAAATCTTGTGTGGTCAGCTTGGGGATTTTTAATTTATTTTTTTGGATATTGATTGGAATGACCACACACACACACACACACACACACACACTGGCTGAGAGGGACAAAAGATATGGAATATCAGACTTTTCACAACCAAATTTAAACTGAAGTGACACTCCAGTTTTAGGTTTATTTTATAATTGGACCCTATTCCCGAAAGGTCTTGTCTACATGGACAGTGCTGCAGCGGCTCAGCTGCGCTGCTGGAATATGTTTGGTGAAGATGCTGTGTAATGACAGGAGAGGGCTCTCCTGTTAGCAAGAGAAGCTCTCCCACCAACATAGCGCGGTTCACACTGGTGCTGATGTCAATGTAATTGTTGCTCAGGGGGGTGGTTTATTCACACCCCTGAGCAACATAAATTTATGTCAACATAAACTGAAGTGTAGACATAGCCTTTGTCTCTGAAAATTTTAAATGAACGTAGGCTCCAGTATGTGTTCGTCATCTAAACCATGGGAGAACATGTACAATCTTGACTGGTGCTGGCATGAAACACAGTGAAACTCTAGGAAATTTTGACCGAGTTTTGGACTGAGATTTTGGGCTCACTCGAACTCAAAATTCAAAAGTCTTAGGTGCACAGTTTAACTATTAAAATATGTTTGGTTTGTTGTTACCTCATCCTCTGCTCATCTCCAATCTACTGGTTTATCCTGCAGTTGCATGTTTTCACTAGCCACGACTATAAGTTTTGTGGGTTTTATGTTTGTTTTAGAGCAGGTATCATGTCTTTGTATGTGTACAGGAACTAACACAGTAAAGGTCTGACCTTGCTTAAACTCTAGATGCTTCTGCTGTATCAATAACTACTAACAAAGCAAAATGCTGCGGATGCAAAACCATGCAGAGGATACTGAAAAAAACAAACAATATTTGCACCAATTCCTTGATTATTTTACACCACGCTAATACAGCATCTTTTAACTTTTTTCTGTTATGAGTTCCAGTTTGGCCCAGCTCTCTCTGGCAACTGACAAACACGGTCTTCTAATGTCCTATTCCTCCTAGAAAGAGCTTCACACCCCAGAACCTACCATCAGCATCAGCTATCCCTCTTAGTGGAGCTGTATGCCAAAGCTGTTATCTTAGCAAGCAGGGAAAACTAGCTACTGATTCTATTTGATGATTCAGAAATTCCTGCTGAGGTACTGAGCTCATTGATAAGAGCCACTTGGGTATAGGTACTCCTGGGGGAATTCTGAGCCACAGCGCATGTGCAGAATGTATGTCCCCCCGCCCCCAGGTTTCTTTGCCTCCTCACAGAAATATGACTTTCCGATGGGGAAGCAAAGGGAAGCCATGATCAGTCATGTGACCCTCCCCAGCAGTATGTTTCAGGTGCCCAGGGCAGCCAGCAAATCACTGTGGGGCAGGAGTCGGGACTGGGGAAGACCTGGCTGGTGGCACCTATCCTGCACCTGGTTCAGATGCTAGTCCTGGCTGGGGAGGACGGGACTTCCTCTTCCCCCTGCATGGCATCTGGTGCTGGGTCAGACCCACCCCCAGATTTCTCCTCCAGCTGCAGGAAGGTCTGCAAACTGCCCCTCCCAACACCTGTCTTCCTGCACCAATCCCTCCTCAGCTGCACAGGGAGAGATCACCTGTACAGGAAGCTGCACCCCATCTTCCCAACCCCCATGCATCCAGACCCTCTCTTACCCAGACCCTCCTGCCAAGCCTCACCGCCCTCCCACCCCCGCTGAGACAAACTCCCTTCTGCACCTGGACCACTCCCACTGAGTCACCTGGATCCCCATCCCACTGAGCCCCAACCAGGTGCATCTGGACCCCCCACTGAGCCCCACACACCTGGGCCAAGCTCTGTCTCATCAATGCATAGACCTCCTGCTGAGCCCCAACCTCCATCACTCCCTTCAGAGTCCCCTTACTGGTGCATCCAGATCCCACCGGCAGATGGATTTCCCCCACTGAGCTGCCCACCCCCAGATTGTCCCACGCAGAAAAACTGCACAGTGATCTCTCAGCCTGTGCTTTCCAATGCCATGATGGAGCTTTCACATTTATTTGACAAATAAAATTTGCAGAATTTTAAAATATTGTGTGCAGATTTTATTTTATTTTTATGTATTTATTTTTTTGGTGCTGAGTGTTTTTTATTTTTTGGTGCAGAATGCCTTGAGGAGTAGGTACAGATCAGCTCATGATTGCTTGGCACAGGACAAAGTTGTTTTTCCTACCATTTTTATGCTGTACTTTTTGTTTTCAGATGTCAGCTTTTCTCAGTTATTTCCCTCCCCCCCCACACACTATATTTGTATAATCCATTTTAACAGGGCTGGATTTACAATTTTTGTGCCCCTATGCACAGCATCTTCAGTGCCCTGCCTCTGCCCAAGTTCCCTCTAAGCTGCGCAGCCATGCCATAGGCTATCAAAGGCTGCATGCTTCTCGCCCAGCTCAGCCCTGCTGGAGCTTCTGCGGCCAGGGAGTGGTGCCTGTCACTAAGCTGCAAGCTGCTATGGCAAGAGAGGGCTGAAGGGAGTCCCCACCCATCTTTTTTCCCTCCCTCCATGCCCCAGGCAGCTTGAACCCCAAACCTCTCAGCCTCACCCCACAGCCCATTCCACCTGCCAGAGCCCTCTGCCCCAGCCCTGAGCCCCCTCCCACACTCTGAACCCCTTGGCTCCACCCCCGCCATGCATCACCTCCATATTGGTGCCCATAACAAAATTCATTCCGCACATGGATGTAAACAATTAGAGGGAGCACTGCCCTCCCCCGCCCCACCCTGCCTAGAGTTGATCTTTGTGTTTGCCATAAAAAATGAAATGAAAAGAAATATAAACACAGCCTCCCTGGAAGGCAAACGCATGTGCACCCAACCCAAGTTGGGGCGCAGTCCACCTGCCCCAGGTGAGGTGCAATGAGGGGACTGTACCTCTCCCCATGGCGAGTAGTCCCCCAGGTGTCTTCCATTCCTCCTGCAGCCTGGTGCGGCAGCCGCACTCCAGCTCTGCCCGTGCAAGTGAATGGGGTGCTGGCCACGCCCTTCTCTTTCCTTCCCTGGCATGGGGTGGGGGCAGCGGGGCGGTCGAGATTGGGAAGGGGCTGGGATGCCGCCAGCGCCTTCAGCAGCTGCCCCACCGAGCCACAGCTCGCTGCACACCCAGGTGGGCTAACTCGGGTACTCACCTTACTCTGATCCATGTGCTGGGCAGCCCCAACCTGCACCAGGAGCCTGGCCGCCTGCAGGGGAGCTGTAATGTATTAACTTTTAGGCACCCCTAGAACACCAGTGCCCCTAAGTACGTTCCTACTGTGTCTAACTGGACATCCAGCCCTGCTTATATAGCATCTTATGTTCCTGGTTAATTATCCCTTACATAGCACAGTACAAACACTAACCAAAACTTAGCTTACAGAGGTGCTGTTAGACAGTCAGTATAGTGTAGTTGATATACAAGAAACTGGGAGCCAGGCAATCGTGAGTTCAAATCCTGATTCTTACTCATGCACTGTGAAACTCTTGACAAATCACTGCTTATCTGCCTCAGTTTACACATCTATAAAATGGAGATAATGTTCTTCTATTGAGGACCATGGGTATAGTATCTGAACACCTTCCAACAGTAGGGGAAAAATGCTGTTTGTCCTTTTTCGGAAGAATGTGTTGGAGACTGGCTAGTTATTGTTTCTGTAGGTAGAGTGCTGCTGTACAGACTGGTTGAGCCTGGAGCCTTTACAGTTTATGTTAGCAAGTAATTAACATTACCATGGTTAGTATTCTGTGTTCTTAGTCCTGTATGCCACAACATGATTATTCAGCACATGTGAGACAGGAGGATTATTCAGCACATGTGAGACAGGAGAAGGCTGGGAAAAGTGATATGCCTGCAGACACTCATCAGGATTATGAAACCATCGAAGGAAAGAGTAGAGACTGGAAAATTGTATATTGCCATTCCTAATATCTGAAAAAACCTGTAGGAGAACACTTCAACCTCCCTGGCCACACTATGGCAGACCATAAGGTGGCCATCCTGCAGCAAAAAAACTTCAGGACCAGACTTCAAAGAGAAACTGCTGAGTTTCAGTTCATCTGCAAATTTGACACCATCAGCTCAGGATTAAACAAAGACTGTGAATGGCTTGCCAATTACAGAACCAGTTTCTCCTCCCTTGGTTTTCACACCTCAACTGCTAGAACAGAGCCTCATCCTCCCTGATTGAACTACCTCATTATCTCTAGCTTGCCTGCATATATATACCTGCCCCTGGAAATTTCCACTACATGCATCTGACGAAGTGGGTATTAACCCATGAAAGCTCATGCTCCAAAACGTCTGTTAGTCTATAAGGTGCCACAGGATTCTTTGATACTTTCTTTAATATGGCAAGGCTCAGAATGAAGCTGGCAAAGCAGGCAACGTGCTTTGAAAGTAAGGCTGTTGGCTTCAACTTCAAAACGACATAATTTCCCATAATACAGAGAGACGCTGTTAGGATTAGAAAGAAGTTTTAGGCCAGGATTTAGGTTTTACGTATGTGGTCAAGTCCCCTCTTGAGTTACTATCAAAGGCCTTGCCTACATGGCAGTGCAGCGTAGACTACAGGGATGCGACATGTTGACTGTGCTAAATGTGTCCTGCACAACACATTAACATACTCTATAATTCACAGCCCTGTTACCCACACTGCACTGCAGTGTAGACAGGCCGCCCTTGGTGTCAGTTAATGGAATCCACCCTGCAAACCAGGAAAGAGCCCATTGAATAAACAAGATTTCCTACTTGTGCAGCAGGGCGAGTTGCATCCTCCATGATTTCCCCTCAGCCCCATCTCCTCGGAGTAACCTTTCTTTTCTTTAAAGGTGCAATACCTAGGAAACTGAATGTCTGCTATGTATATTCCACACATTCCATTGCAATGTGCTAGTTAGTTGTTCTGCTGCTGAGCCATTCTAAGATGTGCTGGAGTACATACCCCATCCTGAACCTGAAAGGGTTAACGTGTACCGGAGAGGCCAATTCACCTATATGGCTGCATCTGGATGGTAGGTCAGGCCTAACTGAAGATGAAGCCCAGTTGTTAAAGTAGCTATGTGGTGTCTAGTGTGTGGTTCTTTTCTTTCTAAAAAGAGGGTGCAGGAAGAAAGGGAAGGAACTTTGTTGTCCTTCTCTTCTAGGAGTAGGAGACTGACGGACAGGATCTAGGTGGGAAGTTGGCCTTGGCGTCCTCTCTTGGGTAGAGATGTCTGTCTGGAGGCCAGTAGAAAGATGAAGCAGCCACTGGGAGTGCAGCAGGTTCCAGGGGTAACTTCTGCTAAAGGGCAGGCCCCGGATTTCTGAGGAGAAAGCCCGGGGAGTGGCTCAATGGAGAAATCAAGCAGGGGAAATTTAGGAGGGATGAAAGGTTAAACGTCAAGAGGGTGTAAGTTGGTGTAAGTTTTGTACTTTGTTTGGGATTTTAATGTGGCATTGCAGGGCAGAGCCTTGCAACTCACGGCTCTGGAAAAATAATCACTTAAAGATGCAGTGGGAGAACTCTGCTGACAGTTGATGATAGGAAGAATTCTAGGGAGGCAGTAGCAAGGAGTGGGAGTGGACCTTGGCTGTTTGGTTATAGGGTTTCTGAACTGGAATCCGGTGTAGTGGGAGAGTTTGGGCTTCCCTACAAGCCGCTGGGGGAAGGTGGTGTGAGGCCCTTGATATGGAGATAAGGATGACTGAAAAGCCCTGAGCAAAAGTTGAGGGCCAAAGACCTGATTGAAGCATGTTGGACTTTTTGTTACCTTGGAAGGGGTGGAGTTAAAAGGTGACCTAGCCAGAGGGCTGAGTTGTGAGGAGAAGCAGACTCATGCTGGCCAGGAGCACCAGTCAGCAAGGGTGCTAGAGATGTCAGAGCTGATAAACCATGCCCAAGCAGTGAGACTGCTCTTCTACATCAGAACTAAGGGCCCCCATCCTGAAGTCCTTGCAAGCTCCCATTAACATCCAAGAGCTCAACGTGGTGAATGAGTAAGGACTGCAGGCTCAGCTCTTGCTTGAAACATTAGTTTTACTTTCATGGGCTTACACAATTCTGGATGACTCTATTTGAGAACTGTTCAGTGGACGGATGACTCTTATTACACAGGTTGAGTTTAATGGGATTTGAAACTGCTGGCTCACTAGCCTTGGGTGACACTGTGTGATAACAGCGATGCTTATCTCTGACCCAGCTTGTGTCGGGATGTTCTTTCCCCCAAATCTCAAATCCCTATGTTACAAATAAGGAAGATGTTTCGTTTGAATCTTGATAATTTGTAAAGGCCAAAGCACAGCCGCTTGTAGTTGTACATCTTTCCTTGCAATGCCTCAGCAAGTTCACAGGGCTATTTGATGGAAAGTCTCATTAGGGACCTAGTCCACTTCACATGCTGCTATTGAAATGAAAGTAAGAAATACAAGGATGAAGATTTTCTTCATTTAGGGCAAAGGAGGTGCAATGTTAAAGCTCTCACCATCCTAATTAACTCGAGGAAAAAATGTGGGCAGACCCTTGATGGTTTCCAACATCAGGGAGCTGCTATCATTATTGCTGCCCGGCTAACAAAAATAAACTAACCCTTTCAAGGTGCTGCAGAGAGGCTAAGTCAGGACTCAGTGTCAAATGCCCAAGTTCACCAGCTGATATTTTTCTACAATGTAAGGCGTTTGAGTTTAATTTGTCGGGTTTTTTTTTCCTTAAACTTTTCATAGCTTCTTTTACTGAAGGAAAAAAAATGGGATATGCATGAGAAGAACTAGTCCTCGGTGTAGAGGAGTTGAGTGTTTATAGGCTTGCAAAAATATATCCCCCATCCCTGCCTCCTTCAAAGATAACTACAGAAATAATTAATTCTGGTTAAATCAATGTAAATGCATCCAACTTTGCTTCACTGTCTCTGTTGTGAGCTTTTACTAATCTTCTAATATGGATTATGGGGGGAGGGGGTGTCTACAAAGATCGTCCTAGGATTTCCTGGGGCTGGGAAATGAGGAGCTCAGGGAATTGGGTTATAAATAAAGGTTTAAAATATTAAAAACATAATTCAACCACAAGAGGATGTAAATCTTCCTGCTTTAGGACATGGACCAACCCCAGACATGAACTAATCCTCTGTGTCTCTGAGGAAAAGCAGTAAATACTGTTATCCCATTTTACAGATGAGGAAGCTGAGGCAGAAAGGCCAAGTGCCTTCCCAAGGCCACACTGAGAGTCAGTGAAGCCTGGCTTAGAAATTGGGATCTTGCTTAGGCACAACTCCATGCTCATTCCTCTAACCCGCGCTGTCTGAGAAACTTCCCTCTGGACAAGTTATACAATCAAAGTCACTCTGGCACCGGTTTGTGCTCTCAGTGAAGCAAATGGAATTCTGTCACTGAATTCAGCAGGAAGACTGTCTCTTCCTTTATTTTTCTTTAAGATCTACAGTTTGGTCCACACGGAAGGTCAAAATTCAAATGTGTGTGTCTTGGCCAAATTGGTAACGGGTCACTGAACCGGAAGGTTTTCTGTTTAGACACGGTTTTAGAATGCTGTTTTGTCAAAACTGAAATGTTCCATAGGCATGTATTGGTTTTGACAAATGTTTCTTAGGTTTAGGATGGCGGGGGGGGGAAAGCGATTTCATTGGGAGAAATTCTTTGGGTGAGAGAGAGGCTATCCGCTATTCTGAGGCCAGGTGGTTAGTGGACACTCATGGGATGCGAAAAACCCAGATTCAAGTCCCTGCTCTACCTGATTCAATCCCACAAGCCACCTGAGTGCCCTAACTACCAGCTATTGGCTATTCTGCGGTGGGAGATGTCTTGATTCTTTTCTCTGTCACACACAAAAATCTTCGTTTTTAAACATCAGTTCTTGATTTTTGTTTTTGCAAAACAGAATTGTTGTTTTTCTGGCAAGCCCGTGTTCTTTGCTTCTGGAAAGTGGTGAACACTTTTTGAGTTGGTTTGGTTTTTGCTAAACACTGAATAAATACTGAAGAAAGATATGCTTCCTGTTCTGACAAGCTTACAATATATGGCCTAACCCGTTGAAGTTAAGAGCAATATTCCCACTGAATTCAATGGGATTTGAATTGAACCTTAAGAAGACATATACAATGGATGAAGGAAAGAAACAAATACCCAAAAATATAAATATTTCTTTTTGTTCGTTCATTCGTTTTTTTTGTTTTCTGCCTCTCTATTCCCCACAAGACTATCATTTGCCAGGAGAGTTCTTGTAGGTGTCACAGCAGAAGTAGGTCTTAAGAAGGGATTTAAAGGAGACTAGGGTAGTGTCTTTGTAGATCCATTCAGAGACTGTTCCAAGCAGGAATCTATCTTTTGACTTTATTTGGGGCTTTGGATCTGCCCCATAATCTCTTTGCATGCATTTCTCTGTTCAGCCTTTAAGAAAGCAATATGTTTAGGATCAGTTCTGAAATACGCACCTGTTCTTCCAGTACATAGGATTCCTATCCAAAGAACAGATGGTCTATTTGTGTTCTGCTGTAATAAATGTGACCCTGCTCCAGTAAATGTGTGCAAGTGCCTCAAAAATAAGCCTAAGTCAAAATCAAATCATTCAGTGATAAGTGTAGTTCCCTTCTAATGAGTTCTTAAACTTCACATTACCTGTAATTAACAAACACATTTAACTGATATACAATTCTTGCAATACTCAGCCTATTAAGTGCAAGTAGTAGCTAGGCACTGAGCATCTGTTTAAATGTCTCTTCCTAATTTTGTTCCAGAGTGACACACACACTCCCCATTCACTTCAGTGGGAACTTGTTTGATTATAACGATGTCCGTGTAAGTTACTGTCCCTGGGAGGCACAGATGGTGTTTCTTTAAGCCTCAGACATGACACAGTTAATGATATTTAAATGGAGGCAAATCTCAGGAGGACTTTGTGTTCGTTCCTCCACTTTTTATATGTATTGTGAATATAAGTTTGGGAGCCAGAGGCCTGTTGTGAAAGTCTTTGTAATGTGAAGTTATAATAGTCTTGGATTTTACTAGAGTATTATCATGCAAACAAACTTACCAGCTCTGTGACACTTTGACATGAATGTACTCAATATTATCCATTCTTGACACTGCCACTGACATGCTTTCTGACCTTGTGGGCAGGTTATCTGCATGGTGCTTTTCTATCTCAAATGCTGTGTAGAGATGGATTCAGACAGTCATGAATTAGAATCTGGCCCTGCAAACCCTTACTTATGTCAGAGAAGTCCTCGCTCATCTCAGTGGTCATATACAAGGCCTTGTGTACCATTGATGGGTCCAGTGAAGCCAATAGAAGTCTGTCTTCACTTCCGTGGGCTTGGATCAGGCCCTAAACCTCCAAGTGCCGTGATTTACCCATCTGGAAAATGAGAATAACTCTTGTCTATGTCGCAGGGCTGCTGAAAGTTTTAATTAACTGTTTGCAAGGAGCTCTGATCAGAAGAAGATGCATTCTATATACATAAACTGTTAGTAGAATTTTCAAACACCACTCAAAAGTAATAAAATTAGTATACTCTTAAATCAATAGTAAAAATAGTATTGGTATTGGTAGGTCCTCTAGTGCAGAACAAGTGTGGCACCTAGGGAGAGGGGATGGATAGCTCAGTGGTTTGAGCCTTGGCCTGCTGAACCCAGCGTTGTGAGTTCACTCCTTGAGGTGGCCATTTAGGGAACTGGGGTAAAATTCTGTCTGAGGATTGGTCCTGCTTTGAGCAAGGGGTTGGACTAGATGACCTCCTGAGTTCCCTTCCAACCCTGATCTTCTATGAACTTGTATACCCATAGTAACACCAGGAAAGAGTTAAGTAGATGTATATTTCACACTACTCTTGTGGAATGCCTGTCTTTCTTTTAAGACTGAAAGGACCTCAGTTGAAGTGTCAGGTGGGAAGAATCTTGATTTTATTTATTTCCTACATAGCCGTAAGAAAGTGTTGAAGGAGATTTATGGCTATCATTAGCCACTTCCTTTAGGCTCTCTTTGAGCTTGTGTACGCTGAATGGAGTTGGAATGACTCTGCCAAGAATATAGTTTCCAATATTTATGTAAAAAAAAAAAAAAAAAGCCCCCAATCACATTATTTTTTTCTTTTATTGCGCTATTCAGACTGAACATTTGAGACTGCTTTTGGCAGACTGCAATAAAAGCGAAGGTGCTAAGAGGTTACTCAAATAAAAGTATTAGATTTCCAAGGCCAGAAGGGACTATTGTGTTAGGGTGACCTCCCGTATAAGACAGGCTGTAGAACTTCCCCCAAATAATTCCGAGAGCGTAATTTTTTTTCATCCCATCTTGTTTTAAAAATTGTCAGTAATGAATAATCCAAGAGACTCAAATAAAAAAATGTTTTAAATGAATTCTTAGGGGACAAATCCCTCTCTTCCCATTCTTGTGAAAACCATCATATATTGACATAAATGGCACTGGGTGCACTGGAACCAGATGGGAGTATTTGGGGAACTCACACCTGTAGTCTGGACAGTCTGTGTATTTCTGTGCATAGTGATGGTGCAGACCATGGAAGAATTTTGGCTCTAGCACTATGCAGCTCTATTGAGGGCAGGTCCACACTACAGAATTACTTCAGTATAAGTACATCACTCAGGGGTGTAAAAATACTGCTGAGTTTCAGAGTGACATTGACCTAAGCTCCAGGGGAGACAGCGCTATGTCAGTGAAAGAGCTTCTTCTGTTGACACAGGCACCACCCCTTTCGGCGGTGGAGTCACTAAGCCAACGGGAGAGCGCTCTCCCATCAGCTTAGAGTGTCTTCATTAAAGCACGTCAGTGGCACAGTTTCACCAGTACAGTTGCACCGATGCAGTGTTTGAAGCGTTGAGTTGCCCCGAACAATTCCCCTCCTCACATTGCGGGCAGAAATATATCAACCATGATGGTTATTGCAGGCCTTAAGAACTCCAATGCCATGTGGATGGGTGACTATATAAAATCTTGTGATAGGCCTGACACTGTGCCTCAGTGGGTCTTGGCTGAGAATACCAGATTCAGGGCAAAATTCTGAGAACTAGAGCAGACACACCTCAACCTGGTGGTTATTCTGTCAGTGGGGATTACCGAAACAGAACCATAAACTAGCTTCTGTATCACCACACTGGTCAACAAGAAGCCAGAAATGCAGTCCCCTTGCTCACCACCCAGATACTTGGGCTGTATGATCAATGGTTACCAAAACCCAGTATAATCAGGTATAGGGTCTGTCCAATCCCAAAGAATCAGCCACTTAGCCAGGTCAATATATAACTCAGCTCTTACCTAATAATCACACTGATGCCAATCCTTTAGTAAGTAAAAACTGAAGGCTTAATAGTATAAGAAAGAAGAGAATTATTGAATGGTTAATGAATTCTAGACATACACGTGATTTTCAGTGCTCATAGATCAGGCTCATAGCTGTGATGGAATAAACTGTTAGCTTGGGGGTCATCAGTCCTTGTTCAAAGCTTCCTCATTAGAAATCCAGTCCAGAGAAATGTAGCAGAAAATGAAGACAATGGGGAGATCTCTCTCAGGGGTCTTTTATACCCTTTTCCTACAGCCCCTGTAGGTGGAAATTTACTGGCTCACATACACACTCACTTTCTCATGTTCTCTTGAAAAAATGGATTTCTTAGCTTAATTCTTATTGAACTCTTAGCAGGAAAGAGACCTTCAATGTAACAGTTGTAGATACAATCTAAAATCAAAGGAAAATGCTTCAGTAATTTAAATCTAATAACACATCACCAATTAAGTATTCATGTGCAGAGCTGTCTACCTGATGGAGTTAGTATTTTTTCCCCATATTTCTATTAATTCAGTTAATAGCATGTACTTTCCCAGTGTTGCTATACTGTTCATTATTTGTTAATATTTGTATGACTATTTGGAGGGTGAGGGTCAAGACTGGCTTGCAAATGATTTGTGAAATATAGATCTAAATTCATTGAGGGATTTTTTTTTTTCCTTTTGGTTCAACAAATACTATCTGAGCAACTTGGTTAAACATTCTTTATTCAACAGAACAACCTGTCTCAGCATGGCATGTGCTCTGGCTGTTTAACTAGAGGTAGCACGGCAGTCAAACACGGATTGTAATTTCTGGATATATAGATTATAGGCAGCCATGCTCATAGCCAGATCCATTCACCCGTCCATGTCTTGGAAACAAACAGAGCAACATATTTATGTTGCTCCTTGAGTGTGTGGATGGACATGTTTTTTCTAAGTTATTTGCTTTTTCTCTGAGTAAATGTCAGAATTGAGCATTAATTCAGCATGGGTAAGCTTGTCCTGAACTTTTCACTGAAAGATGTCTTCAAGTGAAGTAACTCCAAAACTTGCTAAAAATGTTGGCTCTCCATTACCCAGTGGCCACTACTCTTTGTAGTAATTTTGTGAAGTACTAACTGGAAAGATGTTTTATAAGGAAGTACCAAACCTTTCCCCTTCCCTCCCATCATCAGTCTATATCCATGGACATTCGGAACACATCCAAGGTGGCATGCTCATTTATGAACCTGGGAGCGATTTGCCTTACTCAACAGGGATGTTTATGAGGCGATTTAGAAAGGAAGATGGCTTCTGAAATAAGTTCTTAATCAGACTTTGACTATATAGTCTTGTAGCTGTAATTAGAACTCATGGGACAAATACCACTCTCTACTTCACAAGTACCCCTTCCATAGACTGACTCTACCCAGGTAAATAAGAGCAGAATGTAACCCAATGGATAGATGTCCAGGGAGGGGATGTTAATAGAAAAGGTCTGGGGAGAGTAGAAGGTTGGAGATGCCCAAAGGAAATTGCATTTCAGCGCAATCAAATTGGAGGGGGAAATGACCCCAAAGACTATTTGTGACGTGAAGAAAATGAATAGTGGCCTTCAAAATGTGCAAGAAGGGCTCCAGGTATCCATAAACGGTAACAGACACATTCACGGGGAGTGTGAAAATACCCATCAGGGTCACCTAGGAAGAACGCATTCTTATGACTAGAGGTTTCCTGGGCTGATGGGAAATGTTTTGTTCCATTAGCTCCACTGAAGACAGTGCATGGGTAGCTTTACATCATGCTTGGAATATAATTATTGTCTTAGTATCTCATGCACACTAGGAAAGGAAGGATACTCAAATGTCAGGCTTCAAGGCCCAAGCTGAATTCCACATATGTCAGGAAAAGACTCCCCCACCACACGCACTAGTGTATATTAAGCCAGATGCATTGCTTTTGCTTGTGAAGTTTCAAATATTCATCACAACTGGAGACAGACTATAGGACCACAGTAACCAGTGGATTGATCCAGTGTGGCGTATCCAGATGGTATATTCTTACTAGAATATTAACAAGTCAAGGAGGATCTAGTGCTAGTGCTAGCCTGAAGCCGAATAGTTAGTTGCATGTGTCAGAAAATATGGGGGAGGGGAGTAAGCTATTGAGGATAAGGAATAATTTCATATGAATGAAGAATAAAGCTCTAAAACTCCCTAACTGGTGATGAGTGGAAACCCAAAAGCTTCTGGCTTGATTTGTGAAATCTTCCTGAAGGACTAAAAGATATCTATTGCAGATGAAGTGCATTCAATCCATTTTCACTTGCAGATACTTCTGAGAGTCAAGGACCTGATCTCTTTCGGCAGGGATTCCTTCTTTCCTCATTATCTCAAACTACTTTACAGAATTAAACTGACTGCTTCACTTCCTGGATTGTGCACTGGAAACTTTGCTGAGTTGTGGTACTTGTACAGCAATTAGAATAGAGGGGGAATGTACTATCACGGTTTTTCAACAGAAATATATAGTTTTCCCTGAAATCAAAATCTTCTGCAGGAAAATCACTCTCTTGGGGTCAGTTTGACATTAATCTGAGTCGGCTTGAGCTTCTATTGTGCATCATGGGAATTGAAAGTTTGGGTATCCCATGTCCTCATTCTCCTTTTATGGACCAGGCTTCCTGGCTAGATTATATCTCCCGTGATCCATCAGTCTCTTCCCAACTCTGGCTGTTCTGCTGCAGTGCATCATGGGAGATGTAGTCTGGTCTTTGAACCTGGGGAACAGGGGAGAATGAGTGCAGGGAGTACTTGAACTAAAACTCCTATGAAGCACTGCTGATGCTCAGGAGGGTGTAGCTTGCAGCTGAGCTGAAACACTTTTTTTTTTTTTTCAGCATCTCCTAATCAAACATGTTTTGAAACTTTTTCATTCTATGAGAAATTGATCTGGTGATTGATTGATTGATTTTTTCATCTCTATTTCAGATGGAAATGAATGTTAAAGTGTCAGTTTCCCACAAGATGGAAACCTCAATTTTTTGTGTGTGACAAATTCATTAATCAAACAGGAAGAACATTGTGTACTAAGGAAATGCACACAAAGTCCCCTATCAAGCAAAGCACTTAAGCATGTTTTTAACTTCATTGACAATTTTTGTGTCCTTTGAAGTTAGGCATGCATTTAAAAGCCTTTCTAGACTGGGCATACATGAGCTCACCGAAAATCATCTCCCCTTCCTCCTGACTCCCGCAAATGGTAATGAGGGGCATGGGTGGAGACCACAAGCCCCATGACTGTGCATAGGCAGAGGAATGGAGAGAGAGTTGCAAAAATGAACCTTTACCCAGCATGTAGTAGGAAGCCAAGGGAAGAAAGGTCTAAAATGAATGTCCAAATAGCATGTTCCTCAAAATCCCAAACTGCCTCCCACACATCCCCAGATGACAAATGCCCAAATGCTGCCTCCTCACTTCACAAAACATCTAGTTTCCATACTGTCAACTCCTATGATGCAGTTATACACTGTAAACACACAATCTCTAGCACACTGAAACTGGCAGGCTGGATTGTGCCCTGAGGTTCTTTACCAGTGCTCTCGATAAAGCAAATTGTACGCAGGTTACATGTTTTGCTGCTGCTTCCTGCCATGCAGAAGTCAGATAAAATTGAGTGCATTTGTGTGTGATGGCGGTAGATTAAGGATCAGAGAAATACCGAGAAAATGTCAGGAAATTGCCTGGCTCTTATCTGCTATAGTAACAACCTTTAATTTTGTGGAAGAAACTAGCAGCACTTAGACATCTAAATACCTGACTGTGGATGCAAACAGATCATTAGATGTATAAGTGCTATTGTGGGTGCAACATAGCACCTGCATAATTTAGAGGCTGAGATCAGAAGAAGCTGAAAATTGAGACCTATCAGTATGACACAATTCATTTTAAAGTGCAAATAACATAACTCCACCCACCCACTACCATCTGATCTGTGATGAAAGTGTGTGCGTATGAACCTAAAATTGCAGTGAGGCTTGTGATGCTATGAACTAAATTTCCTGGGTCAGGAGAGATGCTTGGCTTTGTGCTGTGATATTCTGTACCACGACTAAGGCTAAGATATTGTCAGGGTTATTTTTAGTAAAAGTCAGGGACAAGTCACGAGCAATAATGAAAAATTCACAAAAGCCTGTGACCTGTCCCTGACTTTTACTGAAAATATCCATGGCAAAATAGGGAGCATGGGCAGCTGCAGAAGGGTTGGGAGTTCCAGGATCCCCCTCCCCTGGTGGCTCCAAGTTGCAGGGACCCCGGCTGGCTGTGGCAGGGGTCCCCCTTGCCACCAGTGGAGGGGTGGCTGGGAGCTCCAGGGGTTCCCCCCACTGTCCGGAGTGGCCAAGAACTGCCAGGGGTTGGCAGCTGGGAGCTGCAGGTGGCTCCTGCCACTTGGGGCAGTGGGGATACCCCGCAGCTCCCTTTCTCTGCAGGGGACGGGGGGACCATGCAGGTCCCAGCTGGCTCTGGCCAAAGTCATGGAAGTCTTTTTGGAAGTCACAGATTTCATGACCTCTGTGACTAAACTGCAGCCTTATTTATGACACAGCAGCCCATGTCTGTCTGTCTGTCTGCTTAAAACACAGAGATAAACATTGGTCACATTTATCCCATGCAGTTGGAGGGCTGTTTTTTTGTTGTTCTTTTTCATCTGTAATGTGCATGTGCAACGGGCATATCTCAGACGCTTTAGGGCAATATGGGGAAAGTTTTAACTAGTTCACCTTTTCCCACCACATGTCAGAGGCCTGAATGAGTAGACAGGCATAAGAATAAGTGGACACAAATCTGACATCAGGAATCATTACATTCAAAAACCAGTAGGAGAACACTTCAGTCTCTCTGGTCACTCAACAACAGACATCAAGGTGGCAATTCTTCAAAAAAAAAAAAACCCAAAACCAAAACACACCCTCAAAAACAGACTCCAATGTGAAGCTGCAGAACTGGAATTAATCTGCAAACTAGACACCAACAGATTAGGCCTGAATAAAGACTGGGAGTGGTTGGGTCATTACAAAACCTAAACTTAATTTCCCCAATACTAATTTCTCCCCACTGTTACTCACACCTTCTTCTCAACTGTCTGTAATGGACCACTCTCTTACCACTTCAAAGGTCATTTTTCCTTCTTTGGTATCCTGCTGTTAATTGATTTCTCGTTAGACTGTCCTCATACTTGGTAAAGCAACCCCATCCTTTCATGTATTTATACCCACTCCTGTTTTTGTTTTTTTTTCCACTTCATACATCTGATGAAGTGGGTTCTAGCCCATGAAAGTTTATGCCCAAATACATTTGTTAGTCTCTAAGGTACCACAAGGACTCCTTGTGGGTTTTTGTTGTTGTTTTTGTGTTGATACAGACTAACACCCTTACCACTGAAACCTGTCACCACTGGGGCTGTAATCTGTCAGCTAATGATTGATGTTTCTTCTTTGATTTTTTTTTTTGTCTTTCCCTGATTTGGTGTATGGTGGAAAGCAAGGGCCAAAACAGTAATAACAAAAGACCCAATCACATCACATCGTTTAAAGTCAGGCTTGACAAAACCCTGGCTGGGATGATTTAGTTGGGGATTGGTCCTGCTTTGAGCAGGGGCTTGGACTAGATGACCTCCTGAGGTCCCTTCCAAGCCTAATATTCTATGATCACAGGGTTGTCAGGATTAAGTCTTTGGCTAGCCAAGTCCTAAGGCATGGCTTCACTACAAACACTATACCAGCATAGCTATGCCAGCATAACCCTATATTATAGTAGCGATTTATGCTGGAGGAAGGGGCTTTCCCATTAGGATAGGAACGCCACCTTCACCGAACGACCATGACTGCATCATTCTTCCTTCAACGTAGCTACATTTACAATGGGGGTCAGGTTAGCTTAGCAATGTCATTCGGGGTGGGTTTTTTTTTTTTTCACCCTCCTGGATGAGCTACAGTAGAATCTCAGTTATGAACACCAGAGTTACGAATGGACCAGTCAACCACAGACCTCAATGTCCTATGGAACTGAAAGTATGCAGTCAGGCAGCAGCAGAGACCAAAATAAATAAATAAGCAAATACAGTACAGTCCTGTGTTTAATAAAGGGGAGCAGCATTTTTCTTCTGCATAGTACAGTTTCAAAGCTGTATTGAGACAACGTTCAGTTGCAAACTTTTGAAAGAACAACTGTAATGTTGTTTTTGTTTAGAGGTACAAACACCTTCCATTCCCAATGTGATCGTAACTCCGAAGTTCTACTGGAGCTATGTTGACTTAGCTATTAAGTGTGGATTAAGCCCAAGATGTTACGTACTGATGATTCCCCACCTCCTTCAAGGATTATTTTCTTCTCTTTTTACCATTTTATACAATTTCCAGTAGCCTTCAAGGGGTAACTCGTTGCAGCCATTAATGGCCCTTGATAACAAGACCTGGTTCCCATCATGTGTACGTGGACTGCAATCATCCACACTTACAAAGTAAACCCTGAAGGAAGAGGAAGAAGGAAGCAAAATCCAGCCAGTCTCCACAGCCTCGAACATTGTGAGTGCAAAGAGAGAGACTTTTCCTATCCCATTCCTTTGAGGACACATGTGCTATGTACTCCCATCAAGAGACAAGTGAACCAGCTTGAGTACTGTAATATTCAGCAATACTAGCTGGCTTTCTTCAGGCAATGCTGTCATTCAACCATGAGCTGATGGTGTGATATGTGAATCGCTGGGTTAAATCGATGGCCTGTGTTATGCTGGAAGTCAGACTGGATGATGGTGCAAATCCCTTCTGGCTTTAAAAATCTATGGAACTCAAAGAAAATAATATTCCTCCAATGTTTACTATTTCTAAGTTTTTGAGCCCCAGACAAACAAAACTGTTCCTGAAGTCCAAGAGATATTTGGTTTTCCTAAGGACCAGAGCCCTAGGGCTTAAGTATTTTCATAGCATCAGTGAGTTACTGTACGATCAGTGAGTTTGAGCATCTGCAAAAAGTTACAAAGCTGTTAGAAGTTCTTTCATAAAGGCTGCAAAGTGGAACTGACCTGCAAGTAATGGCCAAAGGAGTCATACCGGGAGCCTTCATTCGTCGTTAACACCAGACATTTCCAACCCCCAATGCTGCAGGCTTCATAAATTTGTATTACCTCCGATACAGCAAAATCCTGTTTCTCTCCCATAGTGTGGAGTGAGCATGTTACCCTGACTACACCTCAGCTTTGTCTGCCGCAGGGGTTACCTACCCCCCCTTCTAAAATGTTTAAATAATAAAATGCATTTTTAATTGTGAGACTGTGTGAACAATGTTATCTTAATTACAGAGGGGCCAAATGGGTGCATTCAGTCTGTCTGTTACAGGGTCTAATGGCAGGTATTTCTTTGCCCCCCACATGTCGCATCTCCTTTTGATTGATGAATCTTCAAAGATTGCAGCGCAAATACTACAACAGAAAGAGGTTTCATTTGTGCAGTGCAGCAAAACAAACAGCCAGGACATAGACTGACAAGTGTTTTGTGCCACTGAACAGAAAATAGTGTAAAAATAATGAGGAAAGAGTTTAAACACCACCCCCCACCTCCAAAATTGCTCCTGCCTATAATCAGCAGGAGGATCTGAGGGTGGAAATGGACTGAATTATGAAAGCATCAGCTCCAAGACTTAGACAAGTTAGTAAATCAAAAAGCAGGATGTGCCAGTACAGGAACAGAGAGAAATAACCATAAGGTGTTTTGTTTTTTGTTGTTTTTTTTTTTTGTGGCACCAGTTAGTAAAAAGGCAGGTTGCAGAGATCAAAGGAAGAACAATCACAGGTATGTTGGGATCAGTATGTAGCTTATTTTAAAAACAGATGAATCCAGATTTTTCTTCATATTTGAAACTTACAAAATCCAAAGGGAGGAGGGGTGCTGCCAGTGCACGCTTGTCAATACCATTTGAGGTGGCATGGCCTAGTGTGACAAATAAGATCTATTTGTCTTGGATGTTGAGGTGGGGATGGATTCATGGAGTTGGTGCTGTTTAATTGATTAGAATTCAGTACTTGGTATTCTTTCATTTGTTAGACTGATGCTCACTGGCTGGCTTGTCAGTATAGGGTGGGAGTTTTGTGAGTACCTTGACTGTTTCTAGACTATGCCATGTAATTATGTAGATGGAGTTGCAGCTTACGGCCTGAGTCTTACCACAGAGTGATTTTTATATAGCTGTAAATCCATTGGCTTCAGTGGGCTTATTCCTGGAGGAGAATTGGAGCCTACATGCATGTGAATCTAGTTGAGGATTGCTCTTCACATCAGTGGGAAAGACACCCATTCAAGTGCCTTGAATACTACTTTGAAAACATTCACTCTTCTCCCCCCCCCAGCTGCAGTTTTTGTACTGATCAGCTGGGCAGCCCAATTTTGCACAGAACTGTCAGTGATTCCTCAATTATTGCTCTTTCTTGCAAAGCATTTGGAATAGATACAGCTGTAACAGACCATTAGTCTTTTATTCAAAACATGCAGACAAGCCAAACAATGGAAAATTGAAGTATTAGCTGATCCCTTGAGATTTTTGTTAAGGCTGATTGGGATATAGAATTTGCAATCTGGGGGAAGTTCTGACATCTTGAAAGTAATTTTCATTCTGAATTGGAATGAGAAGTCTAAATTTCCCATGGAATGAAAATTCCAAATTTCAATTTGGAAATATTTTGTTTTTTATTTTTAAATATTGTAATATTCAAATATTCCATAATAGTAAAAAAAATTTAATAAAATTGATGAAGTCAGAGGAAACGGTTTATCTTCTTGAAATATTTTGACATCAAAATGAAAGAGAAAACCACTTGTTTTGCTAAAATTTGCCATGGTCTCAAAATGTTTCAATGTCTTATGGAAAACTCTTCAGTCAAAAGTTTTCACTACCTGCTGCTTTTTTTTTTTTATTTCTTTCTTTAATTGCTTCAGTCAAGAGGCATGAGAATGAAGCAATATTCCCAACTTTTGCTACATGCTTATGCATCATAAGATTCTCAATTACTTCATTTTTTTTCCAAAATAAAATTAGAGCAATTGTCACTATGTAGTAAGTCCCATTTTATACAAGAGTTAATCATCAGGCACATATCTATTGTCTGTTAACATTTCAAAAGTATGAAAATAAATAATGCCATTGTCTGCTCAGTTCTCATGGTAGTCAAATGTGTTCACAGCAAGTCTACTATGCTACCCTCTCCATTCCAGAATGTGATCATTGGTAGCTTACCATGCAGCTTCCCCTCAGATGTGGCCACAGTAACTCTCACATTTGTCACTTCCAGACTGGACTATTGAAAACTGCTGTAATTATAAATGAAGGTGCTGCAAGATGCAACAGCCCAGTTCCTTGGTAGGATGAACCATCTGGCACATCCTACCAGTGTTCTATATCATTCATGGGTTTTAATCACTCAAGTCCCTCAACGGGTCAGAGCACTACTGCATCATAGCCTGGTTCTCCATCCATAACCCACTGAGACAGCATCACTCCAGTGGAGTAAGACCTCTAACAAAGCCAAGGTAAAGCTCATGAATGTTAGAGACAAAATATTCTTGGCCAAAGGTACCTGACTGTGGCGGGGAGGGGGGGTAAATTCTGCAGAGATAAGATTGAGACAAAATCTATTGCTCTCCAGAGTATGGAATTGCTACTGCTCACTACATAAACAAAACTTCCATATGGAAGTGAAGAGCAAAATCAATTATGATGTCCTCTATGGACAATGTCTTAAGTTTTTAAACTACTGCATCCAGTGAAGAGCTGCCAAAATATTAACAACCGGTTCCCTCTTCCTCACCCCATGAGGGGGTCATGCCCCCCCGGGACTCCTGCCCCATCCACCCCCCCTCCCTGTCCCCTGACTACCACCCTATCCAACCCCTTCTCTCATTCCTGATGGCACCCCAGGACCCCTGCCTCATCCAACCACCCCTTCACTCTGTCCCCTGACTGTCCCTGGAATCCCTACCCCGACTGCCCCCCCACCGCCTCATCCAACCCCTGCTCCTTCCTGACTGTCCCCCCCCCGGGACCCTTGCCCCCGTTCAATCTGCCTGTTCCCTGCCCTCTGACCGCCCCGACACTAATCCAACTCCCCTGCCCTCTATCCAACACCCCCTCCCTACTCCCTGCCCCCTCACCGCGCTGCCTGGAGGTGGGGGCCGGGCCGGGGCTGGGACCGAAGCCACTCAGCGGAGCCAAGGCGCTTGGCCAGGACTAGGCCCAGACCCCAGGAGCCGGGCCAGAGCTGCGCAGTGCCTGGAGCCCTCCTCCTGCTCCCGACCCTGACCCCTGCCCCAGCTCACCTGGGGGAAGCCGCTGCTTCCTTCTCAGCCCTCTCAGGCTTCCCGCGTGAACAGCTGATTCGCGGGAAGCTGGGGAGAGGGAGGAGAAGCTGGGGGAGCATTCAAGGGAGGAGACAGAAGCAGAGTGAGGTGAGCTGGGGCTGGGGGAAGGGCAGAGAGCTGCTAGAGCTTTTGTTAAATTTAAAAGTCCTTTTCGAACCAGTTGTCCCTGGCAGGACAACCGGTTCTAAATGGGCTTCTAAATTTAACAAACAGTTTCTGCAAACTAGTGAGAATTGGCTCCAGCTCACCACTGACTGTGTATCTAATGTTTTGGTATTATGATGACAAGCACTTCGGAAGCACGTTGTACGTAGGTACAAGGGAATGTTTTCAAAAGTGCTTGTGTGATTAAAGAGCAAAGCTCATTGACTTCCAATGGGTCTTGTATTCCTCGGTCATTTGTGGTGGGATTTTCCAAAGCACCTGGGTCCATAGCGTTTTTTCTTCATTCTGCTCTCCCATACCAAAGCAAGAGTGAGAGTTCACTGCAACTCTGCTGTCTGGCCCTCGATTCCTTTAGCAATGGTAGGCTTCTAGAGAAATACAAGACATTACAATCTTTTAAAACAGCCACTTCTACCCTCTCTTTTGGAAGAGAAATCAAATACAGTAGACATGCTAGACTATTTAGTTTCCTAAAGCCTCTCTGAGCACAGAAAGTTGTCACTTAAAAAAACTGTTTTGAAACCCAAATGAAGATTTTAGACTTCTGTAGATTGACTTCCAAGCTTCCCTCCTAGACCTGAGGAAGTGTAATGTAATGGCTCTGCACAATACTTAGAGATGATTCCACTTTCTTTAGCTAAGAGTTTTTCCTTATGTTTATGAATAACTTTTTATTTTATAATTGGTTAACTTGTTCTCTAGTGAAAGTGGCAATATGTAAAAATGTACTACTTCTAGAAGTCTGATAGAAATTCCAGCTGGTATAAAGCAAATTAGTTCTTGGATTTTTAACTGCTAAAGTAAATGCCCTTTTTAAGATAATTTCCCTCTTTACTTCTTACTTTAGGGATAGTAATGAGACAGCAACATCTGCCAGATTTATCTTTTTTTAAACATTCTCCACATTCCTCCTAATTTAAACATGTTATATCCCATATTTATCACATGTCCAATCATAGGCCTTCTTAAAGAGGAGGCATTTATTAAGGACAACAGCAACAGCTGCAGGCAAAGAAATGGTTTCCACAAAGCATGAGTTCCAGCTCTGTTTCTATTGTTTACCAGAGACTACACCTTGTTTTGTATTCCACACATCACAGAGACATATAGTGGCTGTGTAATACACTGCAAGTAAATATAAGTAAAATATTACCCCACTATTGTCAAGTATCAGGGGGTAGCCATGTTAGTCTGTATCCATAAAAAAAACAAGGAGTCCAGTGGCACCTTAAAGACTAGCACATATATTTTGGGCATAAGCTTTCATGAGTAAAAAACCTCACTTCTTCAGATACCCCACTACTGTGGATTTCTTTTTCCACATTAAGTTTTTTGTTGTGTGTTATTTGCCAAATTGTGAACTTGGCAGTGTTGACAATGTACCAGGAATGTTTGTTTTTTTTAACATATGGGCAATTAGCTAAATCCAAAATACTGTGAAAGTATAAACTGTAGCTTATTAATCATGTTCATTACTGTAGTGCCTAGAGCTCAACCGAAATAGGAGCCATATTGCGCTAGACACTGTACCAAAGAAGTACACACTCCCTGTCTGTTACCATGGTTACATACTGGGGCAGCTAGCCCATCCTGTGGCAATAGTTGTGCTTCTACTGTAGTGCGCTAGCATGGACATGTCTCATTGAGCTGGTATTTACACCTGCCAGCCCTTGTGTGGAATAGACAAGACAGACACAGGATGAGGGAAAGCGAGAAAACTTAGAAAGAGGGTGATCTGTGATGGCCAAATACACCAGTTCTATGATGGGAGGTGGGTTAGGTGTGGATGAGCTAAACTAGACACATGCACAGAGACGGGGGGGGGGGGAAGGGAAGGGAGAAGAGCAGGTGAGAATGAGAGGGTGTGACAAAGTCAGGCCGGACGGCTACAAGAGAGTCCTGGAAGGTCGATATATCAGCCCTAGAATGTTAAAGGCCCTTTTTCCTATAAGCTCAAAGGGGTTAAGGCAGGTCAATTAGGGACACCTGAATCCAATTAAGGGCTGTCTGAGGCCTTTAAAAACCCCTCTCTAGGGAGAGCGAAGGAGAGAGAGACAAGTTAGTGGGAACAGGAGAATAGGCTGTTCCAGAGTGCGCTGCCATATTCCTTCTTTATAGGAAACCCAGCTAAACCTGGGTGTCTGCTAGGGGAAAGACCGACACCCCAGGGCAACCAATCGGATGGCATTTTGCCCCAGCAATGTGGGCACCGAAAAGTACTCTCAAGCAATGCCCCCCCCCAGGGGGAGATGGAAGACTGTTTCCTTTTCTTTGGTGGAGGATCACCCTGTGGACTGACCCTCAGCCCTACCCTGAAGATAGGACCAAGGGAGAACAGAAGGGGGAAGGCATACGCTACCTGAGTGGGGCTGATTACCCCAGGCCCACCATCGCCAGAGGGGGAAACGCTAAGTCTGGTGAGAGAAGAGAGGTGCTTTGCCACAAGGGGTAGAAGGTAAGAGGGATAGGTGAGTAGTAACGCTCAGAGGAAGGGAATGTGATTTGGGGCAGATGAACAACCAATCAGCACAGGGCACAGACAATCTAGTCGCTGACTGGCATCTCCTTTCAGGTCATTTCCAGGTCACATAGCTGAGAGATGAGAAAACACTGTTCGGGTCCCAGTGTCCGCAAAGTGGCGTCTCCCTGTTGGAGCTGGTTAAGAACCTTTCAATGAAACTTGTTTTGGTTGGAAAATGCAGATTTGTCTACACCAAAACTTTTCACAGCTATGTATTTATTTCAACTAAACTTTCATTGAGAGGCTTCTTGGGTTCACGATGGAATTTCTGGTCAGAGAGAGGTAGACACTTAGCTCTCACAGACTAATCAATAGCCCAGTGGTTAAGTTTCCTACATCCCAGGTGAGTGCCCTAGGTTAAATCCCTGCTGTGAATCTCTGTTTGCAAAAACTGTTGAATGGTCTCATCCTGATGCAGAATGGAACGCTGTGTGAAATCTCAAAGTTTTGCAGGATGGGAAGATGGTTTCCCACTCATTTGTACTTGCCACACAGTTCTAGGTCTGAAGTGGTAGAGCAAGAGATGCGACCCCAGCTGGGATCCATTTCACACTTCCCCTCTCACCTAGCGCTCAGTCCTTTCTTTTTTCACAGCCACATTAGGCTATGGCTATGCAATAAGCAACACAGCTGTAGCTGCAGCTATACTGCTGTGGTGTAGACTCTTGTTAAAGTGACCAGGAGTTTTTCCATTGCTGTAGTAAATCCACCCCCTTGAGAGGTGGTAGCTAGATCAATGGAAGAGTTCACTGTGGCTTAGGCCTGCTTAACTGTCTCTCAGAGGTGTGAATTTTTTCACACCCCTGAGTGCCATAGTTAGCTTGACCTAAAAGCTGAAGTTAAACTTTAATAGTAGCATAAATATATGTAGTTGATTAACTGGAAAGGAATTTGTTGTACAGAATTCAATGCATTGTAAATAACAAAACAGAAAAGCAAGCCCAGCTAACAGCAATCTTGAATTCTGATCTTTTATAAAAATATGCAGGTATAATACAGATCATGTGTTCTCTAGTGTATGCTATAGAAGACACTCTGTAGTGTCAGACTTTTATTTCCTTACCAAGATTGACCTCGCTGAGTAATGGAGGTGCTTTTGTGATGGAGTTACTCAAGAGCTGAGATGTAGTGTTTGGAAATCTGCTTGACTCCTTGTGTGAAATTTACAAAAGAGTTCAGCACTTTCCTCTGGAGGGTAACCAGCTGCCGACGTGAACAATAAACATTCAGTTAGCTTTACCTCATTTCTTGACAGCTGCAGGCATGCCTACCCTACATTGTTCATTTTTACTGTGTTTAGCTACATTATGGTCTGCTCATTTAATCCTAATTTGCTCAAAACAGTCATTGACTTCATTTGCAGTTCTGCCCGAGTAAGGAATTCAGCATCCAGACTGCAGTGTTTACCAAGTGGCCTGTCTTGGTGTTTAAGTGACTGAGGAGGCTACCTTGTCAAAGTCTCTTGTTATGTTTTCTGTGCAGTGACAAAACCCTTTGGGGGTGAGAGGGAAAGGAGGAATTCTATAAGACACTCAAGGAAAACCAGGTCAGCTGTTAAAATAGCTTACTTACCTAGTTGATTTTTTTGTTTTGTTTTGACACTTGCATCAATTAACCACTCTGGTGCTGGTGGAGGTGCACATGTATCTTTCAAAATGGTATCTAGGGTGGGGTGAGCTGACCCTCGCTCCCTCCCCCCACCCTTTCCCACAGGTTCAATTTTTATTTCCACCCCAGCTTCCCATAACTTCCTTTCTCCTTGCGTGGGAAATTAGGGGCCAGATTATGAATTGCTGACTTTTACTGTTGAGCAAGGACAGCTGTCCGGAACATCGGCATTCCATTTTGTGGCAGCTTTGGAGGCCTTGAAATAAGTTTTTGTTTCACATTGAAACAAAACCCAAGTCCTTTTGAATGTCTTTGTGTGCGTTCCCTGGCGGTTAGGGCACTGGCCTGGCATGTTGGAGACTTGCCTGATTGAGAGCAAAGTTAGGTTACAGAATGCATCTCTGTCGATGAAAATAATGTTGGGATATGTAAGGGTTAAATAGTGACCTGGGAAACCACTGGTGTGCTGGTATGGTATTAGGGAGTAGAGTCACAGGCAGGCACCATTTCTTCTTCTCTTGATAGATAAGTGTTATCTCTCACCCTCCCCTTCAGGTTGTTGGGGATAAATAAACATCGCAGCTGCATTAAAAACTGTGGTTGTACCCTTTGACTAAAGCAGTGTTATCTCCCCATTCCTTCCTTTCCCAGCTACATAAATGAGCCCTGGGTCATGACCCCTTCCTCCCTCCCCTGAGAACTGCTGATTAAGAGAACTTGTAGTAACAATCATTGCAAAGAAATGTATTTTCATGGTAAAGATCTGTATAATATGCATAATGCTGTAAACAGTCAATAGGGGTGGGTATAATCATAGAATATCAGGGTTGGAAGGGACCTCAGGAGGTATCTAGTCCAACCTCCTGCTCAAAGCAGGACCAACTCCAACTAAATCATCCCAGCCAGGGCTTTGTCAAGTAGGGCCTCAAAACCCTCTAAGAAAGGAGATTCCACCACCTCCCTAGGTAACCCATTCCAGTGCTTCACCATCCTCCTAGTGAAAAAGTTTTTCCTAATATCCAACCTAAACCTCCCCCACTGCAACTTGAGACCCTTACTCCTTGTTCTATCATCAGGTACCACTGAGAACAGTCTAGAGCCATCCTCTTTCAGGTAGTTGAAAGCAGCTATCAAATCCCTCCTCATTCTTCTCTTCTGCAGACTAAACAATCCCAGTTCCCTCAGCCTCTCCTCGTAAATCATGTGCTCCAGCCCCTTAGTCATTTTTGTTGCCCTTCACTGGACTCTTTCCAATTTTTCCACATCCTTCTTGTAGTGTGGGGCCCAAAACTGGACACAGTACTCCAGATGAGGCCTCATCTGTTGAATAGAGGGGAATGATCACGTCCCTCGATCTGCGGGCAATGCCCATGCTTCTACAGCCCAAAATGCTGTTAGCCATAATCATAGTATGGGAATTTCTATTACTTAATAAGGGATTTTGGGGTGTTGTACCAGATGCAGGCATGTACATACTAACTAAAATAAAAAGAATGTGCTGTAACTAATCCAGTGCTTACTTGACAATTGGGTCGAGGTGAACATGTTATCGCAATAAAGAAGCCCGTACTCAAATCTGCCTCTGGGTCAACCTGCTCCTTTTTCTTCTAACAGTTGTCAAAACCGATATGCCCCCCCACACGCTTCCAGTTGTTTGTGGAACCCAACTAGCATAATTTTCACTCTTTGAACACAGCGAATATCGTAGTGCACAGTCCTGGCCTCCCCTTTTCAAAGATTTTGGTGGTGGTTTTTGGGTGGCGGAGTGGTGAAATTACTAATATATAATTTCCTCCTTGAAAAGAACTGGGCGTCTAAACAGAGACAACAACAGAGAAATATAGGGAGTCAATGCAAAATCTCACCGAGATCTCTCATCCCAGCTTGGATACATCAAGAAACACACATTTTCTTGCTACTTTTTGTCCTGGTACAAGCCCTGAATCAAAGAGAGCCATGAAAACATTTATCCAAGTAAAAGTGGTGGTTCAGCTTTTTGAAACCAAAATTAACCTCATGATTAAACCAGGAGGGAAAAGCAGTCACTGATTGATTCATTTCACAGAGGCTTTTTTCCCTTGATAGTGATTCATCTTTTCAAGATGAGTAAGAATAGAATGTCACAAGTCCTAGTAAAAGATCGTGTTCTACATTTACCTGTTGCTTATGATGTTGTACTTGTTCTGAAACATGGAGGGTAGGGAAGGGTTTAGAGAACTGTCGTTATTTATCTTTTGATAGAGAAACTTTTAAATTATTGATAAATGCCAAGGAGGGATTATTATAGCTGGAGAACGATAATAAGTAGAAAGTCCTGCTAAACTCCTGATGAACACATTGTAAATGAGTTAGAAGGGAACATTGGCTTCAAAAGACCCAATCACAAATCGGCAAATTCAAAAATATTGGATGTCTGTATCTTGCAGTAATTGAACAAGCTGGCATGTAAATAGCCCTTTTTCTTTTTTTCTTTAAGTCCACACTAGTGGTGTGTGTAATGCACTTCATGGAATGAGAAGACAAAACTTGCACAAAAAGCAAGTTGAGTCATCCAGTGGATGATTTTTGTGCTTTGGCACTGCAACCCTTCAGACCTCAGGGTTTTCCCTGGTTCTGATAGGAAATGAATCCATTTTGATTTGACTTTCAGGTTACCCCCTTCCCCACCCCCACAATCTATATCCCAGATAACAAACTAAAATCAAGCTTCAGAGCCTTAGTTGCAAAATTCTGATCTAGATCCCGATTGGAAGCTCTACAAAGATTAGGGCTGTTTTGGTTATAAGGAAAGGCTCCTGCAGTCATGTTCGTATTCCAACACCCTGTTCCAAAAATTCCAGGGGCATCGGAGCTAGGGCATTGGTGTGGACCCAACTCCTTCTGGAAGTAAAATACAGTTCTGTACAACCCCACTCAACTGAAACAGCTGAGTTCTGTGCTGCTGTCCTGGGAGACGCTGTAGCTGTCTACATTGCCAATAGGTTTGAACATCTGTAAGGCTTTGATTTCTTTACAGAACCAAATCGAATATCAAGGGCTCTTTGAATATAAGTCGTATTTTTATCTGTACCTCCAGCTTCAGGGACTTCATATAAATTAATACAGTTTTGACCTACTTCTAGGTAGAAGTTGTCTCATTTTGTGCCTGATCCAAAGCCCATCACATTAGTGAGAAGCAGCTTAATTGTGGTTTGTTCAGTGATGTCATGGTTCAGTTAGGATGCTACTGGTGTCAGTTTCCAGGCAACAGCATCTGTGTTCCCCCTCCATGGTCCACCAAGGGCACACCTACTTCTAGGGTTCTGGCTCCCAGCCACTGCATCTCTTAGGCAGAGACCAAGGTGTCACTCCCTCCTGAGTGGGAGTTTAAGGCTACACAGTTCTCTGCCTTACACTGTGATATCCCCAGCAAGCCAGACTGCCTCAACAGGACAGCTTTTGTGCTTTGCTTTCTCACTGAAGACCATGACATGTACTTCCAGCAGTTACAAGTTGCCACCCAGCTCTTTCTAAGCCTGCACATTTATTCGTAAGCATTACAGAGAAAACATATTAAAACAATAAAAGGACCTAGATACATGACACAAAGCTTACCAGAGATAGCCCTAACTCCAACCTTGGGCTCTGGTACCTGTCAGTCCTTCCAAACACACAACTGGGTTTTCCCCATGGTTACAATTTGTAACTGTTTCAGATTCAGAACCAGAACAGCGTGGTGAGTTCTGCCATTTGGTTACGCAGTCTGGGACTTTGATATCCAGTATCTGGGAACAGATAATCATCAGACAATGACACACTTCTTAGGGCTTCAAAAGGCTCAGAATTTGCATCACTGAAGGTGCAGAATTTGCATTAACCTCTTCCTGTATGTTCCCCAGGAAATTCAGGTCACCCTTATTGTCCAACTTATATGGCACTCTTTCAGTATAATCCTTTGAACTCTCAGGTCTCACATCACATTTTTCCTGGTTTTGTACAATCCTGGTCCACAATAATACATACTTTATACTAAGATTTTTCAGGGGTATTGCAGGAAATAGCCATATCTATCACAACTGTTGGATAGATCACTGCCCAATAGGGGGCAATGTAGTATGATTGTTTCATGTACTGTCTAGGAATATGAAGAACTTTTACTCTCAGGAAGAACTTTGTGTGAAAGACAGTATATGTGGAGAAAGGAATAAAACTTGAATATTGCACTGCATTAGTTCTCTTTTTTTAAGCTCTCGCACTGCACGTGGTCTCAGAAGTGAGCTGGCTCCCACAGGGATGTGAAATCAGAAATATAGAATATTGTTATTTAAGAGAATAATCATGGTGGCCTACCAAACTCCTCAACCCACAGCTGGACATGAAAAAGGGATGTGTTCATCCATTGTGCAGTCTTTCGATCACTACGGGGTGTAACTATAAAATTGCAATGGGCTTGGAAAAGAAGGAAAACAAAATACAACCAGCCACACCCTTACCTATAATGGGCAAAGGTTTCCATAGGCTCCAGCAGCATCTAACTATGCCAGGACTCAAGCAAAATCCTGCAAGTGCTTCAGGCACATTTTCTACCCTCAAGCATTGTCATATACAAAGGTGTATTTTCAACTATTGTAATCTAGAGGCTGTGGAAACAATAGATCAGTATACAGCCAAATTGGGCAAAATGGCTGATTCATGGCAATTATCAAATAGTGAAAGGTGTATTCCTTTTGTTATAGATTAGCAGCAGGGGTGAAAAAGAATGATGATGTAGGAGCTTGACTGTGAATGCTCAGAGATCCCACTCTCTCTCTACCAAGAGTTACAGGCATGTGAAAAACTACTGAACAAGCTTTCATCCATATGTAGGCCATAGCTGGAGCGGACACACAGATTGTTCACTGAGTAGCCCAGTGAATTTATGATGCAAGGAGAAAATGCACCAAAATTTGTGGAAAAGCAAATGCACAAATAAAAACCAGAGGAGGCACATATAATGCAAAGGAAGATCTGTAGCTACAGTGGAGGAAAAACTTGATGATGGAAGATGCCTGGCATAAGGGTCATAGGCAATCTTTTGTGCCAAGATGAATCGTTATGCCAAAACTTGCAGACAAGAAGAGTGTGGGGAGGCGGGGCATAAAGGAAGCAAGCAGAGACTCGGAGAAGATGGGATGTTGCAGGTATAGCACCCTATTGGTGTACAAAAGAGCAAAAAATAAATGAGTTGTAAAGCTCTGACTAGAACCAGATGCAAAGACTAAGTGGTAGCACAGGTTATTAAATGCCAAATAGACAGTGAGAAATCACTGAATGTATTAGGATTCAAAGACTTCCTCCACATTATGCAACAGAAGAAAGCAAAACTGTAAGGAGACAAGGCCCAATTAAAATATGATAGCATGACCATAAACCAGTGCAAATTACAAGCAAAATACCAAGGAAAAATGTACAGGTTAAAATCTCAGATAATACAGATGACACAGAGACCGTTTTTTCAGCTAATGCAAATGAATGCATGAGATTCGTGATGTTAAACCTGAGACAAGCAATGCATAAATATACATGCAAGAAAAAAAACAAAAAACTAACCTATCCAGAGCAAACAGTGCATGGTGGCATTCCTGCAGCAAAGCTTCCAAAAGATTGCCAGGAAGTTTTTAACGGACAAGGGGGTCTTCCAGGGATGCTGTACCTGAAAATAGATAAAACAATTCAGCCAGTACAGCACCTGCCTTGCAGAGTACTCCTTGCATTAAGAGAAGTAATACTGGGAGCAAGAAAGCAAGTGGAAAAAGAGAGACATAATTTCCCCAAGTTGGATAAACTACTTATTAGCCACTGATGCCAGGCAAGCTGCATATTTGCATAGAGCCAAGCTTTTTAAACAAGTCTAACAGAGCTCCCAAATGCCTCCAACTGAAGAAGTATTACCTGACTTCAGGGCCGGTGCTTCCATTGAGGCGAACTAGGGAATCACCTAGGGCGCCAGGATTTTCGGGAGGCGGCATTTTGCCGGGGGGGGGGGGCAGGCAGCTCCAGTGGACCTGCTGCAGTCGTGTCTGCGGAGGGTCTGTTGGTCCGCGGCTCTGGTGGAGCTGCCGCAGGCATGCCTGTGGCAGCTCCACCAGACCTGCGGACTAATGGACCCTCCGTAGAAATGGCTGTGGCAGCTCCACCGGAGCCGTGGGAGCGGCGCCCGGAGCGGCAAAATGGCTGTGCGCCTAGGGCGTGAAAAACTCTAGCACCAGTCCTGCCTGACTTGGCACAAGCAAGAATACCCTCAGTACTTGATGCCAAAGATTGATAATGGCAAGTGCTACTGAATTCAGAAAGCAGCTACTTTTGCCACATTTTGGACACCAGTGAGGAGAAACAGATGGTTGACAGTGCTGTTCGGGATCAAACCTGCAGAAGGAGAATATTAACACTACCAGCAACATGGACTAGCAGGCCTCTCAAAGGCTGTTATCATAACTGATAACATTCTGGAACAAGCCTGCAGAGACAGCATGGCTGAGGCTGTGGCAGATTATGACCACAACTGCCTCTGTGTGCTAGAAAGAGCCAGGGAATCAGTACTGCAAGTTGGATGCTCGCTGACTCCCCAAGGGCAACAATCTGATCTGGAAAAGGTCAAAGCAATACTGCATATGCCCATGTTTGAAGATGGTAAACCAGTTCAGAGCCTATTTGGATTTGTAAACGGACACAATTTCTTTCAAGCCTCTCAGATGTTCACAACCTCTGAGATGGCTAGTGGACAGAGATGCAGCATGATCATGGGGTCCCCCAGTGTGATGCAGCCATCACCGTATCCAGGAGCAGGTGACCAACTGTCTCATCCTGAATTGCTATGATGTGAATGAAGAGGCAACCACACCCATGTGTTGTGTAATTGAGGCCGTGGGGCATCACACCTACAAAAAAAATCAACTATTAGCTCATCATGATCACTATCACCAATGGAACAAAGATGTGTCCAAATTGAAAAGGAATGTTTCATGCAATAGAATGTGAATGTGAAACAGTGTGGGGGGTTTTCGTTTTTTGTTTTTTGACCCAGGTGCTCAAGGAAACATTTGAGTAGAATGTGACCATAAAGCACTAGCAAACATTTTTTTAAAGCATGTCTAGTAACCCCTATTACTTTTGGTGCATGTCACTGAAACCGCTATGCTACAGCTGAGATGTATGCTACAAGAAAGGGAATGAGTTTTGTATATAGGGTCACCAGATGATTTTATAGGGACAGTCCTGATTTTGGGGTCTTTTTCTTATATAGGCTCCTATTACCTCACACACACGCACACCTCCTGTCCCGATTTGTCACATTTGCTGTCTGGTCACCCTAGTTGAATATAGCTGCATGAAAGAAGGGCATCTGAAAAGAATGAGATCCTCAACTTGATAGAAATACAGAACCACAAAAAGCATCAACCCAAGCAAGTTATCTGCCCACTTCTAGAAAAGGGCTGGAAAGAATCTGAGAAGCAACTATATAAGACAAAGATTTACAAGGGGTCACGCCTGTCATTCTATCAGGATGGCCAGAAACCCCACCAAGAATATTGGAACTGTTGATAGGAGCCTACAGGATAACATCACATATAAAGACTGTTAAATCATAATACTCAGATCATTGAGAACTGAAATTCTTTCTCAAGAATACATCGGAGCCATTCTGCAATAGGAGCCTGTTTTCTAGAAAACCACAGATATCGTCATGGACTGGCCAAAGATGACCAAGGATAGCAGAGAGCTGGTTAGCAATTGTTACATGTAGGAAAATTTAGATCAGGCAAGGAAGGGGGAAAAAAAAACCCACAGCATTCCCCACAGACCTCCGAGCAAAGTAGAAACAGACCTTTTTCCCTGCAAATTGTATAGACAACCTCATTATTGTAGATAATAATTGGAGTTCTGGGAACGAGATAAGTCCGTGACCACCACAGGCAGAGAAATGAAGAATTTCAGTAGGCATGCTGTCCCAAACTCTGTAGCTTTAGACAATGGACCCCAGTGTACTTGCAGTGAGTTTGTGCGGTTTACTTGGGCATGGGAATTCAGTCCTATCCCATCATCACTGCAGCACAGCCAGTTAAAATTTCTAAGAATCTATTAAAGAAACTTGCCAAAACATATGGTAAGCATTTCTTGACTGGAGAAGCGCTCCCACAGAAGTCCTTTCTAGCAGCCTGATTCAGCGTTTAATGTCAAGAAGCACGTGTTGGTGCTCCTAGCCCCAGCATTACTATAACTGTCAATTGTGGCAGCAGTAGGACTAAAATGAAGAGACCCACCTGAAGGCCAAAACCTACTGCAAAAGGCCTCCCATTACTACAACCAGACGACCCTGTCAGGATCAAACTGTTTTCTTCCAGACTAATCTGTGCACTTGGAAGCAAGCCACATGTTGATTATAAATCCTTGTTCATATAAACATGGCAGTGAATGGTCATATTGTATTGTTATACACCACAAATATATCCACCCCCTATGAACACAAGGCAAAAACGTGGATGTGGGGGAAGGTAAAATATGCACTTCGCTGTGATTTTAATCAGCAGGGCAGGGAAGGAAAAGAGGCTGACAAACCACCAATAGACATAGGAATAGACTTTCAAAACGTCATACCGCCTGGAGAACCAAGAGCAAAGCAGTTTCTTGATGCCTCAGGGGAGACGTTTAAATAGCAAACAGCCTACAAGGTGAACACAAGACTTTGTACACTATTAGGGCAACATCTGCACTTGATGTAATTCCCTGCTCACTGAGACATACTCATGCTACCTTGATGAGAGCTCGCACGTTAAAAATAGTAGAGCTGCAGCAGCACAGGCTAGCTACCCCGAGCACATCCTCACCTGGACTCTGTGGGTGTGCACTTACGGTGGATAGTCCATGCCACTGCTTGCTGCTGCCCAGGCTACCATGGCTATGCTATTTTTAGCATGTTCACTCAATGAGAGCTAGCATGGGTATGTCTGTGAAAGATGGGAATCCTGCTGCTAGTTCCAAGTGTAAATGTAGCTCTAGATTAGGGAGACAGGGAGGGAGAAGAAAGAACAAGAAAACTTCTAAAACTCAAAGGAAAATACTTTTTAGTACCAAACAGTGTTTCTGTTTTTTACCTAAGCACGGTGTAAAATTACATACAGAATAAGAGAGATTTACGCAAGTATAATAGAGCTGGGCAATTTTTTGATTAAAAATGCAGATTCCGCTACACCAAAACAAATTGTGAATTTGTCAGTTTTGCCGAAAGGTGGGTTCAAAAGGACTTTGTTTAAAAACGTCCTGAAAGGTTATTGTAAAAATAAACAAATGACTCCCCCCCCCCCAATGATTGAAATCAAAACAAAATCTTTCAATTTTCTGTGTTTTGTTTCTTTGCAAGCAAGTAAATAGCAAATCGGCTATTTACACAGTTCTATTAAGAATGGAAGCAGGTTACGGTATTTCTGGTTAATTTTGCTATGAAATGTGACAAAAGGGGTATTATGATATAGTATGCTGGTTGGAATATCTAGGACTATAAAGAAATTTCAGGAAGCACTTGATAGGAGAAGACAGTATATGTGGAGGAAGGAATAAAGCATGACTATTGCATTGCCTTTGTGCTCTCACTTCTTATGCTCCTATACAGAACAAATGAAGCTGGATCTCCCACCTCCCATGTGGTACCGGTACCACCACCACCACCACCACGCCCTCCCTTCTCAATGGCACCTAAGTATTGAACATTTATTTTGGCTGAAATTTAGTGAATTCATGTCCAATTCATGATTAGTTTAGGTTAACCAAAATGACATTATTTTGAGGAATAAATGCAAAAAAAAGTGCCCAGTTCAAATCAGGTTCTTGTTTCTTAGAGTTTTTAATATGTCTATCAACAAAGCCGCTAAGCATCAAATGTGTTGGACCTTGAGTTGTCTTGTATAATTCTAACCCCAGTGGTTCCTACAGTTTAGCAGTGGTTGGACTGTAAACAGAGCATGGATTACACAACGTGCACTATTGTTTAGTTTAAAATTAACGTCATAATCCTCATTAAGACAACGTGATATTCTAATAGTTATTATACAGTTCTGTTTAAAGCAGTTAATATTGGAGAGTTACATTTAGTTATCCAATGCACGGTAGCTGTTACACATATATTAGGAGAAGTCTGAAGGACAAATTGGCATTTCAGTGACTTTATAAAAAGTCAAATGAAAATTTCATTGGGACATTTGCTACTATTTTAATGAGTTTTAGATTTTTATCATATTCAGTATAACCCTTTCTTTGGTGTTGATCTCTCCAGGTCAAAATTCAGTCACTGCGGTACAGCTGTGTGTGTGAGGGAAGCTGATTCTTGTATCTGTTCTCTAAGAATATAGGGAGTTCACTCTTCATTGCTGTCAATCTGTCACCTTTTTGCCAGCTCTAAACTCACTTCAGAGCTTTTAAGATTTAAATACAATGGCCAGATCCTCTGCAAATCTCTAGAGAGTTCACTGGAGCTATGTGCTTTCAACAGCTGAGGAGGAACTGGCCCAATCAGTTTGGATTATGACCAAGTCATCCAAGAAATAAGGCAAGTGAGGTGACATCTTTTACTGGGCCAACTTTTGTTTAGTAAGAAAGACAAGATTAACCAGGGCTCTCTCTTCAGGTCTGAGAGACTTCTTCAGTGTCGCAGCTAAATACAACATGTATTGGTTGTAATCAGGCATTCAGGAAATAATTTTGCCTAAATGGGAACCTATTCAAACACTGAGTCTCAAATTTCAGACTCCAACCCAAAGACAGTCTCATTTTGTCCTGTGCTTAGGATGGTGTGCTGTAGTTACACACGTTGATGCATGTACATATCACAAAATCCTGCACATTAACTGACTCCACTGCTTGCATATGAGCTACAATGTGCATGAAGAGTAGTGGTTCATAAGGTATAGTGTATATATGTGTAGTTTTTACTCTCGCTTGTGCACGTTGAGTAACTTTTTTTTTGTTATACAGACTATTACAATAAAATGTGAATTTATTTCTAGTCATAGAAGCTTGAGCAAAGTATGTGTATCAATGTATCTGTCTTTGCTGCTTACATGACAGATGAAGTCAAAGTGAACTGTAGCTACTCATAAAAATACATATTCTTGCTATATATGGGACTACAGTGTCATCCTTCATACACACAGTAACTGCAATGTGTCTACAATGTAATACATGGCATTCAATAGTAAATATGTGTATCAAAAAGCATAGCTACAATGTAGTTTACCTTTCTTTATACCTTTATGGTTTGTATGTGTCCACACACACATTTTAGGAAGTTTCTCATACCAAAAAAATATAGTTTAAGAGCCAGAATTCCTTGAGTTTGGCTGTCCTTGGTTCAAATTGCCTGCGTAAAGTCTGAGTAGAAACTTAGGAAGGATTTGGCCATGCAAACTCAAGACTGTACCCAGAGGAATAAGAGATCTAAGATGGACAAGTGAAGAGCCATGGAGGGGGCCATGTGCATTATGGTATTGGTTAATGGGAGACAAAATCTTTCTCCTCTGTTCAGGTTGGGAATGGCCAAAAGCCCTTGCCAGCTGTTGTACTACAGCTGTAGCAGGAGAGCTCTAAGTCATAATCTTACTTTGTAGAATGAAAGAAGGAAAAGCAAGGAGTGGCTGGGATTCTACTCTATTTAAAAAAAAATTAATAACTTTTTTGTAGGAGTTCAGCTAACACCAGATAAGCTTCTGTAACTTGATGGGACTTCTTTTGTGAGTGAGTGTTTCAGGTTCAGAGTCATTGGCCTCAGATATTTTGGCAGCTAGAGTGTGATGAGTCAGACCATGCCCTGGTAGATGTAAGAATAATAGAAATCAGCACCATAAATGACACTTGTATTCAGCTGTGGCAATTCTAGCATAGACGTGACAGATCTGAGCAGGACCAGCGCTAGGGGTTTGAGTGCCCTAGGTGGACGGCAATTTCACTGCCCCTGTGCTGGTCCCACCGCAGTCGTGCCTGCGGCAGCTCCACCGGAGCCGCGGAGCACCGGACCCTCCGCAGGCACCACTGCGGCAGCTCCACCGGAGCCACCTTCCGCCCCCTCCGGCAAAATGGCGCCCACCAATTATTCTGGCGCCCTAGGCGATTGCCTAGGCTGCCTAAATGGTTGCGCCGGCCCTGGATCTGAGTGCCTCATGGAGACATGATTCCCTTCTCTTTTCAACCCTCTGCGAACAAAGTGTAAGCACACTAGTATGAGAATTTGCCATATGTTTTCACTCCCATTATCTGTACTGTGCTTGTTGTCTGGAAAAACTGAGTTTGGAGTAGAAGTGGGTAATATAGCCAACAGCAAGATCTTCTGAGGATGAGATCTACATCCATTCAGATTGTACTTGCTTTCCTGGAATGTCCTTTCTGTTACTTGAAAACAGCAACTGGAAAAAGAATTATTGTTGGCTTCTTGCAGAATCGTTGTAATCCAGTTTAGATTCATTTTTATGAAAGTTCCCACTAGGTAGGTTTTACAAGGAAAGTAAATTTTCTGAAAGATTTAAAAAAAATGAAGAAAATTTATTTTTTCTTAATTTAAAATGGTTTAATGTGTTTTGGGCTATTTTTTTTCTCCAATGAAAATATAGGAATTCCATTATTCCCCTTCCCCCCATGTCTCTTATAAAAAAGCCTTCTTTTGACAAAAGCTTTGGAGGAAAATTGTTCAACTAGGTTTTTCTTGGTTTTTCTTCTGTATTTAACTCAGGTATTAAATCATAAATGTTCCAATATCTTGCCGGTGTTAGCATTGCATGCAGAGCTTTGCAAATTAGCAGTACCTTTTAAAGATTGGAACAAACAGTTGCACTTATAAAAGCACAAGCATGTTGGGTTGGTTTGTTTACTATAGAAAAATGTGCAGCTGAGCAAAATTTGGGCATTTCTGTCAAGCAGGAAATTCTGACATTTTAATATTGTTTTTAATTTTCTGGCATGATTTGTGATGACATATCAGATCGTTTCACGAAACAAAATATTCCAAAAATTATCTATTCAGAAATGTTGAATGTTTCCCAAATCAAAATATTTTGTTTTAGTTTTCTGAATTAGCCCACAACATTTCAATTTGAGTCAGCTTACCAATAAACTGCACATTTCTGTTTCTGGTGCACGTTTCTGTTTCTGGTGCACTGACTCAAGGGAGATGTAGTCTGGCCAGGGTGCCTGGCCTGCTGGAGAGATTGGGTCATCAGGCATCCAAACTACATCTCCCACAGTCATGTAACCCCCCAAGATGCGCTAGGCAGCTTGGGCAAGGGAGTCCCCATTGCATCATGGGAGATGTTGTCCTCTGGGAGCCCAACCAATAAGATAAAATGGGGGCCTGAACTACAACTCCCATGAGGCAATGTGCCAAATAGGGGAATGGAATTTAGTATTTAACTGACTTGAAATATTTTTGAGATGGTTCAACAAAACAAAATACTCAGATTTGCATCAAAGCAGCCTTAAAAAAATATTTAATTTTGATTTTCTTGACAGAAAACAAAACCACCCACCCACCCACTTTTGGCTAAATTGAAACTTTCCCATGGAAAATATTGATTTTTTTGCAGCAATTTTATTTTCCATTGGAAAATCATTCCACTAGAATTCTCCCAATTGGCTCAATAAAATATGTTTTGGAAAATGTGACCACTATGATATACAGTTACTGCATTAACAATGAGAAGTTTTGTGGTACCTTTAAAAACTAACACATTTATTAGAGCATAAGCTTTTGTGGGCTGTGACCCACTTCTTCGGATGTATGGAGTGAAAATTACAGTAGTCAGGCATAAATATACAGCACAAGAAAAGATGGGAGTTGCTTTACCAAGTGGGAGGTCAGTGACTCAGTCAGGGTGGATATGTCCCATTTCCAACAGTTGACAAGAAGGTATGAATGTCAACAGAGTAAAAAATAATTTTTGTAGTGCTAAGAATGCCAATTCCATGAGAGTGGGTGGCTCATACTTATCAGTTGGTGGGAGATTTCATCTTCTAGTGACCCAGCCATTCCCAGTCTTTATTCAAGCATAATTTGATGGTGTCAAGTTTGCAAATAAATCCAGTTCTGCACTGTATTTTCAATTATATCAATCAAGAGACTATAGTGGAGAGGAATGAAATGATCTGCATCATCAACTTAAAATGGTGTAATAGGGCTTTGCACCAGCTAAAGAGCTGACCCCTCATATAAGAAAGGGAGATCTCTTAAATTCATGCATTAAAAATCAGACATTTGGTGCTTATTTCATACACTTAAAAGGGAAACAGCTAAGGATTAAATGCGTTCCAAAGAAATAAGGACCCTAACTTTACCCACGTAAACATTTGTCCATTTCCAGACCCAACCCAGGAACAAGCTATTTTTGAAGGTTCTGAAATGTTGGGAATACATTTTTTTTTTCTCTCTACTGGATGGGATTGGAAGCAGATATGTTGAAATATCGTGACAGAATCCATTCTTGTGGTATTTCCAGCTGAGACCAGAAGTCAGAGGTGTGGCTAATTTGTTCCTACTTGCACATGTTATTTGCAGCAAAGGTGAAATTTTTAAAAAATAGGCTCAATGTAGACCTTAAATGCGTCTTAAATGGTACACCAACCTTGGGCGGGGGGGTTCTCTGCACAGAAATGAATTTCATTCTAAAGGAATGGGGAGTGGGAGATGCAATACTTGCTACAGAGCAACCTGCAGTGACTTTATTAGACAACCTCCTGTCTTAGAAGATCATTCCAAAGAACCCCCAAATGTATTCCTACTATTATCCTCCAGCTTTATACAAAGAGTGACTTCAATAAGCAGCCAATTTTTATTAGTCCTTTGAGTACCTGGTTATGATGCAGGGTGAAATTTGCCTTAAAGAGCCATTTCCTGCAGACCTGGCGAGTGAGTGACATTGGGAATTACTAGCTATTCTTTTGAACTTTGGTAATATAAAATGGCAGCTTACAAGTCAGAATGATTGGAAGGGAGAGTTTTATCCCACTTTATCTAAAGGCCAATATCCCTCTATTAAAATTCTCCATACCCCAATGGCTTTTGGAGGATTAATAGAACTTCAATGCATCCCTGATAGATTTGACTTTTAGATTTCAACAGCTGGCGCAATACCTCAGACTGACTGTTCCTCTCTTC